>NC_092158.1:21689579-24089579 GCF_045791955.1 Oncorhynchus clarkii lewisi
TACCTTAACCCTGCACTTTGAAATGTGAAATGGAATGGAACACTATTGCTCTGTGCAGTGCAGGCCTTATTCCTCCTCTCATAAGAAACAGAGACATAGGCTGACATTAAAACACACACACAGTTTATCTGCCTATCTATTACATATACAGTCCAATGCCATGTGGGTGATCTGATCTTAGTGTCCAGTAATGGGATGACTCCACGCTGGAATGGAATGACATAAGCAATACCATAATAAGACATATGGGGTAGAGATGGCAACACCATAATAAGACATGGGGGTAGAGATAGCAACACCATAATAAGACATGGGGGTAGAGATAGCAACACCATAATAAGACATGGGGGTAGAGATGGCAACACCATAATAAGACATGGGGGTAGAGATAGCAACACTATAATAAGACACGGGGGTAGAGATGGCAACACCATAATAAGACATGGGGGTAGAGATAGCAACACTATAATAAGACACGGGGGTAGAGATGGCAACACCATAATAAGAAATGAGGGTAGAGATGGCAACACCATAATAAGACATGGGGGTAGATAGAGCAACAAATTGTATTGGTTACATACACATATTGAGCAGATCTTATTGCGGGTGTAGCAAAATGCGTGTAAATAAATGCTTGTTCACCCTATGTATTACATGTCCCTGCTAAAGGGTAAACCAAGATCGAGAGAGGAAAGAGGTGTGTGGGGGGGGTGGAGAGAGAGAGTGAGAGAGAAGAGGAAAACATACACTGTGCTAGTGTGCTGATCCTCGTCTAACCTACAGTAAACAGTGAGCAGACATGTAAATCAATCTCACCGTCGTTTAGCCTGCAGGAGAAACAAGAGTTCTGTACCCTCCTCCCTCTGTGACTGGATTAATGATCCATAAGCTCAATGGATGTGGTCATTGAATGAAAGCTGAGCTGATGTTACCTAAAAAGGAGTGTTGTAGCAGGAGAATTCACAGATTAGTGACACCGACACTCAGACACCAAGAATACTGTACTGTTTGTTCCCTTTCTCTGCTAATCACGAATGGAACACTTACTTTGACAGCATACTTGTCCGCATCATATTCAGTTGCATACCGTTATTCAGTACACACTGTACAGTGCATTTGGAAAGTATTCAGACCCATTTTTCCACATTTTGTTACGCCTTATTCTAAAATGTAATAAATGTATGTTTTTCCTCATCAATCTACACACAATACCCCATAATGACAAAAGCTAAAACAGGTTTTAGAAATGTTTGCAAATGTATTAAACCTTTAAAAAAGAACTACCTTATTTACATAAGTATTCAGACCCTTCGCTAACAGACTGTCATGTTCTGACCATAGTTCTTGTGTGTTTTCCTTGTTTTAGTGTTGGTCAGGACGTGAGCTGGGTGGGCATTCTGTGTTGTGTGTCTAGTTTGTCTGTTTCTGTGGTTGGCCTCATATGGTTCTCAATCAGAGGCAGGTGTTAGTCATTGTCTCTGATTGGGAACCATATTTAGGTAGCTTGTTTTGTGTTGGGGTTCGTGGGTGATTATTTCCGTGTCTGTGTTTGTTTCACCACACAGGACTGTTTTCGGTTTTCACATTTATTGTTTTGTATATTTGTAGTGTTTTCTCTGTATTCGTCTTTATTAAAGATGTTTAACCCTAATCACGCTGCGTTTTGGTCCGCCTCTCCTTCCCATGAAGAAAGCCGTTACACAGACTCAAAATTGAGCTCAGGTGCATCCTGTTTCCATTGATCACCCTTGAGATATTTCTACAACTTGATTGGAATCCACCTGTGGTAAATTAAATTGATTGGACATGATTTGGAAAGGTCCCACAGTTGATAGTGCATGTCAGAGCAAAAGCAAGCAAGAATTGTGCGTCGAGTGCAGAGACAGGATTGTATCAAAGCACAGATCTGGGGATGGGTACCAAAAAATGTCTGCAGCATTGAAGGTCACCAAGAACGCAGTGGCCTCCATAATTCTTAAATGAATAAAGTTTGGAACCACCAAGACTCTTCTTAGAGCTAGCCGTCTGACCAAAAAATCGGGGGAAAAGGGCCTTGGTCAGGGAGGTGACCAAGAACCCGATAGTCACTCTGACAGAGCTCCAAAGTTCCTCTGTGGAGATGGGAGAACCTTCCAGAAGGACAACCGTCTCTGCAGCACTCCACCAATCAGGCCTTTATGGTAGAATGGCCAGACGGAAGCCACTCTTCAGTAAAAGACATATGACAGCCCACTTGGAGTTTGCCAAAAAGCACCTAAAGGACTCTCAGACCATGAGAAACAAGATTCTCTGGTCTGATGAAACCAAGATTGAACTCTTTGGCCTGAATGCCAAGCATCACATCTGGAGGAAATCTGGCACCATCCCTACGGTGAAGCATGGTGGTGGCAGCATCATGCAGTGGGTATGTTTTTCAGCGGCAGGGACTGGGAGACTAGTCAGGATTGAGGGACAGATGAACGGCGCAAAGTACAGAGAGATCCTTCATGAAAACCTGCTCCAGAGTGCTTAGGACCTCAGACTGGGGAGAACTTTTAACTTCCGACAGGACAACAACCCTAAGCACACGGCCAAAACAAAGCAGGAGTAGTTTCGGGACAAGTCTCTGAATGTCCTTGAGTGGCCCAGCCAGAGCCTGGACTTGAACCTGAAAACAGCTGTGTAGCGACGCTCCCCATCCAACCTGACAGAGCTTGAGAGGATCCGCAGAGAATAAGGGAAGAAACTCCCCAAATACCGGTGTGCCAAGCTTGTAGCGTCATACCCACGAAGACTCGAGGCTGTAATCGCTGCCAAAGGTCCTTCAACAAAGTACTGAGTAACAGGTCGGAATACTTATGTAAATGTCATATTTCAGTGTTTTTTTTATACATTTGCAACAATTTCAAGAAATCTTATTTATCTTCATCATTATGAGGTATTGTGTGTACATTGATGAAGAACATTTTATTTAATACATTTTTGAATAAGGCTTTAACGTAACAAAATGTGGAAAAGTCAAGGGGTCTGAAAACTTTCTGAATGCACTCTACATACCATATTCAGTTACATACATGCTAAACACACACTAATACAGTCATTTCCTGGTCTAACGCTACAACTTCTGGACATCATCTCAGACCAGACATCAGCTCACATTTCAACTGGAGAGCTCAACTCATAACTCGAAATGGGACCATTTTTGTCCACCGTGAAGTTTAATTTAAAAGAAAAGTCTTTCCATTTCACATCCCCATCCATATATATTTCACATCCCCATCCATATATATTTCACATGACGATGCAGATGATGTAAACATGTCTTTACTCCACATCTGATACAGACTCAATGATCAGAATCCCTTTTAAAGGCCCAATGCAGCCGTTTTTATCTCAATATCAAATCATTTCAGGGTAACAATTAAGTATCTTACTGTGATTGTTTTCAATTAAAATGGTCAAAAAGAAACAAAAATAGTTTCTCAGCAAAGAGCAATTTCTTAAGCAAAAAGTTTGCTAGGACTGTCTGGGAGGGGAAAACTGAGTAGGGCGGGGAACACTGAAAACTAGCTGTTATTGGCAGAGGTTTGGAACTCGCTTTCTTATTGGTCTATAAACTAATTTACCGCCTGGTGATGGCACCAGGCAGGCCAAAACTCCATCCCACCAAAAGAGGCTGAAATTTCAGGCGGCCTTTCCAAACAGCTCTTACACTAAAATGACATTATCATAATTTTCACAATTTCACAGTATTATTCCAACCTCATAATTTGGAAATATACTGTATATAAAACACAGGAAAATCACATTTTTGACTGCACTGGGATTTTAAGGAATAACTCCAAACGCTGTGGTTGTGTAATAACCCCGTAGCGTCACCATGCTCCATTCCATCTCTGTTTGATTTATTACTCAGGTTCCTCCTCCTGCTTTGTACTGTGTTATTACAAAGCCAAAGCTATGTCCTGGTTCTATTGAGATGACAGAGACAAGCTACAACATCTCCCTGTCAACCTCCTAACTCTAAGGAAAACATATAATGTGGCCAGTAGAACATCTGAATTAAACAAACTACAGGCACAGTAGCTAGCAGACTACAGGTCAGACTCAAATGTCAAACCGATGCTGTACTTAAGCTAGCCACTTCCAATTGTAGTCCTAAAATCGAGTGTGATAGGTGTGTGTGAACGATGTCGAGCCCTCATTGGCTGTCAGATTACAGAACCAAAACAGTCCATCAGGAAAGCAACAGACAGTGTTCTGGTTAGAATGTAGTCCACCCTGCCCTATTACGGGTTCATTATGCCTTAATTACACACAATATAACTAAAACACTATCCATCATAACAGTACAATGCCTTTTTATCATCACAAAAATAACAAAGGCAAATATGCACCCTAACCAATTATGTCTCATTAGCCCTCAAGAGTCCTGAAGAACAATCGACTAGTCTGCTGCAGTCTCAGGCACTATGTTATCTTTAAATTGTGTTTTTCTCGCAGTCTATTAATAGAGAACCTACTGGAGCCATGGCTAGACTGTTGACAGACGTTGTAGTAGAGAAGTAGAAAAAGGGCTTGTTTGCCAAAATCTCACACTTTCCCTTTAAAAGCGCTTCAAGGCAGAAATATATATTTCTGGGAGTGGCAGCAACAATTTAGCAGCGGCGGGGCTAAATGAGTATACAGACAGACGTTTCCACACAAGTGCCTTGTAATGGTTGACTTTCCTACTGTACTGTATGTACAGCCAGTCAGTCAAAGGTGTTCCAAAATTTTGCACTGACATCTGGACATTGACTTCTATTCTGGTACTGAATATGTTGACTGATGATACAAACATGCTTAAACTTTGTTTTACCAATCAAACAGCTATAAAGAGGTGGTTGTAACAAGCTCCCCATTGGATACAGTCTTGGCGAAGGGGTCAAAAACAAAGGCAAACAAATTACAGCTGTAGTCACAACAGCTAGGATGGAATGGGCCTTTGGTATGATAACTGTTGTTCAGCACTTACAGCTAGTCTGTCTCTAGGCGGACCAGAGCGAGAGAGCAATGGGAGAGAGACAGGCTTGTCAGTTTTGTGTAGAGAAAGGGCCCAACAGTGGAATTACAGACAACGTTAAGGTACCAGCAGCCAGCATTATGGTTGTTTTAAATAGTTGACTTACACTAACATTCCTCAGCTGAAAGCGAGAGAAGATTGGGCTGGGTAACAGAGGGTTCGAAGAGAGAGAGTCAGTCCTGTCTGAGAGGAAAGGAAAGGCCGATATCATCACAAAAAATGTAATGTACTGCTACAGGGGGCCAGAGAGTTTTGACGTAGGATGATTGTGAAGGTCACTTCTAGTAACTTTTTAAAAGGACATTTTAATCCAAAATGCATGAAAATGTAATTATGTTGACACGATCTGAAACAAAATTGATGTGTGCCACTGCATTATTGGGAAATTAATAAATCAATCAAATGTATTTATTAAGACCTTTTTCATCAGCCGATGTCACAAAGTGCTATACAGAAACCCAGCCCAAAACCGCAAACAGAAAGCAATACAGATGTAGACGCATGGTGGCTAGGAAAAACTCCCTAGAATGGCAGGAACCTAGGAAGAAACCTAGAAAGGAACCAGGCTCTGAGGGGTGTCCACATACTTTTGGCAATGTAATGATGAGGAGCAAGCGGTGGCTCTTTGCCCGTGGCTCTTGCAGTCGAGACCAAGTTTTGAGAATGACACAAATATTAATTTTCACAAACTCTGCTAACTCAGTTTGTATGATGGCAATTTGCATATACTCCAGAATATTATGAAGAGTGATCAGATGAATTGCATGTAATTGCAAAGTCCCTATTTGCCATGCAAATGAACTGAATCCCCCAAAAAAACATTTTTACTGCATTTCAGCCCTGCCACAAAAGGACCAGCTGACATCATGTCAGTGATTCTCTCGTTAACACAGGTGTGAGTGTTGACGAGGACAAGGCTGGAGATCACTCTGTCATGCTGATTGAGTTCGAATAACAGACTGGAAGCTTCAAAAGGAGGGTGGTGCTTGGAATCATTGTTCTTCCTCTGTCAACCATGGTTACCTGCAAGGAAACACGTGCCATCATCATTGCTTTGCACAAAAAGGGCTTCACAGGCAAGGATATTGCTGCCAGTAAGATTGCACCTAAATCAACCATTTATCGGATCATCATGAACTTCAAAGAAAGCGGTTCAATTGTTGTGACGAAGGCCGCCCAAGAAAGTCCAGCAACTACCATCTCCTAAAGTTGATTCAGCTGCGGGATCGGGGCACTACCAGTACAGAGCTTGCTCAGTAATGGCAGCAAGCAGGTGTGAGTGCATCTGCACACACAGTGAGGCGAAGACTTTTGGAGGATGGCCTGGTGTCAAGAAGGGCAGCAAAGAAGCCACTTCTCTCCAGGAAAAACATCAGGGACAGACTGATATTCTGCAAAAGGTACAGGGATTGGACTGCTGAGGACTGGGGTAAAGTCATTATCTCTGATGAATTCCCTTTCTGATTGTTTGGGGCATCCGGAAAAAAGCTTGCCCGGAGAAGACAAGGTGAACGCTACCATCAGTCCTGTGTCATGCCAACAGTAAAGCATCCTGAGACCACTCGTGTGTGGGGTTGCTTCTCAGCCAAGGGAGTGGGCTCACTCACAATTTTGCCTAAGAACACAGCCATGAATAAAGAATGGCACCAACACATCCTCTGAGAGCAACTTCTCCCAACCATCCAGGAACAGTTTGGTGACGAACAATGCCTTTTCCAGCATGATGGAGCACCTTGCCATAATCCCATTGAGAACTTGTGGTCAATCCTCAAGAGGCAGGTGGACAAACAAAAACCCACAAATTCTGACAAACTCCAAGCATTGATTATGCAAGAATGCTCACCCGCGATGTGGTGGGCCACACAAGCTCACAGAGCGGGAGCCGAGTGCTGAAGGATGTAGCGCATAAAAATCATCTGTCCTCGGTTGCAACACTCACTTCTGAGTTCCAAACTGCCTCTGGAAGCAATGTCAGCACAATAACTGTTTGTTGGGAGCTTCATTAAATGGGTGTCCATGGTCGAGCGGCCAAACACCAGCCTAAGATAACCATGTGCAATGCCAAGTGTCGGCTGGAGTGGTGTAAAGCTCGCCGCCTTTGTATTCTGGAGCTGTGGAAACGCGTTCTCTGGAGTGATGAATCACGATTCCCCATCTGGAAGTCCGACAGACCAATCTGGTTTTGGCGGATGCCAGGAGAATGCTACACGTGCCTGCCCCAATGCGTGTCAACTGAGAATAATGGTCTGGACTGTTTTTCATGGTTCGGGCTAGGCTCCTTAGTTCCAGTAAAGGGAAATATTAACACTACAGCATACAATGACATTCTAGACAACTCTGTGATCCCAACTTTGTGGCAACAGTTTGGGGAAGTCCCTTTCCTGTTTCAGCATGACAATGCCCCATGCACAAAGCAAGGTACATACAGAAATGGTTTGTCGAGATCGGTGTGGAAGAACTTTACAAGCCTGCACAGAACTCTGACCTCAACCCTATCGAATAGGCCTAATCGCCCAATATGAGTGCCCGACCTCACTAATGCTCTTGTGACTGAATGGAAGCAAGTCCCCACAGCAATGTTCCAACATCTAGTAGAAAGCCTTCCCAGAAGAGTGGAGGCTGTTATAGGAGCAGAGGGGGAACCAACTCCATATTAATGCCCATGATTTTGGAATGAGATGTTCGACGAGCAGTTGTTCACATACTTTTGGCTATGTAGTGTACGTTGTAACTTGTCACTCAGATCTTAAAAGGAGAGTGCGAGATTTGGTCAATTAATCCATTTTTCTACTTACCCACAGTCAGATGAACTCATGGATGCCATTTTTAGTTTGACTGGTTGCAGAGAAATAAAAACGCTATGCATCGGCTTAATTGCAAAAATCTCACACTATCCTTTTAAAAGTGCTTCTAGGCAACCATTTTGTAGCGGCAGGGCTAAGTGAGTAAAGAGGAAACACTGAATCCCTCTCACTTCAACATGTCTGTCCCAACATCTGGTGAAATAGAAGAGAAAGCCTTGGTATGTTGGATGAAACATTCAGAGTTTTTCCTTTGCTTTCAAGAAAGAGGGCCAACAGAAGACGATACCAAGACAGCTAAACCAATCATCATCAAGCCTTTTCTTTCCCTAATACATACCACTTTTAGAGTAAAACCTCATCTTCATCTGTGGGACACAAAGGGAATGCTGTCCCCCTACCTCGTACATATTTTGAAACATGGATGTATCAACTTCACACCAGCTCTCCAAAAGAAACAGTAGCCGTTTCAAGCTGCGTATGTTGGCCCCTGCCGCTGCTCTTTGTCAAAATGACATTTCCAGTCAGTGGGCTGAGTGTGGACCAGCACATACAGACCAGGGCCCATTCCTCCTGGTCCTCATGTCTGGAGGCAGGCCTGGAAACATGACACATTGATGCCACCACGTGTCTCTGATCATGTGATGGTGGAAATATATCCCAGGAATGTCACTCTCTGACCAATGAAGTGTACATTGGTCACCATGGAAAAATGACAGGGCAGTTTTTTAATTGTCACATATACCGGATAGGTGCAGTGAAATGTGTGGTTTTACAGGGTCAGCCATAGTAAAGTGGTGCCTCTGGAGAAAATTAGGGTTAAGTGCCTTGCTCAAGGGCACATAAACAGATTTTGACCTTGTCCACTCAGATATTCGGAGCAAAGCCCTTTCGGTTACTGGCCCAACGCTCTTACCGCTAGGCTACCTGCCGCCCAAAGCTTGTGGCTTTGCTCACCGATACTGTGGTGTTAGTTCTGACCACCAGTGACTTAATACAAGCCTTTTCATTCAGGTCATGACGCTCACAGGAGATACACTGTGGAAAAGTTACCAAATAACACGTAACAATAACCCACAGAAGAACTAAAAATACATATTTCACAGTGGCTGAACTTGGTGCTTTTATAGCCGTTCACGGCTCTGTAACATTGGTTTTGACACTGAAACATTATGAGTGCTGTCGTTTTCCAGAGGCTTACTTTATTTTTACTGTCGGAGACAACATGTTCTGGCTTCACGATTTTAAAGAGTAAATTAGCCATTGTTTTCACTGAGAACACATTAAATATCTAGTTCTAGTGTGTAAGCCAGGTAACAAAAGAAAATGAGTTACTTCTTATTGTCTCCTAACATTTAACTGCCAAGTCGATTGTGGTTAATAGAGTAAGGAAGGAGTCTGTTTTGTATTTATTCAGACAGTACCATTCATCTATGTCCACATGCAAAGATTGAAATGAAATGTTGTTTCTCTAGGAGTCTCTGGGAGATTACATACTAGAGATGCAGCATAATTCAAAAATACTTATTTTCAAATGGATGGTTGTTAAAAACCTATTGTTTCATACACACTATTCTGTCCTTGAGTTGCGTTCCCATGCAAAACTAGACAGATAGCTAACAACTAAGTCTTCAATAAAACTCCCAAGGCGTGACTTTTCTTGAATGAATATATTGAAAACGTTTATGTTGTGAAACTGCAAAATACAGAAAAGAATATACTTTAGTATTCAATTCACACC
This sequence comes from Oncorhynchus clarkii lewisi, assembly GCF_045791955.1. Lineage (NCBI taxonomy): Eukaryota > Metazoa > Chordata > Actinopteri > Salmoniformes > Salmonidae > Oncorhynchus > Oncorhynchus clarkii. Next base: position 21,699,166 of record NC_092158.1, read on the forward strand.
GACAGTAGCTGTACATTATACATTTGAAGTTGCATAAATACAAAGCACGCGCTAAGGTACCATGCATCTGGCATGATGCCAAATCATATAGCTAATTGTTACTCATATGGTAATTAGCTCCTTTCATTACTCTAATAATGTACAACCATTTATGTAGAATAACAAAGCATATTACACTAGGAACAGTAACAAACTACAGTATTGTATATTTTACAATTCGTTTGCATGACGCACGAGCAAAGTAATACAGCTAACGACATACATGAAAAGCATTGCAATTTGTGAGTAAATGCAACCAACATTGACATGTAAGCAACTCTATCAATAACAAGATTATAACCATTAGCTAAATGCTTGAATTGAACTTACAAACAAATATTTTCCAAGGCTGAAGCGTGACAAGAAATAACTACATTGAAAGACCTGCACCGTAGCGTTGTTTGTAGCTGCTTCTATGCGTGCAGAACAAATTCTCTACTTTCTGTTTGCGTAGTCTTTCTAAGTACCAGAAACATCCACTAGGGGGCAAATAACACCATTGCACACAATGAAAATCCAATTGAACCCTTGTAATAAAATAATCTGTTACCTTCTAACAGGATGGCAGCACACTCCCCGCCTGGTATAATGAAATTGTGCCACTATGAAATAAAACATATCAAGAAACAAATAATGCCCTTTCTATTTTTATCTTTTGTCTCTAGGATGCTTCAGAAAGAAGAACAACAATCTCTGAGATTGGTCTCAGAAACACCTTAGCAGCTCCTTGCTTGACAATTTTTAGTTCTACTTTCCTAACCTTTTTGTCACTACTGGGAAAGGTTTTTACCACAAGCCCGACTGGCCAGTCATTTCTGTGTGCCTGACTGTCTTTCAATAAGACAACATCTCCCACTTTTACATTTGGCTTTTCTGCTGTCCATTTTCTGCGTCTCTGCAGCGTTGTCAGGTACTCCTGTCTCCACCTTTTCCAAAAGGTGTCAGCGAGACACTGGACTTGCTTCCACTGTTTTCCACGAAGGTCGTTCATGCTGAAGTATCCAGAAGGGGCTGAGGTAGCGCTGGTCTTTTGTGTAAGTAACATTGAGGGTGTGAGAATGGTAGGCATGTCAGGGTCGGTTGATACTGACACTAAGGGTCTCGCATTGATTATTGCCATAACTTCAGACATAAGAGTGCTCAAGACCTCATGTGTGAGACGAGTGGAGCCCGTCTGAAACAGCATAGCATCAAGAATACGTCTGGCAACCCCAATGAGTCTCTCCCAAGAACCACCCATATGAGACGAGTGTGGAGGATTAAATATCCAAGTACATCCCTTATCTGAGAGGTATTTAGTCAGTTCTGAGTCATTTGTGTCGATACCCAGTTCCCTGCAGGCACCTATAAAGTTTGTACCTCGATCAGAGCGTAGCACTTTTGCTGGACCACGGATAGAGAAAAAACGCCTCAGCGCGTTGATGAAGCTGGATGTGGACATGGATTCGATAAGCTCGATATGGACTGCTCTAGTAGACATACATGAAAAGAGCACCGCCCAGCGCTTGGAGTCTGCACTACCACCTCTAGTGCGACGAGTTATGACATTCCATGGTCCAAACACATCAAGTCCAACGCTGGTGAATGGTGGTTCAGATGTGAGTCTGTCTGCAGGCAAGTCAGCCATTTTTTGGTCAACTAACCTCCCTCTAACCTTGCGGCAGGTGACACACTTGTGAATGATACCAGAGACCAGACGTTTGCTCCCAATAATCCAGAAGCCTGCTGCTCGAATAGCTCCATCTGAAAAATGACGGCCTTGGTGAGCCACTTGCTCGTGATAATGTCTTACCAGCAGAGTGGCAACATGATGTGTCCGTGGGATGATGAGAGGATGTTTTTCGTCTTGTAACATGTCGGCGGAGGATAAGCGGCCTCCCACCCTCAGCAACCCATCCTCATCAATCACTGGGTTCAGCTTTTTGAGTGTACTTTGCTTTGGGAACTCTTTTCCTTTTTCAATGCATTTGAATTCCTCTCTGAAGGCTTCATGTTGCACACAGTGAATGATTGCTGTTTTTGCTTGTAACAACTCACTTGTACTGCGTGGTTTATTACAGTCATGCCAGCCTCTGCAGCTGTTGTTGTCTGCACCTTCATGGAAGGATCTGGCAACATGAATGAGTCGTGCTGTGGCTCGATTGAGAGCTTTCCAGCTTGAGAACCTCTCAAAGCGATGAGAGCCGAGTTGAGCTCCAGAAACTTTAGAGGCAAAGACAGTGACGTCTGGTCGAATCTCTGCATCTTTGTGAGGCTCTACAAGGTCCAAATTGATGTTCTCAGGCTTACTCGAGTTTGTTTGGGTCAGGAACGGTGGACCTGAGAACCAACTAGTGTGTTTTAAGAGCGCAGCAAGTATGGGCCTGGTTGCATGGTCTGCTGGATTGCTGTCAGTGTTTACATAGCACCACTGATCTGGATGGGTAGACTTCCTGATGCGAGTTACCCTATTGGCAACATAAACGTAGAATATTTTGGTGACATTGTGGATGTAACCGAGAACTATCTTACTGTCTGTGTAGAACTTGGCTGCATGTACATCAATGTCCATTTCGTCTTTGATCAGTTCATACATCTCAACAGCTAGCAAAGCCGCACACAGTTCTAGGCGTGGGATAGTGTGGGCCGGACGAGGGGCCAATTTTGATTTCCCCATGACAAATCCAACATGGCATTGACCTTCCGAGTCAATAACTCTCAGGTAGGCTACTGCTCCTATGGCTACTGTAGAGGCATCCGAGAAGATGTGTAGCTCTCTTCTTTGAGTGGTAGACAAGGAGACTGGGATGTAGGTCCGCTGAATATTCATATGTTCCAACTCCATCAAAGATTCCTTCCACATTTTCCATTCCTCTTCTTTTTCTGTGGGAAGAGGGGCATCCCACTCACTCTGATCAGAAGAGAGTTCTCTGATTAAGACTTTACCTTGCAATGTTATTGGAGCCACGAACCCAAGGGGGTCATAAAGACTATTCACTGTGGACAGGATGCCTCTCCGCGTAAAAGGCTTCTCATTGTGGGACACCTGGAATGAGAAGCTGTCTGTTTCCAGGTTCCAGGAAAGTCCCAGACTCCGTTGAAAGGGAAGAGGATCCACTCCTAGGTCCAGATCTTTTAAGTCTTTTGCACGGTCCTCCATAGGGAAGGCTTCCATAACTGTTTTGCTATTGGATGCAATCTTGTGTAGTTTCATGTTGGACTCCGCCAACATTGCTTGTGTTTTTCTTAGAATGTTGATAGCTTCTTCTGTAGTAGCTACTGATGTCAGACCATCATCGACGTAGAAGTTCCTCACTACATATTGCTTGGGTTCTGACCCGTGTTCCTTCTCACCCTGTAGCGCTGCTCGTCTCATGCAGTAGATGGCTACGGCTGGTGAAGGGCTGTTCCCAAATACATGCACTTTCATCCTGTACTCAGTTATGTTTCTATCTGGGTTGTTGTCTTCATACCAGAGAAACCTTAAGTAATCTCTGTGATCCTCACGTACACCAAAACAGTAAAACATTTGTTGCACATCTGCTGTTAGTGCAATGCAATCCTTGCGGAAACGCATTAGGACACCCAAGAGTGTGTTGTTTAAGTCTGGACCACTGAGCAGAACATCGTTAAGTGACACGCCTTGACACTTAGCACTGGAGTCAAATACTACTCTTATTTGTTCAGGCTTTTGTGGATGGTAAACACCAAATATGGGCAGATACCAACGTTCTTTGTCTCCCTCTAGTGGCTGTGAAGGTTCGGCTTGGTCGTTATCCAGCATCTTTTGCATGAAGTCAATAAAATGACTCTTCATGTCAGGCTTTTTGTCTAAAGTCCTGCGAAGTGATGTGAGACGGTTCATGGCCTGCTCCCTGTTATTAGGGAGGCGACGTCTAGTGGGGCGAAAGGGTAGTGGAGCCACCCAGTTGTTTCCATCATCCTGGAAAACCTGTTTGTCCATAATGTCCAAGAAGGCTTCGTCCTCCACTGATGGTGCTGGTTTATCATCGTCTTGTGTTTTGTCGAACACGGAACATCCCAGGCTGTCTGTGTTCACAGTTGTGATTGGATCTCTCGAGTGCACTGTAGAGGGAGAGATGTGTTTCTGAGCTACGCTGTTGTAGTTCTCTTTTACCTGGATGATGTCAGGGCAAGGGCTCAGATAGGATGTGCGACCATTTTGAAGTATGTTTGTCCTGAACACGTTAACATTGGCTGGTCGGTGAGCCGTTCCCAGACAGACCTCACCCACGATGACCCACCCGAGGTCGAGTCGCTGTGCATAAGGAGTGTCGTGGGGCCCATTGATTTGCTCTCGTACCTTGTGTACCCTTAAGATGTCTCGTCCTAAGAGCAGGAGGATGGGAGCGTCTGGGTCCACTGCTGGAATTTTGTCCATAACTGGTTGCAGATGGGGATGATGATACGCAATGTCGGGGGAGGGAATCTCCATCCTATCGTCTGGCATCATATCACACTCTATCAGAGTAGGGAGAGTGAGCTGCATGTGTCCATCTATAGACTCCACCGTGAAGTTGACGGCTCTCCTGCCCGAAGTCTCTGTTACCCCAGAACACGTCTTCATGGTGTATGGAGCAGAGTTGTCATTGATGTTGAAGAGACTGAAAAACTCTGTCTTGGCCAGAGATTTGTTACTCTGTTCATCAAGCACTACATACATTTTGACAGCTTTCTCTCTTTTCCCAGCCGGATAAGCTTTGACTAGGCATATTTTTGAACATGATCTTGGATTGACTGCCTCACCACAGATCTCTGTACACTTTGAGGTGACAGATAGAAGAGCATCGTCACCTTGCTCCCCACCATGCTCTTTCTCTGCTGTAGCGGTGTCTGTATATGAAGGGGCTGGACCTGGATGCAGAGCAGCAAGATGCCTGTCGCTGTCGCACTCAGAGCACTTGATTGAAACCTTACAGTCTTTAGCTCTGTGTTGAGTTGACCCACAACATCGGAAACAAATGCCATTGTCTTTGAGATATGATTTGCGCTCATCTAGAGTTTTGTATCTAAACCCATGACACTTTTTAAGAGGATGAGGCTTGTTATGTATTGGACAGTGATGGTCAGGGTTTTCAACCTTTGTCTTACTGAGTTTGGTTTGGTGGTCTGAGGCCTCAGATGACACATCTGTCTTGTATACAGTCACAGGTGTCTTGCTGCTGTACCTGGCAGGTTTCTCACTTTTCATGGGCACCTGGTTAGTTGAGGTGTAGAGGGTGAAGCTGGGGTCATTTCTAATTTTCGCCTGATTCCTGATGAATCTCGAGAAGAACAAGAATGGTGGGAATGCTACCCGATAGTCCTCCTTATATTTGGATCCCTGTGCTATCCATTTTTCTTGTAAACTGAATGGAAGTTTCTCTACAATAGGGTTTACCCCCCGAGATGTGTCCAGATAAGCGAGGCCTGGAAGGTACCCTTCTACTTTAGCACACTCCAGTTCAAGAAGAATGTCACCTAGTTCTCTTAGTTTGTGATTGTCTTTGTTAGTCAGTTTTGGAAAATCATCAATTTTCTTCAACAGTGCATTCTCGATCACTTCGGGTGTACCATAGCACTCTTCTAGTCGTTGCCAGACCATGTTAAGTCCTGCTGTTGCGTTGAAAATATGGACAGATCTAATTCTGTTTGCTTGCTCAGATGACTCTGCCCCTAGCCACTTGGTAATTAGATCTAACTCTTCCCCGGCTGATAAATTGAAGTCTCTGGTCGCATTGAGAAAGGATGCTTTCCATGCCCAATAATTTTCAGGACGATCATCAAACTTCAGGAGTCCGGAACTCACCATCTCACGGCGTAGGAGGTACTTGATGAGGTCTGGTGCCACTTGTGACTCAGGGAAGTTTTGTGTGTGTGACTGGAAGTGGGCTTGTTTTCCATTTCCACCATGCTGCTGTTCATTCCTTTTGAACGGAGAGTCTCTGCTTATGCTCCGTTGTTTGCTACTTTCTAGATTGTGGCATGTAGCTGGGTCAACACTAAGCTCTTGTTTCTCCACTTCGAATGGAAGTTCAGCAAAGTAGGGCCTAGCATGTTGTTGCACATACTCACATGTACGTTGGACTGGACTTAAGGGCTGTGTCCCTGTGTCTAGTTCTTTGCGAAGCTCTCTGCGTTCTGATCCTACAACTTCTTCAAAGGCTGCAGCTTCAGCCAACGCAGCAGCAGCTGCTCTCTCAACTTGGAGAACAGATAAACTTGCCTCGAGGTCAGCTTTTTGCTTCAACAAGCTGGCCTCTATTTCTGCCTTTTGTTTCATCAAGCTGGCCTCTATTTCTGCCTTTTGTTTCATCACAGAAGCTTCCTTCTCAGCATAAGAGACTTGTGCGCGTGCTGCGTCCGCCTTGGCGCGTGCTTTGATGGCTGCAGAACTCGCAGTTGAGGATCTGCTTGACTGTTTTGATGACCTTGATCTTGTAGATTGAGACTTGGTCCCAATGTGCTGAAGAGGCTCTTCCATCTCTCTCTGTTGAACACCTGGCTCTGGTTGTTGCATCGTAGACTGCTGGTCTTCCCTAGGATAAGAGGCTTTGTTGGCTGATGAACGTAGAAACATAACCACCGTGTGCAGTTATTCTTGAGCTTGAGCCCGCTGTGATGATGTTTTTTCACTATTCTGTCCTTGAGTTGCGTTCCCATGCAAAACTAGACAGATAGCTAACAACTAAGTCTTCAATAAAACTCCCAAGGCGTGACTTTTCTTGAATGAATATATTGAAAACGTTTATGTTGTGAAACTGCAAAATACAGAAAAGAATATACTTTAGTATTCAATTCACACCGACAGTAGCTGTACATTATACATTTGAAGTTGCATAAATACAAAGCACGCGCTAAGGTACCATGCATCTGGCATGATGCCAAATCATATAGCTAATTGTTACTCATATGGTAATTAGCTCCTTTCATTACTCTAATAATGTACAACCATTTATGTAGAATAACAAAGCATATTACACTAGGAACAGTAACAAACTACAGTATTGTATATTTTACAATTCGTTTGCATGACGCACGAGCAAAGTAATACAGCTAACGACATACATGAAAAGCATTGCAATTTGTGAGTAAATGCAACCAACATTGACATGTAAGCAACTCTATCAATAACAAGATTATAACCATTAGCTAAATGCTTGAATTGAACTTACAAACAAATATTTTCCAAGGCTGAAGCGTGACAAGAAATAACTACATTGAAAGACCTGCACCGTAGCGTTGTTTGTAGCTGCTTCTATGCGTGCAGAACAAATTCTCTACTTTCTGTTTGCGTAGTCTTTCTAAGTACCAGAAACATCCACTAGGGGGCAAATAACACCATTGCACACAATGAAAATCCAATTGAACCCTTGTAATAAAATAATCTGTTACCTTCTAACAGGATGGCAGCACACACACAGAATATATAAGGGTCTTTCTATAAACGCGGGTACCACTGAGGAGTTCCTACACTGGACAACTTGTTCCTGCTGTTGACAAGTCATTGATAATACTTTTTTTTCATGTCATTCCATTAAGATATAAGGGGGACATAGCTACATATATTCAATAACATTCACGTGTTTAACTCTTTCTTACGGTTGGTGTCTTGACGGATTGGTCAAAAATCTTCTGAGATAAAACATACATTTTATGTCCTTAATGTCATTAATGGACATAGGCTTTATTATTGTGTGTGCCTGTGTCGGCCATATAGGCTACAGAAAAATCGGCATGCATGCACCCAATATATTTAGTCTGGCAATGTCCACATTACTGTCACATATTTTAGAATTTTAAAATAATGTGAATATCAATGTATTCTCAAGGCCAAATATTAGGCTCTATATGTACTATTATATAAATTATACAATTGTATAACATTGAGGTCCTTGAAAATTACAATGAAGTGCTTGAAAAAGTCCCTGAAAGTTATTGAATTTGACTTGCCAATGTCTGTATGAATCCTGCTTAAAGGATGTATAGCCCACCCCTGCTACTCTCCCTTTTTCTTTCACACTGAGCCAGAGTAGTGTCCGTCCGTCCGTCCGTCCGTCCGTCCGTCCGCCTGCCTGCCTGTCTGTCCATCACATCCACCTCCAGAGTAGTGTCTGTCTGTCTGTCTGTCTGTCCGGCACATCCACCTCCAGAGTAGTGCATGTCTGTCCGTCTGTCTGTCTGTCTGTCTGTCTGTCCGTCACATCCACCTCCAGAGTAGTGTCTGTCTGTCTGTCCATCACATCCACCTCCAGAGTCTGTCTGTCTGTCTGTCTGTCACATCCACCTCCAGAGTAGTGTCAGTCTGTCTGTCACATCCACCTCCAGAGTAGTGTCAGTCTGTCTGTCACATCCACCTCCAGAGTAGTGTCAGTCTGTCTGTCACATCCACCTCCAGAGTAGTGTCAGTCTGTCCATCACATCCACCTCCAGGTTTCTCTCTCTATTGCCCTCCCCATCCCTCCCTCTCTTTCTAATGCTGAGAGATTGCAATAACAATCCCTCTCACTAATTCTCTCTCTCTCTCTTCCACTGATAGGAAGATCCATTATCTCCCAGGTGGTGGGTCACTGACCTGAGTGACTGACCATGTCCTTCAACATGTCCCTGGACTTGCCTGGACGATACAGGGCACAGGGTAGGGAGACCTGGTCCAGGGCACTGAGCTACTTCACACAAAGCACTGCCACCACCCGCCGGGCCACTTAAAATGACTAGGGCCAGCTAAGCAGCTAGCTAGTACTCAGTGTGTCATGGACATTCTGTTAGACACGTCACAACGCTGTGTGCCTCCTGCAGGGTAAACTGGCAAGGGTCCACACAGGCCCTTAGAACAGCCCTCAGTAAACGTTTATAAGCCTATAAATACCCCAGGAGAGAAGGAGAGCAGACTCTCTCAGGTCCTGCTTAGGACCCATCAAGGACACCTCTCAGACAGTCGGCCTCTCAGTTGGACAGGCCATCTGCGATTTGGGACCGAGACTGACCGCCCTGCTGCCTTGTAAAGACTTCAGGCAGTTCATAGCATCTAAGTAAAGATAGTCTATATCTAGTGCCCATTAAAAAAGAGTCAGAAAACAATGTCATTCTGAAAAGGAAGAAGCATGACCTACGGTGTGTACTTGTAGTGTAGAGATGCACTACAGTAGAGGTCTTCACAGATCCACCTGTACCCGAAATCTCGAGAACCGATTGTTGTTGGCCAATCATAAGTCATCAAAGCGGCAATAGGCTACAGTCATAGAGCCTCCGTGTGAGGCAAAAGTTAGGAGATATCTAATCAATGGAAGATGAAATTGAAATTACAAGTTAAAGGAGAAGGATAGGCTACAACGACCAAGAGCCAACAGGTAGGCTGCTACTTTATATTCTGAATGGAGTTGCTGTTTGTAACTGTGTAGGTCGAGAGAGCACATGCAGCCTCAATTAGCCTAGCGAGCTAGCTAGCTTAACTAGCATCTCTTGACTTGATGCAGTCAAGACAGGTACCACATAATCATATTGGATGATAAATAACCTCGCTATAGCAGCTATTAGTCTACTATAGTGCAAGTCGGCTTGGTTGGTTGCTGTCTCTCGTCTCTCCCTCCCTCCTACCTTTTCCCGTGTCACTTGTTCACACTCACAGAAGCCGACTCTCCCTCCTCTGGGTACTTCAATACAGAACCTAGGAGGCTCACGGTCTCACCCCTTTCCAAAAACGTACACAGTAATTATGACAACTTCCAGAGGACGTCCTCCAACCTCATTAAGCTCGGGTCCCTGGGTCTGAACCCCGCCCTGTGCAACTGGGTCCTGGACTTCCTGATGGGCTGCCCCCAGGTGGTGAAGGTAGGAAACAACATCTCCACACAGGGGCCCCACAAGGGTGCGTGCTCAGCACCCTCCTGTACTCCCTGTTCACGCATGACTGCGTGGCCACGCACGCCTCCAACTCAATCATCAAGTTTGCAGACGACAAACATAGTAGGCCTTATTACCAACAATAACGAGACAGCCTACAGGCAGGAGGTGAGGGCCCTGGCGGTATGGTGCCAGGAAAATAACCTCTCCCTCAACGTCAACAAAACAAAGGCGCTGATCGTGGACTTCAGGAAACAGCATAGGGAGCACGCCCCTATCCACATCGACAGGACATATTCCACAATAACGTCTGCTAAATATGTGTATGTGACCAATACAATTTGATTTGATTTGAACCTATCCAAGCTCTTCTTAGGGCTAGGCGTCCCGTCAGTGGGACACCTGTCTCCAATTTCCGGTGAAATTGGAGGGCGCGCAATTCAAATAAATAATCGTAAAAATGATGGATATTAAACATCAAAGTACATACAAGTGTCTTATCGGTTAAAAGCTTAAAATGTTGTTAATCTAACTGCATTGTCCAATTTACAATAGGATTTACAGCGAAAGCATGCCATGCGATTGTTTGAGGACGGCACCCCACATCAACATATTTTTCAATCAGCACAGGCTTCATAAAATCACAAATAGCGATTAAATAATCACTTACTTTTTGAAAATCTTCCTCTGATTTGCAATCCACTGTGAAGGCCTCTACATTACAGTACAAATGCGGGAAAAGGGAAAATACATGTGCTTTGCATGTGTTTCTGTATCATTGTGTGTGTGGGTTGGGGCAGAGGCAGGGCAGGGCAGGGTTATGTTGTTGAGTACGCCCTGGGTGGGTATAGAGTAATGTTTTCCCTCCCTGTCCTCATGTTATCTCTTGACATGTGCCGTGGGCATATGGAGAGATCAGACCAGTACAGACTGTTTCCACTGGGCCTATTGAAGCTGACTCCCTTAAAAGGACCCCAGCCAGCTGAACACAGCTACAGGGCGAGTGGCTGTGGATGTGTGTTCATGTGGTTAGAACATGGGTGAAAACAAAGCCTTTTACAGACACAGAGGGATACTGTGGGTATCTCTGTCTGGGCGGCCAGGCCACCACCACCACCACCACCCAGTGATTATAGTCTCTTTAATTCTCTACAATGGCTCTGTTTATCCCCTCTGCATGTATTCCATGAGCAAAAATTCCTCCAGATGTGAACATCCCGAGTGGCACAGTGGTCTAAGGCCCTGCATCTCAGTGCTAGGTGTGTCACTACAGACCCTGGTTCGATCCTGGGCTGTATCACAACCGGCTGTGATCGGGAGCACAATATGGCGCACAATTGGCCCAGCGTCGTCCGAATTAGGGGAGGGTTTGGCCGGGGTAGGCCTTCATTTTAAAATAAGAATCTGTTCTTAACTGACTTGCCTAGTTAAATAAAGGTTAAATGAAACATTCAGTAGAGTACTGTATTTCTCACAAAACAAACGCTTCTCTCACAATGTGCTTCTCAGAGGGAGTAAATCATATGTACTGTATTTCAAAACCTTTATGGACTTGGCATACCCTTTAAGAAGTCTAGAGCAGTATCAGAATTGAGAAATGAATGCCCATTAGACCCAGCCAGACATTCACTACGGGCATATAACTTCATTTTATGTACATTTATGGAATTGTCTGTGAAGTGGATAATCATATTGCTCAGTTCATACTTAGGCAGACTTTGGTTTTCACAAAGCAGCATTCTGAGAGAGTTGGACAATGCCCAAAGTTAGACAAACCCAATGCTGCCAAACCACTAAACTCAAAGCTGACATTTTGGATTTGCAGACACATTCTCAGAGGATTTCTTCCCACCTGATTTATTCCAATGTCTGCTGAAGTAGATATTTAAAGCTCTCAAGCACTGAAAATTCCATAAACAATGTATTTTGTGGCTCAGAAATAATCCCTTTACTAATCTGTGTGTCTTACTGTAATTACAGGGATATTGTGGGGGTTTGTTATTTATCCTACTTAATTCAACTGTCTGAAAACAGAATATTGCATTTCAAAAGTTATGTTCATATTTAGTTGTGGCAGTTACATGTCCAGATATGTCAGCAACATTAAACTTAATGAACCGATACAAGCATGAATACGACCACATTTATCTTCATAGTTCAAATCTTTTGTTTTAGGATTCCTTCCAAGGAAACTCTCCAGAGCAATCTCCAAAACCAACATGGAGCTACAGCCAAAGCAAACTGTCTCAATCATCCACATCGGTAACACGTCTGAGGGGCAGAGTACTGAGCAAATACTAGTTAAAATACTGTACAAGACATCATAATACTGCTGTGCTATTGACAAAGGATAAATGGATAATTGTGGGTCATACACTGCAGAGCTGCATAGTCACTATCAATTCACAATCAGTGTTGGAGAGAATCTCCTCTTTCTCACAGCAACAACACAAACAGCATTATGGAGAGAATCCCAAACAGTGTATAACTACGGTGATGCAGCAGAGCAGCAGTTCACAACCATTCATCACTAGCAGTAGCAGAGTCCTTCTTCACACAGCAGGCCTGGCAGCACTCCTGCTTCTCTCCTATCCCAGCCCAGACCCAGACAAGACCCAGGCCAGAGACCCATGACCCAGACAGATATTAAAGACCTGCAGGAGTTCCTGTCTTGGCCTCCGTAGACAGACAGGTTCATCTAGTGCTCTGGGACTGGGAGGAACGCCCAACTGAGTACGAATCCAGAGCCAGAGACATGTGGACTGGAGACCCAGTGTAAAGAGTCATCAGACTGAAGAGCAAAGCCTACACTTTTCTAGTCTTTGTAGTCTTCAGAGTTTCTGGACATTTCTGGGGATAGTTAATACTGTGATTGTTATTTAGATATGTCAGATAAAATGGCATGAGAAGCACAAAGATAGAGTCAGAGGGAGATTGGCAGAGGCCATGAGCAGTCAAAGGGGACTTTGTGGTAAAAGCTGCCAAAGGTTGTGTGGTTGAAAGCAGCGGTAAGTGTCATACTGAATATATAGCACAGGCCCTTTAATCACCATGGAGACAGATGGCATAGTGAGCACAGGCCCTTTAATCACCATGGAGACAGATGGCATAGTGAGCATGGCCCTTTAATCACCATGGATCCAGATGGCATAATGAGCATGGACCTTTAATCACCATAGAGACAGATGGCATAGTGAGCATGGCACTTTAATCACCATAGATCCAGATGGCATAGTGAGCATGGCCCTTTAATCACCATAGAGACAGATGGCATAGTGAGCATGGCCCTTTAATCACCATGGAGCCAGAAGGCATAGTGAGCATGGCCCTTTAATCACCATGGATCCAGATGGCATAGTGAGCATGGCCCTTTAATCACCATGGATCCAGATGGCATAGTGAGCATGGCCCTTTAATCACCATGGATCCAGATGGCATAGTGAGCATGGCCCTTTAATCACCATGGATCCAGATGGCATAGTGAGCATGGCCCTTTAATCACCATGGAGCCAGAAGGCATAGTGAGCATGGCCTTTAATCACCATGGATCCAGAAGGCATAGTGAGCACGGCCCTTTAATCACCATGGAGCCAGAAGGCATAGTGAGCATGGCCCTTTAATCACCATGGATCCAGATGGCATAGTGAGCATGGCCCTTTAATCACCATAGAGACAGATGGCATAGTGAGCATGGCCCTTTAATCACCATAGAGACAGAAGGCATAGTGAGCATGGCCTTTAATCACCATGGATCCAGAAGGCATAGTGAGCACGGCCCTTTAATCACCATGGATCCAGAAGTCATAGTGAGCATGGCCCTTTAATCACCATGGATCCAGATGGCATAGTGAGCATGGCCCTTTAATCACCATAGAGACAGATGGCATAGTGAGCATGGCCCTTTAATCACCATGGAGCCAGAAGGCATAGTGAGCATGGCCCTTTAATCACCATGGATCCAGATGGCATAGTGAGCATGGCCCTTTAATCACCATGGAGCCAGAAGGCATAGTGAGCATGGCCCTTTAATCACCATGGAGCCAGAAGGCATAGTGAGCATGGCCTTTAATCACCATGGAGACAGATGGCATAGTGAGCATGGCCCTTTAATCACCATGGAGACAGATGAAATAGTGAGCATGAAAGCCATTCCTGTGAGGTGAGTGTCATGGCTGAGAGGAGGCGTGTCTGTGAGTATGAGCGCGTGTGATATGTTATTTGGGGGGGGGGCAGAACATGTGTGTGTGTGTGTGTGTATATGAGAGAGAGAGAAACAGAGAGAACAACAGAAAGAGTGAGAGACAGAAAGGGTGAGACAGAAAGAGAGAGAGACTCACCCGTGAGATAGTGAGGGGCAGACAGAAGTCCTTTCCTCCCTGCAGTCTGAAGCCCCAGGGGGCGGGGCCACCCAGGGAGACGCTGTAGTTGCTGTTCATGATTCTCCTAGAGAAACAAAAACATATTGAGGCAAAACATTAATAAGCTGGACCTTTATAGGTTATAAAGAAGAAGACAAGGCACTCCAACATTCCCATCTACAATATTCTAATATTGAATAAGAAACATAATGCATCAGTAAAAACACACTAGTACCAGCTGTTCTCAGTGGGTCACTGAAGAGTAGGGCTGTGACAATACCTGCAACAATACCAGTGTTTCCATTGAAACATTTAAAACACGAAGAAGACCGAAGCAAAACGAAGCAAAACTCTTTGGTCCTTTACAAACCTGCTGTATGTACATTATTGTGTGCAATAGTTTTGGAAAATAAATAAATGTGACGTTTGTTTCCAACATTAGGGTTGTTTTCCTAAAGATGTTAAATCCGCTTTGTGTTTTGTTTCCTTTCTAACGAGTATAGTGATACTGGTATCATCCCGGCCCTACTGAAAAGGAGAACTACAAAGCCTAAAACATAGTCCACAGCCGCTGAGACGTGATAGTCCAGCGTCCCGTTGTAACGTAGCTACACGGCTCTGAGACCACCGACCACAAGGAAGCACAGCCCTCTGCTCACCTCCCCACAATTCTCAAGCAGCGCGGTTCCGGTACGCGTCCTCTATTCATTTGAATGAGTTGATAGTTTGAGACATCTCTTGAACTGCGCTGAGAATTTGTAAAGTATGAAAGCCAATGGTCCAATATTCTAGAACATTGCTGTGCGTAAGCTTAAGACCAAAGTCTGCCAAGCTCCAAATATCTGCAGTGTCACAAAATCCTACACTTAGCTGATTCCATGGAAGCCCGATGGGCTACATGTTAGGGCTTCTTTTATAACAGTATTGTTATTAGTCTGTTAATTACTTTTTGAAAGATAACACATGGTTACAGTGCCTTCACAAAGTATTCATACCCCTTGGCTTATTCCACATTTTGTTGTGCTACAGTCTGAATTCAAAATTGATTAAATTGCCTGTAATTAGTGCCATTGAATTTTCCGTCTATCCTTAGCAGTCTCCCAGTCCCTGGCGTGAAAGGGTCCCCACAGCATGCTGCCATCAACATGTTTCACGGTAGGGATGGTGTTAGACAGGTGATGAGCTGTGCCTGGTTTACTCCAGACATAGAGCTTTGCATTCAGGCCAAAGAGTTACATTTGATGTCTCATCAGACCACAGACTTTTGCCTTATGCTCTCAGTCTTTCACGTGCCATTTTGCAAACTCCAGGCGTACTGTCATGTGCCTTTTTCCTCAGCAGTGGCTTCAGTCTGGCCACTCTCCCATAAAACCAAGATTGGTGAAGTGCTGTAGATACTGTTGTCCTTCTAGCAGGTTCCCCCAACTCAGCCAAGGAACTCTGCAGTTCTGTCAGAGTGGCCATTGGGCTCATGGGCACCCCCCTGACCATAAATTGGCCACAGATGGACTCCAATCAAGTTGTAGTGACATCTCAAGGATGGTCAAAGGAAAGTGGATGCACCTGAGCTCAGTTTGGAGTGTCATATCTAAGGGGTGTGAATACTTACAGTACCAGTCAAAAGTTTGGACACACCTACTCATTCAAGGGTTTTTCTTCATTTTTCCTATTTTCTACATTGTAGAATAATAGTGAATACATCAAAACTGTGAAATAACACATATGAATCATGTAGTATCCAAAAAAGTGTTAAACAAATTCTTCAAAGTAGCCACCCTTTGCCTTGATGACAGCTTCATGATGTAGTCACCTGGAATGCATTTTAAATAATAGTTGTGCCTTGTTAAAAGTTAATTTGTGGGATATTCTTTCCTTCTTAATGTGTTTGAGCCAATCAGTTGTGTTGTGACAAGGTAGGGGTTGTATACAGAAGATAGCCCTATTTGATAAAAGACCAAGTCCATATTACAGCAAGAACAGCTCAAATAAGCAAAGAGAAACAACAGTCCATCATTACTTTAAGACTTGAAGGTCAGTCAATACGGAAAATGTCAAGAATTCTGAAAGTTTCTTCAAGTGCAGCCACGAAAACCATCATGTGCTATGATGAAACTGGCTCTCATGAGGACCGCCACAGGAATGGAAGACCCAGTGGTACCTCTGCTGCAGAGGATAAGTTAAGTAGCGTCACCAGCTTCAGAAATTGCAGCCCAAATAAATGTTTCACAGAGTTCAAAAAACAGACACATCTCAACATCAACTGTTCAAAGGTGACTGTGTGAATCAGGCCTTCATGGTCGAATGGCTGCAAAGAAACCACTACTAAAGGACACCAAAAAGGAGAAGAGACTTGCTTGGGCCAAGAAACACGAGCAATGGACATTAGACCGGTGGAAATCTGTCCTTTGGTTTGAGTCCAATTTGAGACTTTTGGTTCCAACCTCCGTGTCTTTGTGAGACGCAGAGTAGGTGAACGGATGAACTCTGCATGTGTGGTTCCTACCGTGAAGCATGGAGGAGGTGGTGTGATGGTGTGGGGGTGCTTTGCTGGTGAGACTGTTTGTGATTTATTTAGAATTCAATGCACACTTAACCAGCATGGCTACCACAACATTCTGCAGTTATATGCCATTCCTTCTGGTTTGTGCTTAGTTGGACTATCATTTGTTTTTCAAGAGGACAATGACCCAACACACCTCCAGGTTGTGTAAGGGCTATTTGACCAAGAAGGAGAATGATGGAGTGCTGCATCAGATGACCTGGCCTCCACAATCACCCGACCTCAACCCAATTGAGATGGTTTGGGATGAGTTGGTCCGCAGAGTGAAGGAAAAGCAGCCAATAAGTGCTCAGCATATGTGGTAACTCCTTCAAGGTCTGCTATTCATGAGATGTGCTTAGGATTCATAAGCCTAAACGATTCAAAATCAATCTATTTCTGGTGCTCCTTACATTCCATTTGGTGCCTAACGTTTTTAAAGTTGGGAGCAGTGTGTATGTGTTTGTGGGAGAGAGAGTGATGAGTGTGAGGGAGAGAGGGTCTGTGTGTTAACTGATAAGTAAAGAATGTTTCATGCAGTTTTCCCCTGACTGCCACAATGACTTGCAGATCATTATGCATGTACAGTATATTCCTTCCTCCCATTCCTTCAGCCAAATCAGAAGTTGGTCTTTTCAAATATGAGCAAAGCCAGACAAAATTAAAAGGGCCTATTTATATAATGAATATGAATTTGGATTGCAGAAATGATGAAATATTAAAGTATTACAAAAGTTATACTTAGATCCAAACTGGTTCTCTAGTAGATAAGTAAGCATGTCTCACCCCATGTTCAAGAATGGCCTGCTTCCCTTTATTCAGATTACAACCTCTCACTTTCAGTTATTCGAAAATGAAATATTCAAAAAAATATAGCTATTTTTTAAAACAAGCAATTTCAGTTTAATCCACCAGAAAAGACAGAACAAATAATACAACAAATATTGTGGTTAAACTCAAATATATACTAATATATATTTTTTGGTTTAAAAAATGTTTCAAAAAGGTATAATCTTTGGAAATTATATCATAAAACACCAAGACAGTTGTAAAGAGGGCACGACAACACCTTTGCCCCCTCAGGAGACCCAACACACCTCCAGGCTGTGTAAGGGCTATTTGACCAAGAAGGAGAGTGATGGAGTGAGATGGTTTGGGAAGAGTTGGACCACAGGGTGAAGGAAAAGCAGTCAACAAACTCTTTCTAGACTGTTGGAAAAGCATTCCAAGTTAAGCTGGTTGAGAGAATGCCAATAGTGTGCAAAGCTGTCATCAAGGCAAAGGGTCGCTACTTTGAAGAATCTAAAAGATAAAATATATTTTGATTTGTTTAACACTTTTTCGGATACTACATGACTCCATGTTTTATTTCATAGTTTTTATGTCTTCAATATTATTACACAAAAAATAGTAAATAGTAAAAATAAAGAAAAACCATTTTGACTGGTAGTGTATAAATTTACAAAACATTATATGTGGGATTGGAAATGATGCAGACAATTACATTTATGGAAGCTACAATCGATCTGCACTATTAAAGCTGATCTACCCCCTAAATAAAGTAAACAATTAAATGAAAAGAAGAATATGAGCAAGGTAACCATTCTATGCAGCATTCTATCATACAGCGAACAGTGTGAAGTCAATATGTGTTGTATTGAGTAGAAGTGTGAATATCAGGGATAGGTTTTTGGTGTAGCACATGCGCATAACATTTAGAAAACGGGAACAAGCATTGCTGAAACGGGGTGAACAGGACACTATGCCACTCTGAATTTGTCCCCCATGGTACCGCAATACTACTGGTATTGTGACAACACTATCCAAAACTGTTCTTGTATAAAGTGTTTCAGCACAGAGTCATGCCAGCATTACACCTCACTGACACAACAGGCTACCACACACTTAGGAAGTGACTAGAGGTCGACCAATTAATCTTTATTTAATCTTTATTTAACTAGGCAAGTCAGTTAAGAACACATTATTTTCAATGACGGCCTAGGAACGAGGCAGAACGACAGATTTTTACCTTGTCAGCTCGGGGGACCCAATCTTGCAACATTACAGTTAACTAGTCCAACGCTCTAACCACCTGCCTCACGAGGAGCCTGCCTGTTACACGAATGCAGTAAGCCAAGGTAAGTTGCAAACTAGCATTAAACTTATCTTATAAAAAACAATCAATCAACGACGGTCGTTGCTCCAATGTGTACTTAACCATAAACATCAATGCCTTTCTTAAAATCAATACACAAGTATATATTTTTAAACCTGCATATTTAGCTAAAAGAAATCCAGGTTAGCAGGCAATATTAACCAGGTGAAATTGTGTCACTTCTCTTGCGTTCATTGCACGCAGAGTCAGGGTATATGCAACAGTTTGGGCCGCCTGGCTCTTTGCGAACTAATTTGCCAGAATTTTACGTAATTATGACATAACATTGAAGGTTGTGCAATGTAAAAGGAATATTTAGACTCATGGATGCTACCCGTTAGATAAAATACGGAACGGAATAAACGTTTTGTTTTTGAGGTGATAGTTTCCGGATTTGACCTAAGGCTCGTATTTCTGTGTGTTTATTATAGTTAAGTCTATGATTTGATATTTGATAGAGCAGTCTGACTGAGGGGTGGTAGGCAGCAGCAGGCTCGTAATAGTCAAAGGTATATGGTTTACAGATAAAAAGTCGACACGTTATAATTCATGTAATAACTTGCGGCTGAACTTGAAAGGGGATCCTTTGTTATTTTACCGTTCATGTCTTCCATAGAGAATGTCTTGATCTACTTCAAATAAGGTCTGTGTTTCGTGCTTAAACCGCCTCGGCGTTTTGATACCCATGTAAATCTCACTAGGATAAGGTAACGTTTGTCAAAATAGTTTCATAAATCCACTCTACAAAAAAAATTCTTTGTTTATATTTAGCCAATATTGATCAGAGTTACCTTGTCCTATGGATATCTACACAGTTATACAATTGGCAAGGTGGTGTAAGCCTACATGAAACACAGACCTTATTTTAAGTGAATCTAAAAATATCCAATGGAATAAATGAATGAAGGAACCGCTTTTCAGATTTTGCTAGAAGGTGTCATTGGAATTATGACTTGCACTTTGGTAGTCAATTCTTACCATGTCCATTATTAAAATAGGTTTTCCTGCATATAGAAATTACAGTTTTTGTTTTCAACATTCATCACAGGCAACTTAAACTCTATTTTTATTCAAACAGTTGAGAGTATTTGTCTCCTAAGCGGACTCTCCAGTATCATTGTCACTTCAGAGCTGTGTGTGTGTTTTACAGAGAAAAGCAGAGCACCAGTGTGGGACTATTACATGGCACCAGGGAAAGCAAGGTGTCTTATTTGTGATAAATATGTAAGCATGGGGTCAGCAACGGCTAAATAAAAAAATACCACCAACCTGTGGAATCACCTTAAGAACACCCATCCAAAAGCCCATAATATGTATTATATTAAGTTAAAATAAAAGTGTTCATTGTTCATTCAGTATTGTTGCAATTGTCATTCATACAAAAATGTGTATATATACAGTGGGGCAAAAAAGTATTTAGTCAGCCACCAATTGTGCAAGTTCTCCCACTTAAAAAGATGAGAGGCCTGTAATTTTCATCATAGGTACACTTCAACTATGACAGACAAAATTAGAAATAAAATCCAGAAAATCACATTGTAGGATTTTTAATGAATTTATTTGCATATTATGGTGGAAAATAAGTATTTGGTCAATAACAAAAGTTTCTCAATACTTTGTTATATACCCTTTGTTGGCAATGACAGAGGTCAAACGTTTTCTGTAAGTCTTTATCAGATCATCAAAAACGTCAAGGAGACCTGTTCAGTTGTTGTGAAGAAGGCTTCAGGGCGCCCAAGAAAGTCCAGCAAGCGCCAGGACCGTCTCCCAGTTGATTCAGCTGTGGGATCGGGGCACTACCAGAACAAAGCTTGCTCGGGAACGGCAGCAGACAGGTGTGAGTGCATCTGCACGCACAATGAGGCGAAGACTTGGACTGGAGTCAAGAAGGAGAGCAAAGAAGCCACTTCTCTCCAGGAAAAACATCAGGGACAGACTGATATTCTGCAAAAGGTACAGGGATTGGACTGCTGAGGACTGGGGTAAAGTCATTTTCTCTGATGAATTCCCTTTCTGATTGTTTGGGGCATCCGGAAAAAAGCTTGCCCGGAGAAGACAAGGTGAACGCTACCATCAGTCCTGTGTCATGCCAACAGTAAAGCATCCTGAGACCACTCGTGTGTGGGGTTGCTTCTCAGCCAAGGGAGTGGGCTCACTCACAATTTTGCCTAAGAACACAGCCATGAATAAAGAATGGCACCAACACATCCTCTGAGAGCAACTTCTCCCAACCATCCAGGAACAGTTTGGTGACGAACAATGCCTTTTCCAGCATGATGGAGCACCTTGCCATAAGGCAAAAGTGATAACTAAGTGGCTCGGGGAAGAAAACATTGATATTTTGGGTCCATGGCCAGGAAACTCCCCAGACCTTAATCCCATTGAGAGGCAGGTGGACAAACAAAAACCCACAAATTCTGACAAACTCCAAGCATTGATTATGCAAGAATGGGCTGCCATCAGTAAGGATGTGGCCTAGAAGTTAATTGACAGTATGCCAGGGCGGATTGCAGAGGTCTTGAAAAAGAAGGGTCAACACTGCAAATACTGACTCTGCATCAACTTCATGTAATTGTCAATAAAAGCTTTTCACAGTTATGAAATGCTTGTAATTATACTTCAGTATTCCATAGTATTTCATCTGACAAAAATATCTATAAAGACACTGAAGCAGCAAACTTTGTGGAAATTAATATTTGTGTAATTCTCAAAACTTTTGGCCACGACTGTACAATGATTACCAACTATATCCATCAACTAGTGAATCCCCAGTGTGAATGCTGACATGTCTTCAGACTTATCTGTCTATAGGGTTTAGAACTGTAGCTGGTGATTGGGCTGATGCCACTGTGCTTGGTGAGGACCGAGACAGAGGCACACCCTAGAAGACCAGAGACGTGTTGGAACCTTGTGAGGAGAGAGTAGCAGAGCCAGGCAGAGCCAGAGACACACCCTAGAAGACCAGGGACGTGTTGGAACCTTGTGAGGAGAGAGTAGCAGGGCCAGGCAGAGCCAGAGACACACCCTAGAAGACCAGGGACGTGCTGGAACCTTGTGAGGAGAGAGTAGCAGAGCCAGGCAGAGCCAGAGACACACCCTAGAAGACCAGGGACGTGTTGGAACCTTGTGAGGAGAGAGTAGCAGGGCCAGGCAGAGCCAGAGACACACCCTAGAAGACCAGGGACGCGTTGGAACCTTGTGAGGAGACAGTAGCAGGGCCAGGCAGAGCCAGAGACACACCCTAGAAGACCAGGGACGCGTTGGAAACTTGTGAGGAGAGAGTAGCAGAGCCAGGCAGAGCCAGAGACACACCCTAGAATAGCAGGAACGCGTTGGAACCTTGTGAGGAGAGAGTAGCAGAGCCAGAGACACACCCTGGAATAGCAGGGACGTGTTGGAACCTTGTGAGGAGAGAGTAGCAGAGCCAGGCAGAGCCAGAGACACACCCTGGAATAGCAAGGATGCGTTGGAACCTTGTGAGGAGAGAGTAGCAGAGCCAGGCAGAGCCAGAGACACACCCTAGAAGACCAGGGACGTGTTGGAAGCTTGTGAGGAGAGAGTAGCAGAGCCAGGCAGAGCCAGAGACACACCCTAGAAGACCAGGGACGTGTTGGAACCTTGTGAGGAGAGAGTAGCAGAGCCAGGCAGAGCCAGAGACACACCCTAGAAGACCAGGGACGTGTTGGAACCTTGTGAGGAGAGAGTAGCAGGGCCAGGCAGAGACAGAGACACACCCTAGAAGACCAGGGACGTGTTGGAACCTTGTGAGGAGAGAGTAGCAGGGCCAGGCAGAGCCAGAGACACACCCTGGAATAGCAGGGATGCGTTCGAACTAAACCCAACGCCAATGCCAATCACTGGACGCCCGAGGGCTTGACTGACACATTTCTCAACCACCTGGCAAGAATGTGCCATACTGTAGGGCAGGGATGGGCTACTTTAATAATAAAAAAGATCTTAACTCATCATGAGGGACCGCAGTGTTACAGCTAATTTCCTGCAATTCTACACATTTTGCTATAGGGTGGAGAGAAATGTTTGCAGCTTTTAAGTGACCAACAAAATCAATGGTGTCGGGGATTCAACCATGATTAGGCCTACTACAGGTTTAGATAGCTGGCCGCTTGACTTATCAAAGTAAGTTAGTCTGTGGCATGTGACCCCTCTTTTGAAGGCCCTTGGATACATTTGACAAAAATTATAATGATATATTTATATATTTTTATTGGCGAGGAGCCCGTTGAGGTCTCAACATACTGTTGCAAGTTAGAATAGTAGCATACACAGGGTGCAATTTTGAAATGTGGTTGTGCATCAGCAGTTTTTCTCATGTTATGTCACTCACTTATAGTCGCTCAATTAGCCCATGTCAGCTAACAATTTTAGATTGGTAAGTTAGTGGCAAACAATAGTTTTTTTTTCCCAATGCCTGATGGGCTTTGGAGGGGGGGGGTCCTACTGACCCCAATGTTGCTTTATCTGAACTGACTATACCAACAGTCACAGACATACAGTATAGCATGCATGGTGCAGTCAAGCCTTTCATGCTCTGTTGAAATTCATTAGTATTTTTACTAGAGGACGTCCAATTCTGATTTTTTTTAACGCCGATACCGATACCGATTATTGGAGGACCAAAAAAGCCTGATACCGCTTAATCGGCCGATTTTTATATATATATATATATATTTGTAATAATGACAATTACAGCAATACTGAATGAACAATGAACACTTTTATTTTAACTTAATATAATACATTAATAAAATCTATTTAGTCTCAAATAAATAATGAAACATGCTCAATTTGGTTTAAATAATGCAAAAACAGTGTTGGAGAAGAAAGTAAAAGTGCAATATGTGCCATGTAAAAAAGCTAACATTTAAGTTCCTTGCTCAGAACATATGAAAGCTGGTGGTTCAATATTCTCAGTTCTTCAATATTACCAGTTAAGAAGTTTTAGGTTGTAGTTATTATAGGAATTATGACACGTCGACTATTTCTCTCTATACCATTTGTATTTGATATACCTTTGACTATTGGATGTTCTTATAGGCACTTTAGTATTGCCAGCCTAATCTCGGGAGTTGATAGGTTTGAAGTCATAAACCGCGCTGTGCCTCAATGTAATCGGCCATAATCGGCGTCCAAAAATGCCGATTACCGATAGTTATGAAAACTTGAAATCGGCCCTAATTAGTAGGACATGATGATTAATCGGTCGACCTCTAATTTTTACATTCCTTTTCCATTGAAATGAGCAGAAATGTTAGTACAGAACAACTAAATCATTGTTAGTTGAGTTGTGACACAGGAGTGAGTGAGATAGCAGAAGTCCAGACTCAAACTGAGTTTTCATGTTCAGGAAGTACTACATAGAGTTTCTGAAGGAGTTAGCCAAAACTCTGACTGGAGAAGAGAGAGCTCAAGTACATCTCTACACACACACCTCTGTAGGGGTAAACATGCTTTCAAATGGTTGGACTAAGGGGGTCATTCTCACAAAACTGACATTTGGCTAACAAATTCTCAAGTGTAATTTTTCCAAAAGTGTCCTCATGGATCACTGAGATTAGGATCTGAAGTTATCTATTTAATTTGACCACAATTTCCATAAAATCCCCAAAAGTTACAATGTAGAATATTTTGTAACATTGCTCTCCTAATTAAAAGGCCTGAATTAAACATAACACATCAAATTAAAATATTTTAGATTAGAAAATTTGAACAAAATGTAATGATTTTTTCCCAATTTGACCTTTTTAGCCTTTCGATAATGAGCCAGCCATGTGGGGAAAGGGGGGTGTTTGAGAATAAAAACCTCATTCTGAAGGCATATAAGCAAATAAATGAACTTAACTTCAACTACCCCTCTAGATGATGCATCATGGGTGAATAAATCTTTATTTCAAGTTTTTACAGGAACTTGAAAAAGTGTTACGTTAATGAAACACGTCCACACACACTGTGTTTGTACATAATAAATATTATAGTTTATAGTTTATATTATAGTTTTGGAATGTGCGTAGATGTTAGCTTTGTTAGCATAGCCGCCTGGGACATCAGTAAACACCATAAAAGATAACAGGCTGATGGTGATGTGGACCACAATGATTCAGCTACTAAAACAGACATTGCCAATACTTTTTTCTGACAGGGCCTCTTATTTCAGTTTAAAAAGGAGAAAACAAATGTTCTGACTGTGTGGTGTATTTCATGAGTAAGGGAGGGGGATAGAGGGAGAGGGTCATACACCTGGAGGACAACAGGACACAAGACCCATTACTCCCCCACCTCAGACACACACACACATGTACACATGGCATGAGGTATTCATATAAGGCACCCTTCTCTCCTCTCCAGTGTGACCCAGGGCTGAGGTGAGCTAAATACATCTAGGGTTCAAGCTAGGGTTCAAGCCCAACAGCACCAACCTAGAGTTCACCAAGAGGATAACATGGCACTAACCATCTGGTAAGCAACATGTTTTCAGAGTATATCCAATCGGATGGATAGTGGATACTAATTATATGGGACTTACTAAGAAAAAAACCCCTGCAAAGATGGGGACAACCTTTAACTTTGACTTCCTTCCTAACCTCTCCAAATCACCTAATCAATAACAGTGGGTCAAGGATCAAATCTTTCACACTGCATATCTGAGTATAGGTAAAGGTCTGCAGGCTCAGATCAGTTTGCACAGCTGATGCATGGATTCTTTTCTAAGCACGCCACACATGAACACGATGAACTGTTATTATAACTACAAACGGTCCTGTGGTCATTTCTATGGCTTCAGGACGTTTTCCTCAGATGTTGAAAAACAAGCCATTATCTGGTCAGAAATGCCGGTCGCCACTGAACAGAAGTACATCAATAGAAAGTCCAAGACAAATGTCAGCTTCACAAGACACAGATTCCCTCTATTATACTGTATACTATCTCCACAGCAGCTTCATGTCTGAGTCCACCATAAGACTGCTTATGACAAAAGGACATACAGGTCGACTGTATGAACACCAATCACCTGATTTAAAAAAAGCTTTAAAAGTTCTCTCTGACCTTCACTGAATAGACATTTGATAAAAGCTCCTGTAATTACAGATATTATTATGTGAACAGAACCCTCACCCAAAATGGACTAGAGACACATGACAACGTTTTAGGAAGGGAGCCTTGGCAATATCCAAGATACACTATGCTCAGTTTAATATTAAACAAAGCATTACTTCATGCCCATGCATGCGTGTCTTACACACCCTATTATGGTACAACGCACAGGGCAGGAAAGACCTTTCACAATTTTCACACAGATCTCAACACGTTCCCTTTCCTTGCCAAGTATAAGGCTACACTGCAATACTAACTCGGCTTAGAACAATACAAAAATAAGTACACAAGTAGTAGCCGACATGAATTCCAATTTCAAATGATCTCTCTCTCTGTAGTAGTTAGTTAATGAGTCACTGGTGGCATACCAACACCATAACACGTTGTATCAACCTGTAAACTGTCTATAAATGACACATGACTTCAAACACACCTTTTTATGACTATATGACAAACTTGGCAACAATAAAGTATCAACCACACATGGCGTGGTGTAGGTGGGTGAGTGTGGTGTTGCTTATTCTTGCCTCGCGCACTTGCTCGTATCTCCTTTAAACTAAAATAAAAGTAGCCTAACAATACCTATCCATTTCATCTCGAATAGTTTTCCTATTCAATTTGTGTCTGTCCCCCTGTGTACCAATTGTACTCACCTTTTTGTGGATGAGGCACAGACGGTTCAGTCGAGGTGTTGCGATGTGAAAGCGTGTGACTGTTCTACCGCTACCACAAATTTCAGACTAAACGGAATCAACTGAAGTTAACGGAACTATGACTTCCGCATCGCCCTATATGTCCTCTGACTGGGGCATGGTAGGCGGGGAATACCGGTTACTTCAGTCAACTCGACAATGTTGCAAAATGTAAAAGTAAAATGTATCAATTTTACTTTCAAGATGGTTACATTTGTACCCACTTGCTAAGAATATTGGTCCAATTTTAAATGAAGAAAAACTTACAGAAGATTCTAGCACAGCCAGTGCCTAGCCTTTATGCTTTACAAATCAAAGTGATACTAAATAAAGGGTGACGTAAAATACCATTGATCAAAGGTCATTGGATCAAAATATCGTACAGAAGTTTAGAGTAAAGTGTATTGTTATCATGTAGCATATTACACATAGCATTTCCAGTTGTATTCATTTCAATCTGGTTTAATTTCAATGTGTCTGGATGAGTCTTGATAAACAGAATGAACAGGCTTTTTCCTCAAGTGGACGAGATTGAAAGGGAACAGGGAAGTGAAAGGGGAGGGAAGAGGGGGGATCAAGAAGACACAATTAAGTCAAGAGGGCTTGAAAAGGGAGAGGAACAATTGGTGGGATTGCAATGTCTCTGTCAGTGATGGATTTCTTTATTGTAATTATGGTGGTTATTTGGCTGGTCTAGATAGGAGTGTGTGTTAAAGTTGACTGCTGGGCCACTGTCCTGTACTATCATTATTCAAATGAGGTTAGACTCAACTGAGCACCTGTCAACTTTAGTAATTTTTATTTTACCTCAAGTCAGTTAAGAACAATTTATTATTTTCATTGACGGTCTAGGAACAGTGGGTTAACTGCCTGTTCAGGGGCAGAACAACAGATTTGTACCTTGTCAGCTCGGGGATTTGAACTTGCAACCTTTCGGTTATTAGTCCAACACTCTAACCACTTGGCTACCCTGCCGCCGCATGCTCAGTTGATTTTTGTTTTGTTTTTGTGCCTATCCACCACATCCAGAGGAAAAAATAACTTTGTTTTTACACCGTTTTCTTTTCTGTTACATGTACATTCTACATAAACAGCACTTTTTTACACAGTAGTTACATAGCAAAATATAGTTTGAAAAATATACACTACATCTGGCAGGTAGGAGCGATGTGCCAGTAACCGATTTCGGTTTCTGGATCGAATCCCAGAGCTGACAAGGTAAAAATCTGCCACTATGCCCCTGAGCAAGGCAGTTAACCCACTGTTCCCCGGGCACCGAAGACGTGGATGTCGATTAAGGCAGCCCTCCGCACCTCTCTGTTTCAGAGGGGTTGGGTTAATGCGGAAGACACAATTCAGTTGAATACATTCTGTTGTACAACTGGCTAGGCATTGCCCTTACCCTTTCCCATCTGGATAGATAGTACTTAAACACATCCAGCACACATGAGTGTTTTCAGTCATAAGTAATATAGATCAAACTTGAATTTGATAGTTAATTGGTGATCATTAGTTTGAGTGCTCATAATGATGATACATTGAGAATTTAGTTGTCTCCAGTTGAAAGTGTCCAAAAGCCAAGGTACAGTAGGTGGCGAGGGTGTACAGAAACACAGCATGAGAGAATCAACTGGTTGATTTACATCAGTGGGTGCTGATGTCATTCTTTCCTTTGCAGGCCTTTGGCTTACAGGGGAGCGAGAGGCTCATGCCAGCAGATAGCTAGAGGTTTATTTGAACCACAATGGAAATAGTAGCATCTGTGAAGGTCTTGTCTGATGAAGTAAAAATAGACCAGGATTGATGTTTAAAGCAGGACTGGTCTGTGTTTTGCATGTGAGGTACCCTTGCTCTGTTCAGTACAGCTAAGAATAGTGTTGCATGACAAAATTGTGTTATTTTTGTCAATTGGGCCTCTTCTTTGCAATCATTTTCAGCTGGCAATCAAAGAGTACTCAAGTAACTAAAAATGTTAATTGTCTAATTTTTCCAGTCAGAAATTGACACAGTTCCTAACCAAAATTATGCCTATCACATTGGCCTGTGTACGTTTCCTCTTGCCATTTGTTGAGAAAGTAGTTGAGAGCTGTATTATATGCTCAGATTAGGTGTGCCCTCTAGTGGTTAAATAGAAAACTGTAAAAAATGTGTCTTTCCTCTTCACAGCCCTGATTGTAGGTCAGGCTCCAATATCAACACCGCAACCAACAAGGATCCCTGTAGTCTTAAAGCCAGAGAAGCCATTGGGTCAGAAGTTTACATACACTAAGTTGACTGTGCCTTTAAACAGCTTGGAAAATTCCAGAAAATTATGTCATTGCTTTAGAAGCTTCTGATAGGCTAATTGGCATCATTTAAGTCAATTGGAGGTGTACCTCCGGATGTATTTCAAGGCCTACCTTCAAACTCAGTGCCTCTTTGCTTGACATCATGGGAAAATCAAAAGAAATCAGCCAAGACCTCAGTAAAAAAAATTGTAGACCACCACAAGTCTGGTTCATCCTTGGGAGCAATTTCCAATCGCCTGAATGTACCACGTTCATCTGTACAAACAATAGTATGCAAGTATTAACACCATGGGACCACGCAGCCGTCATACCTCCCAGGAAGGAGACGGGTTCTGTCTCCTAGAAATGAACGTACTTTGGTGAGAAAAGCGCAAATGAAACCCAGAACAACAGCAAAGGACCTTGTGAAGATGTTGGAGGAAACAGGTACAAAAGTATCTATATCCACAGTAAAACAAGTCCTATATTCAAATCAAATCAAAGTTTATTTGTCACGTGCGCTGACCTTACAGTGAAATGCTTACTTACAGGCTCTAACCAATAGCACAAATAAGCTATTAGGTGAACAATAGGTAGGTAAAGAAATAAAACAACAGTAAAAAGACAGGCTATATACAGTAGCGAGGCTATAAAAGTAGCGAGGCTACATACAGACACCGGTTAGTCAGGCTGATTGAGGTAGTATGTACATGAATGTATAGTTAAAGTGACTATGTATATAAAATAAACAGAGAGTAGCAGCAGCGTAAAAAGAGGGGTAAATAGTCCGAGTAGCCATTTGATTACCTGTTCAGGAGTCTTATGGCTTGGGGGTAAAAACTGTTGAGAAGCCTTTTTGTCCTAGACTTGGCACTCTGGTACCACTTGCCATACGGTAGCAGAGAGAACAGTCTATGACTGGGGTGGCTGTGGTCTTTGACAATTTTTAGGGCCTTCCTCTGACACCGCCTGGTGTAGAGGTCCTGGATGGCAGGAAGCTTAGCCCCAGTGATGTATTGGGCTGTACGCACTACCCTCTGTAGTGCCTTGCGGTCAGAGGCCGAGCAATTGCCTTACCAGGCAGTGATGCAACCAGCTCTCGATGTTGCAGCTGTAGAACCTTTTGAGGAACTCAGGTGTGTTTGGACCATTCTAGTTTTTTGTTGATGTGGACACCAAGGGACATGAAGCTCTCAACCTGCTCCACTACAGCCCTGTCGATGAGAATGGGGATGTGCGCGGTCCTCCTTTTCCTGTAGTCCACAATAATCTCCTTAGTCTTGGTTACATTGAGGGATAGGTTGTTATTCTGGCACCACCCGACCAGGTCTCTGACTTCCTCCGTCTAGGAAGATATAACCTGAAAGGTCGCTCAGCAAGGAAGAAGCCACTACTCCAAAACTGCCATAAAAAAAACAGACTACGTTTTGCAACTGCACATGGGGACAAAAATTGTACTTGATGGAGAAACGTCCTCTGGTCTGATGAAACAAAAATCGAACTGTTTGGCCATAATGACCATCGTTATGTTTGGAGGAAAAAGGGGGAGGCTTGCAAGCCGAAGAACACCATCCCAACCGTGAAACAAAGGGGTGGCAGCATCATGTTGTGGGGGGGTGCTTTGCTGTAGGAGGGACTGGTGTACTTCACAAAATGGATGGCATCAGGATGAAAGAAAATTATGTGGATATATTGAAGCAACATCTCAAGACATCAGTCAGGAAGTTAAAGCTTTGTTTCAAATGGGTCTTCAAAATGGACAATGACCCCAAGCATGCTTCCAAAGTTTTGGCAAAATGGCTTAAGGACAACAAAGTCAAATTATTGGAGTGGCCATCACAAAGCCCTGACCTCAATCCCATAGAAAATTTGTGGGCAGAACTGAAAAAACATGTTCGAGCAAGGAGGCCTACAAACCTGACTCAGTTACACCAGCTCTGTCAGGAGGAATGGGCCAAAATTCACCCAACTTATTGTGGGAAGCTTGTGGAAGGCTACCTGAAATGTTTGACCCAAGTTAAACAATTTAAAGTCAATGCTACAAAATGCTAATTCAGTGTATGTAATCCTCTGACCCACTGGGAATGTGATGAAATAAATAAAATCTGAAATAAATAATTCTCTCTACTATTATTCTGACATTTCACATTCTTAAAATAAAGTGGTGATCCTAACTGAACTAAGACAGGGAATTTTTACTAGGATTAAATGTCAGGAATTGTGAAAAACTGATGTATTTGGCTAAGGTGTATGCAAACGTCCGACTTCAACTGTAGTTACTCTGATTGATGTTATGCAGCAATGCCAACTGCCTATATAGTTTATCCCCACACAGCAATGCCAACAATACCCTGAACTGTACCAGCTTAAAAGAGGGAGATGCACACACCCTGATCCTGGTAAGTGACAGACTACTTTATATATATCAACTCTTGTTAAAGACCAGAACCATACAACTTGTGTATGGCAAGAACACAAAAATAAGTGTCTTGTGAGGCTCAATAGAGTAGGACTTGTTTTCACCTTATTGTACTTTCATTGCATACGTGCCTTCCTCCTTTGCTTCTTTGCTCAAAATAATTTATTTCTCTGCACCTGTGAAGGGATTAAAAAAAAACTTTGTTACACAAGCAATGAAGACCACCACCTTCAGATAGTACTTCTTATACCCTTAGAGATACTCAACACCAGTGCTTTGACTGTGGTAGAATAATAATAAATATAGACTAGTTTTGTTGTCTTAAAACGTAATTCAGAAAGTTCTAGGTATTTCAAGAGCTTGCCATCAAGTCAAACTACAAGGCACACCATGAAAGGAAATTGAGATCCAAAATGAAAAATGTATAGGAAGAGCTCCAGGAGGATCTTCAAAGAGGGGAATGGAGTGGAGCTGAGAGCTGGAGATAATCTGGGCGTAACAGAAGGGTAACAGGGGAAGTTCTTGGAGGCAATGTACGCTGAAACAAGAGGAGCTGCTGCCCAGGAGTCAGAGGTGGTATACAGGGGATTATGTACTCTTATGAGTTGATCATTAGCTTGTAAAGTCATGTTTTAACCTTAACGTGTGTCTGGCATCGGTTGATAAGGGTAGCATTTTTGTATTTCTCTGCTGATTGCTCCTACAGCATGTTCTGTTTAAAACTGATCAATGACATTCAGTGGAGAGACAGACGGTTCACTCACCTGGTCCTGGTCCAAAACAGCAACAAGCTACTGTAAATGTTAAGAAAGAGAAATTAGTCACACACAAAAAAATGCAATGGATGGATTTATAGTTCAACCTCATGAAGACATCCAAATCTACAGAGCCATATACCCTCATAACCGTCACGCTGTACCCTCATTAAAGATCTGGACAGAGAGTAGCAACAGGCACACTTACATGCATACATGCCATAACAGTAATACCTGAAATCCAGTAATACCAGTAATACCTGAAAATAAAATGCACAGTAGGTGTTACATCATTTTTATGGTAGAGGGCATTAGCATCACAACTGTTTTAGGTGAAGTGTTCCCTAGATTATTGTGCTCAATCCTGGAGATTAGAAATTATCACTGAGCACACAACTTGACATTTAATCAATATTGCTCAGCAGTGATTCACGTTTATCGAATATGATTCATGGAATGGGTGCGTCTATGCCACTGAATGCATGCATGCTTGAATGAACTGAACTAACTAAGCATAACACAGAGCTCTGCTGTCTTTAAATCTAGTCAATGGTCAATTTCTACCACCACAAAAGCTTATACATTTTCCAAGATCAGCTAACATAACTCTCAAACCAATGTGGTTATTGAAAATGATTGAAAACATCAAAACCCTACTGCACAATATGTTAATCTCATTTAGTTTAGACACCCGTCAGGCTACATAAGGATATGATCAATAAATAGTTGTGTCAGGGGGGAAGGCAGCGTCATGTCGCCAAGCCTTCACACATTCAACACCTCCCACAGACAGACGGACAGTACACACACACACACACACACACACACACACACACAAATAATCATGTGAGAAAAGCATGTTGTATGGTGGGCCTCCCTTAAGCTCTTTGAGTCCACTGAGGTCAGAGAGGGCCTTGCATTCTGCTGCATGACGAGGTTGAGCGTCTCATTCTGATGCCTTTGTGCCTAAGCTGGAGCTATTGGTCTGCAGAAGTCGTCCATGGTGGGAAGCTCTCATACAATTATATAACTGTATAAGCTGTAAAATCCTCTGGATATTCTGGAGCAGAAAGAAGTTCAAAGAAAATTTGGGTGAGAAAGGGTGAAACAATTCCATTACTATAACCTCCTCGTTTTATCATGCCTCAAATTGGTAGGTCTACCTGAAAGAATTTCAAGAAAGCAGACACGGGTGCAATTTGAGTTTATGCAGTAAAAGTATTTCCTCATCTAAAAGAACACATATCCCACGGGTAAAGACACCTAACCAATTTCACGCCGGCATCGAGTTCCCTTCCAAAATATGACTTTAGGTTCGATCAGGTTTATTCAGAGTTTGATATAGAAACCCCCACCCTTCTTCTCAAAGCCACACATAGTGTAAACCCATCATTTTATAGTAATCTGGTACCTACAGGAAATACTGTACATGTGCACATACAACAGAACATACAGTACTTGTGACAGATAATAAGGAAATGCTCCACAGTCCATGGGGATTACAAACCCAGTAGTAGACAGTTGAAAAAATAAGTGGTAATCAAACCTTGTACATCCACACACAAAATACTCTAAACATTTCAGTAATTATATGATTTAGTTTCCAAAGGTTAAATCATACGAATTTTCTACATTTTCTATACTCCTCCTTTACACAAAGTTTCACCCTAAGGAAAGTGTTTCGTATGTATAGTAACAGTGCTTGAGCCTTTCTAACTCTCTAGTCTAGATGTTTTGTATTTGGATTGGGCTGCATCATTTGGTTTGAATCAAGTGGATCTTTTGTCTTAATGATTTCTGGTGAATCATTTGGTCCTCATATTATGTGGTTCTTGGTTTTAGAATGCGCGCTTTCAGAAAGATCCTTCAACCTGCTGGGTTGATCACCAAAAAACAAGTCCATCCGAGTCGTTAGTGTTCTTATGTCCCTGTGCGGTGATGGTAGATTCTACTGAGGCCTTAAAGCAGGTATAGGACAACCTACTCAGTAGCCTGCTGTAGGAGACCAAAGGATTGTTTGTCATGAGATATTTGTTTGTCATTAAAACATAAGGCCATACATAAGACAAACACTGGACAGAAGTGTGTCAAGATCATACAGTAGATTACACATACTCTGACAGTTGGGAAAGCATTAGAAGCTGATTGGCTACACACAGAGCGTTGCGACTGAAGAACAGTAGTGATTAAAGGTGATTCTGTTTACAGCTGATTGTATTTAACATAAGTATAACCTTCTTGGACCATGACAATCCTCACTTGCTCTATATTGTCTGTATTGTACAATATTGTGACAGTACCACATCCACACATCATGCATACAGCAAAGCCTTCAGACAGACTCCCCAGGGGGGTTTCAAGAGAGGAACTTTTCAACCAACTCCAGCAGTTCATTGGAGCAGTTTAAGCTCTGCAGGCCCAGTAGCATGTTCCCCTCACAAGTCTGTGCTCCATGCTCCTCCCCGTATAGTGCCCCGTCGTCTCTGACGAGGGGCTGATGATGATGTGTTGAACCTCAGAGTCTCTGTGTTTGTTGTTGTTCAGGGTGCTGGGGGACCTGGGGTGTGAGGAGGCTGGTGGTGGGGCGGCAGGGGGGTGGCTCCTCCACCTCCTCCTGAGCTGACTGGGGGGGCTATCTCCTGGGTCTTCTCCTCCTCCTGCCACCCCTCCCCAGCCTCCTCCCTGGTCACAGATTCAGACACTAGGTCGTGGTCACAGCTGCTCTTGAGGACAGCAGCCTGAGGGAGACAAACACTATTAGAGAACCAAATTAATGGGCAGTGAATGACATTTTTACCATCGTCACTTTTAATTAGTTAAAATTTAGAAAGGTTCTAACCACCAACTCACTCCTGGCAAGAGAGGGCACGTTAAGAGGGCACGACAACACCTTTTCCCACTCAGGAGACTGAAAAGATTTGGCATGGGTCCCCAGATCCTCCAAAAGTTCTACAGTTGCACCATCGAGAGCATCCTGACCTGTTGCATCAACGCCTGGTATGGCAACTGCTCGGCATCTGACCGTAAGGCACTACAGAGCCCAGTACAGCACTTGGGCCAAGCTTCCTGCCACCCAGAACCTATATACTAGGCGGTGCCAGAGGAAGGCTGCAAAAATTGTCTTGGGAGTCACCCAATTGACTCCAGTCACCCAAGTCATAGACTGTTTTCTCTGCTACCGCACGGCTAGTGGTACCGGAGCGCCAAGTCTAGGACCAAAAAGCTCATTAACAGCTTCTAGCCCCAAGCCATAAGACTGCTGAACAACTCAACTAATCAAATGACTATTTACATTGACCCCCCCCCTCCCTTTGTTTTTACACCGCTGCTACATGCTGTTTATTATCTATGCATAGTCACTTCACCCCTACCTACATGTAACAATGACCTCAACTAACCTGCACATTGACTCAGTACCTGTACCCCCTGTATATAGCCTGATTATTGTTATTTTATTGTGTTACTTTTGATCATTTTTTACCTTAGTTTATTTTCAAAATATTTTCTTAACTCTTTCTTGAACTGCACTATTGGTTAAGGGCTTGTAAGTAAGCATTTCACGGTAAGGTCTACACTTGTTGTATTCGGCGCATGTGACAAATAAATAAATAAATAAATCAATTGAATTGAACACGTACCTTACCTTTTTCTGCCTGCTGCTGGGCTGACTGTCTACACTCCTTCACTCTCAGAGCTCCAGAGGAGTGGCTGATTCTCAGAGACTGGCTCTGCTGGTCGTAGGGGTCCAGCTCCACGTCACTCCACACCTGCTGTGAAAGTTATACACAACACAGGTCCAAGTCAGCTACTTCCAAGTCAGCCAGGTCCAAGTCAGCCAGGTCAGCCAGGTTCAAGTCAGCCAAGTCAGCCAGGTTCAAGTCAGCCAAGTCAGCCAGGTCCAAGTCAGCCAGGTCAGCCAGGTCCAAGTCAGCCAAGTCAGCCAGGTCCAAGTCAGCCAGGTCCAAGTCAGCCAGGTCAGCCAGGCCCAAGTCAGCCAGGTCCAAGTCAGCCAGGTCCAAGTCAGCCAGGTCCAAGTCAGCCAAGTCAGCCAGGTCAGCCAGGTCCAAGTCAGCCAAGTCAGCCAGGTTCAAGTCAGCCAAGTCAGCCAGGTCAGCCAGGTCCAAGTCAGCCAGGTCGTCCAAGTCAGCCAAGTCAGCCAGGTCCAAGTCAGCCAAGTCAGCCAGGTCCAAGTCAGCCAGGTCAGCCAAGTCCAAGTCAGCCAGGTCAGTATATGTAATGTACATTCAGTTTCAATAAAGTATGCCTAGATAACTGAACTCGAAAATTGAAAGGGGATTATTGGGTAAATCCTTTGTGTTTGGACACAATTGTAGGAGGTCCAGGATATGAACATCCTACTGTTTAGTTGTGTTTGTGTGGACTAAGCACTTGCAGAAGGTCTAAAATGGAACCGGCAGCCATAAAAGTGCTGAGCCTGCCCATGGCACGTGGGCCCTGCTACCCCTCCCCAGACCAGTGGGCACTGGACACACAGCTCTGAAAGGGCTCAGAGGTAATGTGAAGGGACACCTATTTCCCCTACAGACCTCTCCCCATGGGCCTCCCACATCAAACACACAGAACCTCGATAGAGAGATCATCAGACCAACAGCTCCTGGTGTGCTGCTGTGTGTTAGCCAGTTATCCACTCAGCAGCTGAGCTCTAATCCAGCATGTACACATAGTAAAGTTATTGCTGTGCTGCTGGATGCCTGTGTGTGACAGCCAGTTAGCAAAGAGCCCTGGGATGTGTCAGGGAGTTTGTGTCTCAGCCCCAGAAGTTTTTTTGTCTTTGTCCTCACTCAGCAGCTGATCTCCAATCCAGCATGTAAACACATAGTGAAGTTTATGTGTGTTATGCCTATAGGGGCACAGGGGCACGTGTCCCCTCAGATTTGTCCTTTTATTTATTTTATTTTTTAATAATAAATAAATAAATACAATTGTTTGTTTTTTCTCTGTAATACTACTAGCCACTTAGCAATTTTGTCTTTAGCTAGCCCAGATAGGTTCCCAATCTCCCAACCTCATAACTAGCTACCAAAAGGCCATTTCAGGCTATCAATCAAGTTAGAGTAGCTATCTTGTCTAATATCTTAGCTGGCATGTCTGCTGGCAAGGTTGGTAAACTTGAGAAAGGCAAGCAACAACTAAATGTACTGAATAAGACTCACATGTCCTTCAATCTTTTACCCAGATTTTAGCAGAGATGCACAGAAGCATATTTATTTTATTTTTGAAAGAACCACCAGTCAGGAGGATACAAACAGCTCAAGAGGTATGCTTAGATATTGAGAAAAAAACGAATATATTTTGGACATAGAATTAAACATAATGATTATGGCTCTAGATTGCATGGAAAATCTGTTTCAGGTATAAAACAAAGCAAAATTCTCCAACTTACAGACAAGGGGCCTAGCCCCACTCGCCGGCCATTCTCACGTATTTTGTGCCACCTTATATTTTTTGGGTGCATGACGCCCCTGGTTATACCAAGGATGCATAAGACAAAGTCTTAAACAGATTTGGAGATTAGACTTAAATTCTGTTACATTATATGGCATATGTCTTGGGATATTGTTAAAAAAGTTATATACAGTATACACAGTACCAGTCAAAAGTTTGGACACACCTACTCATTCAAGAGTTTTTCTTTATTTTTACTATTTTCTACAAACTATGACATGACACACATGGAATCGTGTAGTAACCAAAAAAGTGTTAAACAAATCAAAATATATTTTATGTTTGAGATTCTTCAAAGTAGCCACCCTTTGACTTGATGACAGCTTTGCACACGTTTGGCATTCTCTCAACCAGCTTCATGAGAAATGCTTTTCCAACAGTCTTGAAGGAGTTCCCACATATGCTGTGCACTTGTTGGCTGCTTTTCCTTTACTCTGGGGTCCACCTCATCTCAATTGGGTAGAAGGTAAAGTGATTGTGGAGGCCAGATCATTTGATGCAGCACTCCATCATACTCCTTCGTGGTCAAATAGCCCTTACACAACCTGGAGGTGGGTCATTGTCCTCTTGAAAAACAAATGATAGTCCAACTAAGCACAAACCAGATGGGATGGCCTATTGCTGCAGAATGCTGTGGTAGCCATGCTTGCTAAGTGTGCCTTGAATTCTAAATAAATCACAAACAGTGTTACCAGCAAAGCACCCCCACACCCCCACACCTCCTCCTCCATGCTTCACAGTGGGAACTACACATAAGGAGATCATCCATTCACCTACCCTGCATCTCACAAAGACAAGGAGGTTGGAACCAAAAATCAAAGATTTGGACTCATCAAACCAAAGGACAGATTTCCACCGGTCTAATGTTTCTTGGCCCAAGCAAGTCTCTTCTTCTTATTGGTGTCCTCAAGTAGTGGTTTCTTTGCTGCAAACTGACCATGAAGGCTTGATTCACATAGTCTCCTCTGAACAGTTCAGATGTGTCTGTTACTTGAACTCTGTGAAGCATTTATTTGGGCTGCAATCTGAGGTACAGTTAACGCTAATGAACTTATCCTCTACAGCAGAGGTAACTCTGGGTCTTCCATTCCTGTGGCGGTCCTCATGAGAGCCAGTTTCATCATCATGCTTGATGGCTTTTGCGACTGCAGTTGAGGAAACGTTTAAAGTTCTTGAAATGTTCCATATTGACTGACCTTCATGTCTTTAAGTAATGATGGACTGTCATTTCTCCTTGCTTATTTAAGCTGTTCTTGCCATAATATGGACTTGGTCTTTCACCAAATAGGGCTATCTTCTGTATACCTCCATACCTTGTCACAACGCAACTGATTGGCTCAAACGCATTAAGAAGGAAAGAAATTCCACAAATTAACTTTTAACATGGCACACCTGTTCATTTAAATGCATTCCAGGTGACTACCTCATGACGCTGGTTGAGAGAATGCCAAGAGTGTGCAAAGCTGTCATCAAGTCAAAGGGTGGCTACTTTGAAGAATCTCAAATATTTTTTTTGGTTTTTGGTTACTACATGATTCCATATGTGTTATTTCATAGTTTAGTTTTGATGTCTTCACTCTTATTCTACAATGTATAAAATAGTAAAAGTGAAGAAAAACACTTGAATGAGTAGGTGTGTCCAACTTTTGACTGGTACTGTAAGCACAACAACTCACTGTGTCTCCGGTGGACATGGAGGACACTTTATGAAACTTGGTCTTGGAGGTGGAGGACTGTCTGCTGAGCATAGGGTCCCTGAAGGAGGACTCGCTGTTGGACATAGAGATACAGCCTTTCCTGAGGGGTTGGGCCAGGAAGTGCAGACAGGGAACTTTCTCTGCCAGAGTGTCTCTGTATGGGAGAGTCAACAAAGGAGAAAGGAAAGGGGAGTGGCAAGGGGAAGGAGGGATAGAATGTCAAGCATACAGTACACCAAACCCTCCCTACTGTCATCATCACCTAAGTCAGTTGTAAGTTAACAAGTCAGTTGTTACAAGAGTCTCATCTGGATGGCCAAGCCCAATCACACCAAAGGAGCCCTGGGGGCAACTTGCCAAAACAAACATTAGGTTTTGACAGGTTTGGACAGTACATAACTAGGGGAGAATCTCAACTGCGTACTCCTTGCAACCTCTCTTCTCGCCTTCTTCTCAAAACCCATTGTATGAGAAAGCTAGAGGTCCCTCCCCTCTGACCTTCAAATCGTTTTGTGAAGGAGGCGAGAAAAGACGTGAGGAGCGACTGAGATTCTTCCAAGATGTTTTGAGCTGTGCCCTAATGGAGAGAGACATTGAGATGGCTGTACTCACCTGTACTTAGAGTGGATGATGGCATAGATGAAAGGGTTATAGATGGCTGAGGCTTTGGCAATGACAGCAGGGACAGCCTTGGAGTAGGGGCTGAGGGCACGTCCATAGCTGAAAGGAGAGATAACATGAATAGGACACTACAAGCCTCACAGGTATGTCAAGTTATCTGAACCATTCAGGTTTTTCTGACACATGGCAGTATTCCATTCTGCTCTGCTTCCACCATCTAACAATACGATTGGAGTCTTAACTGTATGTGTGTGTACAGTATGTCTGTGGATGGTCAGTCATGCGTTGGTCAGTCCCTGCTCGTCTGTGCCTTGGTCACTCTGTTGGCATTGTCTGCCTAGGTAGCTCCTGTGCAGCCTGTTTGTATGGC
This sequence comes from Oncorhynchus clarkii lewisi, assembly GCF_045791955.1. Taxonomy (NCBI): domain Eukaryota; kingdom Metazoa; phylum Chordata; class Actinopteri; order Salmoniformes; family Salmonidae; genus Oncorhynchus; species Oncorhynchus clarkii. The sequence goes on from NC_092158.1 coordinate 21,739,476, forward strand.
TCGGCAGTGGCCCAAAAGTGTTACGGAATGAGCATGAGGAATCATACTCTTAATTATCCCTTTCTCTCCGACAGACTACACTTCCTCTCTTCACATCCACTCTCCTGGAGGTGTGAGCAAGGCCTTAGCAGTACACTCATGGCCAAGCTGCTGCAGTACGTACAGGACGCTCCCCATACAAAACTCTCAAAGCCATCTGTTTCAAACAGTCTCTGTTTCAAACAACGTTATCGAAACTCCCAAAACAGTCTGTCTCAGACTCTCACCTCTTCGACAGACGTGCCTGCTATTCGGAACCAATCCCAGCCTTACTCTGAGGATTTGGAGTGAGATTCGTAGAGAATGTATCACCGATTCTTCGGCATTACCCCAAAGTTCTGCAGTACAAAAATTCTCAGCTTCATATCTGAATCAACACAGTCAGATAAAACCCCTATTCATGCCTCCTGATCATTCATACCCAGATCACATGCCCTCGAACTATAATCGTTGCCTAAGTGTCTCAACAAGTACACTACATGGCCAAAAGTATATGGTCACCCCTTCAAATTACTGGCTTCGGTTATTTCAGCCACACATGTTGCTGACAGGTGTAAAAAAAAATTGAGCACACAGCCATTCAATCTCCATAGACAAACACTGGCAGTAGAATGGCCCGTACTGAAGAGCTCAGTGACTTTCAACAAGACAGTTCATCAAATTTCTGCCCTGTTAGAGCTGCTCCGGTCAACTGTAAGTGCTGCTATTGTGAAGTGGAAATGTCTAGGAGTAACAATGGCTCAGACGCAAAGTGGTAGGCCGCACAAGCTCACGGAACGGGTCCGGTAAGTGCTGAAGCGCGTAACGCGTAAAAATCATCTGTCCTCTGTTTCAACACTCACTACCAAGTTCCAAACTGCCTCTGGAAGCAACGTCAGCACAAGAACTGTTCATGAAATTGGTTTCCATGGCCAAGCTGCCACACACAAGACTAAGATCACCATACGAAATACCAAGCGTCGGCTGGAGTGGTGTAAAGCTCACTGCCATTGGACTCTGGAGCAGTAGAAACGCGTTCTCTGAAGTGATGAATCACGCTTCACCATCTGGCTGTCCGATGGATGAATCTGAGTTTTGCGGATGCCAGGAGAACGCTAGCCTGCCCGAATGCATAGTGCCAACTGTAAAGTTTGGTGGAGTAGGAATAATGGTCTGGGGCTGTTTTTTATGATTAGGGCTAGGCAATTTATTTCCAGTGAAGGGAAATCTTAACGCGACAGAATAAAATTACATTCTAGACGACTCTGTGCTTCCAACTTTGTGACAACAGTTTGGGGAAGGCCCTGAACAAAGCGAGGTCCAAACAGAAATGGTTTGTTGAGATCGGTATGGAAGAACTTGTCTGGCCTCCACAGAGCCCCATCGAACACCTTTGGGATTAATGGAAACACTGACTGCGAGCCAGGCCTAATCGCCCAACATCAGTGCCCAATCTCACTAATGCTCTTGTGGCTGAATGGAAGCAAGTCTCGCAGCAATGTTCCAGCATCTAATGGAAAGTCTTCCCAGAAGAGTGGAGGCTGTTATAGCAGCAAAGGGGGGACAAACTCCATATTAATGCCCATGACTTTTGGCCATGTAGTGTAGATCTTTGCGCGTAATTCATAAAGAGTACGAGTGCTGATCAAGGATCAGTTCCCCATGTATCCATGTCATCTTATTCAAAATGATCTAAAAACAGGATAAACTTATCCTAGTTCAGCAATTCTACTGAAACGCTTTATGAATATGGGAACTGAACCCCACTCCATAGTTACCCAGCCCAGGCGATGAGGGTGACGCTGGCGTAGGGAGACCAGGACATCACATAGACGATGATGACCACAAAGGCGATCTTGGCCAGCTTCCACTCTGTCTTGATGGACTGCTGCTGGATGAGGGTGGACTTCCTCACCTGACTGCCCAGTTTCTCCATGTCTCTGTGGGCAATGGAGAGGGGATCGAGAAAATGTCAGAGGAAGACAGACAGCCATAGGGCCCCATCATCTGGATGTGTGTTTGATTGTGTGTGTGTGCATATGAGTGTGTGTGTGTGTTTGATTGTGTGCGTGTGCGTGTGTGTGTGTGTGTCACTCAAAAGTTTGGACACACCTACTCATTTAAGGTTTTTCTTTATTTTTACTATTTTCTACCTTGTAGAATAATAGTGATGACAAAACTATCAAAACTATGAAATAACACATATTGAATCATGTAGTAAGCAAAAAAGTGTTAAACAAATGCAAATATATTTTATATTTGAGATTCTTCAAAGTAGCCACCCTTTGCCTTGATGATAATGGCCTATTTATTGCCTACCTCTTCACACCATTTGCACACACTGTATACAGACGTTGTTTTTTTCTATTGTGTTATTGACTGTACGCTTGTTTATTCCATGTGTAACTCTGTGTTGTTTGTGTCGCTTTGCTTTATCTTGGCCAGGTCGCAGTTGTAAATGAGAACTTGTTCTCAACTAGCTTACCTGGTTAAATAAAGATTACAATGTTAAAAATGAGTCTCTAGCTTCAGTGAAGCTATTGTGGAGGACTAAATTCTTCCTGCTGTCTCGGATATGGCTGGGACAATGCTGGGAGAAAAGGCCCAAAAACTATACATACAATGCCTTCATCAAACAACACTGTTTCACGACGCATCAGTGACATGGCAGGAGATGTTTTGAAACAATCACTGCTTCGCATACAAGCCAGTGAATTCTATGCGTTACAGCTGGATGAGTCAACAGACGTGGCGGGCCTGGCACAGCTCCTGGTATAGGTCCATTACGTTTATGGCTGGTCAATTAAGACATCCTCTCTGCAAACCACTGGAAACAGGAGAGGATATTTTTAAAATACTGGACAGCTTTGTGACATCAAATGGACTTTGGTGGTCAAGATGTGTTGGTATCTGTACTGAAGGCGCAAAAGCCATGACAGGGAGACATAGTGGAGTGGTAACGCGCATGCAAGCAGTTGCTTCCGATGCCACTTGCGTACATTGCAGCGTCCACCGAGAGGCTCTGCCAAGGGAATGCCTGACAGCTTGAAAGACGTTTAAAACACTACAGTGAAAATGGTTAACTTTGTTAACTTCTTATTGCTGGGGGCAGTATTGAGTAGCTTGAATGAATAAGGTGCCCAGAGGTGCCAGAGTAAACTGCCTGCTCCTGAGTCCCAGTTGCTAATATATGCATATTATTAGTATATTTGGATAGAAAACACTCTGAAGTTTTTAAAACTGTTTGAATGATGTCTGTGAGTATAACAGAACTCATATGGCAGGCAAAAACCTGAGAAAAAATCCAACCAGGAAGTGGGAAATCTGAGGTTGGTCGATTTCAACTCAGCCCCTATTAAAGATACAGTGGGATATTGGTCATGTTGCACTTCCTAAGGCTTCCACTAGATGTCAACCATCTTTAGAAACTTGTTTGAGGCTTCTACTGTGAAGGGCTGAATGAGAGGGGAATGAGTCAGAGGTCTGCTAGCAGCCACGAACTGGTCACGCGCGCATTCACATGAGAGGTACCTCCCGTTTCCACTTCCTTTCCTGAAGACAAAGGAATTATCCAGTTGGAACATTATTGAAGATTTATGTTAAACACGTCCTAAAGATTGATTCTATACATCGTTTGACGTGTTTCTACGGACTGTAACAGAACTTTTTGACATTTCGTCTGCAACTAGTGAATGCGCTTCGTGAATTTTGATTTGTTTACCAAACGCGATAACAAAAGTAGCTATTTGGACATAAAGGATGGACATTATCAAACAAATAAAACATTTATTGTGGAACTGGGATTCCTGGGAGTGCATTCTAATGAAGATCATCAAAGGTAAGTGAATATTTATAATGTTATTTCTGACTTCTGTTGACTGCACAATATGGCGGATATCTTTTTGGCTTGTTGGGTCTCTGAGCGCCGTACTCAGATTATTGCATGGTTTGCGTTTTCCGTAAATCTTTTTTGAAATCTGACACAGCGGTTGCATTAAGGAGAAGTTTATCTATATTTCCATGTATAACACTTTTCATCAACATTTATAATGAGTATTTCTGTAAATTGATGTGGCTCTCTGCAAAATCACCAGATGTTTTTGGAACTACTGAACATAACGCGCCAACTTATACTGAGATTTTTTTATATAAATATGCACTTTATCGAACAAAACATACATGTATTGTGTAACATGAAGTCCTATGAGTGTCATCTGATGAAGATCATCAAAGGTTAGAATTAATCACTCTATTTCTGATTTTTGTGACTCCACTCTTTGGCTGGAAAAATGGCTCTGTTTTTCTGTGACTTGGCTCTGACCTAACATAATCGTTTGTGGTGCTTTCGCTGTAAAGCCTATTTGAAATCGGACACTGTGGTGGGATTAACAACAAGATTACCTTTGAAATGGTATAAGATATATGTATGTTTGAGGAATTTTAATTGTACTTTTGGCTTCTGTACTTTTGGCTTCTGTCATATCGATCCCGTTAACGGGATCTCAGCCCTAATTAAAGCAATGCCCCTGAACTCTCATGTATTTTCTGCATTATGCAATGATATGGGCATTATGAAATGATATGGACATACAGAAGTGTGCTGGTTATCAAGGGACAAAGGATTAAGTATAACTTAAAGTGTTTTCTTTACTGACCATCATTTTCACTTGTCTGACCGCTTGTATGATGACGAGTTTCTCACACGACTGGCCTATCTGGGAGATGTTTCTCTCGCCTGAATGATTTGAATCCAGGATTACAGGGACTCTCCACAACTATATTCAATGTGACCGAACAAAATTGAGGCAAAGATTAAGAAATTGGAGCTCTTCTCTGTCTGCATTAACGAGGACAACACACATATCTTTCCATCATTGTAAAAATGTTTGTGTGCAAATGACCTCAAGCTCACGCCCCTGTGACTAGGGTGGGCATTCTAGTTTCTTTATTTCTATGTTTTCTGGTTCTATGTTTTGGCCGGGTATGGTTCTCAATCAGGGATAGCTGTCTATAGTTGTCTCTGATTGGGAATCATACTTAGGCAGCCTGTTTTTCTACCTTAGTTGTGGGTAGTTGACTTTGTTAGTGGCCTGTATAGCCCTAGTAAGCTTCACGTTCGTTTTGTTGTTTCTTGTTTTTGTTGGCAACATTCTTAATAAAAAAAAATGTACGCTCACCACTCTGCACCTTGGTCAGGTCATTTCCCTGACGATGTTCGTGACAGAACTACCCACCACAAATAGACCAAGCGGCGTGGCCAGGAGGAGCAGCGTTTTCTGGAGGAATGGACATGGGAGGAGATCTTGGAAGGCAAGGGACACTGGGCAAAGGCTGGAGAGTATCGGCGTCCAAGGGAGGAGATAGAGGCGGCGAAAGCAGATACGAGGAGTTGGCACAGTGGAGCTGGTACGAGGTACCCAAAAAAAATTTGGGGCGGGGGCACACGAGGAGATTGGCTGAGTCAGGTTGGAGACCTGAGTCAACTCCCCGTGCTTACCGTGGGGAGCGTGTGACTGGTCAGGCACCGTGTTATGCAATGATGCGCACGATGTCTCCAATGCACACTCATAGCCCGGCGCGCTCATAGCCCGGCGCGTTATCAGCTCTGCCAGAGGCTTCGCCCCCAACAAGTAGAGCAGCGGGGACAGCGAGCACCCTTGTCTTGTGCCCCGTTCCAGAGGGAATCTTACTTGATCAAAAATATCAAAAAGACAATGAATGTTATCAGAAGAGTATCTGTTTCTAATAAATCCAATTTGGTCCGCTTTTATTATTTTGGGAAGAAGAGTGTTTAGTCTTTTGGCGAGCAATTTGGTAATTATTTTATAGTTGAAATCCAACAAGCTTATGGGCCGGGCCGGAAGGACGAGCAGGATAGGGGGTCCTTGTCATTTTTGAGCAACACTGTAATGCAAGCTGTGTGCACTGAGTCTGGGAGAACTCCGTTTTTGCAAAAATCCTCCAGCATTGTAGAACTCTCTGGGGAATCCATCTGGGCCTGGGGACTTATTAGGTGGCATGGAGCTAATTGCCTACAGGATCTCCTCAGGAGTGAAGGGGGAGTTGAGATCTTCTTGGTCGGTCTCTGATAGTTTAGGTAGCGAGATTCCCTCTAGGAAAGATTGGAGTTCTGCTTCCGTGTGTAGTGCCTTGCGGTCGGAGGCCGAGCAGTTGCCATACCAGGCAGTGATGCAACCAGTCAGGATGCTCTCGATGGTGCAGCTGTAGAACCTTTTGAGGATCTGAGGACCCAAGCCAAATCTTTTCAGTCTCCTGAGAGGGAATAGGTTTTGTCATGCCCTCTTCACGACTGTCTTGGTGTGCTTGGACCATGTTAGTTTGTTGGTGATGTGGACACCAAGAATCTTGAAGATGCTCCACTGCAGCCCCGTCAATGAGAATGGGGGCATGCTCGATCCTCCTTTTATTGGAGTCCACAATCATCTCCTTTGTCTTGATCACGTTGAGGAAGATGTTGTTGCCCTGGCACCACATGGCCAGGTCTCTGACCACCTCCCTATAGGCTGTCTCATTGTTGTCGGTGATCAGGCCTACCACTGTTGTGTCATCTGCAAACTTAATGAGGGTGTTGGAGTCGTGCCTGTAGTCAATAAATAGCATTCTCACAGAGGTGTTCCTTTTGTCCAGGTGGGAAAGGGCAGGGTGGAGTGCAATAGAGATTGCATCACCTGTGGATCTGTTGGGACGGTATGCACATTGGAGTGGATCTAGCGTTTCTAGGATAATGGTATTGATGTGAGCCATGACCAGCCTTTCAAAGCACTTCGTGGCTACAGACGTGAGTGCTACGGGTCGGTAGTCATTTAGGCATGTTACCTTAGTGTTCTTGGGCACAGGCACAATGGTGGTCTGCTTAAAACATGTTTTATTACAGACTCAGACAGAGAGAGGTTGAAAATGTCAGTGAAGACTGCATCTCAGTGCAAGAGGCGTCACTACAATCTAGAGGTTGGCCGATTAATCGGAATGGCCGATTTAATTATGGCCGATTTCAAGTTTTCATAACAATCGGAAATCTGTGTTTTTGGGCGCAGATTTGCCGATTTAAAAATATATATATATTTTTAAATGTATTATTATTATTATTTATTTTTTTAGACCTTTATTTAACTAAGTTAGTTAAGAACACATTCTTATTTTCAATGACGGCCTAGGAACAGTGGGTTAACTGCCTCGTTCAGGGGCAGAAAGACAGATTTTCACCCTGTCAGCTCGGGGTATCCAATCTTGCAACCTTACAGTTAACTAGTGCAACGCAATAACGACCTGCCTCTCTCTTGTTGCACTCCACAAGGAGACTGCCTGTTACGCAAATGCAGTAAGCCAAGGTAAGTTGCTAGCTAGCATTAAACTTATCTTATAAAAAACAATCATAATCACTAGTTAACTACACATGGTTGATGATATTACTAGATATTATCTAGCGTGTCCTGCGTTGCATATAATCTGACTGAGCATACAAGCATCTAAGTATCTGACTGAGCGGTGGTTGGCAGAAGCAGGCGCGTAAACATTCATTCAAACAGCACTTTCGGGTGTTTTGCCAGCAGCTCTTCGTTGTGCGTCAAGCATTGCGCTGTTTATGACTTCAAGCCTATCAACTCCCGAGATGAGGCTGGTGTAACCGAAGTGAAATGGCTAGCTAGTTAGCGCGCGCTAATAGCGTTTCAAACGTCACTCGCTCGGAGCCTTCTAGTCGTTGTTCCCCTTGCTTTGCATTTGTAACACTGCTTCGATGGTGGCTGTTGTCGTTGTGTTGTTGGTTCGAGCCCAGGGAGGAGCAAGGAGACGTTAGCTTTCTTACATAGCACATATTGCACTTTTACTTTCTTCTCCAACACTTTGTTTTTGCATTATTTAAACCAAATTGAACATGTTTCATTATTTACTTGAGGGTAAATTGATTTTATTGATGTATTATATTAAATTAAAATAAGTGTTCATTCAGTATTGTTGTAATTGTCATTATTACAAATACATTTAAAAAAATTGTCCGATTAATCGGTATCGGCTTTTTTTGGTCCTCCAATAATCAATATTGTTTTTTTCGGTCCTCCAATAATCGGTATTGGTATCGGCGTTGAAAAATCATAATCGGTCGACCTCTACTACAGTCCCTGGTCGAATCCAGGCTGTATCACATCCGGACGTGATTGGGAGTCCCATAGGGCGGCGCACAATTGGCCCAGCGTCGTCCGGCTTTGGCCGAGGTAGGCCTGGTGCTAGAGGGCGTACTACAGCAGGAGGTTGAATTTTTGGGACCATAAAAAGTTTGGGAACCACAGCTCTACAGAAATGCTGGGTCCCCCACGGGATGGCTGAGCTAATATAGGCTAATGCAATTAGCATGAGGTTGGAAGTAACAAGAACATTTTCCAGGACAAAGACATACAGTTGAAGTAGGAAGTTTACATACACCTTAGTCAAATACATTTAAACTCAGTTTTTCACAATTCCTGACATTTAATCTTCCAATCTGTTTAAAGACACAGTCAATTTAGTGTATGTAAACTTCTGAACCACTGGAATTGTAATACAGTGAATAATAAGTGAAATAATCTGTCTGTGAACAATTGTTGGAAAAATTACTTGTGTCATGCACAAAACTTGCCAAAACTATAGTTTGTTAACAAGAAATTTGTGGAGTGGTTGAAAAACGAGTTTTAATGACTCCAACCTAAGTGTATGTGAACTTCAGACTTCAACTGTATCTGATATTGGCAGAAAAATTAACAAGAATTTAAGCTAACTGTACTGTCCAATTTACATTAGCTATTACAGTGAAAGAATACCATGCTATTGTTTGAGGAAAGTGCACAGTCATGAACTTGAAAAGTTATTAATAAACCAATTCGGCACATTTGGGCAGTCTTGATACAACGTTTTGAACAGAAATGCAATGTTTCATTGGATCAGTCTAAGATGTTGCACATACACTGCTGCCATCCAGTGGCCAACATTTACATTGCGCCTGGGCTGTATTAATACATTTTGGACTTTCTCTTGCATTTCAAAGATTATGGTACAAAACAATACAAAAAAGCGCATGTTTTTTTTTTGTATTATCTTTTACCAGATCTAATGTGTTATATTATACTACGTTCATTTTACATTTCCACAAACTTAAAAGTGTTATGCATATCCTTGCTTCAAGTCCTGAGCTACAGGCAATTTTAGGCAAAAATTTTAAAAAGGGGCAGATCCTTAAGAGGTTTTTAAGGTATCTTTACTTTTACTCAAGTATGACAAGTGAGTACTTTTTCCACCACTGCATGGTTGTGTGAATGTATCAGCTTACCTACTGGCAGTGCGTATGGCCAGGAACATGCAGAGGTAGCAGTAGGAGATGATGCCCAGTGGGATGAAGAACACAAAGATGCATAGCATGAGAGTATAACTCCTATTGGCTGGTGTGGAGGTCACATAATCCCACGTACAGGAGGTCATCAGGCCCTCAGGGATATAAGAACCTGGTGAGGGGCAATGGGTTAAGATTAGTGTTGGGGTTGGGGTTAAGGTTAGGGTTCCAGTTGGGGTTGGGGTTAGGGTTGGGATTAAGGCTACGGTCAGGGTAAGTGTCAGGGTTGGAGATCAGGTGTTTGAGAAAGAGAGAGGAGATCATTGTATCTGCAGAGAGACAAAGAAGAGTGATGGGAAGTGAGAGCGTTGTAGAGATAAGATAAAAGGATGGTAGTCTGGTCCGAGATCTGTTTGGACTCTTGCCAACTCTATTAGTGTCATTGTCTAGCAAATGTGTGATTGTCTAGCACATGGAATGACTATTCCCTAACACATTGGCAAGGGAGCAGAAACAGTCAGAAAACTGGCACCCAAAAGGATGGCTCTAGTGGAGGGAACTCACTCCAGCCAAAGAGAGGCGCCAGGCTCCAGGCCAGCGAGTAGAGCCAGACAATGACGATGACAACGGAGGTGCGGCGTTTAGAGGTCCAGTGGAGGGCCTGTAGGGGCTTGGTGATGACGATGTAGCGGTCAATGGAGATAGCCAGCAGGTTGATCATGGAGGTGATCCCAAATAAGGCCCCACAGAAGGCGTACATCTTACAGCCTGTACAGAAATCATTTAGAGTTCTTACAATCTGAGTAATCTCACAGGAAAGAACATTTGTGATGCAGAGAGATGGAATTTCCACATAATTAATTTGTATTTTTTGTTCAGCATGGATAGTGTAATTCAGCTCCAAATACCAAAGTAGCTGAAGCTTTCCATTAAGACCACTGATTTGATGCGTTATTTTACCAAAGTTATGGGATGAAGGTAAAAGTACCTGTTTCTCCAAAAACCCACTCCTTGTAGAGACAGTTGACAAAGAAGATAGGGGACTGTGTGATGGCCATGAGGAAGTCACTCACTGCCAGATTCATGATGAAATAGTTGGGAGGAGTCCGGAGCTTCTTGTTACTGAAATACAGAAGAAATATACAGTGTATATGTTTTCAAAAAATAGATTCATTGTTATTAGCTTGAAAATCTTTATACTCTCTTTGGATAATTCATTCCAATCATTTAAAAGTTAACAGCAGGATTACTCACTTAAGATTTGACCATGATCTTTATCTCTAAAGCTTTAGCATTATAACAGAATAGCTTCTATCCAGATAATGAAGTAAAGATTAGGTCAGAATTCAAGGATGCGATGCTGTACTTTCACATTAGTCAAAAAGTGAAACCACTGGAACATGACCCCACACTCAGTTTGCTAACTACCTCGTGACCACACTCCCCTCTGTGATTTGAATTCCTTAAAGTGAATGCATCTCACTCTCTGCCAACCATTCTAATTTAGGATGTAGAGTCTGAGTGGGTGAATTATCATTACATGAATCCATGACTGTTATTACAGTTGTCCATTAATCCCACCACAAACCAACATTCAGCATAAGTAATGCTCAGTGATCCACCATCACCTGCTGACAACCAGCCACCTCCCCAGCCCCCTCCTCCTCCTCCTCCTCCTCCTCACCATACTAATCACTTGCTCTCGCCTCGCCCTGAGTCAATACACTCACCATTATCCCTCCTAGCAGCAGAGGTCATCCCCTACCTAGGAATACCTCCTGTTTTCCAAGAAACTAGACTGGCTCACAGCATCAGGGGAAATCAGACCGGCCCAATACAATTACAGAGAGTCAATTCAAGTTAGTATTTCAAGTCATTTCCAATGGCATCCCCTGATTTTGCTTGTGAGTGAGTGAATGGTTGAGTGAGTGCCCTCTGCCCTCCCCACTGTGAACATGGCCTGATTTCTGTTCTGAGTGTTTTGTGCTAAATAATGTTAATAACGTTTAGATAGAGAAGTGACATGTTGGATTAGTGGAGAGTGCCGCATTGTTGCCAGCTTCAGTAGGAGGAAGCAATGTCACCATGCTCTCATGTGGATCTGGGATTTGATTTGCACAAATCAAAGAGGAGATGTGATGCAATTGTCTCAATGGTCTGCAGGCGTCTCTCTGAGATCCTTAACTAAACACGAAGGACTCCACGGCCTGTGGAGCTCTCACGCATTACTAACAGAGAGGATGAGGAGGAGAGGGTGGTAATGAAGAAAATGATTAAGAAGAGAGGACGGCGAAAGGAAGGGAGTGGGAAAGATAATGAGGAGAAGAAGGACTTTAGAAGGTGTTTAGTGACAGAACGCCTGAGCAGGTGTAATCTGTGTCCAGGAAACCAGCCCACAGTGCTCCTCACATTGAACCATCTAGTAAATGTACAGTAACAGAATGTGTCTCCACATCACCAGCACTCTAATCACTGACCCAGATGGGGACCATTAAGGGAAATCACAGAATGTGCTGAGCCAACATAGGGACCCAGGATGAGCCAATCTATGGTCAGATTGGTAGTCAATCTGCACGCTTCCCCCATGCTGGGTCTGTTTACAGTGGTGGAGGTCAGAGCTCATGCCTGATTCCGCCAAGCTGAGTAAACGTAGTTGGAAATCAGACTTTTGTAGAAAATCACTTCCTATTATGCTACTTCTCTGAATGCCATTTTGAGACTAAGTTATAGACATGCCAGCTAGGGAGTGAGGGAAATGAACATATATATTAAGTGTACACAAACTCATTTTCACGTGCCTGGAGTTGATGTTATTGCAAACCACAATAAGTATCTGGAGCCCTTTTCACTTTTCCCAGCAACATAATCTTTAACAACAACTATAGCAACGATGACCGCAAAATGATTCCCCTTTGAAATGACAAAAACGTATTCTTAAAGAGATACTTTGGGACTTTCTCCAGAGTCAGATGTTTCTGTGTCCATCCAGTATGAAGGAAGTTAAAGGTAGTTTCACAAGCCAATGCTAACTAGCGTTAGCACAATGACTGAAGGTCTATGGGTATCTACTAGCATGCTAAAATCCTGAAGTATCCCTTTAAACACAGAGGCCTTTTAAATGTGTAAGTTAAAAAGAAACATACAGGACTGTATATGGAGTTACACACCCTGTTCACCCAGAGCTGTCTTTGATGGCTCTCATACATAACGTGTGCAATTCTTCCTGCGCACTGGACAAATCTGTGTCAGTGAGCATTGAAAAGCTGATGCCTCCCACGCTTTCTGCTTTGATGTGAAATGTCAAACAATTGCCTTTGCACATGCACACACATCATCATAGGGTAGCATATGGTCCAAGTTAATTAAGCTCAAATATTCACTGAGTTTGGAATTTGTTATGTAATGATAGCACTGGTACTGAAGCATTTTATTACTTTTATCATGACGATTAGATAATATTATCATAAAACAAAAATTACTAAAACAGGTGTAAGGTGATATAATTTAAATCAGCACCATTGCTTTTAGGCTTAAAATACATCCTTGTGTTTCTATAGTATAGTTATAACACAGTGTGTGTGGATTGTGTTTCTATAGTATAGTTATAACACAGTGTGTCTGGATTGTGTTTCTATAGTATAGTTATAACACAGTGTCTGGATTGTGTTTCTATAGTATAGTTATAACACAGTGTGTGGATTGTGTTTCTATAGTATAGTTATAACACAGTGTGTCTGGATTGTGTTTCTATAGTATAGTTATAACACAGTGTGTGGATTGTGTTTCTATAGTATAGTTATAACACAGTGTGTGGATTGTGTTTCTATAGTATAGTTATAACACAGTGTGTGGATTGTGTTTCTATAGTATAGTTATAACACAGTGTCTGGATTGTGTTTCTATAGTATAGTTATAACACAGTGTGTGGATTGTGTTTCTATAGTATAGTTATAACACAGTGTGTGGATTGTGTTTCTATAGTATAGTTATAACACAGTGTGTCTGGATTGTGTTTCTATAGTATAGTTATAACACAGTGTGTGTGGATTGTGTTTCTATAGTATAGTTATAACACAGTGTGTCTGGATTGTGTTTCTATAGTATAGTTATAACACAGTGTGTGTGGATTGTGTTTCTATAGTATAGTTATAACACAGTGTGTGGATTGTGTTTCTATAGTATAGTTATAACACAGTGTCTGGATTGTGTTTCTATAGTATAGTTATAACACAGTGTGTGTGGATTGTGTTTCTATAGTATAGTTATAACACAGTGTGTGGATTGTGTTTCTATAGTATAGTTATAACACAGTGTGTCTGGATTGTGTTTCTATAGTATAGTTATAACACAGTGTGTGGATTGTGTTTCTATAGTATAGTTATAACACAGTGTGTGGATTGTGTTTCTATAGTATAGTTATAACACAGTGTGTTTGGATTGTGTTTCTATAGTATAGTTATAACACAGTGTCTGGATTGTGTTTCTATAGTATAGTTATAACACAGTGTGTGGATTGTGTTTCTATAGTATAGTTATAACACAGTGTGTGGATTGTGTTTCTATAGTATAGTTATAACACAGTGTCTGGATTGTGTTTCTATAGTATAGTTATAACACAGTGTCTGGATTGTGTTTCTATAGTATAGTTATAACACAGTGTGTGTGGATTGTGTTTCTATAGTATAGTTATAACACAGTGTGTGGATTGTGTTTCTATAGTATAGTTATAACACAGTGTGTGTGGATTGTGTTTCTATAGTATAGTTATAACACAGTGTGTGTGGATTGTGTTTCTATAGTATAGTTATAACACAGTGTGTGTGGATTGTGTTTCTATACAATGTTTGGGGGAGGTGAAGGGTAAATATACATGTGTGGCTACAGCAGAGATTGAATGGTTGCAGTGGAGTACCGTGTCGCAGCATCAGTCAAGGATCTTCTTAATGCACAAAGCATGTTAGCAGCACACCCAGGGAACCTTGCCATCTCTACTGCCGTCTCCACTGCGGTGTGGAGTGAGCCACTGACAGCTAGCGGAATAAAGCCCCTAGCTTGGAGTCAGTCACGCTCCTACCAGACAACCTAAACGGTAGCTATGTGTATAACCTAGTGAGCTCTTCCAGCTCACATAGCGCAAGGGAACAGCAAACCTGATTTCAGAAAACAAATAAAGCAACACCTCACGGCACAACGCCTCTCCCCCATGTGACCTACTATTTGTGTGTATGCACTGACGTGTATGTTAAGTGATAGATGGACGCTCACACACACACACTCTAACACACACTGTAAACACACTCACAAATGATTATTCTTTGGTTATATTGTTTTTGTGTTTCTTTCTAAAAACAACATTTTTGCGTCTTTACTTGTCGTCTTTGTTTCTGTACTGTGTTCACTGAGTGTACAAAATATAAGGAACACCCTCCTACTTTTGCTCTTAGAACAGCCTCAATTTGTCAATGCATAGACTCCACAAGGTGTCGAAAGCTTTCCACAGGTATGCTGGCCCATGTTGAAGCCAATGGCTGGATGTCCTTTGGGTGGTGGATCATTCTTGATACACAAGCAAAACAGTTGAGCGTGAAAAACCCAACAGCGTTGCAGCTCTTGACACATACAAGTGTGCCGGGCACCTACTATCATACACTGTTCAAAGGCACTTACATCTTTTGTCTTGCCCATTCACCCTCTAAATGGCACACATACACAATCCATGTCTCAATTGTGTCAAGGCCTAAAAATCCTTCTTTAACCTGTCTCCTCCCCTTATTCTACACTGATTGAAGTGGATTTAACAAATGGGGTCAATAACGGATTATAGCTTTCACCTGGATTCACCTGGAAATGTGAATGGAAAGAGCAGGTATTCTTAATGTTTTATATACACTGAATATATCAAACATTAGGAATGCCTTCCTAATATTGAGTTGCACCCCGCCTCAACCCCACTTCTTCCCTCAGACCAGCCTCAATTTATCGGGGCATGGACTCTACAAGGTGTCGGAAGCGTTCCATGTCTCAAGGCTTAAAAATCCTTCTTTAACTTGTCTGCTCCCCTTCATCTACACTGATTGAAGTGGATTTAACAAGTGACATCAATAAGGGATCATAGATTTCACCTGGATTCACCTGGTCAGTCTATGTCATGGAAAGAGCTTTATATACTCAATATATATATATGACACACAGGTGTGTATATATATATATACACACACACACACACACACACACACACACACACACACACACACACAATATAACATGTAACATGTAAAGTGTTGGCCCCATGTTTCATGAGCTGGAATAAAAAATCCTAGACATTTTGCACACGCACAAAAAACATATTTTTCTCAAATTTTTGGCACAAATTCGTTTACATCCCTGTTAGTGAGCATTTCTCCTTTGCGAATATAATCCATCCACCTTACAGGTGCACCTTGTGCTGAGGACAATAAAACACCACTTTAAAATGTACAGTTTTGTCACAATTCCACAGAGGAAGTTTTGAGGGAGCGTGCAGGTGGCATGCTGACTGCAGAGCTGTTGCAAGATAATTTAATGTTCATTTCTCTACCATAAGCTGCCTCCAATGTCGTTTTAGAGAGTATGTCCAACCAGCCTCTCAAACGCAGACCACGTGTAACCATACCAGCCAAGGACCGCTATAATCCGTTATTGACGGAATTTGTTAAATACAGTACCTTCGGAAAGTATTCAGACCCCTTGACTTTTTCCAAATGTTGTTACGTTACAGCCTTATTCCAAAATAGATTTAAAAATCTCAGCAATCTACACACAATACCCCATAATGACAAAGCGAAAACAAATTTTAGACATTTTTGCAAATATATTTTTTAAAAATCTGTCTGTTACCCAGCATGAGCAAGCCTCGCTCTGCTGCTTCGAGCACCATCGAAAATACGCTTTTTTAGCAAACATTTCTAAAAACCTGTTTTTGCTTTGTCGTTATGGGGTATTGTGTGTAGATTGATGAGGGGGAAAAATGTTTTAATCAATTTTAGAATAAGGCTGTCAAGTAACAAAATGTAGAAAAAGTCAAGGGGTCAGAATACTTTCCGAAGGCACTGTATATACAGTACTTTCGGAACGTATTCAGACCCCTTCCATTTTCCACATTTTGTTACGTTATAGCCTTATTCTAAAATAGATTAAATTAACAAATTCCCCATCAATCTACATGCAATACCCCATAATGACAAAGCGAGAACAGGTTATATATATAAAAATAAAAACAGAAATACCTTATTTACATAATTATTCAGACCCTAGGCAATGAGACTCAATTGAGCTCAGGGGCATCCGGTTTCCATTAATCACCCATGAGATGTTTCTACAACTTGATTGGAGTCCACCTGTGGTAAACACAATTGATTGGACATGATTTGGAAAGGCACACACCTGTCTATATAATGTCCGACAGTTGACAGTGCATGTCAGAGCAAAAAACCAAGACATGAGGTCATAGGAATTGTCCGTAGAGCTCCGAGGCAGGATTGTGTCGAGGCACAGATCAGGTTACCAAAAAATGTCTGCCATTCTTAAAATGGAAGAAGTTTGGAACCACCAATACTCTTCCTAGAGCTGGCTGCCTGGCCAAACTGAACAATCAGTGGAGAAGGGCCTTGTTCACGGAGGTGACCAAGAACCCGATGTTCACTCTGACAGAGCTCCAGCGTTCCTCTTTGGAGATGGGAGAACCTTCCAGACGTTCTACCATCTCTGCAGCACTCCATCAATCAGGTCTTTATGGTAGAGTGGCCAGACGGAAGCCACTCCTCAGTAAAAGGCACATGACAGCCCACTTGGAGTTTGCCAAAATGCACCTAAAGTACTTTAAGACTGAGAAACAAGATTCTCTGGTCTGATGAAACCAAGATTGAACTCTTTGGCCCGAATGCCAAGCGTCACGTCTGGAGGAAACCTGACACCATCCCTGTGTTGAAGCATGGTGGTGACAGCATCATGCTGTTCGGATGTTTTTCAGCGGCAGGGACTGGGGGACTAGTCAGGATCGAGGCAAAGATAAACAGGGCAAAGTACAGAGATCTTATATGGAAACCTGCTTTGTCATTATGGGGTATTGTGCGTAGATTGATGAGGTGAAAACAACATTTAATTCATTTTAGAGGCTGTAGTGTAATAAAATGTGGATAAAGTCAAGGGGTCTGAATACTTTCCAAATGCATTGTATACAGTATACATTTGGAATGTCTACAATTTACATACATTTAAAAAATATTAACATTTAAAGCATTTTTTCATCATGTGTCAGACCCCAGAAAGACTAGCTGTCGCCAATGATGCTAATGGGGATACTAAATTAAATAAAATCCAAGCTCTCGGCTCAGGTAGAAATCAATCACATGCAAGAATGGGATATTGCTGTAGAACTGTGAACAAAACAAATTGGATCACACATGTTTAAACAATTAGATGTGTGTAGCCTGTGCATATGATAATACCTAATTAAACATCATAGGTATGCCATACCTTAGTGGAAGAGAAAATGTCTCTGTGCTCTTAGATCAGATACAGATATCAGTAATTGAGTGTGCATTGTTTTCGATGAAAGCAGTAGTAGACCTAGCTACTATGTTAGCTTTGTCAAAGGTCTGCTATGACCGAAAGCTAAGCACATGAAATGACTGGAATTAGCATTTTATCTAAGAGTGCAGAAACTTTCTTCACTGTGGTCTCTAATCTTCCTGCACCTTCGCTACTTTTACTGAATGGTACAATACGTACAGCAGATTTCACTAATGCCTTCCATGAAGGGGGTCTATGAAGGGTCACAGTGTCTAGAGGAATGTCTTCTCTCCAACTATGAAGCACTTCATGATTTGAGAGTAGGGATAACAACCAAAATACACGGTGGCCCTCGAGATCTCAACAGTTGAAAAACCCAGCCACCTAACTCCTGTAATTAGTTTTTCTTCTTGTTGTTAATTACATGTAAAATAGACAGCTGTTTGCTTGGCATGCCATTCATTATTTCTATATCTGAGAGCTCCAGTTTGTTGTTCAACGTGAACTAAAAGTAAATCAGTTGTGTGTCACCACCGCACCAGACCAGCCAGCCGGACAATGTGTGACTTCTTTCTGTCACCCAGCATTAGCAAGCCTCGCTCTGTCGCTTCCAGCACCGTCGGAAATAAGTCTTAGTGTCAGAACAGTACCATGTCAAAACACATGACGCTCAAGATCACATTGTTAAATCAAACACATCATCCTGCTGCAACCTTTGAGGTTCACTTTCTCTCAGCTGGCCAATGATGAACCAGGGATAATGATTTATGAATAGTGACTACTCCATTACCGAAGACCTGAACATGAACAGTTTTTAGGAATTTTAAAGGATCGGATTCTGTAAAGAACAGGCAGATGAGGACAAATCACAAAGCTTAAACCAAAGGGTGTGAAAATCCAGGAAAGATTAAATAGGAGATGTAGTTGAAATGTGAGGCATGCCTGTTCTCAAATCTCTCAAAGACCTTCAGAAATCCAAATGTCCTCTTTAAATACCCTGCATGGAAAAATCTCTTCTGTAAACACCTAGAAATTACTTCGGTGAATCAAACAATATCAGGTTTTCAGGGTAAAAAAACAGAAACAGATCAACCTCAGTGCCATTCTGCAAGAGAGAATAAACAGACTGGCACCCACCCTAGAAACACTTGCCCTCTCTTCTCCAAATACTTCTTCCCTTAGGTACTGTGGCCTACCTGAAGAAGGCGTACATCACCAGGGCATTCCCAACGACCCCCACTGCTCCGATCACCACAACGAAGCAGGCCACGATGTAATGAGCTTGGTCTGGCACGTCTACCTTCCGGAAGAAACCTCGGTCCATTTTGTCCATGCCTGACATGTCTGGGACAGAGAGAGAAGCTCAGTCCATATGAACAACCTAATGCATCATAAAACACTTTCACTAAAGCACTTTAACCATAGATCTCTCTCTTTCACAACATCTCTCTCGTGACGCTTTCTTTCTCTCTCTCTCTCTCTCTCTCTCTCTCTCTCTCCCCCTCTTTCACAACATCTCTCGTGACGCTTTCTTTCTCTCTCTCTCTCTCTCTCTCTCTCTCTCCATTTATGTTTCTCTGTTTTCTCTCTCTTCTCATTATATAAGACTGTGTACCATAAGCATCCATTCAAATATCTGGGGGCTATAAATCAAACAAACCACCCAGTCCCCCTCTGCATATTCACTCATGTAAACCTTTGATGCTTTCCTTCAGTTCCTTCAGTCCAGAAACAGTTTCTCCCATTTCCTAATGTAAAGTACTGTCATCTATTCAAACAGGCTGGCTTGCCTTCTCAACCTCTGTTTAGCTGAAATGTCACACCCTATGTCTCATCATAGCAGTGGAACAATGCACAGTCTTTCAACATATTCAGAAGGCATGTATACTAGGCGCTTCCTACTAGTGAGGACTGTGAAGAGACACACATGTGCATACACTGTAATATTGTTGTATGGTGATATTTTTACATTGTTGTATTGTACATTTTGTATTGTATATTTGTAGTGATGGAACAATGTTATATGATGTACTGTTTCATCTTTTGTTTTACATGTAATGTAAGGGTTTTAACGTGTTTGAACCCCAGGAAGAGTAGATGTTGCCTTGGCAGCAGCTAATGGGGATCCCTGATAAATACAAATACACTATAGGAATGTGAATTGAAGGGATGAGTGAAATAAATTGTGCATACAAACTGCTGTGATGTATTAGTTTTATCAGACTTTCTGCTGAAGAATAATAGGTTGCTTACAACAAGTTGCTGTCATGAGTTATTTGTTTCTATCAGACAAAGTTTCAATAGGTTTGACATGATTACAGCAGATGCCGAGTGTATAAGCAAATCTTTCCTCATAACGGTCTTGCATGGCATTTGTCTCGGCTCTATGATATCAGTAGTGAACATTGACTGATTTCCATCCCACCCAGAATGGAACACAGTAGTAAGACAAATGCTCTCATAACTAATCCAAATGTATTATCTGACCTCCCATCATCCCACAGGTGAAATGTGTCCTGTGGTTCAGATATTGATCACTTCCAGGTAGAGCCTTGAGGTTGAGCTGCTGAGGTGTAGTCAACATGGCTTTACATAACTCTGTCCAGACAGGACACTGCACAGCAATAACATTTAGAAACCTTGAAAGTCCTACTCCAGTCTATTTTTTAGCTAATTTGCCTCAGGGGAGCAGGTAGCCTAGCAGTTAGCGTGTTGGGTTAGTAACTGAAAGGTTGGTGGATCAAATACCTGAGCTGACAAGGTGAAAAAATCTGTTGATTTCCCATTGAGCACTTAACTAGCACCTAATTTGCTCCAGGGGCGCAGAACTACTATGGCTGACCCTGTAAAACAACACATTTCACTGCACCTATCCAGTGTATGTGACAAATGTTTTTTTTAATGTATTTATCACCTGATTTACTTAACAAAAGGCACATCTCAATAGGTGGTCCAGGTATCTTCATGACATACATGCACAAGTTGGGGGTGGGCCTTTCCTGATTTGCTTATTTAACCTTTATTTCTCAAGGCAAGTCAGTTAAGAACACATTTTTATTTACAATGACGGTCTACACCGGCCAAACCCGGACAACGCTGGGCCAAGTGTGCGCCACCCTATGGGACTCCCAATCATGGCCGGTTGTGATACAGCCTGGATCCGAACCAGGTTGTCTGTAGTGACGCCTCTAGCACCGAGATGCAGTGCCTTTGACTGCTCCTATATTGATCCTCAAGCAGGGGGAGTGCATCATCAGACCAACTCCTTGAATGGCCTACTCCTTGAAACACTATTTTCCTCAAAACGGTACATTTTTTTCAACAGGAAAAGGTCGTAAATAGTGCATCTTTAAGGGAGGGTTAGTGCTATCCGGGATCCTTGAGACATCATAACCTAAACCCTACCCTATAACCATAAACCCCAACCCCTACCCTAACCCTGAAACCCTAACCCCTAACCATTTTAAATTTCAACTTGAATGGGGTGACATCAGAGTTTGGTCGGACCTTGGGACTTTTCCACTCAAGGATGGGGCATGGAGGGGCATGGCTTCACATTGCGTGACTCTATGGGCACTTTTGATTCGATTACATTATCAAAAGAAAGAAATCCTCTTATAATCAGCACCTCAATGGGACTGCGGTCACACAGAGCCAAGCCAACACACTGAAGGATGTGCATGGCTTTTTTCATCATCACAAATGCCTAGGCTTAATCACTTCCTTTAATCATTAGAGTTATGGACATTTCCCAGTGATTAATATTATAATTTATTAACACTGACACAAATGCTGTTTGAGTCCAATGTCTCCATTAAAGTATACTGAACAAAAATATAAATGCAACATGTAAAGTGTTTCATGAGCTGAAATAAAATGTTCCATTCTAAAACAACATTCTAAAATGTGCAGAGAACAGAGAATTGAATGCTAATTTCTCTACCATAAGCTGCCTCCAAAGTAGTTTTAGAGAATTTGGCAGTACGTCCAACTGGCCACAAAACCACAGCCCAGGACCTCCACATCTGGCTTCTTCACCAGCGGGATCGTCTGAGAACAGCCACCTGGACAGCTGATGAAACTGTGAGTTTGCACAACCAAAGAATTTTGCACAAACTGTCAGAAACCGTCTCAGGGAAGCTCATCAGCATGCTCATCGTCCTCACCAGGGCCTTAACCTGACTGCAGTTCGGCGTCGTAACCGAATTCAGTGGGCAAATGTTCACCTTCGATGGCCACTGGCACACTGGAGAAGTGTGCTCTTCAGGGATGAATCCTGATTTCATCTGTAACGGGCAGGTGGCAGACAATG
Organism: Oncorhynchus clarkii lewisi; assembly: GCF_045791955.1. Taxonomy (NCBI): domain Eukaryota; kingdom Metazoa; phylum Chordata; class Actinopteri; order Salmoniformes; family Salmonidae; genus Oncorhynchus; species Oncorhynchus clarkii. The sequence goes on from NC_092158.1 coordinate 21,761,675, forward strand.
TTTATTGCGTCATGTGGACGTGCGGTTTGCTAATGTCAACGTTGCGAACAGCGTGCCCCATGGTGGCGGTGGGGTTATGGTATGGGCAGGCGTAAGCTGCGGACAATGAACACAATTGCATTTTATCGATTTCAATTTGACGAGATCCTGAGGCCCCTTGTCCTGGCATTCATCCGCCGCCATCACCTCATGTTAAGCATGATAATTCACAGCCCCATGTCACAAGGATCTGTACACAATTCCTGAGGCTGAAAATGTCCCATTTCTTCCATGGCCTGCATACAAACCAGACATGTCACCTATTGAGCATGTTTGGGATGCTCTGGATTGACGTGTACGACACCGTGTTCCAGTTCCCGCCAATATCCAGCAACTTCACACAGCCATTGAAAAGGAGTGGGAAAATACTCAACAGGCCACAATCAACAGCCTGATCAACTCTATGCGAAGGAGATGTGTCATGCTGCATGAGGCAAATGGTGGTCACACCAGATACTGACTGGTTTTATGATCCACGCCACTGTTTTTTTTTAAAGGTATCTGTGTCCAATAGATACCTCTGTATTCCCAGTCATATGAAATCCATTAGGGCCTAATTCATATATTTCAATTGACTGATTTCCTTATTTGAACTGTAACTCAATCATATCTTTGTTGCAAGTTGCATTTATATTTTTGTGCAGTGTAAATAGTCTATGACTTCATGAGTCTATGATGCCACATATTGAATAATTGTATCACCACCCAAAAGCAGCATAAACTTCAATATGACAGAAATGCCCATACATTCAGTTTTGTTCATAGTATGTGCAGTCTCTCCTAAGTTTTCTTTCCAAATGCTGCTTGTCACAGTCACTCCGACTATGAAACTTAATGTAAAGCCATTCATCTTTTATCTGTGACCTACATCAGGGTAGAGTAGAGGGGGCACCATTCAACTGCTGTTTATTTGACGGACCCCCCCACCCCCATCAGTGTGGCTGACCAAGAATGATTCACAGTAATCTCAAGAGGCAAAGTTTATTTTACTGATACGGCAATAAAGTGGTGAGGAGGGGACAGAGTTCCCTTCTTGTCCGGAACTCATTTAGCCATTCATTGTAGCCATTGGTGCTCTTTAGAGTTGCTATTTTCTCTAGTTTTCTCTTGTGTCAATTAAATCGTGAGATTTCTGTATTAAAGTCAGATTTAATAAAGAAATACGATATGTTAGTTTCAAAAAGGTTGAGGGTACAAGACTGTGCACATATCTGGCTGTGTTGGCAAAATCACTACATATCCCTTCGAGCCAAGCGGGGAGAGGCTGCCCGTTGTCACAGATCCAAGACCAGTCAGAAACATCCAACCCTATGCCAATGATGCCTGTGGATCTCAAAACTGAACCTGGATCCGCGTTAAGTAGTAATGATATCCTTTGCCACCGTCGTCTTACGACATGACAGATAGCTGGAACCAGTCATGACTATTCAACAAAACAATACATCATCTTCAAGTTTCTTTCCAATATTACAGATCAATCATGTGAGCTTTTTAATGTCCAGAGAAATACCAGGAATAACAGTCTAATTCAAACATTCCAGACGTATTCAATGTCTTAAGAAGGGATGCCGTGCAGTGTAGTGAATCAAAAAAAGGTTTTACAGAATTAGTATAGCTTTCAACTCCCAATACTGCAAACAATCTGAAGACAGATTTGGTACAGTACTAAAAATCTAAACAAGCTCCATCATCAAATCACAAAAGCCATCAATCAGTCTATGTTAGCAGAGAAAAAATGACTGTCAACAAATAATAAAGAAATAATAATAATAATAATTAAACTCCACATACCTGTTGCTCCAGTGGTGCCCTCCTCCTCCTGTTGACTCTGTGTTAGTATGGACTGGTGGAGATTGACTTTGGCTGTGTAGCATGTATAGGAAGTGTTGGAAAACGCAGACAGGCTGAAGGTTTAAATGTGTATATGAGGTTCTAGACCCCAGCCTCTCTCTCTCTCTCTCTCTCTCTAATCCCTGGGTTAGGAGGAGCCTGACGTTTGTTCAAATGCTCTGATGATAATCACCCAAAGCTACAGGAATCAACTGCCCTGCTTTTCCTCTCACCTCAGCCTCAGTCTGCGTCCTCACAGCCAGCCAGCAGGGAGCAACACTAGTGAGAGAGCAGAAGAGCAGCCTCCCCACACCCCCTGCCTTCCCCTGCTTCCCTACCTCCCATCTGTTCTCATACTGGTCATGCGTTACATTGATTCCCAATGTGCTTTTGGCACAACTTGTCATTGTTGCATGTAACATTTAAATCTAAATTAGTAGGACTGTGCATGGCATTCATTTACCATGTAGACATTGACTGAATTCCACGATAAGGACATTTCTGTGTTTTAGGAGGATTGGGGGGTGGTAGGACTTGGTCGTGCTGCAGTGTTAAGGTTTCGGTAGTCTGATCATGTTAGGCACGGGGACTAGAGGGAGCAGCAAGAACTGTAAGTGGGGAAATGACTCACTCATGTAAATCATGTCTGAAACCTCTTACTGTACTGTAGATATTCCCACGTAGAAATGTACTAATGCTGAAGAGTCTCATAAGATATAGGCCTACTGGTGTTGAGAAACACACACGAGCAGTGCGGTAGCTAGGCCCGGTCTGTCCTAATCTGCACCAGTTGCGCTCATCAATTCGTTGCTACTCACAAAATGTTTCAGAGATATAAAGTTATGATATTGCGTGCATTTCATCAAATGCTCGCAGTCTAACAATCTATAGGCCCAAAACGGCTTGCCTCTGGTTCTTCTCCTGTGTTTGGTCCAGACTGCATTGCACCTGCAGTGAACCACACCACAGTAGAAAAAGATGAGGGGGCATCGGGCAACCTGGAGATATAATGAGCAACTAAAATATTGACATTTCATTCATTACACATTACATAACCCTCCCCTGGACTAAATAAAAAAAAATAAAAGTAAACCCTCACCCGGACTGACATTGAAAATGCATGACCCTTCCCCAAATTCCTCCATATACACCGGTCCCTAAGGCTGTCTGGCCCTCAGTATAGATAGTACGACCTTCATAAGCTCCGTCATTTTTACTCTTCAAACATATGGATGTACTGTATGCATCAAAATGGCTTAATCTACAAGCAGAAAATAACTGTCAAAATTATATTACTTACAAAATACAAATTGCGTTATTGTATTATTTAAAATCTACAGCATATCATTCTTAGACTCCATTCTCCATCCATTATATAACTACTGTACATGCTGAACACCACAGAGAATTCACTACTAAAAAGTTCTGTTCTCTCTAACCCTGCATGCCTTAATCAGATCTGCGTGTACATGGAGCTCCAGGGCCCAGGGTACCTGAGCGGTAAGAGCAGAGTGTGGCCCAGACCTGCTCCCTACGGAGGAGAGGAGAGACTGAAGAGATACTGCATGGGGATCCAGGGCCCAAGGTACCTGAGCGGTAAAAGTAATGTGGCCCAGTCCAGCACCCTACGGAGGAGAGGAGAGACTGAAGAGATTCTAGATGGGGATCCAGGGCCCAGGGTACCTGAGCGGTAAGAGCAGAGTGTGGCCCAGTCCAGCTCCCTACGGAGGAGAGGAGAGACTGAAGAGATACTGCATGGGGATCCAGGGCCCAGGGTACCTGAGCGGTAAGAGCAGAGTGTGGCCCAGTCCAGCTCCCTACGGAGGAGAGGAGAGACTGAAGAGATACTGCATGGGGATCCAGGGCCCAGGGTACCTGAGCGGTAAGAGCAGAGTGTGGCCCAGTCCAGCTCCCTACGCAGGAGAGGAGAGACTGAAGAGATACTGCATGGGGATCCAGGGCCCAGGGTACCTGAGCGGTAAGAGCAGAGTGTGGCCCAGTCCAGCTCCCTAACGAGGGGAGGAGAGACTGAAGAGATACTGCATGGGGATCCAGGGACAATCAGACCTTTTAGACCAGCATCAGGCCTCTTAAATGAGCAGCCATGTGTGAGTCCTGGGAGAGGGACAGATAAAAGCCTCCCGACTTTAATCATCTCATGCCAAAGTGAGCAAGCAGCTGCTCCTCCACCCCACTCCCCAAGACACTATTCAGACCTCTTTGTTCAAAAACCAAAACACTAGGCACACTTTGCCTGGGTTTACCGCAGGGCAGAACACTCTAAAAATAAAGATTCCACTACTTGTAAAAGAGATAGCAGGTTTACTCTGTACCGGTTCAGGTTCACACTGTACCATTCTATCCCTTAAAATGTATTCATATATAGTATTCATTTATTATTACTGTGTCCATCTTGTCTATGAGTTTCTAATAGATTGACCAAATGGCTCAAGAGAAAATAGCCTAATTAATGAAAAAGCATCTAATGGCATTATTTTCAATTATACTCTGCCACTCTTCCAATATTTACTTTTTTCACAACTCCCAACAGTTTGACATCGAAACATTGACAACAAGTACATATTGACAGTAAAATACAAAATGTTTGATGCTGAAACCCTCGTATTAAACACCAAGGGTAGTACCAAAAAGTACCCTAAAGGGTCTTGTAATAGATCACATACAATCCTTGAAAGATAACAAAATTCTGGTAGTTTACTGGTAAACTTAGAACGTTTTCAGTAATATAACCCCCTTTGCAACACTAGTCAGGATACAAGAAAAAAAAGCATTATTCCAACTCCAAAACTGAGACCAGTAAAAACTGTTGAATTCCTTCCATTTTCTAGGGAATTAGACTTGTTGCAAATAGAATACTAATCTCCAACTTCAAAGCATTAGGATTTTCCATTCACGAAAATACCGTTCCACACTTTTTCCATGAAATTGTTTTTTTTCACCTGGTGACAAATAACTGGCATTAACTGACTGGTTGGTTTTTCTTAAAAATGTGAGTATATTGTCATCCGCAGCTCTGTTGATGTGTTGATGTTTTCAGTTAACTTGTTGTTCTGTGGACTGGTTTATTTGAGGCCAAACACAGCCAGTCCATTGTTGAGATTACCAGCTGATTCAGAAGCAGAGGTTTATCACTGCCGAAACAAAACCAACTAGTGTTCCTGCACATAGCAGAGACAATAAGCCCTCAGACTTATGCACCATGAAAGGAGCATCTCCAGGCATCTCACATGCAAGCATTTGTCCCTGCTGCTACAGCACCGTGAGTGTCTGGGTCTGATAGGCCAAAAAAGGCCCTGTGGGCCCTGGTCAAAAGTAGTGCACTATATAGGGAATAGAGTGCCATTTCGGATGCAGATATACACTATCAGATATCTTGACAAATGAACGGCCATCCAGTCTCAAGGACACAGCCAGAGGAGAGTCACATTAGACTGTATGGCCTCAGCATTAGGTTATGTCATCTTAGTGGTGTGTACTAGCATCTCAGATAGAGCTTTGTGATATTTGTTATATTATCATAACCTCATAACGGCTCAGCCTGTATTGCTGCTGTTACCACCTATTTTAGGCCCACAAACGCTGCCACGATTACACACTCGATAACGTGTCCATTTTACTGCCCCCCCAGCCACCATTTACTCTAACGCTTTATATGACATTATCTAATGTCATTCACTCATGCTCCCTGACTATTTCAGGAGTGAAATGACTGTGCTCTGAAATGCCCCTCATCTGTGCTAGTGACATATGCCATTGAAGCCTGCCTGGGGCTAGTCTGGAATCCGTGCTGTGGGTAACAGGCCCTCTGATTGGTCTGTCAATCTCTGCTTGTGTGCATGCGTGTGCGTGTGTAAGTAAGTGTGTGTAAGCACAGGCTAGTGCCAGGCAATGGACCAGAGCAGAGCGAGAGAAAACACAGGTTATTGATTGGGTCTGTGATGAACACATACTTAGCCTTTAAAGAGGCACTGAAGACGTTGATTGGCATGTGTTTTTTTGTTGCTCAATAGAAAAACGAGATTTCAGTCAGTTTCCTCACCGGTTCCGCATTTGGTTAATGATGTTTGTCTCCCATGAGACACTGTAGTCGCGGAAGCCTATTTCACATCCTCAAATCCCTTGAATGAATCTAAGATAACTCACAAAGTCTGTAATTTAAAAAAGAAATGTTTTTGCCGAGGATGTTTGGTGCAGTATTTCTCAAGTAAAAGAATATGCAACGTGTTGTCTTATGTAAACAGTCGGAGCTGCTGAGCAGATCTGTCGCACTGTCTATGCTATAGAGAGCATTCACCGCAGCTGTTCACCCCATGTTAGTGGCAAATGGACATTGTCAAATCAAAACCCAACCTTCAATTACCCATGGATGGTCTAAACTCCGTTTTAGACCAGACTGACTTTATGACCTAAATGATCCAACTTACACTTTGTAGTCAATTCTGACACTAGAATAACTGTTTCTGACTCATATCGATGCCACATAGGCTGTGTTCAAAGGGTTTCAGTATTTGTACAGGCAGTCAGTCTTTAAAACACGTAGAGCAGAGATGAGAGGGTAATCTCAGCTACTACAATGGCTGTGGGACCACAACTCAGGGAATTCAGTCTACCACAATCAGGGACGTGATTTACTTGACTTAGTCACTCTGATCATTCAATCACGGCACTCAGAAAGGTATGGTGGGGTGGAGAAACCAGTTGAAAAATGTGATGTGGTTTGACATGAGGTATTTCAAAAAAACAATTACAAAAGCAAACAGCACACCATTATTCAATGACTTCTTGTTACATCTGTCATTATAATGAATTAAAAGGCTAAGTAAATAGCGAGATACAATATGGTGATTTTCACACTAAAGATTTCAGGAAAAGCACTTGGCAGCAAGCTTAAGTGGACAGCTTGTATTCAGCAAGCATCAATAGTGTTCTAACCAGCAGGCTGTCCTGGCAGAGTCAGACGGTCACTGGTACACCCGCTGGAATGCAGGTCTGTCATTAAGTGAAACGTGTTATCTAATAGCAGTGGGGATCAGGCCGCCATTTATGTTAGGGACCGCTGCTGTGCCGTCAGTGTAGATTAGTATGGATTTAGCTATACCCATTGGCAACGCACAGCTGAGACATGACAGATTATCAGTGGGGAAACTACCAATGACAAGAGCGCAGTCGGTGACAGGGTTAAGACTGATCGTTAACGAGATGTTTCGAATTCAGCGTACAGGACGCACTTCTGCTTTTATCAAATAGGATCTTCTGTATACCACCCATACCTTGTCACAACACAACAGATTGTCTCAAACGCACTAAGAAGGAAATCAATTCCAGAAATTAACTTTTAACAAGGCACACCTGTTAATTGAAATGCATTCCAGGTGACTACCTCATGAAGCTGGTTGAGAGAATGCCAAGAGTGTGCAAAGCTGTAATCAAGGCAAAGGGTGGCTAAATATAACATATATTTGTATTTGTTTAATGCTTTACTACATGATTCCATATGTGTTATTTCATAGTTTTGATGTCTTCAGTATTATTATACAATGTAGAAAATAGTAAAAATGAAGAAAAACCCTGGAATGAGTAGGTGTGCACAAACTTTTGACTGGTACTGTATATTTCAATGTGTTTCATTTTTATATTACCAACCTGATAAAAAACTTTAAGAATACCTTCATAATATTGAGTTGCACCCCTGCTAACCCAAAAAAACGCTAAGTAAAAACGTCTCAGCACTATGTGGCTATTGTACACCAGAGAATAACACATAATGGTGAACTAGGGTGAGTGGGTAAGATCATGGGAGTGGATTGTGACTAAAATGGAGGAAGAGTGGCCAAGTCTCAGCCTGGGAAACCGGATTGGAGGGAAACAGAAACAGAGAGAAGGGAAGAAGCCAGAGCTGAGGCTGGAGAACAGAGGAGCTCCATAGGACGGGGGATGAAGAGAGGTTAGAAGAGGAATCTCAGATGGGATGATCACAATGCAGTCTCTCTCTCTCTGTAGAGTTACACACAGAGAGCGGAACAACATCAGTTAAAGCACTCTAGGGCAAATCACATGGCCGAGAGCGCTACAGACCTAAACCGTCCGCCCACACAGTACAGTCATAAACAAACAAAACAACCTCAGAATCATCTCTCTCTCTCTGAGAGCAATCACAGACTTCTAAGATGGTATAGATTTTCTCCTCGTGGCATTGAAGCTGCTAAAAGTGCAATTACTAAAGCTTACTTTGTCTTTGGGCAAGAAATATTGCAAAAAAACCTTTGTCCTCAGAACATCCTCAATTCATCAGGTCATGGATTCTACAATGTGTCGAAAGCGTTCCACAGGGATGCCGGCCCATGTTGACTCCAATGTTTCCCACAGTTGCGTAAAGTTGGCTGGATGTCTTTTGGGTGGTGGAACATTCTTGATACACACAGGAAACTGTTGAGCACCTGGCACCTACTACCATACCCGGTTCAAGGGAACTTACATTTTTTGTCTTGCCCATTCACCCTCTGAATGACACACATGCACAATCCATGTCTCATTTGTCCCAAGGCTTAAAAATCATTCTTTAACCTGTCTCCCCCCCTTATTCTACACTGATTATAGTGAATTTAACAAGTGACATCAATAAGGGATTATAGCTTTCACCTGGATTCACCTGGTCAGCCTATGTCATGGACAGAGCACTGAGTGTACTGTACATCCTATACATTTAATTTGACAGACATATGGTTACAATACAATGTATGTATTATGGGATTAAATACACAAAAAACCTGGGTATCAGTATGTTACAGTACAAACCTCCACACCCAACCTCAGTATCAGGCATAGAGACATTCCATAATTCACTCTTCTATCAATAAGGGAATTCCACATCACAAATCAATGGACATTCTTTACAGTAAAAAAACTATAAATAATACAATATTTGCAAGTTAACCATCAATTTTTATTGTTTGGGTTCAAGCAATGACATACAGTAAATATTAGCATAATAATTAACAGGCTAATGGTCTGACCTGTTAATGAGCCTCCCCTATAAATGAGTCTCCCCTATAAATGAGTCCCACCTGTTAATGAGTCTCCCCTATAAATGAGTCCCACCTGTTAATGAGTCTCCACTATAAATTAGTCTCCCCTATAAATGAGTCCCACCTGTTAATGAGTCTCCCCTATAAATGAGTCCCACCTGTTAATGAGCCTCCCCTATAAATGAGTACCACCTGTTAATGAGTCTCCCCTATAAATGAGTCCCACCTGTTAATGAGTCTCCCCTATAAATGAGTCCCACCTGTTAATGAGCCTCCCCTATAAATGAGTACCACCTGTTAATGAGTCTCCCCTATAAATGAGTCCCACCTGTTACTGAGTCTCCACTATAAATGAGTCCCACCTGTTACTGTCTCCCCTATAAATGAGTCCCACCTGTTAATGAGTCTCCCCTATTAATGAGTCTCCCCTATAAATGAGTCCCACCTGTTAATGAGTCTCCCCTATAAATGAGTCCCACCTGTTAATGAGTCTCCCCTATAAATGAGTCCCACCTGTTCATGAGTCCCCCCTATAAATGAGTCCCACCTGTTAATGAGTCTCCCCTATAAATGAGTCCCACCTGTTACTGAGTCTCCCCTATAAATGAGTCCCACCTGTTACTGAGTCTCCCCTATAAATGAGTCCCATCTGTTAATGAGTCTCCCCTATTAATGAGTCCCGCCTGTTAATGAGTCTCCCCTATAAATGAGTCCCACCTGTTACTGAGTCTCCCCTATAAATGAGTCCCACCTGTTACTGAGTCTCCCCTATAAATGAGTCCCACCTGTTACTGAGTCTCCCCTATAAATGAGTCCCACCTGTTAATTAGTCTCCCCTATTAATGAGTCTCCCCTATAAATGAATCCCACTTGTTAATGAGTGCCCTAGGAAACGAGGTCAGCAGCTGTCAGGGCCTGCGTAAATGTTCTTGCCAGCGGCTGCGTCCTCCACCAGCAACAGGTGGTAGTCTGAAGAGAGGGTGAGCTGAGAGTCCCCACAGGTACTGGCCATATACAAGCCAACCTCCTTCATCCCACTTGCAGGAACCATAGCATCATCATCCTCCTCATCATCACCATTATTATCAACATCATCATCACCATATCCTTCCCAACACCACCAGTACGCCTACTATGTTCATCAACAGCTCTCCTGACCCAGGTACAACAGGTCACGGCTAGATGGGATACAGCGTATGTCTAACAGACATCATAATATATATATTGCATTTTAGCTATCCATAACCCTTTTCCTAACCTTGACCGAATCATAATAACCTGTTATGTTAATTATCCTAACATGCTGCCTAAGTTCTCCTATCCTGTCAATTCTGATTCCTGGAGCCTGACATCCTCAATTTGGGGCGACAGGTAGCCTAGTGGTTAGAGCGTTGGACTAGTAACCAAAAAGTTGCTAGACCGAATCCCCAAGCTGACAAAGTAAAAATCTGTCGTTCTACCTGAACAAGGCAATTAACCCACTGTTCCTAGGCCATCATAGTAATTAAGAATTTGTTTTTAATTCAATAAAATAACAAAAACACCCTGATACAGAGATAGTAGAGGATATAAGACTTATTTGGATCTACTGATAAGGCTTGTTGATTCATAATGAAATAGGAAAATCTTAAAAATGTCCTTGTTGTAAGTGAGTCACCTTCGTCCAATAAACTGCAATCTCAGTGGTCTATGTCACAAGAGGATATAAAGGGGAAGTTGCCCTTACCTACAATGTCCACTAGATGACACTACAACTTTTACAATGGACAGATTCATTCAGTTGTAGGCAACTAGGCAACAGAAAACAATCAATAGAATGCTTCCAATTACCAGTAAATAACACATGCTTTCACATGCTGTTATCAATTTGTGCATGCTTATTCTTATAATATGATATTGTAGAATTATGCATCTGAACAACATGACACACAGTGAGATTTACAGTACATGCAGTAAGTCCCACATTCTGCTCAGCAATACCATGGGCCAAGAAGAGAGGGAGGAGCGAGAGGGAGAGAGAGAGAGAGAGGGTGAGTGGTTGGTAGACTAGAGATGAGTGCATGCAGCATACACACCAGAGGAGGCTGGTGGAAGAAGCTATAGGAGGACGAACTCATTGCAATGGCTGGAATGGAATAAATGTAACGGTATCAAACATCAAAATATATGGAAACCACATTATTGATCTATTCGATTAATTCCATTCCAGCCATTATAATTAGCCTGTCCTGTTATAGCTCCTCCCACCAGCCTCCTTTGATACTCATGCATTATAAAGTATAAGTGTGTGTCACGCCCTGACCTTAGAGAGCCTTTATTTGTCTCTATTTTGGTTTGGTCAGGGTGTGATTTGGGTGGGCATTCTATGTTCTGATTTCTATGTTTTGTGTTTCTATGTTTTGGCCGGGTATGGTTCTCAATCAGGGACAGCTGTCTATCATTGTCTCTGATTGGCGATCATACTTAGGCAGCCTTTTTCCCTTTTGTTATTGTGGTAAGTTATCTTTGTTAGTGGCACTATAGACCTCGTAAGCTTCACGGTCGTTTCTTTGTTTCTTGTTTTGTTGGCGTCATTTATATAAATAAAGTAATGTACGCTCACCACGCTGCGCTTTGGTCCACTTCTTCTTCAGACGGTCGTGACAGCGTGAGAAGTCTCACCTTGCAGGCAGTGCTTGTCAGTGTACCCCAGGGGGCAGTCAAGTTCAAGTTGTATTTGTCATGCACAAGTACAATGAAATGCTTAACTTGCAAGCCCTAATAGTCACACTAATACAAGGCCTGTTTGGGGCGGCAGATGCCCATGTTGGCACAGGGGGTGTCTACACAGGGGTGAAGGGAATCCTCTACGTTCGCCCCTTGAGAAAAGTGCTGGGGCAGATGGATGGTAAGCTCATTCAGAGTCAGCTGATAGCCAGAAGAATATGGAACAGTCAATAGGATACAGGAGGGTGGAGACAAATAGTTAAGGCATAAATGTAACGTTTCCCCAGCAATCATGATGTACAATAGTGTTATGAAACCACATAACTTCAGTAAAGGTCACCAAGTGTATCTGAGAGCAATGAGATTAGATTAGAAACTTCTACTTTCCCTCTGGGGGACATAGTGTCATATCTATCAACCAAACACTCTGGGCTGTTGAATGCTGCCAGTGGTGGAGCAAGGCAGCACCAGTGTGGCTCTTAGTCCTGGGGTTGGTGTGGTCTTGAATGCCCCCCTGCGACGACTGCTGCACCTGACCTTAGTGAACTCTCCCTGAGCAACAGGAAGATGGCGCCGAAGAACATGGCTGACGTTTAACATTCTCCCAACCATTTGAACAATTTTGTTATTTTATTTGCGATTTGTGTAACTTATTTTTTAACTTATTGTGTACATAATGTTGCTGCTACCGTCTCTTATGACCGAAAATAACTTCTGGACATCAGAAAAGCGATTACTCACCACGGACTGGAAGAAACGTTTTACTTTAATGAGTCCAACGAGAAGGATGTCCTGCATTCACTGGACAGGCCCAGGTCTACCACTTTTGCGTGAAGAGAAGACGTCGGAAAAGGGGAAGCATATCGGGGATCCTTCTGAGAAGCCGGAGGTGAGCGAGTAAACTCCCAATGCCTTCCATTCTTCTTGCTAACGTGCAATCGTTAGAAAATAAAATTGATGACCTATTATTAAGATTATCCTACCAACGGGACATTAAAAACTGTAACATACGATGTTTCACCGAGACGTGGATGAACTAAGAAACGGACAAAATAGAGCTGGCTGGATTTTACATGCACCGGTAGAACAGAGACGCTACCTCTGGTAAGACGACGGGTGGGGGGGGTGTCTTTTTGTCAATAACAGCTGGTGCGCAACGTCCAATATTAAAGAAGTCTTGAGGTATTGCTCGCCTGATGTAGAGTACCTTATGATAAGCTGTAGACCACACTATCTACCAAAAGAGTTATCTTCTGTATTATTCGTAGCCGTCTATTTACCACCACAAAGCAAAGCTGGCACTAAGACCGCTCTCAACCAACTCTATTAAGCCATAAGCAAAGAAGAACATGCTCACCCAGAAGTGGCGCTCCTAGTGGCCATGGACTTTAATGCAGGCAAATTTAAAGTCTACACTTGTTGTATTCGGCGCATGTAGCAAATAACGTTTGATTTGATTTGAAAGAGGAAGCCAAACTAAATGTACTTAAAAGGCAGAGGCTGCTGATCTGAATTCTCTGGAACCCTCTTCCCGACAGCTAAAGGTGCGAAGCATCTGCATCTTGTTCGGCTGCCCAGAGAACAGGCTATTCTGTTGATGGGGCTTGTTTAATAAAGTTAGCTGAATCAATGTCTGCAAGATCACATAATGATAGTATTCTACATAGCAGAACCAAATATATTATAATATAACTTAAATAATGTTTACATACTGCTTTACCCACTTCATATCTATATACTGTAATTTAGTGAAGGCCATCCTATTTAACTATTGCTGTGCATATACCATTCTCTCCACACACACAACCGACCGTTGAAAAGTTTGGGGTCTCTTAGATATGTCCTTGTTTTTGAAAGAAAAGCTATTTTTTTTGTCCATTAAAATAACATCAAATTGATCAGAAATACAGTGTAGACATTGCTAATGTTGTAAATGACTATTGTAGCTGGAAATGGCAGATTTTTTATGGAATATCTACATAGGCGTACAGAGGCCCTTTATCAGCAACCATCACTCCTGTGTTCTAATGGCACGCTGTGTTAGCTAATCAAATGTATCATTTTAAAAGACTGATTGATCATTAGAAAACCGTTTTGCAATTATGTTAGCACAGCTGAAAACTGTTGTTCTGATTAAAGAAGCAATACAACTGGCCTTGTTTAGACTAGTTGAGTATCTGGAGCATCAGCATTTGTGGGTTCGATTACAGGCTCAAAATGGCCAGAAACAAATAACTTTCTTCTGAAACTCGTCAGTCTATTCTTGTTCTGAGAAATGAGGGCTATGCCATATGAGAAATTGCCAAGAAACTGAAGATCTTATGCAACGCTGTGTACTTCTCCCTTCACAGAACAGGGCAAACTGTCTCTAACCAAAATAGAAAGAGGAATGTGAGGCCCCGGTGCACAACTGAGCAAGAGGACAAGTACATTAGTGTCTAGTTTGAGAAACAGATGCCTCACAAGTCTTCAGCTTCATTAAATAGTACCCGCAAAACACCAGTCTCAATGTCAACAGTGAAGAGGCGACTCCGGGATGCTGGCCTTCTAGTGGAAAGCGAGGGGTCATGTTTCGGAGGAAATTGTGGAGACCCTTTGCTATGAGACTCGAAATTGAGCTCAGGTGCATCCTGTTTCCATTGATCATCCTTAATATATTTCTGCAACTTGATTGGAGTTAACCTGTGGTAAATTCAATTGATTGGACATGATTTGGAAAGGCACACACCTGTCTATATAATGTCAGAGCAAAAACCAAGCCATGAGGTGGAAGGAATTGTCCATAGAGCTCCGAGACAGGAGCATTGAAGATCCCCAAGAACACAGTGGCCTCCATCATTATTAAATGAGCTGGCCGCCCGACCAAACTGAACAGTCGGGGGAGAAGGGCCTTGGTCATGGAAGTAACCAAGAACCCGATGGTCACTCTTACAGAGCTCTAGAGTTCCTTAGCAGCACGCTTGGAGCATGCCAAAAGGCACCTAAAGCCTATCAAACCATGAGAAACAAGATTCTCTGGTCTGGTCAAGGTTAGTATTGGCCCACTAGAGACACGTATTTACAACTTAACTCGATATGTTCATTCGTACAATCAACTCATTGAATGCAATATGACAGAGAGGATTTGAGATTGAAGTCTGCAGTAGAAGGGCGTCATCTAGTGTAACATTCCTTAGGTCTATCAATAAAGGTTTTTATTATCAAGGTTAGAAAGGGTCAACTTGGCAGAGTGTATTTGTGTAAGATTAGTTGGTCGGTGTTTACATATTATACACTCCAACATGTTCATGGAAATGGAATAAGAGATGGTCTCATACTGCATGCTCAGTTTTTTCTATTTTCAGTATTTGAATGACAAATGTAGGATCTGGAAGCCATAGCACTATAGGCAGCTAAAGCACATTCCATCTCTGTTACTCACACACTGACCTTAGCCTTAACTCCCTCCAAACCTTGAACAACAAACCCAGAGGTTGTGGACCCTTTTCAAGTAAAGGCCAAGTTATGCACACACACAGACACACATACGCGAGCATGCACACGCGCACACACACATACACACACACACTTGAGTAGCATTGTTTACAGTATAACATATAACCAGGGCATTGTTCTTGGCTGTTTGGCATAAACAAGAGCAAACTGCTGCACATTAACTTTGATCAACATACAGCATATAACCACTGTTGAAGGCACAGGATGATGGTGACACCTTCATTTGGGAGGACAGGCATGTGATAATGGCTGTAGCGGAATAAGTGTCATGGTGTTAAATAAACCAAATGGTTTCCAGTGTTTGATCCCATTTCAATAGCTCCGATCCAGACATTAAAAGTCGTCATCACCTCAGCAGCCTCCACTGTTTGAAGGATATAAATATACAATAAGTAGGTTAGACTACCAGAGCATTGTAATGTCTTAATGTTTACTCCCACCTAGTGGTCCCAGTAGGAAAACACTTCCATAGGGTCAGATATACTGATGTACTGTAGAGAGTGGTGTAGAGCAGTGCAGTCGTTGGTGGTCTGTGGTGGCCCTCTACAGCTGTAAATAATGTCCTTACAAGTGTGTGACCACTCCTGTGTCTCTGACCCCTGACAGCTTAGCTTTCCACCTGGTGGAACGCTGCTCTTGAACTCCCATCACCTCAGATTGACAGAAAGAGAGAGTGAGAGAGAGAGAGAGCTCCGTCTCCCTGTAAAGAATTACAACCTCCTTCTCTGACACGCCTGGTGTAGAGGTCCAATGGCAGGTGATGGTAGTAGCAGGCTTAGCAATGTAACCTTCCTAGTGAGGTCTGGTATTATGGCTAGTATGGACTAGTACAGCATCAAATCAAATATTTTCTTTGTTCTTTTTTACAGCAGACTATTGCACGAAAGCTTATCACAAAGTATAAATAAATCAGTCTGGATTCTACATTTCTTTGAATACGATGAGGTGGTGTTTAGTGAAGAATAGGTTTTCAAAAGTCAAGAGAGTGGTGGTTCAAGTCAACTGCACAAAGTCCAGCTACTATCAATTTGGTCTTGTATGTGTGTCTTTGTCCATTGCGAGATACAAAAGGATGAAGGAAGAGCAATTGATCAATCTCCAACCTCTACAGTGTCTGCACGCCCCCCTTTACATTTCTGCAAATGAACGCCACCTCCACCATGCAACAAGTGCAGGGTCGTGCAGCCATCCAATCAGCTTTATCTCCTGGTTTATTAAACGATACATCAGCAACAATGGGACAAGGCTAACCCCCACCGTGCAACAAGTCCCTATTATCTGGAGCATTGTCTAGTATCTTTTATTCCCCAGCCCACGTGCACTATAGTACAATACAGTGCATGGGAGGGCGGCTCTTCAGAAGGCTGGTAACATGATAAGACTCCAAAGGAAAGGTGAGTAAAAGCCCCCCGCACTGAGACGTGACACAGTCCAGTCCCTGCTACACCTTTCTTATGGTCTCCTATCTCTTGCTCTGTGTCTTCTTGCCCCCCGGCCATGATGATAAAGCCCCACCTGCTCCAAAGACTCAGGCCTTTCCCTCTCTGAAATGGTCCCATACAGCACATTTGCTTTGTTACACACACAGATCATGTTTCAAGTTTGAAATATAGCTTCTTGGCATGCGGGAACTTAAAGGTATAACTCTTTCAGTTGTTATAGCAATGTGTAGAAACATAAAATAATTGTGCTCCTCATTGGTTTCACCACGAGGGCCAGAGCGGTGTCTGTCTCTCCAAAGCCTTTGTCTTTGGAGACACCTCTGGGCGGTAGTGACACCAATCACCTGGTGAAAACATTGACATGCAGAAGAAAGGCAGAAAGGTATGAAAACAGCATGTTGATCCTGCCTGAGAGCTGCATAATTGACCCCTTGGTTGGCTAACCTACACTTAAACAAAAATAAAATAAACAGAAATTAAGATTTCGTTTTTTACCATTCTGACACAAATACAGTATCCTAAATGCTCACAAAATGTCTCCACATTACTCCAGGTGCATGCAAATAAGGATGCTGTCAAGTGTCAAGCATTTGTTGCCAGATTATGCTGCCACTCAGATCACTCTGTTAGTTTTAGCAACACTGTCTATTCATTTCCCTATTCATCCACCCATCCCTCCCTGGACCCCAGAGTAATGACAGGTCACAGGTCATGTTCATTATAGTGTTTTCAGCTGTTACTACACATCACATGACAGCTGTGTTGTAGGTTACATACAGACACACCCCTGATTGTGACTACATAGACTACATAGGTTTGGGCCGTTGCTCTGCACAGCAGACACCAATGGTTAGTTACATGAGACCACTGTCCTAACCCCCTGTCAGTCAGATCCTCTATCACGGGTAAATGGGACACACTAACCCTAGTGGTTAGGGAAATGGACTGGTACAAACACATTATGGGCAGAGGAGTGGTACAGAAATACTGTACGGCTACACTAAGTAAAGCTATATCTTTCATTCGTTCCAAGGTTCAGAACTTCAGATCCACCCGCTCTGACTCACCATGAGTCATCTGTGACGCCTGAACCTTGACCCTCGAACCAAAACCTAATTTCCTGAATATCTGATCAGTTGGTCAGCTTCTCTGTGTGGTCCAGTCCGGAAAGCACATCTGACACAGTACAAGTGTAACTGCAAACTCACTGGTGCCTGGCTGGCTCTTTCCTCTGGCTTTATAGGCAGTCATCATCCCTGGAGAAAGAAGTCACTACCCCCCCCCCCCTGTCCTGACCTTGGAATTGAATTAGAATTGCTATCTATGCTTAGGTTATCCATAACAGTTACAGTCCCAAAGGTAACAGATTAGATAATCATTAGGTTACTTTTAATTGTCTCTTGGCAAACTTCATAATGAATGTTGTTGTGAATGTAAGCTACTTGTTGTTTGTGATTAAGAAAGCAAAGTTCAAGGCTGAGGCCACATGAGCACTGACCCAGCAGCATTCAATTTGGCAGAACCCTGAAAGAAATGCCAGGTGTATCACGCCAGGGTGGCTGATCACTGCTGAGATACTGGAAGGCTTCTGTCTCCACTCACAACAGCAGCTCTGCATTGGAACAGCAGGTATGGAAATGATATAGAATGAAAGTTCTCTTCAAATACCAACCCTATCACAAATATGCTCCCCAATGTTCTAAATGTAACTAACTCTCAACACCATACAAGACCAACTTACTGCTGGGAATGTGAAAAGCTCAGACTTATTTTTCATTTTATGTCATTTCACATAACTGTTGCTGACCTACCTTGAATGTGTAGAACAACATTTGCATCCTAGCCAGGGTATACAGAGAGAAAGGGCATCTAGCTGCAACAATACTGGCATCAGTGCATAATGTACCTTTCTGGCTGGGATCAAAGTATGCGTAGGTTTCCCAATTTAGCCTCCACTTCATAGATAGGAATAACTGGTCCCATGGGGTTGTCTCACTGAGAGTGACCATGCTAACTCGCCACTGTTGTTCTGTGTCAGTGATTTACATGGTGCTAGTGACCCTTTTGGATCGGTGTCAGTTCTCCTCCTCACCCAGTCTCCTCACTATCACTATCAAATTTAGCCCTGTTATTAATATGAGCCCAACTAGACCACTAGCAATGACATGCAGATGTGCAGAGTAGTCCCAGTGTGTTCCCACATTGTTGGTCATAGATTGTACTGTTGGCCAAGGAATTAGTAAATAACATTTTCTGCTCAAAGTACTCAAAGGTTTAGGGTAACCAGGTGCAGATCTACTTATATAAAACAATGTTTTTTCTTTTTCCGGCTGATATTAGTAGGCCTACATTGAACCTGGAAGCATCATTTATTTGCAGAAATGTCTGGTTTCGATTATATGCATTCTAGTGCAAGTAATGCATGATAACATAACAGTAGCAGTGAATGCAACCAGCATGTAAGCTGATTGACACCAGAGTTACGGCCTGGGGAGCCAGCTGCTCAGTCTGCTGAGAGAGAGACATAATATCCCTGGGTATGGACTGACATGGACGTTTGGAAGTGTGTGTGCATGTGCATGTGCGTGTGCGTGTGTGTGTGCACTGTATGTGTGTGTGTGTGTACTGTATGATTGTGCATGTGTGTGTGTGTGTGTGTGTGTGTGTGTGTGTGTGTGTGTGTGTGTGTGTGTGTGTGTGTGTGTGTGTGCATGTGTGTGTGTGTGTGTACTGTATGTGTGTGTGTGTGTGTGTGTGTGTGTGTGTGTGTGTGTGTGTGTGTGTGTGTGTGTGTGTGTCTGTGTGTCTGTGTGTGTGTCTGTGTGTGTGTACTATATGTGTGTGTGTACTATATGTGTGTGTGTGCATGTGCATGTGTGTGTGTGTGTGTACTGTATGTGTGTGTGCCAGTGTGTATGTGTATTTGCCTGACATAGATCCATCAAGTGTTCTCGGCGCTCTCTGTGTGTCCATTATGAGTGAAGTGTTGGAGGAAGTATGGAGTTAGCGACTCTCTTTGCACTACCACCGGATGGAATCACACAGCCAACGGCCCCCACCTTGTTCTCAACACATACTGGGCTGGATTAGAACAGGGAACCAGAGCGGAGGAGAGCAGAAACAGGATCTGGCCCCCTCTCGATCACTCATTGGGCCCACTACCCCTCCTCAAAAAACATCCTTGACACTTCCCCCTCCAATTAATGCAACCTTGTTACGTTTGCGACGGGTACACGTTGTGAAAGTCAAGACCGAGCCCCCCGCCTGTACAACATTTTTAGCCAGCAGAAGCAAGCCAGCAACCCTGAAGGCTAGAGGTTATCATTAAAATAGCACAGCTCAGCCCTGTAAATTGAGAGTGTATAAAGCAGCAGGACAACAAGTAGTGTAATCATTTCCCTTCCCCAGGGATATTTGACTCTGATTCCAGTGAGGCTGCTCAGCACTAGCCCGTCCATGTTTGTTTAGTAACAGAAGTAGGAGGGGGGGCCGCCCCGGCCTGGCGGACTCTCTTTCAATGGTCAGAGCCGTAAAACCAGCGTCGGTTCTGATACTGTGCCACCTTGGGGACCGTCCGACATGTCTCTTATGAGATGGCACCTCACACTGACAGCTGCTGAAGGTCAAAGGTAGAGGTCAAGCCCATCACAGGTAACATATCAGCCCAAAGGCATGCTGGCGACCAACAGGGACACTCTCGGGGTTGGCTGTGGGCTGAGTTAAAAGGCTCTGCTGGGAAACTATCTGCTCCACCACAGACGCCGTGCCTGTGACCGCAGGCACTGGCTGATGTGTCTGATAGCCAGATGAAGGCTTACAGAGATAACACATGGGGGACCAAACGCCAGACGCACATGCTCAGCACAGACGCCAGGCGCTGGATGCCGTACAGACCCTGCAGAAACCTCTACTGATTCTGTCCAGCTGGACACAGAGACTCCTGGAAGCCTGTGTGATCCTAGGAACTTGTCAAGACCATCCCTGTTGCAACAATCCAGAGCCTAACATACAGTGCCTTGCGAAAGTATTCGGCCCCCTTGAACTTTGCGACCTTTTGCCACATTTCAGGCTTCAAACATAAAGATATAAAACTGTATTTTTTTGTGAAGAATCAACAACAAGTGGGACACAATCATGAAGTGGAACGACATTTATTGGATATTTCAAACTTTTTTAACAAAATTGGGCGTGCAAAATTATTCAGCCCCTTTACTTTCAGTGCAGCAAACTCTCTCCAGAAGTTCAGTGAGGATCTCTGAATGATCCAATGTTTACCTAAATGACTAATGATGATAAATACAATCCACCTGTGTGTAATCAAGTCTCCGTATAAATGCACCTGCACTGTGATAGTCTCAGAGGTCCGTTAAAAGCGCAGAGAGCATCATGAAGAACAAGGAACACACCAGGCAGGTTCGAGATACTGTTGTGAAGAAGTTTAAAGCCAGATTTGGATACAAAAAGATTTCCCAAGCTTTAAACATCCCAAGGAGCACTGTGCAAGCGATAATATTGAAATGGAAGGAGTATCAGACCACTGCAAATCTACCAAGACCTGGCCGTCCCTCTAAACTTTCAGCTCATACAAGGAGAAGACTGATCAGAGATGCAGCCAAGAGGCCCATGATCACTCTGGATGAACTGCAGAGATCTACAGCTGAGGTGGGAGACTCTGTCCATAGGACAACAATCAGTCGTATATTGCACAAATCTGGCCTTTATGGAAGAGTGGCAAGAAGAAAGCCATTTCTTAAAGATATCCATAAAAAGTGTTGTTTCAAGTTTGCCACAAGCCACCTGGGAGACACACCAAACATGTGGAAGAAGGTGCTCTGGTCAGATGAAACCAAAATTGAACTTTTTGGCAACAATGCAAAACGTTATGTTTGGCGTAAAAGCAACACAGCTCATCACCCTGAACACCCTATCCCCACTGTCAAACATGGTGGTGGCAGCATCATGGTTTTGGCCTGCTTTTCTACAGCAGGGACAGGGAAGATGGTTAAACTTGATGGGAAGATGGATGGAGCCAAATACAGGACCATTCTGGAAGAAAACCTGATGGAGTCTGCAAAAGACCTGAGATTGGGACAGAGATTTGTCTTCCAACAAGACAATGATCCAAAACATAAAGCAAAATCTACAATGGAATGGTTCAAAAATAAACATATCCAGGTGTTAGAATGGCCAAGTCAAAGTCCAGACCTGAATCCAATCGAGAATCTGTGGAAAGAACTGAAAACTGCTGTTCACAAATGCTCTCCATCCAACCTCACTGAGCTTGAGCTGTTTTGCAAGGAGGAATGGGAAAAAATGTCAGTCTCTCGATGTGCAAAACTGATAGAGACATACCCCAAGCGACTTACAGCTGTAATCGCAGCAAAAGGTGGCGCTACAAAGTATTAACTTAAGGGGGCTGAATAATTTTGCACGCCCATTTTTCAGTTTTTGATTTGTAAAAAAAGTTTGAAATATCCAATAAATGTCGTTCCACTTCATGATTGTGTCCCACTTGTTGTTGATTCTTCACAAAAAAATACAGTTTTATATCTTTATGTTTGAAGCCTGAAATGTGGCAAAAGGTCGCAAAGTTCAAGGGGGCCGAATACTTTCGCAAGGCACTGTACATACACACAACTATGTCATTGTAAAGGGACTTGCTACTCCAAAATGATTCCACAAAGTATATCAAGTAGGCTCTTTGTCAGATATGAACACACCTTGATAACAAACCCAACCACTTTTAGCACACTCCACCTTCTTAAGAACCTTGAATCTGACCTATGCAAGGTCTTGAAAAGCCATTGAATATTTCCCCCCAGATCAAGACAATCTGCTCCCTTTGATCCCCATGCGGTGATCATTCACCCTTGACCAATAATGAGCTGTTCCCACACCTCTGCAGTGTGCTGTTCTAATAACACAGCAGACAGTTCAATCACTGACCCTTATCTCCATGGTAAAACCTGTCAGTGGCCTATGGCACAGCTGAGTAGATCAGGGGAAGAGAAACTCCTGTGAAGACTTCTGATCTTTACTGTCTATATATAGATGTAGAATGTACTAGACTTGAGAAAAGACATGGCTATTTTGTCTCATTTAATCTACAGTATATTGCACTGACAAAAGAAATAGAACAAATACAAGGCGCACAGTATTTTAAAGAAATGGTACATGTAGGTTTTTAAAATGTGTCCTTTCTGTACATTATATTTCTATGTTTGAGAGATTTAACCTCTATCAGTGACCTAGACTGTTTCTTATGGAGTACCATGACATACAGTAGACTGTGTGATTAATGCCTGTACACCACCTCATGAGTTCATAAAAAAAATGGGAGCGAAAACAGGGAGACACAGCACTGTATAGCAACTGAGCAGTAGTATAACAATCACCTACTGATCTAACTTTGTTACATTACCTACTACTCTCTCAACAGGAAGCTGTTGGTTCAAGGGGTTATCCATGGCGGGTGTCTGGCAGCCTGTAGCAGCTGGGTATTAGTGGAGTTGAGACACTACCCTCCAGGGTATCAGTGCCCAGGCACACCGCAAGAGTTCCAAAGGGGATTTAGAGACAGGACCACTATGCAATGCCATGTGACTGTCCCCCAGCCACATCAAACAAACTGCCTGATACTATCTGGCTAGTGTGGGATCTGTTCAGGGTCGGCTCACTCGGCAGCTCAGGGAGGGATGTGTGGTACTGTCAGTGGTCATGCCACCTGCAAGTAGTTCAAATAAAGCCTACAAACTGCTGAAGCACCCAAACTGTGTATATGTTTTCATCACAGGTGCAGGTCAATACACCTGTCCAAACTGAGTCAAACCATCATCCTCAAAGGCTTACTTGATGAGGTTGGGACAGAGATGCATATACAGTGTCACGTATCATGTCAGAAGGTACAGTCCACTCCATGGGTGTAGTGCAAGTGAGGGGTGTATAATACGAGTGATGGGTGTATAATGTGAGTGAGGGGTGTACAATGTGAGTGAGGGGTGTATAATGTGAGTGGGGGGTGTATAATGTGAGTGAGGGGTGTATAATGTGAGTGAATTCCATGTGCTAGCCTGATAATCCTGCTAACATTCTGACCTTTCATATTCCACAAACAGTATCACTGGGCTGGTCACTGTGGTCAGCAGGACCAAAAAATAACAGGCCAACGAGTGGCTAACATATGTCCCATGTACTAAACACAATGGTGGATCATACTGACGCCTTCTAGGAGTATCTTTAGATATACAGTACCAGTCAAAAGTTTAGAAACACCTACTCATTCAAGTAAAAAAAAAATGTAAACCTATTTTCTGCATTGTAGAATAATAGTGAAGACATCAAAACTATGAAGTAACACATACGGAATCGTGTAGTAACCAAAAAAGTGTTAAACAAACCAAAATATATTTTAGATTCTTCAAAGTAGCCACCCTTTCCTTGTCTTGATGTCAACTTTGCACATTCTTGGCATTCTCTCAACCAGCTTCACCTGGAATGCTTTTCCAAGAGTCTTGAAGGAGTTCCCAAGTATGCTGAGCACTTGTTGGCTGCTTTTCCTTCACTCTGCGGTCCAACTCATCCCAAACCATCTCAATTGGGTTGAGGTCAGGTGATTGTGGAGGCCAGGTCATCTGATGCAGCACTCTACTTCTTCATCAAATAGCCCTTACACAACCTGGAGGTGTGTTGGGTGATTGTCCTGTTGAAAAACAAATGATAGTCCAACTAAGCGCAAACCAGATGGGATGGCGTATTGCTGCAGAATTAAATAAATCACTGACGTCACCAGACAAAGCACCCCCACACCATCACAACTCCTCCTCCATGCTTCACGGTGGGAACCACATGCTTCAAGAGGGCCACCATTGTTCCTGTTCCCAAGAAAGCTAAGGTAACTGAGCTAAACAACTAGCACTCACTTCTGTCATCATGAAGTGCTTTGAGAGACTAGTCAAGGACCATATCACCTCCACCCTACCTGACATCCTAGACCCACTCCAATTTGCTTACCGCCCAAATAGGTCCACAGACGATGCAATCTCAACCACACTGCACACTGCCCTAACCCATCTGAACAAGAGGAATACCTATGTGAGAATGCTGTTCATCGACTACAGCTCGGCATTTAACACCATAGTGCCCTCCAAGCTCGTCATCAAGCTCGAGACCCTGGGTCTCGACCCCGCCCTGTGCAACTGGGTACTGGACTTCCTAACGGGCCGCCCCCAGGTGGTGAGGGTAGGCAACAACATCTCCACCCCGCTGATCCTCAACACTGGGGCCCCACAAGGGTGTGTTCTGAGCCCTCTCCTGTACTCCCTGTTCACCCACGACTGCGTGGCCACGCACGCCTCCAACTCAATCATCAAGTTTGCGGACGACACAACAGTGGTAGGCTTGATTACCAACAACGACGAGACGTCTACAGGGAGGAGGTGAGTGCCCTCGGAGTGTGGTGTCAGGAAAATAACCTCACACTCAATGTCAACAAAACTAAGGAGATGATTGTGGACTTCAGGAAACAGCAGAGGGAACACCCCCCTATCCACATCGATGGATCAGTAGTGGAGAGGGTAGTAAGTTTTAAGTTCCTCGGCGTACACATCACAGACAAACTGAATTAGTCCACCCACACAGACAGCATCGTGAAGAAGGCACAGCAGCGCCTCTTCAACCTCAGGAGGCTGAAGAAATTCGGCTTGTCACCAAAAGCACTCACAAACTTCTACAGATGCACAATTGAGAGCATCCTGTCGAGCTGTATCACCGCCTGGTACGGCAACTGCTCCGCCCACAACCGTAAGGCTCTCCAGAGGGTAGTGAGGTCTGCACAACGCATCACCGGGGGCAAACTACATGCCCTCCAGGATACCTACACCACCCGATGTCACAGGAAGGCCATAAAGATCATCAAGGACAACAACCACCCGAGCCACTGCCTGTTCACCCCGCTATCATCCAGAAGGCGAGGTCAGTACAGGTGCATCAAAGCAGGGACCGAGAGACTGAAAAACAGCTTCTATCTCAAGGCCATCAGACTGTTAAACAGCCACCACTAACATTGAGTGGCTGCTGCCAACACACTGACTCAACTCCAGCCACTTTAATAATGGGAATTGATGGGAAATTATGTAAAATATATCACTAGTCACTTTAAACAATGCTACCTAATATAATGTTTACATACCCTACATTATTCATCTCATATGTATATGTATATACTGTACTCTATATCATCTACTGCATCTTTATGTAATACATGTATCACTAGCCACTTTAACTATGCCACTTTGTTTACATACTCATCTCATATGTATATACTGCACTCAATACCATCTACTGTATCTTGCCTATGCCGCTCTGTACCACCACTCATTCATATATCTTTATGTACATATTCTTTATCCCCTTACACTTGTGTCTATAAGGTAGTAGTTTTGGAATTGTTAGCTAGATTACTTGTTGGTTATTACTGCATTGTCGGAACTAGAAGCACAAGCATTTCACTACACTCGCATTAACATCTGCTAACCATGTGTATGTGACAAATAAAATTTGATTTGATTTGATGTGGAGAGCATCCGTTCACCTACTCTGCGTCTCCCAAAGACACTATGGTTGGAACCAAAAATAAAGATTTGGACTCAGGACAGATTTTCACTGGTCCAATGTCCATTGCTCGTATTTCTTGGCCTAAGCAAGTCTCTTCTTCTTATTTGTGTCCTTTAGTAGTGGTTTCTTTGCAGCAATTTGATCATGTAGGCCCTTCTTCACCCAGTCTCCTCTGAACAGTTGATGTTGAGATGTGTCTGTTACTTGAACTCTGTGAAACATTTATTTGGGCTGCAATTTCTGAGGCTGGTACCTCTAATGAACTTATCCTCTGTGGCGGTCCACATGAGAGCCAGTTTCATCATAGCGCTTGATGGTTTTTGCGACTATCAACAGTTATCAACAGTTTAGTGTGATGACCCCTGTTAATCAGCTTTCCTCCGCCCTGCATGATACACACACACAATGAAACCCACCACATGACAAGACCCAAAGCTGTCCCAAAAAGTCCCCAAACTCTTTGTGACTAGTTATTTTAAACACTGGGGTTGAGTTTAAATACTAAAGATCAACCAACAGTCACCATCCTACTGAGACAGGCTGTTTGAGTGATCTGAGGGTTGGCATTAAATATAGAGGTGTTCTCCCAGTCGCACCGCACGCCTAATGACAAAAGAAAGCACTTACAACTCAGTCACGAGTCTCTTCCTCACACCCCATGTGGTGGTGATTCGTTCAGCTTACTCATGTTACTCCTCCAAACCAATTAATATTTCATACAAGCACTTGAGAAATTCAGCCCTGGGGGGGGGGGGGGGGGGGGGGGGGGGGGGGGGCAATGGCACCCTCCGTCTGTGCTGTATTCTCAAACAAAGGCGCCTTCTAAAATGAGGACTTTTTTTGGGACCCACCACTACCTCATTAATGTTAGTATCAGAGGTCCAGAGAGAGGGCAGTATGAGGAAGTCTTTGGTGTCACCCCAGTCTAGCTCCAGTCTAATCCACTTAACAATACACACTCTGTCTGTCTTTCAGCTGGTCATGTTCAACTAGTCTCTGACATCAGAGAGGTCTGTGATTAACATCCTTATGAACGCATCTAAAATTAAAAGATCACGTCACTGAAAGTGATTGATTGCTTTTTATGATAATTGTTGATTGTATTCCAGAGTTGCTATTGGATCAATCTCTCTCAGCTGTTCTCTGTGATGAGACTTGATATTAATAATAATATTGCATCTCTTCTAACTTCATTGGCTCTGTGCACTGGCATGAACTTCTTCAATCATAACCTGTGTTGTTGCCCAGTCATGCAAAGTTGAGACACACTTCCCCAGTGCCAGCCAGAGAAAGCTGTTTGATAATTCCCAGATATCTAGTTCCCCTGCTGTTTTTTTCGGTTATCACACCATAAAAACTATTCTCCCCTACCAACACAACACCTCCACTGGCTGTCCGTAACGTATTCGAGGCTTGGTGACAATGTCATTGTGAGAAGTACTCTATGAATCAGTTTGAGTGGACTGGTAACTGACCTCAAGTCACTCTAGCAGCTCCTGGGCTCTGACCCTGGTCTCCTTTGTCACGCCCTGGCCATAGAGAGGCTTTTATTCTCTATTTTGGTTAGGCCAGGGTGTGACTACGGTGGGCATTCTAGTTTCTTTATTTCTATGTCTTGGACGGGTATGGTTCTCAATCAGGGACAGCTGTCTATCGTTGTTTCTGATTGGGAATCATACTTAGGCAGCCTTTTTTCCCACCTGTGTTTTGTGGGTAGTTGTTTTCTGTAGAGTTTATGCTCCTTACAGAACAGTTTTGGTTTTCCCTCTTGTTGATTTTGTTCGAGTGTTTTGTGATCAAATAAAATCATGAACACTTACCGCGCTTTGGTCCGATTCTCATTATGACGAGAGCCGTGACATCCTTACTGCCCCCATACCCCACAGGGGACAGCCCCCCTCTCCACTTCTACCCGCCGCCTGTGGAATTCTCAGCCCCTCCACATTAAACATACTCATAACTTTAAATCACTTTTAAAGACCCAACTCTCTATGAAGGCTCTAGTTCAGGACCACTGTTTGTTGTATATTTTGGCTTTGTTGCTACCTGTTACTGAACACACCAACTTGACTGTGACATTACTGGGCTTGTTGGTAGCAGACAGCATATGAATCATTGTTGTCATTATTGTTGATATTCTTGTTGACCGTAAGAGGGAAAATGGGCATCATTATGTAATTCTGTTTATTCTTGTTTTTATGGTAGTGTTTGTTTGTCATGGTTTGTTAATAGTAACCACTAGTAACCGCTTCTTCCATAAAGGATATGTGATGTATTGTATCTAGATGTCCATGGTCAATGGGCATCCATCCTGGAGGCACCAACACCAAGCCAAACATTTGGCCAAACCCAGAGCAGCACAGACACATGCACACACAGCTCTGACAGTCAATAATGCCCAGAGGAAATAGAGCAAGAAAGAGACAGTTAAAGTGATTCTCATGGCAAGACCTAAATCAGGGGGACTGGGCAGTGCGCCAATTATGACTGCACCGCATAAAGGCCTAGTGCAGTCAAAAACGTGATTTTCTTGTATTTTATATATATTTCCACACTATGAGGTTGCAATAATAAGGTGAAATTGTGAAAATTATGATTATGCCCTTTTAGTGTAACAGCTGTTTGAAAAGAACGTCTGAAATGTCTGCCTGTTTTGGTGAGAGGGAGTTTTGGCCTGTCTGGTTACATCACCAAGCGGTAAATTAGTTAATAGACCAATAAGAAAGAGTTCTAAAACCTCTCTGCCAATAACAGCAAATTTTCAGTTTTCCCTTCCCAACTAAAACCACTCCCAGACAGTCCTAGCAAAATTCTTGCTTGAGAAATTGCACTTCGCTAAGAAGATATTTTTGTTTGTTTTTGAGCATTTTAATTTAAAACAATCATGGTAAGATACTTAATTGTTACCCAGAAATGATTTGATATTGAGATAAAAACGGCTGCATTGGACCTTTAAATATAATGCTATCTCAGTGGAGAAGCAGGGGATAGGACTTCACTATGGAATGAGTGCCTCCCTTCAAATGTCAACAGATTCACCCACAGACACATGGTACTTGTATCAGCCTGTAGTTAAATGGTTTCCGCCATCTTTTACTGTCAACACTATTTAAGTGCCCTTGAGCAAGGCACTTAAAGGTATACTTGGGATTTTTACAATGAAGCCCTTTATATACTTCCCCAGAGTCAGATGAACCTCTGGATACCATGTTTATGTCTCTGTGTCCAGCATGAAGGAAGTTATAGGTTGTTACATGAGCCAATCCTAACTAGCGTAAGTTAGAACAATGACTTTCTACTACAGCAGCATGCTAGCACTTAGACTTCCAGTCATTGCGCTAACACTAGTTAGCAATTACGCTAGAGCTAGTTAGCGACTTCCTTTAAACTGCATGCAGAGACAAAAATGGTATCCACGAGTTCATCTGACTCTGGGAAGTAGATAAGTGGCCTCATTGCCAAAATCCTGAAGTATCCCTTTAACCCTAATTTGCTCCAGGAGCGCTGTACTACTATGGCGGACCCTGTAAACGAACACATTTCACTGCACCTATCCGGTGTGTATGTGGCAAAAAAACTGACTATCAACCTTTAATCCTGTAACATGACATGAATCAATTAGTGAATCAATTAGTGACTGATGACATCAAACAACCATTTGGAATACCAACAGAAATTAATACTGAATTCAGATCATCCTGAGATGAAGCTAGTGGATGGGAGACTATACTGTTTAGGTGTGTAAACTTGATCCAGGGTGCAGATGTAGGCCATAACCACTCAGCATCAGAGTAAGCACAGGCAGAATAGGTCACTTTTGACCCCTATTTGTTTTAAGGTTCTAGACAATGGAGTTAAAGCAGGTCAGTGGGGTTGTGCAAATGCTTAAAAGTTAACATCAAGAAAGGGATGTACCATGGACAGAGGAGAGAAGATACTGGGAATGCAAATAAGAATAATCCCACCCATCTTCTGTGTACTGTAAATCAATTTACTATAGTTTTTGTAAAAGCGTTTTTCTTTTATGATCCACTCTGTAAATATGTCATATACTCCCTTAGCCTGCACCTGCACTTATAAACTACTGGTTATTCAATTATTATGTTGTACTACACCTTGGTAGAGGATATCCCTCCCTTGGCTTTTGAAACATCCTACATTCTTACACAGACACAACACTTAAAAGTGATTCACTGAGCAAAAATAGTTATGCTGTGGTTTAGGCATAATTATGAGATGTAGTAAGCAGCACACAGTCAGTCATAGGTGTCTTTACACCTACATTATATGGATTTAGACAATTGTATGTCTCTTGACAGGTTATTGGTGCACCTATTACTCACAGTCTGTTAATGATATAGCAACAATGAAATGCATAGCTTCAGAAGAGAACATGCCAGTGAGGAATCTACAGTATTGTGTGTATGTAGAAAGGACTCAATACCAAGAGGACACCGGGTAACCAGTGCAAAACCATATTAGAGAATGCATGTATTGACATGATATTCCAGTCCTGGAGCTAACAAGTACGCACCTTTATTACCAATGAATGATCTAAACAAGCTAAATCATATCACCAGTCACTTTGGATTTACAGTGTCAACAGTAGGATTTGCATCCCTTTTGTCGACATTCAGATATTTCCCTCTGTAATTTGCCTGTCAAACAGAAACGAAGTCCTGCTCTCTCTAATAAAACATGTGTGCTGTGTTTGGACGGTTTTTTCTATTTTGATGGGGGGGGGGGGTCAGGTACCTTCTAACTCATCAATACTAAATTCACATAAATTCATAAAGAGTTGGGTTAAACCAGGATGAATTTGGACCTCCTAAAGATGAAAGGACATTGTTGAGTGTAAATGATGAGGGTTAATGGACCAGGCCTCTCAGGTGCCATATCCCAGAAGGCTTCTGGTGCCTCTATTGTGGCTCACATAGACCCCTGCAGGGATAACGACACCAAACACGGGTTATTAAGTGACCATTTGCTGCGACCTATAGCGTGCATCTGAATAGTTATGAGTATTCTACAGATGCATTCCATTATGGAGAATTATATAGTTTGCCGCCATATACGTAAAATGTTAAAAGTCGTTATACATGTTCACTTTTCCCCCCAAATGTCCATCACATGTATTTACAAGTGCTTCCAAGTAAATACGAGTGGTGAGCATCCTAATTTGAGCTGTGTGTAGCCACCAGACCGAACCCGACACCCAGCGCTCGCGGTGAAGATCAGTTTAGGCAAGGAACATGTATCGCAACCGAATGTCTCCAAATCGCCTTCCGCATTACTGAAATCTAACCCGAGGACATCAGGAGAGTGACATAATCCTCAAGACATCCCAAAACTGCGACCCAGCAAATGGAGTGCCAGGGGTGTTTTGGAGATGTGTGTTGGAGTGGACTTCTGTCTCTACTTACTGTTTGGTCGTGCAGAGGTCGAGAAAAGAAGGGCGGACACTTCGAAACGTCAGCGTGCTTAAAGCTATAAATCTATCCAAACCGCTCTCTGCGCCCGGTATGGTGTAATGCGCAGACAGCTGCACATCTGTACTGCCAGTGCCAGCCTGAAGAGCCCGCATGTGGACAGCCATCTCACTCCTCACGCGGACACCTTGGATATAATGGAGAATACACATCATTGCCCTAATTTTTTATTAGAATACATTGGGGATATGAAAACATCGCGTAAATCTCCATGATCATACATGTTGCTCTGGTGGATGTTACGAACGTTATTTATTACATTTTCTCTCATGAAAAAGGTCAAAAGTAACACTTAACGGTCTCCCTAACGCGAGTTTTCTGTACGTTTCCCTGCGCCTCGGCTTTGGCGAACTGGTCCACTCCCTGCTTCGGGAAAGCCGATGTCTTCATTTGACTCCTTGCAGTTGGTGATGGTGGATCTATCTCGGATATCCAATGTGGAAACCAGAATCCAATTAGTTTGCGACTGAGCGCCTGGAGAGAGAGCGCAGCGGCACTTTGCCCAGCCAGTCACTCCAGCGCGTAGCTTACCTGTGGGCAGACAGATGGTTGGCTGCTCTGTATACGAGAAGCCACTCATCAAGCCTTGTTGCACTCATTTTCAGGGTCATTTTTACATTGTAAATTACATTAAACGCATCGGATGAACGCATCGGATATATGTGATCAGATACAATTTTACAGTCTGAATATATCATTTGGATACAACTAGGGCTGCTTCTGACGCACCACGGAACG
The DNA here is from genome assembly GCF_045791955.1 of Oncorhynchus clarkii lewisi. Classification (NCBI taxonomy): domain Eukaryota; kingdom Metazoa; phylum Chordata; class Actinopteri; order Salmoniformes; family Salmonidae; genus Oncorhynchus; species Oncorhynchus clarkii. The sequence goes on from NC_092158.1 coordinate 21,794,072, forward strand.
TTAAATGCATCGCTGTGTGTTGGATTTTAATACTGATACCAATTGCAGGTCTGCAAGGGCCAGATTTAAGGTAAGCACAGTTATTGGTTGTTCAGTAGTATTGAGTAATTTAGATGCATGTGTGTAGGCTGTCGTATGCCTATGATATTGATACATTCATTTTGAGGCTATTGGACATTAGCCTACAAAATACAAAAAAGCATTAATCAATTATCTTCGAAAGGACGTTATTATCTTCGAAACGTGTAAAAAAAAAAGGGCCGTTAGCTGTGTATAAAAACAATCGGTGTTAGCTGCACAATTGGAAGGAATTTATTTATATTTTTATTTAACTAGGCAAGTCAGTTAAGAACAAATCCTTATTTTCAATGACGGCCTAGGAACAGTGTTCAGGGGCAGAACGACAGATTTGTACCTTGTCAGCTCGGGGATATGAACTTGCAACCTTTCGGTTACTAGTCCAACGCTCTAACCACTAGGCTACCCTGCCGCCCCAAGGCATGAAGCCTATTAAAAATTGACAAACTTTATCTGCAGACAATGCTCAATTAATTAACAAGAGTCCAGGTAATAATTATTTGGCCTTAATTGGCCCAGATTCACCATCTGGCGAATTCATGTCAACATTTGGGCTTGTGTAACCTTTCTGCTGGACAGTAGCCAATGCGCTATGCATGGTGTGTCCATAAACACATTTTGGAGTAAAGGCGCACCCTACGCCTGTGGCGGCCACCTATTTCAGTAACACGCACTCATAAATTCTCTCTGAAATAGGTTTAAAATTAGTTGTAATCGAGGTGTTGTTTGGGCCAGAATGGAAATTCATAGACATGCAGAAATATCTTGGCACAAAAACAATAATTAAAAAATTATTGTGATTATCAATATTTGTATCATGCAGAAGCTATGGAGGTCCCTAAAGTAATAGGATAGTAATGTATTAAATTATATTAATAGATTATATCTAGTCTATTTAAACCTAAATACCAATGTGGTAACAGTTTATAGTTACATATAGTGTTTATAACCTTCTAGACATATTTGACCTTTAAATTGAAAAATATCAAATTTGATCAAACGTAAATAATGCTTTCTGAAGTTGGTTAATTTGGAACCCCAGTTAGCCAACAAAACGTCATACAAATAACTACAGGTAACTGGCAAAATAAACACCAACATAAAGTTTCTTAGGGCGTTGGGCAGCCAGCCAGAACAGCTTCAATGCACCTCGGCATAGATTCTACAAGTGTCTGGAACTCTATCGGAGACCTCAATTCTTCCACGAGAAATTCCATCATTTGGTGTTTTGTTGACCATGGTGGAAAACCCTGTTCTAGGCGCCACTTCAGAATCTCCCATAAGTATTCAATTGGGTTGAGATCTGGTGTCTGAGGCGGCCATGGCATATGATTTACATTGTTTTTATGCTCATCAAACTATTCAGGGACCTCTTGTGTCGTGTGGATAGAGGCGTTGTCATCCTAGCCGTGGAAGCCACAATAATGGCCTGCCCAGCATTTTTATACATTTGATCAACTTGTAATATTTTCCAGTTTTCACTATTGAAAGATGACCAAACCAACCCCCTATTGAAAGATGACCAAACCAACCCCCTTCTGGCACTGTGTCTACAGCCTACACTTATATTCATAGTTCAATCCAATTCAGAAATGTTTGATTATTGTAAAGTAGGATACAACTCACACATCCGTCTCGTTTTCTTGCAGATTCCTTCATAGGAACTGAGTCTAAGATGAAGTTATGGGATGTTTTGGCCACGTGTTTGTTGCTCCTGAGCTCCGTCTCCACACGCCCCCTTTACCAAAACCTTCAGCCTGCCAAAAGAGCTCACTACTCGGATTGGCATAGTGATTCTCTGTCCCCGTCTGTGGAGGAACCAGAGCCAGATTTCCAGTCGGAGTCTCACAGCCTGCAAGAGATTTCCATGGAAGAAAAATGTAAGTCAAGATTCTGATACATTGTTTTTACACCTACTGAAGTTTCAAACATACTTTCTTCTGCATAAGATCAGACCGTCTTCAGGAAAATTATAATTTCTTATAGAAGACTATTAAAGTTGCTTGATGAGACTCTGTTGCAAAACCGTAGCATTAATGTGACTGCAGTACTCAGTCCTCAAATGGTTCTCAGTTTCTTGAAGTGAATATGGGTTTAAAGAGGGTGACACACCATACATTAAACATACCATGTATTGTTTGGTACTCAGTGTGTTCAAATTGCCTGATTACCAAAACAAACGTGCTACATTCAGTCCAAACATGTAACCCAAACAGAGAGGATACATATCTGTTTACCATGGCCATAGGTTGCCATGTGTTACATATTGCACCAGGGGTGCTCCCCTGGTAAGAACAGGCACTCTGGGGTTACACTTGGTTTTTGGTGGGTAAAGTCTTGCAAGCTACTGTCTTTTGCTATGAACCACATTGTAGCAAGGCAAGCTTATCCCAAATAAAGGGACAGCAGTCAATGTAATTGATGCCTGATAGTGTGAAGCGCCCTTGAACGGAGGCGAGACCAGTCATTGATGAATCCTGCTGAGTGCCTGATTCAGAGGAGGAGCAGTAGTCTGTCTAACAGCAGGTTTGAGCAGCCTTCTCTGCTGCTGTGGGCAGCATCACGCTGGGGTCAAAACATCCATGCGGCAGAAGGAGCAAGAAATAGTGACTGCAGCGCCTCAGTCCTAAACAGAGTTGAGCACTGACATTCCTACTGCCTTGTTTATCTTCAACCCTGCCTCCCTGGGACTGCGGTATTTGTGCCCTCTCCCTGTCAGGAAAACAAAGCACTCCCTCCCCAACCAAGTTACAGTAGAGGAACCACAAAACAGATGCCGATCACAGGAGAAAGAATGGACTATACGGAGTAAGAAGCAACAAGGGAAAGCTCAATATTGTATTTCTGTTCATTTTAGCAGCTGCAAGGGCGAGTAATTCAATTTGTTTAAAAGAGCATGAACCTGTCTTGTCTTTACACAGTATAAGCTGTAGACGAGACATGGAACATTTAGACCAGAGAAATGTTTCCCCCTCACCTCATATTCAGTTAGCGGCGGTGAGTGACATCCCCTCGGCCTGTTCTGTAACTTAAGACCGTTAACAATGCACCAAGGTGTAAACAACCCTGGAACTCAATGGGAGGTTTTGGCCTTTTGTTTCAGTTGCAATGTCTGTGGTAAGCGATGACTCTTGTACCCATTCCAAGTAATCTTTGGAGGCAAGTGTCTCTGCAGCTGATCCACAGCCTCTAGAGATACTTGTGTCTGCAGGACAGAAAACATGTACAAGGCTTCTGGAGCCTGCACAACTAGGCTAGAAAACGGATGAAGTTGTTAATAGTAAATAATATTTTGGTCCCTGTCGGATCCTTGTCAGGACTTCACTTTGGTCTCAGTGGAGCTTTACACTGGCAGGCTTCAGAGCTGATCTCTAAATCATAAAAACATGATTCTAGAGAACGTTTGAAACAGGTGCATGGGAGAGCCAGGAGGTGTTTCTGTATTTTGGGCGGTTTTGCTGCAGAACATTTCACCTTAGAATAGTACCTACCACTGTCTGTCTGCTGGCATAGAATAGTACCTACCCCTGTCTGTCTGCTGGCATAGAATAGTACCTACCCCTGTCTGTCTGCTGGCATAGAATAGTACCTACCCCTGTCTGTCTGCTGGCATAGAATAGTACCTACCCCTGTCTGTCTGCTGGCATAGAATAGTACCTACCCCTGTCTGTCTGCTGGCATAGAATAGTACCTACCCCTGTCTGTCTGCTGGCATAGAATAGTACCTACCCCTGTCTGTCTGCTAACATAGAATAGTACCTACCCCTGTCTGTCTGCTCTATAGTGTATCAGCTAATAGACATACAATAGGAGGTGTCTAAATCTAAAAGGCACAGGGTGTCTAAACAGATTGGCCTCTGGCTCACCCGATACGGCCCAATCAGCTTTCGACCTGGGTGGATCAGATTACCTGTTCCCTGGTAGTGGGACAGGTGAGACAGGTGACACCCACCACCATAGAGAGGCTGGGTTACTGACACCTCCACCTGCCAGACAGACACACTACAGAACCTGTCTGGATGCCCTGTGCCCACCACACACAGGCCAGTCAACTGAGGCTTGGAGTAAACATGTCAAGGCCAGCATAGCCCCTCTACTAACCTTACCTCCACCGACCAAATACACAGATGCACAAACATACACGCACGCACATTAAAACATAATAAAAACGTCATATACTGTACCTGATTGCTGTTGGGTAATAGTGCCATACTAATTGAGTCATTTCACAATAATGTTTTCTTCTGAGTGGGTTGCAAGATGCTTATGCGCTGTGGAGCAGGAGGGGGTTTACACTATAATAGAATCAACATGTATTACATAAGGATCAGGACTCTCTGGGTCTCTTCTTGTTCCCCTCTGCAGAGGGCAGAGGGCTCCCTGCATGTTTTGAATTTGAAGCAGAATAGGTGCTCTGAGAGATCTGCTCTAACTCAATGTCACATTCTGTATGATTCCCTTCTGGAGGTGCTGTAAACTCTGATTCAATGTTTTAAAAGGGAAAGAGAAGGATGTCCATTCCAAGACCTATAACTAAGATCAGAGTCATATTTAGAGAAGACTTGTGCCAATACGGTTTGTGTCTGAATGTTCTGAGAGCGCCACTTTCTCCTCCATAGCCGTAGCTAAGTGGTAATTGATGTTGCACTGTTTATCTCTGATAGTTTCAAAACCTATGAAGATGTCCAGTGAAAGCAGATATGCAATTTGTTGACACCACAACACAGTAAAGACTTGGAGACACATTATCCCGAATGCCAATCAATAAAAACGTCTGTTAAATTCGCTACTCTGTTTTGCTTGTTTGCAGCGGGTCATTTCATAGGGAACTGTCAGAGGCACTGACATATTGTTACATCACCAACATGGCGAGAATAAAACCTGGCTGAACTCTTAATATATGGCTTTGCCTAAAATGACTGAGGAAGACTAAAACAATCCTCTGTATGGCACTGTCAGCTGTAACAGTTATCGAAGCATTGCTACTTTGTCATGGAGATGCTCAATATTGATTTAACATTCAAATTGTTGTCATTACTATTTTTACTTCTATTGTTTATTACGACTCTATGTGTTGTCATTTTATTGCATTGAATTCACTATTGCATTATCAGTAATTTCCTCTTTGCATCCTCTCTCTCTTAAAGATGACATCACAGGCCCATATCCGGACCAGTTTGAGGATGTAATGGATTTTATCAAGGCTACCATTGGCAGACTGAGAAGATCATCAGAGCCCGCCGGCAGCTCAAGGGGAAGGAGGGAGCAGAGAGAGCAGGGGAGACAGAGAGGAGCAGCAAACATAGACCGAAGAGGGGGAGGGAGAGGAGTGGGGAGAGGAGGGCGTGGGGAGAAGAAGGGTCGGGGGCGAGGGGGCAAAGGGAGGAGCAGTGAAAGAGGGGAGCAACGGATGAAGCCGGTTGAAGGCCGAGGTTGCTTGCTAAAAGAGGTCCATCTCAACGTCACAGACTTAGGGTTGGGCTACCGGACCAAAGAGGAGCTGATCTTCCGGTACTGCAGCGGCCCTTGTTCAGATGCAGAGACCAACTATGACAAGATCCTCAACAACCTCACCCACAACAAGAAGCTGGTCAAGGACACACCCTCCCGCACCTGCTGTCGACCAATCACGTTTGACGATGATCTGTCATTCCTGGATGACAACAACGAGGACTACCACATTCTGCGGAAGCATTCCGCCCGCAAATGTGGCTGTGTCTGACTCTGGGAGAGACGAATGAAAGAAAGGCTGACAGACAGACAGAAAGGAGAAGGAGCAGTAACATAAAGCCTCTCAGAGGTTGGTACTGCCTCTTGGAATGAAGGAACACATGGGAAAAGAAGGGAACATGAGACGGATACAGTCCACTCCAGTGGTGTCTTAGGAACCATGGACAGTATTAGCATGTCCTGTGTCCCACTCCTGAGAGGCTGCTGTGGGGTGAACAGGGATGGTGTGGTCCCCAAACCTCCAGTAATTAGGCTAATTTAGAGCCCAGATCAGGTCACAGTGGAGAAGGGACTCCATGCTATAATGCTATAATTACATAGAATTTTAATTACTTTGAAATTCAGCGTAACGGTCTTTAAAAGAGACGTTGTCAATTCAGCTCAGTATTCACTTCATGATTGGATGACGTTCTTGGACACCTACAGGGGATACGCTCTCATTTCCCTGTGGAACCATGCTGTTACACTCACAGGCTTGCCTGCAATGGAGCTGCTGAGACGGAATCAGAGGAATTTAGGATATTGTTCCTCAAAAAACGTCTGTTTTTCCGTAGTCAGATCATGAGGCATACAGTGAGAGCAGAACTCTTCTTGACAAGTATTTCCAGCTGCAGTCCAGAGTGTTCTGGTTTCACTGCACAGACTGGAGCTTAACGTTTACATTCACAATGAACGAGGGAACCTGTTGACTGGTTTAGTCCTATAGCAAAGAGACAGTCTGGTACGACACATCAATGTAAAATCCAATATATTTACAATTTATATATATATATAAATATATATATATACACACACACAAGATGTATTTATTAAGATTGAATTAACTTATTGTTATTTATTGCAGTCCATTTTATGAAAGAAATGTTTGTTTTTCTTATTTATTTGAGCTCTGTTTTGTCCCGGATGGTACCAAAGTCGAGCATGTGTTTTCTAAGTAGAATCAGATTGTGCTGAAACAACCGGATTCAAGGTGCAGCCATAACTAATCAAACTCATCCTTCAGTTTCAAAATGCTGTACAAAGTCTGTAATCCATGGTAGTTAATCCTAAACCCACTGCCGATTCCAAAACATCATAGATTTATGAGAATAACAGAAGCTATCGATTTAGAGAGGGGGCGCAGAAAGGAAGTGACAGGGTGGAGCGGACCAATTCCAACCTTTTTCAAAACTTACAAATCTTATCTCTGCTTTCGATCCTTTTGAATGATGCCAGGTTTGAGCGTCTTTGACAGTGTTCCTCATTTGTCACTAATGGAAAGCAGAGAGGGCTGAGCAGCCTGGGGCGTTAGGGGCTGAGGGCCTGGGAGACACCAGTCAGCTGCTCCTCACTCCTCACGCTAACCAAGTAGATGGGTAAACAAGACTACTGCCAAAATCATGGCATGCCATTATCGGTTTACAAAGGAACATACAAAGCCTGCATTCATTGTTTATTTTCTAGGCATAAAGTCGCACTGCCAGTGGTTATCCCGGAGAGCTGTGTAGCTTTCTTTACAATAATACTCTCCACATTATTTCAAGACATCCTCTTTTTTTATAGACAGAATAACAAAATGACCTCATTGCTAGAGAAGTGGTGCAGGACAGGTTGGATATGGCCAGCCTTCAGGCCCACTGCTTTCAATTCACTTACATTCTCTTTCTATCACACCATTTACAAAGTAATGTGTTACTAAACTCTTTACAAAATGCTACATAAAAGCTAGCCAGGAGTGATGGTAGCACAGAAAATCTCTGATATCATAGAAGCAGTCAGTAAAAACCTTGACGCAAGACTGTGGAAAAGGGACCCACTGTCCTTTGGCCATCATAGTGCAGTGCAGAAGTTGATGGTATGCATGTACACTTGGCTGCCAGGGTCTGTTACCCTCAACCCTTCAGTCTGGTCCTGGCTCTACACCAAGCCTGGGCAAAAACTTTGTAGTGGTTACTGTCCCAGTAGGCTTTAGCGTTCTTGGGAGTGTCTCTGTCTCTGTGGTCTCTGCTTTGACAGACATACAGGTTTTTCTTACTGATCTGGGGTCTGTTTGAAAACAATTCTCTAACATGCAGCTTAGCCCACTACTCCCACTGGAACACCAGTGCTTAAGACCATTTAAGGGCGATCTAGGCTCTACCTCTCTTAGCCAAATCGACATGCACTCCCCTACAAATTTATTTGGACAGTGAAGCTTAAACTTTTCATTTGGGTCTATACTCCAGCATTTTCACTTTGAGATCAAATACTTCATATGAGGTGACAGTACAGAATGTCACCTTTTATTTTAGGGTATTTTCCAACATTCTGTTTATCCGTTTAAAAATGTAAGCTCTATGAATCTAGTCCCCCCATTTGAAGGTGTCATAAATATTTGTACAGAAACACATACGTGTTTTAAAGTGGTCAGAAATGTTGTATTTGGTCCCATATTTCTAGCACACAATGATACAGTTAGAGATACGAAGGTCATACCTCCAAGACATGCTAACCTCTCATCTTTACCTCTTTACCAACAGGGGAGGTTAACATTTTTGGGGGGGGTATGATATTTATGTCTAACTTTCTCACTCATCATTATTCACGATTCATTCATGATTATCCGTAATCATTGCTAGGAACTACATTAATGCAGAAGTGTTCCCGAAACACATTATATTCTTATTTACAATAAAAGTGAATACATTAAATACATTATTTACTATTGGGAAAAACATAATCCGTAACATAACCAAAACAAACTGCAAATGCATCCAACAACTTTGTAGAGTCACAGGTTTGATAGGAATGTGGGAACAAATACTACACTTTTGACTACTTTAATTCACTACAAGTGAAAATATACAGTATGTCACACAAGTGAGTACACCCCTCACAGTTTAGTAAATATTTGAGTATATCTTTTCATGTGACAACACTGAAGAAAGCAGTTTAGACATCAATGGCTGTGTGTTGAGTTATTTTGAGGTGTCAGCAAATTTACAATGTTATACAAGCTGTACACTCACTACTTTACATTGTAGCAAAGTGTCATTTCTTCAGTGTTGTCACATGAAAAGATATACTCAAATATTTACAAAAATGTGAGGGATGTACTCACTTTTGTGATATACTGTATATCTTCAAGTGTGGGGAGGGGGGGGACTACTTACAAAGTCATTTCATTTCTAAATGGTAAAACAGATATGTATGAATATACCTTCAAATAAAAGGTGACATTTTGCACTCTCACCTCATCTGAAACATTTGATCTCAAATCCCAAATGCTGGAGTATAGGGACAAATGTACAGATTATTTAGATTCACTGTCCAAATAAATACGTATGGAAGTGTGCGTCTTAAGACCAGACAGCACAACAAAAAGACAGACAGACAGTACAACAAAAAGACAGACAGACTGTGTTTGTGACATCACTGAAGGGGAGAGAGGGGACCACTGGGTAACCAGGCATTCAGTGTGAGCATTATACAGCATACAGTATACACTCACCCAAAACAACTACTAAACAGAAGGGAACACTAACAGAGAATTCTTTAAGAGCATAATATTACTGCTATGCCTTTGTCCCATTATCATAGAGAGGAGCTTCTGGTGAAAACACAGAGAGAGAGAGCCCCAGGACCTGATGAAGGGCATGGATTACGGACCAGAGTATCTGTGCTCACCCAACTGCATCCAAGACAGCTTTAGTCTCATAATCCATCCTGCACACAGAACAAATCCACGGCATCAAGCTGAAATTTAGGCCCAATGGGGTGGCAGGGTAGCCTAGTGGTTAGAGCATTGGACTAGCAGCCAAAGTGGTTGCAAGTTCAAATTCCTGAGCTGACAAGGTACATATCTGTAATTCAGTCCCTGAACAGGCAGTTAACTCACTGTTCCTAGGCCGTCATTGAAAATAAGAATTTGTTCTTAACTGACTTTTTTATTTTATTTTACCTTTATTTAACTAGGCAAGTCAGTTAAGAACAAATTCTTTTTTTCAATGATGGCCTAGGAACAGTGGGTTAACTGCCTGTTCAACTTGCCTAGTTAAATCCAATAAAAAATACGGTCAGAGAAAAATCCACCATTTTATCACAGCACACTTTTCATTTGGACCATCTTCCCTTTTAATATCGGATTTCTGTGTAAGTCTTCTGGAGACAACCTAGCAGCCTCTTGGGCCCTTACCCTTCTGCACGATATTTTAAAGTGTGTGTGAACTAACTGACTGACCCCTCTGTCTTATGGTTGTTTGCTCAACAGTCGGTGATCTTTTCCTGTGTGTTCATAACTCCGGCAGTTATTCTGTGAAGATAAACATTCAAAGTGTACAAACACCAGGCAGGCAGAAAAAAATGCATTATTTGTTTTCAGACCTATGTTTGTGTCGTTATTGCCTCTGTGAAAGAAAAGGTGTAATGTCTCACTTGTTTTGTGTTACTGAACCAAAGCTCTCAACAAATTTTATTTTTGTACAATATTTTATAACTTTTTACAGAATTAAACTTGTTTCTATCAAAATGTTGTGTATCTGATTGCTACTCAATACAAAATGCAGTGCGAGATCTGTAGAATCCTATTGGTCGTTTATAAGAAAGGTCTTCCGTAACAAAGTACTCCATGTGTAGTCTCTCCCTGACAGACATTTGAGTGCAAATGTAATTCTCATGGTGGAATAACTTCGTTGGAGGTTGCCATCAGCACTTGAAGGGCAGATGTTAGGGCAGGGGAGGTTTGAGGTTTTATAGAGAGGGTCAGGGCAGGGGAGGTTTGAGGTTTTATAGAGAGGGTCAGGGCAGGGGAGGTTTGAGGTTTTATAGAGAGGGTCAGGGCAGGGGAGGTTTGAGGTTTTATAGGGTAGGGCCAGGGCAGGGGAGGTTTGAGGTTTTATAGAGAGGGTCAGGGCAGGGGAGGTTTGAGGTTTTATAGAGAGGGTCAGGGCAGGGGAGGTTTGAGGTTTTATAGGGTAGGGCCAGGGCAGGGGAGGTTTGAGGTTTTATAGGGTAGGGCCAGGGCAGGGGAGGTTTGAGGTTTTATAGGGTAGGGCCAGGGCAGGGGAGGTTTGAGGTTTTATAGAGAGGGTCAGGGCAGGGGAGGTTTGAGGTTTTATAGAGAGGGGCAGGGCAGTGGAGGTTTGAGGTTTTATAGAGAGGGTCAGGGCAGGGGAGGTTTGAGGTTTTATAGAGAGGGGCAGGGGGGGCTTGAGGTTTTATAGAGAGGGGCAGGGGAGGTTTGAGGTTTTATAGAGAGGGTCAGGGCAGGGGAGGTTTGAGGTTTTATAGAGAGGGTCAGGGCAGGGGAGGTTTGAGGTTTTATAGGGTAGGGCCAGGGCAGGGGGGGCTTGAGGTTTTATAGGGTAGGGTCAGGGCAGGGGAGGTTTGAGGATTTATAGGGTAGGGCCAGGACAGGGGAGGTTTGAGGTTTTATAGAGAGGGTCGGGGCAGGGGAGGTTTTAGGTTTTATAGGGTAGGCTCAGGGCAGGGGAGGTTTGAGGTTTAATAGGGTAGGGACAGGGCAGGGGAGGTTTGAGGTTTTATAGGGTAGGGTCAGGGCAGGGGAGGTTTGAGGTTTTATAGAGAGGGTCAGGGGAGGTTTGAGGTTTTATAGGGTAGGGTCAGGGCAGGGGAGGTTTGAGGTTTTATAGGGTAGGGCCAGGGCAGAGGAGGTTTGAGGTTTTATAGGGTAGGGTCAGGGCAGGGGAAATTTGAGGTTTTATAGAGAGGGTCAGGGCAGTGGAGGTTTGAGGTTTTATAGAGAGGGGCAGGGGAGGTTTGAGGTTTTATAGGGTAGGGTCAGGGCAGGGGAGGTTTGAGGTTTTATAGGGTAGGGCCAGGGCAGAGGAGGTTTGAGGTTTTATAGGGTAGGGTCAGGGCAGGGGAGGTTTGAGGTTTTATAGGGTAGGGCCAGGGCAGAGGAGGTTTGAGGTTTTATAGGGTAGGGTCAGGGCAGGGGAGGTTTGAGGTTTTATAGGGTAGGGCCAGGGCAGTGGAGGTTTGAGGTTTTATAGGGTAGGGTCAGGGCAGTGGAGGTTTGAGGTTTTATAGAGAGGGTCAGGGCAGGGGAAATTTGAGGTTTTATAGAGAGGGTCAGGGCAGTGGAGGTTTGAGGTTTTATAGGGTAGGGTCAGGGCAGGGGAGGTTTGAGGTTTTATAGGGAGGTCAGGTTAGGGGAGGTTTGAGGTTTTATAGGGTAGGGCCAGGGCAGGGGAGGTTTGAGGTTTTATAGGGTAGGGCCAGGGCAGGGGGGGGGGGGGTTATAGAGAGTGTCAGGGCAGGGGAGGTTTGAGGTTTTATAGGGTAGGGTCAGGGCAAGGGAGGTTTAAGGTTTTATAGGGTAGGGCCAGGGCAGGGGAGGTTTGAGGTTTTATAGGGTAGGGCCAGGGCAGGGGGGGGGGGGGGTTATAGAGAGTGTCAGGGCAGGGGAGGTTTGAGGTTTTATAGGGTAGGGTCAGGGCAAGGGAGGTTTAAGGTTTTATAGGGTAGGGCCAGGGCAGGGGGAGTTTGAGGTTTTATAGGGTAGGGCCAGGGCAGAGGAGGTTTGAGGTTTTATAGGGTAGGGCCAGGGCAGGGGGGGGGGGGGGGTTATAGAGAGTGTCAGGGCAGGGGAGGTTTGAGGTTTTATAGGGTAGGGTCAGGGCAAGGGAGGTTTAAGGTTTTATAGGGTAGGGCCAGGGCAGGGGGAGTTTGAGGTTTTATAGGGTAGGGTCAGGGCAGAGGAGGTTTGAGGTTTTATAGGGTAGGGTCAGGGCAGGGGGAGTTTGAGGTTTTATAGGGTAGGGCCAGGGCAGGGGGAGTTTGAGGTTTTATAGGGTAGGGCCAGGGCAGGGGGAGTTTGAGGTTTTATAGGGTAGGGTCAGGGCAGGGGGAGTTTGAGGTTTTATAGGGTAGGGTCAGGGCAGAGGAGGTTTGAGGTTTTATAGGGTAGGGCCAGGGCAGGGGAGGTTTGAGGTTTTATAGGGTAGGGCCAGGGCAGTGGAGGTTTGAGGTTTTATAGGGTAGGGTCAGGGCAGAGGAGGTTTGAGGTTTTATAGGGTAGGGTCAGGGCAGTGGAGGTTTGAGGTTTTATAGGGTAGGGCCAGGGCAGGGGGAGTTTGAGGTTTTATAGGGTAGGGTCAGGGCAAGGGAGGTTTGAGGATTTATAGGGTAGGGTCAGGGCAGGGGAGGTTTGAGGTTTTATAGGGTAGGGCCAGGGCAGTGGAGGTTTGAGGTTTTATAGGGTAGGGCCAGGGCAGGGGAGGTTTGAGGTTTTATAGGGTAGGGCCAGGGCAGGGGAGGTTTGAGGTTTTATAGGGTAGGGTCAGGGCAGTGGAGGTTTGAGGTTTTATAGGGTAGGGTCAGGGCAGTGGAGGTTTGAGGTTTTATAGGGTAGGGCCAGGGCAGTGGAGGTTTGAGGTTTTATAGGGTAGGGCCAGGGCAGTGGAGGTTTGAGGTTTTATAGGGTAGGGCCAGGGCAGGGGAGGTTTGAGGTTTTATAGGGTAGGGTCAGGGCAGTGGAGGTTTGAGGTTTTATAGGGTAGGGTCAGGGCAGTGGAGGTTTGAGGTTTTATAGGGTAGGGCCAGGGCATGGGAGGCTTTATAGAGAGGGTCAGGGCAGGGGGAGTTTGAGGTTTTATAGAGAGGGTCAGGGCACGGGAGGTTTGAGGTTTTATAGGGTAGGGTCAGGGCATGGGAGGCTTTATAGAGAGGGTCAGGGCAGGGGAGGTTTGAGGTGTATAGGGAGGGTTAGGGCAGGGCAGGTTTGAGGTGTTATAGGGAGGGGAGGGGGAGGGGAGGTTTGAGGTTTTATGGGGAGGGTCAGGTAAGGGGAGGGTTGAGGTTTTATAGGAAGGGTCAGGGGAGGGGAGGTTTGAGGTTTTATAGGAAGGGTCATGGGAGGGGTGGTTGAGGGTTTTAGTTGTGTGTTAGGGGGTTGTAAGGATAGATTAGTGGGAGGAGAGGCTCGCCAGTGCTTTGCTTCCTCCTGTTGTGTATTCCTGAATGCTAGGGCCAGGTCTGTATGGTAAACAAAAGCTTGCTGGAAAGCGACACCATGCTGGAAATCGAGGCACTCAGGGAAAATGTTTCCACCGCACAGAGAAGATGTGTAAACACTGATGAGAAAATGGCACAGGCGGCGTGAGTCAGTCAATTTCTGCCCGTGTGTATACACCTCAAGGTGATTTGATGCACCTTGGTTTTTCCAGTGGATAAAAGGAAAGCCCTGATTATCTACACACAGCTGTCCATCAAGCTGTGTGAGGATGATGACTTCAGGCCTGGACCATCGGCAAAGCACATTTCTTTAGTCCAAAACATGCCCCTCTTTTGAACAAAAAAACAAAAAAACAAGCCAAAGATTGGGGCAAGGAGATGAGGAGAAACCTGGGACCAAGACGGAGGAGAGACTTGATCCTCTGATTGCGCCATGACTTATACGGATTGTAGTGCCACATCCAGCCCAAAACACACCCTTTGCCCACTACTAAAAGAGGCAGATGATCCCACTGGACATTGCTGGACTGTTATGTCACTCACTGATCCTGCATTCCAACATTTTGGCATTCCTGGGCTGGTAACAGACACTGCTGCAGCCACTGGCTGGTGACATCATCCTTTGGAATAGTAGTGCTGGGCAAGAAGATTAGGCCTTAGGGCTTGGCGGTTGGCTAAGCCACGCTCCTTTGGGACTCATTACGGTTTTCAGGACGTTTGAGGCTTTTTCATGGTGAACTGGCCACAGTCCAGATGATGAGCAGTTTTCAAGGGTTTGTGTTTAGAACACGCTTTCTAGTCATGATCTCTTGGGATGACTGTGCAGGACAAAGCACAGCACAATTTGATTCACAGTGCTATTTGATTCACTAAGGAAAGACAAAACAAACCTTTTCCATGCCTGTTTTCTTAAAAACGTTAAATAAATCTGGGGACTGGGTATTCACCCTGGTGAATGAGAACTGCTACTTTATAAAGACACTAAAGTAGTGTCTGTCAAAACTGAATGGTCTTCTCAATCCCTCATAACTCAAATCAAATGTATTTGTCACATGCTTCGTAAACAACAGGTATGGACTAACAGTGAAATGCTTACTTATGGGCCCTTCCCAACAATGCAGAGAGAAAGAAAGAGAAATAATAGATAAGTAAATCACGTAATAATAGATACACAATGAGTAACGATAACTTGGCTATATACACAGGGTACTAGTACCAAGTGGATGTGCAGGGGTACAAGGTAGTTGAGGTAGATATGCACATATAACTAGGAATAAAGTGACACATGGTCAACAGTAGTATGTGATGAGTCAAAAAAGGGTCAATGCAGATAGTTAACCAAATAGCTCCTCGGACTAACTACACTTAACAAAATATAAACACAACATGCAACAATTTCAAAGATCTAACCGAGTTACAGTTCATATAAGAACATCAGTCAATTTAAATACATTCATGAGGCACATGACTGGGAATACAGATATGCACCTTTTTTTAAGAAGGGGCGTGGATCATAAAACCAGTCAGTATCCACCATTTGCCTCGTGCAGCGCAACATCTCCTTCACATAGAGTTGATCAGGCTGTTGATTGTGGCCTGTGGAATGTTGTCCCACCACTCTTCAATGGCTGTGCGAAGTTGCTGGATATTGGCGGGAACAGGAACACGCTGTCATATACGTCGATCTAGAGCATCCCAAATATCCTCAATGGGTGCAGGCCATGGAACAACTGGAACATTTTCAGCTTTGAGGAATTGTGTACAGATCCTTGCGACATGGGGCCGTGCATTATCATGTCGAAACATGAGGTAATGGTGGCGGATGAATGGCAGGACAATAGGCCTTAGGATCTCATCGCTGTAACTCTGTGCATTCAAATTGCCATCAATAAAATGCATTTGTGTTCGTTGTCCCTAGCTTATGCCTGCCCATACCATAACCCACTCTGTTCACAAAGTTGACATCAGCAAATCGCTTGCTCACACGACGCTATACACGCCGTCAGCCATCTGCCCGGTACAGTTTCAACTAGGATTCATCCGTGAAGAGCACACTTCTCCAGCATGTCAGTGGCCATCGAAGGTGAGCATTTGCCCAATGAAGTCTATTACGACACCAAACTGTAGTCAGGTCAAGACCCTGGTGAGGACGACGAGCACGCAGATGAGCTTTCCTGAGACGTTTCTGACAGTATCAACGTCAACAGCGAAGAGGCGACCCCGGGATGCTGGCCTTGTAAGCAGAGTTGCAAAGAAAAAGTCATATCTCAGTCTGGACAATACCAAGAAAATATTAAAATGGGCGAAATAACACAGACACTGGACAGAGGAACTCTGCCTAGAAGGTCAGCATCCCGGAGTCGCCTCTTCACTGTTGACGTTGAGACTGGTGTTTTGCGGGTACTATTTAATGAAGCTGCCAGTTGAGGACTTGTGCGGCGTCTGTTTCTTATACTAATGTACTTGTTCTCTTGCTCATTTGTGCACTCCTATTTCTATTCTGGTTAGAGCCAGTTTGTGCTGTTCTGAGAAGGGAGTAGTACACAGCGTTGTAACAGATCTTCAGTTTCTTAAACATTTAGACTTATTTTCTCAGAACAAGAATAGATTGGTGAATTTCAGAAGAAAGTTCTTTGTTTCTGGCCATTTTGAGCATGTAATCAAACCCACAAATGCTTTCTATCAACATGTCAAATATGCAACCAGAGGGAGAAAAAAAATTCTAGATCACCTGTACTCCACACACAGAGATGCGTACAAAGCTCTCCCTCGCCCTCCATTTGGTAAATCTGACCACAATTCTATCCTCCTGATTCCTGCTTACAAGCAAAAATTAAAGCAGGAAGCACCAGTGACTCGGTCTATAAAAAAGTGGTCAGATGAAGCAGATGCTAAACTATAGGACTGTTTTGCTATCACAGACTGGAACATGTTCTGGGATCCTTCCGATGATAATTGAGGAGTACACCATATTAGTCACTGGCTTTATCAATAAGTGCATCGAGGACTTCGTCCACACAGTGACTGCACGTACATACCCAACCAGAAGCCATGGATTACAGGCAACATTCACACTGTGCTAAAGGGTAGAGCTGCCGCTTTCAAGGTACGGGACTCTAACCTGGAAGCTTATAAGAAATTCTGCTATGCCCGCCGACAAACCATCAAACAGGCAAAGCGTCAATACAGGGCTAAGGTTGAATCGTACTACACCAGCTCCGACTCTCGTCTTCTGTGGCAGGGCTTGCAAACTATTACAGACTACAAAGGGAAACACAGCCGCGAGCTGCCCAGTGACACAAGCCTACCAGATGATCTAAATCACTTCTACGCTCACTTCGAGGCAAGAAACACTGAGGCATGAATGAGAGCATCAGCTGTTCCGGGCGACTGTGTAATCACGCTCTCCGTAGCCGACATGAGTAAGACCTTTAAACAGGTCAACATTCACAAGACTGCTACTCTCTGTTTTTCATATATGCATAGTCACTTTAACCATACCTACATGTACATACTACCTCAATCAGCCCGACTAACCTGTGCCTGTATATTGCCTCGCTACTGATATTTTTCACTGTCTTTTTTAATGTTGTTTTTATTTCTTTACTTATCTATTTTTTACCTAATATCTTTTTTTTACTTAGAAATTGCACTGTTGGTTAGAGCCTGTAAATAAGCACTTTGCTTGTTGTATTCGGCGTACGTGACAAATAAACTTTGATTTGATGCTCCAGATACTCAACTAGTCTAAAGAAGGCCAGTTTTATTGCTTCTTTAATCAACACAACAGTTTTCAGCTGTGCTAACATAATTGCAAAAGGGTTTTCTTATGAGCCTTTTAAAATTCTAAACTTGGATTAGCTAACACAATGTGCCATTGGAACACAGGTGTGATGGTTGCTGATAATGGTTCTCTGTACGCCTATGTAGATATTTAATAAAGCATCTGCCGTTTCCAGCTACAATAGTCATTTACAACCTTAACAATGTCTACACTGTATTTCTGATCAATTTGATGTTATTTTACATGGGGGGAAAAATGATTTTCTTTCAAAAACAAGGACATTTCTAAGTGACCCCAAACTTTTCAATGGTAGCGTATACAAATTGTTGAGTGTGGTCTTAGTGCCAGCATTGGTTTGCGGTGGTAAATAGTCAGCTACGAAACTGTAAGGTGGGTAAAAGCCTGAGGCTACATTCCAGAGGATTGTAATGAACATAAACGTGATCCATGCACTGTACCCAAGTAGCTTTTTCCCTCACACTAACATAATTATAGACAATCTACAGGTTGGACAGGAGATTTAGGACAACACTGGTGACTGTCATCACTTATCTAGTTTCTGGGTGAGGTGAAAGCAGCAATTAAAGGATATTTTAAACATTTCTAGCTATTCAGCTCTGACACATTTGGGTGGCCATACCATACATGTTGTGTAAGATAGCTCTACTGTTTATGTACAGTACCAGTCAGTGCCAGGGTTTCTCTTTATGTTTACTATTTTCTACATTGTAGAATAATAGTGAAGACATCAAAACTATGAAATAACACATATGGAATCATATAGTAACCAAAAAAGTGTTAAACAAATCAAAACATATTTTATATTTGAGACTCTTCAAAGTAGACACTCTTTGCCTTGATGACAGTTTTGCACACTCTTGGCATTCTCTCAACCAGCTTTACCTGGAATGCTTGAAGGAGTTCCCACATATGCTGAGCACTGCTTTTCCTTCAGTCTGCAGTCCAACTCATCCCAAACCATCTCAATTGGTTTGAGGTTGGGTGATTGGGGAGGACAGGTCATCTGATGCAGCCCTCCATCACTCTCATTCTGGGTCAAATAGCCCTTATACAGCCTGGAGGTTTATTGGGTCATTGTCCTGTTGAAGGTGTGCTATTTACAGATTGGCTGTGTAAAGGTACAGTGATGGGTAAGCTACTCAGAAAGCTGATGATTAAAGTTGGAGAGGGAGATATAAGACTCCAGCTTCAGCGATTTTTGCAATTTGTTCCAGTCATTGGCAGCAGAGACCTGGAAGGAAAGGCGGCGAAAGGAAGTGTTGGCTTTGGGGATGACCAGTGCAATATACCTGCTGGAGCGCGTGCTACGGGAGGATGTTGCTATGGTGACCAGTGAGCTGAGATAAGGCAGGGTTTTACCTAGCAAAGACTTATAGATGATCTGGAGCCAGTGGGTTTGGCGACGGATATGAAGTGAGGGCCAGCCAACGACAGCATACAGGTCGCAGTGGTGGGTAGTATATGGGGCTTTGGTGATAAAACGGATGGCACTGTGATAGACTACATCCAGTTTGCTGAGTAGAGTGTTGGGGGCTATTTTGTAAATGACATCACCGAAGTCAAGGATCGGTAGGACAGTCAGTTTTACGAGGGTATGTTTGGTGGCATGAGTGAAGGAGGCTTTGTTGTGAAATAGGAAGCTGATTCTAGATTTCATTTTGGATTGTATATACTTAATGTGAGTCTGGAAGGAGATTTTACAGTCTAACCAGACACTTAGGTATTTGTAGTTGTCCACATAGTCTTGGTCAGAACCGTACAGAGTAGTGATGCTAGTCGGGTGGGAGAGTGCGGGCAGCAATTGGTTGAAGAGCATGCACTTAGTTTTACTAGCATTTAAAAGCAGTTGGAGGCCACGGAAGGAGTGTTGTATGGCATTGAAGCTCGTTTGGAGGTTTGTTAGCACAGTGTCCAAAGAACTGCCTGATGGTGTCGCCTGTTTAGAGGTGGATCAGAGAATCACCAGCAACAAGAGCAACATCACTGATATATACAAAGAAAAGAGTCGGCCCGAGAATTGAACCCTGTGGCACCCCCATAGAGACTGCCAAAGGTCCGGACAACAGGCCTTCCGATTTGACAAACTGAACTCTATCTGAGAAGTAGTTGGTGAACCAAGCGAGGCAGTCATTTGAGAAGCCAAGGCTATTGAGTCTGTCAATCACTGCATTCTTGTCTGCAAAGTCGAAAGCCTTGGCCAGGTCGATGAAGACGGCTGCTCAGTACTGCGTGTCGCTGCAGAATTCTCCGGTAGTCATGCTGATTACGTGTGTCACGGAATTCTAAATAAATCACAGACAGTGTCACCAGCAAAGCACCCACACACCATCACACCTCCTCCTCCATGCTTCAGGGTGGGAACTACACATGAGGAGATAATCCGTTCACCTACTCTACGTCTCCCAAAGACACAGGTTGGAACCAAAAATCTCAAATTTGGAATCATCAGACAAAAGGACAGATTTCCACCGGTCTAATGTCCATTGCTCGTGTTTCTGGTGTCCTTTAGTAGTAGTGGTTTCTTTGCAGCAATTCGACCATGAAGGCCTGATTCACACAGTCTCCTCTGAACAGTTAATCTTGAGATGTTTCTGTTACTTGAACTCTGTGAAACATTTATTTGGGCTGCAATTTCTGAGGCTGGTAACTCAAATGAACTTATCCTCTGCAGCAGAGGTAACTCTGGGTCTTCCTTTCCTGTGGCAGTCCTCATGAGAGCCAGTTTCATCATAGAGCTCAATGGTTTTTGCGACTGCACTTGAAGAAACTTTCAAAGTTCTTGAAATTTTCCGGATTGACTGACCATGTCTTAAAGTAATGTTGGATTGCCGTTTCTCTTTGCTTATTTGAGTTGTTCTTGCCATAATATGGACTTGGTCTTTTTTTACCAAATAGGGCTATCTTGTGTATACCACCCCTACCTTGTCACAGCACAACTGATTGGCTCATTAAGAAGGAATGAAATTCCACAAATGAACAAGACACACCTGTTAATTGAAATGTATTCCAGGTGACTACCTCATGAAGCTGGTTGAGAAAATGCCAAGAGTGTGCAAAGTTGTCATCAAGGCAAAGGGTGGCTACTTTGAAGATTCTCAAATTTAAAACATTACTTGATTTGATTAAAAATGTGTTGGTTACTACATGATTCCATGTGTTATTTCATAGTTTTGATGTCTTCACTATTATTCTACAATAGTAAAAATAAAGAAAAATCCTAGAATGAGTAGTTGTGTCCAAACTTTTGACTGGTACTGTACACTAGATAAAGTACCTGTTCATATTGACAAAAGCATTATACATGGAGTAACTTTCTAAACTCAATTCATACCCCAGAACTATACCCCAAATTATGAATCGTAAGTAACACCACATGGCATTGCGTTGTCTTGGTATTTCCGAATTCAATAAACCATTTCTATGCAAAATGTTCTCTTTTCCCATCAATATTTAGGACTGGTTAAATCCTGCAAGTGAAACTGCGGAACAGAAATAGCATCTAAATAAATATTTATTTGAAGGAGTGACTCAAAGGAAATGCATGCATGTCCTTCAGACCCAGATGACTAAGACTGAGTGGATGTCTAAGAGGTTAACTCCATGATAGACACCAGATAGATCAAGATGGAGATATCAAGATATCAAGGATTTTAATTGGAAGAGATTGCATCTCAATAAAATCTAGCTGAAAGTCTTGATCTATGTCTGAAGGTCCAAAGTCATGGTATAGGCTTCAATGAGGTGGGATAAAGTGAGGTGGAGTAAAGTACACACTACATGTATAATTTGGATGAACTATCCCTTTAATTACTGTATCTCAGGAGATCATAAACGACACACAATTTGAGTCAAGTACAGCAAGTTAAAAAGAATACACATATAGAAACACTCCCCAGCACACTAGCACACAATCGCACAAAAACACACTCATACTCACACTTGCATGCACATGCACACACAAAGGAGTTGTTGCGGCTCAAATCTTGCGTTTCTTCCATTGGTTCATTGTCAGCCTCTTCATCAGACTCTTCCTCATCTTGAAAGATTGCAACTGGTTGGGTACTGGCAGAAGACAGGGAGGAGGGAAGACAATTTACATTGGTACAGTACATTACAACGATCCTTACACGATACAAATAAGATAGTCTTATTCAGCGTCAACAAGACAGAAAATTAAACTGATACAGACCGAGAGAAGGAATAATGGGACAAGATTTTAAGAGACAGAATAAAGGAGGCGTAATGAAAGGGATAGGACATTAACCAGTGAGGCAGGTCAGCAGGAAATTAAACCATTTCCTTATTGTTATCACTCTGCCCATTCTGAGCAGTGATTAAAATCCAACATCTGTTCTAGGTGAATAAGGCACACATGACACACACTCACAGAAACATACAGACACACACAAAAAGCACACATGGGGTTAGACTATAGGACGGAGAGAGTAGGGAAATTAGGAATATGTTCTTCCAATCCATCCACTAGGGTCCAGGCAGCACCTCCTAAAATACTTGTAGTGTGCCTCCTACTCAATGACACTTTCCTTAAGATGTTTTATAGACCATACCCTCTCTTTTAGAACCTTCTTACAGGTCATTCAATGATCAGATGAGGGAGTTGTAATACAATATTTATAGTGTTCTGTCTCGTGTGTGTGTGTGTTAGTGGTGCGCGGGTCAGCTGTTTGTTCACCCGTACCCGCCCGCAATTGCTAATAACCAATCTGCAACCGCCCAACTGTGATAAAGTGAAAATCTGAGGCCCGCACCCAACTCTAACCAGCAAATAATGAAAAAGCGCTATAGGCTACAGTCAAAGACTGCAGAACCATTATTCGACAGGAGTGCTGCATTTTCTTGGTCCCCAATTTAGATATATATCTGCTTAGAATATCCAACATTTTGGTAGGGTATTTGAAAAATGGCGCTGAAGAACGTGGCTGACGTTTTACATTCTCCCAACCAATTGTGCTAGTTTGTTTGTTTTTTTTGCATTTTGTGTAACTTATTTTTTTACTTGTTGTGTATATAATGTCCTGCTACTGTCTCTTATGACCGAAAATAACTTCTGGACATCAGAAAAGTGATTACTCACCGCGGACTGGAAGAACATTTTTCTTTTAATGAGTCCAACAAGAAGCAACTCCTGCTTTCACTGCAACAGGCCCAGATCCACGCCGTTTGCATGAAAAAAAGATGCCACAGATCAGGGATCCTTCTGAAAATCCGGAGGCGAGCCTAACGTGCAATCACTGGACAATAAAATGGATGACCTACGATTAAGATTATCCGACCAATGGGACATTAAAACCTGTAACATCTTATGTTTCACCGAGACGTAGCTGAACGAGGATACGGACAATATAGAGCTAGCAGGATTTTCCATGCACCGGCAGAACAGAGACGCTACCTCTGGTAAGACGAGGGGCAGGGTTGTGTGTCTTTTTGTCAATAACAGCTGGTGCGCGATGTCTAATATTAAGAAGTCTCGAGGTATTGCTCGCCTGAGGTAAAGTACCTAAAAAGCTGTAGACTGCACTATCTACCAAGAGAGTTCTCATCTGTCTATTTACCACCACAAAACAAAGCTGGCACTAAGACCGCTCTCAACCAACTCTATGAGGCCATTAGCAAAGAAGAAAATGCTCACCCAGAAGCGGTGCTCCTAGTGGCCAGGGACTTTAATGCAGGCAAAATTAAATCAGTTTTACCAAATTTTTACCAGCCTGTCACATGTGCAACCAGAGGGAAAAAAACCTGAGACCACCTTTACTCCACACACAGAGATGCATACAAAGGTCTCCCCCACCCTCCATGAGCATGTTAGGAAAAATGTACTCATTGTTGTTAGAGTATTTATGTTTAGTTAAAATATGGCCTGCCACACTCACACTATCCTTGTGGGGACCAAACTATTGATTCCCATTCAAAATCCTATTATCCCCAATATCGCACTAATGCAATTCCACAAAATACCCAATATGCACAGCAGCAGATTAGCAAAAAATATAAAATAGGTTGTCACATGGAAGCCATTAGCGTAGCGTATTTACTTCACACAAAGTCCCCCTGAATTCAAAGCACACACATAATTGACACTGCCGGACTGCACAGGCGAGTCGTGACCAGAATGCGGTTAACAAACCCTACTATTACTACTGTCACACCCTGACCATAGTTTGCTTTGTATGTTTCTATGTTTTAGTTGGTCAGGGTGTGAGCTGGGTGGGCATTCTATGTTACATGTCTAGTTTGTCTAGTTCTATGTTTGGCCTGATATGGTTCTCAATCAGAGGCAGGTGTTCGTCATTGTCTCTGATTGGGAACCATATTGAGGTAGCCTGTTTGGTGTTGGGTTTTGTGGGTGATTGTCCTTAGTGTCCTTATGTCCTTTTTCTGTCGTGTGTTTGTGCACCAGTATTAGGCTGTTTCGGTTTTCGTTACGTTTTGTAGTTTTTGTATTGGATTCGTGTTGCTTCAGTTTCATTAAACATGGATCGCAATAGCCACGCCGCATTTTGGACCAAGCGGGGTGGTAAAGGGCAACAGAGGCAGCAGCAGCAGCAGCAGTGGGAGAGGCTGCACTATTTGGAGGTGCACAGCCCGGTGCGGTACATTCCAGCTCCACGTATCGGCCAGGCTAGAGTGGGCATCGAGCCAAGTGCCATGAAGCCGGCTCTACGCATCTGGTCTCCAGTGCGTCTTCTTGGGCCGGCTTACATGGCACCAGCCTTGCGCACGGTGTCCCCGGTTCGCCTGCATAGCCCAGTGCGGGCTATTCCACCTCGCCGCACTGGCAGGGCGACCGGGACCATTCAACCGGGTAAGGTTGGGCAGGCTCGGTGCTCAAGAGCTCCAGTGTGCCTGCACGGCCCGGTCTATCCGTCACCACCTCCACGCACCAGCCCTCCGGTGGCAGCCCCCCGCACCAGGCTGTCTCTCCGGCCCATCCTTATGGGGGCTCCCTCCTCTCCAGCGCTGCCGGAGCCTTCCTCCTCTCCAGCGCTGCCGGAGCCTTCCTCCTCTCCAGCGCTGCCGGAGTCTCCCGCCTCTCCAGCGCTGCCGGGGCCTTCATCCACTCCAGCACAGCCGGAGTCTCCCGCCTATTCGGCGCTGCCAGTGCCGCCCGTCTGCCCAGCGCCGCCAGTGCCGCCCGTCTGCCCAGCGCCGCCAGTGCCGCCCGTCTGCCCAGCGCCGCCAGTGCCGCCCGTCTGCCCAACGCCGCCAGTGCCGCCCGCCTGCCCGGAGCCGCCAGTGCCGCCCGTCAGCCAGGGGCCGCCAGTGCCGCCAGTCGGCCAGGGGCCGCCAGTGCCGCCAGTCGGCCAGGGGCCGCCAGTGCCGCCAGTCAGCCAGGGGCCGCCAGTGCCGCCAGTCAGCCAGACTCTTCCAGTGCCGCCAGTCAGCCAGACTCTTCCAGTGCCGCAAGTCAGCCAGACTCTTCCAGATCTGCCAGTCAACCAGACTCTTCCAGATCTACCAGTCAACCAGACTCTTCCAGATCTGCCAGTCAACCAGACTCTTCCAGATCTGCCGGTCAGCCAGGGGCCGTCAGTCAGCCAGGGGCCGCCAGTCAGCCAGGAGCAGCCGCCCCTCTGTCCCGAGCTTCCGCCCCTCTGTCCCGAGCTTACGCCCCTCTGTCCCGAGCTTACGCCCCTCTGTCCCGAGCAGCTGCCCCTCTGTCCCGAGCAGCCGCCCCTCTGTCCCGAGCAGCCGCCCCTCTGTCCCGAGCAGCCGCCCCTCTGTCCAGAGCTGCCGCCCCTCTGTCCCGAGCTGCCGACCCTCTGTCCCGAGCTGCCGCCCCTCTGTCCATTGAGAAGAGTTGCCATGGTGAGGAGGCCACGGAAGCGGACAAGGTGGGGGACTAGGACTACGGTGAAGTGGGGGCCACGTCCAGCACCAGAGCCGCCACCGCGGACAGATGTCCACCCAGACCCTCCCCTATAGGTTCAGGATTTGTTGGTGAGGGTAGGTAACAACATCTCCACCCCGCTGATCCTCAACACGGGGGCCCCACAAGGGTGCGTTCTGAGCCCTCTCCTGTACTCACTGTTCACCCACGACTGTGTGGCCATGCATGCCTCCAACTCAATCATCAAGTTTGCGGACGACACTACAGTGGTAGAATTGATTACCAACAACGACGAGACGGCCTACAGGGAAGAGGTGAGGGCCCTCGGAGTGTGGTGTCAGGAAAATAACCTCACACTCAACGTCAACAAAACAAAGGAGATGATCGTGGACTTCAGGAAACAGCAGAGGGAGCACCCCCCTATCCACATCGACGGGACAGTAGTGGAGAGGGTAGTAAGTTTTAAGTTCCTCGGCGTACACATCACGGACAAACTGAATTGGTCCACCCACACAGACAGCGTTGTGAAGAAGGTGCAGCAGGGCCTCTTCAACCTCAGGAGGCTGAAGAAATGTGGCTTGTCACCAAAAGCACTCACAAACTTTTACAGATGCACAATCGAGAGCATCCTTTCGGGCTGTTTCACCGCCTGGTACGGCAACTGCTCCGCCCACAACCGTAAGGCTCTCCAGAGGGTAGTGAGGTCTGCACAACGCATCACCGGGGGCAAACTACCTGCCCTCCAGGACACCTACACCACCCGATGTTACAGGAAGGCCATAAAGATCATCAAGGACAACAACCACCCGAGCCACTGCCTGTTCACCCCGCTATCATCCAGAAGGCGAGGTCAGTACAGGTGCATCAAAGCAGGGACAGAGAGATTGAAAACAGCTTCTGTCTCAAGGCCATCAGACTGTTAAACAGCCACCACTAACATTGAGTGGCTGCTGCCAACATACTGACTCAACTCCAGCCACTTTAATAATAGAAAAATGTATGTAAAAAAATGTATCACTAGCCACTTTAAACAATGCCACTTAATATAATGTTTACATACCCTACATGACTCATCTCATATGTATATACTGTACTCGATACCATCTACTGCATCTTTCCTATGCCGTTCTGTACCATCACTCATTCATATATTTTATGTACATATTCTTAATCCCTTTACACTTGTGTCTATAAGGTAGTAGTTGTGGAATTGTTAGGTTAGATTACTTGTTGGTTATTACTGAATTGTCGGAACTAGAAGCACAAGCATTTCGCTACACTCGCATGAACATCTGCTAACCATGTGTATGTGACAAATTACATTTGATTTGATTTGAGATGATGCAATCTCTATTGCACTCCACACTGCCCTTTCCCACCTGGACAAAAGGAACACCTATGTGAGAATGCTATTAATTGACTACAGCTCAGCGTTCAACACCATAGTGCCCTCAAATCTTATCACTAAGCTAAGGACCCTGGGACTAAATAACTGGATCCTGGACTTCCTGATGGGCCGCCCCCAGGTGGTAATGGTAGGTAACAACACAGCCACCACGCTGATCCTCAACACGGGGGCCCCTCAGGGGTGCGTGCTCAGTCCCCTCCTGTACTCCCTGTTCACTCATGACTGCATGGCCAGGCATGACTCCAACAGCATCATTAAGTTTGCTGATGACACAACAGTAGTAGGCCTGATCACCGAGAATGATGAGACAGCCTATAGGGACGAGGTCAGAGACCTGACCGGGTGGTGCAAGGACAATAACCTCTCCCTCAACGTGATCAAGACAAAGGAGATGATCGTGGACAACAGAAAAAGGAGGACCGAGCACGACCCCATTCTCATCGACGGGGCTGTAGTGGAGCAGGTTGAGAGCTTCAAGTTCCTTGGAGTCCACATCACCAACAAACTAACATGGTCCAAGCACACCAAGACAGATGTGAAGAGGGCACGACAAAACCTATTCCATCTCAGGAGACTTGGCATGGGTCCTCAGATCCTCAAAAGGTTTTACAACTGCACCATCGAGAGCATCCTCACGGATTGCATCACTGCCTGGTATGGCAACTGCCTCTGACCGCAAGGCACTACAGAGGGTAGTGCGCATGGCCCAGTACATCACCGTGGGCAAACTTCTTGCCATCCAGGACACCAGGAGGTGTCAGAGGAAGGCCCAAAAAATTGCCAGACTCCAGCCACCCTAGTCATAGACTGTTCTCTCTGCTACTGCATGGCAAGCGGTACTGGAGCAATAAGTCTAGGTCCAAGAGGCTTCTAAACAGTTTCTACCCCCAAGCCATAAAACACATGAACAGCTAATCAAATGGCTACCCACACTATTTCCATTTCCCCCCTTCTACGTTGCTGCTACTCTCTGTTATTATATATGAATATATGCATAGTCACTTCAATAACTCTACCTAGATGTACATATTACCTCAATTACCTCGACACCGGTGTACCCCCTGTATATAGTCCCGCTATTAATGATTTACTGCTGCTCTTTAATTATTTGTTATTCTTATCTAATACTTTTTTTGTTGTTGGTATTTTCTTAAAACAACATGGTTAAGGGCTTGTAAGTAACTCTTTTCACTATAAGGTCTACAACTGTTGTATTCGGCGCATGTGACAAATACACTTTGATTATATTTGATTTGATTTATTAGAACTTCGGTAGAGAATGTGAGATCAACAAACAGAGAGTAGATATGGATATTGAGAGTAGATATAATTATTGAGAGTACAGTATATATAGCTACTGAGAGAAATATAGCTATTGAGAGGAGATGTAGCTATTGAGAGTTGATATGGATATTGAGAGTAGATATAGCTATTGAGAGAAAACATAGCTATTGAGAGTAGATATACCTATTGAAAGTAGATATAGCCATTTAGAGTAGATATAGCCATTGAGAGTAGATATAGTTATTGAGAGTAGCTATAACTATTGGGAGTAGCTATAACTATTGACTATTGACTATTGACTATTGAGGTAGTTAACCCACTGTTCCCCGGGCACCGAAGATGTGGATGTCGATTAAAGCAACCCCCGCACCTCTCTTATTTCAGTTGAATACAATCAGTTGGACAACTGACTAGGTATCCCCCTTTCCCTTTCCCTAGGCGGCAGGTAGCCTAGTGATTAGAGTGTTGGGCCAGTCACCGAAAGGTTGCTAGATCGATTCTCCGAGCTGAGAAGGTAAAAATCTGTAATTTTGTCCCTGAACAAGGCAGTTAACCCACTGTTCCTAGGCCGTCATTGTAAATAAGAATATGTTATTAACTGACTTGCCTAGTTAAATTTTTTTTAAATAGCTATTGAGAGTAGATCTAGCTATTGAGAGTAGATCTAGCTATTGAGAGTAGATCTAACTATTGAGAGTAGATCTAGCTATTGAGAGTAGATCTAGCTATTGAGAGTAGACCTAGCTATTGAGAGTAGATCTAACTATTGAGTGTAGATATAACCATTGAGAGTAGAAGTAACTATTGAGAGTAAATACAACTATTGAGAGTAGATATAGTATGGATATTTTTTAAACAGAGATGGTCCCCATTAAGATAACTTGATATTTAAGCTATTTCCACTCTTTATCTCCCCGTTATTAATGAGCTGATCTGCTGTCTGTATAATCATCAACTCGATTTAGACAAATGTAGGAGGTATTCTGTCTTTCGTTGAAGGAGGTTATCTAGCAAGGTTAGCAACTTTGGTCATTTGACATTGTGTTATGAATGGCCTGTTTCGCAATTCACAACGTAATTGGAGATCAACGATAGTTAACTTACTCCCTCATTACTAAATATCAGTTTACTTTGCTCTGCAATCTTTACATAGCAGTGCTCCTCTTATTTCGGGAGAACATTGGCATAATGACCATATGTTGGTTTTAAACTATTTAAAATGGGCACTTACAGGTATTTCCTGGGAAGTATTCATCCCTAGCCCCAGCCAGCCCCTGAAACATTACACAACACTTTTAAGAGTAGTTTAAATCAGGATGATAAAGAAATTACAGTGAATTATCCAACAAGTCTCTCTCTCTCTCTCTCTCTCTCTCTCTCTCTCTCTCTCTCTCTCTCTCTCTCTCTCTCTGTCTCTCTCTCTCTCTCTCTCTCTCTGTCTCTCTCGCTCATATAATAGTGAGGAAGGGAATATGTGAGCATTCAAGAGAACCGCTGGGCTGCAAACTTCTCTCAAAGCATCACAGCTAAACAGACAGCTGGGAGTCATTTAGTCAGGAAATGTACAACACCTCACCTTATTGACTGAGGGTCAGGCAGAGTGTTTGTGTGTGTGATAGACTGTACACACAGTGGGCATAGGAGTCCACAGAGGTCATTGGGGCAGCAGTGGTTCAGCAGTTAGGTAAATAAGACAATCACCAAATGTGTTAGTAGGGGAACCCAAAAGGGGTTGCATTGTGTTGTTGTGACCCTGAACTGCAACGGTATTACTGTATTAAATCTAATCTTGAATGTGAGTGGATTAATGTGTCTGGTAAAGAAAAAAATATTACCTATCCATTTCAAGGAAGAGAACTCTAACATTGGTCAAGCCCAACGCCAGACTTGTGGGACTTCATTAGGGTCCACTCTGTCTTTTTCCAGCTGTTTCTTAGTGCTGTGCTGCCGGGCCTCATGGTACATGGGAAGAGCATGGGCTGGAGGGAGAGAGAAAATTAGGTCCATGTCCTCTCAGTGTACTCTTTCTGCCATGTTGGACCCCAACAAGGTCATTATCACTTCCAGGTTTGTATTTACACATCCACGTTTTGTGTGTCTGTCCCCAACATACGTATGCTTGAATATCTGAGTAACACTGTGTGTGTGTGTGTGTGTGTGTGTGTGTGTGTGTGTGTGTGTGTGTGTGTGTGTGTGTGTGTGTGTGTGTGTGTGTGTGTGTGTGTGTGTGTGTGTGTGTGTGTGTGTGTGTGTGTGTGTGTGTGTGTACGTGTGTGCGTGTGTGTACGTGTGTACGTGTGTGTGTGTGTGTGTGTGTGTGTGTGTGTTTCCTCAAGGGTTACAGAGACATACTTAGTGTAGGGCTAGATTAAGTGATTTTCCATTCAGGAGCTCCTGTTGTCACTGCTCAGTGTTAATTCTTCTCCTCCACGCTACATTAAACAAAAAGGTTACTGTTAACAGATCCCCACTCTTTTCTCAATGGGCCATCACCACGCTTCCTCTTCCTTCTAATTTTCCAGCGCTAGGGCACAGGTTTGTCACTCAGCGACCATGACCTTTACTCTCACAGCCTGTCAGCGCGGCGATGAAATCACATGATGGATATAAAAAGGGTTCTGTCGCCTAAACAATAAGCTGTGTTTCCCTACTAGTCAATCACGGCTATGCCAGGTGTCTGGTCCTCCTATTCCTGTTCATACCTCAGTGAGAGATATACAAGGCTGACAGAGGAGAGCCACGCATCGTCCACGCATAGTGCAGCTGTGATTAGTGTGGAAATGACAGACTGTCTGGGTTAAAGACTGGTCAAGTGTGGTGGGTTGTAGGGAAGGGGGGTGTTGATTTAGGAGAGGGGTGAGTGTGTGTGTGTGTAAGCGGGGGGTATCACGCTGCCTGAGGTGGGAGAGGTGGCTGTCCCTGGCATGACTGGAGCCCTGGTGGTTGACGCGTGGCATCATGCCCTGTGGTGGTCTGTTCACTCACGGTCACCATCAGCTAATGGGCCTGCACTGTGAAAACACTGACTGAACACTGCCTGATGTCACCTCTGAAAGCTGTGTGTGTGTGAGAGAGCGAGTGTTGTGTGATACTGCTAGCATGTTTGTGGCTGATACTGTGTGTCTGTCTGTGTGTGTGTGTCTGTGTGTGTGTGTGTGTGTGTGTGTGTGTGTGTGTGTGTGTGTGTGTGTGTGTGTGTGTGTGTGTGTGTGTGTGAGAGAGAGCGAGTGTTGTTGTGTGATACTGCTAGCATGTTTGTGGCTGATACTGTGTGTCTGTCTGTCTGTGTGTGTGTGTCGTGTGTGTGTGTGTGTGTGTGTGTGTGTGTGTGTGTGTGTGTGTGTGTGTGTGTGTGTGTGTGTGTGTGTCTGTGTGTCTGTGTGTGTGTGTGTGTGTGTGTGTGTGTGTGTGTGTGTGTGTGTGTGTGTGATGAGTGTGTGTGTGTGTTAGGGCTGGGCGATATCGGCAAAATATAATATCACAATATTTTTATACAAATTTGACGGTGTGACGGTATGTTATGTTTTTGATGAATAAAAGTTATACATTTGCTTTATGAGTAGTGCGTGACCCTAGGGTGGCAACACATATATTCTAAATGATTTCAAATGGGTCTTTTTCCATTCGGATTGTTTTATACTGTTCAATTCAACCCCACCCCCAAAAAATCAGCATTTTCATAAATTTATGCATTTCATACGCTCATTTGAGGTCATTTCCACACGGCCACTTAGGAAGGCACAATTTGGGCGAACAATCTAGGTCTTATTTTTAACCAAAATGTTGCAATTACGATTTGACTTGTGATTTAGAGCAAAACACTTGGGTGAACTGTTGTTATAATTCTAATTCTAATTCTACTGTTAGAATATAACAGTGGGAACTTTAACTACAGTGTTTGACATGACAGCAAATTAAAATGCCAGGAAGGTGTTATTGTGACAGGGTAGGAACCAAAGTGTTGACAAGTATTTCCTAGGGCTTTGCTTATTCCTCTTTGATTTAAAAGATACTGTTGCACAAAAAAGCATGCAGATATAGGTCTACACCATCACTGATATTATCAGGCTGTATAGCTAGTTATGTTGGTTCTGACTCAGAGCTTTTTGAGCTAGCTAGTAATTAGCATTAGCGGCTAAGAAGATTTAGGCCCAACTAATTAAGAAAATACAAACTAGCTTTTATAGTGTAATTATAGAATGCTAAGGGATTATGATTAAGAAGCAAAGTGAAAACATCATCGTTGATGTCAAAATTGTTGCATGTGCTGCATTGACCAGGCAGAGACTGGAGGAACAACAAATGAGAGGAGAGATGAGAGAGAGGAGAGATGACTCAAGTAGCGAAGGTAACTATAAAAATGGAAGTTACACACAGCATATCATATTTAACAAACCAAACATTCAAATAATATTATAGAAGGTAAAGTAAAAACCCAAACCGGTCCGTGCATCAATACCGGTATATCGTCAAATACAGTATACCGCCCAGCCCTATTGTGTGTGTGACTGTGTGTGTTGAGGTACTTACGTGTGACGATGTATTCTTGCATCAGTGTCTCTCTTTCATCTTGCTCTTCACCACACACAGCTTAGCCCCCCTGCACACAGAGAGTTAGCGACGCCACACAGTTCATCTTTCCTTCTGTGAGAGACAAGGTCAGCTTTATACACCGTTCTCAAACATGGCTGCCTGTAGGATAGAGATGGCCAGTCTCTTCTGCTCTGCTCCTAACAGGATGGAGTCTAGACAACCCACTTCAGGCACATTATCAAATATACACACTATTGTTTCTCGCTGGGAGTTTGTACAGTGAAGTGAGAAAAAGACTGACAATGTACAGGACAGGTAAAAACGTGTTGTAAAAAATAACAGCTGTCGTCCCAGCCACCACAAAGGTAAACATTATCAGCTCAGTGTACCTATGACTCTTGACAGAGTCCTAGTAGACCTTAGCCAATCCGATTCCAGTCCCCACCATAATCTGATTCAGCTTGGGATGCCAGAGACAGCGCACCACACCCTGAGAGAGAAACAGAGACAGCGCACCACACCCTGAGAGAGAAACAGAGACAGGAGATGAGCTATACAGAGACATACTGAACATTTCATCGTAACATGAGATTGAAATGATTTGTAGCGAAGGAGCGGATACATTGTGGTAGTAGTTTGTGCTATTGACTGCGGTAGACTGTAGATGTAAAGTGGGACGTGGGCAGGTTTTTATCAGTCGGAGTGGTCTCTGCATTAGTTGACTATATTTGGTCGTCAGGACGGGGCCTGGATCCCTCAGTCTGTGTGTGACAGATGGCTTGCTGCCAAGTGCAAATGTGACCACGCTCATCCAGAGTGTGTGTGGTGTGTGTGCACACGCAAGTGTGTATGTTTAGCAGTGATGAAGCACTTGAGAGTGCACGTGTGCACTATTTTTGTGAGAGACTTCCAGTTTGGAAATTCTGAGAGATGCTAAGCAGATGTGTGGCAGGTAACACATTAGTGGCTGGACGTTGGATAATTCTGAATGCACAGCAGTCTTCTCACTCAGGCTTGTTGTGCTCTCTCTGTCTCTCTAAGTTCCTCTGTAACAAAGAGTCCTAATGTAGGAATGGAAGAGGATGCAATAATCCTACACATAATGAAAAAGGTTTATGACTGATGCTGGGCACAGTAGGCAGTATTACAAGAAGTGGGCAGTATTACAAGAAGTGGGCAGTATAACAAGCAGTAGGCAGTATTACAAGAAGTGGGCAGTATAACAAGCAGTGGGCAGTATTACAAGAAGTGGGCAGTATAATAAGCATTGGGCAGTATTACAAGTGGGCAGTATAACAAGCAGTGGGCAGTATTACAAGAAGTCGGCAGTATAACAAGCAGTGGGAAGTATTACAAGAAGTGGGCAGTATTACAAACAGTGAGCAGTAATACAAGCAGTGGGCAGAATTAAAAGCAGTGAGCGCTATTACAAGCAGTGGGCAGTATTACAAACAGTGGACAGTATTACAAGCAGTGGGCAGTATTACAAGAAGTGGGCAGTATTACAAGCAGTGGGAAGTATTACAAGAAGTGGGCAGTATTACAAGCAGTGAGCAGTATTACAAGCAGTGGGCAGAATTAAAAGCAGTGAGCGCTATTACAAGCAGTGGGCAGTATTACAAACAGTGGACAGTATTACAAGCAGTGGGCAGTATTACAAGAAGTGGGCAGTATTACAAGCAGTGAGCAGTATTACAAGCAGTGGGCAGTATTAAAAGCAGTGAGCGCTATTACAAGCAGTGGGCAGTATTACACGCATTGGGCAGTATTACAAGACATGGGAAGTATAGCAATCTGTGGGCAGTATTAAAAGCAGTGGGCAGTATTACAAGCTGTGGGCAGAATTACAAGCAGTGGGCAGTATTTCAAGAAGTGGGCAGTATTACAAGAAGATTGGAAAGCTACCGCGGTCATCCCCCACTTCAAAGGGGGTGACACTCAAGACTTAAATAATTAAAGACCTACATCCATCCTGCCCTGCCTTTCTAAAGTCTTTGAAAGCCAAGTTAACAAACAGATCAGTGACCATTTCGAATCCCACCGTACCTTCTCCGCTGTGCAATCTGGTTTCCGAGCTGGTCACGGGTGCACCTCAGCCACACTCAAGGTACTAAACGATATCATAACCGCCATCGATAAAATACATTACTGTGCAGCCGTCTTCATCGACCTGGCCAAGGCTTTCAATCACCGTATTCTTATAGGCAGACTCAACAGCCTTGGTTTCTCAAATGACTGCCACGCCTGGTTAAACCAACTGCTTCTCAGATAGAGTTCAGTGTGTCAAATGGGAGGGCCTGTTGTCCGGACCTCTGCCAGTCTCTATGGGGGTGCCACAGGCTTCAATTCTCGGCCCGACTCTTTTCCCTGTATATATCAACGATGTCGCTCTTGCTGCTGGTGATTCCTTGATCGACCTCTACGCAGATGACACCATTCTGTATACATCTGGCCCTTCTTTGGACACTGTGTTAACAAACCTCCAAACGAGCTTCAATGTCATGCAACACTCCTTCCGTGGCCTCCAACTGCTCTTAAACGCTAGAAAAATTGAATGCATGCTCTTCAACCCATCGCTGCCCACACCCGCAAGCCTGATTAGCGTCACCACACTGGACGGTTCTGACTTAATATGTGAACAACTACAAATACCTAGGTGTCTGGCTAGACTGTGAACTCTCCTTCCAGACTTATATTAAGCATCTCCAATCCAAAATGAAATCTAGAATCGGCTTCCTAATTCGCAACAAAGCATCCTTCACTCATGCGACCAAACATACCCTCGTAAAACGAACTATCATACCGATCCTCGACTTCGACGATGTCATTTACAAAATAGCCTCCAACACTCTACTCAGAAAACTGGATGCAGTCTATCACAGTGCCATCTGTTTTGTCACCAAAGCCCCATATACCACCCACCACTGCGACCTGTATGCTCTCAATGGCTGGCCCTCGCTTCATATTCGTCGCCAGACCCACTGGCTCCAGATCATCTATAAGTCTTTGCTAGGTAAAGCTCTGCCTTATCTCAACTCACTGGTCACCATAACAACACCCACCCGTAGCGCTCCAGCAGGTACAGTTGAAGTCGGAAGATTAAATAGACTTAGGTTGAAGTCATTAAAACTTGTTTTTCAACCATTCCACAATTTTCTTGTTAACAAAATATAGTTTTGGCAAGTCGGTCAGGACATCTACTTCGTGTATGACACTAGTAATTTTTCAAACAATTGTTTACAGACAGATTATTTCACATATAATTCACTGTATCACAATTCCAGTGGGTCAGAAGTTTATATACACTAAGTTGACTGTGCCTTTAAACAACTTGGAAAATTCCAGAAAATGATGTCATGGCTTTAGAAGCTTCTGATAGGCTAATTGACATCATTTGAGTCAATTGGAGGTGTACCTGTGGATGTATTTCAAGGCCTACCTTCAAACTCATTGCCTCTTTGCTTGACATCATGGGAAAATCAAAAGAAATCAGCCAAGACCTCAGAAATTTTTTTGTAGACCACCACAAGTCTTGAGCAATTTACAAACGTCTGAAGGTACCTTGTTCATCTGTACAAACAATAGTACGCACGTATAAACACCATGGGACCACACAGCCGTCATACCGCTCAGGAAGGAGACGAGTTCTGTCTCCTAGAGATGAACGTACTGTGGTGCGAAAAGTGCAAATCAATCCCAGAACAACAGCAAAGGACCAAATGAAGATGCTGGAGGAAACAGGTACAAAAGTATCTATATCCACAGTAAAACGAGTCCTATATCGACATAACCTGAAAGGCAGCTCAGCAAGGAAGAAGCCACTGCTCCAAAACCTCCATAAAAAGAGCCAGACTATGGTTTGCAACTGCACATGGGGACAAAGATCATACTTTTTGAATACATTTTCTCTGGTCTGATCAAACAAAAATAGAACTGTTTGGCCATAATGACCATTGTTGTGTTTGGAGGAAAAAGGGGGAGGCTTGCAAGCCGAAGAACACCATCCCAACCGTGAAGCATGGGGATGGCAGCACCATGTTGTGGGGGTGCTTTTCTGCAGGAGGGACTGGTGCACTTCTCAAAATAGATGGCATCATGATGAAAGAAATGTATGTGGACATATTGAAGCAACACCTCAAGACATCAGTCAGGAAGTTAAAGCTTGGTCGCAAATGGATCTTCCAAATGGACAATGACCCCAAGCATACTTCCAAAGTTGTGGCAAAATGGCTTAAGGACAACAAAGTCAAGGTATTGGAGTGGCCATCACAAAGCCCTGACCTTAATCCTATATACAATTTGTGGGCCGAACTGAAAAAGCGAGTGCGAGCAAGGAGGTCTAAAAACCTGACTCAGTTACACCAGCTCTGCCAGGAGGAATGGATCAAATTTCACCCTACTTATTGTGGGAAGCTTGTGGAAGGCTACCCGAAACGTTGGACCCAAGTGAAACAATTTAAAGGCAGTGCTACCAAGTACTAATTAACCCCAGTTTGACTAATTGAAGGAAATAAATGCTGAAATAAATCACTCTCTGCTATTATTCTGACATTTCACATTCTTAAAATAAAGTGGTGATCCTAACTGACCTAAAACAGGGATTTTTTACTAGGATTAAATGTCAGGAATTATGAAAAACTGAGTTTAAATGTATTTGGCTAAGGTGTATGTAAACTTACAACTTCAACTGAATATCTCACTCGTCATCCCCAAAGCCAACGCCTCCTTTGGCCACCTTTCCTTCCAGTTCTCTGCTGCCAATAACTGGAACGAATTGCAAAAATCGCTGAAGTTGGACACTTATATCTCCCTCACTAACTTTAAGTATCTGCTATCTAAGCAGCTTACCGATCGCTGCAGCTGTACACAGCCCTTCTGTAAATAGCCCATCCAACTACCTACCTCATCCCCATATTGTTTTTATTTACTTGTTTTGCTCTTTTGCACACCAGTATTTCTACTTGCACATCATCATCTTCACATCTATCACTCTAGTGTTCATTTTCTAAATTGTAATTACTTCGCTACTATGGCCTATTTATTGCCTTACCTCCTTACTCCATTTGTATATAGATTTTTCTATTGTGTTATTGACTGTACTTTTGTTTATCCCACGTGTAACTTTTTTGTCGCACTGCTTTGCTTTATCTTGGCCAGGTCGCAGTTGTGAATGAGAACTTGTTCTCAACTGGCCTACCTGGTTAAATAAAGGTGAAAAATATATATATATTTTTTAAGTGGGCAGTATTACAAGCTGTGGGCAGTTACAAACAGCGGGCAGTATTACAAGCTGTGGGCAGTTACAAACAGTGGGCAGTATTACAAGCTGTGGGCAGTATTACAAGCTGTGGGCAGTATTACAAGCTGTGGGAAGTTACAAACAGCGGGCAGTATTACAAGCTGTGGGCAGTTACAAACAGCGGGCAGTATTACAAGCTGTGGGCAGTTACAAACAGCGGGCAGTATTACAAACAGCGGGCAGTATTACAAGCTGTGGGCAGTTACAAACAGCGGGCAGTATTACAAGCTGTGGGCAGTTACAAACAGCGGGCAGTATTACAAGCTGTGGGCAGTTACAAACAGCGGGCAGTATTACAAACAGCGGGCAGTATTACAAGCTGTGGGCAGTTACAAACAGCGGGCAGTATTACAAGCTGTGGGCAGTTACAAACAGCGGGCAGTATTACAAGCTGTGGGCAGTTACAAACAGCGGGCAGTATTACAAGCTGTGGGCAGTTACAAACAGCGGGCAGTATTACAAGCTGTGGGCAGTTACAAACAGTGGGCAGTATTACAAGCTGTGGGGCAGTTACAAACAGTGGGCAGTATTACAAGCTGTGGGCAGTATTACAAACAGCGGGCAGTATTACAAGCTGTGGGCAGTTACAAACAGCGGGCAGTATTACAAGCTGTGGGCAGTTACAAACAGTGGGCAGTATTACAAGCTGTGGGGCAGTTACAAACAGTGGGCAGTATTACAAGCTGTGGGCAGTATTACAAACAGCGGGCAGTATTACAAGCTGTGGGCAGTTACAAACAGCGGGCAGTATTACAAGCTGTGGGCAGTTACAAACAGCGGGCAGTATTACAAGCTGTGGGCAGTTACAAACAGCGGGCAGTATTACAAGCTGTGGGCAGTTACAAGCAGCGGGCAGTATTACAAGCTGTGGGCAGTTACAAGCAGTGGGCAGTATTACAAGCTGTAGGGAGCATTACAAGCTGTAGGGAGCATTACAAGCTGTTGGGAGCATTACAAGAAGTGGGCAGTATTACA
Organism: Oncorhynchus clarkii lewisi; assembly: GCF_045791955.1. Taxonomy (NCBI): domain Eukaryota; kingdom Metazoa; phylum Chordata; class Actinopteri; order Salmoniformes; family Salmonidae; genus Oncorhynchus; species Oncorhynchus clarkii. The sequence continues at coordinate 21,832,968 of NC_092158.1, forward strand.
AGAAGTGGGCAGTATTACAAGAAGTGGGCAGTATTACAAGCTGTGGGCAGTTACAAACAGCGGGCAGTATTACAAACAGCGGGCAGTATTACAAGCTGTGGGCAGTTACAAACAGCGGGCAGTATTACAAGCTGTGGGCAGTTACAAACAGCGGGCAGTATTACAAGCTGTGGGCAGTTACAAACAGCGGGCAGTATTACAAGCTGTGGGCAGTTACAAACAGTGGGCAGTATTACAAGCTGTGGGGCAGTTACAAACAGTGGGCAGTATTACAAGCTGTGGGCAGTATTACAAACAGCGGGCAGTATTACAAGCTGTGGGCAGTTACAAACAGCGGGCAGTATTACAAGCTGTGGGCAGTTACAAACAGCGGGCAGTATTACAAGCTGTGGGCAGTTACAAACAGCGGGCAGTATTACAAGCTGTGGGCAGTTACAAGCAGCGGGCAGTATTACAAGCTGTGGGCAGTTACAAGCAGTGGGCAGTATTACAAGCTGTAGGGAGCATTACAAGCTGTAGGGAGCATTACAAGCTGTTGGGAGCATTACAAGAAGTGGGCAGTATTACAAGAAGTGGGCAGTATTACAAGAAGTGGGCAGTATTACAAGCTGTGGGCAGTTACAAACAGCGGGCAGTATTACAAACAGCGGGCAGTATTACAAGCTGTGGGCAGTTACAAACAGCGGGCAGTATTACAAGCTGTGGGCAGTTACAAACAGCGGGCAGTATTACAAGCTGTGGGCAGTTACAAACAGCGGGCAGTATTACAAGCTGTGGGCAGTTACAAACAGCGGGCAGTATTACAAGCTGTGGGCAGTTACAAACAGTGGGCAGTATTACAAGCTGTGGGGCAGTTACAAACAGTGGGCAGTATTACAAGCTGTGGGCAGTATTACAAACAGCGGGCAGTATTACAAGCTGTGGGCAGTTACAAACAGCGGGCAGTATTACAAGCTGTGGGCAGTTACAAACAGCGGGCAGTATTACAAGCTGTGGGCAGTTACAAACAGCGGGCAGTATTACAAGCTGTGGGCAGTTACAAACAGTGGGCAGTATTACAAGCTGTGGGGCAGTTACAAACAGTGGGCAGTATTACAAGCTGTGGGCAGTATTACAAACAGCGGGCAGTATTACAAGCTGTGGGCAGTTACAAACAGCGGGCAGTATTACAAGCTGTGGGCAGTTACAAACAGCGGGCAGTATTACAAGCTGTGGGCAGTTACAAACAGCGGGCAGTATTACAAGCTGTGGGCAGTTACAAGCAGCGGGCAGTATTACAAGCTGTGGGCAGTTACAAGCAGTGGGCAGTATTACAAGCTGTAGGGAGCATTACAAGCTGTAGGGAGCATTACAAGCTGTTGGGAGCATTACAAGAAGTGGGCAGTATTACAAGAAGTGGGCAGTATTACAAGAAGTGGGCAGTATTACAAGCTGTGGGCAGTTACAAGCAGTGGGCAGTTACAAGCAGTGGGCAGTATTACAAGCTGTAGGGAGCATTACAAGCTGTGGGCAGTATTACAAGCTGTGGGCAGTATTACAAGCTGTGGGCAGTTACAAACAGCGGGCAGTATTACAAGCTGTGGGCAGTTACAAACAGCGGGCAGTATTACAAGCTGTGGGCAGTTACAAACAGCGGGCAGTATTACAAGCTGTGGGCAGTTACAAACAGTGGGCAGTATTACAAGCTGTGGGGCAGTTACAAACAGTGGGCAGTATTACAAGCTGTGGGCAGTATTACAAACAGCGGGCAGTATTACAAGCTGTGGGCAGTTACAAACAGCGGGCAGTATTACAAGCTGTGGGCAGTTACAAACAGCGGGCAGTATTACAAGCTGTGGGCAGTTACAAACAGCGGGCAGTATTACAAGCTGTGGGCAGTTACAAACAGTGGGCAGTATTACAAGCTGTGGGGCAGTTACAAACAGTGGGCAGTATTACAAGCTGTGGGCAGTATTACAAACAGCGGGCAGTATTACAAGCTGTGGGCAGTTACAAACAGCGGGCAGTATTACAAGCTGTGGGCAGTTACAAACAGCGGGCAGTATTACAAGCTGTGGGCAGTTACAAACAGCGGGCAGTATTACAAGCTGTGGGCAGTTACAAGCAGCGGGCAGTATTACAAGCTGTGGGCAGTTACAAGCAGTGGGCAGTATTACAAGCTGTAGGGAGCATTACAAGCTGTAGGGAGCATTGCAAGCTGTTGGGAGCATTACAAGAAGTTGGCAGTATTACAAGAAGTGGGCAGTATTACAAGCTGTGGGCAGTTACAAGCAGCGGGCAGTATTACAAGCTGTAGGGAGCATTACAAGCTGTAGGGAGCATTACAAGCTGTTGGGAGCATTACAAGAAGTGGCCAGTATTACAAGAAGTGGGCAGTATTACAAGAAGTGGGCAGTATTACAAGCTGTGGGCAGTTACAAGCAGTGGGCAGTTACAAGCAGTGGGCAGTATTACAAGCTGTAGGGAGCATTACAAGCTGTGGGCAGTATTACAAGCTGTGGGCAGTATTACAAGCTGTGGGCAGTTAAAACAGCGGGCAGTATTACAAACTGTGGGCAGTTACAAGCAGCGGGCAGTACTACAAGCTGTGGGCAGTTACAAGCAGCGGGCAGTATTACAAGCTGTGGGCAGTTACAAGCAGCGGGCAGTATTACAAGCTGTAGGGAGCATTACAAGCTGTAGGGAGCATTGCAAGCTGTTGGGAGCATTACAAGAAGTTGGCAGTATTACAAGAAGTGGGCAGTATTACAAGCTGTGGGCAGTTACAAGCAGCGGGCAGTATTACAAGCTGTAGGGAGCATTACAAGCTGTAGGGAGCATTACAAGCTGTGGGCAGTATTACAAGCTGTAGGGAGCATTACAAGCTGTGGGCAGTATTACAAGCTGTGGGCAGTATTACAAGCTGTAGGGAGCATTACAAGCTGTAGGGAGCATTACAAGCTGTAGGGAGCATTACAAGCTGTAGGGAGCATTACAAGCTGTAGGGAGCATTACAAGAAGTGGGCAGTATTACAAGCTGTGGGCAGTATTACAAGCTGTAGGGAGCATTACAAGCTGTAGGGAGCATTACAAGCTGTAGGGAGCATTACAAGCTGTAGGGAGCATTACAAGCTGTAGGGAGCATTACAAGAAGTGGGCAGTATTACAAGCTGTAGGGAGCATTGCCAGAAGTGGGCAGTATTACAAGTTGTAGGGAGCATTACAAGCTGTGGGCAGTATTACAAGCAGTGGGCAGTATTACAAGCAGTGGGCATGGATGGAGTATTAGTGTGGATTGGAAGACCCTAGTTAACCCCAGTTTGACAAAGTGAGCGTGTGGGTGGAGGGAGTGATTGTATGTACATGTGTATTAGTGTGGTGTTTTTTGTGTGAGGTGTGTTTGCCAGAGAGAGAGTGGTATAGCTGTGGCATGGCGTGCCCTGGCCCTGCGGGTGGATCAGGGTAGCCCTGTGGGGGGTGGGACAGGATGGGGAAGGGCAGGACTAAGGGTGCTGTGCTGTGGGAAGGGTTTGTGACAGCGTCAAAGCTGCTTAACGCACAGCTGTTCAGCCTCCCACCAGGCTCCCCCTGGTAGGGGGGAACCCCACACACACAGCAACACAAAACACCCTTATAAATGCACATACTTACACAATGCATAGGCATTACACATCATGCACTTACGTAAACAGTCAGCCAAACACCCCCACCCCCAGACCCGGCAGGCACCACCAGCAGCTGTGTGTGTGCCGAGTGGGTAAGTGTACTGGACATATAGGGGTTAATCTGCCCCACTGACCATGTGGTGGAGTAATTGATGATTTAGAAAGATCAAGAAAACGCTCCCAAACAGGACTGGGTCTTTAGGTAATCTATCCTATCAGCTTGGAGATTATAGATCATTTCATTTACATCACATGAGGATTTCCATTACACTCCAGTTGAGCTCAGAGACTTGACCCAGCAGCCTAACACAGGCAATAACCAAGTAGAACAACAGTCCAGTCCAATCCAACCCAACTGATTTAGCCCAGACAAGTATAGCCCAGGCCAGCAGAGCTATGTGGTAGCCTCACCCAGGCGACCCAGCAGTAGGGTTCAAATGTGGATATTCAGAGCCATGTGTTTATAGTGTGTTTATAGTGTGGGGAATACACTGTTTACACTCCTACTCCACTACATCACACCATGAAGGAGATGAGAGAGGCACTTTAATCAGCTATTCAATAGCATTCTTTCTCTGCCTCCTGTCTGAAAAGAGAACATGTAGTGGATAGTATCTATCAATGTGTGGCTGATGAAGAGAAACAAATTGGTTAGATTTTGGTTAGTCAAACTGAGCATGTTTTTGATCTTCAGAAAGAACTTCCTGGCCCTTGGTTAGCTGCCAGTGTGTTCATTTTAACAGGGGTATTGCTGTTGACAGAGAGAGATAAAGGGTTCCCCGGCAGAAACAGAAGGGAGAAAGGACCACAGCTGACTATTTACCCACAGCAGCCAAACATCTAGCTTTGGTATAACTAAAGGGGGAAATCTCAATTAAAGTGTGAGTTTGCCTTAGCACCCCATAACCGACATCAGAATGAACTCCAAATAGGCCATTGTGGAGGAGCAGTGTACTGACCCACAAAGAGGAGAACCATAGCCCATTTGTCCCTGTCCCACCTTTCACCCTCCTCCTCCCTCTAAAGATGAAAGCCTAAACCTCTCCATCAAAGAAAGAAGGAGAGGGAAAGGCAGGCTTCTGTTTGAGAGCCACCACACGTGAGAAGTGAAGTGTAGAGTACAAACATCAACACACAGACACGCTATGGGAATGTGAGGCAGGGACACAACTTCTCCCCAGGGCAATCTACTGTAGGATTTCCAGGACTGCCACATCCACTAGTACTCTCACTGAGAGGTATTTCTCTGAGAAATGTCCCACTGTACCTCAGTGGGAGGGAGTCTGTGAGTTGTCGCCTGGTTCATGGCCTCCTGTGATAGACAGAGATAAGTTAAGAGAGGATGGAGTATTTACCTTATCGAGGATTTTAAAAATCCTCCGTTCCTTAGCACAGCCTATGGCCCAGGTCTGGGTTTATGCAGACTGTTTAGTTACCTTGCCTTTCACTCGACTGTATGGTACACCACTTCATAAAGACAGCACTTAAATTCTTAACCCATCTCAGAGCGGGACGGGCTAGTGTAAACACAGTAAATTGCTCATTCGTCAGGTCCCCTGAGTGCACCTCCCACCCCCCCAAAATTAACTTTACTACCTAGCTCTGGCTTGGGATGGGGAAGGTACTAAATATACATGGGTACATGCACTTAGAGGTGTGTCTCTCTCTGTAGGCTGTGCCAGGTCTGCTGTCAGACAGGAGAGGGAGAGGTGATGGCAGCCGGCTGGAAGAGGAGAGAGGCAGGGCAAGCAGGGTGCAACATGGCCGCTGTAACCCCAAGTAGAGGATAGCCGAACCTGGCTGTCAGGCATGGACCAGAGGGATACTGAGGAAGCTATTAGCCTCCATCAGACCTCACTGTTATGACTACAAATACACTCTGCTAAATCCCCTGGCTGACAGAGACAGTAGAGATGGAGATAGAGAGAGGGAGGGAGACAAATCAAATCAAATTGCATTTGCCACATGCATTGAATACACCTTACTGTGAAGCACTTACTTACAAGCCCTTAACCAACAATACAGATCAAGAAAATAATTACTAAATAAACTAAAGTATTAAAAAAATCTAATCAATCAAAAAGTAACACAAGAAATGCACATTACAATAACGAGGCTATATACAGGGGGTACCGGTTCCCGAGTCAATGTGGGGGGGTACAGGTTAGTCTCTGTATTCAGATATCCAAAAGGAGCGATGGAAAGGGATTGAGGTGGAAGAAGCGAGGGAGAAAAAGAGCTGCACTGTACTGTATGACATCACAGACAACAGAGAGAACATACTCCCAACGATGAGCTGTGTATACTGTACTGTATGACATCACAGACAACAGAGAGAACATACTCCCAACGATGAGCTGTGTATACTGTACTGTATGACATCACAGACAACAGAGAGAACATACTCCCAACGATGAGCTGTGTATACTGTACTGTATGACATTACAGACAACAGAGAGAACATACTCCTAACGATGAGCTGTGTATACTGTACTGTATGACATCACAGACAACAGAGAGAACATACTCCCAACGATGAGCTGTGTATACTGTACTGTATGACATCACAGACAACAGAGAACATACTCCCAACGATGAGCTGTGTATACTGTACTGTATGACATCACAGACAACAGAGAGAACATACTCCCAACGATGAGCTGTGCATACTGTACTGTTTGACATCACAGACAACAGAGAGAACATACTTCCAACGATGAGCTGTGTATACTGTACTGTATGACATCACAGACAACAGAGAGAACATACTCCCAACGATGAGCTGTGCATACTGTACTGTATGACATCACAGACAACAGCGAGAACATACTCCCAACGATGAGCTGTGCATACTGTACTGTATGACATCACAGACAACAGAGAGAACATTTCCAATGATGGGATGGTGGTGTGGTTTCAATTAGCGACAGACCTCTCTCTCTGATCTGAACCTCTATTTACCCAGGTGAAGAGAGCTATTTTGATTGGCTGATGCAAGACAGCCACTGCAGTGGAGTGTTGGTGAGGAGAACACCTGCAGCTGCTGTATCTCTAGAAGCATTATAGAGGTGTAAATAACTGCTACTCCATGTTATGTTATGGATACATGCACTTTGCCTTGGCAACACATAGCATGTAGGTTCTCTACATGCAGATAGATTGTGTAGAACATTACTTCACATGCACATTAATGTGTGTGTGAATGGACTATGATCATTTTGCTAGTTATACTATTTCATTCTCTATCTAATGTTTACTGAAGCAATTGGAAAAGCATCTACTGTGCCTCTCCTGCCAACACTGGATGGAGATGACAGGCAGAGAATAGGGGTACATTTCTACCCTCTTTTCTGGCTTGGCTGGGCCTTCAAATTGTGTTCCTGACTCTTTTCTCCTCTCTTCTCTTTCATGGGCTTGGCTGGGTTGAGCTGGGTTTTCCAGTTCGCCCTGCACTGAAAGACGATCATGCTACTGGCAAAACATAGTGTTGGGGGAACATCACCATTCTGGTCTCCTCCACAAGTAGCACAGTTGGTCACATAACTCAAGTCAGATGTTTTAATGAAAGGCTTTCTATTGAAATGCAACAATGATACATGTAGGCTAATTATGATGTTCAGACACAAATGCATGGCTTGAATTACATAATGTAATACAAAGCCTTAGTCAATTGTTCCATAATTAACAACCCAGAACTTCCAACTTCCTGACGGTCTGACCCCAGGTGGTGAGGGTAGGCAACAACACATCTGCCACGCTGATCCTCAACACCGGGGCCCCTCAAGGGTGTGTGCTTGGCCCCTCCTGTACTCCCTGTTCACCCACAACTGCGTGGCCAAGCACGACTCCAACAGCATCATTAAGTTTGCTAACGACACAACAGTGGTAGGCCTGATCACCGACAACGATGAGAACGCCTATAGGGAGGAGGTCAGAGACCTGGCAATGTAGTGCCAGGACAACAACCTCTCCCTCAGTGTGATCAACACAAAGGAGATGATTGTGGAGTACAGGAAAAGGAGGGCCGAACAGGCCCCCATTAACATCACGGTGCTATAGTGGAGCGGGTCGAGAACTTCAAGTTCCTTGGTGTCCACATCACCAATAAACTATCATGGTCAAAACACACCAAGACAGTCGTGAAGAGGGCACGACAAAACCTTTTCCCCCTCAGGAGACTGAAAAGATTTGGCATGGGTCCTCAGATCCACAAAAAGTTGTACAGCTGCACCATCGAGAGCATCCTGAACGGTTGCATCATCGCCTGGTATGGCAACTGCTTGGCATCCGACCGCAAGGCGCTACAAAAGGTAGTGCGTATGGACCTATACATCACTGGGGCCAAGCTTCCTGCTATCCAGGACCTCTATACTATGCCGTGTCAGAGGAAGGCCCAAAAAAACTGTCAAAGTCTCCAGTCACCCAAGTCATAGACTGTTTTCTCTTTTACCGCACGGCAAGCAGTACCGGAGCACCAAGTCTAGGTCCAAAAGGCTCCTTAACAGCTTCTACCCTCAAGCCATAAGACTCCTGAACACTTAATCAAATGGCCACCCGGACTATTTACATTGATCCCCCTCTTCCCTTCGTTTTCACACTGCTGCTACTCTCTGTTTATTATCTCTGCATAGTCACTTCACCCCTACCTACATGTACACTGCTGCTACTCTCTGTTTATTATCTATGCATAGTAACTTCACCCCTACCTACATGTACACTGCTGCTACTCTCTGTTTATTATCTATGCATAGTCACTTCACCCCTACCTACATGTACACTGCTGCTACTCTCTGTTTATTATCTATGCATAGTCACTTCACCCCTACCTACATGTACACTGCTGCTACTCTCTGTTTATTATCTCTGCATAGTCACTTCACCCCTACCTACATGTACACTGCTGCTACTCTCTGTTTATTATCTATGCATAGTCACTTCACCCCTACCTACATGTACACTGCTGCTACTCTCTGTTTATTATCTCTGCATAGTCACTTCACCCCTACCTACATGTACACTGCTGCTACTCTCTGTTTATTATCTATGCATAGTCACTTCACCCCTACCTACATGTACACTGCTGCTACTCTCTGTTTATTATCTCTGCATAGTCACTTCACCCCTACCTACATGTACACTGCTGCTACTCTCTGTTTATTATCTCTGCATAGTCACTTCACCCCTACCTACATGTACACTGCTGCTACTCTCTGTTTATTATCTCTGCATAGTCACTTCACCCCCACCTACATGTACACTGCTGCTACTCTCTGTTTATTATCTCTGCATAGTCACTTCACCCCTACCTACATGTACACTGCTGCTACTCTCTGTTTATTATCTCTGCATAGTCACTTCACCCCCACCTACATGTACACTGCTGCTACTCTCTGTTTATTATCTCTGCATAGTCACTTCACCCCTACCTACATGTACACTGCTGCTACTCTCTGTTTATTATCTCTGCATAGTCAATTCACCCCTACCTACATGTACACTGCTGCTACTCTCTGTTTATTATCTCTGCATAGTCACTTCACCCCTACCTACATGTACACTGCTGCTACTCTCTGTTTATTATCTATGCATAGTCACTTCACTCCTACCTACATGTACACTGCTGCTACTCTCTGTTTATTATCTCTGCATAGTCACTTCACCCCTACCTACATGTACAAATGACCTCGAATAACCTGTACCCCCGCACATTGACTCAGTGCTAGTACCCCCTGTATATAGCCTCATTATTGTTACGTAATCCTATTGTGTTATTTTTTTTTTCATTTTTTACTTTAGTTTATTTAGCAAATATTTTCTTAACTCTATTTCTTGAAGTGCAAGGATGCTTAGCTAACATTCCCCTAGTAAGCATTGCATGGTTGTATTCGGCGCAAGTGACAAATAACATTTGATTTGAAATAACTATTGATTTTGTGCATCATTTAAAAACGCTAAACTTAGATGTGTTTTGGTTGTTGAGTCAATTAGAGCATGCCCATTTCAAGCTCATCTTTCCAAAAAATAATGTTATTTCAGAATATTTAGGCAACTTAGCTGGCTAACTCATCGATCCTACTTTGTAGAATGCCCCTCTGGTGGCTACTGGTTCTGTTGCATTGTGTGTACTGGACTGTGTAATATACCCCTCTGGCCTGAGTAATTATGTTTAGCGTTTAGCAGTATCTACAGTATCAGACCTTACTAATTGAGTACAGCAGTATCTATAGTATCAGACCTTACTAATTGAGTACAGCAGTATCTACAGTATCAGACCTTATTGAGTACAGCAGTATCTACAGTATCAGACCTTATTAATTGAGTACAGCAGTATCTACTGTATCATACCTTACTAATTGAGTTTAGCAGCATCCAGTATTCCCCAGGCCAACTCTCCTCTCCTGCCTGTATAGTCACAGTACTGTCTGTACTGTAGCTCTAATCCCTGCTGGGGATAATTCAGCTCTGGATAAATGGGAGATTAAAGAAACTACCTTAAACCTCTTAATCTAAACAGACAAGACTTCTTTCCTGCCCAAATGAGAGCTTAGACTGATGTCGGAGAGTTTTAGGATGGAACACAAGGACAAACCACAAATCCTGAGAGGAAATTAAATTCTAGGATCTTTCTAGGTAAGTCCTCAATACTGCATCTGTTGCAAATGTACACAAATTAATGTTGTCCCTTCAACCAAATAATGTTTGATTATCTATGTCCATGGTTGTTTATGTTTGTGAACCAATACATTTAAATGAAACTTTTGGATATGATGTAGCCATTCTGGTCAGTTATTATTAGTGTTGCAGTCAGAGTTCTTCTCTGTTGAAGAACACCAGCTTCCTATTGCCCTCGTCCTTTTTCACCGACGTCCCCGTCACCAGCAACTTGTCATCGGGGCAATACACAGTCACACACCACAGTTCATCCAGCTGATACTAGACAAACACGTTTGTACAAAACTTAATGTCACACAGTTGTCTTCAGTTACTGTACCCTGCACATGTAGGTAGTGTGCCAACCAGTTACGTTGAAGTAATCACAAGAGATCCCATAAAGGGTGTTAAATCACCAATGATTCATGCCAAGGGAATAATGACAGTAGTACTCACATGGGGAAGGTGAAAAGAACTGTAGCCACATTCAAAATCAAAATCAAATCAAATTTTATTTGTCACATACACATGGTGAGCAGATGTGTCGCGATATGCTTGTGCTTCTAGTTCCGACCATGCAGTAATATCTAACAAGTAATCTAACCTAACAATTTCATAACAACTACCTTATACACACAAGTGTCAAGGAATGAATAAGAATATGTACATAAAAATAAATGAATGAGCGATGGCCGAACGGCATAGGCAAGATGCAGTAGATGGTATAGAGTGCAGTATATACATATGAGATGAGTAATGTAGGGTATGTAAACATTATATAAAGTGGCATTGTTTAAAGTGGCTAGTGATGTATTTATTACATACATTTTTTTCATTTTAAAGTGGCTAGAGATGAGTCAGTATGTTGGCAGCAGCCACTCAATGTTAGTGATGGCTGTTTAACAGTCTGATGGCTTTGAGATAGAAGCTGTTTTTCAGTCTCTCGGTCCCTGCTTTGATGCACCTGTACTGACCTCGCCTTCTGGATGATAGCGGGGTGAACAGGTTGTTGTCCTTGATGATCTTTTTGGCCTTCCTGTGACATCGGGTGGTGTATGTGTCCTGGAGGGCAGGTAGTTTGCCCCCGGTGAGGCGTTGTGCAGACCTCACTACCCTCTGGAGAGCCTTACGGGTATGGGCGGAGCAGTTGCCGTACCAGGCGGTGATGCAGCCCGACAGGATGCTCTCGATTGTGCATCTGTAAAAGTTTGTTTTTGGTGACAAGACTAATTTCTTCAGCCTCCTGAGATTGAAGAGGCACTGCTGCGCCTTCTTCACCATGCCGTCTGTGTGGGTGGACCATTTCAGTTTGTCCGTGATGTGTGCGCTGAGGAACTTAAAACTTTATACCTTCTCCACTACTGTCCCATTGATGTGGATAGGGGGCTTCTCCCTCTGCTGTTTCCTGAAGTCCCCGTTCATCTCCTTTGTTTTGTTGACATTGAGTGTGAGGTTATTTTCCTGACACCACACACCGAGGGCCCTCACCTCCGTCTCGTCGTTGTTGGTAATCTTAATGATGAGTTTGGAGGGTACTATGGTGTTAAATGCTGAGCTGTAGTTGATGAACACCATTCTTACATAGGTATTCCTCTTGTCCAGATGGGTTAGGGCAGTGTGCAGTGTGTGGAGATTGCGTCGTCTGTGGACCTATTGGGGCAGTAAGTAAATTGGAGTGGGTCTAGGGTGTCAGGTAGAGTGGAGGTGATATGGTCCTTGACTAGTCTCTCAAAGCACTTCATGATGACGGAAGTGAGTGCTATGGGGCGATAGTCATTTAGCTCAGTTACCTTCGCTTTCTTGGGAACAGGAACAATGGTGGCCCTCTTGAAGCATGTGGGAACAGCAGACTGGGATAAGGATTGATTGGATATGTCCGTAAACACACCAGCCAGCTGGGGCGCGGTTGGGGATGTCGTCTGGGCCGGCAGCCTTGCGAGTGCTAACACGTTTAAATGTTTTACTCACGTTGGCTGCAGTGAAGGAGAGCCCGCAGGTTTTGGTAGCGGGCCGTGTCAGTGGCACTGTGTTGTCCTCAAAGCGAGCAAAGAAGTTGTTTAGTTTGTCTGGGAGCAAGACATGGTTGGTTTTCCTTTTGCAGTCCGTGATTGACTGTAGACCCTGCCACATACCTCTCGTGTCTGAGCCGTTGAATTGCGACTCTACTTTGTCTCGATACTGAGGCTTAGCTTGTCTGATTGCCTTGCGGAGGGAAAAGCTACACTGTTTGTATTCGGTCATGTTTCCGGTCACCTTGCCCTGATTAAAAGCAGTGGTTGGTGCTTTCAGTTTCGAGCGAATGCTGGCATCAATCCACGGATTCTGATTGGGGAATGTTTTAATAGACGCTGCAGGTGCAACATCACCGATGCACTAGCTACTAAACTCGCTCACCGAATCAGCGTATTCATCAACGATCCACGTGACCGAAGAAATCTTGAAGCGTGGAATCCGATCGTTCGGACCAGCATTGAACAGACCTGAACACAGGCGCTTCCTGTTTTAGTTTCTGTCTATAGGCTGGGAGCAACAAAATGGAGTCGTGGTCAGATTTTCCAAAAAGATGGGTGGGGGAGGGCTTTATATGCGTCGCGGAAGTTAGAATAACAATGATCCAGGGTTTTGCCAGCCCGGGTCGCGCATTCGATATGCTGATCAAATTTAGGGAGCCTTGTTTTCAGATTAGCCTTGTTAAATCCCCAGCTGCAATAAATGCAGCCTCAGGATATGTGGTTTCCAGTTTACACAGAGTCAAATGTAGTTCTTTCAGGGCCGTCGATGTGTTTGATTGGGGCGGGATATACACGACTGTGATTATGATCGAGGAGAATTCTCTTGGTAGATAATGCGGTCTGCATTTTATTGTAAGGAATTGTAGGTCAGGTGAACAAAAGGATTTGAGTTCCTGTATGTTGTTATGATCACACCACACCATGATCACTCCAGCTTAAAGGGACATACAGAACACTCATTAAGACTCCAGGGGAACCCCTCTGCTTCTGTGTATAGAATGTGTGCTGGACAGCTTTGCTGATGGTGACAGACTGGCCGTCTTTATTTGCACTTGGGGAAAAATATTAGCTCTTTCCCCGCTGAAACAACAGAGAATGTAGGATGCGTGTTCAGACATTACAACTTCCCTGAAAGTACTGAGTCAAGGCTGGAGAAGAGGGACTCGCTCCAATGTATATACCCATAGGCAAAGAGCTAGTAGGAACGAATCAGGAAAGCATAGGCAGTGAGGCAGGCTGATAGATCTCACCTCCTCGAGATGCCAGAGTTGTACTGTCATAGGAGAAGGTGAGACAGGAAGTGTCTATTCCTGGGGCGTGGGCCTGGCGACAGTGGAACTTGGTGTGACAAGGTCAAAGGTATGACAAGTGAAGGTGACCCGACATTCACAGACATTGTATCAGAATGAACATCCCAGGACATTGTCTCAGTGACTGAGGTAGAAAATGCATGCTCCCTAGACTGTCAACCATCCTTAGTGAACTTCTAAACACTTTGCTAGAGGTTTTCTTTCACAAACGGATGTTGAACTCCACTCCAGTAACATAAAGCTATGTTCATGCTCCATCTCTTCAAGACAACATACAGTTTTAATTTCTTCCTAAAACACTATACCCTCAAAACCTCCATGCTGTATGAAATCCTCCAACCTTTGCAGACAGGACACATATAGTACACACATTTGTTTGATTTTAGACTCCGGGGGTTTACCTTGGCAAGCTGAGCTGCCTGACTACTAGTCTTTGTTTTTCTCTATTCAAATTCGAAACACACTACAGTTGCCATAACTCAAGCCATAAGTCCCACACCACATTACACATTACATAGCAGACAAAACCCTTTGTCCTAACGCATTTAGGACATTTAGGCCTGGGTAGGTTGGAAAGCTTACAAGTTAATAGATTTTACATGTGACTGGGGTCAGTCGTAGTAATATCAATAACACTGTAACCAATGTGTCAGGAGCGTCATATGTCCACTGACAACACCTAAATGACAATATGGTTGACATGATCAACACATGCACTATGGTGATCCTCTTTAGCTCAGTTGGTAGACCATGGATAGCGGGTTCGATTCCCGGGACCACCCATTTGTAAAATGTACTATTCACACATGACTGCATGAAAAAAGCATCTGCTAAATTGCCTGACAGTGCTAACGCGGGCTAAGACTCACTCACAGGTTAAAAACACCAACACAGAACTTCATTTTACATTTATAGATCACGTAGTGTAGAAGGATATAAAATCTAATTTAATTTGTCGCCTGCGCCGAATATAACTGGTGTAGACTTTACAGTGAAATGTTTACTTACGAGCCCTTTCCCAACAATGCAGGGTAAAACAAATAAATACAAAATGGCAAATAATAAAATAAAATAAATGGAAACACAAAATAACGAGGCTACATACAAGTCTATGTGCAGAGTAGCAGCAGCGTATGTAAAGTGTGTGAAAGTGTGTGTGTGTGTGTGTGTGTGTGTGTGTGTGTGTGTGTGTGTGTGTGTGTGTGTGTGTGTGTGTTTGCGTGCGTGTGTGTGTGTGTGTGTGTGTGTGTTTTGGAGTGTCAGTGTATTAGTGTCAGTGTATTGAGGGTGTGGGTAGAGTCAGGATGTCAATGCAAATTGTCCAGGTAGCCATTTGATTAAGCTCTTTAAGCTCTAGACCCCCTCTCAACTTCAGGCCCGTCGATGTGAATGGGGGCGTGCTCGGCCCTCCATTTCCTGTACTCCACGATCAGCTCCTTTTGTCTTGCTGACGTTGAGGGAGAGGTTGTTGCCCTGGCACCACACTGCCAGGTCTCTGACCTCCTCCCTGTAGGCTGTCTCATTGTTGTTGGTGATCAGGCCTACCATCGTTGTGTCGTTGGCAAGCCTAATGATAGTGTTGGAGTCGTGCGTGGCTACGCAGTCCTGGGCAAACAGGAAGTACAGGAGGGGACTAAGCACAAACCACTGGGGGGCCCTCGTGCTGAGGGTCAGCGTGGCGGATGTGTTGTTGCCTACCCTCACCACCTGGGGGGGCGGCCCGTCAGGAAGTCTATGATCCAGTTGCAGAGGGAGGTGTGTAATCCCAGGGTCCTTAGTTTAGTGATGAGCTTGGAGTCAATGAACAGCATTCTCACGCAGGTTAAAGGGCAGTGTGGAGTGCAATAGATTGCGTCATCTGTGGATCTCTTGTGGCAGTATGGGAATTGGAGTGGATCCAGGGTGTCTGGGATGATGGTGGCTACAGATGTGAGTGCGTTGATAGTAATTTAGACAGTTTTCCTTGGTGTTCTTGGGCACAGGGACTATGGTGGTCTGCTTGAAAAATGTTGGTATTACAGACTGGGTCAGGGAGATGTTGGAAATGTCAGTGAACATGCCAGCTGGACAGTGCATGCTCAGATTATGCATCCTGGTATTCCATCTGGCTCTGCAGCCTTGTGAATGTTAACCTGTTTAAAAAGGTCTTACTCACATCGGCTACAGAGAGTCATATAACACAGTTGTCCAGAACAGCTGGTGCTATCATGCATGGTTCAGTGTTGCTTAACTCGAATTGAGCATAGAAGGTATTTAGCTCATCTGGTAAGATCACGTCACTGGACAGCTTGCGTCTGGGTTTCTCTTTGTAATCTGCGATAGTTTGCAAGCCTTGCCACATCTGACTTGCGTCAGAGCCAATGTAGAAGGATTCGATCTTGGTCCTGTATTGACACTGCCTGTTTTGCTCGTTTGTTGTTTTGAGTAGCAGGATTTCTTATATGCATCCGGAATAGTGTCCCGCTCCTTGATAGCGGCAGCTCTAGCCTTTAGCTCAGTGCGGACGTTGCTTGTAATCCATGGCTTCTGGTTGGGATATGTACGTACGGTCACTGTGGGGACAACATTGTAAATGCTCTTATTAATGAAGCTGGTGACAGATGTGAGAAACTCCTCAATGCCATCTGATGAATCCGGTAACGTATTCGCCCCACAGGGCGAGCTTTGTATGCATCTCTGTATGTGGAGTAAAGGTGATCTAGAGTTTCTAGTTGCACAATTGACATCCTCTAGTTGCACAAATGAGATAAAAAGGATTTCAGTTTTCCTGCATTAAAATCACCGGCCACTAGGAGCACCGCCTCTGGATGAGCCTTTTCTTGTTTGCTTATGGCCTTGTACAGCTTGTCTTTATGCCAGCATCAGTTTGTGGTGGCAAATAGACCGTTTCTTTTCGAAACTGTCTCGGTAAATAATATGGTCTACAGCTGATCATGAGGTATTCTAACTTAGGGAGCAGAACCTCGGGACTTCCTTAATATTAAAGATCACGCACCAGCTGTTCTTAACAAAAAGGCACATGCCCCCTCCCCTGAGTTTACTCAATGCTTCCGTTCTGTCCTGCTGATAAATATAAAAACTAGTTGATAGGATAGTCTCGAACAGGTGCTTGTCTAGTTTATTCTCCAGTGATTGCACATTTGCCAATAGAATGGAAGGTAGAGGCGGCTTATCCACGGAATCATTACGTACAAAAATAGTTAAGAGCATCAAGGAAATAAATAGCACAGGAGCCCGTAAAATGGCTGCTATTCCCTCCAGCGCCATCTCTCTTTAGGAGTCTTGATGGGGTTATGGTAAACTGGTATTAACATAGAACAGTTAGGCTACAGAATGAGATAAAAGCTAGTGGCCACCCACATTTATCTCAGCTCCCTAACCATGTCCACTCAGCCTGCCTGAAGGTGTTTCCAAGATGGCCTCCCATCAAATATGGGTCCTCTGTGCTTACTGCTTACTCAGTTTGTTACAGTGCAGCAGCTCCTGTGGTGGTAGAGTGGCTGTGTGTGCCAAGGCCCACAGGTCTGTACTGTTGGCATTGCCCCAATGTGCCTTCAGCATGGAATGGCACAGAGAGCTATAACCTTATGCTGCTCAGCACAAAAACAAAGCTGCTCAGAAAGTGCATGAGAAAAAAACTCTAGACATGAACGTCTGTACAGCCCAGCTAGTACTGAGGTTAAATTTGAAACTGAAGATAACCAGACTGGAATGATAGTGATGAGAGTTCTCTATTCTATGATGTAAAGACATATCTGCCTCTGCCCTCTACCTGCTTCATTCCTGTGTGACTTGGCAGTGAGCTCTGGCCAGCATACCTTTGTTTTACCTGTGAAGTTAAATCACAAACAGACAGCTTTTGACACAGAGTTAAAGGACTTCCCATCACTCAAACATAGACAACCAGTATTTATGTATGTAAGCATTCATCAATTCTAAACAATAACCAAATAAATAAATGGTCAAGTATAGCAACAAGGGAATTTCAGTCAGCGAGAGAAGGTATTTGAAATGGAGGGATGGAGGGAGGGAAAGATAAGACCGAGAGCAAGAAAACTAAATAATAATATTGCCAGGTAAAGAGAGAAGTGGAACAAGTGGTGGTGTACTGACGATAGAGATGAAACTTCCATGCTAAGTGGAGGGACGTTATTAAGCTGGAAACGAGCGATAACGCTGATAGCGTTTGAAAAGTATTCAGACCCCTAGAATTTTTCCACATTTAGTTTTACATTACAGCCTTATTCTAAAATGTATTGAATTGTTTTTCCCCCCTCAATCGATACACAATACCCCTTAATAACAAAGTAAAAACAGGTTCTTAGAAATGTTTGTAAATGTATAAAATAAAAAAAACATAAATATTACATTTACATAAGTATTCAGACCCTTTACTCAGTACTTTGTTGAAGTACCTTTGGCAGCGATTACAGCCTTGATTACAGCCAGCGATTACAGCTTTGTCACAGCTGTATTTTGGTAGTGTCACGAATATCCCCGAAGGTGGCTCCCCTTCCCGTTCGGGTGGCGCTCGGCGGTCGTCGTCGCCAGTCTACTAGCTGCCACCGATCCCTTTTTCCCTTTTCGTTTGGTTTTGTCTAATTGGTTTCACCTGTTCCTTGTTGGAGTTTTTGGGTTGGGGTTATTTAAGTTTGATTAGCCCGCTTGTGTTTGTGCGGGCTTGTTGCTGTTTATGTAAGAGGTGTATTTGATTATTGTTGGGTTTTTGCTGTCCAGTATATACCAGTGGTACTTGGGTTGTGTTTTACGCCTGTGTTCGGCGTCACCCATTATACGTGTTCCTGTTTTTGGACATTAAAGCGTTTTCCCCTCTAATCTTCTTCTCTCTACGCCTGACTCCACATCCATCACTCTTCGAGCATTACAGGTAGTTTCTCCCATTCTTTGCTGCACATCTATTTTCAGGTCTTGCCAGAGATGTTCGATCGGGTTCAAGTCCAAGCTCTAGCTGGGTCACTCATTCAGAGACTCCTGCGTTGTCTTGGCTGTGTGCTTAGGGTCATTGTCCTTAGAAGGTGAACCTTAGCCCCAATCTGAGGTCCTGAGCGCTCTGGAGGATGTTTCTCATGGTCTGAGTCCTTTAGGTGCCTTTTGGCAAACTGATGACAGTGGGCTGTCATGTGCCTTTTATACTGAGGAGTGGCTTCCATCGGGCCACTCTACCATAAAGGCCTGATTGGTGGAGTGCTGGTTGTCCTTCTGGAAGGTTCTCCCATCTCCACAGAGGAACTCTGGAGCTCTGTCAGAGTGACCATTGTGTTCTTGGTCACCTCCCTGACGAAGGCCCTTCTCCCCCGATTGCTCAGTTTGGCTGGGCGGCCAGCTCTAGGAAGAGTCTGGGTGGTTCTTAACTTCTTCCATTTAAGAATGATGGAGGCCACTGTGTTCTCGGGGACCTTCAATGCTGCAGATATTTTTTGGTACTCTTCCCCTTCCCCATATCTGTGCCTCGGAGCTCTCGGACTATTCCTCCGACCTTGTGACTTGGTTTTTGCTCTGACATGCATTGTCAACTGTGGGACCTTAAATAGATAGGCATGTGCCTTTCCAAATCATGTCCAATCAATTGAATTTACCACAGGTGGACTCCAATCAATGGAAGGATGATCAATGGAAACAGGATGCACCTGAGCTCAATTTCGAAGTCTCATAGTAAAGGGTATGAATACTTCTGTAAATAAGGTATTTGTTATTATTTTTTTATTAAATTTGCAAAAAATTCTAAAAACCTGTTTTCACTTTTTCATTATGGGGTATTGTGTGTAGATTAATGATGATATTTTTTTTATTTAATCCATTTTAGAATAAGGATGTAACATGACAAAATGTGTAAGCAGTTAAAGGGTCTGAATACTCTGAATACTCTAATAACACACACACACACACGTATCCAGACTGTTTATCCCTCAACGTCTCTCTCTCCGTTTATTTCTAGTCCTCTCTACCACTTGGCCTTTGCACCTTTTTCTAACGTCATTTTATTTGAGCATTATAATATTTTCCCTCGTATTGCCTAACCCATTTTCTTTAAACGTGTTATTGAACACAGTGATTTGTTTTTCATGTTCAAAAGTTCACAATGTTAAATAAAAAACTGGCAAATTGTAATTTCTCTCTGTGTTGAGATTAAAACTAAGACAACATCTGGTAGCTCTCTTAACCTACAAATAATACATTTTGCATACCACAAGAAGTAAATTCGCTTTTCAAACTGTGATAAATGTGACAACCAAGAACTAAGTTCATATTTTCCTAAATATTCTTGAAAATCAAGCAATAACAAGAAGTTCTTACTTTTGCTAAACTGAGCAATGTGACCTCTACTTGAGCTTTGGGAAGTGGGGTCTTTTTTCTCCCAGCCCAAAATACAGACATGAGGTAAGCTTTGATTACAGGGAGATTTGATTACTGTTGACATGACATATTTCAACCCTTTTTCTTCACCCCATCATCAGGAGGGGAAAGTGAAAGGTGAGGGGAGAGACAGAGAGAGAGGGGAAGGGGGAGATCGAGAGTAGCTGAGAGATGAAGAGGAATGAAGAAAAACCAAAAGATTGTGCCTTCGTGACAGTCAAGTTTTCAACCACCAGGAAACGCTCTGAGATTTGCGAATCCTGTTTGCTCTACGCAGAGCACCAAATTCTTCTGATTTCACCCATTGATGGCTCTATGCAGAGCACCAAATTCTTCTGATTTCACCCATTGATGGCTCTATGCAGAGCACCAAATTCTTCTGATTTCACCCATTGATGGCTCTATGCAGAGCACCAAATTCTTCTGATTTCACCCATTGATGGCTCTATGCAGAGCACCAAATTCTTCTGATTTCACCCATTGATGGCTCTATGCAGAGCACCAAATTCTTCTGATTTCACCCATTGATGGCTCTATGCAGAGCACCAAATTCTTCTGATTTCACCCATTGATGGCTCTATGCAGAGCACCAAATTCTTCTGATTTCACCCATTGATGGCTCTATGCAGAGCACCAAATTCTTCTGATTTCACCCATTGATGGCTCTATGCAGAGCACCAAATTCTTCTGATTTCACCCATTGATGGCTCTATGCAGAGCACCAAATTCTTCTGATTTCACCCATTGATGGCTCTATGCAGAGCACCAAATTCTTCTGATTTCACCCATTGATGGCTCTATGCAGAGCACCAAATTCTTCTGATTTCACCCATTGATGGCTCTATGCAGAGCACCAAATTCTTCTGATTTCACCCATTGATGGCTCTATGCAGAGCACCAAATTCTTCTGATTTCACCCATTGATGGCTCTATGCAGAGCACCAAATTCTTCTGATTTCACCCATTGACGGCTCTATGCAGACCTTTATTTATAAGGAGCACATGCTAAGTTGAAAAAAATATATTAAAGCTAGAATTCTTAGATTTTCTAGGCGCACTGGTGCTCTTAAATACAAATTCCAGGTTTCACAGCAAAATGTTTTGGCGCATATGCCAGTAAAATGTTTGCACTGTAGAGCCCTGGGGAAAGAACCTTCCTAATAGTGACCAATAAATCACACTGACTTAGCTATTCTACCTAAGTCATTCATGGTAAGTGATGGTAAATCAACCATCATTGTGCCAACAAATCACATAATGCAATTGTGTTACTTATTACAATCATATAATGGGTTTTCCTGCATACATTCTTACAGGGGTGCAGGTTTAAAGGTTTTATGTGGTAATTTCCTGATGTTGGATGGCAGCAGACCCCATGTTGGTTTGTTTCCCGTGTTAAGCCTAGATTCCTGTTCTGCACCAGGTTATGAGACTGGAGGATCTTCCTCAGTATAGAGCCATGGGTGCCCCCTCACGCACAAAAGCAACCTCGCACAAACCCACACTATCATACATGCATGGACGAAAACAGA
Source organism: Oncorhynchus clarkii lewisi (assembly GCF_045791955.1). Classification (NCBI taxonomy): domain Eukaryota; kingdom Metazoa; phylum Chordata; class Actinopteri; order Salmoniformes; family Salmonidae; genus Oncorhynchus; species Oncorhynchus clarkii. The sequence continues at coordinate 21,854,492 of NC_092158.1, forward strand.
TTAAAGGGCTCAGAGCTTATAACGCTGATCCCTGGGACATCAACGGAGATTTCACACATTTTCAATGGAGGGAGGGGGGTTGTGGTGCATGACCAGGCTCAGAGTTAGGGTTAGGTTTCATCCTCGAAAGGGTCTGATAAAGATCTATCCCAAGCACAACTATTCCTGACTTTATTATCCTAGTAAAGTTATATTTATATTACAACCCCTACACCCAACACACACACAGACTAATACACACACCTGAACCACTGTGTGATGACCTCTGTACAGTCAGATCAGGCTATGAATTGCTGTGTTCCGAGGATCAAGTGGCCCAACTCCAGCCCCAAACAGCTGCTCTGATCCTTCATGGAAATAAACAACTGATACTTTCTCTCCCTCTCTCTCTGTGTGTGTGTGTGTGTGTGTGTGTGTGTGTGTGTGTGTGTGTGTGTGTGTGTGATGATGTCAGTGTGTCTCACATTCCTGCCAGTGTTTCACAGCTCCTTTCCTCTATCTTATCTCCAACACCTTTCTCTGAGGCATTAAACCTCAGCCAAAATGCAGGGAATAAAACCTATTCACTGTAGGATGGCACAACTGGTTAAGAACCATATTGCAGGCTGTCTGTGGCATTCCATTTCCACAAGGCAAATCTCCCAGTTCCCTAAATTGCTGGCTACTAGTCTCCCAGTCCCAGCTGTGATAAAGGCTGTGGTATTGGGTCTGGGTCTGTAGGAGGCAGGTTGCATTCAGCCAGCTAGGCCCAGCTGGGGCAGTTTGTTCACACTCCAAATGGTTAGCTGAAGACGGGCTCGTAAAGCAGGCTGAGTAGCTGCTCTAGCTGGCTGTTAGGGCCTGGGCTTCTTCTCTAAACATTTTCACAGGGCCTGTGTTTTTAAAAGTCTGTAGGCAGTTCCTAGCCAATCTCCCCGGCACCATCTTTTATGGCCTAGGGGTTTACTGGTTTACAGTGACACTGTGCAGAGTCACATTTCTGCTACGTTGAGGTCCCAGTAGGCCGATGACTGCAAAGGATGTGTTGCCCAGCTCTGGTCCATTTACACAGGCAGGGATACAGTGTGTGATTAGAATAAAAACAAGTGGCTTATCACCAAATGTTACTCAATTCAGTCACAATTCATAAGAACACTATGGCTTGAAAATATGAATATCACAAATAGTGTATGTGCCTCCTTATTAAGGTGTGCAGAACATTGCGTGACGTCTCTGCATTGCCCTAATCATCTCATGACTTGATCGTAAAAGTTGTAAAAGTTCATGGAAACCACACCTTGAGTGGACGCACTTTGTAGTCTGGAGTGCTACGAGGAGAACAATGACGACATCACATTCCTTACGTTTCTGTGGTAATGTTCTGGAACTGAGGCCAGTGCAGCAGAGCAGCGTTTCCACCCATACGTCACCCATTCCTAGCAGCACCCTCAAGTACCAATGGGACATTATCTCGCAATCCTGGACATGAAACTGGGTCATTTTGGCCAAAATAGAGTAAGAGCAGTTCGGAGAACAAGCCATGTAATCACTGCCTACCCAGCGAGGCTGAGAGACCTCCTTGAGTCCAATTTTATGATTAATCAACCTCACGTCAGGATTCAAGAGCCTGATCTGTCATCCTCAATAATCCTTCTTTAAGTCTAAATCACTAGATCAAGGTCGGCTGGATAATTGATATTGTCTGTCGACATTTTCTGCCCATGAGTAATAGTAGTGATATGGTAAGAGATGGACTTGATCCTAACCCAGGGGTGGGCAACATACCGCCCGAGGGCCGGATCTGGCCCGCGAGCCCATTCAATCTGGCCTGCGGGAGGTTGCAGATTATTATTTTTTTTAAACAATAGTTCCAAAAAAACAATATTTGTGACCCTCCCCTGAATTCTTAAAATCCTGATGTGGCCCTCGAGCCAAAATGATTGCCCACCCTTGTCCTAACCTCTTCAGAGTGGAGAGTGCCACCAGTGACGGGTTGGTAGGGTGTCTCGTTCTTAGCTGGGAAGAGGGTCTAAATCAATGAGAGTTAAACAAGTGAATTGATTATATTTCATCATAATGTAATAAAGTTTTATGGGTTCCTCCATTTAAATCACAAACATGTCGTGGACTTGTCCCATGGCTAGGGCTCTTTCAAGCCTGTAGCAGTGCATATGGCACAGGGCAAAGGACACAGCCCATGTCCTGGGCTTGTCCCATGGCTAGGGCTCTTTCAAGCCTGTAGCAATGCATATGGCACAGGGCAAAGGACACAGCCCATGTCGTGGGCTTGTCCCATGGCTAGGGCTCTTTCAAGCCTGTAGCAGTGCATATGGCACAGGGCAAAGGACACAGCCCATGTCCTGGGCTTGTCCCATGGCTAGGGCTCTTTCAAGCCTGTAGCAGTGCATATGGCACAGGGCAAAGGACACAGCCCATGTCCTGGGCTTGTCCCATGGCTAGGGCTCTTTCAAGCCTGTAGCAGTGCATATGGCACAGGGCAAAGGACACAGCCCATGTCCTGGGCTTGTCCCATGGCTAGGGCTCTTTCAAGCCTGTAGCAGTGCATATGGCACAGGGCAAAGGACACAGCCCATGTCGTGGGCTTGTCCCATGGCTAGGGCTCTTTCAAGCCTGTAGCAGTGCATATGGCACAGGGCAAAGGACACAGCCCATGTCCTGGGCTTGTCCCATGGCTAGGGCTCTTTCAAGCCTGTAGCAGTGCATATGGCACAGGGCAAAGGACACAGCCCATGTCCTGGGCTTGTCCAATGGCTAGGGCTCTTTCAAGCCTGTAGCAGTGCATATGGCACAGGGCAAAGGACAGAGCCCATGTCGTGGGCTTGTCCAACGGCTAGGGCTCGTTCAAGCCTGTAGCAGTGCATATGGCACAGGGCAAAGGACACAGCCCATGTCGTGGGCTTGTCCCATGGCTAGGGCTCTTTCAAGCCTGTAGCAGTGCATATGGCACAGGGCAAAGGACACAGCCCATGTCGTGGGCTTGTCCCATGGCTAGGGCTCTTTCAAGCCTGTAGCAGTGCATATGGCACAGGGCAAAGGACACAGCCCATGTCGTGGGCTTGTCCCATGGCTAGGGCTCTTTCAAGCCTGTAGCAGTGCATATGGCACAGGGCAAAGGACACAGCCCATGTCCTGGGCTTGTCCCATGGCTAGGGCTCTTTCAAGCCTGTAGCAGTGCATATGGCACAGGGCAAAGGACACAGCCCATGTCCTGGGCTTGTCCAATGGCTAGGGCTCTTTCAAGCCTGTAGCAGTGCATATGGCACAGGGCAAAGGACAGAGCCCATGTCGTGGGCTTGTCCAATGGCTAGGGCTCGTTCAAGCCTGTAGCAGTGCATATGGCACAGGGCAAAGGACACAGCCCATGTCGTGGGCTTGTCCCATGGCTAGGGCTCTTTCAAGCCTGTAGCAGTGCATATGGCACAGGGCAAAGGACACAGCCCATGTCGTGGGCTTGTCCCATGGCTAGGGCTCTTTCAAGCCTGTAGCAGTGCATATGGCACAGGGCAAAGGACACAGCCCATGTCGTGGGCTTGTCCCATGGCTAGGGCTCTTTCAAGCCTGTAGCAATGCATATGGCACAGGGCAAAGGACACAGCCCATGTCCTGGGCTTGTCCCATGGCTAGGGCTCTTTCAAGCCTGTAGCAGTGCATATGGCACAGGGCAAAGGACACAGCCCATGTCCTGGGCTTGTCCCATGGCTACTGCTCTTTCAAGCCTGTAGCAGTGCATATGGCACAGGGCAAAGGACACAGCCCATGTCGTGGGGCATCCAGTGAAAACTTGCCCCTCCAGCCCAGGCAGCGGTGGCCAGGGAACACATAGTGTTGTAAGCTGCTATGGGATGCTGGGTAAATATTTAGTCAAGGAGAAGGAACAGTAATAAATTAAAGAGCTTTTACTCAATCTCTCTGAGCCTGCTGTTACAGCCATGCAGCAGGCGGGGCAATGCTCTGGGCTCTGCTAGGGCTGCTGGCAGGACAGGAATCAAGCTACAGAAAACTCTGTAGTATCACTCAAGTCACAGACGGAGTGAGAAAATCTCTTGGTCTCGTAAACACGCATGCATGTCTACTAGTAGTGACCAAATGTGAAACTAAAAGCATGACTGCTATAGATACAGTATAATCAAAAGTTCATGGATCTTTATAATAAAAATAAATACTTTGAAAATGTGTGTATATAGGAGGTTTAAACCTCAGAACAGTAATCTGTCTGAGCCCTGCTCCTACCTGTTCTGACTCACTGCACAGAGAGCCTGCGGATATCAGGCCTGCCTGTCACGGTCTCACATACCTCCCCTAGCACTAAATAACTGTCACATCACACACACACTACTATTAACACACATTCAGAGCTACTCAACCCTGTCTACAGAAAGGTCCTCAGAGAAAGGGAGGGATGGAGGGAGCTGGTGGAGGGGTAAGGGAAAACCCATATTGTCGCTGTCTGATGAAATACTTGTAACTACATTTTTGCCAATTTTCCTTTCTTCTTTACATTTATTGAAAGCAGTAACTCCCCTAAATGTACTGTGAACATTTCATGACTCTAGAACCAATAACATGTATTCAAAATAGCTTCTGAAGTTTCATGATCCCTTGTGGTGATCTTCGTGTGGCTCAGTTGGTAGAGAATGGAGCTTGCAGTGTTGTGGGTTTGATTCCCACAGGGGACCAGTATGAAAAATGTATGCTATCACTACTGGTAGTTGCTCTATTCAGAGCGTCTATGAAAATGTAAAAAAAATAAAACAAATGACTGTTTGTTAATAGGAAAATGTGTTTTTTTCCCTGAAAAGTCACGTTTTGGAGATGAGGTTATCAGACAGCGACGGTATGCTCTGTATTATCTCCTAACATTCTTTCAACCAATTACAACTCTCCAGGTGTACAGTATCTGTTAGCAAGGCAGACAAGCCTGAATGACGGTAATCATCATTGAAATTTGGATTTATGTTGTCCTGATTTTGTTTGTTAATCGTAAATAGGAGGGGAAAAAACAAAGCAAACGCTAACAAGGGAAAATAAAAAGACAAAGAAAGACAAAATTACAGTTTGAGTACTTTGTGAATAGCCTACTCTGGTGGGACAATAAGACTTGTGAAACTTGGCAATAAGCACAGCGGAAATGGCCATAACTAGGAGGAAATCAAACCGGAGTGATGTCCTGATGTTCTGACACCTCAAGCTTAAAGAGATGGTTTTGCCAGGTCTTGAGTCCCCCCATCCCCTCCCACTTGGAGAGTCAGGTCCGTCTGTGACAGCTGTGAGTGAAGAAGTGAGTGATAGACTGCCAAACCTGCTCTATCCACTGATCCCTCCACAGGAAACTGTGGCGTGTAATTTCCTCCCACCACCACGACACTGACCAGAGACCTGTCACCCACCGGCCTCAAAATCCCCGAGGCAGGGAGGATCATGGGAACATGGCTGGGCAGGGCAGGGCTGGGAGAGTCTGGGAAGAGGAGAAGTGAAGATGTGACTGAGCCGGCAGACAAGGCCTGTTTCTCCTCAGTCCGTACTCCGTAGCCAGACAGGAAACTCTACTCCATGAGAACAACTAGACTCAAGCCGATCGACTCATACTCAAGTTCTGAATGCTATGAGTAGGGCTTTGGGGTGACCATATTACCACCACACCGGAAGTCATGAGTCATGACCGCAGTCAAATTCCACGTGACCACTGAGAAATGGCAAAACTCTTCTTACACACTCTGGACATGCGTTGGTAAGCACAGCGGAAGTACCCAACTCGCTAACGACCATCAGGTCGCTAACGGCCTGGCACTCAGTGCTTTGTTGGCCCTCTAACCACTGACATCAACGCAAATGCAATTGAAAATGACAAACACTCATCATCAAAACAGTATCATGCTTTTAAAACTCACCGTTAAGCTACATTTTTTGACCTCACTGTGATGATCAATTTGAAGAAAAAGTTCAACAACAGGTTGAAACAGTGGAAAACATGGCATGGTGGATGTTGTTTCAAAGCCAAACAACAAAGGACAGTCGTGTCTTTATTTTTTATTTTGATTTATTTTATGCGCTTACAGCACCTGGTATTCCCAGGCGGTCTCCCATCCAAGTACTAACCAGTCCCGACTCTGCTAAGCTACCGAGATCATGCGTGGTCAGGGTGGTATGGCCACAAGCATATGTTTTCCCCATTTTCTCATGAATGATGATGGTTCATCGCTCACCCATGGCATACAGAGTTTGGGCGGAATATGGAACATCACCTGTCGCGCTGCATGCTCTTTAAACAGTGGTTGATGCATGATGTGAAATAAGTGTTCTTATAAGCCCAGACATTTCTATATGCAATGCCGTGTGAAAACAGAGTTTTGATGGTTGCCACTAAAAAGAGGATCCCAGTTGCTACTATATGAAGGCCCATTTCTCAGCTGCCTCCTATAAAACCGGAGTAGCCTGATTTAGACTGCGGGAAAGCAGCCTCCATTTGCTATTCGAGTGCATACGGATGACATGTCTTTATCAAATGGGTAGGAATAGTCTCGAAATGTTTACCTAAGTATTCAGACCCTTTGCTATGTGCCTCGAAATTGAGCTCAGGTGCATCATGTTTCCATTGATCATCCTTGAGATGTTTCTACAACTTGATTGGAGTCCACCTGTGGTAAATTGAATTGATTGGACATGATTTGGAAAGGCACACACCTGTCTATATAAAGATCCCACAGTTGACAGGGCATGTCAGAGCAAAAACCAAGTCATGAGGTCGACAGAATTGTCCATAGAGCTTTGAGACAGTATTGTGTCGAGGCACTGATCAGGGGAAGGGTACCAAAATATTTCTGCAGCATTGAAGGTACCCAAGAACACAGTGGCCTCCATCATTCTTAAATGGAAGAAGTTTGTAACCACCAAGACTCCTCCTAGAGCTGGCCGCCAAGCCAAACTGAGCAATCGTGGGAGAAAGGCCTTCATCATGGAGGTGACCAAGAACACGACGGTCACTCTGACAATGTTCCAGAGTTCCTCTGTGGAGATGGGAGAACCTTCCAGAAGGACAACTATCTCTGTAGAACTCCACCAATCAGGCTTTTATGGTAGAGTGGCCAAATAGAAGCCTCTCCTCAGTAAAAGGTACATGACAGCCCGCAGGCACCTAAAGGACTCAGACCATAAGAAACAAGATTCTCTTGAATGCCAAGCGTCACGTCTGGAGGAAAGAAACCTGGCACCATCCCTACGGTGAAGCATGGTGGTGGCAGCATCATGCTGTGGGCATGTTTTTCAGCGGCAGGGACTGGGAGACTACTCAGGACCGAGGGAAAGATGAACAGAGCAAAGTACAGGGAGATCCTTGATGAAAACCTGCTCCAGAACGCTCAGGACCTCAGACTGGGGCGAAGGGTCACCTTCAAACAGGTCAACGACCCTAAGCACACAGACAAGACAATGCAGGAGAGGCTTCGGGACCAGTCTCTGAATGTCCTTGAGTGGCCCAGCCAGAGCCCGGACTTCAACCTAAACAAACATCTATGGAGAGACATGAAAATAACTGTCCAACCTGACAGAGCTTTAGAGGATATGCAGAGACTAATGGGAGAAACTCCCCAAATCCAGGTGTGCCAAGCTTGTAGCGTCATACCCAAGAAGACTTAAGGCTTTAATCGCTGCCAAAGGCACTTCAACAAATCAAATCAAATCAAATCAAATCAAATTTTATTTGTCACATACACATGGTTAGCAGATGTTAATGCGAGTGTAGCGAAATGCTTGTGCTTCTAGTTCCGACAATGCAGTAATAACAAGTAATCTAACTAACAATTCCAAAACTACTGTCTTGTACACAGTGTAAGGGGATAAAGAATATGTACATAAGGATATATGAATGAGTGATGGTACAGAGCAGCATAGGCAAGATACAGTAGATGGTATCGGGTACAGTATGTACAAATGAGATGAGTATGTAAACAAAGTGGCATAGTATAGTATAAAGTGGCTAGTGATACATGTATTACATAAGGATACCGTCGATGATATAGAGTACAGTATATACGTATGCGTATGAGATGAATAATGTAGGGTAAGTAACATTTATATAAGGTAGCATTGTTTAAAGTGGCTAGTGATATATTTACTTCAATTCCCATCAATTCCCATTATTAAAGTGGCTGGAGTTGAGTCAGTGTCAGTGTGTTGGCAGCAGCCACTCAGTGTTAGTGGTGGCTGTTTAACAGTCTGATGGCCTTGAGATAGAAGCTGTTTTTCAGTCTCTCGGTCCCAGCTTTGATGCACCTGTACTGACCTCGCCTTCTGGATGATAGCGGTACTGAAAAGTACTGAGTAAAAGTCTGAATATGTATGTAAATGTGATATTTCAGTTTTCTATTTTTAATACATTTGCACAAAGTTCTAAAAACCTGTTTTTGCTTTGTCATTGAGGTATTTTGTGTAACTTGAGGGGGAAAACTATTTAAACCATTTTAGAATAAGGATGTAACGTAACAAAATGTGGAAAAAGTCAAGGGGTCTGAATACTTTCCCAAAGCACTGTATGTTTTGATTTCTAAGACATTCTAAGGTTTGTAAATGTGCCAAATAACTAAATCTTGCTTATAGGACCTGTTTTCAAATTTTATGACTTTTATGCTCAACATAAATCAAAATTGTATTGGTCGCAAACACATAGTCAGATGTTATTGCGGGTGTAGCAAAATGCTTGTGTAAAAAATATGGTGCTGAAGACAATGAACAGCATTCTTACATAGGTATTCCTCTTGTTCAGATGGGATGGGGCAGTGCGATGGTGTCATCCGTGGATCTATTGGGATGCCACTGCAAATTGCAGTGGGTCTTGGGTGTCATGTAAGGTTGAGGGGATATGTTCCTTAACTAGCCTCTGAAAGCCCTTCATGAATGCAGAAGTTAGTGCTACGGTCATTTAGTTCAGTTACCTTTGCTTTCTTGGCTACAGGAACAATAGTGGACATCTTGAAGCAAGTGGGGACAACAGACGGGGATAGGGAGAGATTGAATATGTTCGTAAACCCTGCAGCCAGCTGGCCTGTGCATGCTCTGGGGACGCGACTAGGGATGCCGTTTGGGCAGCCTTGCGAGGGTTAACACGCTTTAACGTCTTACCTCACATCGGCCATGGAGAACGTGAGCGCACAGTGCTCGGGAGCGACGGTGGCAGCACAGTTTCCCTTGAAGCAAGTAAAGGTGTTTAGCTTGTCTGGTAGCAAGACGTCGGTGTCCGCGACTTGACTGGTTTTCACATTATAATCTGTGATTGTCTGGAATCCTTACCACATTAATATTGTGTCTGAGCCATTGAAATGCGACTCAACTCTGTCTTTGTACTGACATTTCCCTTTTTGATCAAATCAAATCAAATCAAATTTATTTATATAGCCCTTCGTACATCAGCTGATATCTCAAAGTGCTGTACAGAAACCTAGCCTAAAACCCCAAACAGCAAGCAATGCAGGTGTAGAAGCACGGTGGCTAGGAAAAACTCCCTAGAAAGGCCAAAACCTAGGAAGAAACCTAGAGAGGAACCAGGCTTTGTGGGGTGGCCAGTCCTCTTCTGGCTGTGCCGGGTGGAGATTATAACAGAACATGGCCAAGATGTTCAAATGTTCATAAATGACCAGCATGGTCGAATAATAATAAGGCAAAACAGTTGAAACTGGAGCAGCAGCACGGTCAGGTGGACTGGGGACAGCAAGGAGTCATCATGTCAGGTAGTCCTGGGGCATGGTCCTAGGGCTCAGGTCCTCCGAGAGAGAGAAAGAAAGAGAGAATTAGAGAGAGCATATGTGGGGTGGCCAGTCCTCTTCTGGCTGTGCCTTAAGGAGGCCATACCTGGACAGTCTGTACTCCACCATATTCCCAGTCACCTTGCCGTGGTTAAATGCAGTGGTTCACGCTTTCAGTTTTGCACGAATGCTGCAATCTAGCCACGGTTTTTGGTTTGGATAGGTCTTAATCGACATGGTTGGAACAACATCCCGTATACACTTCCTGATGAATGTCCAGAATGGAGCATTACATTTGATTCAGATATATTATTCTTACAATGAAATCATAATATAACATATTGGCACAGGATTTATAAGCTTATCTTGTCAGCTAAATGAACTAGCCAACAGTCTATGGCATGGTGCATAGCCATATAGCATACTATAGCGACCCTTGGTTTATAAGTGCGGATATCGACTCTGCCACTCAAGCATGCTTTTGTGGCACTCCATGGCACAGTCGACGATGCGCTGCGTTTCAGCCCAGAAGGTTGAGCGTTTAAACCGCGCTCCCTGCCTGCTCCCTGCCTGCTCCCTGCCTGTTTCATTACATTGGAAGTGATCGGACCACACATCCACGACAATCCTTGGCCGGTGAGCGCGTTCCTATAAGACGGTGTCCTGTGACGTCTAGCGCAAAGGGCGCGCTCTTCTGAAAGAAGGAAGTTGTGTAGCGACCCTGGTTTATAAGCTCAGATATCGACTGCCACACGAGCATGCTTTTGGGACACATTTGATGGCGCATTGGGCTTCAGGCCAGAATGTTGAGGGTTCTAGCCGTACTCCCAGCCTCCTTTATTTCAATACAGTTGGCAGTTCGGTTCTTCTGAAATACATTTTCTTCATATGATGTTTCTTTAAACCTGCCTAAAATAAAAATACAAATGTATTTATTGTGATGGTGTATATTAAATTAATTTATTAGACTTTAAATGGAGCTGTTCCAAAGGCCAGCATCAGCAGCTTGTATAGGTAGAGAAGCTAAACATGTTTATGTTAATTAATGCACAATTACCCAGGCAGTAATTTGCATGAAAATAACCAGCTGATAAAACGTCATGACCTCCACAGCCCTTACTGTGAGGCTTTATCACATATTTTCAGAGAAAAACAGAACAGCCAGGCAAATGTGGAGAATGCTTCCCAGGAGCCAAAATACACAATTAACCATGCAGTCGGGATCAGAGAGATGGAATGTACACTTTGATTACCTAATTGCATAATTAACTAATAGTGGAAAAGTACAGAAGAGAGTAGATGTGATTAGGCCTCCCAGCAACATCCATGTCTGCCCACTCCATCATCACACTCCACTACAAAGAAGACTGTTACATCACTGGCTATTTTTCCCTAGGCTAGAGTTAGGATGAGGGTTAGCGTGTGGAGCCAAGCCTATATTCTGTACTACAGTACAGGGTACTAAGTCAGACCGCAGGATCGTCTAGTGGTAGACTGGACTGTTGACCAGAACATCCAGGCTATTTCTGTGGTTCAAACCCCAGGTGGGAAATGTTACTCTTCTGTTGTTGTGCTGTTTACATGCAGTCAAAATATTCCAGCTCACCATGAATAACATTACGCTAAAGTCTAGAGCCACCCAAAGAGAGTTGTATAACAAGTCTACTAAGCTAGGAATTGATTTACTGTGTGTGTTGCAGAGAAAACCTAGCTATTAATTCACAGTTCTCTCTCACAAGCTGTTCACAACATTAGCTGAACCCACAAATCTGACATTTTCACTCTAGGATTTCTCCCCAGGTGTAGCAACAATAGGACACCTCCCTTTAACACACAACTACAGTACATACCTCCCCTTTAACTTAAAGCTACAATATGTAACTTTTTGGGCGACCTGACAAAATGAACATAGAAAAGTTTGTTCTAGTTCTGTCATTCTCATTGAATGCAAGTCTAGGTGGTATATCGTTTCTATGTGTGCTACGTCTATGTTTCCTGTTTTTGAAAAGCAGCTTCAAACAGCCGAAAGAAAATACAGTATTTTTGGTCATGGAAAATATATTTCACAGCGGTTTAAATGGTACGATGATTCTCTACACTATACTTGCTTGTTTTGTCACAAACTGAAATTAGACAAACTATTCGAATTTTAGCAACCAGGAAATGGCGAAGCGATTTCTGCATAGTACATCTTTAAAGCAGCATACCTCCCCTTTAACCTAGACCAGCATTTATCCCCTATATTCTTCTGGGTGGGTTATATCTAATGTAAATGGTTATCCCTCCCAGTGACCAAAAACAAAAGATGGCCGGCTAACAAGTAGACAGCTTTGCACACTCTTGGCATTCTCTCCACCAGCTTTAGTCACCTGGAATGCATTTCAAGGAATTTATTTCCTTACGGCATTTGAGCCAATCAGTTAGGGGTAGTATACAAAAGTTAGACCTATTTGGTAAAAGAGCGGGTCCATATTATGCAAGAACAGCTCAAATAAGCAAAGAGAAATGACAGTCCATCATTACTTTAAGACATGAAGGTCAGTCAATCCAGAAAATTTCAAGAACTTTCTTCAAGTGCAAAAACCATCAAGCGCTATGATGAAACTGGCTCTCATGTGGACCGCCACAAGAAAGGAAGACCCAGAGTTACCTCTGCTGCAGAGGATAAGTTAGAGCTACCAGCCTCAGAAATTGCAGCCTAAATAAATGCTTCACAGAGTTCAAGTAACAGACATATCTCAACATCAACTGTTCAGAGGAGACTGCGTGAAATCAGGCCTTCATGGTCGAACTGCTGCAAAGAAACCACTACTTAAGGACACCAATAAGAAGAAGTGCCTTGCTTGTGCCAAGAAACACGAGCAATGGACATTAGACCGGTGGAAATCTGTCATTTGGTCTGATGAGTGAGATTCTTGAGATTTTTGTTTCCAACTACCGTGTCTTTTTGAGAGACAGAGTAGATCCTAAACAGATAGGATGTTTTAAAATAAGGCTATTTACCAAACACAAACAGCACTTTCCCACCTATTGTAACGATCATTGTTGGAAGGATTAGACCAAGGTGAGGCGTGGAAGGCGTTCATCATATTTATTAATGTGAACCAGAAACAAAACAAATAAAGAGTAACAAAACGACCGTGCAGCTTTGTAGTGCAAAAGGCTACAATACAAAAACAAAATCCCACAAACAACAGGTGGGAAAGGCTACCTAAATATGTTCCCCAATCAGAGACAACGATAGACAGCTGCCTCTGATTGGGAACCATACCAGGCTGACAGAGAAATAAAAAAAACTAGAGTACCCACCCTAGTCACACCCTGACCTAACCAAAATAGAGAATAAAAAGGATCTCTAAGGTCAGGGGGTGACACCTATGGTTTTATTTACTGCTGGGTCCTGTTTAGTGTTGGTGACCTTTTGACTCTGACCCCATTACGAGGTCCAGTCAGATTTTACCACCCAGCTCACATTCTGTCCTTCTCCTCTCAGTCCTCTATGTGTGACTAACCACACTGTGTGCGCCAGTGTGAGACAATGTTGAGGTTGTGTGTGTGTGTGTGTTTGTTTGTGTCAGTCAGACGGTGTTGAAGTGGTTTGTGTGTGTGTGCGTGTGTGTGTGTGTGTGTGTGTGTAAGAGAGAGAGAGTGTGAGTCAGTGTGTGAGTGCGCGAGCGAGAAAGCGAGACTCATGTTGAGGTTCCGGTCCCAGATCTGGACGGTTCCATCCTGGTAGCCGGCTGCCACCAGCTTCCCATCTCGGCTCTACAGTAGGTGCAACAGGTGGGCGTGACTTTTTCCCCCTGCAGAGAGCGGGGTTTGAAGCACATCTTGTGCTTCTTGTTAGAGCTCAGGCCCCATGTGCAACAATACTGAGAACACAATGAGAGAGGGGAGAGGTTAATTATTAACAAACACACAGACTCTTCATCAACACACAATATATACAAAAGTATGTGAACACCCCTTCAAATTAGTGGATTCAGCTATTTCAGCCACACCCGTTGCTGACAGGTGTATAAAATAGAGCACTCAGCCAAACAATCTCCATAGACAATTATTGGAAATAGAATGGCCTTACTGAGGAGCTCAGTGACTTTCAACGTGGCACTGTCATAGGATGCCACCTTTCCAACAAGTCAGTTCGTCAAATTTCTGCCCTGCTAGAGCTGCCCCAGTCAACTGTAAATGCCGTGAAGTGGAAACGTCTATTAGCAACAACGGCTCAGCTGCGAAGTGGTAGGCCACACAAGCTCACAGAACAGAACCGCAGAGTGCTGAAGCACGTAAAAATCGTCTTTCCTTGGTTGCAACACCGGAGCGGTGTAAAGCTTGTCACCATTGGACTCTGGAGCAGTGGAAACGCGTTCTGTGGCGTGATGAATTACGCTTCATCATCTGGCAGTCTGATGTGCAAATCTGTGTTTGGAGGTTTCCAGGAGAAGGCTACCTGCCCAAATGCATAGTGCCAACTGTAAAGTTTGGTGGAGGAGGAATAAAGGTCTGGGGCTGTTTTTCATGGTTCGGGCTAGGCCCCTTAGTTCCAGTGAAGGGAAATCTTAACGATACAGCATACAATGACATTCTAGACAATTCTGTGCTTCCAACTTTGTGGCAACAGTTTGGGGGAAGGCCCTTTCCTGTTTCAGCATAACAATGCCACCGTGCACAAAGTGAGGTCCATACAGAATGGTTTGTCAAGAGCCCTGACCTCAACCACATCGAACACCTTTGGGATGAATTGGCACGCCGACTGTGTGCCAGGCCTAATCACCCAACATCAGTGCCCGACCTCACTAATGCTCGTGGCTGAATGGAAACAAGTCCCCGCAGCAATATTCCAACATCTAGGGGAAAGCCGTCCCAGAAAAGTGGAGGCTGTTATAGAGGCAAAGGGGTGACCAACTCCATATTAATGCCCATGATTTTGGAATGAGATGTTCGACGAGCAGGTGCCCACATACTTTTGGTCATGTAGTGTATCTATGCTTTACCTGTGTGTATCATATCCCAGGGCTCGACATTAACGCTTGCCCTTTTCTCTGGAACAAGTCAAAAAAACATGTTTTTAAATCAGACAAGAAATTATAGATTTAAGTTGTCCGAATGGGCAAGTTGTCCGCATTTGGCAAGTGTTCATTTTAGGCCCTGGTTGGGGACACCCCCTGCTAACTTGTGGCAAGATGTCAAGATCAAGCTTCTTGGTTACAGTAGAGACATTCTAGCCTGAGTACCAGTCTCTTTAAGTAACATTCCACTCCTTGTCAACGAGACTGGCCTTTATGCCATCTTCCAATATGAACATTCTATCATTAATGACCTCGAGGAGAAGAGAGGAGTTGATCCTGATATCTATCCTCTAATCACAACAATTATCCAAATATTGGAACTCTATCCTTTTTCTCTCTCCACAGAACACGTTGGTATCTGGTTGCTAAATAACTGCTTTTTGTTAATCCAGATGAAACCAGTTTGTCAAATGTTGCTAGCTCATGTCTAAATTCTCAAACTAAATATATACTGCAATTCCAACCACAAAGCCTCTCTGTTTTGACTTTAAGCCTCACAATACAACTTTGTTCTAATTGTAATTCTATATGAGGCTCCACATGTTGTCATGGAAAATGATGTTATTTCCAACAACCAATGAGCAACTCCGTCGTCAATCCAGCTGCATATTGAACATTGACATTGCCTAAAGGCCAATGACTTGGAGTGGCAATGAGGAGACACCAGAAGCCAAACTTTAATGAGACTTACATAAATATAAACTAAACGCCAGTCGTGTTTGACAAATATAATGAAGGATAATTACCATTAACGTCTAAAGGCTTGATTCTGTCGACATACTCGAGGCACAGTTCATTAAGATCAAATGATCACAAGACCGGAGTGTGAAGTACAGTGCCCGTTGTACACCTCAACATCACCCACCTTCACCCACCTCTGAGCAGAGGTGGTCAGTATTTTGTAAATATTTTACCATAAACTTCATTGTTTAAAACCTGGACATTTTATGACATTTTATGAAGCATGTCTAACCTTGTTTCAAAAGTATCCTAGCCAAAATACGACAATCAAAATGTTGAGGGAATTATTTTAGAAACACTTAATAGCCTATGCCATTGAAACCAGCACTTTTCTCATGTTCTATCGTTTTTTCAAAGTCCGCTTTATTTCATTGTCCAGCAGCCAAAAGGCAGAATCCTAGTCATGTTAGTAGCCCATGCTAGTGTTGCATCTTTAGATCTCCCCCTTCTTCATTTCAAATTGATATTTTCATCTCCATCATATGAAACCGCTTGCACATGCGGTGTGCTTTTAAGAATGGTGTGTTCCCGATAAATACATTTTGGAACATTCGCGAGTAGCCAACAACCATGTGTACATTGCTGAGCTTACAATATGAAGAAATACAACCATCAACATTAAGCTGAAGTCTGATCTATTGTAATTTCCTTTAAACAAATGTTTTATGTGCACTGGTTGTATGAATTTGTGATCTGTTGACCCAGAACTGTCCCAGTCTATTTTTAACCATATGCATATTTTTAATCGGCCAAGGGAAGACAGGATGACCGAAATTTCGAGCCCTGGAGGAATTACTTTATTAAGGCATAAAAAGTATTTGGTTGTAATGTTGCAATATTTTTTAGGTTACTAAGGGTGATGAACCATCCTCCAGGAGAGCCATAAAAGGATCAGTGTTGTATTTTGAGATAGGCTTGAATATGCAAAAAAGCCAGTAGGCAGAGTGTAGCCAACATTTTGTCTCAACAGAGAGCAGAGAGCAATGCATTTAATTTTGTAAAGTGGTTTCTTGCATAATACAATGATGTAAAAAATGGTGTTACAGTGACTTGATCTTCTGGACAAGTAAACAACTAAAATCAGTCCTACTTCCTAAGGACAAGTGGCAAAAAAGTGAATGTCAAGCCCTGTACCCCCTACTAGTAATTTTTCATTAGCAACACGCCATCATACAACATACCAGCATTTCATTTTCACCCAAGTATTCTAAAAGCTCTCCTATTACAACTCCACAATTCCTCTCACCCATTAAGTCCCATCGTATAGATGTTCCCTAGTCTCCCGAGCCCCTCCATATCATATCAGTCAGATGTGTGTTGAAGGGTGAGAGGTTATGTAACAGAGCAGAGAGACAGAACACTAGATCAGCCTGACAGGCATGTCTGAAGCCTCTATGAAATCTGGATTTTCTTCCCTACATCTGCGTAACACATTACTGACCCATGCTGCAGACTGACTGGGAGGATGGGCAGGGAGGGAGGTATTAAAAACACATATTTCCTAACACAGACTTGTACACAAACACAGCTGAGGTGGCTGTACACACCACATATTTATTTATATACCGGATTCTTGACATAGCTCACTCTAACCTACTGTATCTACTGATGCACATATCATACCCTGTATATCTTGTGTAAATCCATCCTGTGTAGATACATTTAGATTACATTTGGATTACTGTTACAGTGCTATTGGTTGTCAATTGGATTTGTTCAGACATTTCTTGATTTCTTATTCTTCCAGTTTAAAAAAAAAAAAAAATGTTTTTGATTGATTATTTGTGTCCCTGTTTGACATTTCACTGCATTGTCAGGAGCTCCAGTAGTAACACACATTTCACTGCATTGTCAGGAGCTCCAGTAGTAACACACATTTCACTGCATTGTCAG
Organism: Oncorhynchus clarkii lewisi; assembly: GCF_045791955.1. NCBI lineage: Eukaryota > Metazoa > Chordata > Actinopteri > Salmoniformes > Salmonidae > Oncorhynchus > Oncorhynchus clarkii. Next base: position 21,871,929 of record NC_092158.1, read on the forward strand.
GAGCTCCAGTAGTAACACACATTTCACTGCATTGTCAGGAGCTACAGTAGTAACACACATTTCACTGCATTGTTAGGAGCTACAGTAGTAACACACATTTCACTGCATTGTTAGGAGCTACAGTAGTAACACACATTTCACTGCATTGTTAGGAGCTACAGTAGTAACACACATTTCACTGCATTGTTAGGAGCTACAGTAGTAACACACATTTCACTGCATTGTTAGGAGCTACAGTAGTAACACACATTTCACTGCATTGTTAGGAGCTACAGTAGTAACACACATTTCACTGCATTGTTAGGAGCTACAGTAGTAACACACATTTCACTGCATTGTTAGGAGCTACAGTAGTAACACACATTTAGCTGCATTGTCAGGAGCTACAGTAGTAACACACATTTCACTGCATTGTCAGGAGCAACATTAGTAACACACATTTCACTGCATTGTTAGGAGCTACAGTAGTAACACACATTTCACTGCATTGTTAGGAGCTACAGTAGTAACACACATTTAGCTGCATTGTCAGGAGCTCCAGTAGTAACACACATTTAGCTGCATTGTCAGGAGCTACAGTAGTAACACACATTTAGCTGCATTGTTAGGAGCTACAGTAGTAACACACATTTAGCTGCATTGTCAGGAGCTTAGTAGTAACACACATTTCACTACATTGTTAGGAGCTACAGTAGTAACACACATTTCACTGCATTGTTAGGAGCTACAGTAGTAACACACATTTCACTGCATTGTTAGGAGCTACAGTAGTAACACACATTTCACTACATTGTTAGGAGCTACAGTAGTAACACACATTTCACAACATTGTCAGGAGCTACAGTAGTAACACACATTTAGCTGCATTGTCAGGAAGTACAGTAGTAACACACATTTAGCTGCATTGTTAGGAGCTACAGTAGTAACACACATTTAGCTGCATTGTTAGGAGCTACAGTAGTAACACACATTTAGCTGCATTGTTAGGAGCTACAGTAGTAACACACATTTAGCTGCATTGTTAGGAGCTACAGTAGTAACACACATTTAGCTGCATTGTCAGGAGCTACAGTAGTAACACACATTTCACTACATTGTTAGGAGCTACAGTAGTAACACACATTTCACTGCATTGTTAGGAGCTACAGTAGTAACACACATTTCACTGCATTGTTAGGAGCTACAGTAGTAACACACATTTCACTACATTGTTAGGAGCTACAGTAGTAACACACATTTCACAACATTGTCAGGAGCTACAGTAGTAACACACATTTAGCTGCATTGTCAGGAGGTACAGTAGTAACACACATTTAGCTGCATTGTTAGGAGCTACAGTAGTAACACACATTTAGCTGCATTGTTAGGAGCTACAGTAGTAACACACATTTAGCTGCATTGTTAGGAGCTACAGTAGTAACACACATTTAGCTGCATTGTTAGGAGCTACAGTAGTAACACACATTTAGCTGCATTGTCAGGAGCTACAGTAGTAACACACATTTAGCTGCATTGTTAGGAGCTACAGTAGTAACACACATTTAGCTGCATTGTTAGGAGCTACAGTAGTAACACACATTTAGCTGCATTTTTAGGAGCTACAGTAGTAACACACATTTAGCTGCATTGTTAGGAGCTACAGTAGTAACACACATTTAGCTGCATTGTTAGGAGCTACAGTAGTAACACACATTTAGCTGCATTGTCAGGAGCTACAGTAGTAACACACATTTAGTTGCAACTGCTGTAACATCTGCTAACTGTACACAACCAACCAATAAACTTTGATTTGTATGATGTATTGTTGAGTCAGTTCTTTAGCATCAACACGGTTGGTTTCCCATCCTAAGGATGTCCTAAGGAGGTAGGTTCCACCTCACTTAACATTATAACCTTCACTCAGCACCTATGCTCAGTACTTCAGCCCTTTCAAGAGGTGAAGGAGATAGACAAGAGGTGGGGGGAGAGGGTGGAACATAAGTGAAAGGACAGGGTGAGAGAAACTAAAGAGAGAGATGGAGTAGAGAGGAGAGACAGAGGGGACAGTAAGGAGGGGGATGGAGAAGGATAGGAGGTCAGTGGAGGCCAACTAGCTCAAACATGAGTGGTAGGGGGCAAACACTAGAGGCGCCTGCTGCCATGTGTCAGCCTAGCAGACCGGCCTTGTCCATGTATGTCTCTCTGACCCAAACACACACATACTTGGACACGCTCAGTCTGGCATGTCTCTCTAACCCACTGCCTGCTTCAACAGGCCTGACCTTAAGGGTCACGGGGTTAGGAGAGGAGCATAAACACACAGACTGACAGAGCTGCTACTAACAGCCAGGCATGGAATCCTCCACAGCTCGCTACACACTACAACAGTCAGACACTCACTCAACTGTGGTTAGATACATTTGACATGGTGACACAGATACCAACCAAAGACGGACCATCAGAGAGTATTGGCAGAAATGTAATAAACCTTACAGTTTTACAAGTGTTTAACAATGCTGCTAGCACAAAGTGCTTTCAGGTTGATCCTTGTTCTAGAAACAAAATACTGACCATGTTTAGTGCATGCTGTAAATTTGTATACAGTGCCTTGCGAAAGTATTCGCCCCCCTTGAACTTTGCAACCTTTTGCCACATTTCAGGCTTCAAACATAAAGATATAAAACTGTATTTTTTTGTGAAGAATCAACAACAAGTGGGACACAATCATGGAGTGGAACGACATTTATTGGATATTTCAAACTTTTTTAACAAATCAAAAACTGAAAAATGGGCGTGCAAAATTATTCAGCCCCCTTAAGTTAATACTTTGTAGCGCCACCTTTTGCTGCGATTACAGCTGTAAGTCGCTTGGGGTATGTCTCTATCAGTTTTGCACATCGAGAGACTGAAATTTTTTCCCATTCCTCCTTGCAAAACAGCTCGAGCTCAGTGAGGTTGGATGGAGAGCATTTGTGAACAGCAGTTTTCAGTTCTTTCCACAGATTCTCGATTGGATTCAGGTCTGGACTTTGACTTGGCCATTCTAACACCTGGATATGTTTATTTTTGAACCATTCCATTGTAGATTTTGCTTTATGTTTTGGATCATTGTCTTGTTGGAAGACAAATCTCTGTCCCAGTCTCAGGTCTTTTGCAGACTCCATCAGGTTTTCTTCCAGAATGGTCCTGTATTTTGCTCTATCCATCTTCCCATCAATTTTAACCATCTTCCCTGTCCCTGCTGAAGAAAAGCAGGCCCAAACCATGATGCTGCCACCACCATGTTTGACAGTGGGGATGGTGTGATCAGGGTGATGAGCTGTGTTGCTTTTACGCCAAACATAACGTTTTGCATTGTTGCCAAAAAGTTCAATTTTGGTTTCATCTGACCAGAGCACCTTCTTCCACATGTTTGGTGTGTCTCCCAGGTGGCTTGTGGCAAACTTTAAACAACACTTTTTATGGATATCTTTAAGAAATGGCTTTCTTCTTGCCACTCTTCCATAAAGGCCAGATTTGTGCAATATACGACACTGATTGTTGTCCTATGGACAGAGTCTCCCACCTCAGCTGTAGATCTCTGCAGTTCATCCAGAGTGATCATGGGCCTCTTGGCTGCATCTCTGATCAGTCTTCTCCTTGTATGAGCTGAAAGTTTAGAGGGACGGCCAGGTCTTGGTAGATTTGCAGTGGTCTGATACTCCTTCCATTTCAATATTATCGCTTGCACAGTGCTCCTTGGGATGTTTAAAGCTTGGGAAATCTTTTTGTATCCAAATCCGGCTTTAAACTTCTTCACAACAGTATCTCGGACCTGCCTGGTGTGATCCTTGTTCTTCATGATGCTCTCTGCGCTTTTAACGGACCTCTGAGACTATCACAGTGCAGGTGCATTTATACGGAGACTTGATTACACACAGGTGGATTGTATTTATCATCATTAGTCATTTAGGTCAACATTGGATCATTCAGAGATCCTCACTGAACTTCTGGAGAGAGTTTGCTGCACTGAAAGTATAGGGGCTGAATAATTTTGCACGCCCAATTTTTCAGTTTTTGATTTGTTAAAAAAGTTTGAAATATCCAATAAATGTCGTTCCACTTCATGATTGTGTCCCACTTGTTGTTGATTCTTCACAAAAAATACAGTTTTATATCTTTATGTTTGAAGCCTGAAATGTGGCAAAAGGTCGCAAAGTTCAAGGGGGCCGAATACTTTCGCAAGGCACTGTATGTGCGTGTGTATGTCATGGTGTGTGTGTGTGTGTGTGTGTGTGTGTGTGTGTGTGTATGTGTGTGTGTGTGTGTGTGTGTGTGTGTGTGTGTGTGTGTGTGTGTGTGTGTGTGTGTGTGTGTGTGTGTGTGTGTGTGTGTGTGTGTGTGTGTGTGTGTGTGTGTGTGTGTGTGTGCATTGCATACGTGTCCTATGTGACAGGAGTGTGCAGGGTGACAGATCGTTCCACCTGCTCGCTCACAGACGTCTCTATTGTGTTTACATAGGAGCCTAGGCGTCTGTCCGGACTCTAAAGACAATAGAACCTTTAATGGAGCCGCACACAACACCAGGAATTCAATTCATCTCAGCAGGTCTCTTTCTAAAACATGGCCCTGGTGGCTGACCAGGGCAGGAGCAGAGAGGCCACTGCCACCCCACCACGGCTGGTCCGACCCTGTGTCTCTCACACATCTCAGCAGCTAGGAAAGCAAAGCTGGGAAGGAAGGCGCGTGTGGTCGGCATGCTCTATTCCAAATTAGTTGGGAAGTTGTAGGGATTCAAGTATTTGCAGAAAAGTAATGCAAAAGCCACTGGATTGTAAACTACAGGCTTAAAGGGACATTCAAGATATTTAGGAGCTCCACCTCATGTTTCTAATGAATTGCTTTTGTGAACCTCTAACCTTGCCTTCTTTAGAAGGGTGCTACGTTCCTGTGTGATGAATGAACAACTTGGCAACCATCTCACAAGTCCCAACTCAATTCTATTCAATGAGGTGACAAAACATTCATGTACAGTATAATCAACAAACACAAAGCACCACACCACCCTTTATTTCCCTTCCCCAACAAGCCTGTTTTCCCCTCAATCAGCACTCCCCTTCTTCTGTGTGAGCGCTTAAAGACCCAGAGGGGTGAATGTGATAAAAGATGAGAGCCATACAGGCTCAGTCATGCGTGTGGTTTACGAGGTAACACAGCTGTTCACACATCAACCCAGGGGTAAGGCATCACTCCCAGGCCTCCACCTCTCCCCCACCTCCTCCCTGCCTTCAGATGCTACCAGTGGGACAGTCTTTAAGTCTGCCAGGGACGGGTGGCTGGGAGTCTGGGACAGCTCCCCAGATGGAGGGATAAGCAGGAGAGGAAGAAAGGAGAGGCTGATCAAAGCGCTGGGGCCTGTGTGTGTCAGGCTGTGTTATAAGGGATGGGGCCAGGCTGTGGGGCCCGCTGTTATTACTAATGGGGATTATAGAGGAAGATGGAAGCTGCTCCATCTCAGGGGATGTAAAAGATAAGGAGGGGAAAGTAACAGGGAGAAAGTCCAAACAGGGGTAACGCCACTGCTGGTTGTCAAAGAGGAAGTGGAGCAGTCAAGAGACGTAGAAGACAGTAGGTTCAACCAGACATCCAGGTGAGGCCGTCAACTGATAAGACATTGACTTATATATATATAGCCTACTTAGTGCAGGAACATAGTACTGCATACATAATATAATATCCAGAATATTGTTATGCTATTCCTGTGTGTGTGTGTGTGTGTGTGTGTGTGTGTGTGTGTGTGTGTGTGTGTGTGTGTGTGTGTGTGTGTGTGTGTGTGGTGTGTGTGTGTGTGTGTGTGTGTATACACTGGATATGAATCCACCTCAATAGTGAGATAAAGCTTATCAATTATGGCCAACTTGGTTTAATGTATCATCACTAACCTCAATAAGTAAGGCAGTGGCATCCAAAGCCCAAATTATTGTAGCCCTTGATTGAAGCCTAATCAAACAGGTTGATTGGTTAAAAAGTTAAGTAAGAACAGGAGGAAATTACCATGAAATGATCGTTTCACTCCAATAGCCAGGAGTAGCCTGACCATAACAGCAGATCGAGGTAACAGAAGACACTACTATCAGTTCAACATCCAATCCATCCGGTGCTGTGAGACAGCAATCAGGTCAACAACAGTACTTGAAAGTATCTGGTTTGTTTTATGTAGTACGTTCCAGGGCAGCAGGACATGGAACACTAGCTCTGTAAGGCAGGCGGAGCGCCGGGAGACGTGGTGTGAGAGACGCACTGGACTGTGGATGATCCTGGTGTGTTCGAGTGTCTCAACACCCCTGGGACGTCAGTCTGTCCTGTTTATTTGTCACATGCGCTGAATACAACAGGTGTAGATATTATCATGAAATGTTGACTTCACCAAACGTGCAGTTTTAAGAAAAACAAGAGTCAAGATATTTACTACAACTAAAGTAAAAACACAATGAACAGCAGCATACCACCCTGCATCCCACTGCTGGCTTGCTTCTGAAGCTGGATCGGAGACCAGATGCTGCTGGAAGGGATGTTGAAGGGCCAGTAGGAGGCACCCTTTCCTCTGGCCTTAAAAAAAATGCCCCAGGGCAGTGATTGGGGACATTGCCCTGTGTAAGGTGCCATCTTTCAGATGGGATGTTATATGGGTGTCCTGACTCTCTGTGGTCACTAAAGATCCCATGGCACTTATCGTAAGAGTAGGTGTGTTAACCCTGGAGTCCAGGCTAAATTCCCAATATGGCCCTCAAACTATCATGGTCACCTAATCATCCCCAATTGGCTCATTAATCCCCCTCCACTCCCCTGTAACTATTCCCCAGGTTGTTGCTGTAAATGAGAATGTGTTCAGTCAACTTATCCGGTAAAATAAGGGTAAAATAAAAACATGTAAACAATAAATTAGGCTATATACAGGGGGTTCTGGTACCGAGTCAAGGTTTGGGGGTACAGGTTAGTTAAGGTAATGTGTACTTGTAGGTAGGGTTAAAGTGACTATGCATTGACAATAAACAGAGAGGTAGGGGGGCAAAAAGTCCCGGTAGCCATTTAATTAACTGTTCAGCATTCTTATGGCTTGGGGGTAAAAGCTGCTAAAGAGCCTTTTGGACCTAAATTTGGCGCTGCAGTACCACTTGCCGTGCGACAGCACAGAGAACAGTCTGTGGCTGGAGTCTTTGACAATCCTTTGGGCCATCCTCAGACACCGCTCAGTATATAGGTCGTGGATGGCAGGAAGCTTGGACCCAGTGATGTACTGGGACATACGCACTACCCTCTGTAGTGCCTTGCGATAGGATTCCGAGCAGTTGCCATACCAGGAGCTGATGCAACCAATGCTCTCGATGGTGCAGCTGTAGAACTTTTTGAGGATCTGAGGACCCATGCCAAATATTTTCAGTCTCCCGAAGGTGAATAGGCGTTGCCATCTCCTCTTCTCGACTGTCTTGGTGTGTTTGGACCATGTTAGTTTGTTGGTGATGTAGACACCAAGGAAATTAAACTCTTGACCCGCTCCACTACAACCTTGTCGATGTGAATGGGGGCGTGCTCGGGTCCTCCTTTTCCTGTAGTCCAAGATCAGCACCTTTGCCTTGATCAAGTTGAGGGAGAGGATGTTGTCCAACGAACACACTGTCAGGTTTCTGACCTCCTCCTTATAGGCTGTCTCGTCATTGTCAGTGATCAGGCCTACCACCGTTGTATCGTCAGCACACTTAATGATGGTGTTGGAGTCGTGATTGGCCACGCAGTCGTGGGTGAACAGGGAGTACAGGAGAGGACTAAGCAAGCACCGCTGAGGGGCCCATGTGTTGAGGATCAGCGTGGCAGATGTGTTGTTGCCTACCCTTACCACCTGGGGGCAGCCCGTCAGTAAGTCCAGGATCCAGTTGCAGAGGGAGGTGTTTAGTTCTAGGGTCCATCATTTAGTGATGAGCTTCGTGGGCACTATGGTGTTGAACGCTGAGCTGTAGTCAATGAATAGCATTCTCACGTAGGTGTTCTTTTGTCCAGATGGGCAGTGTAGAGCGCAATAGAGATTGCATCATCTGTGGATTTGTTGGGGCGGTATGCGAATTGGAGTGGGTCTAGGGTTTCTGGGATGATGGTGTTGAGGTGAGCCATGACCACCCTTTTAAAGCACTTCACGGCTACAGACGTGAGTGCTACGGGTCGACAGTCATTTAGGCAGGTTACCTTGGCGTTCTTGGGCACAGGGACTATAGTGGTCTAATTGAAACGTGTAGGTACAGTGCATTTGAAAGTATTCAGACCCCTCGACTTTTTCCACATTACAGCCTTATTCTAAAATAGAAAAAATTATAATAATCTCAATCTACACACAACAGCCCATAATGACGAAGCGAAAACTGGTTGATTTAAAATGTTCTATTTCTATATCATATTTACATAAGTATTCAGACCCTTTGCTATGAGACTCAGAATTGAGCTTAGGTGCATCTTGTTTCCATTGATCAGCCTTGAGATGTTTCTTCAACTTGATTGAGTTACCTGTGGTAAATTCAATTGATTGGACATGAAATGGAACACATCTGTCAATATAAGGTCCCACAGTTGACAGCGCATGCCAGAGCAAAAACCAGGCCATGAGGTCGAAGGAATTGTCTGTAAAGGATTTTGCCCAGACACAGATCAGGGGAAGGGTACAAAAAAATCTGCAGCATTGAAGGTACAAGAACAGTGGCCTCCATCAACTTAAATGGAAGAAGTTTGGAACCACCAAGACTCCTCCTAGAGCTGGCCGCCCAGCCAAACTGAGCAATCGGGCCTTGGTCAGGAAGGTGACCAAGAACCCGATGATAACTCTGACAAAGGTCCAGAGATCCTCTGTAGAGATGGGAGAACCTTCCAGAAGGACAACTATCTCTGCAGCACTCCACCAATCAAGTCTTTATGGTAGAGTGGTCAGACGGAAGCCACTCCTCAGTAAAAGGCACATGACTGCCCGCTTGGAGTTTGCCAAAGGGCACCTAAAGAATGAAAAACAAGATTCTCTTGTCTGATGAAACCAAGATTGAACTCTTTGGCCTGAATGCCAAGCGTCATGTCTAGAGGAAACCCCATACAACCTGACAGAGCTTGAGAAGATCTGCAAAGAATGGGGAAAAACTCCTCAAATTACAGGTGTGCCAAGCTTGTAGTGTCATACCCAAGAAGACTCGAGGCTGTAACCGCTGCCTAAGGTGCTTCAACAAAGTACTGAGTAAAGGGTCTGAATTCTTATGTAAATGTGATCAATCTTCATTTTTCAAATATATTTGAATTAAACATTTTTTGTACTGTTTTTGCTTTGTCATTTTGGGGTATTGTGTGTAGCTTGATGAGGAAAAAAACAATTTAATCAATTTTAGAATAAGGTTGTAACGTAACAAAGTGTGGAAAAAGTCAAAGGGTATGAATACTTTCCGAATGCACTGTATTACAGACTCTGTCAGGAACAGGTTGGAAATGTCAGTGAAGACACTTGCCAGTTGGACAGCGCATGCACTGAGTACACGTCCTGCAAATGGGTTTGTGAATAACCTGTTTAAAGTTCTTACTCACATCGGCTATGCAGTATCACACAGTCGGCCAGAACAGCTGGTGCTCTCATGCATGCTTCAGTGTTGCTTGCCTCGAAGCACACATAGAAGTCAATTAGCTCGTCTGGTAAATTTGTGTCACTGGGCAACTCACGGCTGGGCTTACCTTTGTAGTCCGTAATAGTTTGCAAGCCCTGTCACATCTGACAAGTGTCAGAGACAGTGTAGTAGAATTCAATCTTATTCCTGTATTGACTCCTGTATTGATGCCTCGTAAGTGGACATAGCAGGATTTCTTATAAGCGCCTGGGTGAGTGTCCCTCCTGCTCCTTGAAAGTGGCAGCTCTACCCTTTAGCTCAGTGCGATGGACGTATTGATAAAGCCGGTGACTGCTGTGGTATACTCCTCAGTGCTATCGGATGATAGCAAAATAGTCCTGTAGCTTAGCATCTGACCAGTTCCGTACTGTGCAAGTCACTGGTACTTCATGCTTTAGTTTTTGCTTGTAAGCAGGAATCAGGAGGATAGAGGGCCAGAGAGAGCTTTGTACACGTCTCTGTGTGTGGAGTAACGGTGGTCTGGAGTTTTTTTCCCTCTGGTTGCACATGTGACATGCTGGTAAAAATGAAGTAAAACGGATTTAAGTTTGCCTGCATTAAAGGACAGGTGGTAGAGGCGGGTTACCCACTCGCCAACAAATTCTCACAAGGCACCCAGATCCGCGTCCCCTGTAACGGTGTCTCCTCTTCATGTGAATGATGGGGATTTGGGCCTATTCCTGGAGCAGCACTAAATCCCTTGCGTCCGACTCGTTAAAGAAAAAGTATTTGTCCATTTCGAAGTGAGCAATCACTGTTACCATATCCAGAAACTCTTTTCGGTCATAAGAGACGTTGGCAGAAACATTATGTGCAAAAGAAATTACAAATATTGCGGAAAAAACACAACACACACAATTGGTTAGGAGCCCGTAACGGCAATCATCCACTCCGCTGCAATCTGACCTATCGCCATGGAGATCATACTAAATAGCCCTGTGATCCGGCTCAAGCCCTCCAAAAAGAATCTCCAGGCTCCATGATTTGGGCTGAGAGCTTAGGGTTACATATAGAAAAATGGGAGAAACACTCGGTTGACAAGAAATGATATGCCAGAAAATAATAACTAAGAGATGATCTCAAAAGCAGGGGGAGTGTCAGTTTACAGCGAGATAGGACACAAAACTACTTAGGCCTACAGTGTGAGAGACCTTATGCATAGCATGGTGGGGTGTACTATAGGATAAAAACAGCAGACAGGTGGACGGACCTCCAGCCCACATGCTGCTCTCTGGGGCCAGTCTTAGTCTACATCCCAGTCCTACAGCCAATACCAGCATGTAGGGAATCCCTGGCATCCAGAAAAACATTCCTCACAGTGTTTCGGGTTATTGAGTGTGTGTGTGTGTGTGTGTGTGAGCCTACATCCCCATTACCCTGTTTGAAAAAACGTCTGACTTAGTAAAACCCATAGCTTAATCTTGGCTAGGAATACTCCCACAGAGGAATAGACTCTTTACACTTTCTGGGGGCAAACTCTTTGGCCTGAAACATATTCTCCATAAGGCTTTCAAACAGGTGTTCTTTCAGGAGATAATTAGCAGATAACTCTGCACTTAGCAGGTAATTGGGCCCTAAGCATTAAATATGAGTAATTATTTACTGCATTTAGCTAGAATGCATTTTGGCATGGATGCAAAGTGAATCTCAAATAAGAGAATGATGAAAGCGTCAACACAGTCCAACTCTAACTGCTGCTCAGTGCTTACCAATTGAACATCAGACTCACACGGAAGACTCTCTACACCCCAACAGCATCCAAGACAGAATCTGCAGGGACCCCAAAACAAAACTCCACAATGCTTCTTTATCAGGATACTACATCTCTTGACACATACTTCTGAAAGAAACATGTCGGGAAGGGATAGTTTAAAGACACTTAAAGAGGACAGATACAGGCTATGGGAAGAGGAAGAAGATGAATGTGACAACCAAATGACCTTTTCTACACTGAGCATACCAAATATTAGGAATAACTTCCTAACACTGATTTGCCCATCCGTCCGTCAGCAGCAAATCATTGCAACTAACACAACAATATGCTTCATTCAGTCCCTTGCAGTTCTGACCTGAGTTACTGAACAGAGTACCTCACAAAGCAGAGAGGAAGACACTCAGAGAGAGGAGGGACCTCCTCCCGACAGCAGGCCACATTGGGCATTCACCTCCTCTCCTGGTCCCGGAGAACTGAAATGACCCCCTCCGTACCCTCCCACTGGGGACCCTTCACATCTACAGCAGGTCGCTGTTGCAAACAGCTCCCTGTCCACTGCCAGACCTGGGCCACCAACACCCAGTGCTACCGTGCCATGGGAAGATTTTAAGAACATAAAGTAAAGATAAATAAACCAGTAAGCCCCCGCCATATCTGGGAGGGAGAGCTGCAGCGAGCAGAGGTAGGCAGTGGTAAACACCGGCCCCAGCCCTCAACAGCCTTGTTTTTAGGAATGATTAAGGTGTTGGGTTTCTGCACCGCAGCCTGTCACACTCACTTAGACTCATCACTGGGGTTCTCTCTCTCACACATACACATATTCAAAGAAACACACTCATGGTCCCCAGCCCTAAACATGGAAACACAACAGCCCCTGAGATAAGTTCAACGGGAGAACCAATAGGTTAGAGGACAACATAACAAACAGAGGGCTCGTGAAACTCTATGGATATGGTTCGTATCACCATTGTATTCTGAAAACATGATATTTCCCTAATGAAAGATACAGAGGTTACTCCACATTGTGAGAGAGGTGAGGACAGTGAGAGAGGTGAGGGCGGCAGGTAGCCTAGCGGTTAAGAACGTTGGGGATTGTTAACGAAAGGTTGCTGGTTCAAGTTGACTAGGTGAAAAATATGTAGATGTGCCCTTGAGCAATGCACTTAACCCCAATTGTTCCTGTAAGTTGCCTGGATAGAGTGCCTGCTAAATGCCTAAAATGTTTTTTTTTTTTTATTAAATGCCAGACCAGGGCTCCCAGAAGGATAGTTTAGCCTAGGGGACTCCCTGCTGGTGACAATTGAGATGAAGGAGAAGCAATGATAAACCAGCACCCAGAGAGTTGTTTTTGGAAGCTCAAACATGCACTTCCAAGTAACTAGGGCCGGGACTATACCAGTATGGCGATACTCGTTAGTATTGTGGCAAGGAAACAAAACACAAAGCGTATTAAACTTCTTTAGGGAAACAGCCCTAATGTTGGAAGCAAACATTATGTTGTCATCCAGAAACACATTTATTTATAGCAGACAATATTTTAAATTCAGACGCTTATTAAAGGACCAAAGCGTTAGATCTTCTTTGTGTTTTCATTTTTGTCATGTAAAAAATATTGCAATACTGGTGTAGTCAGAGCCCTACTAGTTATTGTTGAAATGGAAATGAGACTTCAGAGAGGGCCATATTGATGCCCGGGTGATCTCGATGAAAATTGGTCTTTAAGGGATATCTTATGTTACAATGCTCTAGCTGATCCTGGATAATCCACTGTACCCCAGCTCAAACAAAGACTCTGGTGCACATATAGGCATTACTGTCCTTAAATGTTGGGGGGGGGCTAAGGAGTGGGTGAGATTATCTGACAAATGTATTCCCTGTAAGAATAATTTAGTGTCGTCTTCTCAGGTGGGGGTCCTGATCCACATAATCCTGCTTTTAGGAGGATCATTGACCCGGTGGGCATGAATTGCACGATACCATTCTGAGAGACCAGTGAGACTCTAATTGAAATGATTACTGCCTTTTTTGAACCAATTATCACACTCAACCCAGCTCTCAGAGAGCTGAGCCCTCCAGCTGTAGTGGTCTATGTTCACTCAGATTCAGAGACAAACACGCATGAGCACGAGCCCGCACACACACACACACACACACACACACACACACACACACACACACACACACACACACACACACACACACACACACACACACACACACACACACACACACACACACACACACACACACACACACACACACACACACACACACACACACACACACACACCACACACAGACACACAATTTACTAGAACCTGATAATAGCAATACATTCAAAATAGCCCTTCCCAACAATGTGGTTTAAACATTTTTAAATAAAATAGTAACACAGGAATAAAATAAAATGCACAAGAATGGAGCTATATACAGGGAGTATCAGTACCAGATGTACAAAGGCCCATTATCAGCAACCATCACTCCTGTGTTCCAATGGCACATTGTGTTAGCTAATCCAAGTTGATCATTGAAAAGGCTAATTGATTATTAGAAAACCATTTTGCAATTATGTTAGCACAGCTGAAAACTGTTGTCCTAATTAAAGAAGCAATAAAACTGGCCTTCTTTAGGCTAGTTGGATATCTGGAGCATCAGCATTTGTGGGTTCGATTACAGGCTCAAAATGGCCAGAAACAAATAACTTTCTTCTGCTACTAATCAGTCTGTTCTTGTTCTGAGAAATGAAGGCTGTTCCATGCGAGAAATTGCCAAGAAACTGAAGATCTCCCTTCACGGAACAGCGCAAACTGGCCCTAACCAGAATAGAAAGAGGAGTGGGAGGCCCCGGTGCACAACTAAGCAAGAGGACAAGTGTCTAGTTTGAGAATCAGACGCCTCAAAACACCAGTCTCAACGTCAACAGTGAAGAGGAGACTCCAGGATGCTGGCCTTCTATTGGCCAGTCTGTGATATGGCTTTTTCTTTGCAACCCTGCCTAGAAGGCCAGTAACCCGGAGTCACTGGTGTTTTTCGGGTACTATTTAATGAAGCTGCCAGTTGAGGACTTGTGAGGCGTCTGCTTCTCAAACTGGACACTCTAATGTACTTGTCCTCTTGCTTAGTTGTGCACCGGGGTCTCCCACTCTTTCTATTCTGGTTAGAGCCACTTTAAGAAATGGAACACTAGTCACTTTAATAATGTTTACATATCTGGGATTACTCATCTCATATGTATATACTGTTTTCTATACTATTCTACGGTATCTCATTCACTTAAATGTTTACACATCTTGCATTACTCATCTCATACTGTTTTCTATACTATTCTACAGTCTCATTCACTTAATAATGTTTACATATCTGGCATTACTCATCTCATATGAATATTCTGTATTCTATACTATTCTACTGTATCTTAGTCCGTTCCGCTCTGACGTCATTCGTCCAAATGTATATAGTCTTAATTCATTCCTACTTAGATGTGTGTATATGTTGTGTAATTTGTTAGATATTACTTGTTAGATATTACTGCACTTTTGGAGCTAGAAGCGCAAGCATTTCGCTACACCCGCAATAACATCTGCTAGTCATGTGTATGGGACCAACTTTAATTGATTTGTTTGCCAGACGGTAGCAGAGTGAACAGACTATGGCTTGGGTGGCTGGAGTATTTGGCCATTTTTCAGGCCTTCATCTGACACCGCCTCATATAGAGGTCCTGGGTGGCAGGGAGTTCGGCCCCAGTGATGTACTGGGCTGTTCACACCACCCTCTGTATCGCTTTGCAGTCAAGATGCAAACTTTTTCAAACTTTTTGAAGATGAGGGCCTATGCCAAATATTTTCAGCCTCCCGAGGGGGAAAGGCATTGCCTGCCGTGCCCTCTTCATGACTCTGTGAATGTGTGTGGACCATATTAGGTCGTAATGTGATGTGGACGCCAAAGAACTTGAAGCTCTCGACCCGCTGCACAACAGCCCCGTTGATGTGGACGCGCTCTCCCCTCTTTCTCCTGTAGTCCATGATCAGCTCCTTGGTCTTACTGACGTTGAGGGGAGGTTGTTGTCCTGGCACCACACTGCTAAGTCTCTGACCTCCTCCCATTAGGTTGACTCATCGCCGTCGGTGATCAGGCCCACCACCGTTGCCCGTCAGTAAACGTGGAGTTGGGAGTCATGTGTGGCCACCCACTCGTAAGTGAACAGGGAGTACAGGAGGGGACAGCACACACCCCCGAGGGGCCCCCGTGTCGAGGGTCAGCGTGGTGTAGGTGATGTCGCCTATCACTACCTGGTGACAGTCCGTCAGGAAGTCCAGGATTCAGTTTCAAGGGGATGTGTTCAATCCCAGGGTCCCTAGCTTGGTGATGAGCTTGGCGGGGACTATGGTGTTGAATGCTAAGCTGTAGTCGATGACCAGCATTCTCACATAGTTGTTTACCCTCTTGTCCAGGTGGGAGAGGGCAGTATGAAGTGCAATTGAGATTGCGTCATCTGTGTATCTGTTGGTGCGGTACGCGTATTGGAGTGGGTCTAGGGTGTCTGGGATGGTGTTGATGTGTGTCATGACCAGCCTTTCAAAGCACTTCATAATTGCCCGTAACATGAGGCCAATAGACCAATGCTCTAAGCAGTCAGAGGAAGGGACTGGGAGGCATTAAAATAGTTATTATACCCAGTTACCAGTACCACACAGGAATCTGGACTTAAACAGATCAAACTCAAAACACAACTGGACAGCTTTACAGACATAAGCCTTGCATAGCAGCCTGAGATAACTGTGCCAAGCATTTCTCCTTTGGCAAGATAGAAGCGGATTAAACAGTATGGTCATTACACAGGTGCACCTTATGCTGGGAACAATATAAGGCCCATCTAAAATGTGCCGATTTGTCACACAACACAACGCCACAGATGTCTAAAGTTCTCTCCTCTGCTTTAGATTGTGTGTGTGTGTGTGTGTGTGTGTGTGTGTGTGTGTGTGTGTGTGTGTGTGTGTGTGTGTGTGTGTGTGTGTGTACAGTGTGTACAGTGTGTACAGTGTGACAGACAGCAGAGAAGTATTGGTAGGTGTTGTGTGAGTGACGGAGCACAGAAGAGAGTGAGGGAGAAAGAGTGAGACTAGTGCGTGTGTGAAATATGTGTGGGTAGGCAAAATCAACATGCACGCGATAGCAGACACACGCAAGTGGTCTGGTCAGCATGTTACAGGAGCAATTAGGGTTAAGTGCCTAAGGGCACACCGGCAGAGCCTTGTCGGCTTGGGGTTTCAAACCAGCAACCTTTGGTTACAGGCCCAACGCTGTAAGCACTAGGCTACCTGCCGCCAATAGTGATGCAGTCAATCTCATGTTACTGACACTTTCCCTCCGTGTACATCTACGTGCTGCTTTGTTCTGCACCAACTGAAATTAGCCCATGTCCTTCTTTTCTGCACATGACCACACAGCTAAGCAGTTGTCCAGGTGCGACAAAACTAAGGCTTGTAAGACCTGTCTGGTTGACTGAGATGTCAAGAAGGCAGAGCAACGCCCTATCATGGACAGGCCTCTTCCCATTTTAGCAACCATTGAGTCAATATGTTTTAACCATGAAAGCTTGCTATCTAAGGTTACACTCAGCAGTTTAGTCTCAACTTGTTCAATAGCCATATTATTCAATAATAGATCTAAACAAGGTTTAGCGAATGATTTGTCCCCAAAATTATGCTTTTCATTTTTTGAGATATTTAGCACCAGCCTATTGCTAGTTACCCATTCTAAAACTGACGGGCGCTCTATGTTAAGTGTCTCAGTTATTTATTTTACTGTTGCAGCCAACGTGTATACTGTTGAGTCGTCAGAATACATAGACACACAGGCTTTATTCAAGGTCAGTGGAAGGTCACTTGTAATGGCCATAGCCGGTTGCCCTGCGGTACACCACACTCAACTGAATTTGCATGAGAGGCTTCCAATAACGAAAACACTGTGCTCTACTAGATAGGTAATGCGCTATCCATAATAACGCAGAGGATACAAATACACAGCAATAGGTTACGATCAATGACATCAAAAGCTACACTGATGTCTAGCAAAACAGCTACCACAATCTTCTTACTATCAATTTCTTTCAGCCAATCATCATTCATTTGTGTCAGTGCCGAGCATGTTGACAGCCTTTCCCTATGAGCATGCTGAAGGTCTGTTGTTGATTTGTTTTCTGTAAAATAACCTTGTATTTGATCAAACACAATTTTTTCCAAAAGTTTGCTAAGCACTTGTAACAGGCTGATTGGTTGGCTGTTTGGGTAGCAGAATGACCTTTGCCTCCCTCCATGTCTGAGGGCACACTGTCTTCTAGGCTTAAATTGAAGATGTGGCAAACAGGAGTCACAATATATTCCGCTACCAACCTCAGCAATTTACCATCCAGGTTGTCGGTAATAAGTGGTTTGTCCTTATTTACAGATAGAAAAAAAATGATCAACTCTTCCACACCCACTTTGTGGAACTCAAAACTACAGTGCTCAGTTACAGAGGAAGCACATATTTGAGAGTAGGAGATGAGAGCATACCTTAGTGTTAGCCATGTCCACGATGTACTGGTCTCCCTTGGGACACTATGACCGGGAACCCGTCTCAGTCCAACACCTTGGCCTGGGCATTCCCAGAGACCACCAGGATGAAATCACTGGGGATGCTGTATTGTAGGGACCTGATCTGGTCCCTGAGAGGGGACACAAAGTGAGAGGATGACAAAGGCAAAGCTTTTTACTACTGTGTAGTGTTGCAAAAATCCAGTAACGTTCATAAAATTCCTTGGTTTTCCAGAATTCCTGGTTGGAAGATTCCTGGAATCAGAAAGGAATAAGTAGGAAATCCATCAGCGATTCAGCATTGTTATATAACAGCTTTAAATCCGGAAGAAGTTTTAAAACAGTGTTGTGTCTTTGGCTATGCCGGATTAAGTGATATGACATGCTATTCTATAAAATCCTTTCTCTGTAATTAATATTACCTGATTGAGCTAATCATGTAAATGTAAATAACTAGAAAGTCGGGGCACCACAAAATAATATTTATAGAGCTGTTATCTTCCGAATAAACTCTTAAAGACCTAGTAATATTTTACATCAATAGCAGTCAATATTAATTGTCACCTTATTTCAGTCTCATCTGAATGTTGTAAATTCTTGGTTATCTTCACAAATCCTGGCTAACAAGTTGAAACAGCAATACAAAATTGAGTTTAATTATTTATTTACTAAATACCTAACTAATCACACAGAATTACATATACACAGAATTAATCATACATTGATTACAAATGATGTCATAAAGGAAACAGATATGACAGCTGGTTACATAAAGAACGGGGGTTGGGTTTGAGTGAAAGAGGGGGAAGACTTGAGGAACAAAGGGAGAAGCTATGTCTCTATCGGGCAGCTATTCTATCGTAAATACAGAATCTTATGCATTCTAAATTACCACCCATTTGGAAAAGGAAAATGCAATAAATATTTACTCTGAGCTGCGCTTCAATAGGTTGGTGGTAGATGGAAGGCCATGTTGCCCAACACAGTCCTTTGAAGAGTGTCTATTGTGGTAGATGGGATACTCTGTCCGTCCTTTCCTAGCCCACGTTTACAGCGGCCGCTGCTAACTCAAAGGCTAGGAGGTATCACTTCTGTAGTGAATAAGAGTTCAAAGTTCATACCATTGGCAGCCAAAGCTCACGCTGAGGTTGGCTTAGTTCTGTAGTTGACATGTTAGTCCTTTTTAACGTATGGACCGTCGTCCTATCGTCCTCGGAACAGGAGGTTACATTTTCGTCAAGGGCTTATATAGTGGAGGGAGAGAAGGGTGTGTTTCATATTTTATAACCCATGTCTCTTCACAGGGGCGGGCCACTGATTGAGCAGAGCCCTAACCTTATGAAAACTCAAATCTCTCGTTTGGAAGCTAAAATTACATTTAATCTTTTCACAAATAAATGTATATTTAAACATTTGAATTGCACAACAATTCCATGTGAATCTGATAACTATAATGTGTAGACTTTCCCAGATACAGTTCAGGTCGTCCTGTCATCAGTCATAATGTCTCAGATGACAACCGAACTGACATCATATTCATTAAGTACCAACGCATATTTTCAACTGGTTCTATTACCGAAATATGGTTCCTTTCCCTCCACTTGTTTGATGTTCTCAGACTCTCTGTTTAACAAAGGCTATTCAAGAGTCCCTCTGTAGAGTCAAGAGAGAGGGAAGGGAGAAAGGTATTTATGGGGGGGGTCATAAACCTTACCCACAGGCCAACGTCATTTAGAGATGCAGTGCACATGCCACGCCCACCTGAAGATCTATCGTTTTCAACCATTTATTTCCTGTGTTTGAGGGATGCAAAATCCACTTGTCACTTAAATCTTGCTGGATTGATTGCTTTCATTTTACCTCTGCGACTCTTTCATACTCTTGCTTGTGCCTGTCGTTTTTTTCCTGTTAATGTTATAATCGTGGAAATCTTTGCAATGACCACTCAAACACACCCCAGTAATGGCTGAAATGGGTTCAAAGGAATACATTGTTTTTCTGTTGCATCTATAAGACCGCTAAAGCTTCATCTGGGATTTAACACATCATCTCGACTCTTACAGCACAAGAGAATAAATAACTTTATTTTGATGGTTGTACATTTTGTTGTGGATATGAAAAAAGTTCTTATTTAATACAGTTGAAATGTTTACAAATTAGATACGCTAAATGAAATGACAGCAACTTCCGAAAATGAAAACTCAGATTATAGTTATATGACTAATCTCACAAACAATGTAAACTGATATTATACAGACAGAAAGTGGAGATGTCTGGGTCTCCCTCTGTCCAGTCCATCAGACTCAACACAATGAAAAGCCCATCAGGCTGGGCAGGAGAATGGAACACACTGAGCCTTGGCTGCACTAGACATAGTTGGGTTTCTTCTTTCCATCAACAAAAGGAGAGTGGAGGGTTCAAATGAGACCAAAGATTGATATTTAGCTACACAGGCAACCCCTTCACTATACCAATCTGTTTTCTGAACTGTTACCCACTAAGCTGCACACGCATACAACACGCAGCACGCACATAACTACTCTCCCAAAGTGCAGATAGCAATTCAGGTCAATATCAAACCGCATTAACACAGCAGGGGGTAGAGGGCCCAGAGACATTTTAGTTTGGGAAGCAATAAGCTCGGGGATGGGGACCATTGTTAAATAAAGTGGGTTCCTATCTCCAGGGACTTGAACACAGTGCAGGAATCACTTACTGGATTTCCTTTAGAGAAAGAGTCAACAGTGAACCAATCAAGGTTCCTCATTGAGGAGAAGACCCTAACAGTAGTGTGAGCCCTGCAGGCCATGAAGGGAGGAACAGTGGGCTTTGCACGGCTCTCCAAATATGGCCCAGTGTGTCAGTGACCGCAAAGGCTAATGGATGGCTCTGTAATCAGGCTAAATATGGCCCAGTGTGTCAGTGACCGCAAAGGCTAATGGATGACTCTGTAATCAGGCTAAATATGGCCCAGTGTGTCAGTGACCGCAAAGGCTAATGGATGGCTCTGTAATCAGGCTAAATATGGCCCAGTGTGTCAGTGACCGCAAAGGCTAATGGATGGCTCTGTAATCAGGCTAAATATGGCCCAGTGTGTCAGTGACCGCAAAGGCTAATGGATGACTCTGTAATCAGGCTAAATATGGCCCAGTGTGTCAGTGACCGCAAAGGCTAATGGATGACTCTGTAATCAGGCTAAATATGGCCCAGTGGGTCAGTGACCGCAAAGGCTAATGGATGGCTCTGTAATCAGGCTAAATATGGCCCAGTGTGTCAGTGACCGCAAAGGCTAATGGATGACTCTGTAATCAGGCTAAATATGGCCCAGTGTGTCAGTGACCGCAAAGGCTAATGGATGGCTCTGTAATCAGGCTAAATATGGCCCAGTGTGTCAGTGACCGCAAAGGCTAATGGATGGCTCTGTAATCAGGCTAAATATGGCCCAGTGTGTCAGTGACCGCAAAGGCTAATGGATGACTCTGTAATCAGGCTAAATATGGCCCAGTGTGTCAGTGACCGCAAAGGCTAATGAATGGCTCTGTAATCAGGCTAAATATGGCCCAGTGTGTCAGTGACCGCAAAGGCTAATGGATGACTCTGTAATCAGGCTAAATATGGCCCAGTGTGTCAGTGACCGCAAAGGCTAATGGATGACTCTGTAATCAGGCTAAATATGGCCCAGTGTGTCAGTGACCGCAAAGGCTAATGGATGGCTCTGTAATCAGGCTAGTGATCTCATAATTGTCTGGAATCTTTTTCACCAGATTCTGAGAGAGAAGAAGTTGATTGTCATACATGTGAGGTGGTGGTTGGTGGTGGAGTGGGCTGCCTGGCACTCTGTCATACACAATATTTCAGCTTTAGTGGGCTGTGTGATATGTTAGGCTACCTGGGGCGGTAGGTAGCCTAGTGGTTAGAGTGTTGGACTAGTAACCGAAAGGTTGCAAGATTGAATCCCCGAGCTGACAAGGTAAAAACCTGCCGTCATGCCCCTGAACAAGGCAGTTAACCCACTGTTCCTAGGCTGTCATTGAAATTAAGAATTTGTTCTTAACTGACTTACCTAGTTAAATAAAGGTAAAATTACAGGCTGGTTTTCTACCATAGCAGTGCCCAATGAGAGGTCTAGGTTTGGCCTGAGGGCTGTGCACTGCATCTCAGTTCTAGAGGCATCACTACAGTCCCTGGTTCGATTCCAGGCTGTATCACAACCAGCCATGATTGGGAGACAAGGTAAAAATCTGTTGTTCTGCCACCTGTCACAGGCCACCATCAAATCACACCTGCCCTGAGAACTCTAGGCTATTAGTGTTGTCACGTGTTTTCTTTTTTGGCAAAAAGACAACAATATTGTGTGATATAGCTTGGAAAAGAAACAAATGTGACTGTGGGTGACAATATAAGGCTGTTTTTTCCAACATTAGGACTGTTAATTTTCCTTTGCTTCCTGGTATAGTGATACTGTTATCGTGATAACACTATGGGCTACATCACCCATATCGCACACACAGCAAAGATCTATTTACTACTCAGAGAGTGAGTAGAGGAGGAGGAGGAGATGAGAGAATGCTTTTTTAAGGAGAAAACCACGTGGCCAAGTGTCTTTGGGCGGTACCTTTCGGTGGCCTACATACTTAATAATGATGGCTTTTTATTATGGTTTTATCAGGAGCTTGGTGTGAGAAAGCCAACTCTTGCTCCCATGATTCATTGTGAAGAACCAGTAAACTTAGATTGCACTAGGTCGACTCAAGACCATTGTGTAAAATGCAACAATAAAGCTTGTCTCAGGCAATGTTAAGACTTTGCTCCCGAGTGGCGCAGCGGTCTAAGGCACTGCATCTCAGTGCTAGAGGCATCACTACAGACCCTGGTTCGATTCCAGGCTGTATCACAACCAGCCATGATTGGGAGACAAGGTACAAATCTGTTGTTCTGCCACTGAACAAGGCAGTTAAACCCACTGCTCCTAGACCATCATTGAAAATAAGAATTTGTTCTTAACTGACTTGCCTAGTTAAATACATTAAAAAAAGGGGTAGTGCACAATTGGCCCAGGTATGGGCGACATAGTTAAATAAAGGTAAACAATTAAAAGACTGTGCTACCCTCTGGTGGTATAACGTAGTAAGAACACACCACTAAAATAATGATGCGGCTTTTATGACTGTAGAATGTTCAGTGTTGCATACTGAAACGAATGAAGATCATCAGTATGAATATACTTGGCCTGCTTATATAAATGTATGTACTGAAGAAGTAGTTTAGGAGCAGATGTTTTTTAACTCAAGTAAATCTATGTAAAACATTCAGGGGGGGGGGGGGGGGGGGGGGGTGAGCTCTGAGTCCGAGTCACTGATGCCACCGCTCCCCTTCTTCCTGCTTGGTAGTGGGTGATAGAGTCCCATGAGTTATAATAATCCAGCCAATCACACATACTGGTAATAACACTCGGTTCTTAAATGTATGTAGTTCTGTCCTTGAGCTGTTCTTGTTTTTAATGTTCTGTATTATGTCACGTTTTATGTTTTGCGTAGACCCCAGGAAGAGTAGCTGCTGCCTTAGCAACAACTAATGGGGATCCTCATAAAATACAAAATCCAGTGCATTTGAATGAACCTCCCACCCAGTCATTTTAACTCAGAGCATGTAAAAGTAATTGGTCAGTTAGTATGGAGCTGTCTCTCTGTTTGGAGCTATCCTAAAACTCAGTTAAAAGGCACTTAGCTATTTGTCACAAACGTAATACTTGCTGTCTCCTCTCCTGACTCCTCTCCTGACTCCTCTCCTGACTCCTCTCTTGACTCCTCTCCTGACTCCTCTCTTGACTCCTCTCCTGACTCCTCTCCTGACTCCTCTCCTGTCTCCTCTCCTGACTCCTCTCCTGTCTCCTCTCCTGACTCCTCTCCCGACTCCTCTCTTGACTCCTCTCCTGACTCCTCTGCTGACTCCTCTCCTAACTCCTCTCCTGACTCCTCTCCTGACTCCTCTCCTGACTCCTCCCCTGACTCCTCTCCTGTCTCCTCTCCTGACTCCTCTCCTGACTCCTCTCCTGACTCCTCTCCTGACTCCTCTCCTGACTCCTCTCCTGACATTCTTTGGGTCTGCTCAAAGATGGCATCCTGGTCAAAAGTGCAGGCTTTCGTTCCTGGAGGGATGTGAGAAAGGCTGGTATGAAAATGCTGTATTCACCTTTTAAAATAAATGTATGGTGAATTTGTTGTTGATATCAGTGACGTAAAGTACTTAAGTATAAATACATGAAAGTACTACTTACGTAGTTTCTTTAAGTAAGTTTACTTTTTACAACTTTATAATTTTACTTCACTACATTCTTAAAGAAAATGATGTATTTTTCACTCCATACATTTTCCTTGACACCCAAAAGTACTCGTTACATTTTGAATACTTAGCAGGACAGGAAAATTGTGTCATTCACACTTATCAAGAGAACATCCCTGGTCATCCCTACTGCCTCTGATCTGGCATACTCACTAAACACATGCTTTGTGTGTAAACTATGTCTGAGGGTTGGAGTGTGCCCCTGGCTATCCGTAAATAAATTAAAAACAAGAAAATGGTGCCGCCCGGTTTGCATAACTTTCACTTCAGTCATTTTCAATTATGACACCTTTACTTTTACTCAAGTATGACCACTTGGTACTTTTTCCACCATTGGTTGATATCAGGTTGATATGATTGTTCGTGTCGCACTGCTTTGCTTTATCTTGGCCAGGTCGCAGTTGTAAATGAGACCTTGTTCTCAACTATTCCTACCTGGTAAAATAAAGGGGAAATAAAATGTTTTAAAAATACGAAAAATTTAAAGAACTTTGAAAGTTTCTTTCAGTGCAGTCGCAAAAACCATCAAGTGCTATGATGAAACTGTCTCTCATGAGGACCACCACAGGAATGGAAGACCCAGAGTTACCTCTGTTGCAGAGGATAAGCTCATTAGAGTTACCAGCCTCAGAAATTGCAGCCCAAATAAATACTTCACAGAGTTCAAGTGACAGACACTTCCACAACATCAACTGGAGACTGAACCGGGCCTTCATGATCAAATTGCTGCAAAAAATCCACTACTAAAGGACACCAGTAATAAGAAGAGACTTGCTTGGGCCAAGAAACACGAGCAATGGACATTAGTTTCCAACACACAGAACTCACTGTGAGCTGATGTCCTCTTCTCTCTCTGAGCACTGCAAATCTGCTAGTGTTAATGCCTGGGGAAGAAACATGACAGGCACACTTAGTGACTAGAACCATACAGGAATGGCCTTATTGTCAGAGATCACCTGGTCTTGTGGGCTCAGTGTTCGGTGGAGACTCTTGATGTGGACAGAGATGTTGGGGATGAGCACCATCCAGCAGCCTGTCAAGCACGGGGAACTGGGCCTCCAGCTTGGACTCCAGCTGCAGCTCCACAGCCTCCATGGAGGCCTGGGGCCCAAACGTCCAGCACTCTGATGTCTGCTCCCAGGGAACAGAGTTCTGACTCTGAGGTGAGGAGGCCTCTGAGGTGTGGGTTTTGGAGCTGGGCTGGAATGCATCCTGAGCCCAGGGAAGGGCAGGGCTCTGGCAGACATGCTGGGTGTGGGAGTTGGTGGGCTCGTGGTGGAGAAACCAAGAGGGTGGTTCAGGGATGGTAACGAAGACAGACTGGCTTGTAGCAGTGTCCATCACTGAACATGGGGACGTGGCATCCGTCTCTCTGGCGGCGGCAAAGGGTGGTGAGAACATCGAAGGTGAGGGAGTGGCTACAGAAGCCCTTCAGCAGGGAGGGTCACAACCAGTCTGGGTCAGGGCCATCCTTCCCCGCCACTTAGCTGAGGAAGAGCTCCAGGAAACGCAGGTAATCCTTATCCTCCAGCTCAAACTCCCAGGTCACTACCACAGGAGGGTCAGGGAGGGGCTGTCCTCCCCCACAGCAGGGTCCTGGGCTGGACCTCTGGACCTCCTCCTGGATGCTCTCACCCACCATTACTTGTCTGCTCGGTCTTACTTGTCTTACTTGTCTGCTCGGTCTTACTTGTTTGCTCGGTCTTACTTGTCTTACTTGTCTGCTCGGTCTTACTTGTCTGCTCGGTCTTACTTGTCTTACTTGTCTGCTCGGTCTTACTTGTCTTACTTGTCTGCTCGGTCTTACTTGTCTTACTTGTTTGCTCGGTCTTACTTGTCTTACTTGTTTGCTCGGTCTTACTTGTCTTACTTGTCTGCTCGGTCTTACTTGTTTTACTTGTCTGCTCGGTCTTACTTGTCTTACTTGTCTGCTCGGTCTTACTTGTCTTACTTGTCTGCTCGGTCTTACTTGTCTTACTTGTCTGCTCGGTCTTATTTGTCTTACTTGTCTGCTCGGTCTTACTTGTCTTACTTGTCTGCTCGGTCTTACTTGTCTGCTCGGTCTTACTTGTCTTACTTGTCTGCTCGGTCTTATTTGTCTTACTTGTCTGCTCGGTCTTATTTGTCTGCTCGGTCTTACTTGTCTTACTTGTTTGCTCGGTCTTACTTGTCTGCTCGGTCTTACTTGTCTTACTTGTTTGCTCGGTCTTACTCATCTTACTTGTCTGCTCGGTCTTGCAACATTACACTCTTGCTTCTGCTGAAAACAAAAAGGGTTGACACTGTAAATTCTGAGGATTAGCTGAGAAATATTTCTGGAAGATTTTAATTAGATCAAGGTAAAGCTAATGTCTAAGCCTCTCTACCTGTTATGAGGCCTGCTGTGCAGGTTAGGAGAGAGAGCCTCATTTCTCAGCCGTGTTTTCGGCTGTGTCTCCATCGCTGTACAGCAGGGGGAGCCCACAGTCCGTCAGGGTGCGATTACTCAGTCTGGTCCCCACCTCTCTAGCAGGGCTACAGCCCCCTGCCCTTCTACCCCCCTCTCCTCCTCCCTCTCCCACAGGTAGAGCTCCAGGTGGGCCAGGTGCCTCAGGTCCTTCTTCCTCTGTCAGAGCCGCTCCTGAATCATCTCCCCGCCATTCTATCCTGAGGCTAGAAGAGAGAAAGAGAATGAAAATCAGTAAGAAACATTAATATTAGCCTTTACTTAAGGCTGGGCAGGAAGGTGAAGAGCAGAGATAGAAGTAGACAGTAGCTACCTGGGACAGTGCAGTGCCTTAGTCTCTGCGGTAGTGAGTTGTACTTCCATCTCAGAGGGACTCTGACCTCCTCCTCAGTGAAGACCTGCATCCGTCTCTGCCACCTGGAGGAAGACAACAGCCTGGGAAAAGAGACATGATGTCACTAATCTGTACCTCTCCTGTGTAGGACCTGGAAAAACACAAGTAACTGAATAGGAATGTCTGTGAATACATGTGAATGAGGTGACTGCTGGTCAGTAATACCAGGGGTAGTTCAGGGATCAAGCTGAGGAGGAAAAGGGAAATGGGGATACCTAGTCATATGTACAACTGAAAGCATTCAACTGAAATGCGTCTTCCACATTTAACGACAGGCCCAGTGGAGAGCCTCCTCATAGGCTGCTTTCACCTCACCGTCATCTGGGACCTACAGGGCGAAATATGCATAAGCAGGTTGTTAACTGACTATAAATGACAGAGGATAACACAAACACACACTCCTGGCTGAACAAGATACAACAAACAATATACACAGTCAAAAAAAAACATTGTGTTGTGCCTGGGGATCTCTCCCATGGTTCCTTGCAGCCTGATACTTTCTGCAAGACATTGAGAACCGGTCCCTAACATGCAACATCCAGCACAGGCCACACAGCTCCCTGCAGCAGACTGGAGGAATAAAAGTCTCTCCAATTAGGCTATGCTTCAATGGATGAATGTAGTCCAATGGTGTGACAAACATAGAAAGGCTCTTACTAATAGTTTGTATAGTGACCGAGTCCAGAGTTCCGTCCCCATTGGGTCCAGTCTGAAGAATCCACTGCGGGTCATAAACTTTATCAAAGCCTCTAGAAAGGCCTTGGCCTTTAGTTAGTCACCACAAGATTCAACATAATACTCCAAATAGTCTAATTTCACTCAAGAAAATTGAGGGGTTTCCCCCATTTTATGAAGGTAACTATGTATTCTAAAACAGATAGGAGGGGGAGGGTGTAGGGACATAGATAGCAGGGTACACTACCTTGTGTAGGAGAAGAGACTAAATACCTTGTGCAGGAGATGTCGAGAATGTCCCAGGGGGCTGATGTACCAGTTGGCAGATCTCAGGAGCAGCATCACCTTCTGGAGGACCCCTGACACGGTATGTCCCCTTCAACAGCTGTCCTAACACCCCTGACGGGTCCTAAGTATAGAGATATAATATCATTGTTTTCTCTATAGCTTAGAGCAGGTACATACTGTACATACAGTTGAAGTCGGAAGTTTACATACAACTTAGCCAAATACATTTAAACTCAGTTTTTCACAACTCCTGACATTTAATCCTAATAAAAATTCCCTGTCTTAGGTCAGTTAGGATCACCACTTTCTTTTAAGAATGTGAAATGTCAGAATAATAGTAGAAAGTGTCACGTTCGTCGAAAGGAGCGGACCAAGGCGCGTAGAGTTCCACATACTTTATTACAAAGTGAAACTTCACAAAACCAACAAAGAATAAACAAACATCCAGTACAGCGCGCACTTAGACACTAACTGAAAACAATCTCCCACAATGCAGGAGGGGGCAATGGACAACTTAAGTATGATCCCCAATTAGAGACAACGAAAATCACCTGCCTCTAATTGAGAACCATACTAAAACACCCACATAGAAATATAACGACTAGAACAGCCCCGAGTCACGCCCTGACCTAAAGCACGTGACAGAGAGAATTATTTATTTCAGCTGTTATTTCTTTCATCACATTCCCAGTGGGTTAGAAGTTTACATACACTCAATTAGTATTTGGTAGCATTGCCTTTAAATTATTTAACTTGCGTCAAACGTTTTGGGTAGCCTTCCACAAGCCTCCCACAATAAGTTGGGTGAATTTTGTCCCATTCCTCCTGACAGAGCAAGGCCTCCTTGCTCGCACACACTTTTTCAGTTCTGCCCACACATTTTCAATGGGATTGAGGTCAGGGCTTTGTGAAGGCCACTCCAATACCTTGACTTTGTTTTCCTTAAGCCATTTTGCCACAACTTTGAAAGTATGCTTGGGGTCATTGTCCATCTGGAAGACCCATTTGCAACCAAGCTTTAACTTCCTGACTGATGTCTTGAGATGTTGCTTCCAGTTATCACATCATTTTCCTTCCCTCATGATGCCATCTATTTTGTGAAGTGCACCAGTCCCTCCTGCAGCAAAGCACCCCCACAACATGATGTTGCCACCTCCGTGCTTCACGGTTGGGATGGTGTTCTTCGGCTTGCAAGCCTCCCCCTTTTTACTCCAAACATAACTATGGTCATTATGGCCAAACAGTTCTATTTTTGTTTCATCAGACCAGAGGACATTTCTCCAAAAAGTACAATCTTTGTCCCATGTGCAGTTGCAAACCGTATTCTGGCATTTTTATGGCATTTTTGGAGCAGTGGCTTCTTCCTTGCCGAGTGGCCTTTCAGGTTATGTCGATATAGGACTCGTTTTTACCTGTTTCCTCCAGCATCTTCACAAGGTCCTTTGCTGTTCTGGGATTGATTTGCACTTTTTGCACCACAGTACGTTCATCTCTAGGAGAGAGAACGCGTCTCCTTCTTGAGCGGTAGGACGGCTGCGTGGTCCCATGGTGTTTATACTTGTGTACTATTGCTTGTACAGATGAACATGGTACCTTCAGATGTTTGGAAATTGCTCCCAAGGATGAACCAGACTTGTGGAATTCTACAATATTTTTTCTGAGGTCTTGGCTGATTTCTTTAGATTTTCCCACAATGTCAAGCAA
Source organism: Oncorhynchus clarkii lewisi (assembly GCF_045791955.1). NCBI lineage: Eukaryota > Metazoa > Chordata > Actinopteri > Salmoniformes > Salmonidae > Oncorhynchus > Oncorhynchus clarkii. Next base: position 21,901,708 of record NC_092158.1, read on the forward strand.
AGAGGCAGTGAGTTTGAAGGTGGGCCTTGAAATACATCCACAGGCACACCTCCAATTGACTCAAATTATGCCAATTAGCCTATCAGACGTTTCTAAAGCCATGACATAATTTTATGGAATTTTCCAAGCTGTTTAAAGGCACAGTCAATTAAGTGTATGTACACTTCTGACCCACTGGAATTGTGATACAGTGAAATAATCTGTCTGTAAACAATTGTTGGAAAAATGACTTGTGTCATGCAAAAAGTAGATGTCCTAACCGACTTGCCAAAACTATAGTTTGTTAACTGCCTTGTTCAGGGGCAGAACGACAGATTTTTACCTTGTCAGCTCGGGGATTCGTTTTTGCAACCTTCCGGTTACTAGTTCAACGCTCTAACCACCTGCCTTACATTGCACTCCACGAGGAGCCTGCATGGCAGGCTGACTATCTGTTACACGAGGGCAGCAAGAAGCCAAGGTAAGTTGCTAGCTAGCAAGAAATTTGTGGAGTGGTTGAAAAAACAAGTTTTAATGACTCCAACCTAAGTGCATGGAAACTTCCGACTTCAACTGTACAAGACCTTCCAGTGTATGCATTGACACCTACAGGTTTAGTTCCAGTTTTTAGATATTTCTATATTTCAGGTTGGGAATGGTGGTGGACAATTGATTCAGTCCCGCCCCAGTTGGGTGTGGATATACTCTTTAGTACCTGTGTGTTGTGTGCAGGTTGGGGGCAGCAGAGAGGAGGGGCAGGCAGGTACAGGCCCATAGGCACGAGAGCAGGAAGGCAGGAGGACAGGTCTTTGGCTGAGTTCAGCAGAGCACCCAGGGGCTGAGAGAACATATCTACCCCAGCCATGACTGACGCATTCAGGATCTGATGACAAAAAGAAAAGTGTAGAATGGAGGAGGTGAGACCCACCGTCAGGCACAACACACCTGTGAAGCTTTCGTAGTTATCCTCATCTCCATGGGTCTCCTCTGACCCGGCCTTCCTGCCCAGTAGAGACTGCAGCTGACCATGAAAGATGCTCAAAGGGCTGCTGGGAGATGTAGTTCCCTCCACCTGAGACTTTAGTGGCAACAAACAGCCATCAGAAACTCACAAAATCTCATTAACCTATTCATCACAATCCATATACATGTCTCAGTGGTGAACTGATGAGCTAGCAGCTCTTACATGTATGAACAAACGCACACGTGATGAAGTCGCAGTGATCTGTGGAGTAGGTAGTGTAGGCCAGGCCCAGGGAGGCTGCAGTTTCCAGTCACCCAGTCGATAAGCCAGCCAAGTGGCCTCAGGCATCAGCCCCCCTGCAGCAGCATGTCCTGGGCATAGACCACCGTCCACACTTCTGACAGCTGCTGCCTGGCGACACCCTCCTGGCACAGGGGCACCAGGCACCCAACACCTGGGGCTGGAGGGAGTGGACACACAGACAGCAATAAACACACTGGCCTGTATTGTGTGTGTGTACACCTTTTAATAAACTTGTGAGTACCAAAAGTCATCAGAAGAATAGCAAACCAACTAAGATTCAGTGAAGTGAGGACATTTTACTGGTCCTCACTTGTAAAAAGGCTATTTTAGGCTCAGGGGTTAGGGTTAGAATTAGGGGTTAACGTTAGGGTAAGGGATAGGTTTAGGGGTTAGGGAAAATAGGACTTTGAATGGGAATCAATTTCTGGTCCCCAAAAAGTAATCACAAGTATAGTAAGGTAAGTATGTGTTTGTGTGTTGAGATGTTCTTACCATGGGGAGGTGTAAGGGAGGCAGTTCAGGACTTTGGCTAACAGCAGGCCCTCGTGGGAGAAGGCTGGGACCAGTACCCCCCTGGACTTCACTGGGCGACAGGGTGGGGTGAGGCAGGACATGGGGTGTCTTGGTGACCCAGCGTACATTGTAGCCCACAGGACTGCAGGAAAAACAGACATCACAATCAAATATGTTCCAGATGAAAAATGTGAGAACACAGTTCTTTGATTGTATTATGAAAATAAACGTATATAGGAGTATAAATGCTTGAGAGGAAGTATTGACCCTTTGACCCTGAGAAATCTTTCCCAGTATTCTCACCTGACACTGGCCATCCTGCCATTGGATCTTCAAGAAAGTGACACTTAGCTCCAACTCTGGGATTGCTGCCACGGTCTTCAAGAAGTCTTTGTCCCTGCTCCATAGATACATCTCTCCAGAGACCAGCAATCCTGCAAGCCAGACACCTACAAACAGAAAGGAATCATGGGAATGATAATTACTGCCGTGTTAGTATGGAATCAAATGGTGTTGAACTGAAAGGGTAACTAAAAGCTTGGGGGTCTTCTTCTTGGTGCATCCTGACACCATGTTGATCTCACTGATACGCTTGTCATCCAGCAGGAAAACAAAGTCCTTTTGAACATGAAATATACTAGTGAAAACAGACTAGTAGTATATGTGCAGTTTGAGAATGTGTCAAACTGTCAAACTGTCTGTTTTCCTGCTGGATGACAAGCGCATCAGTGAGATCAACATGTTTCAAGCAGACCACCATAGTCCCTGTGGCCAAGAACACTAAGGTATCCTGCCTAAACGAATACTGACCCGTAGCATTCGAGTCTGTAGCCATGAAATGCTTTAAAAGGCTGGCCATGGCTCACATCAACACCATTATCCCAAAAACCCTAGAACCACTCCAATTTCCATACAGATCCACAGATGATGCAATCTCTATTGCACTCCACACTGCCCTTTCCCACCTGGACAAAAGGAACACCTATGTGAGAATGCTATTCAATGACTACAACTCAGCGTTCAACACCATAGCACACTCAACGCTCATCAATAAGCTCAGTACCCTGGGACTAAACATCTCCCTCTGCAATTGGATCCTGGACTTCCTGACGGGCTGCCCCCAGGTGGTAAGGGTAGGTAACAACACATCCGCCATGTTGATCCTCAACACAGAGGCCCCTCAGGGGTGAGTGCTAAGTCCCCTCCTGTTCTCCCTGTCACTCATGACTGCATGGCCAGGCACGACTGATCACCGACAATGACGAGACTATAGGGAGGTCAGAGACCTGACCGTGTGGTGCAAGGACAACAACCTATCCCTCAACGTGATGAAGACAAAGGAGAATATTGTGGACTACAGGAAAAGGAGGACCGAGCACACCCCCATTCTCATCGACAGGGCCATAGTGGAGCCGGTTGAGAGCTGCAAGTTCCTTGGCGTCCACATTACCAACAAACTAACATGGTCCAAGCACACCAAGACAGTCGTGAAGAGGGCACGACAAAACTTATTCCCCCTCAGGAGACTGAAAAGATTTGGCATGGGTCCTCAAATCCTCAAAGGTTTTACTGCTGAACCGTCGAGAGCATCCTGATGTGTTGCACCACTGTCTGGTATGGCAACTGCTCGGCCTCCAACCGCAAGGCACTACAGAGGGTAGTATGTACGACCCAGTACATCACTGGGGCCAAGCTTCCTGCCATCCAGGACCTCTATACCAGGCAGTGTCAGAGGAAAGCCCTAAAATTGTCAAAGACTCCGGCCACCCTAGTCATAGACTGTTCTCTCTGCTACCGGACGGCAAGCGGTACCGGAGCGCCAAGTCTAGGTCCAAGAGGCTTCTAAACAGCTAATCAAATGGCTACCCAGACTATTTGCATTGCCCCCCCCTCCCCCTTCTACGCTGCTGCTACTCTCTGTTATTATCTATGCATAGTCACTTTAATAACTCTACCTACATGCACATATCACCTCAATTACCTCGACACCGGTGCTTCCGCACATTGACTCTGTACCGGTACCCTCTGTATATAGCCTCGCTATTGTTATTTACTGCTGCTCTTTAATTATTTGTTATTCTTATCTTATCTTACTGTGTTTTTTTTTGGGGGGGGGGGGGGGGGGGGGGTGTATGTTCTTAAAGCTGCATTGTTGGTGAACGGTTTGGAAGTAAGCATTTCACTGTAAGGTCTAGAACTGTTTTATTCGGTGCATGTCACAAATACAATTTGATTTGATTTGTCAAGATTGCAAAAATATTACAATAAATCTAGTGATGTGATTGATGTCAATAACTCTCTGTGAATGATTGACAGTTAAGTGTGCTCTCCAATCCCAGCCAACAGAACCGTGGCCATGGTTTATTCCGTTTGATGCTCGATGACGACGCAAGTTAGCTACTCCCTTTTTAGGTTACTGATGGAGACATCATCATGAACCAACTTCAATCATCTCAGGTTGAGTTGATACTTCGTATTGGTAGGGACTAGCTAACTAAACAAAATACAGACAAGATATCACAGGTCAGATATCACACGTCAAACAAACAGTGATGATAAATCACTGCGGTTTTGTTATTTTCTACCTAACTAGCACATATGCTACTTTAGCATACCAGCAGCAACAAGGCAGGTGGGTTGGCTGGCTAGCTGATGCTAACAACACAAACTTTTTGTACTGAATCTCAACATTAAACTCTAATTTCATTCAAACATTATTCTTGTACACATTATTTGAGCACACTGGTCAGCGATTGGCGTTGAAGTATGATGTCATGGTCCACTCCACCATGACCTGTGCCACAGAGACCAGCAACATCAGCAACTATCTCCCTGGTCAGACAACAGGACACCACTCATTCTAACCTCAAACTCAAAAGCAATTCTAAGCCTACAGTCTGAAGTGTCCTAACCATTGAAATTGTCTGTTTCTCTCTCTGCATTAAAGTTGGATAAAGTGAGCTGTGACCTGCTTAGAGAGAATGCTCCTATTGAGCCTGTGCCACCTGGAAACCTGACTGTGTTGAGTGATGGCTGTGCTTAATCCCGGAGATAGATGCAATTACCCACTTCACCCTTTTCTTGTGAGATACAATCTATTTAGCTCTTGAGATTCAAAGCAATCTGTGTTAAGCACTGTGCAAAATTGGATATCTGTCATAACTTTCCCTTACACCCTGTACTGGTTCTTTGGTTTTTGCAGTATCATGAAGATGGAGCTCGGATCGAGGTAGCCTTCTGTCACTACATCCATCGTGCAGACAGCAAGCAGAGGACAGATGTAAGATCCTTGTCTGCCACACAAATGTTATTCACTACTTTGTGTGCAGGTCAGTGCCTCACGTCAATCAACAACACCCTAGGAATGGAGTTGCATTTATTTTCACAAGCAGAGCATAGCTCAGCTAATGCATAGTGAGTGATTGTCCTCAGTGAGGTGAACATTCAAGAAATGCATTGATTACTGTAAAGGTGTGAAAAACAAAGAAGATATGCTCTGTATAATCTACTAGTTGATGCTCAGCAGTCTCTAATAATCTAGTCCAAGGTCCTGGTTTCCTATGGTAATGTTTTTAATAGGGACATTTCTTTAGGCATTGATTGTGAGGGCAAATGTTCTTACAATATGGAACGGTTTCTCTTGGTTGATCCAAGGCTCTGCAGTTTCCCCCAGAAGGTTGGCTGCGGCTGGGCCTGAATAACGGCAGCATCACCTGGATCACCATCAGACCGAGTGGCAGGGTGGGACTGAGGATGGGTGACTCGGGCTTTATGCCTCCTGAAAAACTCACCCGTACCTGACACTCCACCACTATTGGCTGACCCCATGTAACCTGGCCTTCTGCTGCCACATCATTTGAAGCAAACATTTCTCCTTTACAAGATAGTTTTTCCCACGTTGAGAATCATTCTTTTGACTAGAGTTTTGTAAGGAAAAACATTTGAAATAATGTACTTTACAGTATCTTTTCATTATAAATTGATTTATTTGATCATGCTTATTACATTTTATGAATAAACGGTTATCTGAATACAGCCATAATCATTCTTCTTGTGTATAGGACATTAAATGTTCAAATAATGCTTTTGTATTGTTAATCACTGTTACCTTATTTCAGAGATACATTTGGAGAGTTTTAAATTGTTTTAATTTATACCGTATAAAGCATCTTGTACACACACACATTACATAGGCACTGGGAAAAGTGTACACCATTAGGTAACTTCCAGTTGAAAGTGTAATCTGTAGCTATGCTATCCGCCAGAAGAGAATGCTTGCATTGAGGACATGCATGTAGGCAGGCAGCATTAGTGCTGTTGAATAGCTACCTGATAAGGTAATAGTGTTAAGTGGAGCAGTGCCTTGCATAGAACAGCCGAAAGAGTTGTACAAATGGAAATCAGCACAAGGGTAAAATAAGGACTGCCTGGGTTATAAAGTCAGTTGTTAGACTATGGACCTGCTGTGGTGGTGCAGGATGTTGGCCAACTTTCCCTTTTGTATGTGCAACACCAACTTCAGATCCTGGGACGTGACATCCTGTTTTCTTGTGGTTTCCCTGTGCCAGTTTGGGGAGTGGAAGAGGGTCCTGCAGAGGATGGTCTGGGTGCAACAGCTCTGAGCAGGAGTGTGCGGGCCTGGGCTGCAGAAGCTGAGCCTGCTGGGAGAACAGTTTGGTGTCCCAGTCAAGCTTTTCCTCCTTGTCGGCCTTGGCCAGCTGGAAATACACAACATCAGCAGAATGAACCACCTAGAGCATCGAAGACAATACAGGTATAAGTCTGTTGACACAGCATAAAGAAAAGGAGTAGGTATCTAACTCACCTTAGCCACTGTGAAGAGGGATAGGCCATAATGGTGTTCCTCCACTTAGTAATGCAGGGGTTTCTCTCAGGGTCAATCTCCATGTTATTCATTGCAGACAGGACCTCACTGTCTAACTTGGTGGGAGATTCCCTGCAAGAAAAATTCTAAGAACATTGGTTAACACGTCCTTGGGTTACCAAAACAAATGCAGCAGATCGTTTTGACAGGTTGACTGATATAATTTACTGTTACAGTAAATATAGACTTACCCGTCCATGAACAGTTCCTGTCTTCGTTTTGTAGGGGTGTCGGTTGTCAGAATTGTTTCTTTCGAAGCGTCTCCCTTCATGGATTTGTAAGATGCGCTAGAGGATCCTGAGCCTCTACTTTCTCTTCTCCTGTCTCGGGCACTATCTGGGCACTCAGAGTCTGAGCCCTCGTCTGCTGTCAGATAATCCTCTGAGCTGGGGTTGGAGAGCAACTCCACCTGCCTCTTCACCTGACTCCCCTCCCAGGTCCTCCAGAAACTGTCATCCCCCAGGTCCAGGCCCTCTTTCCTGGGTACAGAGGGAGCCAGACGGCCCTCAACACTCTTTACCTCATCCTGGTCCTCCACTTGGACAGAGCCATCCTTTAGGCTGGATTTCTCAAACTCTGGCAGGAGTTTACACACAGAAGACTGGGAACTTTTCTCCTTTGATGGAGACGTTCTGTCATTCAGGGTGTTGTTGATCAGGACATGGCTCTGCTCCTCTGGAATGACATCAACCACATGATGAATTGTAGATTATTTGGGGGGGAATTTCCAACTATAATTTTAAGCCTTTAATAATATGATGTTATCACATACAATCCATGTTTCTAAGGTTTGCTATGGAAGTTCTTACCTTTGGAGGAGGTTGATGTTTTAAATCCAGCACCAGTCTGCTATGTCTTCCCATATCCTTCTAGGGGACGCTCAGTCTGGTCCTTCCTATCCAGATACTCCTCCAACCTCCTCAGTCCCTCCTCTGTAGACAGGTCAATGAAGCTATCCAGGAAGTCTCAGTACTCTGCCCAAGGATGCGCCATGTCATGTGCAATCTCCCTGACAATAGGGATCACTCAGATCATATACCACTGTACTATGTCTGTTCCCTTTGGGACCCAAATGCTGTTTTGTTTAATCCTAATCATGGTAATTTGCCCACTGTCGTTATTATTATTCTGTTCACTCACCTCCCCACACAGGGTCAGTTTTGAGAATACAGTGGAAATACACTGCTCGATCCCTGGGTGGAGCTCTCCATAGTCTGTGGAACTCACCTGGAAGACAAACAGTTACTGGCTTGTAACATTTAGATACATAGAATAGTGGAGGTGCATAAAGATGGCGGCTTCCATGCACTTACCAAATAAGCCTTGTTAGCCAAGTTCGCCGTATTGTACATTACTCTTTTTTTGTATCAAAATTGGCACTGTATACATGATCCCAAAATCAGCTGAAAGACGCCAGCAAACCAAAAAGTAAATTGTGCTGATTTATTGTCGCATTGTCACGCGCCATAGTTTAAAAACTCTGTGGATAGTGCTAAAACAATGAAATCATATCTAATTCTGACAGCCTTATGTACCTTCACCATTAGGGGTAAATTGTAATACCAATACTCCAAGTTATTGAGAATGAATATGATTTCAAATGATGGTGTAGAAGGACTGAGTGGTCCCACAAAAGCTTTCACAGTCATGATTGGCTCTATGGGACTCCCGACCACTGCAGATCCCAGCGAATTAAAATCCACTTCCAATGGGCTTGGAGACCATGGCAAGCCAATCACAGGCTGGAAGCTGTTGTTGGTATCCCTCAGCAAGGGAACATAGCACCGTTCTGTGTCAGCAAGGTTAAAGGTTAGCAATGTGTTCACAAGTTGGAATTTGCACTAGCCAGCATTGGCAACCATCTAAACTTACCCTCCAAATATTCCATGATTTTCTTTTCTATGACAGGGGTTTTGTTTTTCCTCTCGCATATCACCTGTAAAAGCAGTAACTATTTAGTCTTCTAAAGTGTGCAGTTTCTGGCATGAAATTCATGGGACAATACACCTTACTGAGCAAGTGTTTAAGTGCAAAAAAAGTGATTCTGTATTTCATAGCTTACACGAGAGGGCTTCTGGTTGTACTTGTTCTGCCACTGTTTGTCAGTAGCAGGATGACAACACAGCACATTGACCACATCTGGACATCCAAACTTACAGGCAAAGTGAAGAGGAGTTTCATTGCTCTGCAGGAACATCATACACATTCAGCACATCGTATTAATACATTTACACACTTTAACTCAAATTACCAGACTACAATGTATGGTGTGTATTGTGCCGACTACCTGTGTATAACACAAATACGGTTCATAGAGGTTCTCACTGCTTTGTCAGGTGTGTTGAGGTACAGGTCAACGAGGTCGCGGATGCGTTGGTGTAACATGGCCTCCTGGTCATCAGGATACATAGGTCTCATGAAGTCTGGACTCTCCAGAGTGTCCAGGAGGAGCTGGACCATCTCCGACTGGTTCTCTTTGGCCGCCACATGCAGGACACTGTAATGGCACCCTTCCTACAAACATGAAGAGGGTGAGTTATTTGACCACGTAAGATGATGTGAAGTACCTTTCTGCTCTCATGGGAGATGCTAGATGCCTGAGTCATATGAACCATACATGGTGGGGTTGTCTCCAGATCCGATGAGGTAGCGTGGGTTGGCCCAGACCAGCCTTCTGAAGGCTTCCTTGTCCCCCTTCTCCACAGCGTTCCTCAGCGCTGGCTGAAGGGCTATTGTTGTTGATGCATTTTGAGAATTTCTCAGCTTCCTCTCGTGTTGAAAAGGGCTTAAACCTGGACCCTTTCATGGGCATCATTGCTCTCAGAGCTTTCTTCCAGTCCACATATACATTAACTTTGTCTAGTACAAAAAGAGGTCTTACCATCGGCTACCACTGACTCCTCCCAATGAGGACATACACCATAGTAAACAAGGGGATAATCTGGTTCATCCAATTCCTTTTTCTCTTTACCCTCCTCTGCTGATGACTTGAGTTCCAGATTGTGGTCAGTTTCTACTCTGTTCGTTGTGGGTCCATTAGACTCTGTATTGGAGGAGCTACCTCTATCAGTCACCCCTCCATCCCCCCCTTGCTTTTCCAGGAGGGCTCTGGCCAAAAAATACTACTAATTCATATCAGAAATTACACTTTTAAGTTGTCGTTCCTGGGCTTATAACAGTAGATAACCACGTCAAACAAAATGGTACGCATCGTGTCATAGTCTACAATTAAGATGTGATTCAACCACAACATGCATGAATTGGAAAAACGATAGTCTTTAACAGAACATACTTAGCTACTATACATCATTGTACGCATCATTGTACGCATGTAACTTTTATATGGAACAGAGTATTCAATCAGGGGTCCGTGGCTCCCAAGGGGTACGTAGACAACTTGACTGGTGCTGTACATTCCGTTGTAGACAATCCTTTTGCCAATGTATGCAGGTATGCAGGGGGTCCTCGAAAATATAAAAAAGGAACAAATATATATATATTTCATGTTTTTATGAATATTGGTAGTGTAAAGGACATCACGCTGCTTGCTTAGTGAGTACCACTTCCTCACGATTCAGCCAATACCTGGAGCGAACTCGGACCTCTGCCTTGCTAGAACATGTGACCACTCTCTTGAAGAGTCTTACCAGTGGTGCCATGCGACGCTTCAGGCTGAGGAGTAAGTTTCACACAACCCCATGTGCTACACTAGCAACAACACAATAGACATGTTGAATTGCATAACTACAGTAGAAGAGAGGAGAATACCTTCTTTCTGTCTTAGCTAATAGGCTGTTTGAGTTTACACTTCCTCTTCTAATTATGTCGGAAGGACAAAATAAAGAAAAGCTGTCTACCGAAATTGTAATTTTTAAATGTTGATTAGTTCTCCTTGCCATCACTGCATTCTTATCGGCAGACTCAATAGCCTTGGTTTCTCAAATGACTGTCTCATCTGGTTCACATACTACTTCTCAGATTGAGTTCAGTGTTTCGAATCGGAGGGCCTGTTGTCCGGACCTCTGACAGTCTCTATGGGGGTGTCACAGGGTTCAATCCTCAGGCCGACTATTTTATCTGTATATATCAATGATGTCGCTCTTGCTGCTGGTGATTCTCTGATCCACCTCTACGCATACGACACCATTCTGTATACTTCTGGCCCTTCTTTGGACACGGTGTTAATAAGCCTCCAAACGAGCTTCAATGCCATACAACACTCCTTCCGTGGCCTCCAACTGCTTTTAAATGCTAGTAAAACTAAGTGCATGCTCTTCAACCGATTGCTGCCCGCACCCGCCTGCCTGACTAGCATCACTACTCTGGGCGGTTCTGACCTAGAATATGTGGACAACTACAAATACCTAGGTGTCTGGTTAGACTGTAAACTCTCCTTCCAGACTCATATTAAGCATCTCCAATCCAAAATTAAATCTAGAATCGGCTTCCTATTTCGCAACAAAGCCTCCTTTACTCATGCCACCAAACATACCCTCGTAAATCTGATTATCCTACCGATCCTTGACTTCGGCGATGTCATTTACAAAATAGCCCCCAACACTACTCAGCAAACTGGATGTAGTCTATCACAGTGCCATCCGTTTTGTCACCAAAGCCCCATATATTACCCACTACTGCGACCTGTATGCTCTCGTTGGCTGGCCCTCACTACATATCAGTCGCCAAACCCACTGGTTCCAGGTCATCTATAAGTCTTTGCTAGGTAAAGCCCCGCCTTATCTCAGCTCACTGGTCATCCCTAAAGCCAACACTTACTTTGGCCGCCTTTCCATCCAGTTCTCTACTGCCAATGACTGGAACGAATTGCAAAAATCTCTGAAGCTGGAGTCATATCTCCCTCTCTAACTTTAAGTATCAGCTGTCTGAGCAGCTTACCAATCACTGTACTAGAGGTCGACCGATTAATCGGAATGGCCGATTAATTAGGGCCTATTTCAAGTTTTCATAACAATTGGAAATCTGTATTTTTGGGTGTTTTTTTTGTTACACCTTTATTTAATCTTTATTTAACTAGGCAAGTCAGTTAAGAACACATTCTTATTTTCAATGACGGCCTAGGAACAGTGGGTTAACTGCCTCGTTCAGGGGCAGAACTACAGATTTTCACCTTGTCAGCTCGGGGGATCCAATCTTGCAGCCAACCGTACAGTTAACTAGTCCAACACTATAACGATCTGCCTCTCTCTTGTTGCATTCCACAAGGAGACTGACTGCCTGTTACGCGAATGCAGTAGAGCCAAGGTAAGTTGCTAGCTAGCATTACACTTATCTTATAAAAACAATCATAATCACTAGTTAACTACACATGGTTGATGATATTACTTGATATTATCTAGCGTGTCCTGCGTTGCGTATAATCTGACTGAGCATACACAAGCATACAAGTATCTAAGTATCTAACTGAGCGGTGGTAGGCAGAAGCAGCCGGAAACAATCAAACAGCACTTTCTTTGCGTTTTGCCAGCAGCTCTTCGTTGTGCATCAAGCATTGCGCTGTTTATGACTTCAAGCCTATCAACTCCCGAGATGAGGCTGGTGTAACCGAAGTGAAATGGCTAGCTAGTTAGCGCGCGCTAATAGCATTTCAAATGTCACTCGCTCTGAGCCTTGGAGTGGTTATTTCCCACTTGCTCCACATTCACACCTGAGACCTTGTAACACTAACGAGTCACATGACACCGGGGAGGGAAATGGCTAATTGGGCCTAATTTGGACATTTTCACCTAGGGGTGTACTCACTTTTGTTGCCAGCGGTTTAGACATTAATGGCTGTGTGTTGAGTTATTTTGAGGGGACAGCAAATTTACACTGTTATACAAGCGGTACACTCACTACTTTACATTGTAGCAAAGTGTCATTTCTTCAGTGTTGTCACATGAAAATATATACTCAAATATTTATAAAAATGTGAGGGGTGTACTCACTTTTGTGATATACTGTAGCCTTGCTACTCTTATTTTCAAATGTCTTTTTACTGTTGTTTTATTTCTTTACTTACCTACACACACACTTTTTCTCCGCACTATTGGTTAGAGCCTGTAAGTAAGCATTTCACTGTAAGGTCAACAGCACCTGTTGTATTCGGCGCACGTGACAAATAAACTTTGATTTTGATTTGAACTGTTTTGTTGTATGTCGCACTGCTTTAATTTATCTTGGCCAGGTCGCAGTTGTAAATGAGAACTTGTTCTCAACTGGCCAACCTTGTTAAATAAAGGTGAAATTAAAAATACATTAAAAAGGGTCACATGTAAAAGTGATTGCTTTTAATAAATGAAAAAGAGTTTGAAAATTCAAACATATTTTATAGAAAATAGATGTATGTTTCTGGACTATGCACCATGCTGACTTGTTGAGAACATGGCCAAGCCGCGCAGAGTTTTGTTCGAATTGAAAAGGTCAGTCCCCCCTCACATATTTTTTCCTTTCATGTACCGGGCATAGACCCGTGCCTCGCGGCTCAGCATAATCGAATGCGCCCTGTGTGTGTGGCGTCATTCAATTCAATGTGCTTTGCAGCTCGATGGCATTTTCATTCACATAACCAATAAACAGTATAATATTAATTATTTAGGCTACGACACGTACTTAGGCCGACCAAGTTCTCACAATAGCTGCCCCTGTGCCCCATAATCGATTGGTTTTGATAAACTTAACGTTAGTGTTGCTAGGTATACATTTCCATTGCGATTGTAGCTAACGTTAGGCTACCACAGCTACCTTTTACCTAGCTAGCCACCCTAGCTAATGTCAAGACAGTCTCTTACAGTGGCTGTAAAGCCAAATTACATTACGAGCCAAACATTTCTTTAACTTAAATAAATGGTCTTGTAAACTTTCTTGAATACATTTTGTAATCAGTTCAATTGATATCTTACTTCACAGACTCGTCCTCGTAGTCCTGATCTTTTTTTTCCCAACCTTGGCGGTCCACATTCCAGTCAACCATCCTTGGTGTATTCGAGATGCGTAAAACTAATTGTGGAGTGAAGAATGGTTGTGAGAGGCAATGTAAACCAGCAGGTGGCAATGCCAGAAGAGGGTTTGTTATAAATATATTTGTCAATACATTATCACAGACTCGTGTCATAATTCCACATTTGTTTGACCTTTATTTAACAAGGCAAGTCAGTTAAGAACAAATTCTTATTTACAACTGACGGCTACACTGGGCCAACTGAGTGTCGGCCTATGAGACTCCCAATCACAGCTGGTTGTGATACAGTCTGGATTGGAACCAGGGTGTCTGCCTCTAGCACTGACACACAGTGCCTTATACCATTGTGCCACTCAGGAGGTACAATTTGAAGCTGAAAGTGGATTCTCAACAATGCAGAAAATAAAAAATATGCAATGAACACAGATGTAGAGATACAAATTACATAAACATTTAATTTTAAAAATGACTATAAGTCTTCTCTCAGAGATAAAGTGTATGATAATACAACTTCACCTCTCCACTACACTACTATTTTCATCCCCATAGGTACTGTTGAGTACAGTACTCATATTGTTGAACTGTATGTGATCGTCTGAGAGATGGAGTGATTTGAAGATAATGCTTTTTCCACAATTAGTCTCTTTGGCATTTCTAAACCTCACAGTCATATGGTCTCTGCTGACCCTGTTACAGACAGTGCTATCGGGTCGCCTCTGACCCCTGCTGGAATTTAATTACCCCTGCACCACTCTTCCCCTTTCATCATGACAGAGCTCAGGGGAGCCAGTGGCATGGGGTGAGAGAAACGATGCTACAGAGAAGTTCATTGGTTCACTCGCCTCTTTCCTTCCGCCTGCCAGGCACAGATGGTATTCTTTATTAGTGTCAGCGCCAGGTTCATTCCGCTCTGATGAGGACACTCTGTAGAGGGAGGGGGAAGGCCTGACATCCTCAGCAGTGAGAGACAGTCAACCAGCAGCAAAATGGCATGACTGAGATAGGATGGGAGTTGGGAAAGCACAGGGGGTCTTGGTTAAGAAGTTGAGAGTATCTTTTAGTGAATAGACCTGAGTCTAAACAGTCTGTGAACATATGTTATAGCGTTATATCCAGGTTGCATCACATCCGGTCATGTTTGGGAGTCCCATAGGGCGGCACACAATTGGCTCAGCGTCGTCCGGTTTTGGCCCGAGGTAAGCCGTCATTGTAAATAAAAATTTGTTCTTAACTGATATGCCTAGTTAAATAAAGTTTTTTTTTTATATATATATATATATATATATAGTGTTGATCATTCAAACTAAGCAGATGTTGTTTGCTGTATTAGATAAATATGAAAACAATGCCTAACAAATATAATTTTAGCATGAACATTAACCAAAATGTAAAAAATGGCATATTTGTATCGTGGTTTGGCCTATATTCATATTGGCTTTTGTAACACCAGTTTTCCAATGTGGAGAGCTAACATGGTAATGCAGTGATTAGATTATCATCATGCTTTATAGTTTTGTATTGATTAATAAAAGCTCGAAGACATCTGTCTCAGCCTTTCAGGGTAAATGTAATCACGTAGATGGTTTTCAATCTATATTTCATTTTTCCTCCATTCCCTAAAAGCCTTTCACAGATTGCACAGACAGCTTCCGCATGTTGTTTCTCTTTGTTATATTTGGCAGACAAAATGTATCCATATTTGCATCCCTCGGTGTGTCCCCTTGGTCATGCTATTGTTTTTACTAAGCGGCTCCCTGGATTAAAAATAATCTCCAACTCTCTCCTTGTTGTTTCTCTTTTAGGGGGATTAAACAACATAATCAAGATTATGATTTTTCACTGCTTCATCAAGAATTAATTGAAAACAAAATGTTCTGTTTATATAAAGCAGTTAAGCTGTGTGTGTGTGTGTGTGTGTGTGTGTGTGTGTGTGTGTTAAATCTTGCTAGCTAGAGGAACATTTAACCCCTTTTGTCTGACAGAATTATAGCTCTATTTGATTTTCTCAATCTTTTTATACAGAATTTCACTTCATGCTAGAATTTCATTTTTAGTGGGAGACTAGAAAATCTTATGATTTACTGTACATTAGGAAGAATGACTGTAGTTTGCCAATATAATATGGATATATTTTACATACTATATTGTAAACATGCTGACATACAGTACTGCTGCAGAATATTTTTGAGTGAAAGGGGAGAATTAACATCCTGCAAAATGACTTTGAGAATGGTAATCTAATCTAAATTTAAACATAGCTAAACACGTTCAGATGAGTGACTGTCCTTTGAGTTTTGCCGTTGAAATTCACTTAATGCTCTCTCTTCCTGGTTGTGGTTAATTGCTTCATCAAAGAGATTCTGCTTTGGAAAGTCATTATTTTCTAATGAAACATCAAATAGAGGATATCATTTTAAAAAAGGAAACTGAAATTAGAGGAATATAACCACATTGTGGATTGATTCTACATTGTGATTTTAAAACTTAAGAGTACATTTTCTATTTCTAATTAGGCTGGTCATACACTAATTCTATCATTATCATCATGCTGATGTGGGGGTCTTTTTCTGTGTCTATCTATAGAACCATTTCAGACTTTGAGAATATATTACAATGAGGGTGTATTATTCCCTGTCTATGATTGACGAATGAAACTTGCAGTACTATCAGTAAGAACTGCAAAAGATGGTTTAACACAAATTAAGTAAGCCTAAAAGAATGAGTACATTATCTTTTAGCTGAAGAAAATGTTCTGTATTACTGTAAAACATTAATATGCATAAGGAGTCCTGATAGACTAAATGCGGAGGGGCCCTTTCCAAATGATTCTTCTGTCACAAGCTCAAGGGGATGAAAGTCATTTCCCTTTGATCGATTAGCTAATTTATGAATTAATTAGTGTGTTTTGCATTGTTTAAGTCTGGCAGCAACAACCGTTACTGGGAGAACATTTCTCCATGTATTTTATATCATATAAGACAAGGGGTTGGCATGGTAACCTCATTTACCATTCAAAGCCCTTATTCATATTGAAGAATGGCACTCATGGGTATTGTCAAGACATGATTCAATATTCTTCATAAAAGCCGCTGTACGTTCGAATGGTTATTATATGACACTATGCATAGTGAGTGTCCAATTTTGTCTTAAAGAATACAGATGTCTAATTTACTTTAGGGCACAAATAAAGTTCAGATTTTAAGTTTGTATTTTTTATTCATAGGCTAATACATTTATTGGCTCACACTGTTTAAAATATTCACTGAGGTGAACAGTAAGGCTCTGTGTGCTACAGAGTGAACTGTGATGTTGAATACATGGATAAAATGACAGGGCTGTTTTTAAGGCTAATTGAACAACTGCAAATGAAACGATGCTGTGGTCACAGGGTGTTTCTGCATGTCTGAGTAAATAGGAAATGAGGTCACAGATGCAGGATATTTGCTTATTTAAGTTATTTAACTAGGCAAGTCAGTTAAAAACAAATTCTTATTTACAACGACGGCCTAACAACACTGGGCCAATTGTGCGCCGCCCTATGGGACTCCCAATCAAGGCCGGTTGTGATACAGCCTGGAATCGAACCAGGGTCTGTAGTGACGCCTCTAGCATTGAGATGCAGTGCCTTCTACCGCTGTAGGGGGTAGAAAGCTTAAGGACAGAGATGGGTGGTGCTGTTTTACCCTGGAAGCCAGTGGAAGTGGCCATCCCCTCAGAGCAGAGCACACTATCAGCTGCACCCGCAGGAGCATTAGCCTGGACACACACACACACACACATTCCCATACAGTACCAGTCAAAAGTTTGGACACACCTACTCATTCGAGGGTTTTTCTTAATTTGTTGGACTATTTTTTTACATTGTAGAATAGTGAAGACATCAACACTATGAAATAACACTTGGAATCATGTAGTAACCAAAGAAAGTGTTAAACAAATCAAAATATATTTTAGATTCTTCAAAGTAGCCACCCTTTGCCTTGATGAGAGTTTTGCACAGTCTCAACCTTCCACCTCCATGCCCCAAAAAATCCTCAATATGGTTGAGGAAAGGAGTGTATGGGGGCAGGTATAAGGTCACAATTCAGGGATGGGCCCAAAGCCATGCCTGAACCACCTCTGCATGTTGGAACCTGACATTGTCCCACACAATGACATAGGTAACCACTTCACCTTGACATGCCTGCTCAACACAATGAGATGTGCAGAGTTGTAGGATCCAAGTAATGTCATACGTCCTACCACACCATCTTCAGAAATAGCTGCGCACATGGAGATGTTTCCTCCACGGTGTTCATCTGCCTCCCTCTCTGATGTCCACCTCTTTGATGGGGCCCATGCCCACCTCTGACCTCTTTGATGTGGCCCATGCCCACCTCTCTGACGGGCCCCTTGTCCACGAACTCTTTGATTTCTTCCTCTCTTATCCTGCTGGGGAGATTGAAAGAAATTGTAAGTGTTCACACACACCCTTTTATATGGTGACCACTATGTGAAATCAATTAGCAATAACGAGTAGTCACTATGTATGGTTATCATGTATCATACATGTCATTTAGATGTTTATACTTTACAAACACACATTCTATTTCTGTAGTTCTCAAAATCCATTTATAGTAGACAAACCAGTTTAAAATCTACACGTTTAACAAACGGTTATGTGATTAACCATTAAGTTCGATTAAGTGATGGTCAAATGTATTTAAACAAATGAGAAGAGAATCAGCATGTCATTGTGAAAGGCAATTACTTTATATGAAAGGTATTTCTAGATGAAACACTGACTAGGTTTGGTGAAAAAGTTACTTTGTGATGTTATGTGTTGTACTTAGTCAATTGAAAATGTGATTAAAGTTTTGAAAAAGCAGCCTATTTGATGATCTGTTTTGAGCTTTGTACTAAGAGTTGTGAAATCTAACCACATACTTGTGAAAATAGTACCAAAGCGATATTTTTTTTTTTTAAACGATAAAGAAAGCCAAGGGCATCCAGGCAAAGCCTGCAAATGCATTTCTGGAAAAACAGTACAGTTTGCAATATATACTCTATATACGCGCTATATAGCGTGAAGAATCTCAAATGTTCCCACTGCAGTTACTGCAGAAGCAATTTGGTTAGTGCCAGTGGCATTTCAAAGGGAATCGCCATGACAGTTCCAGTCAATTCTAATAGTTATCACACAACCTTGCAGCCTTCCACCCCTCTACCCACATACACAACATAGGCTACCAGACGAAGAATACAGAGCTCAAACTTTTGGCGAGTATGATAAAATAAATGTATAAAAGATTGAGGCACTTCGGGCTGAACACAATGACCTTGTGAACAATCCAATCCAATCTGTGTATGATTGGCCTATTATATGGTGCATTTTCAGCTGATGCTCACTTCAGTCAAGTTCAAACACATGCACACACACATGCACGCCTGCAAGCATTCACACACACACACACACACACACACAAAGGGGGGGGGGGGGGGTCATGTCCCTGGCACCATCAGAAAGTAATCATTTTCTAACAACAAGCCATAACAAGCAGCTATCAAGAGTTACCATGGAGACTGTGTTTTGAATTAAAGTGGTCTCTGCTGTAATGGCATATTGCTGATAAAATTATAATTTGTGATGGAAAGGTTGTCAGATTGCACCTGACTTCAACTCCCATTCAGGTGTGTAAACTTGAAGCTGACTGTTTAGATGAAGCTCTTACTGTGCATTAAGGAATCCCATTCAACACATATTACACTACTATGTGCCTACATTAAATTACATATTTTTTTATCTCATGTGTATGTTTATTTTTGTAACTTTTACCCCCTTTTTCTCCCCAATTTCGTGATATCCAATTTGTAGTTAATCTCAGATTTATTTTAAAGCCATTTTGAAGTGTACTGAGCAGGGCCAGCAGCATTTATTTAGAGGTTGTTTCATTTTTTTGTGGTAGCCTAACACATTGGTGACACACTCAACACGGTTTATTTCAGGAACCATGTATGTAGGCTGAATTTGTGTTTGATCAAGTACTTATCGAACAACCATGAGTGAATTAAAAAAAATGCATCTCCTTTGTTGTAGACCGACAGGAGCCATGCACTACCCCTTTAAGTTTTTCCGCGAAATAATAACGTGCTCACCTAGACGCTTGCGGCGTCACCGTGGTTACCGCCTTCTGTTTCAAACGATTGGCCGAGCCGTGGGAATATTCAAATATACTCTTAATTGATTGGTCGGATGCCCGTTTTGTTCAGTCGTGAGAATTCATCTCATGCATTTCGACATATTTCAGTTCGGTCGGCTGTGGGGAGAAGAATACATGAGAGGAACATTGGAATGAATACACCTACAAACGATTTCATTTTCAATATCAAGACATTTGCCATTTCGAGTAATACTTTTTAAAAGTGGTTCTCATGGATATTTTCAAACCGATAATTCTCAGTCTCATCGGACTTCAGCGACGTCTCTTTGGCAAAGGAAATACGCCTTCTGAGCAGGGGAGCAAGCATCGAGCCGTGGCGAGCCAAATATAAACAAGCCTTATGATAACACTGAACGCTGTATGTAAGAAATTGTTTTTATGTACTATTCTGGTCGTCAATACATTGCTTTGCCTCATTTGCCATCATTAATAAGCTATCTCGCCATGCTATACAATCCGTTTAGTAGGCCAAATGCATTGTTTGCGGTCATCAGCAGGTGCATTCATTTTAGTAGCCTAGGCTATGGTAGAGATTTGTAGATTTACGTAAATGCCGCCAAGTGGCTCTGAATTATGGGGATGAAGGGCAAAATCGGTCTCCTTTTATGAAACGTGGTGCATTCATATAGCCTAGATTGTTCCAGTTGAATCAAATAAGGGTTGATTAATGTAATACTTTCATCAATGCCTTGTGCGCAATGAGACCAGTAGACCACACTAATATAGGTTTGGACCTAGTTCGAGAAACTGTGTGACAGATGTGAGCTATAATACTAGAATATGCAATCTATTGGATTGGGACACAGGACGTTACTGCCCTGTTTCAATAGGACCGAAACATTTTTAAAGCATATTCAGGTATTTAAAAAAAATATATGTTGAGTATTAGGCTAACTGTTTTCAATTCCCTCTTTGTGCGCACTTAGAACTATTCAAAACACTGCGTGGAAGCACCAAAAGGGTATGTTATGGCATGAAGTTCCATTCAGAAGTACCCCTCTGTCTGTCTGAGGCGAGCAGAACGGTTTTGTGGCGGATGTACAGCCTGCAATAAAGGAGGACTTATGTGTCAGAATCCCAGTGGTTACAGGAAATGCTTTGAAGTATGTTATTGGCCCTTCAAAGCTGACTCCAAAGGCTTAGTTTCCACGTCTATTGTCAAAGCCGGAGGAGGGATCATTGCACTTAGAGGCAGAGTTTGGAGGTTACACCTAGAGGCAGAGTTTGCCCATGTATATTATGCACCTTGCTATCTATCCTAGGATCCTTGGGACGTCCCTAACCCCCAACAATTTTTACTGTCAACTTCAGTGCAGGAGTAGGAACATCCCAAGGATACCGGATAGCATGAACTGAAATTCGATCCTACATGCTTTCCTGGCTGTGTCAGATCATTTATTGGCTAGAGAGACGGGAAGTCACAGCTTCTTCCCATCTGTGGTTTAAGCATGGCCTATAAAAGAGATACATCATGGCAATAACAACTTACTATCTAACTTTTATATCCATGACAAAACTTAATGAACATTTTATTGAAGTCGCTGTGTTCTCAGTGTAGTCTTCTGCTTGCTCTTTGTGGTTTTGTGCTGGGTTTCTGTATAAGCAATTTGTGACATCTGCTGATGTAAACAGGCTTTGTAAATACAATTTTGATTGATAGTCTTTTGAAGCCCATCAGGCCATATACATGATGATAGTCCTGAGACTCATTCCATTCAACTCCATGCCTCAGTAAGTGAAAGGCCTCTGTCTGGATGAATATTATAACATGAAGCATCTGACACAACATCAGGGAGGACCTGCTCTCACTCCTGCCCACTCACATAATTTGGCATCATAATGGGATTGCCTCGGAATATATTAAAATCCTGAAATAAACATTATGGCCTTTGAGAGAATGTAATTAAACTAAATGAAAAATGCTCTGACTAACCCTCCCCCACATGCCCACTACAACAATTGCTTTATTCATACATCTTCAGTTGACATTCAATCCATTTGACTGGGCTCTACATTAATAATTCTGTCAAATCTGCATTTTGAATAGCAGTGGTATAGCAGTGGTACATGACCAAAAGTATGTGAACACCTGCTCGTTGAACATCTCATTCCAAAATCATGTGCATTAATATGGAGTTGGTCCCTCCCTTTGCTGCTATAACAGCCTCCACTCTTCTGGGAAGGCTTTCCACTAGATGTTGGAACATTGCTGCTGGGACTTGCTTCCATTCAGCCACAAGCATTAGTGATTTAAGCCTGGTTCGCAGTTGGTGTTCCAATTCATCCCAAAGGTGTAAGATGTAGTTGAGGTCAGAGCTCTGTGCAGGCCAATCTTGACAATTATTATTATTTTTTTTAAAGTAACCTTTATTTAACTAGGCAAGTCGGTTAAGAACAAATTCTTATTTACAATGATGGCCAAACCCGGACGACACTGGGCCAATTGTGCACTGCCCTATGGGACTCCCAAACATGCCCAGATGTGATACAGCCTGGATTTGAACCAGGGACTGTAGTGACACCTCTTGCAGATGCAGTGTCTTAGACCGCTGTGCCACTCAGGAGCTGTATGGACTTCACTTTGTGCACAGAGGCATTGTCATTCTGAAACAGGAAAAGGCCTTCCCCAAACTGAGTTTCCCAACCCTGGCCCTCGAGTACCCCCAACAGTACACATTTGTATTGTAACCATGGTCAACCACACCTGCGTCAACTTGGGCTCCTGAGTGGCGCAGTGGTCTAAGGCACTGCATCTTAGTGCTAGAGGCGTCACTGCAGACCCGGGTTCGATCACAATTGGCCCAGTGTCGTCCAGGTTAGGGAGGGTTTGGCCGGGGTTGTTTGGCCTTCATTGTAAAATAAGAATTTGTTCTTAACTAACTTGCCTGGTTAAATAAAATAATCATCAAATTAGTTGATTGAGGTGTTTGTCAAGTGCTGAAACTGCGTACTGTTGGGGGTACTTGAGGACCAGGGTTGGGAAACACTGGTGTATAATGTCATTGTATGCTGTAGTGTTAAGATTTACCTTCACTGGAGCTAAGGGGCATAGCCCGAACCATGAAAAACTGCCCCAAACCATTATTCCTCCTCCACCAAACTTTACAGTTGCATTGTTCTGTGAGCGTGTGTGGCCTACCACTTTGCAGCTGAACCTTTGTTGCTCCTAGAAGTTTCCACTTCCAAATATCAGCACTTATAGTTGACCGGGACAGCTCTAGTAGGGCAGGAATTTGATGAACTGACTTGTTGGAGAGGTGGCATCCTTTGACGGTTCCACGTTGGAAGTCACTGAGCTCTTCAGTAAAACCATTCTACACCAATGTTTGTCTATGGAGTTTGCATGGCTGTGTGCTCAGTGTTATACACCTGTCAGCAACGGGTGTGGCTGAAATAGCCAAATCCAAAAATTTGAAGGGTTGTCCACATACTTTTGTGTATATATATTGTGTTTCTTCATTTCAGCTGTCACTCAGTGTGTAATGCTCTATGTTTAATATATGATGGAGCTTAAAGCCAATCTAAATACACCTAAATTGTTTTGGCTTTGCCTGTAATGTCTGTGTTGGTTTTGACAGACAACATTCATTTTGGGGAACATTTGGGTTGGAGGATGGAAAATATGCTTAGATGTGTTTATTATACTGGAATGATATAACCCAGGCCTAGTGGGAATGCCAGACATTGACTGAGTAGCCTTGTAGCCAAACTGATATATCGACATACTCTGCTCTAATTGACATTCTAGATATTGGCTTGGCTTGGCTTGTGCTTTGTCTTCACCCGAGAAACGATTCACTAAGCTTTTTATGGCTTGGCCAGTCTGTAGTTAGTGTATCAGAGGCTAACAGATCGGGTCGAATTACAAACAGTCATCTCCCTGGGGTTTTACACAGATCTTCTCACACCCCATCAGCACATTATCTCCAGACTCTTGATCCATGATGAGAGGGGATTTGTCATCTTCTGGCCTGTTCCCCTCTACTCTCCATGCAGGTCTCCATCAGGGAACCCCTCATAATCAGAACACAACTACATTGAGAGAAAAGTAGCATACAATGAGTTTTACTATGACTTTGGCAGTGCATAGCTGGATGAACCAGGTCCCATGCCCTGGGAACTCCAAGTCAATCACACTTCTGTGAAATCAAACTGTCCACTTAGGAAGCAACACTGATTGATACATTTCACATGCTGTTATGTAAATGGTATAGACAACAGGTGGAAATTATAGGCAATTAGCAAGACACCCCCAATAAAGGAGTGGTTCTGCAGGTGGTAACCACAGACCACTTCTCAGTTCCTATGCTTCCTGGCTGATGTTTTGGTCACTTTTGATGCAAGACTTCCTCCTAATGCAAGACAATGCTAGACCTCATGTGGCTGGAGTGTGTCAGCAGTTCCTGCAAGAGGAAGGCATTGATGCTATGGACTGACCCGCCCGTTCCCCAGACCTGAATCCAATTGAGCACATCTGGGACATCATGTCTCGCTCCATCCACCAACGCCATGTTGCACCACAGAATGTCCAGGAGTTGGCGGATTCTTTAGTCCAGGTCTGGGAGGAGATCCCTCAGGAGACCATCCGCCACCTCATCAGGAGCATGCCCAGGCGTTGTAGGGAGGTCATACAGGCACGTGGAGGCCACACACACTACTGAGCCTCATTTTGACTTGTTTTAAGGACATTACATCAAAGTTGGATCAGCCTGTAGTGTGGTTTTCCACTTTAATTTTGAGTGTGACTCCAAATCCAGACCTCCATGGGTTGATAAATTTGATTTCCATTGATCATTTTTGTGTGATTTTGTTGTCAGCACATTCAACTATGTAAAGAAAAAAGTATTTAATAAGAATATTTCATTCATTCAGATCTAGTATGTGTTATTATAGTGTTCCCTTTATTTTTTTGAGCAGTGTATATATATTTTTTAATCCATGAGGCAGAAAGAGAACTGCAGTTTTTAAGCTTAAATTATAGTGCATTTATGTAAAAAAACAAAGAATTGGTCCAGTACTGTGGATATCAATATCCAGTGTGAGCCTCCCAGAACTAATTAATTAATTAATTAAATTATACTCAAACTTATTCCATGGTCCCTTGGCCTAAATGTGATTAATATTTTGTTGTTAGTAAGGTTTAGAACATTTTTATAAAAAATATATACTGAACAACAATATAAATGTAACAATTTCAAAGATTTGACTGAGTTACAGTTCATATAAGGAAATCATTCAATTTAAATAAATTCATTAGGATGTAATCTATGGATTTCATATGACTGGGAATACAGATATGCATCGGTTGGTCACAGATACCTTAAAAAGATCAGAAAACCAGTCAGTATCTGGTGTGACCACCATTTCCCTCATGCAGCACAACACATCTCCTCCACATAGAGTTGATCAGGCTATTGATTGTGGCCTGTGTAATGTTGTCCCACTCCTCTTCATTGCCTGTGCAAAGTTACTGGATATTGGCGGGAACTGGAGCACGCTGTCTGTCCAGAGCATCCCAAACATGCTCAATGGGTATGCAAGCCATGGAAAAAAAAAAAAAAAAAAATGGGACATTTTCAGCTTCCAGGAATTTTGTACAGATCCTTGTGACATGGGTCTGTGCATTATCATGCTGAAACATGAGATGATGGCGTTGGATGAATGGAACGACAATGGGCCACCAGTAGCTCGTCATCGATATAATGCAATTGTATTCATTGTCCGTAGCTTATGCCTGCAAATACCATAACATCACCGACACCTTGGGGCACTCTGTTCAAAATGTTAACGTCAGCAAACCACTCACCCGCAAGACACCATACATGTGGCCTGCGGTTGTGAGGCCAGTTGGACATAATGGAATATTTTCTAAAACGACATTGGAGGTGGCTTATGGTAGCGAAATTAACATGAAATTCTTTAGCAACAACTCCGGTGGACATGACTGCAGTCAGCATGCCAATTGCACGCTCCCTCAACTTGAGACCTCTGTGGCATTGTGTTGTGACACAACTGCACATTTTAGTGGCCTTTTTATAGGGGGTTTCCTAATGTTTGGTTTCTGTTGAGCTCTACTAGGTTTCAAGCCAATGAAGTGTTTGTAGATTTAGCCTTGAGTTATATGACTTATCTAGCTACCTTTATTTAACCTGGAGATTTGGAAATGATTTTGGATTGTGAAGGTGATATTCACACCCGAAATGTTTCCATCGCTGTTGAAGTTTGGAACCACCAAGACTCTTCCTAGAGCTGGCCACCCGGACAAACTGAGCAATCAGGTGAGAAGGGCCTTGGTCAGGGAGGTGACCAAGAACCCGATGGTCACTCTGACAGAGCTACAGAGTTCCTCTGTGGAGATGGTTGTCCTTCTGGAAGATTCTGCCATCTCTGCAGCACTCCACCAATCAGGTCTTTATGGTAGAGTGGCCAGACGGAAGTAATCTTCCGTAAAAGGCATACGACAGCCCGCCTGGAGTTTGCCAAAAGACACCCAAAGACTCTGACCATGCGAAACAAGATTCTCTGGTCTGATGAACCAAGATTCAACTCTTTGGTCTGAATGCCAAGCATCATGTCTGGGAGGAAACTTGGCACCATCCCTATGGTGAATCATGGTGGTGGCAGCATCATGCTGTGGGGGTGTTTTTTCAGCGGCAGGGACTGGGAGACTAGTCAGGATCGAGGGAAAGATGAATGCAGCAAAGTACAGGGAGATCCTTGATGAAAACCTGCTCCAGAGCACTCAGGACCTCCTTCTGGGGTGAAGGTTCACCTTCCAACAGGACAATGATCCTAAGCACACAGCCAATACAACGCAGGTGTGGCTTCGGGACACGTCTCTGAATGTCGTTGAGTGGCCCAGCCAGAGCCCGGACTTGAACCTGATCAAACATCTCTGGAGTGACCTGAAAATTGTTGTGCAGCAACGCTCCCCATCCAACCTAACAGAGTTTGACAGGATCTGCTGAGAAGAATGGAAGAAACTCCCCAAACACAGGTGTGCCAAGAAGGCTTGAGGCTGTAATCACTACCAAAGGTGCTTCAACAAAGTACTGAGTAAAGGATCTGAATACTTTTGTAAATGTGATATTGAAATGTGATTTCGAAAAACCTTTTTGCCTTGTCATTATGGTGGGGGGGGGGGGAATTTAATCAATTTTAGAATAAGGCTGTAACTTACCAAATGTGGAAAAAGTCAAGGGGTCTAAATTAGAGGTCGACTGATTATGATTTTTCAACGCCAATACCGATTTTATTGGAGGACCAAAAAAGCCAATACCGATTAATTCTAAAAAAAAAGTTTAACAATTTTTTTTTTTACAAAAAATGCAAAAAATAACAAAATACATTTTAAAAATGTACTTGTAATAATGACAATTACAACAATACTGAATGAACACTTATTTTAACTTAATATAATACATCAACAAAATCAATTTAGCCTCAAGTAGATAATGAAACATGTTCAATTTGGTTTAAATATTGCAAAAACGAAGTGTTGGATGTAAGAAAGCTAACGTTTCAGTTCCTTGCTCAGAACATGAGAACATATGAAAGCTGGTGGTTCCTTTTAACATGAGTCTTCAATATTCCCAGGTAAGAAGTTTTAGGTTGTAGTTATTATAGGACTATTTCCCTCCATACCATTTGTATTTCATTAACCTTTGACTATTGGATGTTCTTATAGGCACTTTAGTATTGCAAGTGTAACAGGTTGCAAGTGTAACAGGTTCGAGCTCCTCCCTGGGCTCGAACCAGCAACACAACGACAACAGACACCACATCAAAGCAGCGTTACCCATGCAGAGCAAGGGAAACAACCACCCCAAGGCTCAGAGCGAGTGAAGTTTGAAACGCTATTAGCGCGCACTAACTAGCCAGCCATTTCACTTCGGTCACACCAGCCTCATCTCGGGAGTTGATAGGTTTGAAGTCATAAACAGCGCAATGCTTGACGCACAACGAAGAGCTGCTGGCAAAACGCACGAAAGTGCTGTTTGAATGAATGTTTACTCGCCTGCTTCTGCCTACCTCCGCTCAGTCAGATACTTGTATGCTCAGTCAGATTATATGCAACACAGGACACGCTAGATATCTAGTAATATCACCAACCATGTGTAGTTAACTAGTGATTATGATTGATTGTTTTTTTATAAGATAAGTTTAATGCTAGCTAGCAACTTACCTTGGCTTACTGCATTTGCGTAACAGGCAGGCTCCTTGTGGAGTGCAACGAGAGAGAGAGGCAGGTCGTCATTGCGTTGGACTAGCTGTAAGGTTGCAAGATTGTATCCCCCGAGCTGACAAGGTGAAAATCTGTCTTTCTGCCCCTGAATGAGGCAGTTAACCCACCGTTCCTAAGCCGTCAGTGAAAATAAGAATGTGTTCCTAACTAACTCGCCTAGTTAAATAAAGGTGTAAAAACAAAAAAATATTGATTTCCGATTGTTATGAAAACTTGAAATCATCGGCCATTCCGATTAATCGGTCGACCTCTGCAGTTGTTTTTGCTTCCTATTCAATACACAGCTAGGCTATTAGGCCTAGTCATGGTGCTAAACAAAAGTATAACTATTATTACCAAGAGTTTGTTTTCGCTTACTGGGAATTGTATTTTTACTAAACAGTCTGTACTGGATTTCAGCCCTGTTTCCTCTTTTTGTGAGACAGAGTCAATGGAGGTGGTAAAGTGACCTCGGAGAGTGCCTGGATGGCCAATCACCCTGCTCCGCTTACAGGGAAATTGTAAATGGCTTGGTTACTAAGCAATTTCTCCCGTGCATCCATATGAATCACCTTTTATCTCCTAAGGATGTAGTGTTTAAATATGGGCTAGCTACCATCTTTTTAAATCTGCTTAATTGGTCTTTTTTATTTTTATATGGTGAAGGGGCAGAGAGACTGGGTGTTTTAGATTAGGGCCGGAACGATAGCAGTATCGCAATGTTTTATCAATGGCAAAAATAATAACACATATCAGATCTAACTCTTTGGTCCTTTTTAATAACCTTCTATGTAAAATATTGTGTGCTATTGCTTGGAAAATAAATGTGAATCGGGATGACACATTTTTGTTCCCAACATTAGTGCTGTTTTGTTAAATCCGCTTCCATTTTTGTTTCTTTGCCAACGATACTAAAGAGTATCGTGATACTGGTATTGTCCTGGCCCTAACCTAGAGGATCTAGCAATTGGGGAGGGGGAATTATGGGGGTCGTTGCTCTGTTTGCAATTTCAAACAGCCTGTTATTTTGTGTACAATATGGTGCAGAATACACATGCTGCCTGATTGCACTCGGAGTAATGTTATCTGCCCTTTACCGGGAAGGCAGCAGGCAGAGGTAATTTTGGATTAGTCCAGGGACCATAGTCCTGTTTCTCCAAGAACAGTTTGGTTTTTCCAAGCCGCTCTGTGAGGACTGGAGCTTATCATTAAGCATGGAAAAGGAGTTCTCTCCTGTATGAGTACCCTGCGGGGAGCATTTTGCCAGTCTTTTCTCATGACTTCTCTGTTTTTATTAACATATTTTTAATGACTTTGAAGGAATCTGTGACCCTTAACCGCATAATGAACAGCCTTGCCTACTCTGACTGGAAAGGAGAGGAGGGCTTGTTGGGTGGGTATGGAGGAGTTTGGCAGTGAAAGACACTGTAGCCAAAACTATACTGTAGGAACATTTTTTTCCTTTGTGGACAAAATATTACCAGGCAGGTATAACAGCCACTTTTTTTTCTCTGGAGGGTAAGCAAGCAAGCAAAACAAACAGTTACAATTATGATTGAAAAGGGATTATTAAACCCTAAGGAGATACAAAGGCTTGTTTAAAGGATTTGTTTTTGACCAAATTGAGAGCATAAACTCCAACGTACTTGTAGAGCACCGTAACAAATGATTGGTTGAGATGGGTCTAACTCTTTACTTTTGACAAGTCTGCCCTTTCTGTCGTACAGTCTGGTTCTGTAGATTCTTCACCCGCCATGCTAATCTATAAAGTGAGACAGAAGAACATCTGTCACTGTGTTTTGACAAGAAGCAGATGGGCCTTTTTGATTATTGCCTGCGTTGATCTGTCTGGGTTTCCACTCCCAGCAGGTGAGACTGGCAGTCAGTCAGCGGATCATAGACGCAAAGCATCTGTAGATCAAATCAGATAGTTATTGCTCTTAGTGTGTGTGTGTGTGTGTGTGTGTTCACCCTAGCTAGATTTTCTTGGGGGGGCTACAGTGACTCCCCGATTTACTTTGTTTGTCAAAGCCTCTTCTGCCAGAAAGCTTGAGCACCTGCAGCATAATATGCATGTACACTGCTCAAAAAAATAAAGGGAACACTTAAACAACACAATGTAACTCCAAGTCACACTTCTGTGAAATCAAACTGTCCACTTAGGAAGCAACACTGATTGACAATACATTTCACATGCTGTTGTGCAAATGGAATAGACAACAGGTGTAAATTATAGGCAATTAGCAAGACACCCCCAATAAAGGAGTGGTTCTGCAGGTGGTGACTACAAACCACTTCTCAGTTCCTATGCTTCCTGGCTGATGTTTTGGTTACTTTTGAATGCTGGCGGTGCTTTCACTCTAGTGGTAGCATGAGACGGAGTCTACAACCCACACAAGTGGCTCAGGTAGTGCAGCTCATCCAGGACGGCACATCAATGCAAGCTGTGGCAAGACGGTTTGCTGTGTCTGTTAGCGTAGTGTCCAGAGCATGGAGGCGCTACCAGGAGACAGGCCAGTACATCAGGAGACGTGGAGGAGGCCGTAGGAGGGCAACAACCCAGCAGCAGGACCGCTACCTCCGCCTTTGTGCAAGGAGGAGCAGGAGGAGCACTGCCAGAGCCCTGCAAAATGACCTCCAGCAGGCCACAAATGTGCATGTGTCTTCTCAAACGGTCTGTTTCTGACTCCAAGAGGGTGGTATGAGGGCACGACGTCCACAGGTGGGGATTGTGCTTACAGCCCAACACCGTGCAGGACGTTTGGCATTTGCCAGAGAACACCAAGATTGTCAAATTCGCCACTGGCACCCTGTGCTCTTCACAGATGAAAGCAGGTTCACACTGAGCACATGTGACAGAGTCTGGAGACGCCGTGAAAAACGTTTGCTGCCTGCAACATCCTCCAGCATGACCGATTTGGTGGTGGGTCAGTCATGGTGTGGGGTTGCATTTCTTTGGGGGGCCGCACAGCCCTCCATGTGCTCGCCAGAGGTAGCCTGACTGCCATTAGGTACCGAGATGAGATCCTCAGACCCCTTGTGAGACCATATGCTGGTGCGGTTGGCCCTGGGTTCCTCCTAATGCAAGACAATGCTAGACCTCATGTGGCTGGAGTGTGTCAGCAGTTCCTGCAAGAGGAAGGCATTGATGCTATGGACTGACCCGCCCGTTCCCCAGACCTGAATCCAATTGAGCACATCTGGGACATCATGTCTCGCTCCATCCACCAACAGACTGTCCAGGAGTTGGCGGATGCTTTAGTCCAGGTCTGGGAGGAGATCCCTCAGGAGACCATCCGCCACCTCATCAGGAGCATGCCCAGGCGTTGTAGGGAGGTCCTATAGGCACGTGGAGGCCACACACACTACTGAGCCTCATTTTGACTTGTTTTAGTGTAGTGTGGTTTTCCACTTTAATTTTGAGTGTGACTCCAAATCCAGACTGCCATGGGTTGATAAATTTGATTTCCATTGATCATTTTTGTGTGATTTTGTTGTCAGCACATTCAACTATGTAAAGAATTTTTTTTTTTTTTAATAAGAATATTTCATTCATTCAGATCTAGGATGTGTTATTTTAGTGTTCCCTTTATTTTTTTGAGCAGTGTATTTGTAAGGCATGGACCATTTCTCAAGTTGATTCATATTGTAAACCCATCTGTTGCGGCTCTAGTTGTTGGGCTATGGTCTGATAGCCTAAGTTTTTTTACATTTTTTAAATTTTTTATTAGATCCAGGCATCTAAGTTTGCAGTCCTCTCTCTATCTTCCCATTCTTCAGCCCAACCCATTAAAACCACCCATCAGAAATTGTCCAGGGTGAAAGAGCAGGCTTTATGGGTAGCCCATCCTATTCAAACCCAGCATAGGCGGTAGCCCATCCTATTCAAACCCAGCATAGGCGGTAGCCCATCCTATTCAAACCCAGCATAGGCGGTAGCCCATCCTATTCAAACCCAGCATAGGCGGTAGCCCATCCTATTCAAACCCAGCATAGGCGGTAGCCCATCCTATTCAAACCCAGCATAGGCGGTAGCCCATCCTATTCAAACCCAGCATAGGTGGTAGCCCATCCTGTTCAAACCCAGCATAGGCGGTAGCCCATCCTGTTCAAACCCAGCATAGGCGGTAGCCCATCCTGTTCAAACCCAGCATAGGCGGTAGCCCATCCTGTTCAAACCCAGCATAGGCGGTAGCCCATCCTGTTCAAACCCAGCATAGGCGGTAGCCCATCCTGTTCAAACCCAGCATAGGCGGTAGCCCATCCTGTTCAAACCCAGCATAGGCGGTAGCCCATCCTGTTCAAACCCAGCATAGGCGGTAGCCCATCCTGTTCAAACCCAGCATAGGCGGTAGCCCATCCTGTTCAAACCCAGCATAGGCGGTAGCCCATCCTGTTCAAACCCAGCATAGGCGGTAGCCCATCCAGTTCAAACCCAGCATAGGCGGTAGTCCACAATGAAGAAGAAGAAGAAGAAGAAGAATTAAAAAAAATATTATGACGACATCAGAGCAGAGCACACAGCGGGCACACAGCGGTATTGTTGACTAAATGATCTTCTCTGAGGCAGCCAATACAAAGCTTCAGTGATGTGGGATGGAAAGCCCTGGATGGGGAATTTTAATGGGGAATGTCTGTATGACAACGCAGAGATTTGTCTGTGCACTGTACCTCACTAACTGTGAAACTTCCGGCGCCGACAGAGATGGCCGCCTCGCTTCGCGTTCCTAGGAAACTATGCAGCATTTGTTTTTTTTGTGTGTGTGTGTGTGTGTGTGTGTGTTATTTCTTAGGATGTTACCCCAGAAATCTTAGGTTTTATTACATACAGTCGGGAGGAACTATTGGATATAAGAGCAACGTCAACTCACCAACATTACGACCAGGAATACGACTGTCCCGAAGCGGATCCTCTGTTTGGCCTACCACCCAGGACAATGGATCGGATCCCAACCGGCGACCCAAAACAACGGCGCCATAGAAGGGGCAGACGGAGCGGTCTTCTGGTCAGGCTCCGTAGACGGGCACATCGCACACCGCTCCCGAGCATACTACTCGCCAATGTGCAGTCTCTTGACAACAAGGTAGACGAAATCCAAGCAAGGGTAGCATTCCAGAGAGACATCAGAGACTGTAACGTTCTTTGTTTTTACAGAAACATGGTTCACTCGAGACACGCTATCTGAGTTGGTACAGCCACCTGGTTTCTTCACGTATTGCGCAGACAGAAACCAGCCTATCTCTGGTAAGAAGACGATTTAGAATTCCTCACAATCAAATGCCGACCGCATTATCTTCAAGAGAATTCTCTTCGATCATAATTACAGTCGTGTATATTCCTCCCCCAAGCAGACACATCGACGGCCCTGAAAGAACTTAATTCGACTCTATGTAAACTGGAAACCACATATGCTGAGGCTGCATTTATTGCAGCTAGGGATTTTAACAAGGCTAATCT
Source organism: Oncorhynchus clarkii lewisi (assembly GCF_045791955.1). Taxonomy (NCBI): domain Eukaryota; kingdom Metazoa; phylum Chordata; class Actinopteri; order Salmoniformes; family Salmonidae; genus Oncorhynchus; species Oncorhynchus clarkii. Next base: position 21,935,192 of record NC_092158.1, read on the forward strand.
GAAAACAAGGCTCCCCAAATTTTATCAGCATATCGATTGTTCTACAAGGGCTGGCAAAACCCTTGACCATTGTTATTCTAACTTCTGCGACACATATAAGGCCCTCCCCCGCCCTCCCTTTGGAAAAGCTGACCACGACTCCATTTTGTTGCTCCCAGCCTATAGACAGAAACTAAAACAGGAAGCACCCGCGCTCAGGTCTGTTCAATGCCGGTCCGACCAATCGGATTCCACGCTTCAAGATTGCTTCGATCACGTGGACTGGGATATGTTCCGCATTGCGGCGAACAACAACATTGATGAATACGCTGATTCGGTGAGCGAGTTTATTAGCAAGTGCATCGGTGATGTACCTACAGCGTCTATTAAAACATTCCCAACGAGAAACCGTGGATTGAGGGAAGAATTCGCGCAAAACTGGGCAAGGTGACCGGAAACATGACCGAATACAAAGTGTAGCTATTCCCTCCGCAAGGCAATCAAACAAGCTAAGCGTCAGTATAGAGACAAAGTAGAGTCGCAATTCAACGGCTCAGACACGAGAGGTATGTGGCAGGGTCTACAGTCAATCACAGACTACAAAAGAAAAACCAGCTCCGTCGCGGACCATGATGTCTTGCTCCGTGGGGCGACGCACAATTGGGCTAGCGTCGTCCGGGTTAGGGAGGGTTTGGCCGGTAGGGATATCCTTGTCTCATCGCGCACTAGCGACTCCTGTGGCGGGCCGGGCGCAGTGCACGCTAACCAGGTCGCCAGGTGCACGGTGTTTCCTCCGACACATTGGTGCGGCTGGCTTCTGGGTTGGATGCGCGCTGTGTTAAGAAGCAGTGTGGCTTGGTTGGGTTGCGTTTTGGAGGACGCGTGGATTTCGACCTTCGTCTCTCCCAAACCCGTACGGGAGTTGTAGCGATGAGACAAGATAGTAACTACTAACAATTGGATAACACGAAAAGGGGGTAAAATAACATTTCACTTTGAGGACAATACAGTGTCACTGACACAGCCCGCTACCAAAACCTGCGGGCTCTTCACTGTAGCCAACGTGAGTAAAACATTCAAACGTGTTAACCCTCGCAACGGTGCAGGCCCAGACGGCATCCCCGGTCGCATCCTCAGAGCATGCGCAGACCAACTGGCTGGTGTGTTTGCAGACATATTCAATTAATCCTTATCCCAGTCTGCTGTTCCCACATGCTTCAAGAGGGCCATCACTGTTCCTGTTCCCAAGAAAGCTAAGGTAACTGAGTTAAATGACTACCGCCCTGTAGCACTCACTTCCGTCATCATGAAGTGCTTTGAGAGACTAGTCAAGGACCATATCACCTCCACCCTACCTGACACCCTAGACCCACTCCAATTTGCTTACCACCCCAATTGGTCCACAATCGCCATCACACTGCAGACTGCCCTAACCCATCTGGACAAGAGGAATATCTATGTAAGAATGCTGTTCATCGATTACAGCTCAGCATTTGACACCATAGTACCCTCCAAACTCCAAACTCGACCCCGCCCTGTGCAACTGGGTCCTGGACTTCCTAAAGGGCCGACCCCAGGTGGTGAGGGTAGGTAACAACCTCTCCACCCCACTGATCCTCAACACTGGGTCCCCACAAGGGTGCGTTCTCAGCCCTCTCCTGTACTCCCTGTTCACCCGCAACTGCGTGGCCATGCATGCCTCCAACTCAATCATCAAGTTTGCAGACGACACTACAGTAGTAGGCTTGATTACCAACAACAACGAGACAGCCTACAGGGAGGAGGTGAGGGCCCTCGGAGTGTGGTGTCAGGAAAATAACCTCACACTCAATGTCAACAAAATTAAGGAGATGATCGTGGACTTCAGGGAACAGCAGAGGGAGCAGCCCCCTATCTACATTGACGGGACAGGAGTGGAGAAGGTGGAAAGTTTTTTAAGTTCCTCTGCGTACACATTACGGACAAACTGAAATGGTCCACCCACACAGACAGCGTGGTGAAGAAGGCGCAGCAGCGCTTCTTCAACCTCAGGAGGCTGAAGAAATTTGGCTTGTCACCAAAAGCACTCACAAACTTTTACAGATGCACAATCGAGAGCATCCTGTCGGGCTGTATCACCGCCTGGTACGGAAACTGCTCCGCCCACAACCGTAAGGCTCTCCAGAGGGTAGTCCAGAGGGTTGTGTCTGCACAACGCATCACCGGGGGCAAACTACCTGCCCTCCAGGACACCTACACCACCCGATGTCACAGGAAGGCCATAAAGATCATCAAGGACAACAACCACCCGAGCCACTGCCTGTTCACCCCGCTATCATCTAGAAGGCGAGGTCAGTTCAGGTGCATCAAAGCAGGGACCGAGAGACTGTAAAACAGCTTCTATCTCAAGGCCATCAGACTGTTAAACAGCCATCGCTAACATTGAGTGGCTGCTGCCAACATACTGACTCAACTCTAGCCACTTTAATAATGGAAAAATTGATGTAATCAATTTATCACTAGCCACTTTATATAATGCTTACATACCCTACATTACTCAACTCATATGTATATACTGTATGCTATACCATCTACTGCATCTTGCCTATGCTGTTTGGGCATCACTCATTCATATATTTTTATGTAAATATTCGTATTCATTCCTTTACACTTGTGTGTGTGTGTATAAGGTAGTTGTTGTGAACTTTTTAGGTTAGATTACTTGTTAGATATTACTGCATGGTCAGAACTAGAAGCACAAGCATTTCTCTACACTCTCATTAACATCTGCTAACTATGTGTATGTGACATACATTTCATTTGATATGCATTAGGCCTATATACTACAAGTCAAGGTTTTCCAAAGGTAATCCAGCATGCCCATGGGTTATCCACAGCCAGTGTGGGATGAGGATGGAGAAGGTGCTGTTTACTGGTTATGCTCTCTCTGCTATTGCCAGGCTCCATGCCCAAAGCAAAAGTGGTGATTTTTACCTTAGCACCTGTGAGCTGTGCAAGGACAGGGTTGAGTGAGCCCAAGGCCCTGTACCAGATAACTATTAATGATGCCCTGCCAGCACTGGATGTGTTCATGGACTGTGTGTTCAGGTTACCTACGTCCCCCAAGCTGTCAATGTGTCTGTAAGTCTAATTTTCACCCCCCCATTCTAGTAGAGAATGTTATTTTTGGTTGGAGATTGTATTTTTTGTTTTGCATAGGCCTAGGTGTAAAGAAATGTTTAAAAGAATATGAATAGTTCACTGATTCCAAACTGCTCATTCTCTCCTGCTCACAAATGTGGTTCATGGTTCTCTCAAAAAGCATCAGCCAGCAGTCTCTCCAGGGATGTTCCTATATCCACCCATTGTATTTATTTTCCATACATTTCTGAGCAAGTGCATCCATTGTATAGAAATAACAATCTGCCAAACCCTGCTTAACACTGTTGTAATACCTTTTGTACAGGAGCTAATCTCAATGGAAATGAGGCTCATTGTTGTCTGCCTCAGGCCTTGTGCACGCTGACTGTGTAGAGCAGAACTGCCCTGGGTTGTTTGAATGTCCTGCTCTGCTCTACACAGTGAGCCTGGGTTGTTTGAATGTCCTGCTCTACTCTACACAGTGAGCCTGGGTTGTTTGAATGTCCTGCTCTGCTCTACACAGTGAGCCTGGGTTGTTTGAATGTCCTGCTCTGCCCTACACAGTGAGCCTGGGTTGTTTGAATGTCCTGCTCTGCTCTACACAGTGAGCCTGGGTTGTTTGAATGTCCTGCTCTGCTCTACACAGTGAGCCTGGGTTGTTTGAATGTCCTGCTCTGCCCTACACAGTGAGCCTGGGTTGTTTGAATGTCCTGCTCTGCTCTACACAGTGAGCCTAGGTTGTTTGAATGTCCTGCTCTGCTCTACACAGTGAGCCTGGGTTGTTTGAATGTCCTGCAGTTCAAACTATATATTTTTTTGTGGTAAACGAAAAAGAAGAAAAAATACAATCTGGGTCTCTCATATCGTGCTCTGATTACAATTATGCTAACTTGAAACAGGATGGCTCTTATTAGCTGGTCTGGGAGTAATACATCCCATAAATGTATGAGATGCATAGATGAACCGTCAGCTTCAGTAGCTGTCCATCTGTTTCAGACTGACTAGACTCCGCTTGCCCTGTCTCCTTGGCTCCATCACTCAGACAGGACCCAGCGTTCATTTAGAGGAGACCTTTGTGTGTGTGTGTGTGTGTTACGGCATGATGAGAGATGGCGACCGGTCAGCCATACCTCAAAACCCATAGCCCTGTTCTATGGTGAATGCCTACATTCAAGTCTTCCTACTGTTTGAGCAGTGGATAGTCTAGGTTTGACTGCAAGCTGTCAGTCAGGCATTGAAGGCCATTGATGGAAATTGCTTTAAAAGCGAGACCAAAATAGTCATTTCATAGCCATTTTACTCTCCTCCCCATACAGAACCTGTGGTTTTGCAGGTCTTTGTGACCGCATCACTAATGTTGAGTCTTATCCAATGTTACTGTTCTGTAAAACTGTAGACACAGGGTGCATTTCAGGCTGTGAAGAGCCTGGGGGTGGCTGGCCGCTCTTTGAAAAGGTTATAGCGCTGTTATTCAGAGTGATGACTCTGTAAGGAGGCCACACACAGTCTATAGACTTAAAAAATGTCGAGCAAAGTTCAAGTACCTAATTGTTTTTCTGTAAATCAACCTTACTGTATGAAGTTTGTTCTGTTCCTCCTGTGTCAGTGTTTTGCTTTTTGGCCTGCCAGGGATTTGACAGTGGGTAGGGAGGACATTAGCATACTAATCCAACTAGAGAGTGAAAAGGGCGCTCGCACCGCTCAGCCTAAACCTTTTTTCATTATCATCTAATTATTAACTGAGGATTCTGAGAACTGCAAAGACAAGCTGAGAGGATTGGGGTTGGGGGGGGGGGCATGTGAAGCGAGTGTCTTTTTTTTGTCTGTGTGTTTTATTGAAAGGAAGTGTCTCAGGGCAATGTTACTCTGCTCCAGTCAAGGCCCTGGAGGCTGCTCAGAGAGGAGCGGAGAGACTGGAAGGTCAGGCAGAGCACATCCTCATCTATGTGCTGTAAAGCTACTATCTGCCAGAAGGATGGCCTTTCTCACTTTCAGCCTAACAAAATGATTCAGTAAATGGAAGGCACACTTTCTAGATGAGATATCAGGTTGATGTGCCGTATCAATTGCTCTCTCAAGGGTATCCTACTCTTTTTGAAGGATAGACTGCATGTCCCTGGGGGATGCCATCTGGATCCAGTAAGAATTGAAGAGGATCATGTCATACCTCTGTCCATTTTAAACTATAACAGCCATCATCATCTAGCTCCCCATCACTGCCCTTCTCCCTTCCAAATGACCTCGTTATCTTCCCACACACAATCCCGTTTCTCAAGAGCCCAGGCAAAAGACAATAGTTTGTACAATTCGACATTTGATTTTCCAATGCCATTCCCTCAGGCCCCCTACAAATGTTGCCCTCAGTCCATCATTGTTGGAGCGAACATTTTGTCTGCCAAAACATCCTTATCAGGGAAACCTTGGGAGACAAAAGATGGAGTGCAGAGCCAGAGGTCCTTATCTCTGTGGCAGACCCTCAGAGGACCGCATCACGCCTGATAACGCCTCTTATCGGAGCCACTGATGTCACCCCAAAGTGGCAAGGATTTACCGTCCTTGTCACTCTCCTTTTCTCATTATCCATCGCCGTGGAGACCTTGTAGACTAGAGCACAAAGCTCCCAGGCAATTGGTTGGAAGAAGAAGAGGAGGAACTTAGTAGATCTAAGTGAGGTTTAAGTCGAGTCAGGAGCTGGGGTACATATTAGCTGGTGTTAATTTGAGGGAAAACTGTTCAGCAGTAGTTTGTTGGAGGCCTTTTGAATTAAGCATTAGGGCCTGAGGAGGTGTGGTATATGGCCAATATACTACGGCTAAGGGCTGTTTTTATGCACAACGCAGTGCCTGGAAACAGACCTTTTTAGCTGTGGTATATTGGCCATATGCCACAAACCCCCGAAGTGCCTTATTGCTATTATAAACTGGTTACCAACGTAATTAGAGCAGTAAAAATATATGTTTTGTCATACCCGTGGTATACGGTCTAGAGGTTGACAGATTTATGATTTTTCAACCCCGATACCGATTATTGGAAGACAAAAAAAGCCGATGCCGATTTAAATAAATACCATTTTAAAAAGTGTATATATATACACACTTTTGTAATAATGACAATTGCGACAATACTTAATGAACACTTATTTTAACTTTAATATAATACATATTATATAATACAATACAATATAATACATATTACGGGCTTTTGGATGGGTGTTCTTAAGGTGATTCCACAGGTTGGTGGTATTTTTTGATTTAGCCGTTGCTGACCCCATGCTTACATATTTATCACAAATAAGACACCTTGCTTTCCCTGGTGCCATGTAATAGTCCCACACTGGTGCTCTGCTTTTCTCTGTAAAACACACACACAGCTCTGAAGTGACAATGATACTGGAGAGTCCGCTTAGGAGACAAATACTCTCAACTGTTTGAATAAAAATAGAGTTTAAGTTGCCTGTGATGAATGTTGAAAACAAAAACTGTAATTTCTATATGCAGGAAAAACTATTTTAATAATGGACATGGTAAGAATTGACTACCAAAGTGCAAGTCATAATTCCCATGACACCTTCTAGCAAAATCTGAAAAGCGGTTCCTTCATTTATTCCATTGGATATTTTTAGATTCACTTAAAATAAGGTCTGTGTTTCATGTAGGCTTACACCACCTTGCCAATTGTATAACTGTGTAGATATCCATAGGACAAGGTAACTCTGATCAATATTGGCTAAATATAAGCGAAGATCATTTTTTTTGTAGAGTGGATTTATGAAACTATTTTGACAAACGTTACCTTATCCTAGTGAGATTTACATGGGTATCAAAACGCCGAGGCGGTTTAAGCACGAAAAACAGACCTTATTTGAAGTAGATCAAGACATTCTCTATGGAAGACATGAACAGAGGCGGTTTAAGCACGAAACACAGACCTGATTTGAAGTAGATCAAGACATTCTCTATGGAAGACATGAACGGTAAAATAACAAAGGATCCCCTTTCAAGTTCAGCCGCAAGTTATTACAGGAATTATAACGCGTCAACTATTTATCTGTAAACCATATACCTTTGACTATTACGAGCCTGCTGCTGCCTACCACCCCTCAGTCAGACTGCTCTATCAAATATCAAATCATAGACTTAACTATAATAAACACACAAATACGAGCCTTAGGTCAAATCCGGAAACTATCACCTCAAAAACAAAACGTTTATTCTGTTCCGTATTTAATCTAACGGGTGGCATCCATGAGTCTAAATATTCCTGTTACATTGCACAACCTTCAATGTTATGTCATAATTACGTAAAATTCTGGCAAATTAGTTCGCAAAGAGCCAGGCGGCCCAAACTGTTGCATATACCCTGACTCTGCGTGCAATGAACGCAAGAGAAGTGACACAATTTCACCTGGTTAATATTGCCTGCTAACCTGGATTTATTCTAGCTAAATATGCAGGTTTAAAAATATATACTTGTGTATTGATTTTAAGAAAGGCATTGATGTTTATGGTTAAGTACACATTGGAGCAACGGCAGTCGTTGACTGATTGTTTTTTATAAGATAAGTTTAATGCTAGTTTGCAACTTACCTTGGCTTACTGCATTCTCGTAACAGGCAGGCTCCTCCTGAGGCAGGTGGTTAGAGCTTTGGACTAGTTAACTGTAAGATCCCCCGAGCTGACAAGGTAAAAATCTGTCTTTCTGCCTCGTTCCTAGGCCTTCATTGAAAATAAGAATGTGTTGTTTAACTGACTTGCCTCGTTAAATAAAGATTAAATCGGTGTCCAAAAATACAGATTTCCGATTATTCTGAAAACTTGAAATCGGCCCTAATTCATCAGCCATTCCGATTAATCTGTCGACCTCTAATACGGTATAATATCTCATGGCTGTCAGACAATCAGCATTCAGGGCTCAAACCACTCTGTTTATAATCAGTAAGCACTATGGCTTAGCAGGTGGGGAATTGGATACAAGACCATGATGTTTCTGCTTCAAATCCCTATTGGGTCACAGCTGTAATAAGGCTGGAGTAGAGATGTGTTGTTATCTTGCTGACAGGTGGTTGACTGGATGATGAACACAAGATATCTTGGGTTTAAACAATGCCTCGAATTGTAAAATGTGCTGCATGTGTTTGCAATGAAACATTTACTTTGTCATGCATTAACTTTGTCAGCTAAAGTTAGGAGAACCTTTATCACTGAGTGAGTAAGCGACAGAAAATGTCTGACAGGCAATAGAATGAGCCCTTTAGCTCAGATGCTGTCAACAGGACTGGTGCTCCCTGAACTCACTTTAATCTGTGTACTCTGTCCTTTTAGAGGCAGTCTAATGGAGAACGCAAAAGCACTTTTACTCGAAGGGCTCACAACCACTTTATTTAACTTTTAGATGTTGATGGGATGAAAGAAACGTTGTCAGTTATGCATGACCATTTCCTTTTCTCGCTTCGTTTTTTCCCCCTCTAAGAATGTTATTTTTCTGCTTAAATAAAGCAGTGGCCTCTGAATGATAAGGCCTTTTTTGATGCATTTTTATCCAGGAGAAAATTTTGGGAGTAGCCTAATGGAAGGTATTCTGATACTCGTCTCTTAGTTTCCGTCGGTAAAGCAGGGACTGCATTTCCCCCCGAGGTTCCTTTTCGTTCGCTCTGTGCCTTTTCTCCTCTGCCCTCCTTTGACAAATGCGGAGTAATGAAGGTTTGTTGTGAATTTGGTATTCTTTTCAAAATGAAGTCCGACCATCGAGAGAGGCTTTTAGCTTTTCAGCTGTGTGTGATCACATGAGGGAGGCTGTGCTGGGTGGTTTTGAAGTGGGGCTGTCAAAGTATGAGAGGAGAGGCAGACTGGGGTGAGAGGTGGGGTGGATCTCTTCAAGCACCTGACTAGAATGAAAGCCACGTTGTTCCTCCCTTTTGAGGTGGAGGTAATTCTGTTTCTGCAGCCAGTCACTGCGCTCTGTCTCCTGCATCTGACTCACTTAAGCTGGCCTGTGGCCCTAGTGGCAGAAATGAAAACAATCAGCCAAAGAACTGTAGAAGAAAAGTGGAAGAGAGGGAGGATAAAGAAATGAAGCCTCTCTGAGACAGCTGTGTGCAAGGCATTCACTTCAATTGAAATTTCAGCGGTGCAGTTTATTTTGGCCGGGAATATAAAATAGTATTTTGATTTGCTGACACAAAAATGATCGTTCCGTACTATCGGATGTTGCAGGTAGGCCTATGCACCTATAGTATCTATAGGGGCTAGAATATAGTACCCCACTTAGGCCTGGTGTTAAGAATGATAACTAAGATCAAATATACTGGGGGAAACACTTCATACACAAACACACCTTTGTGTGTGTGTGTGTGTGTGTGTGCCAAAGCCATTTGGGAGAACAAGCTACTTTTGGATTTTCGCTCATGATCAATACCACCATCAATTCATAGAGCAATTCTAGAGTCTCTGAGGCCTGGGCTATTGACTGGGTACAGGATGCAGCTGGCAGCAACAGCAGACTGTGTAAATGGACTGTGTTATTGCAACAGACAGGGCAATATGGAGAACAGTGAAGAGCCATCCTAGCGTCTAAAGGGAGTGGGGAAGTTGGTTTGATGTTAAGTGATTTTTACGTTCTTAGATATGTAGTGTCCGCAGTTCAAAGGGGTTGCTGAGTTTGACTATGGTAATACGGGCCTGAGGTGGAAACGGTTTAAAAAATAAATAAAAAATAAATGAAAAGATTTCGGCTTTAAAAAGGAAAGTAGAGAGCATGCATGTATTGGAGGGAGGGCACAGGGAAACCCCTGAGGGGGAGAACTCCATCAGTGTGGTAAGAGTTTGCTTACAGGGCTTCAGTTCAGTTCAGTTTTGGGTTTTGCATTCAGTTCAACAGCCAGCAGCTTGTAATTTAATACATGATCAAAAGCTAACGGATGTGTTTTTCTCTCCCTGTCCCTCTCAGGTTCCCCCGAGGTCCAAGCGGCTGTAGAACCCCCAGAAAGCTGCAGCCATGTTAGCCTGCCTACAGAGACGGCAGCAGAACCTCTCATCTCAGCACCTGGTCTGCACCCCCAAGATCCTGGATGCTCCCCCACAGCAGCCGCAGCCCAGCACACGACAAAGTTAGTCCACATGTCTCTGCTCTCAGCAGCACAGGACAACAGCCACTAACTCTACATTTCACTACAGAGCCCCAACAACAGCCACTAACTCTACATTTCACTACAGAGCCCCAACAACAGCCACTAACTCTACATTTCACTACAGAGCCCCAACAACAGCCACTAACTCTACATTTCACTACAGAGCCCCAACAACAGCCACTAACTCTACATTTCACTACAGAGCCCCAACAACAGCCACTAACTCTACATTTCACTACAGAGCCCCAACAACAGCCACTAACTCTACATTTCACTACAGAGCCCCAACAACAGCCACTAACTCTACATTTCACTACAGAGCCCCAACAACAGCCACTAACTCTACATTTCACTACAGAGCCCCAACAACAGCCACTAACTCTACATTTCACTACAGAGCCCCAACAACAGCCACTAACTCTACATTTCACTACAGAGCCCCAACTTTGTTTCACTTGTGGTGCTGTGTTTGTATCTCGGTGTGGTGAGTGACTGGTGGAATTCAAAAGAGAAAGAAATATATTCCATTTTTAGGGGGAAAGCACTTTTCACTTATACACACAGACACACACACACACAACTGTAGTTAGGGTATAGAATGACCTTGTTACAAAGTACCTAGAAGTACAATGTTAAACCAGCCTCTCCTGTAGCAACCGTTAGTTCCACCGAGCCTCCATCTGATGAGGTTGATTATCTTTAATTATACCCCTCATCTCTGTGCTGTCTCAGGAGAGATGAGAGCTGTGGTGAGGGAGGGTGAGTTCACCTTGGCCTATTTATCTACCTCTGGCTGGCTGGATGACTGGCTGACTGATTGGCCTGCTGAAGAGAACCATACAGGGTTGATATCTCCCCGTCAGATCTGTGTGGATCCTGTGGGTCTTATCACAGGTAGTCATGCACTCTAATTTAATTCATGAGGGCATTGATCAAGGATGGAATGCTGTTACGTGGGCTGGGCTGGGCCGGTCTGTGCTGATAATGATGATGATTGTCCTGCAAAGGGCATACTACCACACACACACACACAACTTCTCCTAGTGAGCCCAGAACTTTTCTCTGTAGAACTATTTTACAATCTGTACCTTTTTATTATATGCCGCTTCCTTTCACACATTGTTGTTCGCTCAGCCATTTGCCCACATAAATACCCGAAACACACAGTGTTGTTCGCTCAGCCATTTGCCCACATAAATACCCGAAACACACATTGTTGCTCGCTCAGCCATTTGCCCACATAAATACCCGAAACACACAGTGTTGTTCGCTCAGCCATTTGCCCACATAAATACCCGAAACACACAGTGTTGTTCTCTCAGCCATTTGCCCACATAAATACCCGAAACACACAGTGCTTGCAATTTTATTATTCAGGTTCTCTAGTTCTGCGGCTTTTTGATATGGGTGGGGCGATGCGTACATGGTCAAATAAAGCCGTGTTGTCATGGCCACTGTCGGAGAACTCGATGTAACTTCATACGCTAGAGAGGACCTCCCTGTTGAGACAAGTGATACAAGCCATGTTATCCATGTCATAAACAGAGATTTAAATATACCTGTTTATTATCCTCATTGCCAGTGCACATTTATTATCACATTTAATGAGAGGTTGTGTTGTGGCACTTGTCGGCTGATGAAACCAGCGTGGGGCATTCGGAGTTTAGTTATCAGGTTTCCATGATTAAATCCAGAGAATGTTTCATCTCTGTTTTATGTTTATTGCTCTGTCAGATTTCTGTGGATGTTTATGACATGAATTTATGGGAAACCGCATATCAGCCAAGCCTATCCCCACGTAGATAGCATAATAACATGATATTAGCATTTTGTTGTTGTTATATACAGTAAGTCAGGTACAGAACATGCAGAAATTGCCTGAGTGATTAACCCCAAGGCCGATGAGTAATTGTGTGGAGACTTTCTGACTAAATGCAAGCTGATGGATTTGTAATGTATTTCTCTAGCTTCACCGGCCATGAAAACAAATCCTGTGTATCCCCAGCTTTCCTTCACATTGAAACCTTTCACTATTGCTCTCTGGGAGACTAGGATCCTCTGTTCCTTACCCCCATGTCCCTCATCTCACCATCTCTCTCCTGGGGTGAAACACCCCTTTGTCTCTCCATTATTAATTGCTAATCAGTGGAGCACTAGTCTGCTAAATGATGGAACAGAAGGGTCTAGTTTGCCTCAAGCAGAACCACGAGCGCCTTCCTCATCCTGTTTACCTGCAGGACCCATTACACCCTCCCAGAGCTTTGTATGTGTGTGTGGCGCAGCATCCATCCCCCCATTCCCTCCAGCACTAGCCTGACATTTCAAACACAACCATATGAAACAAGCTGCTCTACTGATTGGCGCATGCTGGTTAGACAAGACCCAGAAGATTTCTCTAGAATGTTTTTGTGTTTTTTCCCATTGGGATTCTCAGTTGAAAGATTTCGGTTCTCATACAGAGTTTTGTTGAATAGCTTTCAGAGGATTTCAGAGGAGTTTACAGATACTGTTCCAATGGATGTCTGTGGTTCGGCTTCACAGAGGAATCCCTGACTATGCCAACCCATCTTTTAAATATGAGAAAGTGTGTGTGTGTGTGGAACTAAGTGCGAGGGATTATGTGATGAGAGCTAATGAGTACTCTGCAGTTGGCCTCAACAGCAGACCGGAGCCGGGAATGCTTTATCCCACGCTGCCGGCCTGTGCTTCCGGAGGGTTCTTTTAGAGCACTGCGCTGCTTTCTCCGGTGCTGCCGAGCAGAGACAAATGGGGAGTGACACGCTCTCATAAAGAGGTATCCGCCTGAGTCTCTTCAAGCACAAATAACTAAGTATTCACCCCCAAGGTTCTTCTCTTCCACAAACGAACACCCCTCATGAAGAGATTAGAGAGAGGGGAAGCAAGGGAGGACGTAAATGGGTACAATGCGTTTCTGTTTATGTGTGATGTAGAGGTGTGTGTGCGCGCACATCAGTGCTTCAGCTTGGTCTTTATCTATCTCATTCTGTGTATTTCTTTCATTCTGAGCTCGGGAATAGTATCCTCAGTGGAGTTGAACACAGGGGGCTGGAAGACAGGGGGCTGGAAGACAGGGGGCTGGAAGACAGGGGGCTGGAAGACCGGCTCTGTCCACTCTAACTTCTCCCTCCCCCTTGTGTGTAGCTCGCTTGCTCTCTTCACTCCAGATCTGTGTGAGGATGCCTCAGTCCAGAGACCCAGCTGACTTCCTCAGACTCCATTAATATTAATGCGTGTTCATATGGATACAGAGATGAAGAGAGCTGCAGGCTCTGCATCTCAATGGCTCTGCTTTATAAGGGCACCGACCTGTGCACAGCTAGAGACACCACGCAAGAGGTTTCTGACTTTCATTCACAGCAGTTACTGTATGCCTTGGTCACATAGAAGGGGAAGTCAAGGCTCCATGTGGAGCTGTGTTGTGGTGGACGTGAGGCAGGTCCAGATTCTCGATACAAGGCGAGGTGTCTTGCTCTGCCTGAGCAACAGGGGCAGTCAATTACAGAGACTTGCCACTAGCAGCTGAATGGAGGTGTGGTCAATTAATTACATTGGTTCAAACAAGTGGGTCTATTAGGGCCAACTGTGCTCATACAAGAGGTTGTCATGGCGATGCCGGGGCCTAGGTTTTTAACGTTGTTAATTAGTCTAGTTGTCAAGGACAGTCTGGTTGTGTAGGGGGCAGGTTGATACAGTTACTGTATAGTGGCGTTGATATAAATGTTTGGATCACCATAGTGAAACATGGGTGTGTAATGTGATTTTTAACAGTGCATGTTTGTGTTTGCTTGTGATCCTGAGAACAGCACTAATGAATGTCTGACCGAATGCCTTGGTGTGGTGTGTCCCCAGTGAGGAGTAGCTGTTAGTCAGCATGTTTATCGCACCAAACATTTTAATCAGAAAAGTATTTCACACCAAAGACTTTTCTTACAACCTAGACTTTGGGCTTCTTGCCCTGTTTTTCTCATTTTGTCGATGGTTAATTTAAGGATATTTTTGTGATCGTTGCACAAGGATTAACCACCACCAAGCACAGGCCTATATTAGTGGTTATTGTAATAGCAGGAGGGGTAATGGAAATTCTGTTTGGTTCCTTCTGTTGGGTGTTTTGTGTGAGAACCAGAAGAGCAGCAGAGGGACTCTGTTTTTAGCTCTGGCTCAGGGGCTTGTTTTGCCAGTTAATCAGTGATTAACTCAAACAGTTCTGAAACAATGATCTGCGGGGAATTGCTTTAAGCGTGACCATGGGGGGGATTAGCTAGTTTACCGCGAATGAAAGCATCTTGTGGGATTGTATGGGGGTGGATTCGGTGCAGGGTTCACGAAAGACTGTGGCATGGTGAAGAATACTCAACGCTCTACATCACCTCACCTATCTGTTTCTCAATTGGCAGTTTTTATGGTTGAGACATATTTTAAACTTGGAAATGTTAGGCCTACACACACACTTGCTCTTTCTCCCCGTGTGTGTCAGATAAATGTTATCAAGCAGCTGAAAATAGTTCATTAGATTTCAAGAATGTGCCTGTGGTTAATTTGCCACATTGTTAATTGAGATTTTAGGATTGCCCCTCACCCTCCACCCACCCATCTCACCAAGGACGGCCCCCGCCCCATGTGGAAGAAAGGAAATCAGGATTAGGCACTTCCTGTGAAAGCGTGCCAGTATTGCCCAGCATGTTGCCGTGACAGTTAAGGCGTCCACATACATGGGTCCGGTTGGCTCCAAGCAGAACTCGGCTAGGCGACGAGGACGTCTGTTCTTTCATACTCCCTAAAGGCCGTCGCTTGAAAAAAACGGCAATGTTACTGTTTGTCCCTATTGAACACTTCCTCAAAATAGATCAATCAATAAATCTGAAATAAATGTACTTTTTTAGCTAAGATGTTTGTTGCAGTACTTCTCAAGTGAACAAAATGTCCATGAAACTAGTAGTGCACTGCAGACAGTAGGGTCTTGCTGCTGCTGGCCCTCTCGTCTCTCTCTGAATGACAGAAAACACGAATCCCGCCTCGCTAACTGTTTCGACTGGGAAGCATTTCGACAGGCAGTGTTTCTGTTCCTAGCCCTTAGCCCCAACACCCACCACACAGCTAGTGCATTCAAGGCTAACCATGGTGGAGCCACACGGACATTTGAATCTCAAGTGCCTCACCTCAATCACCCCGGTAAAGGTGAGAGGGGGAAAATTAGCTTAATGGAGCCACCTGCTAAGGAAGTGATGTTCTATTTAGTGTGGTCTTTGCGTTTGGAGAGGGCTTTAACTTCTGCCTCTGGTCCTCTCTCATTCTCTCTCTCTCTCTCTCTCTCTCGGCTGAGAAAGAGTGGGCTGGGAGACTGTGTGCAGTTTGCGTGTTCTGGGTGATTAAGTGCTTAAGGTCAGGCTGCTAAATACCTCATTCTGTCACTCCATACCGAACGGCACAAAGGTGTGGGTCGCTTTTCTATTCTGGGCGGTGTGAGCTGGCATTTTCTTTGCAGACTTAAGAGGCCCAATATTTTGTTATTCACAGCTTTCATTCCCCCAGATTTCCATAAATGTTAATGCTGTAAGGAAAGGTCAGACTGCTGTGCACTCACTTTGTAAAACAGGCCCTCTCAAAGAGTGAGTCATTTTTAGAGACATACACATTTGTTTTGTCTAAATTGTCCTTGTGCTTTAAATTACATTTTTTTAACTTTACTGTTGCCTTGGTTATAGTTGCAGGTTAGTGGATGGTGAGGGATAGACTGACATAGGGCTGTCCTCTAAACACTGAGTGGATACTGAGGCAGTTCTGCTGCATAGCTAACCACTTCAGTCCAAGTTTGACCTAGCAGCCCTCTGCTCATTGGTTCATTTCAACCACCATAACTATGCCATTCGTGCCAATGGTATCAAAATTATAGATGAGGGAATATTGGAGCGTGGTGGGTTTGAAATCAGCAGAGGCCTGTGTGTTGACACATGAGCCCGTCACTGTGGGTGGCATGTCTTTGTGCTGCTGACAGGGCTGTAATCTGTGGATTTAAGGAGTGAGACGTTCTTTGAAGATGAGTTAGCATTCGGTGTTTGTAGTGTTTATGGAACACCTAGCCAATCTTGAGGGCTCAGGGCAAAACATTGACACTGTACCAAACAAGAGATGGGGACCAATGGCACCCCGTGATTGGTTTTACAATATTTATCTCTGGTAATTGGGCGAGAGATGATTTGGGGCAGAATAAATTACTGTGTGGTACTGTACTTCTGATTTGATGCTGGTGCGTTGATGAAAGATGCTGATGATGCCTTGAAGAGATTTCTATAATTAAGCACAAAGGCCCGGGGGGTGTGGTATATGGCCAATGTATTCCACGGCTAAGGGCTGCTATTGGGCACAATGCAAAGCAGAGTGCCTGGACACAGCCCTTAGCCATGGTATATTGGCCATATACCACAAACCCACGAGGTGCCTTTTTGCTATTACAAACTGGTTACCAATGTAATTAGAGCAGTAAGAATAAATGTTTTGTCATACCTGTGGTATACTGATATACCACGGCTGTCAACCAATCAGCATTCAGGGTTCAACCCACCCAGTTTATAATTAGAAATAAAACGAGATCTTAAGCACTTAGAAATTCATAGCGCGGTACGTATTGGAATTCATAACGTATCATACGAATTGCAGGATTTGTTTTGTTGCAGGGACCAGTTGGGGACCAGTTTTGGCTCATGAGCGCTACTTTCTAAACTACAGGCTGAAATGATACAAAACCTTGAATATATCTCTAATGTAGAGCAGTTGAGTGTTTCCAGTTGAAACAGAGTTTTTATAACTGTCGAATGGTCATTCTTTTGCCTTGTTTTGAGCATAAGGTAGTTAAAGGCAGCTCAATCTTGACTCATTCCAGGCAGGGTCCTGATCTGCAAAATAATCTGTATTTAATATTGGACAAGTTCAGGCAGTAACTTCCCATTTCAAAATGTTTTCTCCTTACTGAGATACTTGATAGTCATGCAGGATCACAGGGTTGTCGAGAGGTTGCGTAGACATCGGTTTAACACTCCCAGATGTCCTTGTTTTCTATACCACTGGTGTATAGCGATACATAAATAACTAGTGTTTTGCTGTATTGAAGTTCTCTGTGGAATTCACTCTGGCTGCTGCTGGCACTGCTGCGGTGCCGTTCTGTTCCCTTTGCTCCACTGGGAAATGCTTGGATGGATAAAACACTCCACCTCTCCTCCTCCCTCCATTTTAAACACACAATTTCTTTTCTTTATGAGATTTTGTAGATTGAATCATTTCGACAGTTGGAGGCTCATTGTGGGCCTGAAAAGAAATGAACTACCAAATCAATTTCGAACGGGAACAACAATTGAGCGCTCCCCATATTTCACAATATAAACTGTGATGGTGTGTTGCTTGTACGGCTGAAATGTCTCTTCAAATGGGTTTTGAATTTATTTTTTTTCCTGCTCCCTTTGTCGCCACTCGCTTCCTTATGTGTGTTGTGGCAGGGATTTTCACTGACTACAGAGTAATCTAGGTTAATTTCAGCACTTTTGCTTTTCATGTCAGGAGTTCCATAAAAGTGTCGTTCTGAGGGGTGGTGGTAATTTCTGCCAGGTGATTTATTGCTTTTAAATGGAGCGCATTTTCCGCCTCTCCTTTGTTGCTGTGAGCTAAGCAGCCATGAAATTGCCTGAATAATCGTGTTTAAATCCAATCTTGGTTTGTCCCCTCAGCTTTCCCGTACACCATTCAATAGCGCACCCTGTGGAGTGTGCCCTGACTTCTCCTCACAGTTTAAGCTCCAGGCTTTTATATTCGTCAACACAGGTCCGTAAGAGGATTTAGACCAGCTGAATGTTTTACTTTACAGGTAGGTCGCCTTGGATGATTTGAAAGCTACACTCGTGGCCAAAATATTGGCACCTCTTCTACTTTTTTCAAATAATGCACAATTTCTTCCTGAAAACTGTTGAAATTAAAGTATTTTGGTGTCCACATATGCATGTCTTTGGTTTGCAGTTGACCAAAAGAAAATCTGAATTATTTACTAAGTGTTCATTTATTCCACAAAGAAATCCTAAAATGGCCCGGACAAAATTATTTAATATATAATTAATATGATTTGAAGCAGCTAATTCTCTTTTACTGATGTCTCTTATGACTGAAAATAACTTCTGGACATCAGAACTGGATGACTCACCACGAACTGGAAGAAGCTTTTTCCTTTAACGAGTCCGACTAGAAAGATATACTGCTCTCCTGGGAACAGGCCCAGATCCCCGTCATTTGCGTGAAGAAAAGACGGAGGAAAAGAGGATCCAGATCAGGCTGCCTTTTGAGAATCTGTAGGCGAGCGAGTAAACTCCCACTGCCATCAATTCTACTTGCTAACATGCAATCATTGGAAAATTAAAATTGATGACCTACGATTACCCTACCACCGGGACATTTAAGAACTGTAATATCCTATGTTTCACCGAGTTGTGGCTGAACGACGACACATATAATATAGAGCGGGAGGGATTTTCAATGCACCGGCAGAACAGAGAAGCTATGTCTGGTAAGACAAGGGGTGGGGGTATGTGTCTTTTTGTCAATAACAGCTGGTGCGCGATGTCTAATTTTAAAGAAGTCTCGAGGTATTGCTCTACCAAGAGATCTCATCTACAATATCCGTAGCCTTCTATTTACCACCACAGACTGATGCTGGCACTAAGACCGCACTCAACCAACTCTATAAGGCCATAAGCAAACAGGAAAATGCTCACCCAGAAGCGGTGCTCCTAGAGGCCGGGGAATTTAAAGATATACTTCTCCTTAATGCAACCGCTGTGTCAGATTTCAAAAAAGCTTTCTGACCATAATTATATCCTCCTGATTCCTGCTTACAAGCAAAAACTAAAGCAGGAAGTACCAGTGACTCGCTCAATGTGGAAGTGGTCAGATGACGCGGATGCTACGCTACAGGATTGTTTTGCTAGCACAGACTGGAATATGTTCCGGGATTCATCCAATGGCATTGAGGAGTATACCGCCTCAGTCATTGGCTTCATCAATAAGTGCATTGACGACGATGTCGTCCCCACAGTGACCTGTCCCAACCATACATGTCCCAACCAGAAGCCATGGATTCCAGGCAACATCCGTATCGAGCTAAAAGCTAGAGCTGCCACTTTCAAGGAGTGGGACACTAATCCGGATGCCTATAAGAAATCCCGCTATGCCCTCAGACGAACCATCAAACAAGCAGAGTCAATACAGAATTAAGATTGAATCCTACTACACCGGCTCTGACGCTCGTCGAATGTGGCAGGGCTTGAAAACTATTACAGACTACAAAGGGAATCCCAGATGCGAGCTGCCCATTGACGCGAGCCTACCAGACGAGCTAAATGCCTTTTATGCTCGCTTCGATGCAAGCAACACTGACGCATGCACGAGAAAACCAGCTTTTCTGGATGACTGTGTGATAACGCTCTCGGTAGCCAATTAGAGCAAGACCTTTAAACTGGGGCCCCTCAGGGGTGTGTACTTACTCCCAGTTCACCCATGACTGCGTGGCCAAACACGACTCCAACACCATCATTAAGTTTGCTAACGACACAACCTGATCACCCACAACGATGAGACAGCCTATAGGGAGGTGGTCAGAGAACTGGCAGTGTGGTGCCAGGACAACAACCTATCCCTCAATGTGTGCAAGACAAAGGAGCTGATCGTGGAATACAGGAAAAAGCAGGCCGAACAGGCCCCCATTAACATTGACGGGGCTGTAGTGCAGCGGGTCAAGAGTTTCAAGTTCCTTGGTGTCCACATCGCCAACAAATGTCCAAACTTCCTGCAATCCAGGCAGAGGAAAGACCATAAAATTGTCAGACTCCAGTCACCCAAGTCATAGACCTGTTTTCTCTTCTACCGCACGGCAAGCGGTACCAGAGTGCCAAGTCTAGGACCAAAAGGCTCCTTATCCTCTCTAGGGGGTGTGGGATGCTAACGTCCCACCTGGCGAACAGCCAGTGAAATTGCAGAGCGCCAAATTCAAAAACATAAATACTAATTGTAAAAATTCATGAAACATACAAGTGTTATACATCGGTTTAAAGATGAACTTCTTGTTAATACTGCCACAGTGTCAGATTTCAAAGACTTTACGGTGAAAGCAAACCATGCGATTATCTGAGAACAGCGCCCAGCAGACAAATCATTACAAACAGTAACCAGCCAAGTAGACAAGTAACAAAAGTCAGAAATAGCGATGAAATTAATCACTTACCTTTGATCTTCATATGGTTACACTTATAAAACTCCCAGTTACCTAATAAATGTTTGTTTTGTTCGATCAAGTCCCTCTTTATATCCAAAAACCTCAGTTTTGTTGGTGCGTTTTGTTCAGTAATCCATTGGAACAAAGCGCGGTCACAACAGACAGACGGAAAATCAAAAAAGTACCATAAAAGTTTGTAGAAACCAGTCAAACGATGTTTATAATCAATCCTTGTTGTTTTTGTCATAAATAATCGATCATATTTCAACCGGACAATAGCTTCGTCAATTGAAAAGGAGAAACAAAGGCGTGCTCCCGGTCACGCGCTGGACTCATTACTGGAAATTTCCACTGGCTTCTCATTGAAAGTGCTGTTTCTCCTAAATGTATTTAGAGTAAAAGCCTGAAACAATGCCTAAAGACTGGCCACATGTTGTGGAAGCCATAATGATCGTGAACTAGGTCATTACATTACATTGTTACTTTTTATTATGTTTTACTTTAGTTTATTTGGTCAATCTTTTTGAGTAACATTGTTGGTTAAGGGCTTGTAAAGTAACATTTCATAGTAAGGTCTACACTTGTTGTATTCGGCGCATGTGACAAAGTTTGATTTGAATTGAATGCATGTAAAAATCGCATTCAACCAGTTTGAATCGAGAAAAGGACTCATTCTCCTGTTTTTGTGTCGCTGTGTGTACCGCAATGAGCATGGAGAAAATGAGGTCAGACACAAGATTGTCCATGTTTGGCTACAATCTCAAGGCTACAAGTCCATCTCCAGAGACCTTGATGTTCCTTTTTCCACCATACATAATGTTATCAAGAAGTCTAAGGCCCATGCCAGTGTAGCCAACTTCCTGGATGTGGCCGCAAGAGAGAACTTGATGGAAAATTGCAGCGAAGGATTGTTGGAATGGTGGAGAAAGCACCTCGATCAACTGCCACAAAGATTCAAGCTGACTTTCAGACACACAGTGCGACTGTTTCAACCCGCACCATCCGTCGCCAGCTCAATGACAGGGTAGGAGACCCAAGAGGACCCCACTGCTGAGAGAGAGAAATAAGAAAGCCTTACTGAAATTTGCCACAACACACATGAACATGGCAAAATCCTTCTGGATGAATGTCCTGTAGACATGAGACCAAATTAGAGTTTTTTTGTTTTTTTTGTAAAGTGCGCGATCTCTGTTTACAGAAAACAACTAAATGAAGCCTTCAATGAAAAGAATACCTTCCTTACAGTCAAACATGGAGGTTCAGTGATGTTTTGGGATTACTTTGCTTCCTCTGGCACTGGGTCTCTGTCAAAGGTTTTATCAGCAGGACAATGACCCCAAACACACTTCAAAAAGCACCCAGGAATGGTTCAATACTAAATGCGGGACTGTTCTGAAGTGGCCAGCAATGAGTCCATATCTGAATTCCATTAACTTGTGGAGAGATCTGAAAACAGCAGTTGGGAGAAGGCACCCTTCAAATCTGGGAGAACTGGAGCAGTTTGCACAAGAGGAGAGGGCCAAACTGCCAGTACAGAGGTGCAGGAAGCTCATCGATGGCTATAGGAAGTGCTTGATTGCAGTTATTTTGACTGAAGGCTGTGCTACCAAATATTAAGTCTAGGGTGTCAATTGTCTACCATTTCTGTTTATTTTCTGATTTTAAATTGATACATTAAGTTCTGAATCAATATTAACAGTGAAGTAAAGAATTCTGGAGACCAAATACTTTGGTCAATTTCAACTTGTTAGGGTGAGTTACTTTAAAAAAGTGCATGGGTGCCATTATTTTTGGCCACGACGACTATCTTCATATTCAAGTCTCATTAGACATGGTTGGATGTGAGCTACATGGTAAAACTTGTTCACCAATTACATTTTTAAAGATGTAATCGTGAGATGAAAAGGAATAAAAATATATATTTTTCTCATCAGATTTTATATTGTCTTTCAGGCTTTGAGAAACCACAACATTAGGATTGGGTTTAGATTGGCGTACAGTAGAAACGGGAAACACACAGTACAGCTGTCATTTCTTAACATCCAGCCCCATTCACTCCAGCTTTTAACTCGGCACATCTGACGCTAGTTTCATGGCCAAATGTCACCAAATGAATCCCACTTGAGCCGCTGCGACAAAATTGTATTTTCTTCTGTACCCGGCTGCCTCCTGCTCTTCTCCCTGATTTCCCAGGGTAATCCAATTCTGGGTTGGAATTTATTTCATAAAGCACTGTTCAAACCGTGCCGGAGGTGTCTCCCTCCCAATAATGAGTTTAAAAGAGATGCAGATGTCAACGGTTCATCTTCCTAAAGGGAGGGAGGTGAAACTGGAGAGTGTGAAAGGGAAATGGAGGAGACGTTACAATAAGTGTTTTTATTGGGCTATTCCTCTCGTCTCTGGTCCTTGGACATTATGTTCTCTGTTCTGACACGCTTTATCTGTTGGAATATTTATCACAAGGAGTGTTTTGGCCTATATGGATAGGTCAATTGACATACTGATTGTCTTTATTTTAGTCCCAGCTGGCAAGTATCATCAAGCCTACTCTTGTACTTTATAACCAGGTACTTTGTGTAAGCTAGATCTTAAGGAAGTATAGGCTAACCGTTTCTTTGTTTGTTTGTGTTGCAGGTGAGCTGTCCTCCTCCATGAATGGCCCTCGGTATCCTTCCCCTGCAGAGCTGGATGCCTTTGCCCAGAAGACGGCCAGCAGCCCCCTGTCCATCAAGATCTTCCCATCCAACATCAGAGTGCCGCAGCACAAACAGCTGAACAGGACTGTCAACGGCCTGGACACCACATGCACCCAGCACTACAGTCCCTACTCAGGAGGCTACCAGGGCCTACTGGGTGTTGTAAAGGCCACCGTCTCCATAGCCAAAGGCGTGCTGAAAAACTCTGAGGGCAAGAGGACTAAACATTCCCCCGCCCAAACTGCATCGGCACCATACAACCCTCTCAGTAACAACAGACACGGGCAGCAGAAGAGCTACCACATGGGCTCCTGCAAGCCTCCTGACGGGCCCAAAATGGCTGTTCCCTCTAATATCATTGTTGCTGCCTCTGTCATCCCCACCCCAGTAGGACAGACTCTGGCCTCTCAGTCGGACCTGGACGTCCAGAGCCTGCTGAGGCAGATGAACAGACACTCCCACAGCCAGGCCCTGCAGCACGGGGGAGAGGCCCAGCCAAGCCCCTCACGCCAGGCTGTGGCTGCTGTGGCCTGCTCAGAC
Organism: Oncorhynchus clarkii lewisi; assembly: GCF_045791955.1. Lineage (NCBI taxonomy): Eukaryota > Metazoa > Chordata > Actinopteri > Salmoniformes > Salmonidae > Oncorhynchus > Oncorhynchus clarkii. The sequence continues at coordinate 21,958,920 of NC_092158.1, forward strand.
TCTGGCTTTACCTGGGGAGTGGTGCCCCAGAGCAGCCTAGCGTACTCCGGGGCTGTGCTGCCCACCCAGAGCGCAGACATGGCCCAGGCTGGCTACTTGGAGAGAGTGGACTATAGCATGTGGCAGCACCACCAACAGCAGCAGCACTACCAACAGGGGGCACTAAGGATGTACAACAATGCTCGGATGGGCAGCGGGGGAGGGGCCGTGGTCAGCCGCTCTCCAGAGACCTGTCTCCCTTTGGCCTGCTCAGCACAGCTCTCCTATAGGCGCCATCCCCTCAGTGCAGGCACTAACGGGGCAGGGATTGGGCAGGACCGGGTTATCTCCTCCCCTCTGAACTGTGCTGCTATGCATGGGGAGTTCTCTGTGGGCCAGTACTTCGCCCCTCCCTGGAACAGTGTTCTGGTCACTCCGGACAGCGACTGTTACAACCCTCAGGAGCTGGTGCCTGGTTCCTCTATGGGCCGGGCCAGAGACTTGGGGCTCTCCCAACCCCACCCTCACCCAAACCATCACCCCAACCACCAGCTCCACCCCCACCACCATCCTCACCACCAGGTCTACGCCACAGACCAGAGCTTGGGCCTCTGTTGTGGGCTGCCCAGCACCAGCTTGTGCCACGCTTCTGTGCTGAGCAGCAGCCTGCAGTCTCTGGAGTGCCTGATCAGTGATCTCCACCCGCCCTGCATCAAGGAGAGCATGCTGGGGCGGGGCTACGAGGCGGTGGGGATGCCAAGGCTACTAGACCACAACCTACAGCACACCCACGTCCAGCTGCCTGTGTTCAGATAAGACAGGATGTGTCCACACAGGGCACTCGGACTGAAATATTCTGTAAAACAGGAACTCCATGGATGCAGGTGTATAATTTTGAAGAGACCACCTCAGAATGAGAAACGTACGACACCTTTTTATTTTGCGTGTGTGTTGTATTGGTACAGGGCTATGTGGTTTGGAATTGACCAAGTGTTGTAAACCTTAAAAGGGTAATGATAATCATGACTGACCTGCAGGGTCATCTTTATTTGATGTCTTAATGTTTTCATTTACGGAGGATTTGTTGATCAATCAGAGAATCAGTTCACATCTGCCACATTTGTTCCTCAGAATAATGTGTTTTGAAGCTTGTTTTTTTCTCCATCTGTCCACTGTTGAATTTTTAAACCATTTCAGAATGTTGTAATTTGAAGTAAGGTGAAAAGGTGATGCGCAGGCAATCCTCCTAATGCCCTTTTAGTGCAAAAAAAATACAACTGAAAAATGGTACACACTTAGGGCATACAAGGGCCAAACTCCAGGCTTCCAGGGGCATACAAAGGCCCAACTCCAGGCCTCCAGACTGTCTTAACCCTTACACTTAATTGACCAATAAAGACCACTGATTATAATGCACTGCTGTAAGAACGGCAAAAATGGGTCGATTTAGACATGAGGAAATGTGTCAGGGAACCGTTTTTTATTTTCAAAAGAAACTTTATCTTGAATGTTTTTGTATTTTTGTTAGGTTGTGCCTATGTTGGCTGCTAATGGAGGATAATGTCTTGATATAATGATTGACCTTTATGTTTTTGTTGTCTTCTCTACTATTATGACTGTCTGTTACCACGCTGTTGCTAGGCCCCATGTCACAAGCAAGAGATCTGCTAGCCATCACGTTAATGTTTGATGGAATGACAGAGTTATCATATTTGACCTAAAACGGCACTGGGACTTTGGGGACGGGATGTGTCATTTGATTCTCTGATTTGTTCACATTTTGCTCTTAGCTTTGGTTGACATTCATCAGTTAGGTCATCAATCACAAAAATACTACCTTAATCAACAGGAGTCCCTCCAATAGTTTTCCGGAGACAGGACAAATGTGTTTTCAAACTGAAGGCATGACTATCAGATTGAAGTATTCCATGGTAGATCATTGGTTTACAAATGAGTCGAGTTTACTGGAGAGGTGTCCCCTACTGATCACTGGAGAACAGGCATTTCTTACAGTATAATTCACTGCTTTTCTGTCAATGTTTTCTTTCTGAAAATAAGATGTAGTTTCTTTTGTAGTGGTCTATCTGATGCCTGAGAAGTATGGCTATATAAAGAATCTCTTTATATGTCTGCACTGTCAAATGACTGTTTTATTTTTTTCAGTCAGTCAGGATTCTGTTGGTTGACAATGTACATAAATGACTCAATGATTATGAAGTGCAATTACAATATTTAACAGGTATTTAACTCTACAAACATGTTGAAATGACTACATTTACATGAGTACATGCATAACCCTAGACTCCCATACCCATTCTCCTATTCTTAATTAAGATTGTCAAATAAATATTTTTTTCCTTCTAATCCCAGCACTTTATTTTTGTTTTTAGGTGTACAAGTTGAAACACTACAGGCAAAAAAAAGCAGTAAGACACAACTGCATTCAGAAAATACAAAGAAGCAAAAATGTTAATTCCAAGTGGTCCTAAGTTTAATATTTGTATTTAATTATGCTAGGGTGCGTTTCATATCTATTGCGAGAGAAAGAACATGGGGGAGAGATTGTAGAAAGACCCAACACAAACGTTTTGTTTCTCTGAGCCTCTGGGTCCTCTAAATATACTCAAGGCTTAGTACAGTGACCCATGGGTCAGAGGCTAATCAGCTTTGTGACCTATCTGCTAACAACCCAATCAACCCATCTCACATCTCACATCTCTGAACACGTACAGAACATTGAGATCTAGTACATGTCTTTTTCCACATAACACCCTTACCACTTTCATCTGTATTCCAGAATGGACTAGAGTAGGAAAGAAGATTGCTAGACAGCACTATGCTTTGGAGAAAGGAGGAGTCCACTGCATATAGAGAGGTTGTTGGACAGAAGCTGGCCAGTAAGGTTCCATCGCTGACAGATACTACTATGACTACGACTACTACCTTACTGCCTTACTTACTGCCTTACTATCACTTTACTGTACCAGTCAAAAGTTTTGACCCATCTACTCATTCAAGGGTTTTTCTTTATTTTTACTATTTTCTACATCGTGGAATAATAGTGAAGACATAAACTATGAAATAACACATATGGAATCATGTAGTAACCAAAAAAGTGTTTAACAAATCAAAATACTTTGTTTGAGATTCTTGAATGTAGCCACCCTTTGCCTTGATGACAGCGTTATACCCTCTTGGCATTCTCTCAACCAGCTTCACCTGGAATGCTTTTCCAACAGTCTTGAAGGAGTTCCCACATATGCTGAGCACTTGTTGGCTGCGTTTCCTTCACTCTGCAAACCAACTCATCCCAAACCATCTCAATTGGGTTGAGGTCGAGTGATTGTGGAGGCCAGGTCATCTGATGCAGCACTCCATCACTCTCCTTCTTGGTCAAATAGCCCTTACACAGCTTGGAAGTGTGTTGGGTCATTGTCCTGTTGAAAAACAAATGATAGTCCCACTAAGCGCAAACCAGAATGGATTTCGTATCGCTGCAGAATGCTGTGGTAGCCATGCTGGTTAAGTGTGCCTTGAATTCTAAATAAATCAGATGGTGTCATCAGCAAAGCACCTCCTCCATGCTCCACGTTGGGAACCACACATGCAGAGATCATCAGTTCACCTACTCTGCGTCTCACAAAGACACGGCGGTTGGAATCAAAAATCTCAAATTCGGACTCATCAGACCAAAGGACAGATTTCCACCGGTCTAATGTCCATTTCTTATGTTTCTTGCACCAAGCAAGTCTCTTCTTCTTATTGGTGTCATTTAGTAGTGGTTTCTTTGCAGCAATTTGACCATGAAGGCCTGATTTCATGCAGTCTCCTCTGAACAGATGATGTTGAGCTGTGTCTGTCACTTGAACTCTGTGAAGCATTTATTTGGGCTGCAGTCTGAGGTGCAGTTAATTGCTCATTTCTGAGGCTGGTAACTAATTAACTTATCCTCTGCTGCAGGAGTAACTCTGGGTCTTCCTTTCCTGTGGTGGTCCTAATGAGAGCCAGTTTCATCAGAGTTTGATGGTTTTTGTGACTACACTCGAAGAAACTTTCAAAGTCTTCAATTCTCCAGATTAACTGACCATGTCTTAAAGTAATGAAGGACTGTCATTTCTCTTATTTGAGCTGTTCTTTCCATAATATGGACTTGGTCTTTTAACGAATAGGGCTATCTTCTGTATACAACCCCTACCTTGTTACAGCACAACTGATTGGCTGAAACACATTAAGAAGGAAATAAATTCCACAAATTAACTTTTAACAAGGGACATCTGTTAATTCAAATCAAATCAAATTGTATTTGTCACATACACATGGTTAGCAGATGTTAATGCGAGTGTAGCTAAATGCTTGTGCTTCTAGGTCCGACAATGCAGTAATAACCAACGAGTAATCTAACAATTTCACAACAACTACCTTACTACACAAGTGTAAAGGGATTAAGAATATGTACATAAAGATATATGAATGAGTGATGGTACAGAACCGCATAGGCAAGATGCAGAGGATGGTATCGAGTACAGTACAGTATATACATATGAGATGAGTCATGTAGGGTATGTAAACATTATATTAAGTGGCATTGTTTAAAGTGGCTAGTGATACATTTTTCCATTATTAAAGTGGCTGGAGTTGAGTCAGTATGTTGGCAGCAGCCACCCAATGTTAGTGGTGGCTGTTTAACAGTCTGATGGCCTTGAGATAGAAGCTGTTTTTCAGTCTCTCGGTCCCTGCTTTGCTGCACCTGTACTGACCTCGCCTTCTGGATGATAGCGGGCTGAACAGGCAGTGGCTCGGGTTGTTGTTGTCCTTGATGATCTTTATGGCCTTCCTGTGACATCGGGTGGTGTAGGTGTCCTGGAGGGCAGGTAGTTTGCCCCCGGTGATGTGTTGTGCAGACCTCACTACCCTCTGGAGAGCGTTACGGTTCTTCACCACGCTGTCTGTGTGGGTGGACCAATTCAGTTTGTCCGTGATGTGTAAGCCGAGGAATTTAACTTTCCACCCTCTCCACTACTGTCCCGTCGTTTTGGATAGGGGGGTGCTCCCTCTGCTAATTGAAATGCATTCCAGGTGACTACCTCATGAAGCTGGTTGGGAGAATACCAAAAGTTTACAAAACTGTCAAGGCAAAGGGTGGCTACTTTTGAAGAATCTCAAATATTAAATATATTTTGATTTGTTCAGCACTTTTTTGGTTACTACATGACTCCATATGTGTAATTTCATAGTTTTGTTGTCTTCACTATTATTCTACAACGTAGAACATAGTAAAAATGAACACTAACCCTTGAATGAGTAGGTGTCCTAACTCTTGACTGGCACTGTGTGTGATATATATATATATATATATATTTAATCATTGAAACGGCATGTCTATTACATGATTATAGCATCGCTGCCTAAGGATTTACTGTTGGCTGTTGAAACTGGATGCTTTTTTGTTATTATTTGAAAGGGTGATTCTATTCTATTTAGTATATTTTATTACAGGATGGCTCCAACGGTGTGGGGTAGCTTGGAGCTAGTGCATCCTTTAAAGAGGTGTGTGTGTGTGTGTGTGTGTGTGTGTGTGTGTGTGTGTGTGTGTGTATACAGTTGAAGTCTGAAGTTTACATACACCTTAGCCAAGTACATTTAAACTCAGTTTTTCTCAATTCCCGACTTTTAATCCTTGTAAAAAAATCAATGTCTTAGGTCAGTTAGGATCACCACTTTATTTTTAAGAATGTGACATTTCAGAATAATAGTAGAGAAAATAATTTCAGCTTTTCATTCATCACATTCCCAGTGGGTCAGAAGTTTACATACACTCAATAAATGTAAACTTCCGACTTCAACTGTAGGTCCCTTAATTTACCTCGTACTACTGCACATCAACTCTGCACTAGTACTCCCTCTCTATAGCAATGTTATTTTGACTAGTTATTCACTGTATTTTGTTCCTCGTGTCACTATTTCTGTTTTTTATCTTTAACTCTGCATTGTTGGAAAAGGAGCCGTAAGTAATCATTTCACTGTTAGTCGAAGCATGTTTACGAAGCATGTGACAAATAACATCTCATTGGATTTTTATTTGATTTTATTCATACATGTTAGGCGCACAAATGGGGGTCGCAATAAATCAGATTGAGGGCTGCATGTTTGACACCCCTGCTGGAAATAGGGGCTGTTGATTAAGCTGTTTCTTCAAAGTGTTTAGGTGTTGAGTAGGCCTGTTGAAAAGGTAGAGCTGTTAGTGAGGCCCTAGTCTCTTGTGTTTTGTCTGCCTTGCTTTGGGGCTTCCCGTCCTGTTCCTCCCCGTCTGCCCTGGTTCCTGGCTGAACCTGAGGCAGCTGTGCTGATAAACCTGCAGGATTACAGGGCCTGTTCGCCCTGAACAGCACAAGATCAGAGGGACAGGAGCCACTCTATCCTCTAGCACCACCAGAGTCCCTCAGGGACAGCGAGAGAGGGGAGATAATGGAGGAAGAAGGGGAAAGGGAAGGAAACGGGGATGAGAGTCAGTGGAATAGGGGGAAAGTATTGGTAAAATGGGATTGGTGAAAAAGGAAAGATCTCATTAGAGCAGTCATCCGAGTATCTTGACTGCATAATGCTATTGGAAATAAAGATGCAGAGTAAATGTGGAGTATGAAAGTGTTCCAGTATTTTATGCCCCTTTATCTACAGCGCATACATACAGTACTTTACAGGTTATACAATAACATTAGGGATTATCTTTTTCCGTCAACTGTCCAGCCCAAATTATAATTTTAACGGTCTAGATGAAAATAATGAAAGAAAATATATTTTATCAGGTAACAAAATTGTAAATGCCTGCGTTGTTTAGATTACATGTATTATAACTGATATGTACCATGATTGACTGAATGTTTTGTATCAACTCTATTTTAGTGGTCATAATGTGTTTTATTGTCAATTATTGTACCATTGTGTGACATTTGTCTAAGTATCTAACTATTTTATTTCTTCTAACTACATAGTAGTTTTGTTGCGTGTAAACAAACAGGTGACCGCTTTTGGATAAAGGTTTCAACTGCATCCCGTGAGAATTTCACAATCAATGAATTAACATTTAGTAAATGTCTCCTCCATGAGGTTGACAAGTGAATTGCTTCTTATGACGGATAGAGGCAGTAGCTGGTTTAAGTATAAAGTGATGAAAGACACCAACGTGACTCAATACACAGAACCCCCTTAAATCTTAAAAATGCAATATGTATATAGAAATCTACAGGTTATTCAGTGAAATCAGAATCACCTTTATTAGCCAAATACATTAGCATGTACAGGAATTTGACTCTGTGAAATGGTGCTGCCATAATAAACAGAATATACAGACAAACAGAACAAGCTATATAGACACAGAATTTACACAATCCACATACAGTATGTAGTCAATGAACACCACGCTAAAAACTACAGACTACACTATAAACACTATAAGCTACATTATGAATTGTAAATGTATAGATGTATGAATAAATCAGTTTACGGGATGATATGCTATAAGGGAAATATACACTCACCGGCCTGTTCACAAAAATGGATCGCTCCTACAGAGTGAGTCACATGGCCATGGCTTGCTAGTATATAAAGCTAGCAGACAGGCATTGAGGCATTCAGTTACTGTTCGATTGAACGTTACAATGGGCAAAACAAGTGACCTACGCGACTTACATGCTGATCAGACCGCAAGCGTTGCAAAATAAATGTCATTCAATCATTGCACCCACACTGCTCACGGGTGTCAACGAGCGTCTGTGTAGCCAAGTGTTAAAATAGAACTTAGTTCTATTTGTGACGCTTGATGTGCTGCAAGTCCTGCCTCTCCCATCTCCTCATTTGTTTTTAGGAGCATATACCCACATGCCATCTCCTCGTTGGTTTTTAAGAGCATATACCCACGTGGGTGATTGACAGGTGAACTGAGGTTTACACTCCAGTCCAGTTGGTTGTAATGTACCTTAAAGTTGGTTGCCAACTGCCATACAGTATTAAGTCCAAAGAAGAAGTCTGAAGGAGGAGAGATTACTAGAAAACAAACTTTTACCCTTTTATCTGTGGATTAATTGTCATAGTAGAGGACCTTGTGCATTTCAGGTCAAATAAAAACCCAATGTTTATACCCCAGGACAAATTAGCTAGCAACAGCATGCTAGCTAGCTAAATTTCCATAAATGTTTAATGCTTTTCGACCTGTCCCCAAATTAATATTGTTGGTTCAGAGAGTGTCCTGAACACGTATGGTGTGGGGGGACAAAATCAACATGCGCGCAATGGCGCACGATAACAGCTCGTTGATGAGTGAGGTCGAAGGAGAATGGCAAGAATTGTGCAAACTAACAGGCGGTCCACAAACACAAATAATGGTGCAGTACAACAGTGGTGTGCAGAATGGCATATCGGAAGTCACAACTCATCGATCCTTGTCACAGATTGGCTATTGCAGCAGATGACCACACTGGGAGTAATGTGCAGTTCTATGAAAGTGCAGGGTGCATCGTCCTTGGATGAATAGTAAACAGTGCCTGGTCCTTGAATGAGGAGATCATTGTGACTGGTTGGTAAGGGCCACGGCATGGGGGAAGAAGCTGTTCAGGTGGTGGGATGTTTTGGTCGTGATTGACCTAAAAAATCACTTCAATGTTATCAATGCACATAATCATATTCCAGGTATACATACAGGACAAACACAAGCATGTATCTCACAAATAAATAATTAGATTGCATTGACCATGCTCTTTGAACTGATTTGAGCCAATAAATGTTGTTCCAACAATTAGGAAATACAGTACTATTTCAGAAACAAACTTTCTGAAGTAAAATAAAATGTTGCTATTACAGCAAGCTTTCTAAATCACATGAAGTGCAACACCCCAATAGTGAATGAAACTGACATGTAAATGTATGTGCCAAATACTGTTTGGCATTGTCTAGCACTGCATTTGCTGATAGCTACTCTTTATTTTTTTGCTTACTATGACTGTGAGATGCAGTTGTCGCTCTTAGCTACCTTAAGATTAATACACTAACTGTTAGTCCCTCTGGATAAGAGCATCTGCTAAATGTCTAAAATGTTAAATGCAAAATGTGTCGAACAAATTGAATGGATTGAAAATATGTATTTCAAAAAGACATGAAGGAAGTGCAACCCTACTCAACTAAAGATTCAGTTGTTCAAACAAACATGCAGAAGCCACGCAAAAAACATCACACAACAGACAGCACTAAGCATTAAAACCACTAATGCTGGTTATAATCTCTAAAGGCACGGGGTAGTTAACTCTTCCCCTAGCTACAGGGCAGTGAGGGTACTATCTCACGTTTCAGGGTAGAGTTACAGTAGGGATTTCATGAGTCTTGTATCATCAGCAGATACACTCTTCCCTCCCACAGAGAGATACAGTACTAGAATAACACTGACCAGCTCTCTGGGTATCACTTCTAAATGTCTCTTACCTGATGGTGGATCATGTGTAACTGCAGCAGATTGCTTAATAGGCTTACACAACAAGAGTTGTGCTAGACCTGTAACATTCCTGCAATTTTTACATTTCTTGAATTTATAACAGACTCAACACGGAATATGCCACTTTCCATCCAGTAGCAACATCCAGTAGCCAAACCGTCAACATTCAGTAGGGAGGGACTTAAAAGGAGGGACATGAAATTAATAATACAAATGGTGATAAGAATAAAAACAGTGTCATTGAAATAAAGTCCTCACTCCTCATAAGCTGGAATGTTCCATAACCTGAGAGAAAGGATGAAAAATAGAAGACTGAAAGAAAATAACACGCAGGATGCTGCTGTGGTCCAGTATGGGGGACATCAAACACTATAGTCCAGCTCTGCATTCAGCATTGTGTACATCTCATAGATTGCATCCACTGTGGCCGTGTAATTGATGAGGAACTGGCGTACACTAGCCATGCAGTCCTCCTCTCTGACCTCTTGACCTTTTGACAGGGCCTTTATAAAGTCTGACTTATAGGGTGCTGCAAGCAACGCCGCCTGGAGGGGACAAAGAGAAATCCAGTTGTTACATAGTTACTACACCTTGGCTGGGCAGTTCATCTACATTCAAATTCAATCCGTCGTTTTCAGTTATTACATGTAGAAATGAAGTTCAATATGAAATCAATACATTCAGAGGTGCTTGTGAACCAGGGTTAAGTAGAACACCAAGTCACAAGTAAAAGGCTAGGAGGTCAAGACTATGCTACCACATGACTGTAGTCACATGGTCTCACCTTAAATATCTTCTGCACTAGCCAGCCGTGGTATTTCTTTAGGGCCTGGTCGTAGGCTTTGGTGATGTTGACACGGATGAGGTTAGGGTTGTTCTCATCTTTCTCTCCATCTGCCAAGCTCTGAAGCAGGATCTGGATGAAACGGAGGCCTCTGCGGGAGAGAGGACAATCAGCTTAACTCATTTGATTTCAGTCACAACATTATTCATGACGTGCAGATCTCTATCTAGAAATAAGAACACAATTTCACAGCCTCTAGTCAGCCCAATTCTGATCTTTTGACCAACCACATCAGATATTCTTCAGAACTGATCTGATTGGTCAAAAGACTAATTAGTGAAAGAAAATATCAGAATTGGGCTACCACTGTAAACACAGCCTTAAACACATTCAGGTGAGATGATTCTGAGCTCACCTCTTCAGCCACATCAGGGCCAAGGTGGCTCCCACTTTGGGCCACTCTGTGCCATATGCCTCCTTCTCTGACTCCACTATCTGCTGTAGTGTTGCATACTTGGCAGGGTCCTTGTCATACACACTTCTGATTTTCTGGAAGGAAATTATTACTAACAAAATGTATAGACATAGGCATTTGTTGCTGTAGGGTTACTCTTATTTTAAGGCACAATTAGAGGGTGTGGAAAACATACTTACTGTTATATTGCCACTGATGTCTGATTTGATAGGAACAAATACTTTTGACCCCAGGCAGTCTGGAAAGAAGAAAGAGAGGGACAAAACATTGGATTGAAATGCAACCAAGCAGTTATGAGTAAATGCAGACACAGCATCTTGGATATAGCCGGAGAAACATCCTTGGGGAAGGAAAGAATAGAATAGAAATGACACTTATTCTCCCACAATGCTTATGTGAATTATATGAAAGTTTCTTGTTGGGCAATCAATAGAGAAAAGGGTCCATTCAAGTCTAAAGTCACAAGGAGGCCAATGCAGCAGGCAGTGTGGGAGGAGAGAGAGAAGAGCTACAGCAGCTGCATACTAATTCACATGGCCCCTCTTGCACTTTGGTTTCACCACCTCAATACTTCCTTGGTTTTAAAATCAGATTATTACACTTTATGTTAAGACTATTCCTTGACATTTCCAAGCTGTAAAAACAACATCGTGCAAGGTTGTTACCACACTGACACTACTAGCGCATTTAAATCTCAAAATGAGCCTATGATTGAGCCACCCACAAAGAGTTTTTTGCGGATCATTCAAAATGTAATAACAGGTTATTATGGTAGGCCTACTCTATTCGGTTGGGTGATGGTCATCTTTATGCAACTCTGTCGTTAACAAAGCGATTATAACGGCGCTGTACATACTCAACGTCATATGTTGTTTATTCAACAAGGTCAATGGCACTGTCTAGACAACTTAGTCAAACCTGTGTTGGTTTCTAAGACTAAATACACATTTAAGTTGATTGTTTTTAATTTAGTTCAGTCTATTTCTAAATGTTGTTATTGGTGAAGACAATCATGAAAAGTGAAACAAAAAGAAAATGAAGTGACGACATTTTCTAAGGTATCGGTGACTGTGAGACAACTTGAGCGCCTCTCCAGTTTCATGAAGACCAATGAATGTGATAGGCTACAGGTCGTCTACCGACCGTTCAGGTGTACTTCTGTACTCACCAAAAAAAGGCGGAAGATATGCCACTGACTCCAGAAAGAACTTTGTATCCACTGATTTGTCGACTGGAAGTTCTCCAAATTGGTTATCCATTAAAAGTGACATCGTTTTCTGAAATTATATGTGACTAACTACAGAATGATAACGACTGCTGTCTGTGAATAATAAACCCGGAACTGTCTTCCGTGTTCACTGTCTTCTACGCCTACGGCAAGGCAACTGTATACTCTGGCAAGGCACGCTGACTTGGCAGGGGGCGCGCCCTGATCGTTCACGTCATCAACAGGTGTTAGAAAGTGAAAGAAAAAATGTTCGTGTGAGATACGCTAGAATGGAAACATTCTACCTTCTTGGACTGAGCAAGCCTTACATATGCAGTTTTAAAAACGGTTATTCGTTGTACTAAGAGTAGTAGTGGAAATATCTAATTTATAGTAAAAGCATTGCATGAATCTATCATCATATTTGCAGGTCCGGGAAAAATAGCATTTTATAAAAATGTCGTGCTATTCTACATCATTTGACATATTACGGGATAATGGACAGAGAGAAAGGCCTATGCGTTAATTTTATCACATTTCTCCAATGCCAAATCAGCGTGTCCAGTTTGCAACGGAATTGTCCCTGTTTGCAAATAATTAAATCTGAGAAGTCATCAGGAATTGAGCATGGTACTTTCAAAAGTTAGCAACTGGGTAACCTTTTGGGTCAGACATGGACAAACCCACGTGGGTTACATGTAGGTCCCAAATGGGTCCTGAATACTTTTTAATGGGCTGTAAGTGGGCAAATCTTGTGTTATTTTTCAGGAATAAGGATTGGGACTCAATTAGGAAAACCATTTGGGTCACAAACAGGCAAACCCATGTGGGCTACAACTTGGGTACCAAATGGGCTATCTGGTGTGAATATGGTCACGGATTGTCTCTGGGTGTCTACAAGTTACCACAGCCACAATGTCAAAATTTGCTATATCTAAAAAAAATATATGAAAACAAAACATTTCATTTTTTGGTCTTAATTTAAGGTTAAGGTTAGGTTTAAAATCATTTTTTCAATCTCAACTGTCCGTTTCATTAAATAGTACCCGCAAAACACCAGTCTCAACGTCAACAGTGAAGAGGCGACTCCAGGATGCTGGCCTTCTAGGCAGAGTTCCTCTGTCCAGTGTCTGTGTTATTTTGGCCATCTTAATCTTTTTTTTTTATTGGCCAGTCTGAGATATGGCTTTTTCTTTGCAACTCTGCCTAGAAGGCCAGCATCCCGGAGTCACCTCTTCACTGTTGACGTTGAGACTGGTGTTTTGCGGGTACTATTTAATGAAGCTGCCAATTGAGGTCTTGTGAGGCGTCTGTTTCTCAAACTATACACTCTAATGTACTTGTCCTCTTGCTCAGTTGTACACCAGGGCCTCCTACTCCTCGTTCTATTCTGGTTAGGGCCAGTTTGCACTGTTCTGTGAAGGGAGTAGTACACAGCGTTGTACGAGATCTTCAGTTTCTTGGCAATTTCTCGCATGGAACAGCCTTAATTTCTCAGAACAAGAATAGACTGGCGAGATTCAGAAGAAAGGTCTTTGCTTCTGGAAATTTTGAGCCTGTAATCAAACCCACAAATGCTGATGCTCCAGATACTCATCTAGTCTAAAGAAGGCCAGTTTTATTGCTTCTTTAATCAGAACAACAGTTTTCAGCTGTGCTAACATAATTGTAAAAGGGTTTTCTAATGATCAATTAGCCTTTTAAAATGAAAAACTTGGATTACCATTAGAACACAGGAGGGATGGTTGTTGATAAAGTGCCTCTGTATGCCTATGTAGATATTCCATTAAAATTTATCCGTTTCCAACTACAATAGGAATGTACAACATTAACAATGTCTACACTCTATTTCTGATTAATTTCATGTTATTTTAATGGACAAAAAAATTTGCTTTTCTTTCAAAAACAAGGACATTTCTAAGTGACCCCAAACTTTTGAACGGTAGTGTAATGTGGGTGTGTGCATGAGCGAGTACATGTGTGTTAAGGGGCAGAGAATCAGAGCAGGTGGTCAGTCCATTTCAAGTGTTCAACAGTCTGATGGCTTGTAAATAGAAAACTGTTGATATCAGACCTAATGCTCGGATATCATCTGCCTGACTGGCTTGTGTGGGGTCCTTGATGATGCTGAGTGCCTTCCTCAGACACCGTTTAATGTAGATGTGCTGGATGGGTGGGTGTACTTTCCCAATGATGTACTGGGCCATCTTCACCAACCGCTGGAGGGCCTTGCGGTCATGGATGGAGAAATTCCCGTACCAGGCCGCATTTCTTCAGGCATCTTAGAAAGTAGAGACGATGTTGCGTCCTCTTGACAAGAGTGTGATTTTGTTAGTCCCTGACAAGTCCTTGGTGATGTGGACGCCTAAGAACTTAAAACTCTCTCTACCAAAATCCTGTTTATGTGGATCGTGGCAAGGACACCTGTATCTTTGTAGTGACTGTGTGTATTGATACACCATCCAAAGTGTAATTAATAACTTCACCATGCTCAAAGGAATATTCAATGTCTGCTTCTTTTTTTTTTACCCATCTACCAATAGGTGTGCTTCTTTGTGAGGCATTGGAAAACCTCCCTGGTCTTTGTGGTTGAATCTGTGTTTGATATTCACTGCTCGACTGAGGGACTGTACAGATAATTGTATGTGTGGGATACAGAGTCATTCAAAAATCATGTTAAACACTATTATTGCACACAGAGTGAGTCCATGCAACTTTCGTTACTTGTTAAGAACATTTTTACCCGTGAACTTATTTAGGCTTGCCATAACAAAGGGGTTAAAAACATATTGACTCAAGAGTGGGTACAGTGTGCCTGGTATGCTGGCCTTGATGTGGACCATGAACAGCCTCCCGAAGCCTTCATGATGACTGAGGTGAGCGCCATGGGGCAATAGTCATTTGGGCATGTCACCTTGTTTTTATTGGGCACTGGGATGATGGTTGTCTCCTTAAAGCAGGTGGGGACTGCAGCCTGGGACAGGGACAGATTGAAGATGTGCAAGAAGACCCGCAAGCTGGTTAACACACACTCTGAGGACGTGGCCAGGGATGCTATCTGGGCCGACGGCTTTGTGAGTGTTCACTCTTCAGAGTTTTCCTAACGTCAGCCTCGGAAAATGAAAGAACCCGGTCGTCCAGAGCAGAAAGACTCTTCCTGTTTGGCTCGGTTGTCTGCATTGAAGCGAGCATAGAATGGGTTAAACTCGTCTGGGAGGGAGGCTTAGGTGGGCACCACACAGTTGGATTTGCCTTTGTATTCTGTGATAGTCGGTAGTCCTTGCCAAATGCAATGCAAGTCTGCAAGTCTGAGAACATAAATTCAAGTTTGAGTCTGAATTGTGTTTTTGCGTCCCTAATGAATTTTTATTTTTTTGCAGAGTTCCTACCTGCTTGCCTTGTATGCGTGCCAGAGTCCTTAGGGTTCGTTCTGCTGACATGAATGCTGCAGTACTGGCTCTCAGCATTGTACAGATATCTCCATTAATCCAGGGTTTTTGGTTGGGGTATGTCAAGATTGTTATTGTGGGTACATCATCAACACGTTTCCTAACGAAGCCTGTGACTGACGATGTGTATTCCACATGAAGGGCTAATATGATGGCTGCCATTTTGGTTGCAGAAAGCTGATGAATTGTTCAGGAATTGCTTGGGAAATGATTTGAGATTCACATGCTGTATGTTGGGGATTTTTTTTGAGTGGAATCGAACAAACTTGAGTAGAACCGATTTAAGGATTCAAGTATTTTTGGAGGAATTTATAGATTTTTTTTTATATTATAAAGATTTCGTAAAATTAAAAAAACTTAAACTAACTGGCTAAACTCAGCTTGTTAGAACAGACTGACCAGATACATTTAAATGACATGATCTTGAATTTATTCTGAAATCTGACTGGTCAAAAAATATAAATATTTTCAAATGAAAAAAAAAAAAAGTGATTACGGTTACTGTATGTCAACTAGAGCCCATTCAAATGGTAAAGGTTCCATTTGGCTACATTTACACAGGCAACCAATTCTGATCTTTTACCCAATTATTGGCAAAAGAGCTGATCTGATTGGTCAGAAGACCAATTAGTGGAAAAGATAATCAGAATTGGGCTGCCTGTGTAAATGCTGTCATAGGGACCCATTTTGTAGCCCACATGGGTTTGTCCATGTCTGGCCCAAAAGGTTAACCCAACTAGGTACCAGCTAAGATGACCATAAAGACCAACATGTTGCACTAGATCAGCAGCCTAAATACGTAATGTTTTTCTTTTCACAGCTACCTATGAACAGGCTCGGCTCAAACTTAAAAAGGTAGAGGAGATTTCTGATGTACAAATTATTTCTAACTATGTTCCTGCCCCTCGAACATCCGCTCAAGGAAAATTTTATTAAAAAAAATAATGTAAATAAAAATATATACATAAAATAAATAAATTGGCCCTCGGCTAGGCGAACAAAGCTAGTCAAGGTACCAGTCTGTTTAGCTATCATTTCACTCCTTGTCATGCTAAACATCTTATCTTTGGCATATGACAGAGTACAAGTGGAATGTGTGAAGGTAAACAGACTGGTACCTCGGCCACACCACAGCACACAAACTGTGTAGCATAATAGTCAAGGTATTCATATATTTAACACAAACTAACAGTTGAGTTATAAAGTAAAGTTTATTACTTTAAAAAGGCAGGTATTTAAACCACAAAGGCAATAACTATGACTTGTGTCGGGCTCATAATAACACTCAATGGCACACATAATTGATCATCACTCCCACATCACTGGACAACACATGACTAATATAAAATAGTCCATATTACATATACAGAACCAATGCTTTTAACACATCTTAACACCATATTAGTTGCACATGTTTGACCATTAGCAGCATAATCAAGACAATACAAGGCATGGGACACACAAAGGCATAGACTGGGTTTAGCACCACACCCACACACAACTTATTGCCGGTGGATATATATGGAAACACATACCACCAAGATGAAAACTTCTTGCATGTCTTCAAACAGCACAGAATATATGAGGAGACTAACTGTTAAACATACATTTTATGAAAATAAATATTTTGTTAGATAGGTGTGAGATATTGTATTCATAAATATAATATAGATTAGGGTTGTATGAATTCAGAATATATGTTTGTACATTTTCATTCTTTCATAAAAAAAAAGAACACAAATTATAGAATTGGGGTTGGCCATTTTGAGTATCCCTTTGGGAGAGATTTAATTATATATATTTTTAAACACTAAATAAAAATATATATTGGGCATGTGTATGAGGTACATGTATATTAGAGGTATGGCTTCACCTTCTGCTCAAACTACAAAAAGAAAAACGAAACAATGGAAAACTGGCTTGGCAGTTGTCCTCACCTTTATGGCTTTAGTATAAAACATAGAAATGGCATTCATGGAAAATACCTAGACGAAAGCCTTGTAATGGACGTATCATGACTCATGAGGCAGTATTCCACTAACTTATGTTCAAAATCCCAATGTGTTTGGCATTGAATAAGAAGTTAAAAGCTAACTGCTTAAAATGCTGTTTGAAACCTTTGGACAGTCACGTGTCATTGGTGCATAGGGAAGAGCATCAAGGACAAGCACCCCAGCAACCACAGAAATGTTTAAATGTGTAACGTTGCAAAACTGTTTAGTAACTTCAATGTAACTAGCACGTCTCCAATGAGGTAAGCTCAGAGAGGCAGGTTGTCACACTCTAGCAATATTAGTATATTTAACAGACAAACCCATGGACAAATCCCTGGGTTGACCCATGTTTTGGAAGGTACATTTTCTGTAAACGTTCTTCACTAGAAATCTACTATGACCAATTAAGCATTTTAAATAAAAATGGAGGCATACAAATAATAACATAACGCAACATTGATAACTTGAAATTAGCCATAATGACATATTCAAATATCCAAGAGGGATGTTAGTCTTTGGGTTAAAGATCAGTTGCTGTTTTCTTTGGTTGTCACAGTGACGAGTTGCTTGGCAGCCTTGGCAATGTCGTAGGCGCACTGGATGACCTGCTGCGTGACCAGCTGCATGTCGGAGGGGCAAGGGTCGTGGGTCGTGGCCTTTTGGCACTCCCCCTGGAGCCGGCTGGCACTGGAGGTGAGCAGCCGCAGGGACCCTCTCACTGTGTCAGAGTACGGCCTCTGAGGAGGAGGCAGGGAGGGGTCACATACTGTTGGCAAAACATAGGCAATAAACGGCCCTCAACACGAGAGTAATGGGTGGATTTACTGCCGTTGTGTGTGTGTTAAATTATCTCCACCCTGAAGAAAAGAGTGCAATATCTAACAGAACAACAGCTGCAAGAAATTTATTTCCCATCCATGTTTACCAAACAAACAACACTCACTGGCTCTTGCATACAAAGGAGGTGTCTCTGTTGTTGAGGTCATCCCAGCTTACCTTAGGAAACAGAGTGGCCATCTCCCTCACAGCCACATGGATCCTTTCTGAGCATGGTACAAAGCTGAGGGGGGTGGAGAAAGAGAACGTCAAGTAAGGGAGTGATCCTTTTTCCAACATAGATGTTAGTAGAAAACGCCGGCCCAGTTTTTTTTCAATACCATTGTTAAACAAATATGTAGAATACTTAGGAATGTTTACAGAAGCTTGCTAAGCCCTTGACCTCCTTTACTACAGTGCCTTGTGAAAGTATTCGGCCCCTTGAACTTTGCGACCTTTTGCCACATTTCAGGCTTCAAACATAAAGATATAAAACTGTATTTTTTTTGTGAAGAATCAACAACAAGTGGGACACAATCATGAAGTGGAACGACATTTATTGGATATTTCAAACTTTTTTAACAAATCAAAAACTGAAAAATTGGGCGTGCAAAATTATTCAGCCCCTTTACTTTCAGTGCAGCAAACTCTCTCCAGAAGTTCAGTGAGGATCTCTGAAGGATCCAATGTTGACCTAAATGACTAATGATGATAAATACAATCCACCTGTGTGTAATCAAGTCTCCGTATAAATGCACCTGCACTGTGATAGTCTCAGAGGTCCGTTAAAAGCGCAGAGAGCATCATGAAGAACAAGGAACACACCAGGCAGGTCCGAGATACTGTTGTGAAGAAGTTTAAAGCCGGATTTGGATACAAAAATATTTCCCAAGCTTTAAACATCCCAAAAAGCACTGTGCAAGCGATAATATTGAAATGGAAGGAGTATCAGACCACTGCAAATCTACCAAGACCTGGCCGTCCCTCTAAACTTTCAGCTCATACAAGGAGAAGACTGATCAGAGATGCAGCCAAGAGGCCCATGATCACTCTGGATGAACTACAGAGATCTACAGCTGAGGTGGGAGACTCTGTCCATAGGACAACAATCAGTCGTATATTGCACAAATCTGGCCTTTATGGAAGAGTGGCAAGAAGAAAGCCATTTCTTAAAGATATCCATAAAAAGTGTTGTTTAAAGTTTGCCACAAGACACCTGGGAGACACACCAAACATGTGGAAGAAGGTGCTCTGGTCAGATGAAACCAAAATTGAACTTTTTGGCAACAATGCAAAACGTTATGTTTGGCGTAAAAGCAACACAGCTGAACACACCATCCCCACTGTCAAACATGGTGGTGGCAGCATCATGGTTTGGGCCTGCTTTTCTTCAGCAGGGACAGGGAAGATGGTTAAAATTGATGGGAAGATGGATGGAGCCAAATACAGGACCATTCTGGAAGAAAACCTGATGGAGTCTGCAAAAGACCTGAGACTGGGACGGAGATTTGTCTTCCAACAAGACAATGATCCAAAACATAAAGCAAAATCTACAATGGAATGGAATTTTGCACGCCCAATTTTTCAGTTTTTGATTTGTTAAAAAAGTTTGAAATATCCAATAAATGTCGTTCCACTTCATGATTGTGTCCCACTTGTTGTTGATTCTTCACAAAAAAATACAGTTTTATATCTTTATGTTTGAAGCCTGAAATGTGGCAAAAGGTCGCAAAGTTCAAGGGGGCCGAATACTTTCGCAAGGCACTGTATATGAAACACCTCTCAAAATAGCAAAGTCAGCCAGTGATATCCTGGTGGAGGTTTATTTGTGGACAAGTGAGAGAATGAGAAGCCCTGGCTAATGGCAGACAAAATAGAGAATATACTGAATACTAAGTGTGTTCATTAATAGCAACCATGTGCTCCATTTGAGTAAATTGAACACGTCCTGTATTATTCCATAGACAACAATGTAGTGGAGGCTGTTAAGCCATGACAATATCAACAATGAATGACAAAACACATGGCTTAAAAAGTAGGTCATGAAATACATCATAACTTTCCACCGTTTCAAATCAATAACAATGCCTCCGTTATAACCCAGTAACTAAGTGACTGAGAAGACGCATACAAATTGGCAGGTGTTCTTTGGTCACCAGCTAGAGTGCGGTTTGGTACACAAGCACAAAAGCTAAGCAAATACCACACAGCTTTAGTCAAAGGGGGGCCAATAGTGAGGGTTTGTGTTAAAGACAACACAATCAAGTGGACTGTATAAACACTGAATGAATGCCAGTGTGAAAATGTCTCTATTTTTTTCAAATAAAATTTAAACATAGAACATAAATCCAAGATTGAGAGAACAAATATTAACCAAACAGACAAATATAGATAAGGATAGCCTGTGTGTTGACATGTAAAAGCCCTGCAGGCCTATATTTGGCATTCCATAAGGGAATCTTTGTTTTCTGCCAGCTGCGTTTGACACAAGCCCTGCCCCTCAGCACACAGACAGAGGAGACCGTGACAGTGCCTGGGAGACAGGGACAGAGGCCAGAGTACCAGGAGCCAGGGGGGGTCTCTTCAGCACTCTCAGAGCAGGGCAGCAGGGTAGAGAGACAGCCCTGTCAGAGCAGGGCATCAGGCTGTAGAGACAGACACGTCCGCGGCCACCCCCCTCACAGCAGGGCAGCAGGCCAGAGAAGCAACCTAGACTGCCTGGCCTGGAGCTAGCCCATACCGTGAGGAAGGGAGTCAGACAGACAGGAAAACACAGGGAGGGGAGGACAGAGTGGGAATACAGGATAGTGAAAATAGAACTCAGGAGAACAGAAAGATAGAAAAACAAGATACATCCTCTAAAAAACAATGACTGTAGTAGGTTGAAAGACAGGTGCTGGAAGGTTGGATGAAGGATCAATATATAGACAGCATCATTTCCTATATTTTGAACTGTAAGGGCAAGTTCCACATGAACACACAACCTTTAAGTCAACAGACCTTATCTCTAACTGCTGATTGGTGTTTTCTGTGTTCTTATGACCCCTGACCTTACCTCTCATGTTTGTTCTCCTGTGCAGCCCTCAGCAGCTCCTGGATGTTCTTGGTGATCTGCTCTGTCTTACAGATGACGTCCTCGGTGAAGGGTAGGGTGGAGTCTGCCTCAGTCTCATCCTCCCCCTGATCTGATGTACTGCCGTCCCCCAGCCAACTGCTGTTCCTGCTCAGACTGCATTGGGAGAGGAGAGGTTACAGGGTAAGGATCTCCCTCACTTGTGGATCGCTTTGTATAGGATTCACTGCCACATGATTAAGTTCCTACATTTCACATACAGTATATTTCTCAAATATACAATATTTTTCTACTATAGAGATTTTAATCAAAAGTCCTACCCAGACTCCTCCGGTCCGGAGTGGTTTGGTGTGTTGTCATAGTCACTCTCCAGCATGCTCTGTCCCTCTAGGCTGCAACCCTACAATGGGAGGAATGATACAGTAAGCTTCCAGACAACCGTTGAATCTGGAGAGAGCATCTGAACAGCAGTACGGACATGTTACAGAGTTCTGAATGTGCTTGATGAAGCATACGTGCCAGAATCATGCTCTCTGAACCTAAAAAGCCATTTCATATTAAAACAGACCTCAATTGGTTTCAAAGCAGAAAGTAAAAAGATGTAGGAAGTTTGAAACTAGGGACCAGCTCCGTGTGGCATTAAGCAGTAGGTACAGCAGTGGGTGCTGTTAGTGCAAGCTTAAGATCAAGACATTCTGCTGTACGGGTAAAGGCTTCAGTACAAATGATTCTCTACCAGTATGGCTGGTAAATAATACTATTCACACTACCATGAACCATATATCAATTTGTATTCCTTGTCTGTTTCAACACCACTGTAGCCTTCTGACAGGATGTTTCGGAAACATCATACCGTACATGTAGTGCTTTGGGGCCTTTGAAAACACACTGATGGCAAACACCCATGTTTAGCGCTGGCATACACAAAAAATCATGTATTTCAGGTACACTATACAACAGTGCTGGCTGGGGGAACAAGGGTCAATGAAGAACAGTAGCAGCAGCACAGTGGTGTATACAGCCAGGCGATGCTGAGAAGAGATGCAGTGAGGTACAGGAGCAGTTAAAGGACAGAGGGAAGGAGGAGGTAAAGGAGGACAGGAACAGTAGTGGACAAGCAGAGGGGATAGTCCACCCCTTCCCCTGGGGCTGCTGCCCCCACCCTCTCTTGAGGGGAGATGAATTACTTAACCCTTCGAGCTCTTTCATCCCACGACCAGGACAGGGAGGAGGGGAAGGTAGGGAGGGAGGATGAGGCGGTCCCCAAAGGACCCCTCCCAATCTAGAAAGGGGTCAAATCAAGTTTACACATAAAGGGAGTTGACTATATTCTAGAGGAGGATGGGGGAGGAGATAAATTCACAAACAAAAACTGAATTACCGCAGACCAAAACTGCTGACAGCACCGGTCCACTTTGACTGTCCTAGAACAGTCCAGGAGGGAGTGGTGTGAGTGGTCTCTGTACTTACGTTTGTAGGGAGGGGCTGTATGGTGAGGCCGTCGGCACGGCAAGGAGGGTCACCCCTGTGGGGGTACTGCCTCATGCCCGAGCCTGTCTCGTACATGGACATGGGGCGGCCTCCGTGGACAGGGGGGTGGCCAGAGGGGTCCGGAGGGTGTTGCGAGCCCCTGGGGGCCTGCCATTGCAGGGTTGAGTTCTCAGTCTGCAGGGAGTTCAGCTGGAGGGGACAACAGTTCAGAACATCAGCTTTATTTCTGTGTAATAACTTAAATAACAGCCTATGGGTGAAACCTAGGGTGACCATAACATGGAGGATGTGATACTATCAGTGCAGGTTTAGATGGAGACAAATCTCTCCATCCAGACTGTAAAAAAGGAACCCATCCCTGTAGAAAAAGGGAACCCTGGCCAGCCAGAAAGCACAGCTGCACTTCCACTAGAAAAAATCTTGGTCGATCTAGATTAGTCTGTTCTTTCGACCAATCGATTGGTTGAACCTTTCCCTTATAAAGACACACCCACCACGTGTTTTAATAAAAATCAACTATATGTAGGCTACTGAGCTTTTCTAATGCTTTAACCACACTGTGATTAAATAATTAAGACACAAATGACTCAAGAGAGCCAGGCCATCCTCCAGCTGCTGCTGGCCTTCGCAGATTCTGCCATTAAGCTCCTGAAGTTGCAGGGAGATAATAGGCTACACCAGAGGTTGTCCATTTGGAGTGCCAATTCATATTCCCATTTCTACCAATCTGCATGCCAGTAATAAAGTCTTCATATTTCAAATTCATTGTGGTTAATCAAAATTCTAAAAAAGTCACAGTACCCCCCTGTATATAGTATCGCTATTGTTATTTTACTGCTGCTCTTTAATTACTTGTTACTTTTATTTATTTTTCTTATCCTTATTTTCTTAAATTGCATTGTTGGTTAGGGGCTTGTAAGTAAGCATTTCACTGTAAGGTCTACTACACCTGTTGTATTCAGCGCATGTGACTAATACAATTGATTTGATTTTGAACTTGTATTGCCAACTAGGTAAAAAATACCCTCCATGAAGCCAACAAATAAAAACATAGCAGCCCGCAGGTAGAAAATATCGTGATTAAAATATCCTATAAAAGCACACTGGCTAAGCATGGCCTGTCTGCAAGGAACTTGAAACAGTGTATGAACAATTAACCTGGGTCTGGCCTGATGCTAGCACGTGCAACATTGTATAAAATATACTGGGTCCTTAGAGTTTCCCACGCCAGTGCGTGCCGGACAGACATAGCTGAAGGCTATTTGCGCAAGGGATATAAAGTAATCAGTTAGGCCTATTTTATGACGTTTCCACGGGATCAGAGCATGACATTTTTTTACCCCTTTCACGCTGAGTGTTTATTCGAAAGAGACCTGGAAACGTTGTTCAAATAGGCTACGTTGAGTAACTATTGTCATTCTCAATGGATGTAAAAATAGACTTAATTTACTTGCTGTTTGAGGTGAAGAAAAAATTACTAAGAGAAGATAGGGGGCAGCATTTTCACATTCGGATGAAAAGCGTGCCCAGAGTAAACTGCCTGCTACTCAGGCCCAGAAGCTAAGATATGCATATTATTATTCGATTTGGATAGAAAACACTGAAGTTTCTAAAACTGTTTGAATTATGTCTGAGTATAACAGAACACATATGGCAGGTGAAAACCTGAGAAAAATACAACCAGTGGGAAATCTGAGGTTTGTAGTTTTTAAAAAGTGATTGCCTTTCTAATATACAGTGTAAATTGGGTCATATTGCACTTCCTAAGGCTTCCGCTAGATGTCAACAGTCTTTAGAACCTTGTTTCAGGTTTCTACTGTGAAGGGGGAGAGAATAAGAGCTGATTGACTAAGAGGTCTGGAAGAAGGCCATGAGCTCAGTCACGCGGGTGGCCGTGAGAGTGACCTGCGTTCCATTGCATTTCTAAAGACAAAGGAATTGTCCGGTTGAAACATTATTGAAGATTTATGTTAAAAACATGCTAAAGATTGATTCTACACATCATTTGACATGTTTCTACGAACTGTAATATAACTTTTTGGACTTTGTCTGAACTTTCGCCTGGACTTGCCCGCGCCTCGTGAGATTGGATTTGTGAACTAAACGAGCTAACAAAAAGGAGTTATTTGGACATAAATGGACTTTATCAAACAAAACAATTTTTTTTGTGGAACTGGGATTCCTGGGAGTGCATTCTGATGAAGATCAAAGGTAAGGGAATGTTTATTTCTATTTCTGACTTCTGTTGACTCCACAACATGGCGGGTATCTGTATGGCTTGTTTTTGTGTCTGAGCGCTGTACTCAGATTATTGCATGGTGTGCTTTTTTCATAAAGCTTTTTTGAAATCTGACACAGCGGTTGCATTAATAAGGAGAAGTATATCTTTAATTCTGTGCATAACACAGATTCCTGTAAATTGATGTGGCTCTCTGCAAATTCGCCGGATGTTTTCGAGGCACAACATTACTGAACATAATGCGCCAATGTAAACTGAGATTTTTGGATATAAATATGAACTTTATCGAACAAAACATACATGTATTGTGTAACATTAAGTCCTATGAGTGCCATCTGATGAAGATCATCAAAGGTTACTGATTCATTTTATCTCTATTTCTGCTTTTTGTGACTCCTCTCTTTGGCTGAAAAATGTCTGTATGTTCTTTTGTGACTAGGCTCTGAACTAACAATCATATGGTGTGCTTTCGCTGTAAAGCATTTTTGAAATGGGACACGATGGGTAGATTAACAAGAAGTTAAGCTTTAATTTGGTGTTTACCCTTGTGAATGTATGAAAGTTAAATATTTCAAAAAAATATTTTTGAATTTCGCGCTCTGCCTTTTCAGCGGATGTTGTCGAGGGGTTCTGCTAGCCTTATTAAGACAATCAGATCTGCAAATGGGCACATTTATAGGCCTACATTTGCACGCAGGTTAGGTAGCCTATGCGTACTCCTATGCATAATCAGGTGCGTGTCCTTACTCAACATTGACAAGAGCGCTACAATCAAAAGACAATTAATAACTTGATAACACGTAAATGGAATGAAATTAATCAAAACTTGTTCCACACAAGTGTAGCCTAGCTTGAGCGGTCCGCAAACAAAGTGTCCACTCCGACAATGAGAACGGTAAAAGACTGTTGTAATAATAATATTGAATGCATTAAAAAAAAATACTGTAACCAAACAGACATTGTAGATTAGAAATGATGGGAATTAAATTGTAAATGTACTACTGGTGAGCCATCCCCGCGGCCTCCACAATGGATTAGTCCACTGAGACAGGCGTGAATCTGACAGGTGTCTCTTGAGCCATAATATATATACAGTGCCAGTCAAAAGTCAGGGGGCTCTCGAGTGGCGCACCGTCTAAGGCACTGCATCTCAGTGCTAGAGGCGTCATTACAGACCCTGGTTCGATTCCAGGCTGTATCACAACCGGCCGTGATTGGGAGGCCCATAGGGCGGCACACAATTGGCCCAGCGTCGTCCAGGTTAAGGTTTGGCCGTCATTGTAAATGAGAACGTTCTTAACTGACTTGCCTAGTTAAATAAAGGTTCAATAAAAATATTAAAAGTTGACACACCCTAATCATTCAAGGGTTTTTCTTTATTTTTTACTATTTTCTACATTGTAGAATAATAGTGAAGACATCACAACTATTAAATAACACACATGGAATCATGTAGTAACCAAAAAAGCGTTATACAAATCAAAATATATTTTACATTCTTCAAAGTTGCCACCCTTTGCCTTGACAGCTTTACAGAAGCTTGGCATTCTCTCAACCAGCTTCAACTGGAATGCTTTTCCAACAGTCTTGAAGGAGTTCCCACATATGCTGAGCATTTGTTGGCTGCTTTTCCTTCACTCTGTGGTCCAACTCATCCCAAACCATCTCAATTGGGTTGAGGTCGGGTGATTGTGGAGGCCAGGTCATCTGATGTAGCACTCCACCACTCTCCTTTTCAACAGGACAATGACCCAAAACACACCACCAGGCTGCGTAAGGGCTATTCTGGTTAGAGCCAGTTTGCACTGTTCTGTGAAGGAAGTAGTACACAGCGTTGTGCAGAGATCTTCAGTTTCTTGGTAATTTCTCGCATGGAACAGCCTTCATTTCTCAGAACAAGAATAGACTGACGAGTTTCAGAAGAAAGTTCTTTGCTTCTGGCCATTTTGAGCCTGTAATCAAACCCACAAATGCTGATGCTCAAGATACTCAACTAGTCTAAAGGCGGCCAGTTTTATTGCTCCTGTAATCAGCACAACAGTTTTCAGCTGTGCTAACATAATTGCAAAAGGGTTTTCTAATGATCAATTAGCCTTTTAAAATTATAAACTTGGATTAGCTAACACAACGTGCCATTGTGGTTGCTGATAATGGGCCTATGTAGATTTTCCATTTAAAAAACTGACATTCCAAGCTACAATAGTCATTTACAACATTAACAATGTCTACACTGTATTTCTGATCAATTTGATGTTATTGTAATGGACCAAAAAATGTGCTTTTCTTTCAAAAACTAGGACATTTCTAAGTGACCTCAAACTTTTGAACGGTAGTGTGTGTGTATATATACAGTTGAAATCGGAAGTTCACATACACTTAGTCATTAAAACTTGTTTTTCAACCTCTCCACAACTTTCTTGTTAATAACCTATAGTTTTGGCAAGTCGGTTAGGACATCTACTTTGTGCATGACAAGTCATTTATCCAACAATTGTTTACAGACAGATTATTTCACTTAGAAGTTTACATACACTAAGTTGACTGTGCCTTTAAACAGCATGGAAAATTCCAGAAAATTATGTCATGGCTTTAGAAGCTTTTGATAGGCTAATTGACATCATTTGAGTGAATTGGAGGTGTACCTGTGGATGTATTTCTCAAGGCCCGCCTTCAAACTCAGTGCCTCTTTGCTTGATGGGAAAATCAAAATAAATAAACCAAGACCTCAGAAAGAAAAATGGTAGACCTCCACAAGTCTGGTTCATCATTGGGAGTAATTTCCAAATGCCTGAAGGTACCACGTTCATCTGTATAAACAATAGTACACAAGTATAAACACCATGGGACCACGCAGCCGTCATACAAATTTCCTAGATGGCGTAGCAGTGTAGGCGTGTTTTGTTCGTCCTCTCGTGAACTTTTGTATATATTTCACCCCCCCAAAAATTCTCTCTTTTCGATTTTTAATTCGATTATACCGTCCGGTAACCTGCCTCACCCAATGTGATATGGAATAACTATTATTTTTTACTTTGGAACACATTCAAGAACCTCCAGAAGCTAACCAGCTAATTAGCTACAAGCTATTTAGTCATTTTTAGCCACTGCTAGCGGCTTTTACCTTCTGCACAGACGCCAGCCCTGTTCTTAGCCTGGATATTACTTGCCAATCTACCAGTATCGGACTGTCTCTCCACAACAACGCCGGATTCCTGCCGTAATCCCTGAGCCACTACTTCTGATCCTCACAGCTAGCTTGCAGCTAGCTAGCTCACAGCTTGCTAGCTCACAGCTTGCTAGCTCACAGCTAGCTTGCACCCTCCGTGGCACCCAGTACAGAAGCTATCCCTGAGGCCCACCACCCGGCCTACTCAGCTCTTTACCCGAACCCCACTCATACACGGCTAGATCCACCGGATCCTTGCTGTAAACTCTGGACCTTGGCACCGGATCACCGCTGCTACCGATTGGCTATAGTGGCTAACGCCACTGCCACGAAGTTAGCACCAGTTAGCCGTGAGCCAGGCACATCTCCCGGCTAGCAAACAAAATTCAACACCTCTTTCGCCATCTGGTTTGGAATCTGTCGACACGGCGCCCAGCCGCACCACCACGTCTGGTTTGCCGACGAATACTCCATCTGCTGTGCCTTCAACCGGCCTCCGTCTGAGCAGACCACCCACGGGCTACTAACTTTAAACGGCGCGTGCTAGCGTAGTGGCGACTTCCCTGTTCCATCTACTGCTGCCCCCTGGACACTATGATCACTTGGCTACATAGCTGATGCCTGCTGGACTGTCCATTAATCACGGTACTCCATTCTGTTTATTTGAGTTTTATCTGTCGGCCACAGCCGCGAACTCAGGCTCTGTGTGTAGTTAATCCGACCCTCTCTGCCTAGTCATCGCCATTTTACCTGCTGTTGTGTTAGCTGACTAGCTGTTGTTGTCTCACCTGTTGTTTTAGCTAGCTCTCCCAATCAAAACCCGTGATTACTTTATGCCTTGCTGTATGTCTCTCTCAAATATCAATATGCCTTGTATACTGTTGTTCAGGTTAGTTAGCATTGTTTTAGTTTACAATGGAGCCCCTAGTTCCACTCCTCATACCTTCTTTGTCCCACCTCCCACACATGCAGTGACCTCACCCATTATAACCAGCATGTCCAGAGATACAACCTCTCTTATCATCACCCAGTGCCTGGGCTTACCTCCGCTGTACCCGCACCCCACCATACCCCTGTCTACACATTACACCCTGAATATATTCTACCATGCCCATAAATCTGTTCTTTTTATTCTTTGTCCCCAACGCTCTAGGCGACCAGATTTGATAGCCTTTAGCCGCGCCCTCACCCTACTCTGTTCCCCGGGTGATGTGGAGGTAAACCCAGGCCCTGCATGTCCCCAGGCACCCTCATTTGTTGACTTCTGTGATCGAAAAAGCCTTGGTTTCATGCATGTCAACATCAGAAGCCTCCTCCCTAAGTTTGTTTTACTCACTGCTTTAGCACACTCTGCCAACCCTGATGTCCTTGCCGTGTCTGAATCCTGGCTTAGGAAGGCCACCAAAAATTCTGAGATTTCCATACCCAACTATAACACTTTCCGTCAAGATAGAACTGCCAAAGGGGGAGGAGTTGCAATCTACTGGAGAGATAGCCTGCAAAGTACTGTCATACTTTCCAGGTCTATGCCTAAACAGTTCGAACTCCTAATTTTAAAAATTAATCTCTCCAGAAATAAGTCTCACACTGTTGCCGCCTGCTACCGAACCCCCTCAGCTCCCAGCTGTGCCCTGAACACCATCTGTGCATTGATCGCCCCCCATTTAGCTTCAGAGTTTGTTCTGTTAGGTGACCTAAACTGGAATATGCTTAACACCCCGGCAGTCCTACAATCTAAGCTAGATGCCCTCAATCTCACACAAATCATCAAGGAACCCACCAGGTACAACCCTAAATCTGTAAACATGGGCACCCTAATAGACATTATCCTAACCAACTTGCCCTCCAAATACACCTCTGCTGTCTTCAATCAGGATCTCAGCAATCACTGCCTCATTGCCTGTATCTGCTACAGGTCCGCGGTTAAACGACCACTCCTCGTCACTGTCAAACGCTCCATAAAACACTTTTGCGAGCAGGCCTTTCTAATCGACCTGGCCCGGGTATCCTGGAAGGATATTGACCTCATCCCGTCAGTTGACGTTGCCTGGTCAATCTTCAAAAGTAACTTCTTCACCATCTTAGACAAGCATGCTCCGTTCAAAAAATGCAGAACTAAGAACAGATATAGCCCTTGGTTCACTCCAGACCTGACTGCCCTCGACCAGCACAAAAACATCCTGTGGTGGACTGCAATAGCATCGAATAGTCCCCGCGATATGAAACTGTTCAGGGAAGTCAGGAACCAATACACAGTCAGTCAGGAAAGCAAAGGCCAGCTTTTTCAAGCAGAAATTTGCATCCTTTAGCTCTAACTCCAAAAAGTTCTGGGACACTGTAAAGTTCATGGAGAACAAGAGCACCTCCTCCCAGCTGCCCACTGCACTGAGGGTAGGTAACACAGTCACAACCGATAAATCTGTGATAATCGAAAACTTCAACAAGCATTTCTCAACGGCTGGCCATGCCTTCCTTCTGGCTACTCCAACCTCGGCCAACAGCTCCGCCCCCCCCCCGCAGCTACTCGCCCAAGCCTCCCCAGCTTCTCCTTTACCCAAATCCAGATAGCAGATGTTCTGAAAGAGCTGCAAAACCTGGACCCATACAAATCAGCTGGGCTTGACAATCTGGACCCTCTATTTCTGAAACTGTCCGCCGCCATTGTCGCAACCCCTATTTACCAGCCTGTTCAACCTCTCCTTCGTATCATCTGAGATCCCCAAGGATTGGAAAGCTGCCACGGTCATCCCCCTCTTCAAAGGGGGAGACACCCTGGACCCAAACTGTTACAGACCTATATCCATCCTGCCCTGCCTATCTAAGGTCTTCGAAAGCCAAGTCAACAAACAGATCACTGACCATCTCGAATCCCACCGTACCTTCTCCGCTGTGCAATCCGGTTTCCGAGCCGGTCACGGGTGCACCTCAGCCACGCTCAAGGTACTAAACGATATCATAACCGCCATCGATAAAAGACAGTACTGTGCAGCCGTCTTCATCAACCTGGCCAAGGCTTTCGACTCCGTCAATCACCATATTCTTATCGGCAAACTCAGTAGCCACGGTTTTTCTAATGACTGCCTTGCCTGGTTCACCAACTACTTTGCAGACAGAGTTCAGTGTGTCAAATCGGAGGGCATGTTGTCCGGTCCTCTGGCAGTCTCTATGGGGGTACCACAGGGTTCAATTCTTGGGTCAACTCTATTCTCTGTATATATCAATGATGTTGCTCTTGCTGCGGGCGATTCCCTGATCCACCTCTACGCAGACAACACCATTCTATATACTTCTGGCCCTTCCTTGGACACTATGCTATCTAACCTCCAAACGAGCTTCAATGCCATACAACACTCCTTCCGTGGCTTCCAACTGCTCTTAAACGCTAGTAAAACCAAATGCATGCTTTTCAACCGTTCGCTGCCTGCACCCGCAAGCCCGACTTGCATCACCACCCTGGATGGTTCTGACCTAGAATATGTGGACATCTATAAGTACCGAGGTGTCTGGCTAGACTGCAAACTCTCCTTCCAGACTCATATCAAACATCTCCATTCCAAAATCAAATCTAGAGTCGGCTTTCTATTTCGCAACAAAGCCTCCTTCACTCACGCCGCCAAACATACCCTCGTAAAATTGACTATCCTACCAATCCTCGACTTCGGCGATCTCATCTACAAAATAGCTTCCAATACTCTACTCAGCAAACTGGATGCAGTTTATCACAGTGCCATCCGTTTTGTTACTAAAGCACCTTATACCACCCACCACTGCGACCTGTCTGCTCTAGTCGGCTGGCCCTCGCTACATGTTCGTAGCAAGACCCACTGGCTCCAGGTCATCTACAAGTCTATGCTAGGTAAAGCTCCGCCTTATCTCAGTTCACTGGTCACGATGGCAACACCCACCCGTAGCACGCGCTCCAGCAGGTGTATCTCACTGATCATTCCTAAAGCCAAAACCTAATTTGGCCGCCTTTCCTTCCAGTTCTCTGCTGCCTGCGACTGGAACGAATTGCAAAAATCTCTGAAGTTGGAGACTTATCTCCCTCAACTTTAACTTCTTTCTCCTACTTGAGACGCAGATGTCTCAAGTAGGCACCTGGAAATGCAAATGCGCTACGCTAAATGCTAAATGTACTCGTTAAAACTCAAATGTTCATTAAAATACACATGCAGGGTATTGATTTAAAGCTACACTCGTTGTGAATCTAGCCAACAAGTCAGATTTTTAAAATGCTTTTCGGCGAAAGCATGAGAAGCTATTATCTGATAGCATGCAACACCCCAAAATGCCTGAAGGCGACGTAAACAAAATAATTAGCGTAGCCGGCGCTACACAAAAACGCAGAAATAAAATATAAAACATTCATTACCTTTGATGATATTCTTTGTTGGCACTCCTATATGTCCCATAAACATCACAAATTGGTCTTTTTCCCGATTAAATCCGTCCATGAATGCCCAAAATATCCATTTGTATAGCCTGTCTGCATCACGAAAAAAAGCTCTCTTCCAACACGCAACGTCATGTTTAAAAATTATATAAGTTGCCTATATTCTTTGACAAAACACTTCAACCTACTTTTATAACCCAACTTTAGGTATTTGTAAACGTTAATAAGCGATCAAATTGATCACTGGGCGATCTGTATTCAATAGCAGCTACACAAGAAAACAGTGTCCATTTTTCAATCTTCCAAAATCGATTGAGGTAGGCTGGATGGAATCACGGATCTATTGGTAATGTCTCAAAGGATTTTTGTCAATGAAAATGAAGCTGTAGGAATTGCATCCTTCTCCATATTAAATTTGGTGTACTTTAAATAATCCATGAAAGGGGCGCATGGATACTTTTTTCAGATTTCAGTGACCAGTTTTTCTTGCGCTTTTCGATGAAACACACGCTCTGTTATAGTCACAGCCGTGATTTAACCAGTTTTAGAAACTTCAGAGTGTTTTCTATCCACACATACTAATCATATGCATATACTATATTCCTGGCATGAGTAGCAGGACGCTGAAATGTTGCGAGATTTTTAACAGAATGTTCGAAAAAGGAGGGGGTAGGATAAAGAGGTTAATCATCTGCTATCTGAGCAGCTAACCGATCGCTGCAGCTGTACATAGTCCATCGGTAGATAGCCCACCCAATTTACCTACCTCATCCTGTTTTTATTTTATTTACTTTTCTGCTCTTTTGCACACCAGTATCTCTACCTGCACATGTTCATCTGATCAGTTATCACTCCAGTGTTGTAACCTGTTTTACAGCATTTTGGAACTGGATGTGCTTGGGTGGGGACAAATTCAGATTGTAATCCATACATGACGTGAACATTTAGCTCATTCAAGGAAGCAGCTGGTTTGTTTTTTTCTCATGAGAAGTTGAGAACAATAGTCTGGGGGTGTCCTTCATGACCAGATCAGGGCAATTAACAGAAAAGTGAAAACACAGTGGTAGTTAGTACCGACTCCATTTAGTAGACTGGTCAAGTGGTTGGTTGATCGGCTGTTCGTCGACCAAGATGTTTTTAGTCGAGCAATCGCAAATTATATATAAGTACCATCCAAAAGTTTGGACACCAACTCATTCCAGACTTACTGTGGGAACAGTTAGTTGTTATAATGCTCAAGTCATAAACATACCTTGCTCTGCATCATCCGGATCTCCTCACTCAGGTGACAGTTGACCTTGAGCAGCTGCTGTATCTTGGCCTCGGAGGCTGTGAGGGCACTCTTCACCTCCATGAACTCCTGTACTGTGATGGGTCCATCAGACAGGTCAGACGACTCCGAGCTCTGAAGCATGGGGAAGCAGGATGGAACGAAGAGTTGAATGGCTATGCCGATCCATTGTGAATGGTAATGAAAAACTAGATTAAAAAACTACAAATATGGTGATACCTTGGTCCTGTCATCTTTCCCATTCTTCCCAGAGGCGGGTTCCCGCTCTGGATCTTCATCTGACGCCACACTGTCATAATCTGGTTGGTCTTCATTATCCTGGTTATCACTTCCATGACGGCTGCCGATTCCCTTCAGGATGAGCTCTATGTCCTCTGAGGAGAGAGAGCAACAGTCAGGTGAGTGGACCACGGAACAACCATGCTCTAGTGGGTACAGTAATGAGCTTTGTTCTAATCAGGTGCTGGATCAAATCAGAAATAGCCCATTTGAATAAATGTAGCTTCAGATTACTGTACTATACCTCTGGGACTTTCACAGGAGTTCCCCCGTTGCCGACGTTTGGCATCAGTTAAAATATCAATGACGAGTGTTGCAAATTCATGTGCATTGAACCTTGCTAGCTTCTGTCTGCCCTGCAAAACAAATGACAACAAGACAATATTATGAAGCAGCAGTGCTGAAAGTGTAGGCTCTTCAATCAAATGCATAACATTTACCTAAAGGCTTGGGAAAGAGACCAACCAAATTTGATATAATGTTGAAAGACATTTTTAGATTACTTGCCTGGTTCCTGGTGGATGAGTATTCAGGGTTGACAGGGAGGAAAGGCACCAAAGTTGTATCTGTTACCAGAGTGCTGTGGTTCTGAGTCACGAGCCACACTGATACAGCAAAGACAGAACAGAAATAAAAATTATTTGTTTTGTTAAAATCACACTAATAATCTACTAAAACACCTAATGATACGTTTATCAAACACTACAAACATGTCAAATGTCAGTTCAACCTGCATCAGTTTCTCTTCTGTCCACTTCATCATAAACGTCCATGGCAAGCTCTTCAAACTGATGGTTAGTGAGCTGAAATCACAAGCCACAGTAAAATCACATCACTGGTATGTCGAAAAGGACCATAATAAAACCATGTTTGGAAAAAATATATACGGTCACTCACAGACTGGAGTTTTTTTTTTGCAGCTTTAGCAAATTCTGACAAATCCAGACTGCTGTAGACATAAAAATAAAATGTATACAGTGACTAACTACATTTTGTTAGGTTACAGCTTTATTCTAAAATTAAATAGTGTTTTCCCCTCATCAATCTACACACAATATCCCATAATGACAAAGCAAAAACAGGTTTTTAGAAATGGCTAATTTATATATAAAAAATAAGAAATCACAATTACATACAACCCCAGTCAAAGGTTTGGACTAACCTCATTCAACATTCTTTCTTTTGACTAAAATAAATATATTTAATATTTTACATTCTTCAAAGTAGCCACACTTTGCCTTGATGACAGCTTTGCACACTCTTGGCATTCTCTCAACCAGCTTCATGAGGTAGTCACCTGGAACGCTTGAAGGAGTTACCACATATGCTGAGCACTTTTCCATCACTCTCATTCTTGGTTAAATAGCCCTTACACGGCCTGGAGGTGTGTTGTGTCATTGCCCTCTTGAAAAACAAATGATAGTCCCACTAAATACAAACCTGATGGGATGGCGTATCAATGCAGAATGCTGTGGTAGCCATGCTGGTTAAGTGTGCCTTGAATTCTAAATAAATCACAGACAGGGTCATCAGCAATGCACCCCCACACCACCTCCTCCATGCTTCACGGTGGGAACCACACATGCGGATATCATTCGTTCCCCTACTCTGCATCTCACAAAGACATAGCGGTTGGAACCAAAAATCTAAAATTTGGACTCATCAGACCAAATGACAGATTTCCCCCGGTCTAATGTCCATTGCTCCTGTTTCTTGGCCCAAGCAAGTCTCTTCTTCTTATTGGTGTCATTTAGTAGTGGTTTCTTTGCAGCAATTTGACCATGAAGGCCTGATTCATGCAGTCTCCTCTGAACAGTTGATGTTGAGATGAGTCTGTTACTTGAACTCTGTGGTTTTATTTGGGCTGCAATCTGAGGTGCAGTTAATTGCCCATTTCTGAGGCTGGTAACTCTAATGAACTTATCCTCTGCTGCAGAGGTAACTCTGGGTCTTCCTTTCCTTTGGAGGTCCTCGTGAGAACCAGTTTCATCATAGCGCTCGATGGTTTTTGTGACTGCACTTGAAGGTACTTTCAAAGTTCTTGAAATATTCCGGAGTGACTTGACCTTCATGTCTTAAAGTAATGATGGACTGTAGTATCTCTGCTTATATGAGCTGTTCTTGCCATAATTTATTTATTTTACCAAATAGGGCTATCTGCTGTATACCACCCCTACCTTGTCACAACACAACTGATTGGCTCAAATACATTGAGGAAAGACATTCCGCAAATTAACAAGGTACATATGTTCATTGAAATGCATTCCAGGTAGTACCTCATGAAGCTGGTTGAGATAATGCCAAGAGTGTGCAAAACTGTTTAGGCAAAGGGTGACTACTTTGAAGAATCTCAAATATTTTTGGATGTTTAACACCTTTTGGTTACTACACGTGTTATTTCATAGTTATGTTTTCACTATTATTCTACAAATGTAGAAAATAATAAAAAGAAAAACCCTGGAATGAGTAGGTGTCCAAACTTTTGACTGGTACTTTTGACACACACACACACACTAGGGAGTCAGGCCCAGCCAATCAGAATGTGTTTTTCCCCACCAAAGGGCTTTTATTACAGAAAGAGATGCACCCTTCCCCCCTCAGACAATCCCGCAGGTGAAGGTGGTCCTGGGCTGGCATGGTTACACGCATTCTGCGGTTGTGAGGCCAGTTGGATATCAGTTTATATACAGTGCCTTGCGAAAGTATTCGGCCCCCTTGAACTTTGCGACCTTTTGCCACATTTCAGGCTTCAAACATAAAGATATAAAACTGTATTTTGTTGTGAAGAATCAACAACAAGTGGGACACAATCATGAAGTGGAACAACATTTATTGGATATTTCAAACTTTTTTAACAAATCAAAAACTGAAAAATTGGGCGTGCAAAATTATTCAGCCCCTTTACTTTCAGTGCAGCAAACTCTCTCCAGAAGTTCAGTGAGGATCTCTGAATGATCCAATGTTGACCTAAATGACTAATGATGATAAATACAATCCACCTGTGTGTAATCAAGTCTCCGTATAAATGCACCTGCACTGTGATAGTCTCAGAGGTCCGTTAAAAGCGCAGAGAGCATCATGAAGAACAAGGAACACTCCAGGCAGGTCCGAGATACTGTTGTGAAGAAGTTTAAAGCCGGATTTGGATACAAAAAGATTTCCCAAGCTTTAAACATCCCAAGGAGCACTGCGCAAGCGATAATATTGAAATGGAAGGAGTATCAGACCACTGCAAATCTACCAAGACCTGGCCGTCCCTCTAAACTTTCAGCTCATACAAGGAGAAGACTGATCAGAGATGCAGCCAAGAGGCCCATGATCACTCTGGATGAACTGCAGAGATCTACAGCTGAGGTGGGAGACTCTGTCCATAGGACAACAATCAGTCGTATATTGCACAAATCTGGCCTTTATGGAAGAGTGGCAAGAAGAAAGCCATTTCTTAAAGATATCCATAAAAAGTGTTGTTTAAAGTTTGCCACAAGCCACCTGGGAGACACACCAAACATGTGGAAGAAGGTGCTCTGGTCAGATGAAACCAAAATTGAACTTTTTGGGCAACAATGCAAAATGTTATGTTTGGCGTAAAAGCAACACAGCTGAACACACCATCCCCACTGTCAAACATGGTGGTGGCAGCATCATGGTTTGGGCCTGCTTTTCTTCAGCAGGGACAGGGAAGATGGTTAAAATTGATGGGAAGATGGATGGAGCCAAATACAGGACCATTCTGGAAGAAAACCTGATGGAGTCATCAAAAGACCTGAGACTGGGACGGAGATTTGTCTTCCAACAAGACAATGATCCAAAACATAAAGCAAAATCTACAATGGAATGGTTCAAAAATAAACATATCCAGGTGTTAGAATGGCCAAGTCAAAGTCCAGACCTGAATCCAATCGAGAATCTGTGGAAAGAACTGAAAACTGCTGTTCACAAATGCTCTCCATCCAACCTCACTGAGCTCGAGCTGTTTTGCAAGGAGGAATGGGAAAAAATGTCAGTCTCACGATGTGCAAAACTGATAGAGACATACCCCAAGCGACTTACAGCTGTAATCACAGCAAAAGGTGGCGCTACAAAGTATTAACTTAAGGGGGCTGAATCATTTTGCACGCCCATTTTTCAGTTTTTGATTTGTTAAAAAAGTTTGAAATATCCAATAAATGTCGTTCCACTTCATGATTGTGTCCCACTTGTTGTTGATTCTTCACAAAAAAATACAGTTTTATATCTTTATGTTTGAAGCCTGAAATGTGGCAAAAGGTCGCAAAGTTCAAGGGGGCCGAATACTTTCGCAAGGCACTGTATGTAGTTCATTCAAGACATAACTATAGACAACAGTTGACATACTTACACATTTCTTTTCCATCAAGATATGGCAGGAAAGAGATAAACAAGGATGGTTTGATAAATGCATTATGTTTTAACTTCAGTTACTAAACCATAGGATGGATACACACAGCTGGCTTATCAGGACATTGAGAAGAGGTTTTTGTCTAATGCCACTGAAACACCAACATGTTTCAACAGCATTCCTTTCCCATTCTCCATAAGCATGCCATCATGTTGGGCTCAGTTCTTACCTGTCAGCCATTTGTGGGATTATGAAGTGTTGTCCATTCCTATGATCTAGTAGACAAACAGTCAGATTAAAACAACGGATATTTACATTAAGAATTTAGCACAGAGCCCCCCCCCCCCCCCCCCCCCAACAGGCTTTGATTATTTGAATCAGCTGTGTAGTGCTAGGGCAAAAATCAAAACATGCACCCAGGGTGTGCCCCAGGACCGAGAAACCCTGATTACTCTTATCCAGAGTGACTTACTGGAGGAATTACGGTTAAGTGCCTTGCTCAAGGGGAAAAGATCAGATTGTTTTCACCTAGTTAACTCAGGAATTCAAACCAGCGCCCATTTGGTTACTGGCCCAACACTCTTAACCGCTACGCTACCTGCAGCCCATATCAGGGTTCAATTATTCACCATGTCCCTGTCAATGAGTCTTCTCCACTCTTACCTGGCCTTCTCCCACAGAGGTAAAATGCCAGGCGGTCTGTGAGTTCATACTGGATCTCTACCAGTCTGTCTGCCAGCTCCTGGTGGCCTGCTTGTCTGATTGGAACATGAATAAAAGGTCATGAGTCTTTTCCACATCAATATAAGTGACGGTGAGGTCAATGTATGTTTACTGTAAATGCCAACCATAGCACTGTATTTTTAGACCTCTTTACAGTAAAACCCAAAGGTGGTAAAGTTTCAGTTTATTCAGGATCTGTAATAATTTACATCATTCTTCTAATAAATGTAAGTACTAGGCAGCCTCATAAACCGTTTCTGGGAAAGAGTTGTCACACCATCAGCGGTAATGGATCGCTCAAGTGCAGTACAAAAGACTATGGAGATTGCTTTACCTTGCGTAGTCAACAGGGGTCTTACCCCCTGTGTCTAGGGCACCAGAATCCGCCCCATACACAGCCAGCAGCTCTGCTTGTGACACCTGACATGCCTTAGCTGCTACATGCAGTGGACTGTTTCCTTTTTCCTGAAGGACAAACAGGACACACCAGCCCAATACAATGAGACACTGGACAGGCCACACCACCCCCAACACAATGAGACACTGGACAGGCCACACCACCCCCAACACAATGAGACACTGGACAGGCCACACCACCCCCAACAAAATGAGACACTGGACAGGCCACACCACCCCCAACACAATGAGACACTGGACAGGCCACACCACCCCCAACACAATGAGACACTGGACAGGCCACACCACCCCCAACACAATGAGACACTGGACAGGCCACACCACCCCCAACACAATGAGACACTGGACAGACCACACCACCCCCAACACAATGAGACACTGGACAGACCACACCACCCCCAACAGAATGAGACACTGGACAGGCCACACCACCCCCAACACAATGAGACACTGGACAGGCCACACCACCCCCAACACAATGAGACACTGGACAGGCCACACCACCCCCAACACAATGAGACACTGGACAGGCCACACCACCCCCAACACAATGAGACACTGGACAGGCCACACCACCCACCAACACAATGATACACTGGACAGGCCACACCACCCCCCAACACAATGAGACACTGGACAGGCCACACCACCCCCAACACAATGAGACACTGGACAGGCCACACCACCCCCAACACAATGAGACACTGGACAGACCCCCCCCCCCCCCCCAGACCCACATCAAACATCTCCAATCCAAAGTTAAATCTAGAATTGGCTTCCTATTTCACAACAAAGCATCCTTCACTCATGCTGCCAAACATACCCTTGTAAAACTGACCATCCTATCAATCCTCAACTTCGGCGATATCATTTACAAAATAGCCTCCAATACCCTACTCAACAAATTGGATGCAGTCTATCACAGTGCCATCCGTTTTGTCACCAAAGCCCCATATACTACCCACCATTGCGACCTGTACGCTCTCGTTGGCTGGCCCTCGCTTCATACTCGTCGCCAAACCCACTGGCTCCATGTCATCTACAAGACCCTGCTAGGTAAAGTCCCCCCTTATCTCAGCTCGCTGGTCACCATAGCATCACCCACCTGTAGCACGCGCTCCAACAGGTATATCTCTCTGGTCACCCCCAAACCAATTCTTCCTTTGGCCGCCTCTCCTTCCAGTTCCCTGCTGCCAATGACTGGAAGGAACTACAAAAATCTCTGAAACTGGAAACACTTATCTCCCTCACTAGCTTTAAGCACCAGCTGTCAGAGCAGCTCACAGATTACTGCACCTGTACATAGCCCACCTATAATTTAGCCCAAACAACTACCTCTTTCCCTACTGTATTTATTTTATTTATTTATTTATTTATTTTGCTCCTTTGCACGCCATTATTTTTATTTCTACTTTGCATATTCTTCCACTGCAAATCTACCATTCCAGTGTTTTACTTGCTATATTGTATTTACTTTGCCACCATGGCCTTTTTTTTGCCTTTACCTCCCTTATCTCACCTCATTTGCTCACATCGTATATAGACTTGTTTCTACTGTATTATTTACTATGTTTGTTTTACTCCATGTGTAACTCTGTCGTGGTATGCGTCGAACTGCTTTGCTTTATCTTGACCAGGTCGTAATTGTAAATGAGAACTTGTTCTCAACTTGCCTACCTGGTTAAATAAAGGTGAAATAAATAAAAAATAAAAACAACGAGACATTGGACAGGCCACGCCACTTCAATACAATGAGACCCTGGACAGGCCACACCACCCCAACACAATGAGACACTGGACAGGCCATGCCACTTCAATACAATGAGACACTGGACAGGTCACACCACCTCAATACAATGAGACACTGGACACTGTGTGGGCACTGGTGCAATAGCGTGCAGGCTTTTATGTATTGATACATTTCAGGCAACTGAGTGGATTCCATGATGGCGCCGACAGAGATGGTCACCTCGCTTCGCGTTCTTAGGAAACTGCAGTATTTTTTTATGTATTATTTCTTACACTGTTACCCCAGGAAATCTTAAGTCTTATTACATACAGCTGGGAAGAACTATTGGATATAAGAGCAACGTCAACTTACCAACATTACGACCAGGAATACAACTTTCCCGAAGCGGATCCTCTATTTTGACCACCACCCAGGACAATGGATCGGATCCCAGTAGGTCACCCAAAACAACAGCGCCGCAGAAAGGGCAGACGGAGCGGTCTTCTGGTCCGACTCCGTAGACGGGCACATCGCTCAC
The DNA here is from genome assembly GCF_045791955.1 of Oncorhynchus clarkii lewisi. Taxonomy (NCBI): domain Eukaryota; kingdom Metazoa; phylum Chordata; class Actinopteri; order Salmoniformes; family Salmonidae; genus Oncorhynchus; species Oncorhynchus clarkii. The sequence goes on from NC_092158.1 coordinate 22,000,798, forward strand.
CGCTCCTGAGTATGCTACTCGCCAATGTCCAGTCTCTTGACAACAAGGTAGATGAAATTCGAGCAAGGGTTGCCTTCCAGAGACATCAGAGATCATAACATTCAATGTTTCACGGAAACATGGCTAACACGGGAGTCGGTAGAGCCATCTGGTTTCATCAGGCACCGTGCCGACAGAAACAAACATCTCTCTGGTAAGAAGAAGGGCGGGGGTGTATGCCTTATGATTAACGAGTCGTGGTGTGATCATAACAACATACAGGAACTCAAGTCCTTTTGTTCACCTGAACTAGAATTCCTTACCAACCAAGTGCCGACCGTTTCTTCGATTATAATCACAGCCGTGTCTATCCCCCCTAAGCAGACACCTCGACGGCCCTGAAAGAACTCCATTGGACTCTATATAAACTGGAAACCACATATCCTGAAGCTGCATTTAAAGTAGCTGGGGATTTTAACAAAGCTAATCTGAAAACAAGGCTCCCTAAATTTTATCAGCATATCGAATGCGCGGCCGGGGCTGGCAGCATTCTGGATCATTGCTACTAACTTCTGTGACGCATACAAAGCCCTCCCTCGCCCACCTTTCGGCAAATCTGACCATGACTCCATTTCGTTGCTCCCAGGCTATAGACAAACTAAAACAGGAAACACCCGTGCTCAGGTCTCTTCAACACTGGTCCGACCAATCTGATTCCACGCTTCAAGATTGCTTCGATCACGTGGACTGGGATATGTTCCGGATAGCCTCAGACAACAACATTGATGTATACGCTGATTCGGTGAGCGAGTTTATTAACTTCTAATGGCTTGGGGGCGCTATTTTCACGTCAGGATGAAAAGTGTGCCCAAAGTAAACTGCCTGCTACTCAGGCCCAGAAGCTAAGATATGCATATTATTAGTAGATTTGGATAGAAAACATTTGATGTCTGTGAGTATAACAAAGCTCATATGGCAGGCGATAACCTGAGAAAAATCCAACCAGGACGTGGGAAATCTGAGGTTTGTAGTTTTTAAAAAAGTTGCCTATCCAATATACAGTGTAAATTTGGTCATATTGCACTTCCTAAGGCTTCCACTAGATTTCAACAGTCTTTAGAACCTTGTTTCAGGCTTCTACTGTGAAGGGGGAGCGAATAAGAGCTGTTTGAATCACGGGTCTGGCTGAAAGCCTTGAGTTTAGTGACTCCCGCGGCCGTGAGCACGAGCTCTGTTCCTTTTCATTTCTAAAGACAAAGGAATTGTCCGGTTGAAACATTATTGAAGATTTATGATAAAAACATCCTAAAGATAAATTCTATACATCATTCGACATGTTTTAACTTTTTAACTTTTCGTCTGGACTAAATGCTTGCGCCTTGTGCATTTGGATTAAACGCGCGAACAAAAAGGAGGTATTTGGACATAAATGATGGACTTTATCAAACAAAACAAACATTTATTGTGGAACTGGGATTCCTGGGAGTGCATTCTGATGAAGATCCTCAAAGGTAAGTGAATATTTATAATGCTATTTCTGACTTGTTGACTCCACAACATGGTGGGTATCTGTGTTAGAGGTCGACCGATTGTGATTTTTCAACGCCGATAACGATACTGATTATTGGAGGACCTAAAAAGGCGATACCGATTAATCGGCCGATTTTTATTTTTATTTTTGTAATAATGACAATTACAACAATACTGAACAATTTTTTTTAACTTAATATAATACATCAATAAATTATATTTAGCCTCAAATAATGAAACACGTTCAATTTGGTTTAAATAATGCAAAAACAAAGTGTTGGAGAAGAAAGTAAAAGTGCAATATGTGCTATGTAAGAAAGCTAACGTTTAACTTCCTTGCTCAGAACATGAGAACATATGAAAGCTGGCGGTTCCTTTTAACATGAGTCTTCAATATTCCCAGGTAAGAAGTTTTAAGTTGTAGTTATTATTGGAATAGGACTATTTCCCTCTATACCATTTGTATTTCATTAACCTTTGACTATTGGATGTTCTTAAAGGCACTTTAATATTGCAAGTGTAACAGTATAGCTTCCGTCCCTCTCCTCGCTCCTCCCTGGGCTCGAACCAGGAACACAACGACAACCCTCAAAGCAGCGTTACCCATGCAGAGCAAGGGAAACGACCACAGGCTCAGAGAGAGTGACGTTTGAAACACTTTTAGCGCGCGCTAACTAGCTAGCCATTTCACTTCGGTTACACCAGCCTCATCTCGGGAGTTGATAGGCTTGAAGTCATAAACAGCGCAATGCTTGACGCACAACGAAGCGCTGCTGGCAATACGCAAAGAAAGTGCTGTTTGAATGAATGTTTACGCGCCTGCTTCTGCCTACCACCGCTCAGTCAGATACTTAGATACTTGCATGCTCAGTCAAATTATATGCAACGCAGGACACGCTAGATAATATCTAGTAATCTCATCAACCATGTGTAGTTAACTAGTGATTATGATTGATTGTTTTTATAAGATAAGTTTAATGCTAGCTAGCAACTTATCTTGGCTTACTGCATTCGCGTAACAGGCAGTCAGTCTCCTTGTGGAGTGCAACGAGAGAGAGGCAGGTCGTTAAAGCGTTGGACTAGTTAACTGTAAGTTTGCAAGATTGGATCCCCCGAGCTGACAAGGTGAATATCTGTCGTTCTGCCCCTGAACGAGGCAGTTAACCCACCGTTCCTAGGCCGTCATTGAAAATAAGAATGTGTTCTTAACTGACTTGCCTAGTTAAATAAAGATTAAATAAAAGGTGTACATTTTTTTATATAAAGAATCGGCAAAATCGGTGTCAAAAAATACAGAATTCCGATTGTTATGAAAACTTGAAATCGGCCCTAATTAAATCGGCCATTCCGATTAATCAGTCGACCTCTAATCTGTATGGTGGCTGAGCGCTGGACTCAGATTATCGCATGGTGTGCTTTTGCCGTAAAGCTTTTTTGAAATCTGACACAGCGGTTGCATTAATGCACTGATGTGGTCATCCTGTCTGGGTTGTCCCCAGTCCACCTGACCGTGCTGCTGCTCCAGTTTCAACTGTTCTGCCTTATTATTATTCGACCATGCTGGTCATTTATGAACATTTGAAATCTTGGCCATGTTCTGTTATAATCTCCACCCGGCACAGCCAGAAGAGGACTGGCCACCCCACATAGCCTGGTTCCTCTCTAGGTTTCTTCCTAGGTTTTGGCCTTTCTAGGGAGTTTTTCCTAGCCACCGTGCTTCTACACCTGCATTGCTTGCTGTTTTAGGCTGGGTTTCTGTACAGCACTTTGAGATATCAGCTGATGTACGAAGGGCTATATTAATACATTTGATTTGATTAAGGAGAAGTATATCTTTAATTCTGTGCATAACACAGATTCCTGTAAATTGATGTGGCTCTCTGCAAATTCGTCGGATGTTTTGGAGGCACAACATTACTGAACATAACGCGCCAATGTAAACTGAGATTTTTGGATATAACTATGAACTTTCTCGAACAAAACATACATGTATTGTGTAACATAAAGTCATATGAGTGCCATCTGATGAAGATCATCAAAGGTTAGTGATTAATTTTATCTCTATTTCTGCTTTTTGTGACTCCTCTCTTTGTCTGGAAAATGGCTGTGTTTTTTTGTGACTAGGCGCTGACCTAACATAATCGCATGGTACACTTTCACCGTAAAGCCTTTTTGAAATCGGACACTGTGGTGGGATTAACAACACGTTTCTTTAAAATGGTGTATAATATACAGTGCCTTGCGAAAGTATTCGGCCCCCTTGAACTTTGCGACCTTTTGCCACATTTCAGGCTTCAAACATAAAGATATAAAACTGTATTTTTTTGTGAAGAATCAACAACAAGTGGGACACAATCATGAAGTGGAACGACATTTACTGGATATTCCAAACTTTTTTAACAAATCAAAAACTGAAAAATTGGACGTGCAAAATTATTCAGCCCCTTTACTTTCAGTGCAGCAAATTCTCTCCAGAAGTTCATTGAGGATCTCTGAATGATCCAATGTTGACCTAAATGACTAATGATGATAAATACAATCCACCTGTGTGTAATCAAGTCTCCGTATAAATGCACCTGCACTGTGATAGTCTCAGAGGTCCGTTAAAAGCGCAGAGAGCATCATGAAGAACAAGGAACACACCAGGCAGGTCCGAGATACTGTTGTGAAGAAGTTTAAAGCCGGATTTGGATACAAAAAGATTTCCCAAGCTTTAAACATCCCAAGGAGCACTGTGCAAGCGATAATATTGAAATGGAAGGAGTATCAGACCACTGCAAATCTACCAAGACCTGGCCGTCCCTCTAAACTTTCAGCTCATACAAGGAGAAGACTGATCAGAGATGCAGCCAAGAGGCCCATGATCACTCTGGATGAACTGCAGAGATCTACAGCTGAGGTGGGAGACTCTGTCCATAGGACAACAATCAGTCGTATATTGCACAAATCTGGCCTTTATGGAAGAGTGGCAAGAAGAAAGCCATTTCTTAAAGATATCCATAAAAAGTGTTGTTTAAAGTTTGCCACAAGCCACCTGGGAGACACACCAAACATGTGGAAGAAGGTGTTCTGGTCAGATGAAACCAAAATTGAACTTTTTGGCAACAATGCAAAACGTTATGCTTGGCGTAAAAGCAACACACCATCCCCACTGTCAAACATGGTGGTGGCAGCATCATGGTTTGGGCCTGCTTTTCTTCAGCAGGGACAGGGAAGATGGTTAAAATTGATGGGAAGATGGATGGAGCCAAATACAGGACCATTCTGGAAGAAAACCTGATGGAGTCTGCAAAAGACCTGAGACTGGGACGGAGATTTGTCTTCCAACAAGACAATGATCCAAAACATAAAGCAAAATCTACAATGGAATGGTTCAAAAATAAACATATCCAGGTGTTAGAATGGCCAAGTCAAAGTCCAGACCTGAATCCAATCGAGAATCTGTGGAAAGAACTGAAAACTGCTGTTCACAAATGCTCTCCATCCAACCTCACTGAGCTCGAGCTGTTTTGCAAGGAGGAATGGGAAAAAATTTCAGTCTCTCGATGTGCAAAACTGATAGAGACATACCCCAAGCGACTTACAGCTGTAATCGCAGCAAAAGGTGGCGCTACAAAGTATTAACTTAAGGGGGCTGAATCATTTTGCACGCCCAATTTTTCAGTTTTTGATTTGTTAAAAAAGTTAGAAATATCCAATAAATGTCGTTCCACTTCATGATTGTGTCCCACTTGTTGTTGAATCTTCACAAAAAAATACAGTTTTATATCTTTATGTTTGAAGCCTGAAATGTGACAAAAGGTCGCAAAGTTCAAGGGGGCCGAATACTTTCGCAAGGCACTGTATGTATCTTTGAGGAATTTTAATTATGAGATTATTGTTGTTTGAATTTGGCACCCTGCACTTTCACTGGCTGTTGTCAAATCGATCCCGTTAACGGGATTTCAGCCGTAGAAGACTATTAAAACCTTCCCCAACCAGAAACCGTGGATTGATGGCAGCATTCGCGCAAAACTCAAAGCGTGAACCACTGCTTTTAATCATGGCAATGCAACCGGAAACATGACCGAATACAAACAGTGTAGCTATTCCCTCCGCAAGGCAATCAAACAAGCTAAGTGTCAGTATAGAGACAAATGTGAGTCGCAATTCAACGGCTCAGACACGAGACGTATGTGGCAAGGTAAACAGTCAATCACAGATTACAAAAAGAAAACCAGCCCCGTCGCGGACACCGACGTCTTGCTCCCAGACAAATTAAACAACTTCTTTATTCGCTTTGACCGACACGGCCCGCTACCCAAACATGCAGGCTCTCCTTCACCGCAGCCAACGTGAGTAAAATATTTGAAAGTGTTAACCCTCGCAAGGCTGCCGGCCCTGATGGCATCCCTAGCCGCGTCCTCAGAGCATGCGCAGACCACCTGGCTGGTGTGTTTACGGACATATTCAATCAATCCCTATCCCAGTCTGCTGTTCCCACATGCTTCAAGAGGGCCACCATTGTTCCTGTTCCCAAGAAAGCTAAGGTAACGGAGCTAAACGACTATCGTAGCACTCACTTCCGTCATAATGAAGTGCTTTGAGAGACTAGTCAAGGATCATATCACCTCCACCCTACCTGACACCCTATACCCACTCCAATTTGCTTATCGCCCCAATAGGTCCACAGACAACGCAATCACAATCACACTGCCCTAACCCATCTGGACAAGAGGAATACCTATGTAAGAATGCTGTTCATCGATTACAGCTCAGCATTTAACACCATAGTACCCTCCAAACTTGTCATTAAGCTCGAGACCCTGGGTCTCGACCCCGCCCTGTGCAACTGGGTCCTGGACTTTGACGGGCCGCCCGCAGGTGGTGAGGGTAGGAAACAACATCTCCACCCCGCTGAAACTCAACATTGGGGCCCCACAAGGGTGCGTTCTCAGCCCTCTCTTGTACTCCGTGTTCACCCATGACTGCATGGCCATGCCCGCCTCCAACTAAATCATCAAGTTTGCAGACGACACTACAGTGATTACCAACAACGACGAGACAGCCTACAGGGCCCTCGGAGTGTGGTGTCAGGAAAATAACCTCACACTCAACGTCAACAAAACAAATGAGATGATCTTGGACTTCAGGAAACAGCAGAGGGAGCACCCCCTATCCACATCAACGGGACAGGAGTGGAGAAGGTGGAACATTTTAAGTTCCTCGCCGTAAAAATCACGGACAAACTGAAATGGTCCACCCACACAGACAGCGTGGCGAAGAAGGCGCAGCAGCGCCTCTTCAACCTCAGGAGGCTGAAGAAATGTGGCTTGTCACCAAAAGACTCACAAACTTTTACAGATGCACAATCGAGAGCATCCTGTCAGGCTGTATCACCGCCTGGTATGGCAACTGCTCCGCCCACAACCGTAAGGCTCTCCAGAGGGTAGTGAGGTCTGCACAACGCATCACCGGGGGCAAACTACCTGCCCTCCAGGACACCTACACCACCCGATGTCACAGGAAGGCCAAAAAGATCATCAAGAACAACAACCACCCGAGCCACTGCCGGTTCCCCCCGCTATCATCCAGAAGGCGAGGTCAGTACAGGTGCATCAAAGCTGGGACAGCTTCGATCTCAAGGTCATCAGACTGTTAAAAAGCCATCATTAACATTGAGTGGCTGCTGCCAACATACTAACTCAAATCTCTAGCCACTTTAATAATTAAAAATGGTATGTAATAAATGTATCACTATTCACTTTAAACAATGCCACTTTATATAATGTTTACATACCCTACATTACTCATCTCACAGGTATATACTGTACTCTATACCATCTACTTTATCTTGTCTATGCCGCACGGCCTTCGCTCAGCCATATATTTGTATGCACATATTCTTATTAATTCCTTTACACTTGTGTGTGTATAAGGTAGTTGTTGTGAAATTGTTAAATTACTTGTTAGATATTACTGCACGGTCAGAACTAGAAGCACAAGTATTTCGCTACTCTCACATTAACATCTGCTAACATATGTGTCCAATAAAATTGTATTTGATTTACAGACTATTTTATATATTTTTGACATACCGGGTGGAAGAAGTTGGCCTGGGCTCCCAAAGACAACAGTCTCAAGCACGTCTCCAGGTTCCCAGTCCGAACACTGGAGTGGAGTTGCTAGAGTGTAGGCCAAAGGAGGTTTGGTTAGCTAACAGATAATAAAAAACAGTTGATAAATTGGTGAATTAATGAGCTCAATGGCAATGAAGCCTGCAATCCAGGGCATGGTCTGGCTGCAATCTCTCACCTTACTGAGGTCCTTTGTGGTGACACTGTCATCCTCTCGACAGGGCATTCGATGGACATACGCCAGCATCTGATATTTGGCCTTGATGAATTCAGTTTTATGGGGACTGTGAAGGGAACAGAAAATCACACTTACAAACCTCAGACTGTCCAGGCAAACCTGACCCCAATGGCACTTTAATACAACATAGAGTCCAACAATGTGAGAGTGATAGATCATGGTGAGATGAGATACCCAGATTTGTCATCACATTGGTTTAAAATTATATTGTTTAACCTTCAACTAAAAGTTTGAAATGTGCCCCACTCACTGGACTCTGTCCTGGGGGTTGGCCTTGCGTTTCCCACTCGTGATAGACGAGGGGTCCAGAAGGCTGTGCTCCCAGATGGAGTTGGCCCCATTGCTGTACAATTTCTGAACCATCTACAAAGGAAGCAAACAATACAACCCAATAAGGGAAAACAACAATTGAAGAAGTTGACTGTTCTTGAGCATCAGTATAGCTGCTTGTGTGAGGTGCTCACCTGTAGCTGGGAGGGTGGCCATGGTGTATGAGTCAGGTGTCGGACTTGGGAACTGTGTCGGCCCAGACCCCGGTGGATGCTGCAGCACTCATCACAGATCAGCACGCCCCTGTTCACTGAGGCCCAGCACGGGCCTGGGAAACACACAACCTTTAGACTCAATATTACCACAAAGGCTCCGAGTCCACACAAACCATTTAGACTAAAAGAGAGTCACATCATTCTGCATGCATTCTTTTTCATAATTTCAGGTAGCTCCCTAACTACAAATGTCATAATTTTACTTTCACACAGCCACAAACGAGATATACCCCAACTAGTTTGCAAGCTAAAGTTATAAAACAAAGACTATTGTAAAGTCTAGATGGCATAAACTAACTAGCGACAATAACAAAGTTAAGGGCTACCAGCTGCTAACTAGCAACAGACAGCTAAGGTTAGCGGACTTCCCCATTCTTCTTGGACATTGTCATACTAGCAGCTAGTTTAGCTTGCAAGCAAAGCTATGCGTTGCTGGAACTACAAGCAATCAAACAGAATATGAATCCCTTTGAAAGTGAAAATCAAGCAAGCAAATATTAAAATAGCTTGCGTTACCATTACATACAACTGCTAACATAAACTAGCTATCATGCTACCTAAATTCCTAAGGCTAGCCAGCAATCGTTTAGCTTACCCTGGGAGCTACAATCAGCGCAGACCTCTCTGCTCCGCAGCCGCTTTGACATCCCTTTTTACTTTAGGTAGCAAACTAGTTGCTTGTATACAGAAAGTCCTTTAAACACTCCGTTTCAGACAGACAGTCATGAGACAGTTTACACTACTGTACAACGACGAGGTCAGAAAATTTGATGAGGAAAATGCTAACTGTCTAACGTTAGTTTATTTAGCTTCTTCTTCTTTGAGGATTATTGACGGACTACACTCATAAAGTGTATTGCCGCCACCTACGGGATAGTAAAAAATACCCCCAAAAAACAAAATATATTTTGGATGAGCAAGTTCATACTAATTACCAAAAACAAAAACACTAACCAAATTCATGCTACTGTACTAACCTGAATTTCAAACCAAAACAAAAAACTGTACTCCTTCAGTCGATTTAAATGTCTATTCAGATCTCTACACAGGCTCAGGAACCTGGGAGGGGGGAACCTCTTCATTCAGTACTCCCTGTAACATTTTGCCTCTAAAGTCCTGGGGATCCAGACATTTATTGCCGCCTTCACAATGATGTCTAGCTTCTTTGATTTGTTATTAGTTTGACTAGTGCAATTTGGCACTTGCGCTATAAACGCAACAAAGTCCACCTTCTTCACTATTGGTGTGTCGGGAACCTTCTCCTGCATGGCATTCACTGTAGACTGTGGGACATCCACTACCATTCCTTCAGTTATTTTCACTGCCTACACATAGGAGACCTGCTGGATTGCCCTGAACCTAGCTACTGTGACCTCCATCCGTACAGGGCACTCCGAGATCTCGGGAACGTGATTCCCATCACAATTACAACATCATGCCTCATCTGACTCTTCAACTACAAAATATTTATTGCTTTGACAAACACTTGCCACGTGTCCAAACTTTTTATAATTGCAAGACTGCAACGGCTTCTGTACATACGGTCTCACCGCATATCTCACATGCCAAAGTTGTATATAAGTTAGGAGAACCACTTCATCAAACGACAGCAACATCGATAGGCTTAGCTCCTTCTTTCCATTTATCATTTGATTCAAGTGACATGGGTCTACCACTCCTGGCATGTTACTAACATACATAGCTACCTCATTCAGGGCACGTGGCAACCCGTCATTCAGGGCATTGAGCCCCACCTGTTTAGGTAAAAAAATATTTAAAAATAAAATAATATATAGAGTATATATATATGTTTTGTTGTTGTTGCCTGTTTTGCAGGTTATTTTGACATTAATCAGTTTGCAAACATTGTAAAAAGAATAACAACTGAGTTAATAAAGCTGCATACAAACATGGTCTCTTTTTTGCTTTCTTGAGTAAGGCAGCTCCAAAATGCGGGTGTTTCAGCTTAGCTCAGTGCTTTTTGTGGCAGCCACTGGAAAATACGGCCCATAGGGGTTGATAATGTTCTCTAGTTGCGCTGTGATTGGCTCAGTTTTCTGGACACTACATCACCACCAAATCTATGGGGAGAGCTTGAAAATTCTAGCCCCTTAGGTGTTGCCATAGAGTTACATTAGAAGTGCCCATCCAATAAGGCTCAAGGTCATTGGCCACAGATAAAATTAAGTCAAATCACATTATATCTACCATAGCTTTGATTGAACTGATCATGTCAACATCTTAGCTAGCAAGCTAGACAAGCAGTCATCATCATGAATCACGTCGACAATCTACTGGCAAATCCTTTTCAAACCTTGTCATATGTCATATGGTGCTCTTCGGCCATTGGACATATATACATTACACAACAAGTTAGAAAATGAAAATTCAACAATGGGTGGTTTGGTAGGAATCAGTGGCTAACTGCAAGCAATAACTAACCTTCTATTCAGTGGAGTGGGTGTGTGGTCCAAGTCTGGGTTTAAGGGTCTCTTTTCCAAGCTTAAAAGGATAAACATTCAACACCATGGGCCAGAAAAGGTTTAATACATTGGCCACGATGTCAATCTGCCACGTTCAAAACAACTGGAAACTTGGAACTGGAAAATCTCTGACTTCAGTGAGTTCAAGACAACTGGGCACTCTGAAAATAACAAGCTCCAACTGGGAAAATACGCTTTGAACGGTCATCCTTCTCGGGCCTCTTTCTAGAGCTCCGACCTGAAGAACACTGACGTCACGATACTGTTCTGACTTGGTGGTGCACATGTAGCCTATAGCCTGTTTTGGAGAAATGTAATCATTGAATATTTTAAGAGCTTTCATTGCTTATATGCCCCCTTTATTTATCCTGCGGTTCTGACTTGGTGTACAGGGAGAATACTATAAAAACAGCCCATGTTCTGAATTCTGTCACTGTACATTTTAAAAGTGCTGACAAATAGTTACCTTGACTACATTCGTCCTATCTTGCTCATTAATGTCTTAATCGAAATTATGGATTTCGTCTTATCTGCTCATTGAAATTACGGATTGCCTCTTATCTGCTCGTCTTCCCTTTATGCCATAGTTTGTACATCTCAATTGTCAGTAGAAACCACATTTGTTTAGGCAAGTCAGCCATATCAGTTATGTTTTTTTTTAAAGGCAGTAAATGAGGCTGAATGAACTGTTTTGCTGCCAGACAAGGCTCTGCTGATAGACAGGTGGAGCAGTGGTAAGGATTCACTCCATGGTGCTGAAAGAAAGCTTTGTTGCTAGGGCAGCGTTATGTAGGCCCTAACAGTTTGTGGGAACCGTTTGTCATCCTTAAAGTGCAATCCATGTATTATTTAGTGCTGTGTTGTGTAGTGGCTTTGCTGGCATGCATCCAAAAATATTTTTTGAGTTTGCCTCACCAACATGTACATGCTAAAATCGCCACTGTACATCACTATCATCACGATACCCTCCCCAAAGAGCCCTCCCTCCCAGTTATGTCTGACATCAGCAACGGAAAGCAAGAGGCATCTGGTGTTGTGCCATTGAAAACGCATACTCAAAATTCTATACATATTTACATGAAATTGTGTTAGGTCTACTACTAATTTATTTTGATACGGGACGTGATAGCCTGCTTTTCACATTGACTACTATGGAGATTTTATTTATTAGCTGTTATCTAGACAATATTGGTTAGCTGACTACTGCAAATTAGTTATTATTACTGTCAATAATCATATATAGTCTATATGAGTTGGAGATAATCACAGATTGCCTAGCTAAATAAGACAGTGGAATACCTTTCAACCCACACATTTAACCCCTTATTGTGTGTGTTTGTGTGTGTGGATATATACTGTTGAGTGAGCGAGAGAGGGCGCGCGCGCTTGTACCTGCCTTTGTGTGTAACTTACCTGCGTGCTTCCTTGCATCCTTTATCAATCATAGACTGTAAATACAGGCCATATCATCAAGATTGACTGTGTATTGCACCGTGTGGCGTGTGTTGCTTTAAAGGGGGCGTTCGGCCGCATCTTCACAATCGGCCAGAGTGTAAACTGAAGAGAGGCTCATTTGAAGCAAATAGCTGTCTTTGTGCAATTGAATAAACAGCAACAGTGGGGCGCAATGGGAGGTAATATGTTTCAATAATTTCGTTTTTCTATTTTAATAGGGGGGACCAATCAACATAGGCTTGAATGCCTCGGCAGCTTTCGAATGATACTGTTATTTTCTTATTCCAGAGGCCGAGACGCGCCATAAATTGCTGCGCAATGTGAAGAAAGAGGTGGGTGCCTATCTATTTGCAATGTTTATAACAACTAATTATTAGAACTAACCTTGGTCATGGATCGCTGGCAGCAGTTCTGTTTTTATTGGGATTGACAAAATCAGATTGTAAAATAGGGAGCTCTAATCGAATTGATATGTTTCAATAAAATGTTGCCTAATTGTGAGAATGTAGCCTAATATGTTTTTTTATTTTATCGTTATTTAATTATAAACGGTGCGTTCATGCATTCAGTGACGACTTGGATTGAAATACTTGGATTATAGCCTATGCAGAGAAATCATAATCATAATTTGGTCTCAGTAGGTAGCCTAAGTAATAACGCCAAGATCAGTGTAACGGTTAGTTAAGGTATGGATCCGTTATCTGCATGTGAATACGTGTGTATGTCACAGTGCAGAGCCAATAAGCATCACAATTTATATGATTATTGATAACTGCTTTTACTGAGATGTCTTTCATGTGTAATGCTCGTGCTGTAATGGAGGGCAATTCAGTTCACTGGGCGCTAATATCTCCGATAGCCTAGTGCCCCTCTCTCTTTTATATAAAACACAACACCAAATCAATTGATAAGATTGTCTTGCTTCATCCAGTGTTTAGAAAGTTAAAGTGTAACTGACAGCATTTTAGCAACATTAAATCTTATTGAAATCTGTTCATATACACCCCCAGGAAGAATATGACACTTTTTAAAAACATTTTTGATGCGAGCACTTAGATATATGGTCATTTTCATAAATTCTTAGGATGTTGCGGTTGTTCCATGATGTTCCAGTTTATTATTTGGCGACTCCTCACCGTTATCTGACCCCACCACCTCTGCAAGAGATCCCCATCTGTTAGCTACAGCCATGTCATACTTCTTCAAAGGAAACTTGGCTTATGGTATAGTTTGGGCTGCAGAGAGGAGACTACCTCCCTGTCTGGCTCCTTTTCTGTGTAGCTGCATGCTGGTGTGTCCTCTGTCCATTTAAGAGTTGCACTTTGTTGTTTTAGGGGGGGGGGAGTACATCATTAGCAGTAGACTATATAGTGTACTCATTTGTATGGATAGCACTGACCAGTGGTGTAGTGTAGGGTAAACGCAAGTAAACACAGTTTACTCAGATTTAGCAGAAAAATGCATGGAAAGTACCCAGCTTTTCTGGACAAATGCATGGAAAGTATAGGAAAGCTGACTTTTTCCCCCCACAACCAGCTTTCAAAGTTTACACAATTTTTTTTATCACTAAATCACTGGCACTGTTCATCTTTGTGACATTTCTAGAAGAGGAAAATAACGGTCTGGACAACAGACCAAGTGATTGGCTATTCACTTCCATTGTTTGTAATTATGAGAGCTTGATCTTTGACAGAGCTGAATAAATAAATGGGTGACTTTCATTGGTGATACATATTAGAATGTTATCTATAGATAACTTACTACACACACACACACACATACACACAACATGCATCATCACGCACGCACGCACGCACACACACGCTCACACAGGCACATGCAAGACAAAAGACCCTTATTCTGACAAGTTATTCATGGCAGCAATTCTTATTGTGAGTCTTGTGAAGGCAATCATTGGCTCTGGTGCCCGCTGGGGTGTAAACAGGATGTTTTATTCAGTAGTGTGTGGGTTGGAGACTTCCACATTTAGCTTCACCATGCCTGTGGAGGCCTCATCACACTGGGGACATGACTGGCACCAGGTCATGCAGCAAGGAAGAGGGTCTTAGTTGGTGATACTAAATATACTGTATCTCAAACTCTGACAGGTTTTCCCAGTTTTTCGAGTAGATTTGATTGGATTTCTTTCTCACAATGTTCACAATTTCTCTGTACTGTATAATTCCAGAATCTGGGAATTGGTCACAATATATTTTACTAGTGCGCGGTTTTTTACACTGGTCAAGCTCTGTCTTGTCTGAAGTGATACATATCTGCATGCTCACTTGCATTCCCTCGCCACCCTCCCTCTGCCTACCTGTGATGATCTATTGTTGCGTAATCACTCCCCAACCTTCTACACTTTGATTTTCTTTCTGTTTCCTCATGTCAGAACCTGTCTCTTCATCTGCCTGTTAAATTATAGCCAACTTCACCTTTATCTCGCTCTTTTCTTCCCAGGTGAAACAGATCATGGAAGAGGCAGTGACTCGGAAGTTTGTGCATGCAGACAGCAGCCATATAATATCCTTCTGTGGTGAGTGTGTTCATGAAGTAGTGTATTACTTATTTAATCAGTGTTGCAGATTTTACAGTTTGTCAAGGCCAATTTGTTTGTAAACAGAAGTACTGACAGTTCGTATTGCTCATTGGAGTTTTGACTTGCCTATATCTTTTGTGCTGGTTTGCTATCCCCCAGTTAAAGTTTATGCAGATAGATTAGAGATGGATTCATTAAACTGATCTACAAGCCCACTGCAGGACTTCAGTGCCATATGGCACTGCTGCAGTCATCTGATGGGAGGGAGGGTGCCGTGGTTGATGGGCAGGCCTAGCTGCATAACTGCTTTGGGTGGGTCTAAGTGTTGATTCAATGACTGCTTAGCTGATGTGTAACAGATGCACAAGTGCTTGGTTTATCATCTTGGACCAAACACCATTACGATTGTAACGAGAGCAAGAGAGGAGTGGATAGAAGCAAGAGGTTGTAGTAAGTTAGAAACTCACATGTTTCGTGAGATGAGTAACTTTATCTCCAAAGAGCACCTTTCTTTCCCTTCTCAAAGACCCATGCAGTGCTGATATTCTCTATGAACTGAAGAATCACTGTTGGTTTGAACTTGTCCTTTGTAAACCTCCACCCCCATCCCTCTGGTGTCACAGCCTCACATTTCACACTTGTGATATGACACATAGGATTATTGTTCCATTAACAGCTCACTAGTAAGATTCTGGAGTCAAAAGCAGGGGGATTATTATTTGGTCTCCCAAGTTTTATAAGCAAAAATTGTATTTATTTTTTTATTTATGTTTTTTTCTTCTAAAAAATGTTTTATTTTTGGACATGTCAGCTTCAAGTGATTTTACTTTTGTAAATCTGTTCCATAGTATTCCCACGCATAATAGAGAGATGATGTATATCTGTTTGGGCTTCTATAAATTACTTGTAATTATGTTCCGGCCCCCTGACCATCCGCTCAAGACAAAAACGGCCCGCGGCTGAATCAAGTTGATGATTCCTGCCATAGACGTACAGTTAATTTCACATACAAAATCTTAACTGATTGTATGGTCAGACATTTACTCATGACTACATTGACATTTACAGAGCAAAGTGACATCAGGCATCATCCTGTGGAGTTGAAATGTCAAGCCATGTCAAGTCCTGCCACCTCCTACTACCCCAATCTGCGTACGGTCACATTCTCAACCAAACACAGCTTGATTCGTTACACTATTCAAAGGTGTTGATACTACATCTCCACACATCCATGGATACCCTACACTCTTTGAAAAAAGGGTTCCAAAAGGGTTCTTGGGGAAGGATAAGGTTCTACCAACAACCGTTTGATCAGAATAACTATTTTTGTAAGACAAGAGTTATTTGTAAGACAAAAGGTTCTACCTAGAAGAACCGTTAACATCTTAAGAACCATTTTTGGGAAGAAAGGGTTCTTTGATAACTCTTTGGAAGGCAAGAAGGGTTTATAAATAGAAACATATATAATATTTCCCAGTTTGACTCCAATATCTGTGTTTTTGCATGTACATTGATTGGTTGATACATTTTATGCTACACAAAGATAAATAACATACATCTAAACTAATCCAATCTGTTGGATTTATTGCTCCTGTTACTGAGATATTTGTTCCAGTTTAGATGATTGAGGTAGTCTCAGTATTCTTCCCTACCCTGGCAGTCATTTTGGATGCAGGTTGCGGGTGATTAACAATTCCACTTGCTGGATATCCTAACTCTGTCTGGATTCCAATAGGAATTAGAAATAACTTTGCAAGCCAGCATAATGTGACTTGCAGGCCGGATGTGGCCTGTACACCAGGAAACTCCTAACACCACTATTTTAGGGTATAGCTAGGCCCTCAAAGAAAAGCTTGGTGTGCATGTATTGTCATAAATAATACAATTTAAAGGCTAATGAGGCTAGTAGAACCCTCCATAGATGGTTCTAGGAAGAACCTTTAGATTATAAAATGGTTCTTGGTAGAACCCTTCATAGAGGGTTCTAGGCAGAACTATATACAGGGGGTCATTTGAAGGATCCTACATAGAGGGTTCTAGATAAAAACCCTCTGCAAATGGTTCTACCCTGCACCAAAAAGGGTTCCTCTATGGGGACAAACCAAAGAATCCTGTATGGTTTTAATTGGCACCTTTTTTTATAAGAGTGTAGCAACAGTAAACAGCATTTGTCGGTTTTCAGTCTATTTCTGGTCCTGTTGAGAGCCACCTGCGCCTGCCCTCCAACCCATCCCTGCCTCTCTGCAGTAGCACTCAAAATGTCCAAGGGTTTCTCACTTAATTTTCACCGGGTGCTCCTGAAAAATATCAAACTTTGCTAGGGAAATCCATAAACAGTATGTGGTTTACTTGTTGTTTACAGGGTATCATAGCTTAGTGAATATCGCTTTGGGGAAAACCAAACTGTGTTTACTGTTTGTGTCTGTATATTCTGTACTATGTGTGTCAACAGCTGTAGTGGAGGCATGTGTGCTCCATGGGCTGAAGAGGCGAGCAGCGGGCCTCCTGTGCAGTAATAAGGTAGCAGCACTCTTCATGAAGGTGGGGAAGAGCTTCACCCCGGTGGAGGAACTGTGTCAAAAGGTCCAAGAACTAGAGCAGCTCATCGAGACCAAGTAAGACAATGATCTTGGATAGTAATTCCCATCACCCCCCCCCCCCCCCCCCCTCCACACACACACACAGATGTCAAAAGTATACCACATTTGTACACCACATTTGTATACCACAGTATACCACATCTCCTCTCCTCTCCTCCAGCAGACAGGCTCAACTAAATAATGTCAGTGTTCCGAAACAACCCAGGGTGACCAACCTCCCCCCCCAGGGCTTGAGGAACCTGTGGATCCGCACTGCTCTCATGGAGAAGCTTCTGGACAAGATTGTCATGTACCTAGTGGAGAACAGCAGGTTAATCAACTGATCAGCTTCTGGCTGATATTGTGTTTGATCTTACAAATCCCAATAGTTGCTGTTCAATGTATAGCCTACTACTCATATCCCTTTCACACTAAGTCATTTTTCTACTAACTATACCATACCACCAACTATTGCCGGAATCAAAGCCAAAACTGTTATTTCCCGCCTAACGACCAAGTAATTATTTCGGTAAAGTTCTGGCTACGGCTCAGTATGAAACGTAGCCGTAATGCTGGGCAGGCATTGGCACGCACTACTCTCTTAAACTCTTGATGGTTGCTAGGCAGAGGCAGTAAACCATCCTCCTGCCAGTTCTACAATTTGGCTAGGGAAATGTTAGCTAAGTTAAGGTGAATGCTGCTTATGATCATCTTGTCTAGTTGGATAATTATTTAGAACATTTTGCCAGCATGTTATGTAATATATTATTTTGCTCTTCACTCGCAGACGCTTAGTAGCCTAGGCCTACTCCTGACTAAAACCCTGTGTCTTCACTGACTTGTCTCAATCAATGTGATTTTGTTTAATTGAATCTCTATCTGTATGGACTATTTGGTCAATTGGTTTCAGGCTGGGCAAATGGAGGTGGTATAGCTCATCTGTTCGTTTGGTTATCTACAATATCGCTGATCAGAAACATTTAGCAATAATAGGCTATCACTTTTTTTATATGACAGCTGTTCCACACATTCCCGTGACACAAGTTGTGTGGGAACAATATTATTTGTATTTTACTATATTTTTATTCTATCATATTCTTACTACAAAATATATGGGTGTGGACTGTGATCGGGGTAGGTGTGTCTTGACTGTTTAATGAACAAAATAGATCTCATTTGGACATAACATAATTAAACTCAAAATATGTAATTCTATTGTTTTGAAAATGACTTTTATTAGTCTTATACTTCGTAGGACTTGCCTTAACAAATGAATAATAGATGTATTTTTGAATGTGTATATTCAATGGATTTATTAAAATAAACGCCCACTCACATCTGCACATTACTATTACCACTTGTCACTGACCTGCCGGAATGCTCACAGGAGGTATAAAAGGCATGTGTAGAGAAATGTGGGAGAAATGGGGTCATATAAACATTGCCATTTCTTTTGTCAAAATACTGTAAATCTTATGCAAAAACAGTATTACAGTCACTTTTCAGAGTCTTGCACCATTTTTAGTAAACATGATTTTCTGTCTTCTAGTACTTTCTATGACAGGGAGGCCATTCTAATGGATGCTGTGGATGGACCAATCCTTGCCTCTCTGTTAGGTATTAATGGACCTCTTCTTATAGCTTCTATTGCCAGAATGTGGCCAGACAGATCTGATAAGATAAGAAATAGCACATTGAATGGCACATTACAGTGACTGTGACTCCCTCTAAGATAACCTATAAATACAACATGACATACAGTTGAAGTCGGAAGTTTACACACACCTTAGCCAAATACATTTAAACTCTGTGTTTCACAATTCCTGACATTTAATCGTAGTAAAAATTCCATGTCTTAGGTCAGTTAGGATCACCACTTTATTTTAAGAATGTGAAATGTCAGAATTATAGTAGATAGAAAAAAATCTTAAATAAATAATTCTATCATAAAAGCATTCCCAGTGGGTCAGAAGTTTACATACACTCAATTAGTATTTGGTAGCATTGCCTTTAAGTTGTTTAACTTGGGTCAAACGTTTCAGGTAGCCTTCCACAAGCTTCCCACAATAAGTTGGGTGAATTTCGGCCCATTCCTCCTGACAGAGATGGTGTAACTGAGTCAGGTTTGTAGGCCTCCTTGCTCGCACACGCTTGTTCAGTTCTGCCCACACATTTTCTATGGGATTGAGGTCCGGGCTTTGTGATGGACACTCCAATACCTTGACTTTGTTGTCCTTAAGCCATTTTGCCACAACTTTGGAAGTATGCTTGGGGTCATTGTCCATTTGGAAGACCCATTTGTGACCAAGTTTTAACTTCCTGACTGATGTCTTGAGATGTTGCTTCAATATATCCACATCATTTTCCTTTCCTCATGAAAGGAAAGGAAAGTGCATCAGTCCCTCCTGCAGCAAAACAACATGATGCTGCCACCCCCGTGCTTCACGGTTGGGATGGTGTTCTTCAGCTTGCAAGCTTCCCCCTTTTTCCTCCAAACATAACGATGGTCATTATGGCCAAACAGTTGTATTTTTGTTTCATCAGACCAGAGGACAGTTCTCCAAAAAGTACGATCTTTGTCCCATGTGCAGTTGCAAACCATAGTCTGGCTTTTTTAATTGTGGTTTTAGAGCAGTGGCTTCTTCCTTGCTGAGCGGCCTTTCAGGATATGTCGATATAGGACTCGTTTTTACTGTGGATATAGATT
This sequence comes from Oncorhynchus clarkii lewisi, assembly GCF_045791955.1. Classification (NCBI taxonomy): domain Eukaryota; kingdom Metazoa; phylum Chordata; class Actinopteri; order Salmoniformes; family Salmonidae; genus Oncorhynchus; species Oncorhynchus clarkii. The sequence continues at coordinate 22,020,969 of NC_092158.1, forward strand.
TTGTACCTGTTTCCTCCAGCATCCTCACAAGGTCCTTTGCTGTGGTTGTGGGATTGATTTGCACTTTTTGAACCGAAGTACGTTCATCTCTAGGAGACAGAACGCGTCTCCTTCCTGAGTGGAGTGACAGCTGCGTGGTCCCATGGTGTTAATACTTGCATACTATTGTTTGTACAGATGAACGTGGTTCTTTCAAGCGTTTGGAAATTGCTCCCAAGGATGAACCAGACTTGTGGAGGTCTACAATATTTTCTCTGAGGTCTTGGCTGATTTCTTTTGAATGTCAAGCAAAGAGGCACTGAGTTTGAAGGTAGGCCTTGAAATACATCCACAGGTAGACCTCCAATTGACTCAAATTATGTCAATTAGCCTATCAGAAGCTTCTAAAGCAATGACATAATTTTCTGCAATTTTCCAAGCTGTTTAAAGGCACAGTCAACTTAGTGTGTGTAAACTTCTGACCCACTGGAATTGTGATACAGTGACTTATAAGTGAAATAATATGTCTGTAAGCAATTGTTGGAAAAATGACTTGTGTCATGCACAAAGTAGTTGTCCTAACCGACTTGCCAAAACTATAGTTTGTTAACAAGAAATTTGTGGAGTGGTTGAAAAACGACTTTTAATGACTCCAACATAAGTGTATTTAAACGTCTGACTTCAACCGTAGGAGACTAGTGCTTAACAGTGGATATTACCTTATTTCAGATAAGGACATAGCTCTGTGGTTTAGAAGATAAATATACTGGTTACTAACTCCAAATTGACTTTATACTCACACTCATAACAGACAAGTGCATTTACCTCTTCCTGTGAGCGTAACAATGACATAACTGGTACCTCGTTATTTCACTCTGTAGGATGATGGTTTAGTACAGTTCTTTAGGGGCTAGAAATAGTGATTTCACTTTTCCACGCCCAAACTGTTGTGGATCTCAGTGTTTTGTTGCTTTTACTCTTGCAGTCGGCCCCTGTGCTCTGGAGTACACTAAGGTGAAGACAGCCGACCACTTCTGGACAGACCCATCTGCTGATGAGCTAGTCCAGAGACACCGCATCCACAGTGGCCACTGTCGCCAGGACTCCCCCTCCAGGCGACCTGCCCTGGTCAGTGTGTGGATGATGTGTTTGTAAATGAATGATGTGTGTGAAGTATATGATGTATAAAAAATTGTCAAATGGTCTTTTCTATTAGATCCAGAAGAGGCAGTCCAGTGGCAGTATGGAGGACCGGCCCATCCTGTGGGCTAGGGACTATGTTGAGTCCCTCCATCAGAACAACAGAGCTACACTGCTGTTTGGCAAGAACAACGTCCTGGTGCAGCCGGTATGTGTATGTGTGTGCATGTGTGTGATTTAAAGGATCTGACATAACTTTTTATCACTGTTTAAACAGCAGGGAATGCTTTGTAACAAATATCTTGTCTTGGTCAACAGAGGGATGACATGGAGGCTATTCCAGGGTACCTGTCTCTCCACCAGACTGCAGATCTCATGACCCTGAAATGGACGCCCAACCAGCTCATGAATGGCACTGTGGCAGATGATACTGAAAAAAGGTAATGTAATATCAAATCACAGTAATAGAAACATATTCAGACACTCATATTTGTCCACTGAGCATGCCAAATTATATATGATTTGTTCACACATTTATTTTCCTACAGTGTTTACTGGGACTTTGCCATGACTATTCGCCTGGCGGAGATTGTTTATCTGCACTGCCATCAGCAAGGTACAGGAACCTCTCTTAATTATGTAGTCCTATAGCTTTGTATACATTTGTTTGTTTGTGTGTTATTGACCTTGTGATCATGTTTTTTCCCAGTGGACAGTGGTGGGACAGTGGTTCTGGTGAGTCAGGATGGGATCCAGAGGCCTCCACTGCGGTTCCCCCGGGGAGGACACCTGCTCCAGTTCCTGACCTGCCTGGAGACGGGCCTGCTGCCACACGGACAACTGGATCCCCCGCTCTGGTCCCAGAGGGGAAAGGTCTGCATTATTCCGATCTCAATTCATGTTTACTGTAGCCATTATGTCCACATCCACTAAATTAAGCCTGATGGTATGATTTAGCTAGTTGTTTCTAAAACATTAAAACAGGGTCATCTATAGCATAATGTATGTTGTTTGGCTGAGGATAACTCTGATCTCTGTGTTAGTACACTGCTGCCAGAGGAATACTTTTACACTGACATTGATCTTATCCACCAATTTAGCCTCCAAGTAGAAAATAACATTGACCTGCCAAAGCAAAGGGAACACGGTCTGAAGGTTTTTTATATGGGTTGTGATGATGAAAGTGGTAGTGATAGCAGATCTGGGAATATAACTCACAGGCTGCAATAGAATATAGCTTTGTAAGGGTTGTGGTATATTACCAGCAGGGCAGTGAAATAATATAAAACCTAGGAATTTAAGTATGAGTGGGGTCTTAACACATCCTCTGGATAACATGAAGGACATTTGCGAGACCAAGGACAAGGATATTGACTTGAGACTGGCCTTCTCAGGCTGGATCATTAATTGTATCTAGCCTAGTCGTGCTTCACAATTAAACGATAGGGATCTGAGTTTTAGAGTAAGATAAAATAAAACTTTAATCACTCTCGCAAATCATCATCATAACATCCCTTTGTCTTATACTGAGTGCAGTACATCCCTTTGTCTTATACTGAGTGCAGTACATCCCTTTGTCTTATACTGAGTGCAGTACATTCCTTTGTCTTATACTGAGTGCAGTACATTCCTTTGTCTTATACTGAGTGCAGTACATTCCTTTGTCTTATACTGAGTGCAGTACATTCCTTTGTCTTATACTGAGTGCAGTACATTCCTTTGTCTTATACTGAGTGCAGTACATTCCTTTGTCTTATACTGAGTGCAGTACATTCCTTTGTCTTATACTGAGTGCAGTACATTCCTTTGTCTTATACTGAGTGCAGTACATTCCTTTGTCTTATACTGAGTGCAGTACATTCCTTTGTCTTATACTGAGTGCAGTACATTCCTTTGTCTTATACTGAGTGCAGTACATTCCTTTGTCTTATACTGAGTGCAGTACATCCCTTTGTCTTATACTGAGTGCAGTACATCCCTTTGTCTTATACTGAGTGCAGTACATTCCTTTGTCTTATACTGAGTGCAGTACATTCCTTTGTCTTATACTGAGTGCAGTACATTCCTTTGTCTTATACTGAGTGCAGTACATCCCTTTGTCTTATACTGAGTGCAGTACATTCCTTTGTCTTATACTGAGTGCAGTACATTCCTTTGTCTTATACTGAGTGCAGTACATCCCTTTGTCTTATACTGAGTGCAGTACATTCCTTTGTCTTATACTGAGTGCAGTACATTCCTTTGTCTTATACTGAGTGCAGTACATTCCTTTGTCTTATACTGAGTGCAGTACATCCCTTTGTCTTATACTGAGTGCAGTACATTCCTTTGTCTTATACTGAGTGCAGTACATTCCTTTGTCTTATACTGAGTGCAGTACATTCCTTTGTCTTATACTGAGTGCAGTACATCCCTTTGTCTTATACTGAGTGCAGTACATCCCTTTGTCTTATACTGAGTGCAGTACATTCCTTTGTCTTATACTGAGTGCAGTACATTCCTTTGTCTTATACTGAGTGCAGTACATCCCTTTGTCTTATACTGAGTGCAGTACATCCCTTTGTCTTATACTGAGTGCAGTACATTCCTTTGTCTTATACTGAGTGCAGTACATCCCTTTGTCTTATACTGAGTGCAGTACATTCCTTTGTCTTATACTGAGTGCAGTACATCCCTTTGTCTTATACTGAGTGCAGTACATTCCTTTGTCTTATACTGAGTGCAGTACATTCCTTTGCCTACAGGGAAAGGTTTTCCCTAAATTGCGGAAGAGGAGTCCGCAGGGCTCTGTGGAGTCTGTGTCGGATAAAGAAGAGGACGAGGCCACTGACTATGTCTTTCGGATCCTGCTTCCTGGTACTCCGTCAGACTTTGGTATGTCACTTGTGATCTTCTTATTCTGTATCGATTTTCTGTTCAAATATGTTCAGAATAAACTTTTTCATTCATTTTTTTTGCTCGCTCTCATTCTTTTGTTGACCATTGTCCCATGTGCCTTCCCTCAGCCCCTCTCTGTCCAGCCCATGTGTCTCGGCCTGTATCTGTAGTCCTGTGAATCTGCGAACACCCTCCATTAGTTACCCTGGATTTGAGACAATACATGGGCATCAAGTTGTCTTTGTCACACCTACATCTTCTGTCTTGGTTTGTCAATGTTTCCATGGTTATTATGAAAGAAAGTCACCCAAATCCTCTATCAGTTCTAGACGATCTTGTAGCTGTTGCTAACGACAATAACAATAACGACGATGTTCATGCTGATGATAACATTGAGCCTGTTGTTTGCTGTCCAGTGGCTCCAGAGCTGATGGACCAGGCGTTGAACATGTGGCACCCCACACCTAGGAAGTCCTCCTGTTTCTCCTGCGCTCTCAACGGATCCCGTGTTGGCTCACTACCCAACGGCTGCAACCAGGACAGGGCTCCCCTGAAACTCCTCTGTGACACCATGAAGTACCAGATCATTTCCCGTGCTTTCTATGGTTGTGAGTACATGCATCATAAATTAATTTAGGAAAGACCGATTCAAATGCTATAATCTTCATGCAGTGGCATACTGCAGCTTCACAAGGGCGAGGGCGTCTTGCGGGAATGTTTTGTACGCCAGTGTCTTCATGTTATGGTTGGATTGATAACCATGCACGTTTCTTCACTTCTTCATTGAAGGGCTTGCCTACTGCCGTCACCTGTCCACTGTTCGTATCCACCTCTCTGCCCTGGTCAACCCCACCATCGTCGACCCTAACGTGCCTCATGATGCCCAGGAAGGACTCACTGTGGATGTCTGGAGCAGCTTCCTCCAGGACCGCTCTGTAAGATCTACTGTACCATCTGCTCATCATTCTCAACACACTGTACACACAACCACAACATGCAGTGATTGTGTATGTTCTTCAAGGCTTAGATAACTGATCACAGTGTGAATGTAACTGCTTCATCAACATCCCACTGATAGGCGTACAGAATCACACAGCAGCTGATGACAGTACTGTATTGAGTCTGTATGTAATCACATTCACAATCTTTTCTCCTGCAGGCATATGATGAGCATGAGCTTCTGCGTCTGGTGTACTATGGTGGTGTGGCTCCTACAATACGCAAGGAGGTCTGGCCATTCCTGCTGGGACACTACCACTTCGATATGACCCAGAAATGTAGGATGGAGGTGGGTATTGTTATATTGTAATGTGGTACAATTATGGAACTCAGGAATCAAAGTAGGAAGGAGGGTCAAATGTACACACTAGTGACCCTGTGTGTTTATAATCTGTGTACAGGTGGATGAGCAGGTGCGGGCCTGCTATGAGCAGACTATGAAAGAGTGGCTGGGCTGTGAGGCCATCGTAAAGCAGAAAGAGGGGGAGAAGCATGCTGAAGCCATAGCCAAGTGCAACTCTGTGGCCAGTGTGGACAGACCAGGACCAGTGCAGAGAGACTCCACCATCAGCACTGATGTAAGTGGGCCATACCAGTCCCATTTGATGAGTGCAACACATGACAGAATTTGTGACTCATACTCATATGGTTAACACACTTACATATGTCTCTCCCCATGCTGTTCTGGTCTCTTCCTGGTTGGCATTTGTCTCATCCTCCTACACCAGTCCTCACAGAGCATTGGTTCAGACAAACAGATTGCCCACTCACAGAGTGACTCCAGAAGTAGCACACAGGTATAGTATGTTTATACTGAATGATTTTAATAGAATATCTTGATTAGAGTTCGACCAATTATGATTTTTCAACGCCGATAACGATTATTGGAGGACCAAAAAAGCTGATACCGATTAATCGGCCGATTTAAAAAAAAATGTATTTGTAATAATGACAATTACAACAATACTGAATGAACACTTATTTTAACTTAATATAATACATCAATAAAAATCTATTTAGCCTCAAATAAATAATGAAACATGTTCAATTTGGTTTAAATAATGCAAAAACAAAGTGTTGGAGAAGTAAAGGTGCAATATGTGTCATGTAAAAAAGCTAACGTTTGAGTTCCTTGCTCAGAACATGAGAACATATGAAAGTTGGTGGTTCCTTTTAACATAAGACTTCAATATTCCAAGGTAAGAGGTTTTAGGTTGTAGTTAATATAGTATTTATAGGACTATTTCTCTCTATACCATTTGTATTGCATATACCTTTGACTATTGGATGTTCTTACAGGCACTTTAGTATTGTCAGTGTAACAGTATAGCTTCCGTCCCTCTCCTCGCCCCTACCTGGGCTCGAACCAGGAACACATCGACAACAGCCACACTCGAAGCAGCGTTACCCATCGCTCCACAAAAGCCGCAGCCCTTGCAGAGCAAGGGAAATAACTAATCTAAGTCTCAGAGCGAGTGACGTTTGAAACGCTATTAGCGCACACCCAGCTAACTAGCTAGCCATTTCACATCGGTTACACCAGCCATTAGGCTGATAGGCTTGAAGTCATAAACAGAGCTGTGCTTGCAAAGAGCTACTCACAAAACGCACAAAAGTGCTGTTTGAATGAATGCTTACGAGCCTGCTGCTGCCTACCATCGCTCAGTCAGACTGCTCTATCAAATCATAGACTTAATTATAACATAATAACACACAGGAATATAAGCCTTTGGTCATTAATATGGTCAAATCCGGAAACTACCATTTCGAAAACGAAACCTTTATTATTTCAGTGAAATACGGAACCGTTCGGTATTTTATCTAACGGGTGGCATCCCTAAGTCTAAATATTCTTGTTACATTGCACAACCTTCAATGTTATGTCATAATTCTGGCAAATTAGTTCAGGTCAGGTACAGTCGTCCAACGATTGTGCTTTTTTTTTCAAATGTGCTTTTGTTAAATCATCCCCCAGAGTTCCATCGATTATATGCAACGCAGGACACGCTAGATAAACAAGTAATATCATCAACCATGTGTAGTTATAACTAGTGATTATGATTGATTGTTTTTTATAAGATAAGTTTAATGATAGCTAGCAAATTACCTTGGCTTCTACTGCATTCGCATAACAGGCAGGCTCCTCATGGAGTGCAATGAGGGCCAGGTGGTTAGAGCGTTGGACTAGTTAACTGTAAGGTTACAAGATTGGATCCCCCGAGCTGACAAGGTGAAAATCTGTCGTTCTGCCCCTGAACAAGGCAGTTAACCCACCGTTCCTAGGCCGTCATTGAAAATAAGAATGTTTTATTAACTGACTTGCCTAGTTAAATAAGGGTATAAAAAAATTAAAAATAAAAACATCTGCAAAATCGGCGCCCAAAAATACCGATTTCCAATTGTTATGAAAACTTGAAATCGGCCCTAATTAATCGGCCGGTCCGATTAATCGGTTGACCTGTAATCTTGATAATACTTGGTATTCACTCTCCTATGGTCTGCTGTTGCAGGCATTTTGGTTTGTCGAGGAAGTGGAACTGATTGAATCTGAGACTAAGCGAGAGAAAAGCAAAGAGCGGTCCAAAACCCCACTGAAAGACCTCCGAGATGTAGCCATCCCAAATGGTACCTCAGACTCTGGGGACCCATCCTTCTACAGCTTGTCTGTTGACTCAGGTCTTCCAGAACAGCCTCAAAGCACAAACAACAGCAACAGTCCTGTATCTGACTCACCAGTCAGACCAGCAGCCACTCAGCCATCACCAGAGCCATCAGCGGTCCAAGGAGCTGCATCTAGCCTAGTGGCCAAGGCTGAGCCACCCCTAATAGAGAGTCATTTCACTGTCTTGGGAACTGAAGTTGGATCTGAAGACCTAAAGCTGCCGATAACAGTTGACGACAAGGCTGCATCAGCCGGAGAGTTCAAGGCCCCAGAGCGTGAAGTGGTTGAAAGCTCTAGATTGGTAGAAATCGTGAAAACCTCAGAGAAAGTTGAAGAGGGTTCTGACAAAAAATATGCAAAGTCCTTAGGAAATGTTGAAATGGAAGAAAACAACGTTATAGCAGATGGGTTGTCTGAAGTTTCCACCACAGAAGACACAAAGCTCCTTGTGAGAGCAGTGTTTGCAACTGAGAATACTGATATTCTGAAACTAGAAATGGAGGTTTCTAATGTATATATTCCAGCTCCGCCACTAGGCGAGGCCACATTTACTAAAACACAAGAGAACAAAGCCACAACGACAGAGCCCTTCTGTTCCAGAGAGCCCTCTGTAACAGAAGGAAATAAAGATTCAACAACGATAAGGGAGGCTGGTATTGCTGATAAAGAGGACACAACCTCCTCTGAAATGGAAGAAATCACAGAATCTGAATTTCAAAAAATGCAAACCCCTCCAACCAGCAAGGCTTGTGTTTGTGAGAAAGACGTGGATAGTACTAAAGAAAAGGTTGCAGATGTATTTGTAACCAAACCATTAGACTCTGTGGAGGACAATTTCCCTGAGAATTACAATAACAAAGCTGCAGAAATGACAGCTGCCATAGATTCAGAGAAACATGCACCTGCATTGCCAGTACTGAATCCACCCCTGCCTGAGGCCAGGGCCAGTGTTACAGTGACATTCCACTCTAGGCGATCTCCTGATACACTAGATTCTGATGACTCGCCCTCCGCCTTAGAGATGGAGGATATTCCCACGGCCTGGGCTAGACCTTTGTCTGGCCTGATGGCTCCCCCAGCTGCCCCCTTGGCCCTGGGGAGAGTTGGCTCAGGGGAGCCTGTCCTGGATGCACCCTCCAACAATAGTCCTGATGAAACAGAGCTAGCCCTGTCTGAGGAGGAGCCTGAGATGGAAAGTCTCTACACTCAGTCTGACTCTGTGGTTGAGACAGAGGAACTCAAACCTGATGTCTTACCAGTGGCAGTGTCCCCAGCAGGGACTACCTATTCTGTAAGTACTCCAAATGAGGTACCTACCGTATGTGTACTGTAATGAATGTCACAGCTTTTGAGGTTAATTGGCTAAGGGTTGGTTTAACATACAGTACCCAACTGGCTACAGAGCTGACACAATGCTGGTATGAATGACGAAACAATAGCCATTTGAAGTTGATCAAATTTAACTAATCTTAGTCCCTTTTGTCACTCTGTGCAGCAAGAGCAGCTGGATTTGTACTTGCTCAACCTGCATCGCATTGATAAGGACGTGAGGCGCTGTGACAGATCCTACTGGTACTTCACTCCTGCTAACCTGGAGAAACTACGCAACATAATGTGCAGTTATGTATGGCAGCATCTGGAGATTGGCTATGTCCAGGGCATGTGTGATCTGCTGGCTCCTTTACTGGTCATTCTGGATGACGGTCAGTCTGCATTAACAATAGCTCTCTTATACTGCATAATATTACTGCATCATTTGCAGACATGAGTAAGATAACATGAATCATTTGCTGTTTATTTGTGTCTGTGTGTTACTCAGAGGTCATAGCGTTCAGCTGCTTCTCTGAGTTGATGAAAAGGATGAATCACAACTTCCCCCATGGAGGGGCCATGGACTCACACTTTGCCAACATGCGCTCCCTCATCCAGGTACCATAAACACGTATGCTCACACACACGCACGTATATACACAGTCACACATGCACATTATTATAAGTACAGCGATATTACTTTGTAGTACCAGATAGGCACTCTCATCATCTTTTCTGCTAGATCCTTGATGCAGAGCTCTTTGAAGTGATGCAGATGAATGGAGACTACACTCACTTCTACTTCTGCTACCGCTGGTTCCTGCTAGACTTCAAACGAGGTGCTGACATCTGCACGGGCATGTGTTACATGCACACACTATTAAAGGGCCATGCTGGTGATGTTTAAACCTAAATGAATCTTGTTCAAGTTATACAATATGAAGGACCGATACAGATTTTTAGCTAGTTTTTTCTGACATTTTATTTCTGTGACATGACTGTTCTGCAGGCAGGTCATATCACAGTCTTCTTTGGTGTATAACCTGCTGTGCCATTCTTCCCTTCAGAGATGGTGTATGATGATGTGTTCTCCGTGTGGGAGACCATCTGGGCGGCCACGTATACCTCCTCCACTCATTTTGTCCTCTTCATCGCTCTGGCACTGGTGGAGATGTACCGAGACATCATCCTGGAGAACAACATGGACTTCACTGACATCATCAAGTTCTTCAACGGTGAGGTTAAACAATGACTTTAGATGTTGTTATGGAATGTAATATTTGACAATTCAGTTATTTCATTTCATTGCCACTTTCTTTTTGCTTGCTGAATGTATGTTTTGAATGTAGCAACTGCTTTTATTGTGCTTGCTAACAACATCAAAAAGCACAACTCCATAGGCTGCACTCATATGTAAATCAACACAACCAATTAGGTTCTTGTAACACAGTGTGTTTGATCTGATTTCCCTCTTCAGAAATGGCCGAACATCACAACGTCCCGCAGGTCCTAACAATGGCTCGAGACTTGGTCCTCAAAGTGCAGACTCTCATAGAAAACAAGTAATCCACCATGTGTCTGTTCCTTTCCCTTTCACTCAGTGTGCAGCATTTTGACAATATGTTCACTTGTATTTGTATGAAAGCTAAAAAAAAAAAAATATTCAGTATTTCAAAATCATGCTTCTAAATAATTATTTATATTCCTGAAATCATCAGGTGACCCATACTGAAAATATACTCACACTACAATAATTGCACAACACAATATTTCTGTGTCTCTAAAAGCACTTTCCTATGTTCAGGTAATTAACATTATAATCAATACGTTTGAATAAATGTAATTGTTCACTTAGTGAATGTACCCTTTTAAAAACAAAAACTCTTTTGCATATTGCTTCAGGATGTTTTTGTATTTGTTTTGCCTTAAATTTAGCTATTTTGTGCAGGGATATTCTCAATATGATTACCAAATTAGATCTTGTTTGTATATTGCCATCATGCACTTCCCATCAGTTAGAACCATTCACAGAGTAGAGGTGCAGCCCTCCAACATGGTAGCCAGTATTTTTGTATTAGTGCTTAAATCGGTCTCTTCATTATATATTCACCTGGCTAAATGTCTGTGTGTATTGCTGTGGTACTGTAATGTTAACTGTAAAAGTATTTGTAACACAAAGGCTAATGTTCAAAGTATCTGTGAGCATAACAATGGAGCTAAATTGTTTCATATCATATATGTACACACGTCAGCTACTGTACATATGATCAGAAATGTACACACGTCAGCTACGGTATATGTGATCAGATATGTACACATGTCAGCTACTGTACATGTGATCAGATATGTACACACATCAGCTACTGTACATGTGATCAGATATGTACACATGCTAGCTACTGTACACGTGATCAGATATGTACACACGTCAGCTACTGTACATATGATCAGATATGTACACACGTCAGCTACGGTATATGTGATCAGATATGTACACATGTCAGCTACTGTACATGTGATCAGATATGTACACACGCCAGCTACTGTACACGTGATCAGATATGTACACACATCAGCTACTGTACATGTGATCAGATATGTACACACGTCAGCTACTGTACATGTGATCAGATATGTACACACGTCAGTTACTGTACATGTGATCAGATATGTACATGTGATCAGATATGTACACACATCAGCTACTGTACCTGTGATCATATATGAACACACGTCAGCTACTGTACATGTGATCAGATTTGTACACACGTCAGCTACTGTACATGTGATCAGATATGTACACACGTCAGCTACGGTATATGTGATCAGATATGTACACACGTCAGCTAATGTACATGTGATCAGATATGTACACATGTCAGCTACTGTACATGTGATTAGATATGTACACACGTCAGCTACTGTACCTGTGATCATATATGTACACGTCAGCTACTGTACATCTGATCAGATATGTACACACATCAGCTACTGTACATGTGATCAGATATGTACACACATCAGTTACTGTACATGTGATCAGATATGTACACACATCAGCTACTGTACATGTGATCAGATATGTACACACGTCAACTACTGTACATGTGATCAGATATGTACACACATCAGCTACTGTACATCTGATCAGATATGTACACACGTCAGCTACTGTACATGTGATCAGATATGTACACACATCAGCTACTGTACATGTGATCAGATATGTACACACGTCAGCTACTGTACATGTGATCAGATATGTACACACATCAGCTACTGTACATGTGATCAGATATGTACACACGTCAGCTACTGTACATGTGATCAGATATGTACACACATCAGCTACTGTACATGTGATCAGATATGTACACACGTCAGCTACTGTACATGTGATCAGATATGTACACACATCAGCTACTGTACATGTGATCAGATATGTACACACGTCAGCTACTGTACATGTGATCAGATATGTACACACGTCAGCTACTGTACATGTGATCAGATATGTACACACGTCAGCTACGGTATATGTGATCAGATATGTACACACGTCAGCTACTGTACATGTGATCAGATATGTACACACGTCAGCTACTGTACATGTGATCAGATATGTACACACGTCAGCTACTGTACATGTGATCAGATATGTACACACATCAGCTACTGTACATGTGATCAGATATGTACACACGTCAGCTACGGTACATGTGATCAGATATGTACACACGTCAGCTACTGTACATGTGATCAGATATGTACACACGCCAGCTACTGTACATGTGATCAGATATGTACACACGTCAGCTACTGTACATGTGATCAGATATGTACACACGCCAGCTATGTGATCAGATATGTACACACGTCAGCTACTGTACATGTGATCAGATATGTACACACGCCAGCTACTGTACATGTGATCAGATATGTACACACGTCAGCTACTGTACATGTGATCAGATATGTACACACGTCAGCTACGGTACATGTGATCAGATATGTACACACGTCAGCTACTGTACATGTGATCAGATATGTACACACGTCAGCTACTGTACATGTGATCAGATATGTACACACGCCAGCTACTGTACATGTGATCAGATATGTACACACGTCAGCTACTGTACATGTGATCAGATATGTACACACGCCAGCTATGTGATCAGATATGTACACACGTCAGCTACTGTACATGTGATCAGATATGTACACACGCCAGCTACTGTACATGTGATCAGATATGTACACACGTCAGCTACTGTACATGTGATCAGATATGTACACATGTCAGCTACTGTACATGTGATCAGATATGTACACACGCCAGCTACTGTACATGTGATCAGATATGTACACACGTCAGCTACTGTATATGTGATCAGATATGTACACACGTCAACTACTGTACATGTGATTTGTCGCATGACAATAAAAATAAATAAACCGTCAAACATATATGAGCAAAGGAGAAAAATACAAATATTTTTTATATGTATTCTTGAACTGTTTATTGTTGTTATTACTTTTCTGTGTATTAAACAATCCGTATATTTTGGATTCAGCATTGTGTCAACTTAGGTTTAATTCATTGCACTTTACTTTGTGTTGTCTTTGGTAAAGCCACGTTTGCCTGTAGCCAAAGTGTGCTGTAGGGTCGTCACTAGTTATCCATAGCCATAAAGTCATAATTATGTCTAAACCCTGCCCATTTCTATAATTTCTCTTCTTAAAATCTGATTTCAAACCTAACCCTAACTATAACCACACTGCTAACCTTATGCCTAACCCAAACCTTAAATTTAGACCAACAAGCATCTATTTTGTGCGCCTATTTTGACAATGTGGCTGTGGAATATGACTTTGTGACTGTGTTATCTAATGGAAACCGTGCTGGTGTTGACAAAGATACACTACAGGATCAAAAGTACGTGGACACCTGCTCGTCAAACATCTCATTCCAAAATCATGGGCATTAAGTTGGTCTGCCCTTTGCTGTCATAACAGCCTCCACTCTTCTGGGAAGGCTTTTCACTAGATGTTAGAACATTGCTGCTTTGACTTGCTTCTACTCGGCCACAAGAGCATTAGTGAGGTCGGACACTGGTGTTGGGTGATTAGTCCTGTCTCGCAGTCGGCGTTCCAATTCATCCCAAAGGTGTTTGATGGGGTTGAGATCAGGGCTATGTGCAGACCAGACTAGTTCTTCCAGAACGACCTCGACAAACCATTTTTGTATGGACCTCGCTTTGTGCACCGGGGCATTGTCATGCTGAAACAGGAAAGGCCCTTCCCCCAACTGTTGCCATAAAGTTGGACGCACAGAATCGTCTAGAATGTCATTGTATGCGGTAGTGTTAAGATTTACCTTCACTGGAGCTAAGGGGCATAGCCTGAACCATGAAAAACTGCCCCAAACCATTATTTCTGATCCACCAAACTTTACAGTTGGCACTATGCATTCAGGCAGGTAGTGTTCCCTTGCCATCCACCAAACCCAGATCAAATCAAATCAAATGTATTTATGGAAAGAGGAGGAAGGAAGCGCTACTAAGGTACACAATAGTACATTTTGGTAGATAGAAGGTGCTCTTTGGTAAAAGGGGCAAATTGGTCATCAAAAAGAAAGGAGGGCCAAAGCACTCTTCATATAATTGATTAAAATGCCTTTATTGGTATGGCATGTTCAATAGAAACAAAGTTTTTTAAAACCGACGCGTTTCGGCTGCATGGCCTTCGTCAGGGAGAACAAAAAAAAAGGAATACAATGTCCTCTTTTGAACAGCTTTTCAATTAGCCCTAATTGGAAGAGGGAGTGGTTACACAATTGATTGGACACACCTAGTAAGCAATACTATACACATTAAAAGGTGAAATACTGTAGCTATGTTATCATAAAAATACAACTCCAAACTAGAAGTATCAGAACAATAAAAGGTAAATTCTAACCTTAAATAACCTTAAAGTTTCAAGAATAAGAAAGCAATCTATTCCATAGTACACTAGAACACAGCAAAACATGAACAACAGTCTAACCATAGCTGAGGGCAATTGAGCAAAATGTCCACTAGATGACAGCAAATGGACCCATCACGACCCTACAGGAAGGGTGAGAAATCCATTTCTTCATTTAAACCAGGGTATTTAGTGGCCTGTAGTTTGTAAATCCAAAAAGTTCCCTTTGGTTTAACTGTTTAAGACGGTCCCCTTTTCTAATAGAGGCCGGAATATGATCAATACCCAAATCTTGTAGGGAGGCAGGGTTGCCATGGTGTAGGGACTTGTAGTGCCTTGCCATGGGGTAGTCTTCATTGCCTACCCGTATGGCATATTTTTGTTCCACTAAGCAGTCTTGAAGGCGTCTCTTTGTCCGTCCAATGTAGAACACCTTGCACTGTGGTCATTCCAATCTATAGATGACATGAGTGGTTTTACAGTTAATGAAATGCTTGACGTAATACTCCATTTTGGAAGCTGTGTCAACGAAATACTTCTTCTGTGCAATATTACTGCAATGGTTGCAATGGTTACATTTAAAAGAGCCCTTGGGTTTGTGGTCAAGCCAAGTTTTTTGAGAGTCACCCAGAAGATAACTGTGGACTAATTTGTCATTTAGGATCGGACATCTCTTAAAGCTTATGTGGCTCAGGAAAGACTTGCCGTAGTAGCGTATCACTTTGGATGATTCCCCAATTATTTTTAATTATTATTTTAATGTTCTCTGTTTCAGTGCTGTATTTTGTAACAAAATACACTATCTCCAATGTATCACAAGGCACTCCCCTTCACAACAAGTTATCTGTCATGTAATCCAGCCCTTATACCTGCATCTTTCAGGACCTGAACACTGTAGCACTGATTCAAGAAGCAATTCTCCAATTCAGCAGATTTGACACTGTAGTCTGTTTCCTGATTGCAAATTCTGAGGACTCTTTGGAATTGGACATATGGAATGTTTTCTTTTAGCCTTTTGGGGTGAAAGCTGTCTGCCCTCAGAATGGTATTCCCATCTGTAGGTTTCCTAAAGATTGATGTGTTCAAACAACCTTTGTCATTTTTACTAATGTCGAGGTCCAAAAAACGAGGTCCATGTTATCCTTGCTGTACTCCATAGTTAGTTTGATGTTAGGGTTAATGTTGTTAAGGTATTGGTGGAAGGAAATAAGTTCATCTTCTGAGCCGGACCAAAACAGGCAAACATCATCAATACAGCGTCCCCACCATATAATCCGGTCAAAGAAATGGTTATTAGAAAGATCCAAAATGAAGTCATTTTCCCATTTACCCAAGTACAAACCAGCGTAGGAAGGGCTGAAGTTCCCATGGCACACCCTTTGACTTGTTTAAAAATACGGTCCTGAAAGATAAAGATGTTATGATTAAGAGTCCATTCAGTCAGTGAGACAATGAATTCTGTAGGAGGCATCTCAGTTCCAGGCTGGGTACTCAAGAAATGGTGCATAGCTGCCAAACCTTGTTCATGCTCAGTGGTGGTGTATAGAGACTCCACATCCATGCTGACTAAAAAGGAAGCTGTACCTATATTGTTAAATTCCTTAATTTTGTTCAACACATCTGTGGTATCTTGAAGATAGGCTGGGAGTGACGTCAGAAAAGGCTTAATAAAGTAATCAATGTACTTAGAGATGGGTTCTGTCAGACTTTCATTACCACTAATGACTGGTCTTACCACTAATGACTGGTCTGTCTGCTAATGACTGGTCTTACTGCTAATGACTGGTCTGTCTGCTAATGACTGGTCTGCCTGGGGGGTTTAAGATTTTTGTGGACTTTTGGAACAAGGTAAAAAAAGAAGCCATACTGCCATTGAAAAGAAATGTGAACTCATTGTCTGAAATGTAGCCATTCTCCTTAGCTTCTGTGAGGATCCCTTTCAATGCAGTTTTTAGGTCCTATGTAGGGTTGAAGGTAAGAGATTGGTAGAATTCATCATTGTCTAATTGACGGTAGGCTTCTGTCACATATTTGTCTTTACTCCACAGTACTGTAGCACCACCTTTGTCTGCTTTTTTAACCACAATCTGTTCATTTTTGGACAATGATTCAACTGCATCCCGCTCTGTCTTAGAAAGACAGAGAAAGATTACGTTGTGTTTGGTTGGAGTCATTTATTTGAACATCTTGGCCATGTTCTGTTATAATCTCCACCCGGCACAGCCAGAAGAGGACTGGCCACCCCTCATAACCTGGTTCCTCTCTAGGTTTCTTCCTAGGTTTTGGCCTTTCTAGGGAGTTTTTCCAAGCCAACGTGCTTCAACACCAACATTGCTTGCTGTTTGGGGTTTTAGGCTGGGTTTCTGTATAGCACTTTGAGATAACATCTGATGTACGAAGGGCTATATAAATACATTTGATTTGATTTGATGTTTAGTTTTGCCCAACCTAGGTCGAGGCACAGACACGGTCTCAATGGGGATAGCTGAGCTGACTACACTGACTGTGCTAGTGGCAGACTCTACTAAGCTAGCAGGCTGGCTAACAGTCTGCTGCCTGGCCTGCACCCTATTTCATTGTGGAGCTAGAGGAGTTAGAGCCCTGTCTATATTGGTAGATAAGATGAGAGCACCCCTCCAGCTAGGATGGAGTCCATCACTCCTCAGCAGGCCAGCCTTGGTCCTGTTTGTGGGTGAGTCCCAGAAAGAGGGCCAATTATCTACAAATTCTATCTTTTGGGAGGGGCAGAAAACAGTTTTCAACCAGCGATTAAGTTGTGAGACTGCTGTAGAGCTCATCACTCCCCTAACTGGGAGGGGGCAGTCCGTCGGACTGCCAGATGGTGAAGCATGATTCATCACTCCAGAGAACGCGTTTCCACTGCTCCAGAGTCCTCTGGCGGCAAGTTTTACAGAAGCTGCTATAGACCACCAACTGCTAACAGTCAGTATCTAGATAACATGTGTGAAATTCTTGATAATGTATGTGATATCAACAGAAAGGTCTATTTTCTGGGTGATTTCAATATTAATTGGCTTTCATCAAGTTGCCCACTCAAGAAAAAGCTTCAAATTGTAACGAGTGCCTGCAACCTGGTTCAGGTTATCCGTCAACCTACCAGGGTAGTTACAAACATCACAGGAATTAAATCATCAACATGTATTGCTCGAATCAAATCAAAGTTTATTTGTCACGTGCGCCGAATACAACAAATGCTTACTTACAGGCTCTAACCAATAGTGCAAAAAAGCTAATAGGTGAACAATAGGTAAGTAAAGAAATAAAACAACAGTAAAAAGACAGGCTATATACAGTAGCGAGGCTATAAATGTAGCGAGGCAACATACAGACACCGGTTAGTCAGGCTGATTGAGGTAGTATGTACATGTAGATATGGTTAAAGTGACTATGCATATATGATGAACAGAGAGTAGCAGAACAGAGAGGTTGGTGGGTGGTGGGTGGCGGGATACAATGCAGATAGCCCGGTTAGCCAATGTGAGGGAGCACTGGTTGGTCGGCCCAATTGAGGTAGTATGTACATGAACATATAGTTAAAGTGACTATGCACATATGATAAACAGAGAGTAGAAGCAGCGTAAAAAGAGGGGTTGGGGGGGCACACGATGCAAATAGTCCGGGTAGCCATTTGATTACCTGTTCAGGAGTCTTAGGGCTTGGGGGTAAAAACTGTTGAGAAGCCTTTTTGTCCTAGACTTGGCACTCCGGTACTGCTTGCCATGCGGTAGTAGAGAGAACAGTCTTTGACTGGAGTGTTTGACAATTTTTAGGGCCGTCCTCTGACACTGCCTGGTGTAGAGGTCCTGGATGGCAGGCAGCTTAGCCCCAGTGATGTACTGGGCCGTACGCACTACCCTCTTGTCGTGTCTTTGGCTATGCCGGATTAATGATATGACATGCTATTCTATAAAATAATTTCTCCGTAATTAATATTACCTGATTGAGGTAATCATGTAAATGTAATTAACTAGAGAGTCGGGCACAACAAAATAATATTTATAGAGCTGTTATCTTCCGAATAAACTTTTAAAGACCTAGTAATATTTTACATCAATAGCAGTCAATATTAATCGCCATCTTAATTCAGTCTCATCTGAAAGTTGTAAATTCTTGGTTATCTGCACGAACCCTGGCTAACAATTTGAATCAGCAATACAAAATTGGGTTTAATTATTTATTTACTAAATACCTAACTAATCACACTTAAATCATAACTTGATTACAAATTACGTCGTAAAGGAAAACATCACTAGCGGGCAGAACAGATATGACAGCTTGTTACACAAAAGAAAAGGGGCTGGGTTTGAGTGAAGGAGCGGGAAGACTGAGGAACAAAGTACCGAAGCTGTGCTATCGTAAATACAGTATCTTATGCATTCTAAATTACCGCCCATTTGGAAAAGGAAAATGCTATAAATATTTACTCTGAGCTGCGCTTCGGTAGGTTGGTGGTAGATGGAAGGCGTGTTGCCAAACCGAGTCCTCTGTCCTTTGAAGATTGTCTCTGCTTGTCAATTGGATACGTTGTAGTAACGTCATTGTGTGGTGGACGGGATACTCTGTCAGTTCCTTCCTAACCTGCGTTTGAAGCTGCTGTTGCTAACTCAACGGCTAGGAGGTATCACTTCTGTAGCGAATAAGAGTTCAAAGTTCATACCATTCGCAACCAAAGCTCACGCTGATGTTGGCTTCATTCTGTAGTTATTATCTGAACCATTCTAACATCGGACCGTCCTCCTACATCCTCGGAACAGGAAGTTATATTGTCATCAAGGGCTTATATAGGAAGGGAGAGGAGGGCGTGCTTGAAAAGCTTTATAGCCCATGTCCCTTCACAGGGGCGGGCCACTGATTGAGCAGCCCTATCTTATGAAAACTAAAATCTCACATTTTAGAAGCTAAAATCACATTTCATCCATCACAAATAATTTCATATTCAAACATTTAAATTGAACAACAATTCCATGTGAATCCGATAACTGATGTGTAGACTTTCCACTGTAGAGTTTATGTAATCTTATCATTGATGAGAATGTCTCAGATGACAACCGAACTGACATCATATTCATTAAGTACCACCGCATATGTTCAATTGATCGGATTGCCAGAATATAGTTCATTTCCCCCCACCTTCTGATGTTCCCAGAATCTCTATGTTAACCAAGGGTTTTGCAAATGTAACCTAAGTAGGGTAGAGAGAGGAAAAAGGGGGGAAGAGGTATTTATGACTGTCATAAACTTAACCCCCAGGCCAACGTCATGACACTCTGTAGCGCCTTGCGGTCAGAGGCCGAGCAATTGCCGTACCAGGCAGTGATGCAACCATGCTTTCGATGTCGCAGCTGTATAACCTTTTGAGGATCTCAGGACACATGCCACATATTTTAATTTCCTGAGGGGGAATAGGCTTGATCACATCTTTACTAATGCTGCAGAAATTTGCTTTAAAGCAGTATCCAAATCCATTGGATGTAGTGATCACAATATAGTAGCCATATCTAGGAAAACCAATGTTCCAAAGGCTGGGCCTAACATAGTGTATAAGAGGTCATGTTGTTGATGTAAATAATATTTGTTGGTCTGTGGTGTGTAATTAGAGGCAACCAGACACTGCACTTAACACATTTATGAAATTGCTTATTCCAGTTACTAATAAGCACGCACCCATTAAAAAATGACTGTTAAAAACTGTTAAATCCCCATGGATTGATTAGGAGCTGAAAAATTGTATGGTTGAGAGGGATGAGACAAAAGGAATGGCAAATAAGTCTGGCTGCACAACCAATTGGCATACTAGATAAATTATATCAAGAATGATAGTAAAAAAGCTTTGGAGCACATTAAATGATATTTTGGGCAAAAAGGCAACTCAACTCCATCCTTCGTTGAATCACATGACTCATTCATCACAAATAATGAGATAATGCCAATTTGTTAAATTATTTTTTCATTGGCCAGATTAGCAAATTTAGGCTGATCAAATTATGAAAGACAAGCATTGTAATTTTGAATTCTGTAAAGTGAGTGTGGAAGAGGTGAAAAAATGATTGTTGTCTATCAACAATGACAAGCCACCGGGGTCTGACAACTTAGATGAAAAATTACTGAGGATATTAGCGGATGATATTGACACTCCTATTTGCCATATATTCAATCTAAGCCTACTAGAAAGTGTGTGCCCTCAGGCCTGGACGGGAATCAAAAGTAATTCCGCTACCCAAGAATATTAAAACCCCCTTTACTGGCTCAAATAGCCGACCAATCAGCCTGTTACCAACCCTTAGTAAACTTTTGGGAAAAATGTGTTTGATCAGATACAATGCTATTTTTTTACTGTAAACAAATTAACAGATTTACAGCACGCTATAGGGAAGGACATTCAACAAGCACAGCAATTATACAAATGACTGACGATTGGCTGAGAGAAATTGATAGTTTAAAAGATTGTGGGAGCTGTTTTGTTAGACTTCAGTGTGGCTTTTGACCTTATCGTTCATAGTCTGCTGATGGAAAAACATACAGTGCAATCGGGAAGTATTCCGGCCCCCTTGACTTTTTCCTTTTTTGTTGTTACAACCTTATTTACTAAAATTGATTAAATATTTTCTCTACCTCATCAATCTACACACAATACCCCATTATGTCAAAGCAAATAAATAAGTATTCAGACCCTTTGGATGGTTAACCTTCTCCCAAGTCTGAGGTCCTGAGCGCTCTGGAGCAGATTTTCATCAAGGATCTCTCTGTACTTTCCTCTGTTCATCTTTCCCTCAATCCTGACTAGTCATCTAGTCCTTGTCGCTGAAAAACATCCTCACAGCATGATGCTGCCACCACCATGCTTAACTGTAGGGATGATGCCAGCTTTCCTCCAGGCGTGACGCTTCAAATCAAATCAAATTTTATTTGTCACATACACATGGTTAGCAGATGTTAATGCTAGTGTAGCGAAATGCTTGTGTGCTTCTAGTTCCGACCATGCAGTAATATCTAACAAGCCCTTCTCCCCTGATTACTCAGTTTGGCTTGGCGGTCAGCTCTATGAAGAGTCTTGGTGGTTCCAAACTTCTCCCATTGTGTTCTTGGGGACCTTCAATGCCGCAGAAATGTTTTGGTACCCTTCCCCAGATCTGTGTCTCGACACAATCCTGTCTCGGAGCTCTACGGACAATATTTTCGACCTCATGGCTTGGTTTTTGCTCTGATATGCACTGTCAACTGTGGGACCTTATATAGACAGATGTGTGCCTTTCCAAATAATTTCCAATCAATTGAATATACCACAGGTGGACTCTGATCATTCTTCAGATGTTTCTACAACTTGATTAATGGAAACAGGATGCACCTGAGCTCAATTTTGAGTCTCATAGCAAAGGGTCTGAATACCTATGTAAATAAGGTATTTCTGTTTTTTATTTTTTTATTTATTCATTTACAAACATTTCTAAAAAACAGTTTTTTGCTTTGTCATTATGGGGTATTATGTGTAGATTGTTTTTCAAATCTATTTTATAATAAGGCTGTAATGTAACAAAATGGAGAAAAAGTCAAGGAGTCTGAATAGTTTCCGAAGGCACGGTATGTGTTATGGCTTCACACCCCCTGCTATTTTGTGGATAAAGAGTTACCTGTCTAACAGAACACAGAGTGAGTTCTTTAATGGAAGCCTCTCCAACATAATCCAGGTATAATCAGGAATTCCCCAAGGCAGCTGTCTAGGCCTATTACTTTTTTCAGTCTTTACAAATGAATTGCCACTGGCTTTGAAAAGCCATATGCGGATGACTCAACACTATACCTGTCAGCTACTACAGCGACTGAAATGACTGCAACACTTAAGAGCTGCAGTTAGTTTCAGAATGGGTGGCAAGGAATAAGTTAGCCCTAAATATTTCAAAAATAAAAGCATTGTATTTGGAACAAACCACTCACTAAACCCTAAACCTCAATTAAATCTTGTAATAAATTATGTGGAAATTGAGCAAGTTGAGGTGAGTAAACTGCTTGGAGTTACCCTGAATTGTAAACTGTCATGGTCAAAACATATTGGGGGGAAGTATGACCATGATAAGGCGCTACTCTACCTTCTTGACAGCACTGTCAACAAGGCAGGTCCTACAGGCCCTAGTTTTGTCGCACCTGCACTACTGTTCAGTCGTGTGGTCACGTGCCACAAAAAAAGGACTTAGGAAAATTTCAATTGGTTCAGAACAGGGCAGCACGGCTGGTCCTTGGATATACACAGAGAGCTAATATTAATAATATGCATGTCAATCTCTCCTGGCTCAAAGTGGAGGAGAGATTGACTTCATCCCTGCGTGTATTTATGAGAGGTATTGACATGTTGAATGCACCGAGCTGTCTGTCTAAACTACTGGCGCACAGCGCGGACACCCATGCATACCCCACAAGACATGCCACCAGAGGTCTCTTCACAGTCCCCAAGTCCAGAACAGACTATGGAAGGCGCACAGTACTAAAATAGAGCCATGACTACATGGAACTTTATTCCACATCAAGTAACTCATGCAAGCAGTAAAATTAGATTAAAAAAAAACAGATTAAAAAAACACCTCATGGAACAGCATGGACTGTGAAGAGACACACACACAGGCTCAGACAGACATACACATGATAAGACATGCACTATACACACGTACACATGGATTTTATATCGTAGGTATGTGATAGTAGAGTAGGTGCCTGAGGGAATGAGTACAATGAGTACAATGAAAAAAATACCATGTTTCTTGGTCACTACCATGGCAGGAAAATATCATGGTACTGGTGCAAAAACCATGGTATTTTACTGCCATGATAGTCACAAAAAAACATAATAGTACCATGGTAGTTTTTACATTGCACTACTATGGCAGAAAAATACCATGGCAGTAGAGTGACCAAAAACATAGTACTTTATGATGCTCGCGTAATGCAACATTGACTCGCTCTGCAATGGAAAAGCATAGGCCTTGTAGGCCAGTGCAGTGTTGCCAACTCCTCAGTAAGGAAAGTAGCTATTGGCTGTCCTAAAAGTTGCTAGAAGTTGCTAAATGACATCATCGCCTAATTTGCATAATTTACCATGTGCATGTAATTGTGATGGACCCTGAAGGAGAGAGGAATAACGTCGTGGGAGAGACAAAAAGTAAGTAAAAAACACCCTAAATATGTTTAGAACTACAAATGAGCAAGCTACAGAGAGTGGCACACACAGAGAATAAGAACCAGATATTTGAGCCCATGCTCCTCCTTCAGCACTTTATGGACCCCATTGTTAATCCCCGTCATAAGAGGCATTGTCAGTCCTTATCCCCAGGAGTTTCTCTTTTTTAAGACAACACTTCTCGAGGAAAGCCACAACAGCATGGGCTATAGATTTGGCATCTCCTCCCTCCAACTCAACAAGCCCCAGAAATGTTGATACAATTGTCTGCTTGGTGTCATTAAAGTACCTTATCACAACCCCCAGGTACTTAGAAACACTTACACCCGTGGACTCATCAAGGAGGAGACTGAAACGCTGGTCACCCACATCTGCAACCAACTTTTTCAGAAAGTATGGTGCTAGAACACCATTAATCATTTCTGTGCGCTTTGTCCTGTGCATTTTGAAGTGGGTAGTAGCAGTGGAGTCTGAGAAAGCTGCTCTTCATGCTTCTCCAATGTGATCACATGCCAGCATGGAACAGTGTTCAGCGATAGCTAATGCCATGGTGGCCTCCGCCTTTTTTGCAGAGTAAATTGTTTTAACCATAAATGGCAGCTTGTTTTGGGTGCAACTGTTATAAGGCATGTCATGTGTTTTATTACATCACTAAGTTTGGCGTAGAAATCAGCCTTACAATACAGGCAGGATGCCCGTGTATCATCTCCAATAAACGGCTTCAACCAGCCTTTGAATTCAGGGTTTGATTCCCACTCCTTTCTGTATTTTTGAGTCTACAGTTTAGACTTGAGACATGATGAGCCAGCCAGCTAGATGTTTAGCTTGTGTCACAGAGAGGCACACACACAGTGGACAAGGTGCGTAAGTGACTGAGGCTGTGTGAGTCAAATGCAGTGATTTATTTTAGACAAAGAACATTTTACATTTACATCCCGCCCTGAATGTAAACCAGGACGGGATCAGCCAGCGGCGGCTTCCCGTATGCACGATTCATTTGCAGTCTGGACACGGAGGGGTGAACATCTCCTGCTCTGACTGCAGCTGGGAGGGATTGCTGCGCGAGGACTTGGGACGGGGGTGGGGCCCACGGCAGCACCCGCTGCTTGTTGAGAATAGTAAGAACAATACCTGCTTTCACCTCAGTCTCCAATAACACCATAAAAAGTTGCTAGATTTGTTGCTAGTAGATATTTTGAAAATGTGTCGCTAGAGGGGTCTGAATAGTCGCTAAGTTGGCAACACGGGGTCAGTGCCGTTTAAGATAAGGGAGGACCATATTTTTCTTCATGAGCATGGCCTTTTACAGCATATTGGATGACTATCATTCATATTCCATTCACCCAGTTAGTTCAATGTAACAGCTATTGGTTTAGTTCTCTACATGGAACTCACATTTTCCATTTACCCATCATGAGGTTGCTACAACCTAGCCTACGAAGGAAAATTTACAAAGTAGGTGGACACAGGTTGAGAGAGAAAAATTGAGGTGAGACATGGACAAACGTTGACACATTCAATACCGCCTTGCAGACTCTTGCCTGCATCTAGCTGATACGGGGTGTAATCATTAGTCCAACAGTTGCAAAAGAGAGACACTGCAAATGAATCGCGCATACAAAACTAGCTAGCTGCATTTGGACAAATTGAGAAATGTTTTTCAACAGAATCGGCGCAACGAATACACCCATGATCTCATGTAAACACAGTTCACTTTCATTGCAGCCATGTTGTATTCATTCTCTCATCTATGCACTCTCCTCCCCTCACATTGTCCCTTCGCTTGTGGACTTCAATGCACAACACATCAGCTGTATGTGACCAGGTGATAAAACCTTTCCAAGTCAAACCATATCATAACTGCTACACATAGCCAACATGTTGTCACTATATTAGCTAAAGTAAAGTCATGGTCAACTTAGCTAATAGAACTAATGCGTTATTAAATCCACTACAATCATGCAGTAAAGTTACGGTGTACAGCCAGTAAGCAGTTACATCGGTGGGCCCCGGTGGCAATAAATTAGTAAAACCAAAAGCTTACCTTGACTTGGAAGAGTTCCATTGTTATCTTGGATAGTCATACCCAGCTAGCTAACATAGCATCCCTCTGTTTGAGCAGGGTATTTGAGTAGGCAAAACTAGCTAGCTGCATTTGCTAGCTGTGTAAGTGAAAATGAAAGTGAAATCTCTCTCTTGCTACTTCTTCATTTTGGAAGAAATTGTTTTGTTCAAAACTGTTCAACTACAGCGCATTCGGAAAGTATTCAGACCCCTTCCCTTTTTCCACATTTTGTTAAGTTTCAGCCTAAAAAATGTTCCTCATCAATCAACACTCAATACCCCATAATGACAAAGCAAAAACAGGTTTTTGGAAATGTTTGCAAATGTTTCCGCCATTTTCTTCAAATCGGAAAACGTTGTTAAAGGCACGCCCATTTTCTGAAGAATTGCATTATGTGCCCTAAAAGCACGGAGTGTCCACTACTATTTAGTTAATTTTTTAAATGCATTTCAGAGAGAGGTCACGCTGGAGCCAGTTATTAATGATGGATTTTGTTTTCATTCATCTCTGAGAGAAGTTGAGATGTTGATGGACAATGTTTTTTTTTATGCCATGTGCACCCCTAAATATTTCACATGATTTTACACTGGAATATTCTCAACAGATTGACAATATTTCACATTTAATGAAGTTAAGTTCCAGACCAGAAGCAGAAGAGAATGATTTGATAATATTAAGTGCAACAGCAAATTGATCCTTGTCTTTTAGAAATCGAGCTGTATCGTCTGATTTTTTTAAAATTTATTTTCAAAATATTGAAATGTCTTTTAATTCAGGGTTGTTTAAAATGCTAATAGATGGTAATTCTACAACTAAAAGGAATAAGAAAGCTGAAATAGGGAAACCATGGTGTACACTACGGTGAATATTACATATTTTAAATGCATTACGATTAATCATAATATAACTATTAATATCTTTATAAAAAGTATTGATAACCGAGACAAAGCTAGTCCCAAAAGCAAAAATGTTTAACGAATGTCTTAGGAATTTATGTTCAATTGTATCAAATGCTTTACAAAAGTCGAGGGGGCCCCACCCCCGTCCCTAACCTCTGAGTCAATTGAATCTGCATAATCAATCAAGTCTAAAACTAACCTGTTACAGCTAATCTGGAGACCTCTTCATAAAACGAGTTTGGGTTTCATTAATAAGGTGGTTTAGGCCCATTTAAAGTTTATTAGAATGTGAAAAGTTATCCATTTATAATCTGTATTTAATAATTGAAAAGGGATCCAATTATCTATGAAAAGGGGATCTTTATCAGGTTTTGGTATTAAGGAAATAACCCCCTGTTTCATGGTAGTAATCATCTCACCATTAGCTAGGCATTCTTGGAACATGTTGAATACTGGTCCCTCTAAATGTTCCCAGAAGTGTTAATACAATTCCACAGAAACACCGTCTGTTCCAGGTGTTTGCCCTTCATAGATTGAAGCGCATCTCTAATCTGTTCTATAGAAAACTCATCTTGACATATGGACTTGAACTCGAACTCATCAGAAATAATTGGAACATGACCATGGACATGTTTCATAAAACATTCATATTCAATCCCATTCAAATTAGATTTATACAGATTTTCATAGAAAGAATACACATAGCCAGAGATGATCTTGGTATTTACACAATTGATTGTCAATATTTAAGGCAGAAAGAGATTCTCTTATAGTTCCTTTTTTTCAAGTGCAAAAAAATAACTAGTGTTTTTCTCACCCTCCTCAACCCATTTTGCTCCAGATCTAATAAAGGCCCCTTTAGCTAAATCAATGTACATTTGAACTAGTTCTAATCTGTTTCTTTCTCTGCTTTAAGGGTATCCTTTTCTAAAATGAACATTAAATTTATTCATAGGCTCATCTTCTTTCAAACAGTTTTGTCTCTTTAGTTCCTTACAGCGTGTAATGGCAATAGAGCTTACTTTGAAACAATCACCCACAACTCAAGGGTGAAAAACAGGCTACCTAAGTATGGTTCTCAATCAGGGACAACGATTGACAGCTGCCTCTGATTGAGAAACCATACCAGGCCAAACACAGAAATAACAAATCATAGAAAAACTAACATAGACAACCCACCCAACTCACGCCCTGACCATACTAAAACAAAGACATAACAAAAGAACTAAGGTCAGAACGTGACAATGATGAAGTTATTTATGCTCTTGTTAAAGGCTGGATCATTTAGGAGTGAATTATTACGTTTACAGTATGCTAGAATGCCACTGGATTTTTAAGAACATTCTAACTTCAATAATATAATTTTATGATCAGTCGAAGGAGAATGTTTATGATTTACTTCCTGTATATACTGTGAAAGTGGGGGAGAAATGAGAAACAGATCAATTTTGGATCTGATCATCATTGACCTATTACACCAGGTGTATTTGTTTAAGTTTGAATTAAAGAAATGGCATGTATCAACCACTGTCAGTTTACTGCAAAATGAAGTGATAATGTCACTTTGATCTTTGAGCTATTCTAGGTGGAAATCTATCTAAAAAGTTATCAGGAGTTTAATTAAAGTCTCCAGCTATTATAAGCCATGTACTTGTATACTTGTTTTGCAGCTCAGTAAGCTTATCAGCAAGATCCAACATGGCATATAATAAAACAAGCATTATCTAGTTTGGAGATCAATATAACCCATCTCCCATCTTTGGACACACATGACTCTGGAATATTGCCTCTACATGAAGCAATATCATAGTACCAGCTGAGTGATTAGACCCATGACTAATAAACATGATTTCCCCATTGTGATTTCCAAAAACTAGAATCTGAATCGCAGGAGTGAATTTCCTGGAGTAGAATGAGATATGCATTAGAGTATTTAGAACATTAAAAAAAGTGTTTTTCTTTTAGTTATGTTTTGTAAAACCCTGGCATTTAGAGATACAATATTTAGTGCATTGAATTCAAAATGTATAACTTGAAGAAAAAAAAAGAACAATAATAAAACAAATAGTGTAGTGATATGAATAACTTGTTAACTATTTGAACTAGTAAGTTAGGTAGCTAGTATGGTAACCTGAGCTTAGAGAAAGAACTGGACTACAATAAACCAAGGTAGTGGTGATCAAATCAAATCAAATTTATAAAGCCCTTCTTACATCAGCTGATATCTCAAAGTGCTGTACAAAAACCCAGCCTAAAACCCCAAACAGTAACCAATGCAGGTGTAGAAGCACGGTGGCTAGGAAAAACTCCCTAAAAAGGCCAAAACCTAGGAAGAAACCTAGAGAGGAACCAGGCTATGAGGGGTGGCCTGTCCTCTTCTGGCTGTGCTGGGTGGCGATTATAACAGAACATGGCCAAGATGTTCAAATTGTCATAGTTGACCAGCAGGGTCAAATAATAATAATCACAGTTGGATGCCGAGGGTGCAACAGGTCAGCACCTCAGGAGTAAATGTCAGTTGGCTTTTCATAGCCGATCATTCAGAGTATCTCTACAGCTCCTGCTGTCTCTAGAAAGTTGAAAACAGCAGGTCTGGGACAGGTCAGGATTCCATAGCCGCAGGCAGAACAGTTTAAACTGGAGCAGCAACACGGCCAGGTGGACTGGGGACAGCAAGGAGTCATCAGGCCAGGTAGTCCTGAGGCATGGTCCTAGGGCTCAGGTCCTCCGAGATGAGAGAGAAAGAAAGAATCAATATGATGAACCTGTATTCACATTTATGAACCTGGTGATATAAAACAGGGGTGAATGTAAGAATGAAAATCAACTTATTGTTTTCATATCACTTAGAAAGAATAGGACAACATCGATTTCAAGTCAATGTGGCTATATACCTGAGCACAGTGTTTTCAAAAGATTCAGTAGTCTCATGACATTCACTTGAGGTCCTGGCAATCAATTTTCTTTCCATCGATAAATGTAAAAGGGTAGCTGAAAGATGTTCTCTTCCCTTCTTCTCTAGCCTTCATCCCCCAAAATCCTTCATCCCCTGAATGCCAAGAGTGTGCAATGCTGTCATCAAGGCAAAAGGTGGCTACTTTGAAGAATCTAAAGTCACTTTTTTGGTTACTACATGATTCCATATGTGTTATTTCATAGTTCAAATGGTAAAATAAAGAAAAACCCTTGAATGAGTAGGTGTGTCCAAACTAGAGGTCGACCGATTAATCGGAATGGCCGATTAATTAGGGCCGATTTCAAGTTTTCATAACAATCGGAAATCGGTATTTTTGGGCCATTTTTTTAAATATATACCGTTATTTAACTATGCAAGTCAGTTAAGAACACATTCTTATTTTCAATGACAGCCTAGGAACGGTGGGTTAGCTGCCTCGTTCAGGGGCAGAACGACAGATTTTCACCTTGTCAGCTCGAGGGATCCAATCTTGCAACCTTACAGTTAACTCGTCCAACGCAATAACGACCTGCCTCTCTCTCGTTGCACTCCACAAGGAGACTGCCTGTTACGCAAACAGTAAGCCAAGGTAAGGCAGTAAGCCAAGGTAAGTTGCTAGCTAGCATTAAACGTATCTTATAAAAAACAATCAATCATAATCACTAGTTGGCCTCCCAGGTGGCGCAGTGGTTAAGGGCGCTGTGCCATCAGAGACTGGGTTCGCGCCCAGGCTCTGTCGTAATCGGCCGCAACCGGGAGGTCAATTGGCCTAGAGTCGTCCGGGTTAGGGAGGGCTTGGCCGGTAGGGATGTCCTTGTCTCATCGCACACCAGCGACTCCTGTGGCGGGCCGGGCGCAGTGTGTGCTAACCAAGGTTGCCAGGTGCACTGTGTTTCCTCCGACACATTGGTGCGGCTGGCTTCCGGGTTGGATGCGCGCTGTGTTAAGAAGCAGTGCGGCTTGGTTGGGTTGTGTATCGGAGGACGCATGACTTTCAACCTTCGTCTCTCCCGAGCCCGTACGGGAGTTGTAGCGATGAGACAAGATAGTAACTATTAAAAAAAACTATTGGATACCACAAAATTGGGGAGAAAAAGGGGTAAAATTAAAATTAAAATCAGAATCCCTAGTTAACACATGGTTGATGATATTACTAGATATTATCTAGCATGTCCTGTGTTGCATATAATCTGACTGAGCATACAAGCATCTAAGTATCTGACTGAGCGGTAGACAGAAGCAGGCGCTTAAACATTCATTCAAACAGCACTTTTGTGCGTTTTGCCAGCAGCTCTTCGTTGTGCGTCAAGCATTGCACTGTTTATGACTTCAAGCCTATCAACTCCCGAGATGAGGCTGGTGTAACCGAAGTGAAATGGCTAGCTAGTTAACGCACGCTAATAGCGTTTCAAACGTCACTCGCTCTGAGCCCTCTAGTAGTTGTTCCCCTTGCTCTGCATGGATAACGCTGCTTTGATGGTGGCTGTTGTCGTTGTGTTGCTGGTTCGAGCCCAGGGAGGAGCGAGGAGAGGGACGGAAGCTATACTGTTACACTGGCAATACTAAAGTGCCTATAAGAACATCCAATAGTCAAAGGTTAATGAAATACAAATGGTATATAGGAAAATAGTCCTATAATTCCTATAATAACTACAACCTAAAACTTCTTACCTGGGAATATTGAAGACTCATGTTAAAAGAAACCATCAGCTTTCATATGTTATCATGTTCTGAGCAATCATAATCACTACCGCCCCGTAGCACTCACATCCGTCATCATGAAGTGCTTTGAGAGGCTAGTCAGGGACCATATCACCTCCACCCTACCTGACACCCTAGACCCACTCCAATTTGCTTACCGCCCAAATAGGTCCACAGACGATGCAATCTCAACCACACTGCACACTGCCCTAACCCATCTGGACAAGAGGAATACCTATGTGAGAATGCTGTTCATCAACTACAGCTCGGCATTCAACACCATAGTACCCTCCAAGCTCGTCATCAAGCTCGAGACCCTGGGTCTCGACCCCGCCCTGTGCAACTGGGTACTGGACTTCCTGACGGGCCGCCCCCAGGTGGTGAGGGTAGGCAACAACATCTCGTCCCCGCTGATCCTCAACACTGGGGCCCCACAAGGGTGCGTTCTGAGCCCTCTCCTGTACTCCCTGTTCACCCACGACTGCGTGGCCACGCACGCCTCCAACTCAATCATCAAGTTTGCGGACGACACAACAGTGGTAGGCTTGATTACCAACAACGACGAGACGGCCTACAGGGAGGAGGTGAGGGCCCTCGGAGTGTGGTGTCAGGAAAATAACCTCACACTCAACGTCAACAAAACTAAGGAGATGATTGTGGACTTCAGGAAACAGCAGAGGGAACACCCCCCTATCCACATCGATGGAACAGTAGTGGAGAGGGTAGCAAGTTCTAAGTTCCTCGGCATACACATCACAGACAAACTGAATTGGTCCACTCACACAGACAGCATCGTGAAGAAGGCGCAGCAGCGCCTCTTCAACCTCAGGAGGCTGAAGAAATTCGGCTTGTCACCAAAAGCACTCACAAACTTCTACAGATGCACAATCGAGAGCATCCTGGCGGGCTGTATCACCGCCTGGTATGGCAACTGCACCGCCCTCAACCGTAAGGCTCTCCAGAGGGTAGTGAGGTCTGCACAACGCATCACCGGGGGCAAACTACCTGCCCTCCAGGACACCTACACCACCCGATGTCACAGGAAGGCCATAAAGATCATCAAGGACATCAACCACCCGAGCCACTGCCTGTTCACCCCGCTATCATACAGAAGGCGAGGTCAGTACAGGTGCATCAAAGCTGGGACCGAGACAGAAGCTGTTTTTCAATCTCAAGGCCATCAGACTGTTAAACAGCCACCACTAACACTGAGTGGCTGCTGCCAACACACTGACACTGACTCAACTCCAGCCACTTTAATAATGGGAATTGATGGGAAATGATGTAAATATATCACTAGCCACTTTAAACAATGCTACCTTATATAATGTTACTTACCCTACATTATTCATCTCATATGCATATGTATATACTGTACTCTATATCATCGACTGTATCCTTATGTAATACATGTATCACTAGCCACTTTAAACTATGCCACTTTGTTTACATACTCATCTCATTTGTACATACTGTACTCGATACCATCTACTGTATCTTGCCTATGCTGCTCTGTACCATCACTCATTCATATATCCTTATGTACATATTCTTTATCCCCTTACACTGTGTACAAGACAGTAGTTTTGGAATTGTTAGTTAGATTACTTGTTATTACTGCATTGTCGGAACTAGAAGCACAAGCATTTCGCTACACTCGCATTAACATCTGCTAACCATGTGTATGTGACAAATAAAATTTGATTTGATTTGAAAGCAAGGAACTGAAACGTTAGCTTTCTTACATAGCACATATTGCACTTTTACTTTCTTCTCCAACACTTTGTTTTTGCAATATTTAAACCAAATTGAACATGTTTCATTATTTACTTGAGAATAAATTGATTGTATTGATGTATTATATTAAGTTAAAATAAGTGTTCCTGCAGTATTGTTGTAATAGTATTGTTGTAATTGTCATTATTACAAATAAATAAATAAAAATCGGCCGATTAATCGGTATCTGCGTTGAAAAATCATAATTGGTCGACCTCTGGAACTGGAATTTGCAGCTGTTGATTTACTGCAGCTAGAAAGAGAGCTAACGGATTAAGAGCACAAAAAAACAAAAATCTGCTCTATCTACAGATTGGTAGACACTTTTCCTAATACGTTTTCAGATTTGAAAAGCAGAGAAGTAGGGAAAGATTGCACGTTTTAAAGTTTGAACGGCGTTTCTAGTTTGAACTGTGTAAGAGGAGTATCGTGCTAATTAATAATAATAATTATAAGTACGTCGAAGATTGAAGTTGGAGCTTTTGCTTCGCAAGCCCCGCAAATTAGTCCCTTCTGTCCGTGGTCTAGATTTACGATGTGTCGCTTGTTCAATTACGTCATCAATATACGCAGTGCTGTCTGGCCAATCAGACCACATGGTTCAAGGAAAGTCAAGCGAGCTGTACGGAAGAGACACTTTAAACTGAAATAATTGACCGTAAACTTTATTCCTTCAGTATTTCTTATTCTCATATGTTCTATGCTTATTGTCTTGAAGATGAATAGTGTTGGAGAGGGCTGCACTGACCTTAAACGGGAATATGACCAGTGTTTTAACCGTTGGTTTGCTGAGAAATTCTTGAAGGAAGATCGAAGCAGTGATCCCTGTACCGAAATGTTCAAGAAATATCAGCATTGTGTCCAGGTAAATACATTTTTATCAAACACGGACAAATGTTGTTAGCTATCTATCTGCTCATAATCACCACTCATTGATGCTGTACCTTACTTTTAGGTAACCAAAACAGCCATGATGCAACACCATTGTGTCAGCTGTCATGATATTAGGCCCCAGAAGAAGTATATTATTCAATGGACTGGAGCACAGACGCAAGGGGACATTTAGCTACTTTGTTATAAAACATTGACTTAAGGACATCTATGTATTGGAAATAAATATCCTTAATTCATGATATAGGCCTATTGTCTTCTCAGAATCCATTATTATTTAGTATTTTTAAATGTTGGATGTAAGTGTCTAATCTAATGATACAACTACATATGTTGTGCTTGTATTTGCAGAAGGCCATCAAAGAAAAGAACATTCCCATTGATGGTGTAGAATTCATGGGCCCCAATAAAGAGAAACCAGACAGCTGACAGATGTGATGGAGGAGCACTTGCATTGCTCACTGGGCTTGCCATGGACAGGGTTTCCACCCTTTTATCTTGGATTGGGTTTTGTTTAAGGTCGCTGTCCTAATGTGGAGACTAATGAGCATTCATATGAAGGATCCAACATGCTAAATTACATGACGATGGGTATTGTAATGTGTATGTTGGGCATGGATTACAAGTGGAAGCTATGAATCCAGTCATTTGGGTCAGGCCAATAAATATCCATGGTTACAAGATGCATGTAAAGTGGTGGTCACATCAGATACTCATTCATTGTAAAGGACTATGATGCTTTGCAAAGGGAGTTTCATTTTTTTGTTATAAAATTGTTGACGTCTACTGTAAGAGTGTCCTGGCTTAATGTCCCTCAAGACAACTGAAGAAGGCATTAATGTGGAAGCATTGGGCTAGAAGAGAAAGCTCAAACATCATACAAGGACATTTGGTTTACACTGTGGAAGAGCAGATGTTTTGTCTGTCTCACTCTTAGCTCCATTGCACTTCAGTTGTCAGTGTTTTTTTCTCTGTGTATGATGCAATGTAATGCTGTGATTGACATGTACATTGACAAAGCAATAAATAGGAGAATCATGTTCCATTACTGCCAAGTAATATTTTTAGCTCTGTGGATGGACATCAATGTGTCACAGGAAACCTAATATGCAATGTGACAAACCATTGAGTACAGGTGTTGGGTTTGTTTCAGTGTTTTAATTGAAAACAAAATGCTTGCATATAGACACCACAGGTTACAAAAACAGAGGAATGAACTGGCTAAAGTTCAATATTTCTTTAAAATAAAACATGGGATTTTCACAGAGGTTTACCAGATTACAATCAAAATCAATTTCCAAACATATTCATTCATTCTTAGAGGTTCACACACACTTACAATTCATTTAAAAGGAATAGACGATGCAGGCAGATGTTCACATTTAGTTTTTGTTGGGTGTCGCACTTCTCAGGGCAGTGTTCATCAAACTGATAATGTTCATACATGTACTTGAGCAGCAAGACCAGTTAATTGGCATGTTAACAAATGGTCTCACCAGACATCAGAACTGAGCTGACTAGTGACCTGACATGGGGAGCTGAAGCTTAAGGAAATCAACAATATTAAGGCCAACAGGAGGGCAGGGGTGACTGATAAAGGAATGTACATAGCAAGCAAAAGGGGGACAATTATTTGAGATCTGGGATAAAAATAATAATTAAACTGCGCCTAATCATCAGTGCCCTCTTGTGAATGGCCAGCTGGTCTATCGATAGTGGCGCGGGGGTGGGCTATGGTACGGTACTGGGTGTCGCCTTGCTGGGGGGCTATGGCGCGACACAAGGCGGCGTGGGGGTGACTGGTAGCGCTGTGGAGGGGACCCTCTGCTTTGGTAAGGAGGTGGTGAGTAGCCACGCCCTCGGGGGGATCTGGAGCGAGACCGCGAGCGACCGTAACTGGCACCACGTTCTCCGTGGACACGAATGTTTGCAGTCTCCCCCTGAGAGACAAAGCAAATGAAAGATGACCCATTTTCCTTCATGAGCTTGAATAAGCTTGATTTGACTCGCAAATGCACTCATATTTGTCTTGTTTTATCGTGGAAAGGTGTACTCACCTGATGGGAACGGAACTCAGTCCCGTCCAGTCTGCGCAGGGCGTATTCCATGTCCTCCCGACGAACAAACTCCACCACTCCTTCACCATCTCGCTGCACGTCGGCGAAACAAACATCCCCTGCCTCACGCATGTGGTCTTTCAGATCCTGCCAGCTCCCGGTTTGGGGCAAGCCTGGGAGGAGAAACAGCACATTGTCATTTTACCAAAAGCTCTTGCTTGTTGGAGTGGAAGAGTGATATTTTTGATGCCATCAAATATGGGGTTTCAAGTAAAGTTTCGATAGACCTGTTTCAGGTGGCATGTACCCAATTCACATTTGTATTTACATTTCAGCCAAAGTTGAGGGATAGTATAAGTATGCAAATAGTCAGTAACAGTACTAATATTTTCCCTTGATTTGAAAGAAAAGTACTATCTGACTGCCAGTTGTGTTGAAACCTAAGAAATAAGCTCTTCTAGCTATACTAGAGGATATACAACACCGATACAGTTGGGGTCAGGACGATACCAGTATCCAGATAACCCTTTCATCCTTTAAAAAACCTGCTGTATATAAAATAGTGTGCTATAGCTAGGAAAATAAATGTGACTCCGGGTGACGATGTTTGTTTTCAACATTCTGGCTGTTTCCCTAAAGATCCGCTTTGTTTGTTTCCTTGCCACAACACGAATGAGTACCGCGATACTGGTATCGTCCCGGCCCTAGATACAATAGCGAAATACCTCCAAGCAATGGCAAAAACTAAAATTTATAAAACATACACCTACCAGTCACTATGGCCAGGTGTTTGGGTTTATGCAGTCAACATGATCAGTTTGAGTTTTTATTGTTTTGCTCGTGTTTGTTTTGGGCAGCTGACTTGACCTCCACTTAGTCCCCTTGACTTCCAGTCCGCCAAGAGAGAGAGAGACAAAAATCACACTTCCTACGACTCAGAACGTCCACCTACCAGTCACTATCACCCGGAACTCAGATCTCCGAGTTGGGGGCCCAAACCTCCCCCTAGGACCTCCTTCTCCCATAGGGCCACTAAATTTGGCGCCAGAGGAGCGAGGGTATTCTACACGCAGCTTGGAGTCTCCGAATCCATATCCATTCCTTCCATAGACCGCGTCTTCCGCATCCCTAAGAGAAGAGAGCACAGAACTCCTTACTTACTTGCCTAAGGGAAATACACTTGGCAACGCCTTCTCCATCCGTTCCCTGAGGTCAGTCCCTGGTGATGTTACTAAATCAGAGGAGAACAGCTTGCCAAACAGCCAGGAATTGTGATTGGACTTGTACACGCACTAGATCACCCCTGGAACTCACCGTGGATCATCGAAGCGAACAAAAGCAAAAGGGATGGTTCCCCTGTTATTCTTTAGTTCGATATCCCGGATTTTTCCATATTTGAAGAAGAGATCCTCTATGTCCTTCTCCTGGGCGTCCATTGGAAGATTTCCCACGTAGATCCTTCCATCAGTCATTGTTGGTATTGGTTAGGCCCTGCTAAAATAAACCGAAGGCACCTGCAGGCTTCAAACTCACTGATCGATTCCAAGAACAATGGTGGAGATTATCCGTATCCTAATCCTAGTCCCAATCCATCCTCTTCTAATGCTTTAAATTAATAAAAAAAAGTTATAGAATCCGTATCCTAATCCAAATCCTAGTCCGTCCTCTTCTAATGCTTTTAAATTGCATACAAAAAAATTGTATAGAATCCGTATCCTAATCCTAGTCCCAATCCATCCTCTTCTAATGCTTTAATTTGGAAAAATCTAGAATCTTTGTGGAGCAGGAGTAGTACATGTTGAGTTCAATATAATCTGCACAGCACCTTGGACCAGAGTCTGAAAGCTTTAGAACACAGGGTAACGCTGATGAATGCCTTGGACTCAAATTATACAACTATCTATCTGAAGTATTTTGAACATGCACTAGTTAGTGGCTAACTAGCTAGTACTACCAGAAATACTTTCATTAAGACATTTCATGTATTTCTGGTACTACTGACCTTCCTTCAATATGACATATAACAAACCACTTCAATAGGTTCTGTAGCAAAAACAGGCAGGCTACAGTTATTTTACTAGAACGCAAATTCTAAAGAAAGGTTGCGCTTCAAACTCAAAGTAGACAGCCCTAAACCCTCAGTCCTTGGAGGAATCCCCGCGGTCTAGCAGGGGAAATTTGCAAGTAAACCGCCCAGTCCTCGTTTTTAATGGAGTTTGCGAGTGTACAATTATGTTCACTTCGGGGCCTGACACGCCCCATAATTCAATTTTCTACGATTATACATCCGCTAAGAAAAGTCTGCCAAAACTTAAAACATCAACGTCAATATGGAGTCAACATACAAGTGTAAGTAAAAGCGAATGTAAATAAGTTAAAAATTGTGCTACTAATGCCAACTCGTTTCATAAAAGTAATGATGCTTTTGTTAGGTTAGCTTTAGGAAATTGTAGAAATAAAAATTTTCCTTCTTCAGAAGTAGCTAGGCAGGCTAACGTTAGTTAGCTAATTAATTTGCTAGCTGTCATACAGTAGGCGTATAATAATAATTATATAGTTAATATACATGCAGTAATAAATGACCGTAGCATATATAAAGCACCCACACGTGGCTGAAAACACAATCTTCTCGGCAAGAATAAGTGACGAATTTCCGGGCAAGGGCGGTCCATTTAAAAATAATTCCTTCCCCCCTCACACTGCAAGTGTATACTCGTCATACGTCATCAAAAGTGTCCACTTACTTTGAGGGCTGAGGGGATAGGGTGTGTCTTAAGTGTTTGGACCCACAAGTACACAGTCAGAAACAAGTCAACCAGCTAAATAAAGTTAGCATGCTAAGCTAACAACATGGTTACCTATGTGTTAGCTCTCGAGAACCCAATGGAGTCATAATACTAATGTTCGTTAGCTAGCTATGTGTTTGCATTTGACAAAACATGATTTTGAATATACCCCCCCTATTGTATTCGATTAACTAGACGTTATATCTACAGTTCGCTAGGTCCGAACATGTGTTAAAACACTACAATGCGTGAACGATTAACTGGCTAGCTTGGTAGCGACGTTCAACTCTAGTTCGAGCTAGCTAGCTAACTTTAGTCCTCTTTTGTTGTTTCCGTCCATGCTAACGTTAGCTATAGTCTACTCCCCTCTTTAATTTTAAAGTGTAAATAGCAACAGGTATTTAGATCGGTTATTAACCTTTATGAAAAACAAATTATTTGCTATTAAAAACATAATTTCAGACATACCTCAGAGTAATTTTTGGAAAATATGTGGGAGGCTATCGAGCAGTCTCTTCCTAGCCTCAAAGCAGGAAGTCAGCTTGAGTTGTCGCTGGTTCGTTACGTCAGAAATACCCGCCCACTTTTGAGACAGACGAATTTGCATAGGGCAGGCTACCCAAAAAAATCTTCCCTTTGAAGGCATGGCACAATCTGTAATTTCGACAAATTGACCCTGCCACTTTGTGTAGTGAATTGATGGTTGGATGGGGCTGGCGAATAATCACTCTCAAATTAAGTTACAGTTAGAAGCTATGGATTAAATGACAGTACATAAGATTGACAAAAAATGTATCTGATGATATTGAACTTCTATAGGCCTGTGCTGTCTATCATCAGATAATTTACACTAATTTCATGTAAAATTCCTTGACTAGCCTACTCAAGACATTTTATGCTTCTGTCAATATTCTGTCCATGTTTCTGTTATGCCTTCCCAGTAAGCAAAATTATGTTGAAAATACAGTGCATTCGGGAAAGTATTCAGACCCCTTGACTTTTCCCATATTTTGTTACGTTACAGCCTTATTCTAAAATTGATTAAATAGTTTTTCCCTCAACAATCGACACACAATACCCCACAATGACAAAGCAAAAACAGGGTTTAAGACATTTTATTTAAAAATAAATAACTGAAATATTACATTTGCAAAAGTATTCAGACCCTTTACTCAGTACTTTATTGAAGTACCTTTGGTAGCGATTACAGCCTCAAATCTTCTTGAGTATGATGCTACAAACTTGGTAGAGCTGTATTTGGGGAGTTTCTCCCATTCTTTGCAGATCCTCTCAAGCTCTGTCAGGTTGGATGGGGAGCGTCGCTGCACAGCTATTTTCAGGTTTTTCCAGAGATGTTCGATCGGGTTCAAGTCCGGGTTCTGGCTGAGCCACTCAAGACCATTTAGAGACTTAGTGGCGTTGTCCTGTTGGAAGGTGAAACTTCGCCCCAGTCTGTTGTCCTGAGCGCTCTGGAGCAGGTTTTCATCAAGGGTCTCTCTGTACTTTGCTCTGTTCATATTTCCCTTGATCCTGACACGTCTCCCAGTTTCTCCCGCTGAAAAACATCCCCACAGCATGATGCTGCCACCACCATGCTTCACTGTAGGGATGGTGCCAGGTTTCCTCGCTTGGCATTCAGATCAAAGAGTTTAAGTGCCTTTTGGCAAACTCCAAGCAGGCTGTCATGTGCCTTTTACTGAGCAGCAGCTTCTGTCTGGCTGCTCTACCATAAAAGCCTGATTGGTGGAGTGCTGCAGAGATGGTTGTCCTTATGGAGGTTCTCCCAACTCCACAGATGAAATCTGGCGCTCTGTCTGGCGCTCTACCAAGGCCCTTCTCCCCCGATTGCTCAGTTTTGCCGGGCGGCCAGCTCTAGGAAGAGCCTTGGTGGTTCCAAACTTCTTCCATTTAAGAATGATGGGGGCCACTGTGTTCTTGGGGACCTTCAATGCTGCAGACATTTTTGGTACCCTTGCCCAGATCTGTGCCTTGACACAATCCTGTATCGGAGCTCTATGGACAATTCCTTCAACCTCATGGCTTGGTTTTTGCTCTTACATCCACTGTCAGCTGTGGGATCTTCATATAGAGGTGTGTGCCTTTCCAAATCATGTCCAATCAATTGAATTTACCACAGGTGGACTCCAATGAAGTTGGAGAAACATCTCAAGGATGATCAATGGAAACAGGTAGCACCGGAGCTCAATTTCAAGTCTCATTGCAAAGGTTCTGAATACTTATGTAAATAATGTATTTCTGTTTTTTATTTTTAAAACCTGTTTTTGTTTTGTCATTATGGGGTATTGTGTGTAGATTGACGAGGACAAAAAACCCCAGTTTAAACCATTTTAAATAAGGCTGTGTCGTGACTTTACTTTCATTAATCTGATGACTGTTATTTATTTAATCCACTAACAATGTTTAATTGTTACCCAATTAAATTAATCATGTAACAATTAACTCATTAGGAATTTGGGCGCCACGGAAGAGTTTGTTTAAAGAGTTACCATCTCCCGAATTAAACTCTATAAGATATATATTCATTTCATCAATAAACCGTCATCTTATTAATCATTACCTCTTATATCATAATTCTGAACGTCGTCTACTCCTTGCATCTGCAAAAACCTTACTCATGATTCAGGACTACACGAATTGGTTTAATTATTTATTTACTAGCTAACTAAAATGAGAAAACAGGATAACATACACACTTAATACATGAGAAGAAAGTCCCTAGCGGACTGACAAAATGATGGCTTATTACACAGAGATGGAGAGGGGGAAAAAGTGAGACACTTATCGTGGATACATTTTAGGACTATTCCTCACATTAATCATATGCTTTGCACACGAACCGCCTCCTGTTTGGAATAAGAAATCATGAATGTATTTACATTGAGTGACTTTGTTCGCCGTTTATATCTGTCAGAACCAGGCCTTCTTAGGAAGGAGATGGGTTGGCCTTTCAGAAGCACGCTTGTAAGGGTCAGGACCTGTTTCTTCTGCTGTTGTTCTTCTACGGCTCTTCTATAGCTGTGTTGATGATTCCCATGGATGATGATAGTCAGAGAATACGGTGATTTGAGAATCGCAGTAGGATGGGATGGTTTGCAGTGTAGTATGAAGGTCCCTCTTTGATTCGCTTTCTTCGAAATCTGACTTAGGACAGCTAATCAGCCGTACCAGTAATTGTCAGGGAAGTGAGCTTCTAGCCTACACCTCATGTTGATTATTCAGGATTCAGACCACTTTACACGCACAGCAGCAACCTGCCAATGTCCTGGTCTGATAAGTTAATTCTTAGCAAGTCCTTTTAAGCACTCTGGTTCGAAAATGACTGACATGCTTTTCTGACCTCACTCAGGGCGTGGCTACTTAATGTGCAAAGGATATGTTTAGAAGTTCTCCATTGATGCTCGTCATCAAGCTCGAGACCCTGGGTCTCGACGCCGCCCTGTGCAACTGGGTACTGGACTTCCTGACGGGCCGCCCCCAGGTGGTGAGGGTAGGTAACAACATCTCCACCCCGATGATCCTCAACACTGGGGCCCCACAAGGGTGCGTTCTGAGCCCTCTCCTGTACTCTCTGTTCACCCACGACTGCGTGGCCATGCACGCCTCCAACTCAATCATCAAGTTTGCAGACGACACTACAGTGGTAGGCTTGATTACCAACAACGACGAGACGGCCTACAGGGAGGAGTTGAGGGCCCTCGGAGTGTGGTGTCAGGAAAATAACCTCACACTCAACGTCAACAAAACAAAGGAGATGATCATAGACTTCAGGAAACAGCAGAGGGAGCACCCCCTATCCACATCGACGGGACAGTAGTGGAGAGGGTAGTAAGTTAAGTTCCTCGGCGCACACATCACAGACAAACTGGATTGGTCCACCCACACAGACAGCGTGGTGAAGAAGGCGCAGCAGTGCCTCTTCAACCTCAGGAGGTTGAAGAAATTCGGCTTGTCACCAAAAGCACTCACAAACTTTTACAGATGCACAATCGAAAGCATCCTGTCGGGCTGTATCACCGCCTAGTACGACAACTGCTCCGCCCACAACCATAAGGCTCTCCAGAGGGTAGTGAGGTCTGCACAACACATCACCGGGGGCAAACTACCTGCCCTCCAGGACACCTACACCACCCAATGTCACAGGAAGGCCATAAAGATCATCAAGGACAACAACCACCCGAGCCACTGCCTGTTCACCAACGCTATCATCCAGAAGGCGAGGTCAGTACAGGTGCATCAAAGCAGGGACCGAGAGACTGAAAAACAGCTTCTATCTCAAGGCCATCAGACTGTTAAACAGCCACCACTAACATTGAGTGGCTACTGCCAACACACTGACTCAACTCCAGCCACTTTAATAATGGAAAAATGGATGTAAAAAATACTACTAGTCACTTTAAACAATGCCACTTAATATAATGTTTACATACCCTACATGATCTCATATGTATATACTGTACTCTATACCATCTACTGCATCTTGCCATCTTTATGTAATACATGTATCAGTAGCCACTTTAAACAATGCCACTTTTATATGTTTACATACCCTACATTACTCATCTCATATGTATATACTGTACTAGATACCATCTACTCCATCTTGCCTATGCTTTTCTGTACCATCACTCATTCATATATCTTTATGTACATATTCTTCATCCCTTTACACTTGTGTGTATAAGGTAGTTG
Organism: Oncorhynchus clarkii lewisi; assembly: GCF_045791955.1. Taxonomy (NCBI): domain Eukaryota; kingdom Metazoa; phylum Chordata; class Actinopteri; order Salmoniformes; family Salmonidae; genus Oncorhynchus; species Oncorhynchus clarkii. The sequence goes on from NC_092158.1 coordinate 22,064,932, forward strand.
TTGTTAAATTGTTAGGTTAGATTACTCGTTGGTTATTACTCTATTTTCGGAACTAGAAGCACAAGTATTTCGCTACACTCGCATTAACATCTGCTAACCATGTGTATGTGACAAATAAAATTTGATTTGATTTCATGACTACTAAAATCACATTCAAATCTTAACATATATATACTTTCATCATTTTAATATCGCATTGGATGGAAACTTTACAGATAAAGGGGGTATCCTTTCCAAGTTACAGTATTTACAATATGACATTTGTTTCCCACTGACCATTCCCAACATTCTTTATGTAAGAATTATTGTTCCATTATCCACGTTTGACCGTGGATAGGGTTTCAGTGTGAACAGTGTGAACGGTTGACCATCCAGCAGCTCCCCCTCCCACCTCTGTGGGAGAGAGAGGCCTGGTAACTGTCCAGACATTGAAAAAACGTATTTTCCGGACATTTAAATCAGGTGCATTATAGGTGATGAATGAAAGGTAAATTTTCTGGACATAAAAAATGTGTATCTTCTGGAAGTTGAAAACATGCAATTTACAGACATTAAAAAAACATATATTTCGTTCATTGACTTTATGGGCAAATTTCCACTGCTATACATTCTCAATAAGTAAGCATTATATCACCATCATATTTTGTTCACACCTCTTAATAGGAAAGATGAGCCAACTTAAGTTTGCAACAAAATATTTATTATTGCTCCCATCTAGCATGTTAGCTTTAAAACTGGCAGCGCTGATTTTCAAAATAGTTCAACTGTCACGCCTGCTCCCGCTCCCCTTCCCTAGCTGGCTCGAGAGGTTAAACGGTTGGCTCGACAGGCACCCATCCCAAGTCAAGCCTCAGCCGGATCGCCAGGCCTAAGCCGGATTGTCAGGCTGCCACACCTCAACCGGATCGTCATGCTCCCACGCCTCAGCCGGTATGCCGGGCTCCTACGCCCCAACCGACTGGTCCAGCACCCAGGCCTCGCCGGCTCGCCCAGGTGGGGGGTACTGTCACGCCTGCTCCCGGTCCCCCTTCCCAGCATTGCGCACTCCTGCCACCATCATTACGCACACCTGCCTTTCCTCGTCGCGCAAATTATTGGACTCACCTGGAATCAATCACCTGTTTATTACCTCCCCTATATTTGTCAGTTCCCCAGCTCTGTTCCCCATTGCTGCATTAATGTGCGTATGTCGTTGTGTTATCCGTGTGCTGACGCTGTTCCTGTCCTGTTACATGTCCGTTCCACATTAAATGTCCAACTCCCCGTACTTGCTTCTCTACTCTAGCATCGGTCCTTACACCAACGTACAGAATAAACCAACAGACCATTTCAACACCAATAACATTTTGAGTAATGGCTACAGATTTTTTTATTTTCAAGCTATGACTGTGACATGTTGTTGATTACCTTAGTTGGAAAAAAAGAATGCTGGGTTTTACTCTAATTAGCTTCAGTAGAGTACAGTACAGTAAAGTAGAGTTCAATTTTGTAGATTAAAGTACAATAGTCAAGTACAGTACAGTATAATTCAGTACAGTACAACACAGTAGAGTTTATTTCAGTAGAGTAAAGTAGGGTACAATACAGTACACTATACTTTTCTTTACTGTATTCTAGTGTGCACTACTGTATTGTTCTGTACTATACTCTACTTTTCTTTACTGTACTGTGTACTGTAATGTACTGTACTCTGCTGTGCTCTACTGTATTGTGCTATCCAAACTTGTAATTTGGTCCGATCAGGTATAATGACGAAAAAATTACAAGAAAAAAGTATAATGACAAGAAAAAACAAATAAACAATACAAAGCAAAAACAAAGCCACCTCAATGACTCCCTTCCGAGGCATCTCAAGATAAGCTGTAGACCACACTATCTACCTAGAGAGTTTTCATCTGTATTTTTCATAGCTGTCTACATACCACCAGATACCGAGGCTGGCACTAAAACCGCCCTCAATGAGCTGTATTCCGCCATAAGCAAACATGAAAACACTCACCTGGAGGCGGCGCTCCTAGTGGCCGCGGACTTTAATGCAGGGAAACTTAAATCAGTTTTACCTAATTTCTATCAGCATGTTAAATGTGCAACCAGAGGGGAAAAATTCTAGACCACCTTTACTCCACACACAGAGACGCGTTCAAAGCCCTCCATTTGGAAAATCTGACCATAACTCTATCCTCCTGATTCCTGCTTACAAGCAAAAATTTAAGCAGGAAGCACTAATAACTCGGTCTATAAAAAAGTGGTCAGATGAAGCAGATGCTAAACTACAGGACTTTTTGCAAGCACAGACTGGAATATGTTCCGGGATTCTTCCGATGGCATTGAGTCACTGGCTATATCATTGAGTCACTGGCTATATCAATATATATATATATATATATCAAGTGCATTGAGGACGTCCTCCCCACAGTGACTGTTCGTACATACCCCAACCAGAAGCCATGGATTACAGGCAACATCCGCACTGAGCTAAAGGGTAGAGTTGCCACTTTCAAGGAGCGGGACTCTAAGCCGGAAGCTTATGCCCTCCGACCAACGATCAAACAGGCAAAGCATCCATATAGGACTAAGATCGAATCGTACTACACCGGCTCCGATGTGGCAGGGCTTGCAAACTATTACAGACAACAAAGCCGAGAGCTGCCCAGTGACACGAGCCTACCAGATGAGCTAAATAACTTCTATGTTCGCTTCCAGGCAAGTAACACTGAAACATGCATGAGAACACCAGCTGTTCCGGACGACTGTGTGATCACACTCTCTGCAGCCGATGTGGGTAAGACCTTTAAACAGGTCAACATTCACAAGGCCGCTGGGCCAGACGGATTTCCAGGACGTGTACTCCAAGCATGTGCTCACCAACTGGCAAGTGTCTTCACTGACATTTTCAACCTGTAATACCAACATGTTTCAAGAAGACCACCATAGTCCCTGTGCCAAAGAACAGTAAGGTAACCTGCCTAAATGACTACCAACCCGTAGCACCATGAAATGCTTTGAAAGGCTGGTCATGGCTCACATCAACACCATTATCACAGAAACCCTAGACACACTCCAATTTGCATACCGCACCAACAGATCCACAGATGATGCAATCTTTATTGCACTCCACACTGCCCTTTCCCACCTGGACAAAAGGAAGATGTGAGACTGCTATTCATTAAGTACAGCTCAGAGTTCAACACAATAGTGCCCTCAAAGCTCATCACTAAGCTAAGGACCCTGGGACTTAACACCTCCCTCTGTAACTGGATCCTGGACTTCCTGACGGGCCGCCCCCAGGTGGTAAAGGTAGGTAACAACACATCTGCCACGCTGATCCTCAATACGGGGGCCCCTCAGGGGTGCTTGCTCAGTCCCCTCCTGTACTCCCTGTTGACTCATGACTGCATGGCTAGGCACGACTCCAACACCATCATTAAGTTTGCCGATGACACAACAGTGTAGTGCAGTGTAGTGTAGGCCTCATCACCGACAATCAGGAGGATAGAATTATGGTCAGATTTGCCAAATGGAGGGGGAGGGAGAGCTTTGCATGCGTCTCTGTGTGTGGAGTAAAGGTGGTGCAGAGTATTTTTTTGTCCCCCCTCTGGTTGCCGCTGTTCTATCCTGCCTGTACAGCGTATAACCAGCCAGCTGTATGTTGATAGTGTCTTCGTTCAGCCACGACTCCGTGAAGCATAAAATATTACAGTTTTGAATGACCCGTTGGTAGTTTATTGTTCTGTGTAGGTCATCAATTTTATTCTCCAAAGATTGCACGTTTGCAAGCAGAATGGAAGGAAGTGGGGGTTTATTCAATCGCCTACGAATTCTCAGAAGGCAGCCCGCCTTCTGGCCTCTTTTTCTCCGCCTCCTCTTCACACAAATCACTGAGATCTGGGCCTGTTCCCGAGAAAGCAGTATATAATTTGCGTCAGGCTCGTCAGCCTAGTTAAAGGAAAAAAAGGATTCTGCCAGTCCGTGGTGAGTAATCTCAGTCCTGATGTCCAGAAGTTACTTTCGGTCATGAGAGACGGTAGCGGCAACATTATGTACAAAATAAGTAAAAGAAGAAGTTACAAACAAAGCAAATAAACAAACAAAAAAACACAATCGGTGGTGGACACGTAGAACGTCAGCCTTCTTCTCCGGCGCCATTTAACACGACTCCAACACCATCATTAAGTTTGCTGATGACACAGCAGTGGTAGGCCTGATCACCAACAACGATGAGACAGCCTATAGGGAGGAGATCAGAGACGTGGTCATGTGGTGCGAGTACAACAACCTCTCCCTCAATGTGATCAAGACAAAGGAGATGATTGTGGACTACAGGAAAAGGAGGACCGAGCACGCCCCCATTCTCATCGACGGGGCTGTAGTGGAGCAGGTTGAGAGCTTCAAGTTCCTTGGCCTCCACATCCCCAACAAACTAACATGGTCCAAGCACACCAAGACAGTCGTGAAGAGGTTACGACAAAACCTATTCAGGACACCTCAGGACACTGAAAAGTTTTGGAATGGGTCCTCAGATCCTCAAAAGGTTTTACAGCTGCACCATTGAGAGCATCCTGATGGGTTGCATGACTGCCTGGTATGGCAACTGCTCGGCCTCCAACTGCAAGGCACTACGGAAGGTAGTGCATATGGCCCAGTGCATTACTGGGGCCAAGCTTCCTGCCATCCAGGTCTCTATACCAGGCAGTGTCAGAGGAAGGCCCTAAAAATGGTCAAAAATTGTCAAAGACTCTAGCCACCCTAGTCATGGACTGTTCTCTCTGATACCGCATGGCAAGCGGTAAGTCTAGGTCCAAGAGGCTTCTAAACAGCTTCTACCCCCAAGCCATAAGACTCCTGAACAGCTAATCAAATGGCTACCCAGACTATTTGCATTGCTCCCCCCCCCCCACACACTTCAATGCTGCTGCTACTCTCTGTTATTATCTATGCATAGCCACTAATATATATTCTTCAGGCTAGGGTCTATTGTCCTCCACTTCCTGTCTGACTGACGTGCCCAAAGTAAACTACCTGTTACTCAGGCCCAGGATATGACACAGGCCCAGGAAGCCAGGATATGCATATAATTGGTACCATTGGATTGAAAACACTTTGAAGTTTGTAGAAATGTTAAAATAATGTATGAGACTATAACACAATTGATATGGCAGAAGAAAATCCAAAGACAAACCAACCAGATTTTTTTTTTTGAGAGCCCATGCTCTTACAATGGAAAGCATAGGGGCATATGCAATTCCAGCTCTCAGATTACAATTCCTATGGCTTCCACTAGATGTTAACAGTCTTTGTTCAAGGTTTCAGGCTTGTTTCTTCCCAAACAAGGAAGAATTTTTCGTTTTAGTACTGGGAGTCAGAGTTGGAAATGAGTCTGTGCGACGATGCGCACCTGCTAATTTTGCTTTCCTATTGAACATACTTCTTTCCGTATGAAATATTATAGTTTAATTACATTTTAGGGTAGCTGAGGATTTTATCTAACAAAAAGACCATACATGTTATAGTTGGGATCCCTTGGATTGCAAATCAGAGGAAGATTTTCAAAAAGTAAGTGAATAATTCATCACTATTTATGATTTTATGAAGCCTGTGCCGGTGGAAAAATATGTTGATATGGGGCGCCGTCCTCAAACAATCGCATGGCATGCTTTCGCTGTAAATCCTATTGTAAATCGAACAATGCAGTTAGATGAACAAGAATTTAAGCTTTTAACTTAATATTAATATTCATATTCATAATTTTTATGATTATTTATTTGAATTGCGCGCCCACCATGTACATAATTACCTCGACACCGGTACCCCCGTAAATAGCCCCGCTATTGTTATTTACTCCTGCTCTTTAATTATTTGTTATTCTTATCTCTTACTTTTTATTGGTATTTTCTTAAAACTGCATTGTTGGTTAAGGGCTTGTAATTAAGCATTTCACTGTTGTATTTGGCACATGTGACATAACATTTTATTTTATTACCTAAACTACTCAACCTTCCATTCATGTATACAGTAAACAGGAATAATTGTATAATTGACTCTACAGGTGGCAAAACACTACTTACTGGGTTGTTCCACGAAAAGAGTGCATTTGGACAGTGTAAAAAATTACACCTAATTCACTGAATTTTTACATTATGTCATAGTGTTCCACTTCATAAAAAACATGTTCCCTTCTCAAGAGTTAAAAAAAGAAAGAAGCCAATTCAAGTGCCTGGAAAAGAGCCAATTAAAGTAACAGGGATGACTACCAAATCAAAATCAAATCAAATCCGCCAAATCCAAAACTGTACCAGGGTTGACAATGTCATTTTTAATCTGCCATAACTCCTCTCATGACTAGAAAACTAGAAAACAGGAACTATAGACAAGACAGGAGCAAGGAGGAAAATGCTGGTAGGTTTGAAGAACAAAAGGAACTGTTAACAGACAAACAGAGAACACAGGTATACATGCACAGGTGATAATGGGGAAGATGGGCGACACCTGGAGGAGGGTGGAGACAAGCACAAAGACAGGTGAAACAGATCAGGGCGTGACAGATGGTGAAAACCTGGGGAAATGTTGGGGTTATTTGTGTTAAAATCTTTCTAGAAGTCAGAAAAACATGAGGAACATGTCAAAAGGAAGATTTTTTGGCATTTTAAGTCTTATTCATATGAAAAATCAGATTTTGAATGTTTTTATGTGGTTTATGTTAAAAGGCACTTCATTTAATACAACATGCTTTTAAATGCAATATTCGTTCACAATTTCTACTTACAATATCTAAAGGATGCAAAAAGGCACTTTATTCATGGAGTGACCCATCTTTGCAACAGGTTAAGAATTATATGAATCTGGGGTAAATGTGACGTACAGAAATGGGAGTCCCATAAGTGTGCAAAGTGAAGATGAAATCCTTTACCTTTACAAACATTCATATGGAGAGGTTTCTCAATTGAGGATTGGATCTAGGGCTTTTGCAGGGTTTGCTTCTAATGTATCTACAGGTCCTTCAGAAAGTATTCATACCCCTTGACTTAGTCCACATTTTGTTGTGTTACAACCAGAATTCAAAAAGTATTATATAAAAATCTCAACCATCTACACACAATACCCTATGACAAAACAAAGAAAAAACATTGAAAATTAAATACAGAAATATCAAATTTACATAAGTACACACCCCTGAGTCAATAAATGTTAGCATCAATCACCTTTGGCAGCAATTACAGCTGTGAGTCTTTCTGGGCAAGTCTAAGAGCTTTTCACATCTGCATTGTACAATATTTGCCCATGATTCTTTTAAAACGTATTCAAGCTCTGTCTAATTGGTTGTTGATCATTGCTAGACAACCATTAGATAGATTTTCAAGCAACTCAGGAACATTCACTGTCTTCTTGGTAAGCAACTCTAGTGTAGATTTGACCTTGTGTTTTAGGTTATTGTCACGCTCAAAGGTGAATTAATTTCCCAGTGTCTGGTGGAAAGCACACTGAACCAGGTTGTCCTCTAGGAATTTGCCTATGCTTAGCTCCATTCCGTTTGTTTTTATCCTGAAAAACTCCCCAGTCCTTAACGATTACAAGCATACCCATAACATGATGCCACTACCACTATGCTTGAAAATATGGAGAGAGGTACTCAGAAATGTGTTGTATTGGATTTGCCCCAAACATAACACTTTGTATGCAGGACAAAAAGTGAATTGCTTTGCAGTATTACTTCAATGAGTTGTTGCAAATAGGATGAATGTTTTGGAATATTTTATTCTGTACAGGTTTCCTTCTTTTCACTTTTCATTGTGGAGTAACTACAATGTTGTTGAGCCATCTTCAATTTTCTTCTATCACAGCCATAAAATTATGTAACTATATTAAAGTCACAATTTAAAGTCGCCTGTAACTGTTTTAAAATCACCTATCTCTCCGTCAACTGAGTTAAGAAGGATGCCTGTATCTTTGTAGTGACTGGGTGTATTGATACATCATCCAAAGTGTAATTAATAACTTCACCATGCTCAAAAGGTATATTCAATGTATGTTTTTTCTCTCACTACTCTACCCATAGAGCTCTACAGTGGAGGTGTCAAAATACCCATAAAACCTATCGGTCAAACAGGGAAATGGTTCTAATCGTTTATCCACCATTCATTTTTCCCATAGGGGATTTTAGAAACACTTAAAATAAGGGCTGTGTTTCGTGTAGGCTTACCCTGGTGTGATGTTTTGCTAACCATGTAAATCTCTCTCTGACAAGGTGACTTTTATCAATAATTTCGGCTCTTTTTACTCTCAGATTCTAAAATGCTAATTAGCATCAAAATAGAGATCATCCAAAACTACAAATTCCTGCACGTCATCTCTAGCTGACACCTTTGCTAACAGGTATTGTGTCAATTTAAAACTTGCAGAAGACAGTTCACAGAATTAATTTAAAGAAACGTAGCCAATTTATTAATGACAGAATTGAAATGGCATTAGATAGTTAATACAGAGATTCTTACCTTTACCTTGATTCGGCAGTCTAGTCCAGATCAACAAGGCATTTGTAGTTCTTTATGATAGCCACATTAGCAGGCAATTAGCAATTAATTTTTGGGGGGCTTAATACAGGTGAACATATTGATAAAAGTCACCTTGCCCTAGAGAGATTTACAGTTATCAAAACATCACACCAGGGTAAGCCTACATGAAACACAGCACTTATTTTACGTGTTTATAAAATCCTCTATGGGAAAAATGACCGCTAGGTTTGATGGGTATTTCCATAGGCATTGGAAAACCTCTCAGGTATTTGTGGTTGAATCTGTGTTTGAAATTCCCTGCTTGAATGAGAGACCTGACAGATAATTGTATGTGTGGGGTACAGCGATAAGGTAGTCATTCAAAAATCATGTTAAACACTATTATTGCACACAGAGTGAGTCCATGCAACTTATTATGTAACTTGTTAAATATTTACTCCTGAACTTATTTAGGCTTGCCATAACAAAGGGTTTGTATACAATTTTTTTATTAACTTGTAAACATTTCAAAAACATAATTCCACTTTGACATTATGGGTTATTGTGTGCCAGTGACCAAAAATATAAATGCGATCCATTTGAAATGCAGGCTGTAACACAACAAAATGTGGAAAAAATCAAGGCGTGTGAATACTTTCTGAAGGCCTTGTATGTTAAAGGTTGGTAGGATAGGTATTCAATGATTACATCAAGCTTATGACTCTACAAACTTGTTGAATGCATTTGCTGTTTGTTTTGGTTGTGTTTCAGATTATTTTGTGCCCAATCAATGGTAAACAGTATATTGTGTCATTTTGGAGCAGCTTTTATTGTAAATATGAATATAATATGTTTCTAAACCAGGGATGCAAACTGGTGAGGGCCCAAAAAGGTGACACTTTTTTTGGCACTGAAACATGCAAAAAATCATTGCTAGGGGAAAAAAATAAATGAAAAATATCAGCTTTAAAATGGTCATTCCTAGTGACTTAGGCTGGATCCCTTATTGAAATGCTGGTTTTAACTAATTAAACAACAAAGAATATGATCTACATGATCAGTCTGTGTGTAAAATAAAAAGTGGTTCATGTGAACCTAACTCACAGTGCAGACCCGTCATTCAGGAAATAATAAAAAGATTTGTATATATAAAAAAAGTGTTTGGCCTTGCCTGTGTTGCATGTTATTTTGGCATTCATATGTGTCACTTATCAGTTTGCAAACTATGTAAAAAAAAAAAGATATATAATTGAGTTAATAAAGCCGCATACAAATATGGTCTCTTTTTTTGCTTTCACGAGTAAGGCAGCTCCAAAATGCAGGTGTTTCAGCCTAGCTCAGTGCTTTCTTTGGTGGTGGTGGGGCAAGCCTGCAGAAAATAGGAGCATTGCGCCTGATTGGCTCAGTGTTCTCTCACTCATGGGGACACTACGTCACAGGCCAAGTCTTAAGTCCTTAGTAAGGGTAGACATCGAACATTTCAGCCCTGCCATATAGTTACATTATAAGTGCCCTTCCAAGAAGGCTCAAGGTCATTGGGCACAGATAAAATGACATCAAATCACATTATATGTACAGTAGCTTTGATTGGACTGATCATGTCAACACCTTATTTTAAAAATCTTAGCTAACAGTCATCATTACGAATCAAGTCGACAATCTAATGGCAAATCCTTTTCAATCCTTGTCATATGAAGAGAAATAATGAAGTGAAATTATAGATAAAACGTTTCAGTCCTCATCGGCCATTGGACATACCCATTCCACAAGAAGTTGGATATTGCTAATTCAACAATGAGTGGTTTGGAAGGAATCATTGGCTAAATGCAAGCATTGCAAAGCCATCACTAGCCTGCTATTCAGTGGAGTGGCTGTGTGTTCTTTTTTCCGAGTTCCCACCATAAATCCAGAGAATGCCAGACTTCGATTACAAATTTGCTCAAAATGGACAACCGTTGCACCTTCCTGTTTAAGTGAGCATGGTGAGTCCAAAAATGTCTTGTATGCTTCTGCATAAATTATGTAATATGCCAGGTAGATATGTATACTCTAGCTAAGATAGTAATACTAAGTGTATGTTGTGTAGTAAGCTGTTAGTAGCCAATGTGGCTCACCCTAATAATTTGGTCTGTTTTCACCAACACAGTATGGTAAACATATCGTTTGTGGCCGTTGTGTGATTGTTAGCAGACTTTTTTTGTACAGTTTTGACAGTGCTACTAATAGTAGTGGTGGCACTTGGCTTGCACGTGCAAATTCAGCACATACAACATTCTATAATAGAATTGTGTTATTTGACGTGTCAAATTAAAAGCTTATTTAACGAGTCAAAGTGTTATTTGACATATATTTTTTTTATCACACAAAATACCCACACGGCATTCAATATGCCTCACCCTAATAATTTGGCCTATATACACCTCTTAATTTTGCCTACTGTTCTAACTTGGTGGTGCCTATAACCTGTTTTAGAGAAATGTAATCACTGAATATTGTAAGAGCTTTCATTGTCTGTTTATATGCCCCCTTTATTTATCCTACGGTTCTGACTTGGTGTACAGGGAGTACACTATAAGAACTGCCCATGTTCTGAATTCTGTCGCTGTACATTTCAAAAGTGCTGAACAAATAGTTATTGACTATGTCCGTCGTCGCTCGCTCATTAATGTCTTAATCGAAATAACAGATAGCCTTTTATCCACTTGTCGTCGGCCTTATGCCATAGTTTGTACATCTCAATTGTCAGTAGAAACCACATTTATTTAAGCAAGTCAGCCATATCAGCTAAGTTTTTTTTAAAGGCAGTAAATGAGGCTGAATGAACTGTTTCGCTGCCAGACAAGGCTCTGCTGATAGCCAGGTGTAGCAGAGGTAAGGTGTTCGGACAGCTTTATGTAGGGCCTAACCGTTTGTGGGCACCGTTTGTCACCGTTACAGTGCAATTAATGTAGTGTGTTATGTTGTGTAGTGGCTTTGCTGGCATGCATCCTACTTTTTTTTGTGTTGCCCACCAAGATTTACATGCTAAAATCGCCACTGAACTCACAGCAAAAAAAAATTAGGAAAGCAATCCAATGTTATTTGTTGCCTAGACATTGTTGCCTACTGCAAATGAGACTCAAGTCCAGAGAAAAAAAAACATACACTTATATTGTAGTTAGCAATGACAGCCTTCATAATAGAACGCTTGTGACCACACACACATTTAAATATTGCACTTGGGGAAAACAGATCTTAAAGTAGAAATAGAATGAAACAAACAGGCATTCTATTTTTTCTATACTATTGTGGCCACTGTAGCAGACATCGATCAAGTGCACAAGGCTATGTGTGCAAAAATAACGTTCACTGAGCAAAAACTAATATTCGATCCAGCTAGCAAGAGGTACTTAACAATGCTAACAATTATTGTTCCACTACACTTACTCCCTTACCTCAAACTTTCCAAATGCCAGTTGTTTTTCGGTTACAGATTATGAAGTACGCTTCATTCACCTTCTCACCCCCGTAGTCAGGCGCTCTGCTGTAGCTTTCTAGTGCGCGCGCTGATGCAGTAACTAGCAGTTGGTTGTACCTTCTCTTTCGTCGCGTGCTGCGTTCTGTTGTTATGTGAACGACCGTTGAGCCTTGCATACAGCCGGTATTGCGCCAAACGTGCATCGCGCCAAACGTGCATCACCCCCCCCCCCCAAAAAAACTTTTCTCATCGGATCTACACGAATCACGTAGGTTACCTATTTTGGATTCAAAACGGTGAATTTCGCCGAAAGGTGACTAGTTTGCTTCCCTGCTAAAATGTCTAAATTGTTGTGAATGCAACCATGCTCATGGATAATCTTGAAGATGACAGAAAGTTACAGACTCACAAATATCAAACCCACATGACATGCTAACCTCTCACCATTACAATAACATCAGGAGAGGTTAGCATTTTTGGGGGTATGATATTTATGAGTGTAACTTTCTCACGCATTATTCACGATTCATTCAGCACTTCGTAATCATGGTAGCAGCCACATTAGTGTAGAAGCCAAAACAACAACAAAATGTGACACATTTTCCTTTCACAGCAGGAACAATCTGAGGAGTTGGAAAAATGCCCTTGCTGCTGTGAAAGGAAAATGTCAAAAGCTAAAACATGTTTGATGTGTAAACATGGGGGCAGTGTCTTGTTGTTTGGAAAAAGGATGATGACACATTCACTCTCTTGGGGCTTATCAGACTCTCTTCTTTCGCTAGATGGTTTCTCTATTTCCCTGCATTATTTTATCACAGGGCCTCTCCAAGATTCACTGTGCTATTAAAATTATATTTTGTTCCTACAATGTCTGTGATGGCCATGAAATACCTGTGAAGTACCTGTTCCAATCATTATAGTAAGTACGGACTTCTTTATTGTCTAGCTGGGAAAAATGGGAAAAAACATTATTCACGATGACTGTCTTCTACACAGATTGGCCGTTTTATTTGTTTTTTCCCATGACATTACTCAGGGTTAATTGATTCATTTAAACCTATTCAGAGAGATTTCCATGAGGGTGACTGGGACAGGCTGTGCGTTTCCATAAACATTTTGACGGGAGCATGTGTAGGGAAAAGTGCTCATGGGAATAATTTCACACAGTATGTGCCTATTAATTAGGCAAATGAGTAGAGCCCAAACCACTTGATGACAAAGAACAGTTCACTTTGACATCTGCTTCACCTCTGCCTTTCATTCCAGGTTGGCTTGACGTTGCAGGAATGCTTGGTTTTGGTGTGAGGAAAAGACAGTGCAAGTCAATAGCAAGAAGACTGGCTGTAGGAGTTCTATTGACCAGTTTCATGGTGATATTGCACTGCTTATCTACCCCAGCAGTCCAACAAGTCAATCAACAAAAGTAAGTGTAGGCTGAACTTTTGTTGTGAAATACAGTCTCTATCTATTATTTGCTATACAATGTGATTTACTTTTAAATCAATTCATTTGACATAAATAGGTAACATAAAATGTAAAATAAATGTCAGTTTACTATTTTTTCACTTTTTCTCTACAGGGTTACAGTGGCTCTGTCGTGTTCTCACCACTTATCTCAAACATGGGTCCACAATTTGACCAACTACTCTCAAAGCAGAACAAGTCTGTCAGGGGAGTGTGTGCCCACGGTGGACATCATGTTCATGAAGACCCACAAGACTGCCAGCAGCACATTACTCAACATCATCTTCCGCTTCGGTGAGAAGCACGGTTTAAAGTTTGCCTTTCCTAAAGGTCGCAATGACTTCTCCTACCCATCCCCTTTCCTTTGCTCCCATGTCAAAGACTTCCAGCCTGGGGTATGTTTCAACATCTTATGTAACCACATGCGCTTTAATGGGCATGAGGTGGCAAAGCTCCTCCCAGCAGACGCTGCCTATTTCACCATCCTACGAGACCCGGCGGAGTTGTTTGAGTCATCCTTCCATTATTACAGCCGAGCGATTCCCCTCACCTGGGGGATCCACGGAGATGGCAAACTGGCTGAGTTTCTGCGTGAACCCATGAACTACTACACCCCAGGGAGCTACAACTCATTCTACCTCAAGAACCTGCTCTTCTTTGACTTTGGATTTGATAACAACTTAGAGCCTGACCACCCTCTGGTGGAGAGGGGTATTCAGACCTTGTCCCAACGCTTCCAGCTGGTCCTGATGGCGGAGCATTTTGAGGAGTCTCTCATCCTGCTGAAAGATACACTCTGCTGGACGATGGAAGATATGCTGTTCTTCAAGCTCAATGCCCGCAAGGACTCATCTGTGTCACGACTGACCCCTGCACTAAGGGCCAAGGCCCGGGAGTGGAACGGGGCCGACTGGAGGCTCTACAAGCACTTTAACGCCACATTCTGGGCCAAGGTGGAGGCATACGGGTGGACACGGATGGAGCAGGAAGTGAAGGAGCTGAGGAGGAGGAATGCAGAAATGGCTGCCATGTGCATTGAGGGTGGGGGAGCAGTGGAGGCTGGGCTGATTCGGGACACAGATCTGCTTCCCTGGCAGCCAGTTGGAGAGAACTCCATCCTGGGTTACAATTTAAGGAAAAACATTGACCCCAAATACAGGGAACTCTGTCGGAAAATGCTCACACCTGAAATACAGTACCTATCAGAGCTAGGGGTCAACTTGTGGCTCACAAGATTATGGGGTTGGTTAAAGGATACTATATTCTAGCTAGAAACAAATTTATGGGAACAATTTGGAGACATTTTTAAGAGTATAAACTGGGGCGGTGGGTGCTACTAGTATAATATATGGAATCGTTTTTTTATGGTCATACCAAGGATCATTTAACTATTTGATTTTAAATTGCAGAACCACTTTGGCCTTATTGCTATTAGCCCATAGAAACACATTGAATGACAGATTCATACATGGAAAAACAGATAGTTAAAAATAATTCATAAGGAAGTTTGTTTTAAAGTGTTTGTCCTATGTCTGTCCTATATCATCAGTGGAGGCTGCTGATACCAAAAACATGTGAGACTCACATGTTTGGTACCAAACACATCAAACACGTGGTTTCCCTGTGTTTGATACCATTCTATTGACTTCCTTCCAGCCATTATTATGAGCTGTCCTCCCCTCAGCAGCAGCCTTCCAACTGCTACTGGGCTACCTTCAGACGAGTTCTGTGAGCCTTGTGGGCATCCTAGAGCAAAACAACATGTACGTGTTTGTGAGCCTCACCTTTCCATACAGGGGTCATATTAGTGTGTAGCCCAAATTGTTTGGACGCTACAGACAGAAGTTGGCAGATCGGCGGTACTGAATTCAGACGAGTCTCATGACGCTTGTGGGGGTCATAGAGCAAAACGGAGAACACCCCCGTGTTCGTGAGAGTCTCATTTTTTCCGAGTGGTCATATTAGTTTGCAGTATTTGTCTCATGATCTGACAAACACTGCTGTAGCTCGGCCACCTTCCACCGCAGACGTGGAAGGCCGCCATTGGCAGATGCGGTGGATTGCAAAAAAAACTTTCTAGCTTAAACAGACGTATTTTGATGGCACATTTTTTTATTATGCTAATTAGCCTTTTCACGGGGGCTTGGAAATCAACTGTAGGGGTGTTAAATAACTTGGGGTTGCAAATAAAGATACACTTTGTGACTGACTCCTTATGCAATGCTATCTTATTGCATTGATGTATAAGTGAAAGAGAGGATCATAACAGCTATGTGCTGATTAATCTAAATTGTACATATTCGTCATCATATTACTCTCAGAGCTTGACTCTTGAAGCCTGCATGAAATCCTTTATCCCCTCCTCTCATACTGAAGATGCCAAAGTATGTTATTCAGTATTAAGGTATATAAATTAGTGTGAAAATCTTCATTCACAATTGTAATGACAGTCAATGTTCATTAAAACAAGGCATGGTTCAAGTGCTTTGGTCATTATTATTTTCTAAATGAGTCATGCTTCCACCAAAACTGGTATTTTTTCATCCTATAGCTTGTTCTCCATCTTCTTTATAGTGAGCCAACACGTTTTCAGCACTTTTAGTACACATTTTCTCATGCTCTCTCTCTCCCTCTGCAGCAGACATATAGTGAGCAATATGCTTGGAACATCAAATCACAATAAAAACATCAAATCTCAATACATATTGAATTGTGAGAATTGCAATACATATCGTATCAGCACCTAAGTATCAAATCAAAATATAATTTTATTTGTCACATGCGCCGAATAAAACGGGTGTATACATTACCGTGAAATGCTTGCTTACGAGCCTTTCCCACCGATGCAGAGTAAAAAAATTATAGTAAAAAGAAATAACACAAGAGGAATAAAATACAATACACAAGAATGAAGCTATATACAGAGAGTATCAGTACCAGATGGTGCAGAGGTATTTGAGGTAAAGTATGTACATGAAGACAGGGTAAAGTGACTAGGCATCAGGTTAGATAATAATAAGACTACAATTAAGAACAGAGTAGCAGCAGAATATGATGAGTGTAAAAGTGTGTATGTGTGTTTGCGTTGTGTCGGTGTGTGTGTATGTAGTGTATGTGAATGTGCGTGAATGTGCGTGAAGTGTCAGTGTAGTGTGTCTGAGTGTATATAGTGTGTATATATAGTCTTGTCTTGTGAGTTTGCACAGGGTCAGTGCAGATAGTCCAGGTAACACTTTAATTAACTATTTCGCTGTCTTATACCTTGGGGGTAGAAGCTGCCTCGGAGCCTGTTGGTCCGACAGCCAATGCTCCGGTACCGTTTGCCGGATGGTAGCAGCATGAACAGTCTATGGATTGGGTGGTGGGAGTCTTTGACAATTTTTTGGGCCTTCCTCTGACACTGCCTCATGTAGGGGTCCTGGATGGCAGGGAGCTCGGCCTCAGTGATATAGTGGGCTGTCTGCATCACCCTCTGTAAGCTCTTTGCCTTCGAGGGTGGTGCATTTGCCATATCAAGCGGTGATCCAGCCTGTCAGCATGTTCTCGATGGTGTATAACTTTTTATTGTCAGAGGGCTCATGCCAAATATTTTCAGCCTCCTGAGGGGAAAGCCTTCTTCACGATTGTACGGGTGTGTCTGGACCATGTTAAGTCCTTATTGATGTCGACGCCAAGGAACTTGAAGCTCTCGACCCACTCCACTACAGCCCTGTCGATGTCGACTCACTCTCCCCTATTGCTCCTGTAGTCCACCATCAGCTCCTTGGTCTTAAGCACGTTGAGGGAGACGTTGTTGTCTTGGCACCACACTGCTAAGTCTCTGACTTCCTCCCTGTAGGCTGTCTCATCGCCGTCGGTGATCAGGCCTACCACCGTTGTGTCGTCAACAAACTTGTTGATGTGTTGAAGTCGTGCGTGACTTTCTCTTTGAAATTTGTTAGCGTTTGCAAGCCCTACCACGTACGAGTGTCGAAGCCGGTGTAATAGGTGGTATTCCTTCTTCCTCCTATAATTTCCTTTTGCATGTTTGATGTCTCGTTAGAGGTCGTAGTGGGCTTTCTTGTCCATGTCCGTATCCCGTTCCTTGCGGGCGGTAACTTATCCTGATATCGTATCGTGAGGTCCCTTACAATTTCCAGTACTAGTTAATGATGCATAGATTCAGTTCTTTTGCAATACACTATTTTGTCCCACTAATGAGAGAAAGAAGATTAAGCCCACAGAACTGTTTAATGAGGATACTTCTCAATGGCAGACAGAAGCTGTGCACATATTGCAGTCTGCAACAAACTGAGCAAGTGTTGAACTAGAGTAATTGAAAGTCATTCTGTCTGATAAATCTCCAATTGCACTGCAGCCGTTGATACAGATAGAGCTGTAGCTGGAAATTAGGTATGCAATTCAATTATGGGACAATTTCGTTAGTGGCTTGGTTGTTATGCTGTATGGCAACGGTAGTGTATTTGTTGACTGCTAGGGGGCAGTAAAGCACCTTCATAATGAAGACTTATAAACACCATGCAGAATCTGATTCAGACAAAAATGTTCTAACTGGATTATCGCATAATAAAACAATATACATACATTTGTTAAACTAAATTGTAAAACTTAAGTTCATATTGGGGGTGGTAAAAATGTGCAGCCATGACATGTATGGTGAAACTCCACTAAAAGAGGTTCCCTCTCTCTCATCCCACTTAACCCACTGGTGCAGTCTGATAATCCTACGTGGATAGTCTGATAAAATACTATTAATGGTTGTGAAGGGAAGTAGACCCTGGCCTCTGTAATGAGAAGACTGTATCGGACTCCATCTCCTGGGATCTATAGTATTGCAACAAGGAAGTTGGGAGAAGACAAACTCATTCTGTGAGCTGGTTACCATGGAAACGTGCAGTGTCCAGCCCAGTATAGTTGTTTCATGATATATATATATATCTTGGTGGTAAACTGGGATTCATAGATGCTCAAAACACAGACAAGGTAATAATCATGACCTCATGGGTGTGTATATTTTGTTTATTCAGCCTGTAGTTTGCACGCTCTCTCCCTCTCCTCCCGGCTGGAGTGGTGTAAAGCTCACCGCCATTGGACTCTGGAGAAGTGGAAACGCGTTCTCTGGAGTGAAGAATTACGCTTAACCACCTGGCCGTCCGACGGCTGATTCTAGGTTTGGCGGATGCCAGGAGAACGCTACCTGCCCCAATGCAAAGTGCCAACTGTAAAATATGGTGGAGGAGGAATAACGGTCTGTGGTAACAGTTTGGGGAAAGCCCTTTCCTGTTTTAGCAAGTGTCCACATACTTTTGGAAATATAGTGTATTTCATGTGTGTCCATAACATCTTAATAGTTAATACACATTCAAATTTGGATTAAGCATGAACTTGAACACATCACTGTCAGGCATTGTGTGTGAGGCATGATGATGAAGTGACCAGTTTCCTATACTCCACTCTTATATTTAAAAAAAAACATGTAGGGGGGGAGATCAGCTTTAATATTGCAGATAGATTGTGGCTGCCATCAATGTACACTACCGGTCAAACGTTTTATAACACCTACATATTCAAGGGTTTTTCTTTAATTTTACTATTTTCTACATTGTAGAATCATAGTGAAGAGGGTAAAGTCAAACCTGGCGAAGAATAGGGTCTGACCATCTGGCATGACGCAGCCTCTTCGCTGCTCAAATGTACTCCAAGTTCCTGTGGTCCGTCCAGAAAATGAATGGGTGTTTAGCACCCTCCTGCCAGTGCAGTCATGCTTTCAGCCAATTCTTGACGGCCAACAACTCACGATCCCACCAGGTCGTAATTTAGCTCCGCGGGAGACAGCTTCCTTGGGTAGAAGGCGCATTGATGGAGTTTAGGTGCCGATCCAGTCCGTTAGGAGAGAACAGTCCCTTCGCCAACCTCTGAGGCGTCCACCTCCACGATGAAGGGCAGAGACGCGTCAGGGTGAGCCAGAACAGGTGCGTTAGTAAAACATTCCTTTAGCGCACTGAAGGCTTCGTTGGCCTCCCCAGTCCAGCGCAGCTGTCGAGGACCAACCTTCAGGAGGGAGGTGAGAGGGGCCACCACTGTGCTGAAACTCCTAATGAAGCGCCTGAAATAGTTGGCAAAACCAAGGACGCTCTGCATCGCCTTGATGTTGGATGGAATGGGCCACGACCGTACTGCACTGACGCTCTGCTCTTCCATCTCCACTCCCGCGGTGGATATCCGATGCCCAGGAAGGAGACCGCCTGCTGAAAGAAAAGGCACTTATACACCTTGGCGTACAGGTGATGCCCTATCAGCCTCTCCAAAACAGACCTGACATGAGAGACATGTTGCTCGCGTGTAGTGGAGTACACCAAGATGTCATCTATGTACACCACTATACAGCGATCCAACATGTCTCTAAATACCTTGTTAATGAAGGCTTGAAACACAGAGGGTGCATTTGTCAGGCCGTAGGGATTACCCTGTATTCGTAGTGCCAGGTGCTGAAGGCAGTCTTCCATTCATCCCCCTCTTTGATGCGCACCAGGTTCTAGGCACTGTGTAAATCAAATTTAGTTAAGTACTTAGAATCGTGCATCTGTTCGATCACAGTGGGTATGAGAGGTAAGGGAAAACTGAATTTAACAGTTGCCTTATTCAGTGTCCGGTAATCGATACAGGGGCGGAGACCTCCCTCCTTCACGAAAAATAAGCTGTAGGCGGCTGGAGAGGTGGACGGACGGAGGAATCCTTGGGCCAGCACCTCCTGGACATAGACCTCCATGGATTCGGTCTCTGCATGCGAGAGAGGGTAGATGTGCCCCTGCGGGAGGGTACAACCAGGCAGTAGGGCCGATAGTGCAGTCCCATGGGAGATGAGGGTGCAGGCAAAGGCCATCTGTAGGTCCCGGGAACTCCTCTGGGATAGGGACGTGGTGGCCTGGTCCAGACTTTCCACGGTTGTGGCACAGATTGACACCGAGAGACACCTCCCCTGTCCACAATATATTACGGTTATGCAACTGTAGCCAGGGGAAACCTAAAACTATGGGATGTTAAGGAGAGTCCAAGATGAGGAAAGTGATGTGTTCATGGTAGTTGTGAGCAACTGTGAGGGAAATGGGACAACCGTCCCCTAGGATCAGGACTGGTGAACCAGACCTGATCCTAGGGGACGGTTGTCTAGGGCAAGGACTGGGATAGGAGGTTGCAAAGGGACTAGAGGAATGCGTAATGATAAGACCACTGACCGCTCTAGGAAATTGCCTGCAGCACCTGAGTCCACTAGGGCAGGACTCAGTGGGGGGCCAGGATAGTCAGGGAGGGTGACAGGGAGGCGGACGGGCTTGTTGGTCAGAGAGGAGCAAGGCACATCAACGCCTACCTGGGAAGGTGCAGGAGCGCTCCTCGGCCCAAACCCAAACGCTAAAAATATATCTTCATAAACAAAAAGGCAAAGGTGAACTCAAAGTGCAAAATATAAAGTACTCTGGAAATAGTAGGAGAGATTCCTCTCAGGAAAACAAGTATCATTTACAATGACCAACAAAAACAATTTGGCAGAGGGGATATATATATACAATGATAGAGTGGGGATTGGAACCAGGTGTGTGTAATGCTGACGAGACAAGTCTGGGGTTGATGAGTGAAGAGCGTTTGCCAGCAGTAGGTTCGGCAGCAGCTAGAAGGCCAGCGACGCGGGAAACGTCTGAGCTGGACAGGAGGGGGAGCCAAAGCTAAGGCTGGTGTGACAACAATGTAGAAAATAGCACAAATAAAGAAACACCCTTGAATGAGTAGGTGTGTCCAAATGTTTGACTGGTACTGTAGTTATTCAGACCCTTTACTCAGTATCTTGTTGAAGCACCTACAGCAATTACAGCCTTGAGTATTTTTGGATATGTTGCTACAAGCTAGATACACCTGCATTTGTCGAGTTTCTCCCGTTCTTCTCTGCAGATCCTCTCAAGCTCTGTCTTGTTGGATAGGGAGCGTCGCTGCACAGCTATTTTCAGGTCTCTCCAGCGATGTTCAGTCGGGTTCAAGTCTGGGCTCTGGCTGGGTCACTCAAGGACATTCAGAGACTTGTTCCGAAGCCACTCCTGCGTTGTCTTGGCTGTGTGCTAGGGTCATTGTCCTGTTGGAAGGTGAACCTTCACCCCAGTCTGAGGTCTTGAGCACTCTGGAGCAGATTTTCATCAAGGATCTCTCTGTACTTTGCTCTGTTCATCTTTCCCTCGATCCTGACTAGTCTCCCAGTCCCTTCTGCTGAAAAACATCCCCACAGTATGATGCTGCCACCACCATGCTTCACCGTAGGGATGGTGCCAGGTTTCCTCCAGGCGTGACGCTTGGCATTCAGAGAGTTCAACCTTGGCATTCAGAGAGTTCAATCCATTTAAGAATGATGGAGGCCGCTATGTTCTTGGGTACCTTCAATGCTGCAGAAATGTTTTGGTAACCTTGCCCAGATCTGTGCCTCGACACAATTCTGTATCGGAGTTCTACGGACAGCTCCTTTGACCTCATGGCTTGTTTTTTTTCTCTGAAATGCACTGTCAACTGTGGGACTTTATATAGACAGGTGTGTGCCTTTCCAAATCAAGACCAATCGATTGAATTTACCACAGGTGGACTTCAATCAAGTTGTAGAAACATCTCAAGGATGATCAATGAAAACAGGATGCACATGAGCTACATTTTGAATCTCATAGCAAAGGGTCTGAATACTTACCTAAATAAGGTATTTCCGTTTTTCCCCCGCTTTTTTCATTATAGGGTATTGTGTGTAAAATGATGAGGGAAAAAATTATTCAATCAATTTTAGAATAAGGCTGTAACATAACAAAATGTAGAAAACGTCAAGGGTTCTGAATACTTTCAGAATGCACTATACTCCGCTCTTAACATGTTACCTGAGCAAAGGCTGACCTTCCGCCATCTTCCTTTGTTGTTGCATTAAACTGTATCAGGCAGAAAATAAATGGAGGACATGGATCAACCGACAGCCCTCGAAAGACCTGCTTAATTGCCAACATCGATCAATTAGACACAGCACACAATTTGCAACAGATTATCAAATCTAAAAGGGGGACAACCAAATGATCACACTCATTTTACATTTATTAAGAGTTATTTGTTTCAAATTAGTCACTATAGGTTAATTTTATGCCTGCATTCGTTATGCATCAGGGTCTTTTTTTTGTAGTAAATTGAGTTAATTCTCAGCTTTTCAACAAATTACTCTTCCCATTTTTTTTCTCTGGATGACATGACTCGTGGATTCCTTTTATTTTGGTTAATAGATGCTCCTTAAAGAGCTGTGAAGCTGAACTTAGTGGCTCAAGCTGGAGAGGCGGATAAAAAAACAATTTGATTAAATGAGCGTAATTGGTGAAGCTGTTGAGTGGGTGAGAGAGCCCACAATGTTTACTCTCTCTGTGGATGTTGTTTTTAATATTCATCACTGCATTATAGTGGCAGAAATCACTCCTGCATCTCTGGGTTCAGATCTATTCCAGAACACTGGTGCTCATACAGATATAGGATCTTAATTTCACCACTATTTTGTTGATGAGAATATTTCTGCACCGCAGGAAATGCAAACTTGTGTATACAAGGATTGAAAAAGGCTTCTGAAGTTTGCAATTTCCACTTTAAAATGTCAGACTTGATTTGCCCTAACACAAATGTTATCAAGCCCTACAATAAATGTCCATTAATAATAATCCACACAATAAATCACATATCCTGTTGCAGCAAACTGGCTCAAATTAAGATCCTACATCTGTATCTATTCCGTTTGCACTCGTATCTCACCTCATTCCAGCATTCACACCTATTCCCTCTATTCTCTAGTGGTCATATCTATTCAGTTCACATTTATATCTAATTCTAGAATCTCTATATCAATATCTATCTCTGTATTATTTTGTGTATACTCCTTCACGTCCATGGACCTTGATATTCATATACTGTAACTCTTTCTGTTTGGTAAGATTGGAAGTTCTACTGAAACGCCATACAAGTGCCATTTTGTTATGTCAGTTAGGTAAATATGAATCGTATCTGTTGCTGGTAGCACAGAGCTGCTGGTAACACAGAGCTGTTGATGGGTGGCTGTGATCCTTTGCTCAGAGAAGAGAGACAGGGAACGTGCGCAGGGTGAGTGACACAAATAAGAAGATTCCCTGACAGAGTCACTGATGACTTGCCTCTGCAAAACCAGTTCATTTCAATTCCGACACTTGCAGATATTGTTGATTCCCTTTGAAGTGTGTGTAAATAACACCTGAAGGACCTGTAATCTGCCAAGCCATAGTGAAATGTGTATTATTGCTGGGTGTTCGTTCACTGGTCAGACTCACATTGACCACAGATGAACAGCTTTGTGTTGATGATGGAGGGTTCACAGACTTAAATAGTACTCTATAAGTATTGTATCTATGGGGCTATTTTATTGGTGGTAATAAAGAGATCATGTTATTTTTTTAATATTTTTTTAATTTAACTAGGCACGTCAGTTAATTAAGAACACATTTTTATTTACAATGAATTGTGCGCCGCCCTTTGGAACTCCCAATCTAGGGACTAGGAATGTGCATCTTTCCCTTTCAAGACAAATCGATACCTGGAATATGATACATGGGTATAACATACTGTACATGGAACGATCATTTTTACATTTAGTTTGAAACGATTCAGTGCGATTCAGTTTAATTAGAAAACGAGTCGATGTGATTTGGTTCGATGCGATACAATTCAATGTAGCCTATGTTTTGTCCCTCCAATTTTGTTCAGAAATTACCATCACCTGCTAATTAACTTGTCATTTTTTGCAGATTAAGTGACTGAGCTAGTAATGTATCAAAATGTTTTGTTTACAAATTAACTATGACATAACCAATTAATATATAGCAATACCTTGGATTTCACCCCCATCTCAAAATCGAATGGTTTTGACCGTTTGGAAGTTTTTAGGTAGAGATCTTCTCTTCTCCTCTCCCTTCGTCTATGCAGTGCGCCTCACAAAAGGGATTTGTGTCCTCGTTATGAAATGATCAACCCTGTATATGTAAAAATGACCATGTACACTGATTGTTTAAAGCAAAACTACCAACATTTTTGCTGATGACGAACCGAGAAATATCAAAATAAAATATATTGTTAGACCTGTTCAGGAGGTATAGCCAGATGAGAGTTGTGTCTCCGGTAGATTACTTTTATTCCGGTAAAACACCATTTTTAACAGCGCAAAGATAACAATAACCTAGAAAATCACATAGGTTTCCAGTTAGTACATTTGGATGGTTGGAAGTTGTGGGAATGTACGTCTTGGTTTCCCATTGGTTCTGGGAACTAAGCCATACGTTTCATGATTGGTAAAACTGAACGTTTTTTAAGCATTCTGAGAATGGAAGTGAACATTTAACCTGTTCTGGGAACTTTCATTTTTAGGTTGCAGAGAGGTTCTGATAACATTTTACTATGGTTCCCTGAAAGTTTTCCTGGTAGGTTTTATTAATGTTCTGAGAACAGAAATTATATGTAATTTCGAGTTGTTTTAATAACTTCCTTAAGCTTTTCCTGAATAACACTGCTAGCTTAGGTTAATTGTTTTGAACACCAATCACAGATAGAAGGCATGGAAATTAATTTGCTGAGGCATTCATCTTTTTTTTGTGGCAAAGCAACAATAAATAGTAAAACCTATGATCTTCTGTTCTCTATCCATGGAATTTATCCACTGCACCACCAGGATGGAACTAGAATGCAATGTTTTTTTAAACTCATGCAAAGCTGTTCATTTTGGTCTATTCAAACAGACCCCATTTCAAAGGAAACAAGCTATTATTAATATCAGGTGTTGCTAATTAGTGGGTGCGGCCAACACACCAAAAATCAAATCAAATTGTATTTGTCACATCCACTGAAAACAACAGTGAAATGCTTACTTACAAGCCCTTATCTTTAAGCTAGTCTCTCAATTCAAAAAATTGTGTCAATACTTTGCCCCTTGGTAACCAGTGCACTTCTGTATGTTGTAAAAGTGTTACATGGTCACTGCCTATATCATTACATAGTGCAGAAAATACCCAAGATTTCAAGGCCCTTGCTTTAACAAAGTTAACCTTTTTCACTGTAGTGTCCCAAATGACTTTCAAGCTGTCAGGCATTCCCTTGGCAGCAAGAGCCTCTCAGTGGATGCTGCAGTGTACCCAAGTGGCGTCTGGAGCAACTGCTTGCACGTGCGTTACCACTCCACTATGTCTCCTTGTCATGGCTTTTGCGCCATCAGTACAGATACCAACATGAGCAGCAGATGCGTTTGGCTACATACGGACCATTAGTGAAATTCCATCGAGAGAGTAACGGTTAATTTGATTGGATATTAATTATTTGACTAGGCTACCTGTATTTGACATTGTGTTGTTATTTCGCTGAACACTAGATGGTTTAATTTTATTTTTGGCAGTGAAACAAGTCTACTCGGGCAAGAAAAAAACCTCACGCAAATGTAGAGCCCCGTTAGAAAATATAAATGGACTGTTTGAAAATGTGAAGGGAAAAAAATGTACCAATATAAGGTTGTTTAAGTGTTTTTTTTTTAATGTGAATCACATTTTTATTTGGCGTATCCCCGACAGCATTGCGTACCCCAGTTTGGGAATAGCTGCTCTAGTCCCCTTACAACCCCCTATCCTAGTACATGCCCTAGGCAACCGTCCCCTAGGAACAGGACTGGTGTGTGAGATCATGATTCCCATTTCCCTCACAGTTGCTCACAACCATCATGAACACATCCCTTTCCTCATCTTAGACTCTCCTGCACACCCCGTAATTGTAGGTTTCCCCTGGTTACAGTTGCATAACCCCGGTATATCGTGGACAGAGCGGAGGTTGTTGGGTTGGTCGCAGTAGTGTCAGGGGAGGTGTCTCTCTGTGTCTATCTCTCTGTGTGGTTTGGGGGTAATTCAGTATTGTTACCATGAAAGAGCTGCTCTCGCTCATTGCTCTTGTATTTCCTACACATTACATAACCAGAGGCTCCTCTTCAGACCTCTGAAAGAGATTGGCAATCATTTGTGTTTAGACAATAATTGAGACAAATCTATTCAAATCTATGTTTATTTTTTCCATTCATATTTACATTTTGTCATCTAAATTGTTCTACATTTTTCTGTTGTCTAACAATAATTTGGGCACATAACTGACAACCTGGGAGGGAGGTCAGGATCAAAGGTGGTAGGACTGTTCTGGCCGCGGTATCCTGATAGCAATTAAATTTAAGCTTACGAGTGTTTTAACAATGCATCTTTCCTACAACAGCTGAAGATGTAACATCCCGCTGGGCAGACCACGTTATTTCTCCTTCAATTGGGTAGTATTTGGTAGATACGTTGCTCAATGAGATTCTAACCTATTTTCACCCACTCAAAAAGAAGGCCAAAAGTTTGTTGAATTCCCAATATGTTATCACTATGGTTTCAACCATCTAAAAGCACAACAAATTCACAATGGAAAATAAATGTCTGATTTTTGGTTTAGTTGTCACTTAAATGTATTATCACTGCACGTTGTATTCATTGTGGATCCCCATTAGCTACTGTCAAGGCAGCAACTACTCTTCCTGGGGTACAGCAAAATGAAGGCAGTTTATACAATTCAAAAAATATTACAATACATTCACAGATTTCACAACAGACTGACCCTAGTCCACAACTACCACATATCTACAATACAAAATCCATGTGTACGTGTGTGTATGCATGGGCCAGTGCCTATATTTGTGTTGATTCACAGTCCCCGCTGTTCCATAAGTTGTATTTTTATCTGTTTTTTAAATCAAATTGTACTGCTTGCATCAGTTACTTGATGTAGAATAGAGTTTCATGTAGTCATGGCTCTATGTAGTACTGTGTGCCACCCATGGTCTGTTCTGGATTTGGGGACTGTGAAGAGACCTCCCGTGGCATGTCTTGTGGGGCATTTATTTTATTTTTCTTTATTTAATTAGGCAAGTCAGTTAAGAACAAATTCTTATTTAAATAAAGGCCTACCAAAAGGCAAAAGGCCTCCTGTGGGGGCGGGGATAAAAAATAGGGAAAATAGGACTACCGTACATAAAGAGAGACCAAAGACAACATCATAGCATGGCAGCAACAAACATGACAACAACACATGACAACACAGCATGGTAGCAAAACAACATGACAACAACATGGTAGCAACACAACATGGCAGCAGCACAACATGGTAGCTGCACAAAACAGGGTACAAACATTATTGGGCACAGACAACAGAACAAAGGGCAAGAAGGTAGAGACAACAGTACATCACGCAAAGCAGCCACAACTGTCAGTAAGTGTCCATGATTGAGTCTTTGAATGAAGAGATTGAGATAAAACTGTCCAGTTTGAGTGTTTGTTGCAGCTCGTTCCAGTCGCTAGCTGCAGCGAACTGAAAAGACGAGTGATCCAAGGATGTGTGTGCTTTGGGGACCTTTAACAGAATGTGACTGGCAGAACGGGTGTTGTATGTGAAGGATGACGGCTGCAGTCGATATCTCAGATAGGGGGGTGTTGGGATGTATTTAGGACTAACTTATTCCTTGCCACCCACTCTGAAACTAGTCATTTCAGTCGCTGTAGTAGTTGATGTGTATAGTGTTGAGTCATCCGCATACATAGACACTGGCTTTACTCACACTGGCTTTAGCCAGGCATGTCATTAGTAAAGTTTGAAAAAAGTAAGGGCCTAAACAGCTGCCCTGGGGAATTCCTGATTCTACCTGGATTATGTTGGAGAGACTTCATTAAAGAACACCCTCTGTGTTATGTTAGACAGGTATCTCATTATCCACAATATAGCAAGAGTTGATCGATAATGTCAAAAGCCACGCTGAAGTCTAACAAAACAGCCCTCACAATGTTTTTATCACCAATTTCTCTCAGTCAATCTTCAGTCATTTGTGTAAATGCTGTGCTTGTTGGAATGTCCTTCCCTATAAGTCTGCTGAAAGTCTGTTTTCAACATGTTTACTGTAAAATAGCATTGTATCAGGCCAAGCACATTTTTTCCCAAAAGTTTACTAAGTGTTGGTAAAAGTCTGATTGGTCGGCTATCTGAGCCAGGGGGCATTACTATTCTTAGGAAGCGGAATGACTTTTGCTTCCCTCCAGGCCTGGGGGCACACACCTTCTAGTGGGCTTAAAACCTCTTAAGGATTAGCCCCTTTTTTTCTATTGCCTAAAATGACATACTCAAACATAACTGCCTGTAGCTCAGGCCCTGAAGCAAGGATATGCATATTCTTGGTACCATTTGAAATGAAACAGTTTGAAGTTTATGGAAATGTGAAAGGAATTTAGTAGAATATAACACAATAGATCTGGTATAAAATAATCCAAAGACAAAACCAACCATTCTTTTTTTTGTACCATAATCTTTGAAATGCAAGAGAAAGGCCATAATGTATTATTCCAGCCCAGGTGCAATTTTTATTTTGGCCACTAGATGGCATCAGTGTATGTGCAAAGTTGTAGACTGATCCAATGAATCATTGCATTTCTGTTCATGGTATTATTTCACTGTAATAGCTTCTGTAAATTGGACAGTGCAGTTAGATTAACACGAATTTAAGCTTGCCTTATGGAATTCAAATTACAATGCTTGTCTTTCATAATTTGTGTAGTGTTAACATTTGTTGCTGGCATGTCATGCCCAAGTTTGCTAATCTTGCCAATGAAAAAATCATTCAAGTTTTGTGATGAATGAACCATCTGAGTTCGCATTTTTTTCTCAAAATTTAATTTAAGGTGCTCCAAAGCTTTTTACTATCATTATTTATGTAATTTATCTTTGTTTCATAGTGTAGTTTCATCTTTTTATTCAGTTACTTACATGATTTCTCAATTTGCAATACATTTGCAATCGGTTGTGCAGACAGACTTATTTGCCATTACTTTTGTCTCATCCCTCACAACCATACCATTTTCCAATTTCTCATCAATCCACGGGGATTGAACCTTTTTTCAGCCATTTTCTTAATGGGTGCATGCTTATAGGTGGCAAGTAGCCTTAATTACTTGTTACTTTTATCTCTTTTTGAAACTGCACTGTTGGTTAGGGGCTCGTAAGTAAGCATTTCACTCTACTCGGTTCATGTTACAAATACAAATTTGATTTGATTTGGTTAGAGCATTGGGCCGGCATTGCAAGATTGAATCCCCGAGCTGGCAAGGTAAAAAAATGTCGTTCTGCCCCTGAACAAGGCAGTTAACCCACTGGAACTTTGGTTTTCCTAGATATGGCTACTATATTGTGATCACTACATCCGATGGATCTAGATACTGCTTTCAAGCAAATCTCTGCAGCATTAGTAAAGATGTGATCAACCATTTAAATGCACAACAAAGTTCAAATGGAAATACGATGTCAGTTATTCTGTTTGTTCATTTATTTATTTATACAACAACTTAATGTCTTATCACTGTGCTTCATCTAATAGCACAACCAAATGACCTGGATTGCAGTTGAGATTACAATCAAGTACATGGTGCAAGTGATCTATGCCATTTAAGATTATGTGCAGGTTATTATAGTAATTGTGAAGATTTTTACAGACCTGCGACCCTGAACATTCAAACTTTTTATGATTACATAAGTAGTCACAGTAACCTCAAATGTTACTAATTTTAAGGTTGAATAAATGCTATTGCATTCATTTGTAACATTAGGATATTTACTGTCGTACAAAAGTAATATTGACTTGTTTTTGGTTGACAATGAAAGTCAATATATATAAAAAATAAAAAAAATAAAGGAGTTCTTAACAGGGTGTGTTTTTTTTTACCCTCGCAGGTGTCGTCTCCTTCAGACATGAGCTCGTAGTCAGAGCAGATGTTGAGTACGTTAAACAGCATCTCTGTCACTTTCTCGCATACAAAGGGCAGAGACCAGGTGAAGACGTCCATGAAGTTGGGCAGCCAGTAGGGGTTGACAACGCAACCAAATATAAAAAATGTAAAGGAGATATATCCACTGCTTGGATAGTTAGATCTGAGCCACTGGCTTAATCCTAATATTTTATTTCTTTAACTTTTATTTTTGATTGAGATAGAGACGCAAATCCAATACATAATTTATTAACTTGTCGACAAGTTATTAGGCTATTTACTGTAATGCAAAAGTGATATTGACCTGTGTTTGGTTGTCAATGTAACCAAATATCAACATTTGAAGGAGGAAATGTTTCTTCTGCTTGGATAGTTGAATCTATGCCACTGATTCTGGCTTTAATTCCAGACTGTCTACAAATTAATAATTTATATGTTGGATTCATATCTCCATTTCATCAGAGCAGATGTTGAGTACGAATAAATCAAATAAATAGGAATAAATCAAATAAATAGAAATAATCAAATTAAACTTTAAATGCACTTTTAATACAGTTAGATTTGATTTAATCCTATTTTTAATTTAGATTTTTGGTTGAGATGGAGATGTGAGTCCAAAATATTTATTATTAACTTGCACTGTAGATTCCATGTGAAATCAACCAAAGTTTGAAATCTATCCCAGCTAGCACATAACGTTCTGAGAACCATATGTTTCTTAGTGAGAGCGTGGTTGTCCTATGGTTATTTTGCATACAACATTCCCAAAATGTTCTGGGAATTGTGCAGGATAGCTGCTTGACTTTGTAACATTCTCAGCATATTTAAGGAATTTGACAACATTTTATAATAACATTTTTTTTTCCTGTTTCAGCATGACAATGCCCCTGTGCACAAAGCGAGGTCCATACAGAAATGGTTTGTCGAGATCGGTGTGGAAGACCTTTACTGGTCTGCACAGAGCCCTGACCTCAACCCCATCTAACACCTTTGGGATGAATTGGAACACCAACTGCGAGCCAGGCCTAATCGCCCAACATCAGTGCCCGACCTCACTAATGTTCTTGTGGCTGAATGGAAGCAAGTCCCCACAGCAATGTTCCAACATCTAGTGGAAAGCCTTCCCAGAAAAGTGGAGGCTGTAATAGCAGCAAAGGGGGACCAACTCCATATTAATGCACATGATTTTGGAATGAGATGTTCGACGAGCAGTTGTTCACCTACTTTTGGCTATGTAGTGTATGTTGTAACTTGTCACTCAGACTCTAGGGCGTTAAATTATTAAATAGTATGTGCTCAGCAGAGCAGTTTCACTGGCTAGTTGTGCTAAGGCTATATTTGTACTGCCAAACACCGTTGCAGCTGAGAAAATGTCTTGGAAACATCTGCTTAACTGCTCACTCCCCCCTATCTGAGATATCTACTGTAGCCGTCATCCTTCACATACAACACCCGTTCTGCCAGTCACATTCTGTGAGCACACACATCCTTGGGTCACTCGTCTTTTCAGTTCGCTGCAGCTAGCAACTGGAATGAGCTGCAACAAACGCTCAAACTGGACAGTTTTATCTCAATCTCTTCATTTAAAGACTCAATCATGGACATTACTGACAGTTGTGGCTGCTTTGCGTGATGTATTGTTGTCTCTACCTTCTTGCCCTTTGTGCTGTTGTATGTGCCCAATAATGGTTGTGCCCTGTTTTGTTCTGCTCCCATGTTGTGCTGTTGCCATGTTGTGTTGCTACCATGCTGTGTTGTCATGTGATGCTACCATGCTACTGTTTGTTGTTGTCTTTGGTCTCTCTTTATGTAGTGTTGTGTTGTCTCTCTTGTCGTGATGTGTGTTTTATCCTACATTTGTATTTCATTTTAATCCCAGGCCCGCAGGAGGTCTTTTGCCTTTTCGTAGGCCGTCATTGTAAATAAGAATTTTAGTTCTTAACTGACTTGCCTAGTTAAATAAAGGTTAAATAAATAAATGAAATAAAATTGTGCGTCTTACCTACTTGGTGTTTTGGATGTAGTCTTTGACAGCCCAAGCCTCACTATATGTTTTTCTCTGAAATGCATAAAGATATAACAGAGGGTCCAGAAAGTGTAATTTAGTTGAGAGAGCTTTCTAGGAAGCCACACTTCTCCAGGTTATGCTGAATTCAGAGAAGCTGTTCCTTAAGGGCTTCTGCCCTTCCTAGAAATGACATGTTTTCTCATGCTGGACCACTCATGATGTCACAAGTTCACAATGGGCAGAGGCGTTTTTGTCAAACATTTTACAGGTTGGTGGTTTAGAAAGGATTTCATTTTGCGTTTCAAATAAGATTGACACACACATTTTTGGATGTTAATTTGATAACTTTTAAGTTGTGCTTGTGATTTAAATTCACTGAAAACCCCGCACTAACACACGGTTAATTTAACAGTATTGCACTTTTCATGTAGCCTGCTTTCATGTAGCCCAGCTAATAGCCTAACCACCGATCAAGCAATATTATGGACTAATCGTTCAAATACTGTTGCTGCAGAATTATTTTTCTATGTCAATACTGGTCAAATTAAGATCCTACATCTGTATGTCCCTTCGCCAGACCTGGTTTCCATTGAGATGTCACGTGTTGAAGTTAATTAATTCCCACCCACACTCTGAGGGGGTGCAATTTAGAGAGCTATGGACATCTTCCATAAGATTGAAGGTGAGAACACTCTTTCATTATCTCTCTTCTATAAATCATTTATGACCAAACAACAAGAGTGTCGCAAGTTGCATAAGCGCAACCACTGCTGCTATACAGTATAATGTTTTTAATACTTTTTTACCAGTGATGGCCTTCAGACAAAAAGCTGACATTGACACCCACGAACAGTACCAGTCAAAACTTAGGACCAACCTACTCATTCAAAGGTTTTTCTTTATTTTTACTATTTTTTATATTGTACAATAATAGTGAAGACATCAAAACTATGAAATAACACATATGAAATCATGTTGTAACCAAAAAAGTGTTAAACAAATCCAAATATCCAAATATATAAGTAGCCACCCTTTGCCTTGATGACAGCTTTGCACACTCTTCGCATTCTCCCAACCAGCTTCGCCTGGAATGCTTTTCAAACAGTCTTGAAGGAGTTCCCATATATTCTGAGCACTTGTTGGCTGCTTTTCCTTGACTCTGCGGTCCAACTCATCCCAAACCATCTCAATTTGGTTGAGGTCGGGTGATTGTGG
The DNA here is from genome assembly GCF_045791955.1 of Oncorhynchus clarkii lewisi. Taxonomy (NCBI): domain Eukaryota; kingdom Metazoa; phylum Chordata; class Actinopteri; order Salmoniformes; family Salmonidae; genus Oncorhynchus; species Oncorhynchus clarkii. Next base: position 22,098,448 of record NC_092158.1, read on the forward strand.
AGGCCAGGTCATCTGATACAGCACTACATCACTCTCCTTCTTGGTCAAACAGCCCATACAAAGCCTGGAGGTGTGTTGGTTCATTGTCCTGTTGAAAAACAAATGATAGTCCCTCTAAGCGCAAATCAGATGGGATGGCGTATCGCTGCAGAATGCTTTGGTAGCCATGCTGGTTAAATGTTTCTTGAATTCTAAATAAATCACTGACAGTGTCACCAGCAAAGCACCCCCACACCATCACACTTTCTCCATGCTTCATGGTGGGAACCACGCATGTGGAGCTCATGCGTTACCACACTCTGCGTCTCACAAAGACACAGCGGTTGGAACTCTGAAGCATTTATTTGGGCTGCAATTTCTGAGGCTGGTAACTCAGAACTTATCCTCTGCAACAGAGGTAACTCTGGGTCTTCCTTTACTGTGGCGGTCCTCATGAGAGCCAGTTTCATCATAGCACTTGATGGTTGTTGCGACTGCAAAAACACAGTTCAGTTCTTGAAATGTTCCATATTGACTGACCTTCATGTCTTAAAGTAATGATAGACTGTTGTTTCTCTTTGCTTATTTGAGCTGTTCTTGCCATAATATGGACTTGGTCTTTTAGGAATGAGGGCTATATCCTGAATACCACCCCTACCTTGTCACAACAAAATTAATTGGCTCAAACGCACAAATGTACTTATAACAAGGCACACCTGTTAATTGAAATGCTTTCCAGGTGACTACCTCATGAAGCTGGTTGAAAGTGTGAAAGAGTGTGCAAAGCTGTCATCAAGACAAAGGGTGGATACTTTGAAGAATCTCATATAAAATATATTTTGATTTGTTGAACACTTTTTTGCTTACTACATGATTCCATATGTGTTATTTCATAGTTTTGATGTCTACATTATTATTCTACAATTTAGAAAGTAGTACAAATAAAGAAAAACCCTTGAATGAGTAGGTATGTACACATTTTGGACTGGTACTGTAACATGCTCATGAAGGAAATCTAGATCAAAGACAGTGTTAGGTCTTAAACACTGTCCACTTTCCCAGACATCCTCTGGTTCTTCTTTCAGATAGATTTCATGGCCATGCCAACATCACAGAACCTGCGGCTCTGCTGCCTAGAAACAACTGAAGAAGTTCCTCTATTCTCTCATCCTAACTAGCCCTGGGGAACTGGGGAACTGGGGAAAACCATGGCTCAGTAGAAGAGGGAGTTGACAAATATGAAACCCCTTGAATCACACTCATGTTTATCAAGCTGTGAAAGTCCAGCCTGGGCTTGCAGTGTTAAAAGGGAGAGGATTCACTGGAAAGGTTGCTGTTGGCTAGACCTCTCACAAGATAGGAAGAGGATAAACGAAAGAGAGAATGGAGAGAGATAGGGACAGATAAAATGGGGGGAGAGAGAGAGAGAGAGAGAGAGAGAGAGAGAGAGAGAGAGAGAGAGAGAGAGAGAGAGAGAGAGAGAGAGAGAGAGAGAGAGAAGAAGGGAGAGGGAGAGCGATAGGGACAGATATAGAATGGGGGAGGAGAGAGGAAGGGAAAGAGAGAGATAGGGACAGATGTGAAATGGAGGGAGAGTGAGATGGGGACAGATATAGAATGGGGGGATAGAGAGATGAAAGGAGAGAGATATGGACAGATATAGGATGGGGAGAGAGGAAGGGAGAGAGAGAGATAGAGAGAGAGAGAGAGAGAGAGAGAGAGAGAGAGAGAAGAAGGGAGAGGGAGAGCGATAGGGACAGATATAGAATGGGGGAGGAGAGAGGAAGGGAAAGAGAGAGATAGGGACAGATGTGAAATGGAGGGAGAGTGAGATGGGGACAGATATAGAATGGGGGGATAGAGAGATGAAAGGAGAGAGATATGGACAGATATAGGATGGGGGAGAGAGGAAGGGAGAGAGAGAGATAGAGGGGGATTAAGAACGAGAGGGGAGAGTGTAAAGGAGAAAGAGGAGAGGGGAGAGTGTAAAGGAGAAAGAGGAGAGAGAGGCAGCAGTTAACTGAAGAGCATCATTATTGCTAGCCTTGAATTATAAAATGAGATGGGCGCTGGGGGTTTGTTTATACAAAGTGAAAGTTCAAATATAAGTGTTTGTGAGTGGAATAGCAAGTAGAGTGAGGTGGTGTTTCCTAATCACTGATGCCACAGGGTGGGGCAGAACGGGGGTAAGATATACAAATGCTTAATTACCACTCCTCACCATTAGAAAGAAACAGATCAAAGAAATCCAGCTTTAAGTCAGGTATAGAAATCAAGCTCTCATTCATTCAATAATCCTTATAACATGAGGTGTGCACAGTATGTTGATGTCATTGCTTGTTCGTGACATGAAGCAGGTTCTGGGTATTGATTGTGTGGGTGTTGTTTTTCATGTTATCAGATGTGCTAGGCTCTCTTTGATCAATGTTGTTCTGCATTCAGAGCACTGCAGCACATCTGTCCCAGCCACGCAGACTCAGCTAGTCGCAATAATACTATATCATGGGGGGGGCTGCAGGAACATGCGCTATCCCACTGGGCACAAACTGGTTAATCAACGTTGTTTCAACTTCATTTGTTATCATATTGTGACATGGAAAATACATAGGATATTTTAATGTTGTTGTTTTGAGGGTCAAATTTAAACCACAGGATTATGTCATCACGGTAATCAATTTTCAACATGGACTAACCTTGTATAAAACATGTTGAATTTGTCCAGGGCTTTAACAAAACCCAGGCCTGCTTAGCTTTGATATTTGTCACTGACTATAACCGTGAGTTATTGTGAGAATGAATATTGAGAAATCTCCACTTGAATAGATTCCAAAGTTGCTATCGAAGGCATTCCACAAGGTAGGTTCAACAGAGCAAATCAAATGTAACCATGCAATCATATATTATCAATGATGCTATTTAGGCCGCCGGAAGGAGACCAAGGTGCAGTGTGGTAGGCGCACATTCTTTTATTTAAATGTTCCACCAAGAAAAAACATTAAACAATACAATGAACGAAAAGCTTTGTCTTGCAAAATACATGCACTCAAACAAAGACAAGATCCCACACTGAAGGAGGGAAAAAGGGCTGCCTAAGTATGATCCCCAATCAGAGACAACGAAAGACAGCTGCCTCTGATTGGGAACCACACTCGGCCAAACACAAAGAAATAGAGAACATAGAATGCCCACCCCAAATCACACCTTGACCTAACCAAATAGAGAAATAAAACAGTTATTTAAGGTCAGGGAGTGACAGTGGAGGCTACGCCACAGGTCTGTTTTGCTAGCACAGACTGAAATATGTTCCGTGATTCATCCAAGGGCAATGATCAGTATACCACCTCAGTCACCGGCTTCATCAATTCCGACGACAAACGTTACATCCGCGTAATCTGACCAGTTCTGTATTGAGCGAGTCACGGGTACTTCTTGCTTTAGTTTTTGCTTGTAAGCAGGAATCAGGAGGATAGAATTATGGTCACATTTGCCAATTGGAGGGCGAGGGAGATCTTTATGTGCATCTCTGTTTGTGGAGTAAAGGTGGTCTAGAGATTTAAGTTTGCCTGCATTAAAGTCCCTGACCACTAGGAGCGTCACTTCAGGATGAGCATTTTCTTGTAAGTGCATCAACAACATCAACCCCACAGTGACCGTATGCACATTTCCCATCCAGAAGCCATTGACTACAGGCAACATCTGCACCGAGCTAGGTGCTGCCGCTTTCAAGGAGCGGGACACCGGATGCTTATAAGAAATCTCGCTGTACCCTCAGACGAACCACCAAACAGGCAAAGTGTCAATACAGGACTAAGATTGAATCCTACTACACTGGCTCTGATGCTCGACGGATGTGGCAGGGCTTATGGACTACAAAGGGAAACCAAACTACGAGCTGCCCAGTGGCGTGAGCCTACCAGACTATCTAAATGCCTTTTATGCTCGCGTCGAGGCAAGCAACACTGAAGCATGCATGAGAGCACCAGCTGTTCCGGACTAATGTGTGATCACGCTCGCTGTAGCCGATGTGAGAATGACCTTTTGAATGGGTCAACATTCACAAAACCGCTGGGCCAGACGGATTACCAGGACGTGTACTCAAAGCATGCGCAGACCTACTGGAAAGTGTTTTCACTGACATTTTCAACCTCTCCCTGACCGAGTCTGTAATACCTACATGTTTAGAACTGTCCACCATTGTCCCTGTACCCAAGAAAGTGAAGGTAACCTACCTAAATGATTACCGTCCCGTAGCACACATGTCGGTAGCCATGAAATGATTTGAAAGGCTGGTCATGGCTCACATCAACACCCTCATGCCGGAATTCATGAACTCACTCCAATTCGCATACCGCCCCAACAGATCCACTGATGACACAATCTCAATCGCACTCCACACTGCCATTTCACACCTGGACAAAAGGAACACCTATGTGAGAATGCTGATAATTGACTACAGCTTAGCATTCAACACCATAGTGCCACAACGCTCATCACTAACCAAAGGACCCTGGGACTAAACACCTCCCACTGCAACTGGATCCTGGACTTCCTGACAGGCCACCCCCCAGGTGGTAAGGGTAGGCAACAACACATCTGCCACACTGATCCTCAACACTGGGGCCCCTCAGGGGTGTTTGCTTAGTCCCCTGCTGTACTCCCTGTTCACCCAAAACTGTGTGGCCAAGCACGACTCCAACACAATCATTAAGTTTGCTGACGACACAACAGTGGTAGATCTGATCACCGACAACAATGAGCCAGCCTATAGGGAAGAGGTCAGAGACCTAGCATTGTTATTTATGTATGGTCACCTTAATTCTACCTACATGTACATATTACCTTGACTAACCGGTGCAGACGCACATTGAGTCTGTACTGGTACGCCCTGTATACAGCCTCGCTATTGTTATTTTATTGCTGCTGTTTAATTATTTGTTACTTTTATTTTCTATTTTTTTTAACTTATCTATTCTTTACTTAACACGTTTTTCTTCTTAACTTCTTAAAGCAACCTCTCCCTCAATGTGAGCAAGACAAAGGATCTGATTGTGGACTATAAGGAAAGGAGGGCCAAACAGGCCCCCATTAACATCGATGGGGCTGTAGTGGAGCGGGTCGAGAGTTTCAAGTTCTTTGGTGTCCACATCACCAACGAACTATCATGGTCCAAACACACCAAGACAGTTGTGAAGAGGATTCTGAAAAGATTTGGCATGAGTCCCCAGATCCTCAAAAGGTTCTACAGATGCACCATCGAGAGCATCCTGACCGGTTGCATCAGCACCTGGTATGGAAACTGCTCGGCATCTGACTGTAAGGCGCTACAGAGGGTAGTGCGTACGGCCCAGTACATCACTGGGGTCAAGCTTCATGACATCCAGGACCTATATACTAGGCAGAGAAAGGCCCCCAAAAAGACTCTACTCACAAATCATAGACTGTCATAGAGTCATCAAGACTCTCTGCTACCGCACGGCAAGCGGTACTGGAATGCTAAGTCTAGGACCAAAAGGCTCCGTAACAGCTTCTAGCCCCAAGCCATAAGACTGCTGAAAAATAAAATAAATGGCCACACTGACTATTTACAGTGCCTTGCGAAAGTATTCGGCCCCCTTGAACTTTGCGACCTTTTGTCACATTTCAGGCTTCAAACATAAAGATATAAAACATAAAGAAAAATCTACAATGGAATGGTTCAAAAATAAACATATCCAGGTGTTAGAATGGCCAAGTCAAAGTCCAGACCTGAATCCAATCGAGAATCTGTGGAAAGAACTGAAAACTGCTGTTCACAAATGCTCTCCATCCAACCTCACTGAGCTCGAGCTGTTTTGCAAGGAGGAATGGGAAAAAAATTCAGTCTCTCGATGTGCAAAAGTGATAGAGACATACCCCAAGCGACTTACAGCTGTAATCGCAGCAAAAGGTGGCGCTACAAATTATTAACTTAAGGGGGCTGAATAATTTTGCACGCCCAATTTTTCAGTTTATGATTTGTTAAAAAAGTTTGAAATATCCAATAAATGTCGTTCCACTTCATGATTGTGTCCCACTTGTTGTTGATTCTTCACAAAAAAAATACAGTTTATATCTTTATGTTTGAAGCCTGAAATGTGGCAAAAGGTCGCAAAGTTCAAGGGGGCCGAATACTTTCGCAAGGCACTGTACATTGACCCCCCTCTGTTTTTACACTGCTGCTGCTACTCGCTGTTTATTATCTATTAACTTTACAAATGACCTTGACTAACCTGTACTCCCACACATTGACTCGTATTGGTACCCCCTGTATATAGCCTCGTTATTGTTGTGTAATTTGATTAGATTTAAAAAATATATATTTGTTTAAAATTGTAGTGGTTACTCACCTTCATTGTAGTTTTTTCATAAATATTTGTTTAAAATTGTAGTGGTGGTCTACTCACCTTCATTGTAGTGGCCTATTTTAATTGGAGGAAATTTAACAAATCAAATCAAATGTATTTATAAAGCCCTTCTTACATCAGCTGATATCTCAAAGTGCTGTACAGACACCCAGCCTAAAACCCCAATGGCTTTAACAGTATGCAAATCTCTGCTGCTTTGAGCTAATAAAGCATGACACCATTACCAAGGGATCGTCCAATCAGAAGGAGGCATGTCCACAATTCAAGACCCAGACCAAAACGCTCAGGGCACTTGGGGAACGCAATCCCCATCTCTTACGTTTGATATTTGTCTGACTGTACTGAGGAGAGCTGGAGTAAAAAACTAGAGCAGATAGAGTATCCTTGTGGCATACCTAATTCTCATGGATCATTAGTATGTCATATGGCTTTCCATTACTATAGGTTTAAGCAGTGGCACAGGCAGAAATGTATGTGTGGCTGGGCATGAGAAAAGAGAGAAAGAGTGAGAGAGAATCTACAGCAGCAGGCAAGTGCAGTGATAAAATTGGAAAAATTATACTGTCACAATATAAGACTAATGGATGAAGTGTTCAGTCTGACAGTCCAACCTCATGAAATAATCAACATTATCATATCAGATTGACGCCCCCTACTTAAAGCAGTGATCTACAGTACAGTACAGGCACAACTGGTCGATTCAGGACCATGGTCAGAGCATCGACCAGACACCAGCTCGACACTGGAATATGCTTTCCGTTGATATACAGTAGGCCTACTTTTATCAGTAAACACAATATGTCTATATACTGAACTGGGTGGCATGTATGAAATGAATAGCTCACTTTGAATGAACAAATGCTACTGTATTGGAATTCAAGCATGAAAATAATGAAATTATTATACGTAATATCATGCCTGCCTTCCAAGGTTTTCCAGCCTGGCCAGGTGCTTGAAACATGCATCGCAAAGGTGCTTCCAATCCTCAACTACATCTCTAACAAATTAGCCTTTCATAGTAGCCTCGGGGAAATGTCTACACATTTTATAGAAAACAGCGTTTCTTGTCAAACTTTATTCCAGTCAAGAAAACAAAGGTTTTGTAAGTAACCCCGGTTATGTGAGCTATATGGATCACTCCAATATGTTGGTATCACTCCACGGCGGAGGGATACATCTAAGGTGAGGATTTACAGATTTACTCCTGTGTACACCTGTGTCACGGCTGGGGTCCGCCCCTACATACAAACCCCATGGCAGCAACATATTCTCTACATCATTTTTGAGGCGCCTCTAGCACCGTAGACGATTGGCTTGATCCATACAGCTCACAGAACCGTAGTTACATACGTAACCTTCGTTATGTTTCTGTGTATAGAATTACTCCAATATATTGGTATACCTGTACCAGATTAGTAGGTGCTAGAGGGACCTGGCCAGCCAAAGTTTCAGCGCGGGACCGAGATGCAGGGATGTGGAAGGGGGGTCCCGGCACAGCCCCCGGAAGGGGAGGCGACGCCCAGGACCGCTCAACCAACCGCAGAGGGAGTTACCACATTTAACCAATAGTACCTAGCAAGGGTACAAGAGGAAGCCCAGCTGGCCGCAGCACAGGTATCAGCGAGGGGCACTCCTCTCAGTAAATTCCAGGACGCAGCCACAACTTGTGTTGAATGTGCCACCACAGATCCCAGGACTGACCTGCAAGCCAGAAGGTATGCCGTCGTAATCGTTTCCACGATCCAGTGAGACAGAGAGCTGGTCTGTTGTTCTCACTGACCGTGTCCGCTCCAATAGGCAGCCAGTGTCCTCACAGCCAGGGCCCAGTGTCCTCACAGCCAGTGCCCTCACAGGGACCACCTTCATAGAGAGATGTTTCAGGGAGGCAGACTCCAACTGTTTGAAAGGCGGCTTTGCCAAAGCTGCCAAGACCACATCCAGATCCCAGCTCGCCATTGAGCGGGTCCTAGCTGGACTCAGGTGATGAACGCCCTTCATAAACCTGGAGACCAAGGGATGGCGCCCCACTGGCCTGTTCATCCACCCTGCATGGCAGGCAGATAAAGCTGCCAAATACCCTCTCAGTGTAGAGGCTGCCAAGTCCTCATCCAAGCAAGACTGCAGGTATTGGAGGACATACTGCACCCCGCATGACTCGGGCACAACCTCAATACCAGTGCACCAAAAGCAGAACAACCGCCAGCGCAACTGGTATGCTGTGGTTGTAACCAGCGCCCTTGCACTCTGCATGGTGTTCTTTACACCCTCCTGTAGTCCTAACCTGAACCATTGGTGCCGTTCAGTGGCCAAGCCCACAGACAGAGGTGGTGCAGCCTCAGATGCCACAGAGTTCCCCCGACCTGAGACAGCAGGTCCGGTCTCAGGGGAAGTTGCCAAGGTGTCCCAGACAATAGGGACAGGAGGAGCCTGAACCAGGGTTGTCTAGGCCAGTATGGGGCCACCAGAAGCAGACGATTCTCTCCCATCCTGGTCCTGTCCAGCACAGCCTGGATCAGGGGAAATCGGGGGAATGCATAAGCTCCAGCCTTGGTCAATCGTGAGCCAGAGCATCCAAGCCCAGAGGCCCCGGTGGCTCCGACATGGAGTACCACAGGGGGCAGTGTGCATTGTCCAGGGAGGCAAACAGGTCCACCTGCACCCTCCCGAACTTGTCTCACAGGTGCTGCACCACCTGGGGATGTAGGCTCCAGTCCCAAGGTGGCGGGCCCTCCTTCGAGAGCATATTCACTGCCACATTTAGGATGCCAGGTATGTGCGCTGCACATAGAGACGCTAGATGTCCCACAGACCAGAGAAGGAACTCCCGTGCCATAATTTGGAGGCGGTGAGACCTCAGTCCACCCTGATGGTTGATGTAAGCCACCACTGTGGTGTTGTCCGTTCTCACCAGGACATGTCTTCCCTTCAGATGTGGAAGGAAATACTGCAGGGCCAGCAGTACAGCTCGGAGAAATAGTGTATTGATGTGCATGCCGCTCCAAGGTGTTGCCAACAGCCGCTGGCCAACCTGCCCTTGGTCACACCCCCCCAGCCGATCTGGGAGGTGTCTGTGCTGACCAGCTCTCGGCGGCACATCCTCAACATCTCCACCCCATCTGAGAGAAAGTAGTGACAGCTCCACCTCAACAATGCCCTGAGGCACTGTGAGGTCACCTGCCGCTAGCGGTGATGGTGACGCTTTGGGTGCAGCTGGTGGGAGTTGAACCACCGTTGAAGAGGCCATAGATGGAGCAGGCCCAGGGGAATCAACAACGAGGCTGCCGTCAGCAGCAAGCCAAACAGCCGAACAGGCGGATACCACCTGCCCCTGCCGAAAGTAGTCGAGGCAAGATAAGATCACCTGAACCCTTCTGGTGGGCAGGTGTGCTCTCATGAGGACTGAGTCCAGTTCCATACCAATGAAGGCCACTCTCTGGGTGGGCTTCAGATGACTCTTGATGTTTACAGTAATGCCCAGCCCACCGTTGTGGGTCAGGAGCACATCTCTGTCTAACAGGACCTGGGTCCAGATCGTGGCACAATCAGCCAATCGTCCAGGTAATTGAAAATCAACAATCCTCGGAACGTGAGAAGTGCCAGGACTGTGTCCATGCACTTTGTGAAAGTGCGGGGTGCCAAGGAGAGGCTGAAGGGAAGAACCATGAATTCGTAAGCCCTCCCTGCCAATGAGCTGGGTGAACAGGAACATGGAAGAATGCATCCATCAGGTCCAGCGTCACAAACCACTGGTCCCTGGACACGGCCTGCAACACGTGGGCTGGGGTCAGCATGTGGAACCTCAGTACCTTCAAGTGTTCTCACTGACCGTGTCCGCTCCACATTGAGGTTGAGGAGGTCCAGAATAGGTAGAAACCCTCCATCTCTTTTTGGGACCACAAAATAAGGGAAGTAGAACCCACCTAGCCGTTCTGATGTCTCAATCCTGTGGATGACACCCTTGTCCAGGAGTGAGGAAATCTCCAGCCGCAGGGTTTTCTTCCGGGGGTCTGTCACCGTGGTCACACGAAGGCCCCTGAAGAATGGAGACCGGTACCGGAATTGAAGTCAGTATCCCTCGAGCATTGAGGATAGTACAATTGTGGACTCCACACACGCCCCCCACATAGTCCTTTGAGACCAGGAGAAGCGGCCGAGGCCGGGGAAGGGTGTGTCAGGGGACCTGCCGGGGCCTGTCTCTCCTCTGTCGCCCCGAGCGCATGGGTCCCCCAGGCACGTCCCTATGGCGGCGACGGTTGACACCATCACACCTGTCACAAAGGGAAGCCATAAACTCAGCCAAGCCAACAAGGCCACGGAGCAGGGGTACAACGCCCTGGGAGAGCTATGTTGTGACCCGCTTGGAGGAATAGAAACCCGGTGAGGGATAAATTACCCAGTACCTCTGCAAACACAGAGGGAGACCCATGTGGGGGAAAAAGGCGGACAAAAAAACAGCAACCAGGTAATGGATTTGATCGATGTGTTTTTTTTGTTTTTGTTTTACTGCAACTGCGATTTTACCTATCAGGTTTAATATCCAAGAAGAAAACAAAAACACAGCACCATATGATGGAGTAACTCTGTTAAGGAACTCCAAAGTTAATGTCTCAACGTGACATGCTAGTTTCCTCATGGGCTGACAACGACTCTGACCAGATTGGGCTCAGCCGGTGGGGGCAGTGGAGTAGGTGTTGTGTCTTTATCCTCCATCTGTGGCTTTTAGAAAAAGCGCATGAGTGAATTTTGTTTTCGCCATAAAATGTGGTGTGACTAGCAAGCTACCATTTGATTGTGATATAGCCAATTAGATCCCAGGAAGATCGCACCGCATTTTTCAACACTTCTGATTAGTCAGATAACAATACAAACAGAAATCAAATTCATTTGTTTCATTTTTTTTTTATATATATTTTTTAAATACATTTTAAGCCAGCCTGATTGGTGAGCCAGGCCCTGCCCTGGCTTTACCTCTGGGTTTCAGTGAGGGAATAATGTTGGTGTGTGACCTTGTGTTGTGTTGTCTTATGACCACGGTGGTCTAGTCAGGGTGCCAGTTTAGAACCAGGGTTTGGTGCTTTCTGTCGATATACAGTAAGCCTACTTCTAGCAGTAATGTTACTGTTTATATCCATTTCAGTGTTACTCAACTTTGGTCTTAATACAATATCAGCAAGTTTCTATAATTATGGCATTATGATCAGTCGATCCACTTCCAGGTCCATTCATCTGTGTAGCCCTTCCAGTCAAATGACCTAGTGGCCTCATGGGTGGAATGTTATTCATATTTTTAATAATTAATAAACATTATTTTTGAAAAGCCGCAGAAAATCCAGTATTTCTGTGTGAAATGTTATATTTAATTTTTCTGTGATGTATATAAAGTGTAAAATATGGTGATGCAAACTCAACATTTAACACATTTCAACTATACTGTACATCTGACATGGTACAGGTGTCTTCTTGTTTAAGCCCATAACCATACTTTTGTTTCAAAGTAGATTTGTTTAAGACTACCAAGAAACACTCTGTGTGACCCTGATTCAGCCAACTGCAGTAAAATGATAAATTAAGATGCTTAAAACAAAATACCCTGATCTAAATACTATAATAAAGTTGTCATGTTTTAGTTGCTGTAGAGAAGATTAATCTAAATACATTTTACATGTACATTTTAGTCAATTAGCAGACACTCTTATCCAGAGCGTCTTACAGTAGTGAGTGCATACATTTTCATACTTTTCATCGTACAGTACAGTAATTGAATAATGTATGCCATGACACAATGCTTGATGATGATGAATAAACTACATTCCGGGAGTAAAATTGAGCATGACAGTGGCACAAATGCTCATCCATTTTGAATGGGTCACATCCCGAAAGTCCCCCCTGTATTTTGTGTTCACCCTCACTATCAATAATGTCCCCTCAATCAGCAGACAACAGCACTACCCATTCAGAAATAGTATAATAACACCGACCAGAATAACACTGGCAGCATAAAAATCAACATGGATAATTCAGGGACTGTAAAAGATTCAGGAGGTCGAACAGAAAGAGGGTTAATGGAAGCTGAAAAGCAATTGGTTCCTTCATCGGTTTAGATGGACCGCCTTGCACACTCTTGCCTGCATCTAGCTGATCTAGGGTGCAATCATTAGTCCAACAGTTGCAAATAAGAGTTTCTATTGGAAAAATTCAGATATGTTTATCCCTGTTATGATCCGTTTGCTTCCATTAAAGAAACGTTTTTCAACAGAATCGGCGGGATGAATACACCCCTGATCCCTTTCATTGCACTTTCACTTTCATTGCAGCCACATAAAAACACCATGATCACTTTGCTCATTGTATCAAATCGTAGTACACGGGCTCCGAAGCTCGTCGGTTGTATTTGCATTTGTATTTATTATGGATCCCCATTAGCTGCTGCCAAAGCAGCAGTTACTCTTCCTGGAGTCCAGGTAAAACTAAGGCAGTTTATACAATTTTAAAAACATTACAATACATTCACAGATTTCACAACACACTGTGTGTCCTCAGGCCCCTACTCCACCATTACCACATATCTACAGTACTAAATCCATGTGTATGTATAGTGCGTATGTTATCGTGTGTGTGTGTATGCATGTGTCTGTGCAAATGTTTGTGTTGCTTCACAGTCCCCGCTGTTCCATAAGGTGTTTTAATCTGTTTTTTAAAATCAAATTTTACTGCTTGAGTCAGTTACTTGATGTGGAATAGAGTTCCATGCAGTCATGGCTCTATGTAGTGCTGTGCGCCTCCCATAGTCTGGACTTGGGGACTGTGAAGAGACTTCTTGTGGCATGCTATACCGACAGCAACGATTAAAACATTCCCAATCCAGAAACTGTGGATTGATGGCAGCATTCGTGCGAAACTGAAAGCGCCGAACCACTGCTTTTAACCAGGGCAAGGTGACCGGAAACATGACCGAATACAAACAGTGTAGCTATTCCCTCCGCAAGGCAATCAAACAAGCTAAGTGTCGGTATAGAGACAAAGTAGAGTCACAATTCAACGGCTCAGACACAAGGAGTATGTGGCAGGGTCTACAGTCAATCACGGATTACAAAAAGAAAGCCAGCCCTGTCGCGGACCAGGATGTCTTGCTCCCAGACAGACTAAATAACTTTTTTGCTCACTTTGAGGACAATACAGTACCACTGACACGGCCCGCTATCAAAACCTGCGGGCTCTCCTTCACTGCAGCCGATGTGAGTAAAACATTTAAACGTGTAACCCTCGCAAGGCTGCAGGCCCAGACGGCATCCCCAGCCGCGTCCTCTGAGCATGCGCAGACCAGCTGGTTGGTGTGTTTACGGACATATTCAATCAATTGTTATCCCAGTCTGCTGTTCCCACATGCTTCAAGAGGGCCACCATTGTTCCTGTTCCCAAGAAAGCTAAGGTAACTGAGCTAAACGACTACCGCCCCGTAGCACTCACTTCTGTCATCATGAAGTGACTAGTCAAGGACCATAACACCTCCACCCTACCTGACACCCTAGACCACATATGTCAGAGTCAAGGCCCGCGGGCCACATCCGGCCCGCAAGAAGGTTTTTTACGGCCCCTGGGATGATCTTGATTTATTATTAGAACCGGCCCGCAGCAAGCCGGCAGCCCGCAGATCTTTTACACGCACCAATACTACATTTCCCACAATGCAAAGGTGACGCACCGAGCAGTAGGCTGCTTCATTTCAATATTTATTGGCACAGCAGTCGTCAGCATCACAGTAAAATTAACTTTCAGATACCCATCAAAAATGGCAAAACGGAAGGTGGATACTGAGAACCGGGGGTTTCAAACAAGGTGGGAGTCGGAGTATATGTTCACGAAGGTAGCTGGAAAACCTGTGTGTCTTCTGTGTGGAGAAAGTGTGGCGGTACTGAAAGAGTATAATCTGAGACGACATTATGAAACGAAACACGCGGACACACACGCGGACGCAACTGTCAAGGCCAGTTTTATTTTGGCAGAAGAGATCGCTAAATCAGCCCGGCCATTTACGGAGGGGGATTTCATCAAAAACTGCATGATTAAAGTTTGTGACGAAGTTTGCCCAGAAAAAAGGCAACTCTTTTTAAATGTGAGTCTGAGCAGAAACACCATTGCCGAGAGAGTAGACCAGTTGTCCATCAATCTAAAAGAGCAGCTTGTGAAAAAGGGAAAAGATTTTATTGCATATTCCTTGGCTGTGGATGAGAGCACCGACATTTCTGACATTGCCCAGTTGTCAATTTTCATCCGCGGAGTGGACTCCAACCTAAGCGTGACAGAGGAGTTTTTGGCTTTACGTCCTATGCATGGCACAACTACGGGGCATGATTTGTATGAAGAGGTGTCAAGATGTGTAAATGAGATGGAGCTGCCTTGGGAAAAACTCGTGGGTTTGACAACCGACGGAGCACCTGCGATGTGTGGACACAGGAGCGGACTGGTGGCGAAGATACGGGAAAAGATGCAAGAGGAAAACGCGACAGGTGAGCTGACAGCTTATCATTGTATCATACACCAGGAAGCGTTGTGCGGTAAAGCCTTGAAAATGGAGCATGTAATGAGCATCATCACGCGCACAGTTAACTTTATCAGAGCCAAAGGTTTGAATCACCGCCAGTTCAAGGCATTTCTGACGGAGTTAGAAACGGAGCATGGTGATTTGCCTTATCACACAGAGGTGCGATGGCTAAGCCAGGGAAAGGTGCTTCAAAGATGTTTCGAGCTTCGTGAGGAGATTTGTCTGTTCTTGGACAGCAAAGGGAAAGACACAATACAACTCCGAGACGAAATGTTTCTGTGTGAAATGGCTTTTCTGTGTGACATTACGAGTCATCTGAATGCAATAAACTTGCAGCTGCAGGGTCGGGATCGTGTCATCTCTGATATGTACAGTACAGTGAAGGCATTTAAAACCAAACTGACTCTGTGGGAGACGCAGATGCGGAAAGAAAATTTGAGCCACTTTCCCAGCTGCCAGACCATGAAAGAGAAGCTCTCTACCAGTGCGTTCCCGAGCACACAGTTGGCTGATAAAATAGGTATGCTTGCCGCTGACTTTCGACGCCGATTTGCTGACTTTGAAGCACAAAAAAGCAGGTTGGAACTGCTCGGTAACCCATTTGCTGTTGACGTGGAAAGCTCACCACCAAACCTCCAAATGGAGTTGATTGACCTCCAATGCAATGATGCACTGAGGGCAAAATATGCGGCAGTGGGTGCTGCGGAGTTCGCCCGTTTCCTCCCCGGCACAATGCCCCAGCTGCGCATCCAGGCTGCTCAAACGTTGTCTATGTTTGGCAGCACATACCTGTGTGAACAACTGTTTTCTTTGATGAACCTGAACAAAACATCACACAGAAGTCGACTTACTGCTGAACACCTCCACTCAATTCTGAGGATTTCTTCAGCTCAGAGCCTTACCCCGAACATTGATGAACTTGTGGAAAAGATGGGACACCACCAAGTATCACCCTCAACCTCAAACAAGTGAACATTACTGTGCAATCACATATTTAGAGTTTTTACTCAGTTCAAGTTTAAAAGTTAAAATTTAATATTTGTTTTCACTGCATGTTACTTCTCCTTAAACAAAGTGTTGTTTTTGATTAATAGATTTTTGCACTTTATTTTTTTGTATTTCAATCCAATTATATTTTAAAAATATTTCAGTTGAGTGGATGATAGAAAATTGCTATTATTGTTTTTTCTTTGAAGTAAATTTAGCCCACTTTTGCTAAAATAGAAAATATAGTCTACTGATGGTGCCTTGAATACCGGTTTCTTTCATTTAATGTTCATGTTATGGGGATATTTATATAAAGGAAATTTGTCTTTTGTGTCTGTTGAAAATTAAAGATTACTGACAGAGCCATAAGAAAATATTGCTTTATTTATCTGATCATATTGTAATATATTTGTTAGGTTTTCAGTAGGTTCAATTAGGTTCACTAGACTATATGCGTCATTTAAAAATTTTTCAATGAACATTCGAACAGTCCGGCCCTCGTCTTGTAGCTGATTTTTTTATTTGGCCCTCCGTCCATTTGACTTTGACACCCCTGCCCTAGACCCACTCCAACTTGCTTACCGCCCCAATAGGTCCACAGATGATGCCCTGTGCAACTGGGTACTGGACTTCCTGACAGGCCGCCCCCAGATGGTGAGGGTAGGTAACAACATCCTGTACTCCCTGTTCACCCACGACTGCTTGGCCATGCACGCCTCCAACTCAATCATCAAGTTTGCGGACAATGCTACAGTGGTAGGCTTGATTACCAACAACAACGAGATGGCCAACGAGATGGCCTACAGGGAGGAGGTGAGGGCCCTGGGGTGTGGTGTCAGGAAACCTCACACTCAACGTCAACAAAACAAAGGAGATGATTGTGGACTTCAGGAAACAGCAGAGGGAGCACACCCCCATCCACAACGACAAGACAGTAGTGGACAGGGTAGTAAGTTTTATGTTCCTCGGTATACACATCACGGACAAACTGAATTGGTCCACCCACACAGGCAGCGCTGTGAAAAAGGCGCAGCAGCGCCTCTTCAACCTCAGGAGGCTGAAGAAATTCGGCTTGTCACTCAAAGCACTCACAAACTTCTACAGATGCACAATCGAGAGCATCCTGTCGGGGTGTATCACCGCCTGGTATGGCAACTGCTCCGCCCACAACCGTAAGGCTCTCCAGAGGGTAGTGAGGTCTGCACAATGCATCACCGGGGGCAAACTACCTGCCCCCCAGGACACCTACACCACCCGATGTCACAGGAAGGCCATAAAGATCATCAACCAACCACCCGAGCCACTGCCTGTTCACCCCGCTATCATCCAGAAGGCGAGGTCAGTACAGGTGCACCAAAGCAGGGACCAAGAGACTGAAAAACAGCTTCTATCCCAAGGCCATCAGACTGTTAATCAGCCACCACTAACATTGAGTGGCTGCTGCCAACATACTGACTCAACTCCAGCCACTTTAATAATGGAATTGACGGAAATGTATGTAAAAATCTATCACTAACCACTTAACAATGCCACTTAATATAATGTTTACATACCCTACATTACTCATCTCATATGTATATGTACAGTGCCTTGCGAAAGTATTCGGCCCCCTTGAACTTTGCTACCTTTTGCCACATTTCAGGCTTCAAACATAAAGATATAAAACTGTATTTTTTTGTGAAGAATCAACAACAAGTGGGACACAATCATGAAGTGGAACGACATTTATTGGATATTTCAAACTTTTCTAACAAATCAAAAACTGAAAAATTGGGCGTGCAAAATTATTCAGCCCCTTTACTTTCAGTGCAGCAAACTCTCTCCAGAAGTTCAGTGAGGATCTCTGAATGATCCAATGTTGACCTAAATGACTAATGATGATAAATACAATCCACCTGTGTGTAATCAAGTCTCCATATAAATGCACCTGCACTGTGATAGTCTCAGAGGTCCGTTAAAAGCGCAGAGAGCATCATGAAGAACAAGGAACACACCAGGCAGGTCCGAGATACTGTTGTGAAGAAGTTTAAAGCCGGATTTGAATACAAAAAGATTTCCCAAGCTTTAAACATCCCAAGGGGCACTGTGCAAGCGATAATATTGAAATGGAAGGAGTATCAGACCACTGCAAATCTACCAAGACCTGGCCGTCCCTCTAAACTTTCAGCTCATACAAGGAGAAGACTGATCAGAGATGCAGCCAAGAGGCCCATGATCACTCTGGATGAACTGCAGAGATCTACAGCTGAGGTGGGAGACTCTGTCCATAAGACAACAATCAGTCGTATATTGCACAAATCTGGCCTTTATGGAAGAGTGGCAAGAAGAAAGCCATTTCTTAAAGATATCCATAAAAAGTGTTGTTTAAAGTTTGCCACAAGCCACCTGGGAGACACACCAAACATGTGGAAGAAGGTGCTCTGGTCAGATGAAACCAACATTGAACTTTTTGGCAACAATGCAAAACGTTATGTTTGGCGTAAAAGCAACACAGCTGAACACACCATCCCCACCATCAAACATGCATCATGGTTTGGGCCTGCTTTTCTTCAGCAGGGACAGGGAAGATGGTTAAAATTGATGGGAAGATGGATGGAGCCAAATACAGGACCATTCTGGAAGAAAACCTGATGGAGTCTGCAAAAGACCTGAGACTGGGACGGAGATTTGTCTTCCAACAAGACAATGATCCAAAACATAAAGCAAAATCTACAATGGAATGGTTCAAAAATAAACATATCCAGGTGTTAGAATGGCCAAGTCAAAGTCCAGACCTGAATCCAATCGAGAATCTGTGGAAAGAACTGAAAACTGCTGTTCACAAATGCTCTCCATCCAACCTCACTGAGCTCGAGCTGTTTTGCAAGGAGGAATGGGAAAAAAATTCAGTCTCTCGATGTGCAAAAGTGATAGAGACATACCCCAAGCGACTTACAGCTGTAATCGCAGCAAAAGGTGGCGCTACAAATTATTAACTTAAGGGGGCTGAATAATTTTGCACGCCCAATTTTTCAGTTTTTGATTTGTTAAAAAAGTTTGAAATATCCAATAAATGTCGTTCCACTTCATGATTGTGTCCCACTTGTTGTTGATTCTTCACAAAAAAATACAGTTTTATATCTTTATGTTTGAAGCCTGAAATGTGGCAAAAGGTTGCAAAGTTCAAGGGGGCCGAATACTTTCGCAAGGCACTGTATATACTGTACTCATTTAAACTGCTGCATCTACTGCATCTTGCCATCTTTATGTAATACATGTATCACTAGCCACTTTAAACTATGCCACTTTATGTTTATATACCCTACATTACTCATCTCATATGTATATACTGTACTCTATACCATCTACTGCATATTGCCTATGCCGTTCTGGACCATCACTCATTCATATATCTTTATGTACATATTCTTTATCCCTTTACACTTGTGTGTATAAGGTAGTAGTTGTGGAATTGTTAGGTTAGATTACTCGTTGGTTATTACTGCATTGTCGGAACTAGAAGCACAAGCATTTAGCCACACTCGCATTAACATCTGCTAACCGTATGTGACAAATAAAATTTGATTTGATTTGATTTGATGTCTGGTCCAAGGCAGTGTGACCAGGTGATGTAATGACCTCTAGGTGCTGCTAGAGATTTAGTGGAAATGTGCAGATACAGTGACTTCAATTATTTACTGCCTTTATTTCAAAGGTGGTGTTTTGCTGTTGTTTTTTCCAAGGCGGCAAAGGGCACATCGTAATGGTGGGTTAGGTAACAATAAAATGTGACTGTGTGGGTGTTCCACTGTAATTATATTTCGATACTGACTATAACAAGAAATACTGCTGAACCAAGAATTGAATTCATTTTCTACCCAGCCAGACAGTTTAGTGGTTATTTACTTCATCTGAGCAGACAGAGTGAATACAGTCTGTACGGTTCAGGTGAGATGTGCAGCCTCTCGGTACCGGCTCAGTTCCACTGAGACTCAGGGCTAGCATTTTGCCTTTGAAACGGCTTGTTTGTCTGTGGAGTAGGGAAACTTGTGTTCTAAATTAAGTCTTACCCACTGAATCATGCAAGATTGAAACACTAGCTGAATGAAAGAAATACAAATAATGTTGTATGCATTCAGAACTCCACACGCAGAAAACAATGTGGAAGCATGTCTTGTGATAATCATATAAGGTCTGCATATCCATTCAATCTCTCTATTATCTTTCATAATCATTGTCCAATCAGTGTTGGTCTAATCTGATTCCCCCGACACCTTACTGCATGTTCTAGATGTCCATCCAGTATCTTCCAAAATGAGGGCAGAGGAGTTACAGTCTATTCTTGGCCATGTTTTAAAGAATTTCAGATGCAGCAGCCTTCTGGTTATATTAAATGCGGCGTGCTTTATATGGATTCCAGCAGCCCCGTTCGATTTTGGAGACAGGTCCTGTATACTCAGTCTTAAGCAGTTTGGGATTGTGTTGAAGACTTTCTCTATGGACTGGAGAATAATTTGAGCAGGTATTTATAACAACCTGCAGACATCCTTGTAGGTATTGTAGGCAGCTAAGAAAGGTGTAAAGGTCTCCATGGTGGTCCCAGTTGTCCTCGGTGTGAACTGCAACATGTCCTCAGTGTGAACTGCCTTGTTTGAGGAATGGAGAATACCTATCAGTCATAGGGGACACCAGCAGGGCTAGAAGAATGTTTAAAGCATCAAAGCAGGATAGTTGACACACATGACACATTAGTAACTAATGTTTTCTCACATAGGAACCTCAGTCCATGATGTCCCACAAATCAATACATTCGGCAAACATTCTCCTAATTGAGAACACATAAGCTGAATATTTGCAATGGTGAATGTTCTCTAATAACGTTGTGGTCATAGAACAGTGCACAGTTACATTACTAACAGGTTATGAAAAACTGAGACTAAATTAGTATTTTTCAAGTTGGTTGATATAGACAATGTAGCTTGGCAATTTAATTTACAGTAAAGAAAAATCTAATAGTATTTACTGGGAAAATATATTATTTGTTCCCATGCCCTGGCCTGCGAGTTTGTTTGTTGCAACAGTTAATATAAGCCTTTGACAAGCTGGCCTTGTCTTTCCATCTAATTAGTTTGAAATGGCATTCTACTCAGTTGTTAGGCAGAGCATTTGTTACTGGCAATAAATCCTTTATATCTTGACAGAATCATAGTCCACATCCCAGGATTGAGTGAGCTGAGGAATGTGGAGTAACCTTTGGAAATATTGACTCTGTTCAATCACCTGATGTCTTCCAAGAGGCAAACAGTAGGCTTTTGGTAACGTATTGGGCACAAATTAAGGTAAGTATCTGAGGGAGACAAATTCTCCCATGTAAATTGTGAATGCAATGCATCAGGATTTACTGTGCTATTCAAGGATAGATATGACTAATTGAGTTATTTGAACATGGGATAATTAAGAGATAAAAGCTAGCACAGACTCTTAAAATGATGCCTAATTAGTGTATGATACAAAGGGACTATGGGAATAAAGGAACTGTTAAATAGACATCATACTGAAAATGAAAACAAGGACATCCGTTTGATCAGGCCATTATTCTTTAGTGATTGTAAAGTGATAGGTTGTTTCCATCGTCACAGACCAATAATGAGCTTATGATGAGCGTATCAGCCAAGCATACAAAGCAGAGTCCACAGAAGTGCACAAGATTTCCTTAATCGGGAAATAAAAATTACAATAAAATTGTAAATTGAATATGGCCCTTTTAGTTACCTTTCCTCAATTCATTGAACTATGCAATTGAATCATGAAAAACTGATATTAATTCAATAGAGCAAGTCTAACAACATCCTACAACACCCAGCCAGCATATGGCATGCTGTTAACTCATTACATACAGATGTAGGATCTTAATTTGAGGCAGTTTGCTACAGCAGGAGAATAATCCTGCAGCGACAGGAAATGTGAACAATAATGTTTTGTAGTGGTTGATACATTTTTTTGTTAGGGCAAATCAAGTCTGACATTTTAAATTGAAAATTAAAAACTTCATAAGCCTTTTTAAATCTTGAATACAGTTTGCATTTCCTGCTGTTCAGTAAAATTCTCATGGACAAAATAGTGATCAAACTAAGATCCTACATGTGAACAGACACAGACAAATGTGAGCAGAGCATCACAAAACCAATCGAGCTAGAAATTCAATTACTCTCTGTTTTTTCCCCACTAACTGGAAGTGCAGCGAAAAAAGCAGGATCCAGGCTCAGTCAGGGACTCCAGCTGGTTATGAGAGACAAAACAGAGAGAAGGGTGGACAGAATCCCACATTCCTGAGGGTGCGCACTTCTGCGGCCCCTGGGAGGGAGGTCAGGGTGAAAGGTGGTGGGAATGTTCTGGACCCAGTTTCCCAATAGTGATTGAATTTAAGCTTATCGGTATTTTAATGCTGCATCTTTCCTACAACAGTTGAAGATGTAACATCCCACTGGGAACACCATGTAATTTCAACGTGGACGATTCTGTAATATTTGGTAGATACTGTACTTTGATCAATGAGATTCCAACCTATTTTCACCCACTCAAAAAGGCAGCCAGTTTGTTGATTCCCGATGTGTTATCACTGTGCTTTCAACTATTTAAAAGCACAACAAAATTCAAATGGGAATACGATTTTGTTTATTTATACAACTTAATGTCTTATCACTGTGCTTCATCTAATAGCACAATGAAATTACCTGGATTGCAGTTGAGATTACAATAAAGTACATGGTGCAAGTGATGAATGCCTTTTAAGATTCTGTGTAGATTATATTATGATTAATAAAAAGGCAGCGCTGATCATGGATCAGCGTTCTCCCTTTCAAATCTTACTTTAAGATTGGAATTATTCCACAATACTGATAACGGCTCAGCTCTTTGTGAGATATTGTCACCAATATGGCTACAAATATTGTGGTGACTTATTCTAATGCTTAACCTATAATAATGCACTAAATCAAGATTTGACACATTATTTCACACGTTAGGCTGCACATCATGAAATGTATTGAGGCAAAAATTAGCACACAAATAGCAAGATTAAACTCAATTGAATTAACATGAAATGTATTTTAAAGGTAGATTCAGCTAAATAAAGTTACCACGAGCAGCACCACAGATATTGAGATGGGTGAGATGCAAGACACTGCTTTCACACAGTCACACACAGTATCTGCCATGTGCACAGTTCCGCTTGTGGTAGCCAGGGCTGTTACAGCAGAGAAGTTAAGCTTTGCCCGTCAACGCTCTTAGTGTAATGAATACGAAGGGAGACAGGGAGCTGGTTTCAAGCACAGTGCGCAGAAGGTGTTTATTTGTAAAGGACCACAGGAGGAGGCAGGCAGCTGGGTCCAGGGGCAGGCAGAAGGTCATACACAGTGGGTCCAAATAGGCAACAGTACAGGCAGGGAAAAGGCTAGTAACGTAGTCCGGGAGATCATGCAAGAGGTTGATGACAGGAAATCCGAGGCAAAAGTACAGGCAGAGAATTGGCAAAATGGCGTCGTTAGTGAGGATGGCCTAATACAGCAAAACCAGAGCTCCGAATAGAAATGTGTACCAAAACAAACAATACCTCACAATGATGGGTACAAAGAACTGAACTAAATAGTGTGTGTAAATGACATACAGGTGTGTGAACAGGTGATCAGAATTCAGGTGACTGGGATCTGGAGAGTGAGCTGCGTTCAGGGGATCTATGTGTTTGAGAGTGTGAGCTGGAAAGTGGGCTGGAAAGTGAGATACGTTCAGGGGATCTACGTGTTTGAGAGTGTGAGTTGGAAGCAGACGTTACACTTACTTGTTGCAGATTTGACCCACTATGTCGTTTACTTTCTGCATCTAGGTCATATGGCTGTTTACCTTTAATATCATTGAAATTTGATTTGTCACATACACATGGTTAGCAAATGTTAATGTGAGTGTAGCGAAATGCTTGTGCTTCTAGTTCCGACAGTGGAGTATCTAACAAGTAATCTAACACTTCCCTAACAACTACCTAATACACACAAATCTAAAGGGGTGAATGAGATTATGTACATGCAATTAAATGGATGAACGATGGCCGAGCGTCTTAGGCTCGGCCAAACTATAGTTTTGGCAAGTCGATTAGGACATCTACTGTGTGCATGACACAATTCATTTTTCCAATAATTGTTTACAGACAATTATTGTTTTCACTTCACAGTATCACAGCTTGGAAAATTCCAGAAAATGATGTCATGGCTTTAGAAGCTTCTGATAGGCTAATTGACATGATTTGAGTCAATTGGAGGTGTACCTGTGGATGTATTTCAAGGCCTACCTTCAAACTCAGTGCCTCTTTGCTTGACATCATGGGAAAATCAAAAGACCTCAGAAAAAAAATTGTGGACCTCCACAAGTCGGGTTCATCCTTGGGAGCAATTTCCAAATGCCTGAAGGTACCATATTCATCTATATAAACAATAGTACGCAAATATAAACACCATGGGACCACGCAGCCGTCATACCACTCAGGAAGGAGAAGCATTCTGTCTCCTAGACAAAGTGCAAATCAATCCTAGAACAACAGCAAGGGACCTTGTGAAGATGCTGGAGGAAACAGGTACACAATCTATATCCACAGTAAAATTAGTCCTATATTGACATAACCTGAAAGGCCGCTCAGCAAGGAAGAAGCCACTGCTCCAAAACCACCATAAAAAAGCCAGACTATGGTTTGCAACTGCACATGGGGACAAAGATCATACTTTTTTGGGAAATATCCTCTGGTCTGATGAAACAGAAATAGAACTGTTTGGCCATAATGACCATCATTATGTTTGGAGGAAAAGGGGAGGGGATGCTTGCAAGCCAAAGAACACCATCCCAACCGTGAAGCACGGGGTGGCAGCATCATGTTGTGGGGGTGCTGTGCTACAGGAGGGAGGAAAATAATGTGGATATATTGAAGCAACATCTCAAGACATCAGTCAGAAAGTTAAAGCTTGGTTGCAAATGGGTCTTCCAAATGGACAATAACCCCAAGCATACTTCCAAAGTTGTGTCAAAATGATTTAAGGACAACAAAGTCAAGGTATTGTAGTGGCCATCACAAAGCCCTGACCTCAATCCTACAGAAAATGTGTGGGCAGAACTGAAAAATCGTGTGCGAGCAAGGAGGCCTACAAACCTGACTCAGTTACACCAGCTCTGTCAGGAGGAATGGGCCAAAATTCACCCAACTTATTGTGGGAAGCTTGTGCAAAGCTACCCAAAATGTTTGACCCAAATGAAACAATTTAAAGGCAATGCTACAAAATACTAATTGAGTGTATGTAAACTTCTGACCCCCTTGGGAATGTAATGAAATAAATAAAAGCTGAAATAAATAATTCTCTCTACTATTATTCTGACATTTCACATTCTTAAAATAAAGTGGTGATCCTAACTGACCTATGACAGAATTTTTACTCTGATTTAAATGTCAGGAATTGAGAAAAACTCGCCTGTGTGAACGACTTCCTCATCTCTGTACCCCACACATATAATTATATGTAAGGTCCCTCAGTCAAGCAGTGAATTTCAAACACAGATTCAACCACAAAGACCAGGGAGGTTTTCCAATGCCTCGCAAAGAAGTGCACCTATTGGTAGATGGGTAAAAAAAATATCCCTTTGAACATGGTGAAGTTAATAATTACACTTTGGACAGTGTATCAACTCGGAGCTCCCGAGTGGTGCTGCGGTCTAAGGCACTGTATCTCAGTACTAGAGGTGTCACTACAGACCCGTGTCCAATTCCAGGCTGTATCACAACCAGCTGTGATCGGGAGTCCCATAGGGCAATGTTCAATTGGCTCAGTGTTGTCCGGGTTAGGGTTTGGCCGGGGTAGGCCGTCATTGTAAAATAAGAATTTGTTCTTAACTGACTTGTTAAATAAAGGTTAAATAAAATTAAAATAACAAAAATCAATACACCCAGTCACTACAAAGATACAGGCGTCCTTTCTTAACTTAGTAGCCGGAGAGGAAGGAAATTGCTCAGGGATTTCACAATGAGGCCAATGGTGACTTTAAAACAGTTACAGAGTTTAATGGTTGCGGCGGGAGAAACCTGAGGATGAATCAACAACATTATAGTAACTCCACAATACAAACTCAACTGACCGTGAAAAGGAGGAAGTCCGTACAGAATAAAAATATTCCAAAACATGTATCCTGTTTGCAACAAGGCACTAAAGTAATACTGCAAAAAATAAAAAATCGTGACAAGTGACAAAAAGGAAGCCTGTACAGAATTTTAAAAATCCAATACAACACATTACTGAGTACTACTCTCCATATTTTCAAGCATAGTGGTGGCTGCATCATGTTATAGGTATGCTTGTAATCATTAAGGTGTAAACTTCAGACTTCAACTGTACATGTGATATGAGTAATGTAAACATTAAAGTGACATTATTTAGACTGCATTGTATGAAGTGACTAGTGATCCATATATTAAAGTGGCCAGTGATTGGGTTTCAACGTAGGCAGCAGCCTTTCTGAGTTAGTGATTGCTGTTCAGCAGTCTGATGGCCTTGATATGGAAGCTGTTTTTCAGTCTCTCGGTCCCAGCTTTGATGCACCTGTACTGACCTTGCCTTCTGGATGGTAGCGGTGTGAACAGGCAGTGGCTCAGGTGTTTGATGTCCTTGATGATATTTTGGCCTTCCTGTGACATTGGGTGCTGTAGGTGTCATGGAGGGCAGGTAGTTTGCCCCCGGTGATGCGTTGTGCAGACCGCACCAGCCTCTGGAGCCTTGCCGTTGAGGGCGGTGCAGTTGCCAAACCAGTCGGTGATACAGCCCGACAAGATGCTCTCGATTGTGCATCTGTAAAAGTTTGTCAGGGTTTTGGGTGACAAGCCACATTTCTTCAGCCTCCTGAGGTTGAAGAGGCATTGTTGAGCCTTCTTCGCCACACTGTCTGTGTGACTAGACAATTTCAGGTTGTCCGTGATGTGTATGCCGAGGAACTTAAAACGTTCACCTTCTCCACTGCTGTCCCTTTGATTTGGATAGGATGCTGCTCCCTCTGCTAAGTCCACGATTATCTCTTTTTGTTTTGTCTTACATAGGTATTCCTTTTGTCTAGATGGGATAGGGCAGTGTGCAGTGTGATGGCGATGGCATCGTCTGTGGAACTGTTGGGGGGGTATGCAAACTGAAGTGGGTCTTGGGTGGTCGGTAAGGTGGAGGTAGTATGATCCTTGACTAGTCTCTCAAAGCACTTCATGATGACAGAAGTGAGTGCTACGGGGTGGTAGTCATTTAGTTCAGTTATCTTTGCCTTCTTGGGTACAGGAACAATGGTAGCCATCTTGAAGCTTATGGGGACAGCAGACTGGGATAGCAAGCGATTGAGTATGTCCGTAAACACACCAGCTAGCTGGTCTGTGCATGCTTTGAGGACGCGGCTAGGGATGCCATCTGGGCCAGCAGCCTTGCGAAGGTTAACACGTTTAAATGTTTTACTCACATCAGCCACGGAGAAGGAGAGGGGGGGAGGGGAACAGCGCAGTCCTTGTTAGCGTAACGCAACGGCCTGAGGAGAGACACATGGAACGAGGGGTTCATGCGGTAATCGGGGGGAAGCTATAACCCGTAACAAACCTTGTTCACTCTCCTCAGGACTTTAAATGGCCCCACAAACCGCGGACCCAGCTTCCTACAGGGCAGGCGAAGGGGCAGGTTTCGGGTCGAGAGCCAGACCCGGTGTTAGAGGAATTAAATTCCTATATGTTTAATACCCAATTAAATTAATACACTCAAGCCCATTTCTAAGAATTTGTAAGAAACTTATTTGCATAAAATGGGCGGAGACCAGTCTCAAAATCAAGCACTAGCGTTTATTTTCTAGAGTATTGAACATGATACGATTTACAACAGGTTATAAACTGAAAATGACGTCATTAGGTTTCAAACTGCCCCATCTCTCCTCCACTCCGGTACAATGGCAGTATAGTTCTCAAGCCTTCCTACATCGTCTCTCACCAATTTAGATAATTTATGACCAAGCCAAGGTTTTCCTGTGTAGATAAGCATTCTAGCCAGTCTGACGATAAGTTAATTTGTTTCTACCAAGGAACAGACAGCCATTGTTCTAATTCTTGATTATAATTACACACATTATATTCAGTACTAGGATTAAAATAAAATTCATCCATCTATACAGTAACATAATAGTATTGAAATTGAAATGTATACATAATTAGTCATTATTGATAAAAAAAATCCCATAACACCCGGTCGCACCGGGGCCTCACTGCGGTGACGGTCTGTACCAACTTTCTGGCGCAGCACGGCGCGCTGAAGGTGGACATGGGCGGCGTCCCATATTTCCTCGGCGTGCCGGACCCAGTCATCCACCGCAGGAGCCTCTGTGCTGGTGTAGGCGCTGGAAGAACTCCTTGTCTCTCGCAGCGGTCCATTTTCTGGACAACGCGGTCCATGGCGATACCAAGATGGTGAAGTATTGCAGCATGCTCCTGGACCCGCTCCTCCACCTCTATGGCCGGGGTACCTTGTCCTGCTGACT
Organism: Oncorhynchus clarkii lewisi; assembly: GCF_045791955.1. Taxonomy (NCBI): domain Eukaryota; kingdom Metazoa; phylum Chordata; class Actinopteri; order Salmoniformes; family Salmonidae; genus Oncorhynchus; species Oncorhynchus clarkii. The sequence goes on from NC_092158.1 coordinate 22,126,897, forward strand.
TCATAAATGGGTCGGTGATTCTGTAATGAGTGCGTGCTGGTGGCAGGGAAGTCAGGCGCAGGAGAGTAAACTTAGCATAAACGGAGCAGTTTAATAAATGTTTAAAAAAAACTCTGAAAACCAATATATACAAAAATAATCTAAAAGGGTACAAAACCCATCGCACACCAGATCATGACTTGCACAAAACATACAACAAACAATCACTGACAAAAACATGAAGGGAAACAGAGGGTTAAATACACAACATGTAATTGATGGGAGTGAAACCAGGTGTGATGGAAGACAAAACCAATGGAAAATGAAAAATGGATCAGCAATGGCTAGAAGGTCGGTGACGTCGACCTCCGAACACCGCCCGAACAAGGAGAGGGACCAACTTCGGCGGAAGTCATGACAAGCATTGTATTTGTAGTCACATTAGTTCTGAAGTTATCAGCATTCACAGAAAGACAGAGAGCTTAAACGTCTTGATTTTAAGTTTGGTGGAGATCTTCTGTGTATAAAGTGACGCAGAAGGGCAAAAAAGCATTTAATGACGCACTTAGCTGTTTTACGAGTGGTCTGAGGCAGTCGTTAAAAAACAAGTGTTTTCAAGAGCAACTTTAGTTACTATGGTTTTGGGAAACAGCTTGTAGATTTAATGATGCTCCTACGAAGGTTCAAACGATGAACTTAGCCATAAGATGCTTTTGGGAAACAGCGCCCTGGCCTTTTACTCCTCCTCCCCATTCACTCCATTCTCCAAGCAGGAATCCACCTTCCCTCCCATCCCCTTTGCTCCCCCTTCCCAACCCTCTGTATGGGTTTTATATTTTCCAAATAAAATGTATACAGCACAACAGTTCAATTCAAACTGTGCGAGACATAACATACACTGCCTTTCAGAGTGGGTAGTAATAAAGGAGTGAAACATGTATTGAACCATTGAGCATGTTGCCTGTTCATCCCCAGACATGACTCTGTTCCACATTGTGTGTTTTTTGAACAATCTATAACAATTTCTATTGTGTCTCCCGAATTGTCTTTGTCTTGATCAAAGTGTCTGTGTTTCTCCGCTCGTAGAAAAGAGGGTTCCAAAAGGGTTCATCGGATGTCTGCGTAGGAGAACCCTTTTTGGTTCCAGGTAGAACCCTTGTGGCTTCCCTTTAAAACCCTCTGTTGTACATGGAACCTAAAAGGGTTCTTCCTGGAACCAAAACGGTTCTACCTGAAACCCAAAAGGGTTTTTGCAGAGGGTTCCCCTACTGGGACAGACAAAGAACCCTTTTAGGTTCTAGATAACACCTTTTTTTCTGAGAGTGTAGTGGTGACTGTTTAACAGTCTGATGAACTGGAGCTAGAAGTTGTTTTTCAGTCTCTCGGTCCCAGCTTAGATGCACCTGTACTGTCTCCGCTTTTTAGATGGCTAAGCTCTTCAGAACATCACAGTGCTATCTATTCACAAGGCCTCAAGGTCACCTGTGTTTGGAGAAAGCTCAGGCTGGCATTGACCCCTAGTTAAAGTCTCTACGAACATGTCTAAAGTGAATCATTTTAACCAGGAATAATAACTTGGAGAAAAAACGCTGTATACAGTTCTAATGGAGGTGCTAGCCTACTTCTTGACTTAGCTTCAAAACTGTTATGTAACAGTCCAGGAAGTGTATTGGGTTTAAATATCAAGGTAATCACCTCTATGAAAGGCAAAGATAACTTCTTAAAGAAGAGGACATCCTTTTTAAGCTCTTGCCACCATGAACTTTCATCCACAGTATTTTTCGGAAAGATACAATCAAAAGTGCACAGGTACCGAAGTATTGCCAGTGTCCTTCTTTAAACCACTGAATACGTTTTTCAATTTTAGTACATTGAACTGTGAACTAGTTTTCAGTTTTGGAGTAGGGATGAGGTAGATAACTGCTGTTAGCTGTTAACAGGAACCATTCATGACAGAACTACCAAATCACAGTTGTTGTTCATTGCCATCACATTGAGTTTAACACTTATCATTCAACGAGCATGCAGTAGCTGTAATGCTTATTTTTTTGGTTGAAAGTGGAAGTGAAAAATTATCAATAGTGCACGATTAATCTTCCATTCAAGACCTAGAATTAGTTGCTATGCCATATGTTTGAATTCAATGCTGTGATTTCTTGCTCTGTGTTATCAAAACACTTCAATTCAAATGTTCATGCAATTTTAATATACTGTATGCCTCCAGTTGACTTTGTAGAATTGCCTTCACCCCCTGAACCTATAAACAAAGTACACAAATCATGTCCAGAAAAGACACAAAAGCAATAATTTACAACCTTGAAAGTCTGCTGTCTATTGAATTATATTAGTATTTTATATTGTACTTTTGAGTTTGATTAGTATTGACAGATATACTGTAGATCAATGCACTTTAGAGCTGTCTAAAACAGTAACACTTTTACAGTTGATGGCTTAGCTCTCTGCTTTCAACTTCTCAGTGCTGTAACTTTTTTAAGAATTTGGTTCCACAGTGATGGGTGAATGAACATTACAACTTGAGACAAACAAGTGTTTCTGCATCACATGTACTCTCTCGATGCTGCGGTGAACATTGATGTTTCCATGAATCAGTAAAAAGGTTCAGAGCAGCTTCGAGAGTAAATGAAAGAAACCCTGAGAGGATACTTATTCAGTGACCTTCAACAGAGCTAATGGCTAACCTTAGGAAAACAAAACTGCTGTTGTAAACATGCTCCTCAGAAGTCATTATCAGTAGTTTCCTGTGGTAGACATATTGACATGGTGCTACAATCTAGACTCATTATAAAGGAGATATAATGGTCTCAATGTTTATATTCAACATTTTACTCTCAGTTATTGAATGGAGGGTCCTGGTTTGGAATTTGTGAGGAATTCCACAATTGTGGACAGTATAGCCTGTGTCTGTAAGTAAATGCACCCACTGTGCATTTAATGGCATCGTACCGTCCCAGGTGCATGATTACTATTTGGATCATATAGGAGAGAATCTCATATAAAATAAAACTACAGTGCTTTCATTAGTGCTCACTGGCTTTTGCATTCACACGTGAGAAAAGAAGGGGTTAGGATATTTTTCTGTAACATAGGACAGCCAGCCCCCCAAAAAGTTATGCCTGTTAAAATATCTGGTGAAATAAAAATATTTAACTACACATCTATGAATGTGAATTATATAACAGAAAATGTCTCAATTATGTATGTGTGTAATGGGTTTTAAGCATTTACTGTATATCACTGTGGGAACTGGATGTCAACTTTACATCATATATAAAGGGAATACATGTTAAAGTGTGTGCAGTGTTGAGATGGTTGATTGTGTTGTGTGCAGTGGCTCAGAACAGTAGTAGTCTGTCTGTCTCTCTGTCTGTCTGAGACTGCTGGCTGCTGGTTCTCTGTTCCTCAACCGGTCGATGCTTGGGCACCTCAGTCCTACCTCTGTGGTTTTCTCTGGCTCCTGATGCTTTGAAGAATCCTTGAACATTGGCTGGAATACTGAGCATGTGTGTGTGTCTCCAGAGACAGGGTGACTGTAATGGCCTGTCACGTAAACCACATGAAAGGAGAAAGAGAAAGAAAGAGAGAGAATGAGAGAGAGAGAGTGTGTGTGTGTGTGTGTGTGTGTGTGTGTGTGTGTGTGTGTGTGTGTGTGTGTGTGTGGCCAGGCCAGGAGTCTCTTAAACCCTGCTGCCACAGAGTGGCTAAAGTGCCTCCTTATTACTGATTAACCTGATGCCGTTAAAACCCTTTCAACGTTGGAATATGCATAGTCATATTTCAGTCATAGTCATATTTAGATGTAAATATCATCATCATTGTCTTATCTGTGATGTTAGTGTGCTATCCTGAATAAAAAAAGTGTAAATTAAATAAATATCACCATCAACAACAGCAGTAAAGCTGTAGCAACATAAAAAACAGTAAAGCTGTAGCAACATAAAAAACAGTAAAGCTGTAGCAACATAAAAAACAGTAAAGCTGTAGCAACATAAAAAACAGTAAAGCTGCAGTAACATAAAAAACAGTAAAGCTGTAGCAACATAAAAAACAGTAAAGCTGTAGCAACATAAAAAACAGTAAAGCTGTAGCAACATAAAAAACAGTAAAGCTGTAGCAACATAAAAAACAGTAAAGCTGTAGCAACATAAAAAACAGTAAAGCTGTAGCAACATAAAAAACAGTAAAGCTGTAGCAACATAAAAAACAGTAAAGCTGTAGCAACATAAAAAACAGTAAAGCTGTAGCAACATAAAAAACAGTAAAGCTGTAGCAACATAAAAAACAGTAAAGCTGTAGCAACATAAAAAACAGTAAAGCTGTAGCAACATAAAAAACAGTAAAGCTGTAGCAACATAAAAAACAGTAAAGCTGCAGTAATAACAACAGTAAAGCTGTAGCAACATAAAAAACAGTAAAGCTGTAGCAACATAAAAAACAGTAAAGCTGTAGCAACATAAAAAACAGTAAAGCTGTAGCAACATAAAAAACAGTAAAGCTGTAGCAACATAAAAAACAGTAAAGCTGTAGCAACATAAAAAACAGTAAAGCTGTAGCAACATAAAAAACAGTAAAGCTGTAGCAACATAAAAAACAGTAAAGCTGTAGCAACATAAAAAACAGTAAAGCTGTAGCAACATAAAAAACAGTAAAGCTGTAGCAACATAAAAAACAGTAAAGCTGTAGCAACATAAAAAACAGCAGTAAAGCTGTAGCAACATAAAAAACAGTAAAGCTGTAGCAACATAAAAAACAGTAAAGCTGCAGTAATAACAACAGTAAAGCTGTAGCAACATAAAAAACAGTAAAGCTGTAGCAACATAAAAAACAGTAAAGCTGTAGCAACATAAAAAACAGTAAAGCTGTAGCAACATAAAAAACAGTAAAGCTGTAGCAACATAAAAAACAGTAAAGCTGTAGCAACATAAAAAACAGTAAAGCTGTAGCAACATAAAAAACAGTAAAGCTGTAGCAACATAAAAAACAGTAAAGCTGTAGCAACATAAAAAACAGTAAAGCTGTAGCAACATAAAAAACAGTAAAGCTGTAGCAACATAAAAAACAGTAAAGCTGTAGCAACATAAAAAACAGTAAAGCTGCAGTAACATAAAAAACAGTAAAGCTGCAGTAATAACAACAGTAAAGCTGTAGCAACATAAAAAACAGTAAAGCTGTAGCAACATAAAAAACAGTAAAGCTGCAGTAATAACAACAGTAAAGCTGTAGCAACATAAAAAACAGTAAAGCTGCAGTAATAACAACAGTAAAGCTGCACCAATAACAACAGTAAAGCTGCAGCAATAACAACAGTAAAGCTGTAGCATCATAAAAAATAGTAAAGCCGCAGTAATAACAACAGTAAAGCTGTAGCAACATAAAAAACAGTAAAGCTGCAGTAATAACGACAGTAAAGCTGCACCAATAACAACAGTAAAGCTGCAGCAATAACAACAGTAAAGCTGCAGCAATAACAACAGTAAAGTTGCAGCAATAACAACAGTAAAGCTGCAGCAACATAAATAACAGTAAAGCTGCAGCAACATAAATAACAGTAAAGCTGCAGTAATAGCAACAGTAAAGCTGCAGTAATAACAACAGTAAAGCTGCAGTAATAACAACAGTAAAGCTGCAGTAATAACAACAGTAAAGCTGCAGTAATAGCAACAGTAAAGCTGCAGTAATAGCAACAGTAAAGCTGCAGTAATAGCAACAGTAAAGCTGCAGTAATAGCAACAGTAAAGCTGCAGTAATAACAACAGTAAAGCTGCAGTAATAACAACAGTAAAGCTGCAGTAATAGCAACAGTAAAGCTGCAGTAATAGCAACAGTAAAGCTGCAGTAATAACAACAGTAAAGCTGCAGTAATAAAAACAGTAAAGCTGCAGTAATAACAACAGTAAAGCTGCAGTAATAACAACAGTAAAGCTGCAGTAATAGCAACAGTAAAGCTGCAGTAATAGCAACAGTAAAGCTGCAGTAATAACAACAGTAAAGCTGCAGTAATAGCAACAGTAAAGCTGCAGTAATAACAACAGTAAAGCTGCAGTAATAACAACAGTAAAGCTGCAGTAATAACAACAGTAAAGCTGCAGCAACATAAATAACAGTAAAGCTGCAGTAATAACAACAGTAAAGCTGCAGCAACATAAATAACAGTAAAGCTGCAGTAATAACAACAGTAAAGCTGCAGCAACATAAATAACAGTAAAGCTGCAGTAATAACAACAGTAAAGCTGCAGCAACAACAACAGCAACAACGGTAAAGCTGCAGAAACAACAACAGTAAAGCTGCAGCAACAGCAACAATGGTAAAGCTGCAGAAACAACAACAGTAAAGCTGCAGCAACAACAACAGCAACAACAGTAAAGCTGCAGCAACAACAACGGCAACAACGGTAAAGCTGCAGCAACAGCAACAGTAAAGTTGCAGGAACAATAATAGCAACAACGGTAAAGCTGCAGCAACATCAACAGTAAAGCTGCAGCAACAACAACAGCAACAATGGTAACGCTGCATCAACAATAACAGCAACATTAAAGCTGCAGCAACAACAACAACAGCAACAGTAAAGCTGCAGCAACATAAATAACAGTAAAGCTGCAGCAACAACAACAGCAACAACGGTAAAGCTGCAGCAACAGCAACAACAGTAAAGCAACAACAACAAGAACAAAAACAACAACAACAGAAACCGCATCATCATATACCCTGATATAAAGTATTAATAACAGTTTAATCATTCTGGAGCCAGCTATTTCTCTTGGGGAACAGGTTTCCAGTTCAGTACTAACCAATTTGCCTTAAGGATTCCTGATTTTCAAAGGAGTTCATCCATATTACATATTTCCTGCTCTTAGTACCTTGGCACCCAACTAATAGAATTATACTCTACATTTGTAGCACAACTATTTTGACGGAGACCAAATTAACTCACTAAATTTGCTTCGGTTCCAGTCTATCCTCCTCATAGCTAGATTCTTCCTTCCTCCTGCTCTCTCTAATCACAGTTTTTATGTAGATCTGCTGTCCCAGTGGGAGGAGAGGCTGCAGGGAATGTCTTTCCATAAATCAATCCCCTTTTTGTAAAGTTGCTGAGGATATTGGATTGCATTGATGTCTCATTGTGAATTCCAGTCAGGATGTCATGGAGCTCCCATAAGGACTGACTGAATGTCAGTTGTATGGAATGGAAAGGTAACCCTTCCCTTTTACTGTCGGAAACATAATGACTTGTGAGCTCTTGGGCATTCCCAAAGAGCTGCTACAGTATACTCCATTGTCGCTCTCTGTGAAATACAAAAATGTATATTTTCATGTATGATTCACATCCAAATTCAGAAAATAAAAAAACGATAGTAGCAGAAACAGTAGCTTCAGGTTACAAAGTAAGAATTGAGCTGAAATGTGTATGTTTTTTTAACCTAAACATTTTATTTAGGTGGTACTAACACATTATCGTTATTGATCTTGTGTGGTCACCTGAAATGGTCTCTCTTCTTAGAGGATCATGCACTTCATCACTCTGAGAATTGAGGAAATCTTTTTGGCTATCAGGTTTTGTACTCTACTCAGAAGAGGGGATAGTAGGGCCATCGATCCCAGAGACTTTGTTTTGGGGATTTTGTGTGATTCTTTGCATAATTGCTTCTGCATTTAAACCTTATCAAAGCTTCATTCAACTGATAATGACTCGAGGCATTTCTCCGTTTAATTTGTAAGTCAGTTTGTGAAGATCAATTAGTTGAGGAAAATGTGCTTCGTGCACCATTTGTGGTGAGTTACGTAGGCCTATTTGAGATAATAGTCAACAAACTAAACCAAATGTGATTTTAAAAAATCCACTAAATGTGTGGATTTTTCTATTCTGTTCTGGACTTAGAGACTTGGGGGAAAGAGAGAGTAAAATCCTGATATTGGCAGGTGATTCATCCGCACAACATAGACCATTGTCTTCTTAAGTCCTTCCATATTTAGTTATAATGGAAAGCCATTAAGAATTGTACTCTTTAATGTTGGAGTTAAAGGAAGAATAAAGAACCATATTGGAGATTGACAGGTGACATGTCAAGCAGGTGCCCTCAGAAGAGGAAGAGATACTGTACAATGGAAAATGAAATTATGGAGAATACTAATATATAGTTTTCCTCTGATTCTAAGCTCATTTCATCATCACCACTTGAAAAGAAGTGCAGTTGAAACATGATTTTGACAGGCTGATTCCCCTTTAATTCCCACCATCTTTGATTCATGTGAGAGGAAATTAAACGCAACAATCTTAAACATGAAGAACTCTTCGACAATGTTCCCTCAAATTTTTGGGGGCATTGAGCAAATTGCAGGTCTTCTGAGAGTTAACTTGAATGTTGTGAAAATTCTGTGCAACTTCCAGCGCACGTTTACTGTGAACACTGAGGCTGTACCCGCTTAAGGTACAGTTTTAGCAGTGGCCAAGTAGACTACTGTGGCTATTTGATCATAATGTAGGTCTACCAGAACAGTCTACTATCAAAAACAATGGAGTAAATGCATCCCATAACATTTTAACATGGACATAGCTGTTCTATTAGTCAGCCTACAGTAGCAGCCAATGTGTGGTCTTCAATGTAGGCCTACATTCCATGAGACTTTTGAAAAAGAAAACATGCAGGGCTTGACATTAACCTGTTTATCCACTTGTCTTTTAGACAAGTAGATGACTGAAAATGTTGTGTTGTTTGATGCAAGAAAACAATTGACTAAATAAAATGCATTATTATTCCCATACCATTATTACAGAGAATCAGACAAATTAAGCTACCCTCTGCCTATTGGTGTCACTTAGCTTATTCAATCCTGTCTCAGAATACAACATTGCCCCTTTAAGATAAAAGAAAGCTCTTTACCTGACTGTTGAGAAATGTACAAGTTTTGTGCTCTTGTAAGGAAGCAATTGCTCACTACAAATGATCTATAACTGGGCTAATAACTCACTAACTAGCAAAGGATATAAATAAAAAAGTGCACACGTGGCTACACGCAGCTCTCGCTTTGGACCATTCATGCTTTACACACAGTCAAAGTAAATGGCACAGAGTTCAAAGTAAATGGCACAGATCCATATAAGGCAATGGTCTATTTGCCTATAGGCCTACTGCAGCTCTGATTGTTTATGCCGCACCGGTCTGTATAGAGTACAGACTGAGTAATGTGTGTCAATCACACATTACCCCTGTGGGCTATTATTTCTTCTGTGTGGCAGTCCTGGGGGAGCCGGTAGTCTCCCGGCTACTGATAGAAGCATCACCAGAGGGAACATTGGTCTTACCCTCACAAAAAAGATTGCAGCTTTGAAACTGCAGTGAAAGTGCAGTAACTGCAGTCGACTGTGATATTTTGGACACAATAATTGCAGAATAACTGCAGTGTACTGCAGTTGAACTGCAGTTATACTGCACTTTAACTGCAGTAATACTGTAAAATTATTGCAGTAATAAAACAGTGCTATTTTGGACACAGTATTTGCAACATACTGTGTTGACTGCAATCTTTTTCGTAAGTGTATAGATAGAACACTCCATTTGATCTTGATTTTATGTTGTCTTTCAAAATTGTTGTTTGGAGCATTTAGATGAGTTTTGATAGTTGAAGCCCTACTCATTTTACAGCTTAAGTGGTGGGTTTAATGCAAATGATTACACCACACACCCTAGTAAATAAACATTAAGTGGTGTATATCAAACACCTATGTTGCTAGCGTATATACTGTATTATACTACACATATCATCATTGTTAATAATGAATGCGTTACACATAACATGTAATAACATCTTATCAGGTATGTCTGATTTAGTGTGACATGGCAGAATTAAAATGTAATACACGTGGAGACGATTATGGTGATGGTTTTCTCTCAGGTGTCTTCCTCTCCAAAGAGTCATAATTCACATCTTCAATTCTATACTCCTAGTTGAGAATGTTTGCTTTATTACAGACACACACCTCATATCTGTTGTTTACTCAGGGCTGAAGCATCCCAAACCCCTACAGTTTGAACATTTTTCAAATGTTCTGCTTTGACTGACTGATACTGTGTGGGGTATAAATGTGTCATACTGCACCACAGAATGCATCTTTTGCCTTTGCAGTATGAACATGAGGACTTTCTAAGCTAATTGCCCACAGTCCTTACTGAACTGGTTAAATGCTAATGTTATCATGGATCTCTGCAGGAGTCACACATTCAAATCAATTCAAGTCAATCCCTAACCTGACAGATAAAACAAGGACTCTGCCAAGATAAAGAGGAAATGTAGTATTATGTTACAATGAGTAACATACTCATTCTGTAGGTGAACTTATGGTGCATTGTAATGTAATGTATTGTATTGTCCACACCACCAGACAGCTGGATATCCCACAGTAATACAACCAGAGGATGGTTGTCTGTGGATTTCTATTTGTCTCACTCTATTTTCTCAGTAGACCCTGCCTGTTGGACTGACCATGTTTCCAAGCTAGGATGCATGTATCATGGTGCAGTGCAGTGTTCAGTCTTCATTTCAGGACTACAAAGCCACAGAGGAGACAAAGGCACAGCAGGATGTCTGCCTCTGAAACTGAATGACAAAAAATCAGCAGGGGTGTGACCCTGCTCAGATGCAGGAGTGACATAATTGTATTTTTTTTTTAGGAAGGACGGGTTGACTGAGGGAATATAAGGTCAGGACAGAAGACACGTGGAGCGAAGGAAAGGGTAGAGGGCTTGTAATGTAAGGCTCAGAGTTATTTGTGTTACCTCGCGGATTTTAATGCATCATGCCTCATAGGATACTTCCTCCATGCCTTGTTCTCTACTGTCGTTTCTCTACCCTTGTATCATTTTCTCCCAATTGCTTCACTGGATTGTTATGTATTGCTAGATATTACTGCGCTGTTGGAGCTAGAAAACACAAGCATTTTGCTGCACCTGCGATAACATCTGCAAATCTGTGTACACAACCAATAAATGTTGACTTGATTTTGATTTGATTTAGTAAACTTGTTTTCTTCTCTCTCTATCTCTCTCTGGTCTGTTCATAAGCTCATATCATTCTAAAGCCAAAACACCAGCATCTGGTTAATTGGAATCAGAACAGCCCACAGGATCCTTCTTCAAATATCCTGGTTCCCTGTCCAAGTCTATCTATTTCCTCATCGTCCCCTCCTCCTCTGTCCCCATATATTTTGGTTCCATGTCAATAAGAAAATAGCATAAAGCACACTGCAAGATCAAAAAGCTGAAAGATGTTCAAGGGGCTGGGCGGGATTTGCTTTACTCTTCACGCTTGGACTGGTGTCTTGGAGAAAAGCAGGGGCTCTCTTCAATAAATGGTCCATACCACAGTACCCTTTTAACAGCTTTATACATTGGTTTTGCATTATTTATCCTAGGCCTGGGCCATTATTAGGAGACTCTCTGTCCTACGACCACACACTTGGTTTTGTTTGGGGGGAGAGAGAGAACGAGAGGTGCACTTTTTAGGGGGATAGTGCAATCTCACGAGAGTTTAAAACACAGCCTTTTTCCTCCAGGATGGAAATACCAATACTGAGAGGAAATGTTCACACAATTATTTTCAATAAGATAAGATAAACTTGGTCAGATATGTAAAAAGCGTGAACTGCCAGGAATCCTTATTTAAATGACTTTGGATTTCCACAGCCGTGACAAATTTTCTTCCAAGAATGTCTGCTCAGCTTCCATGAACAGTAATACTCCAAAATGTCAATTTCCTATTCACCTCGCTACCCTCCAACTTCCTGCCAAAGGGAGCTGGAGAACAGAGAGTTCATGGATGAGAGCATCCTGAATCCATTTCAATGTAATCTCAGAGGTGACTATGCCAGAGAGATAGCCACAGAGCCACAGACCTTTAACAGTCTGCTAGTCTCTAATCCGCTTAAGGATCAGGTTGATATAAGTTGTTCTTGTCTTTCTGAGAGACACCCTGAGAGTAAATATTTCATCAGATTTCAGGTCTGAGCTCTTCATCCTGCTGCTGGAGCCCCACTGCTCTGTCTGTGTCGGGCTGTCAGGGGCATCATGGGGCTGAGCCATTATAACCCAGATTCTCTGCAGACAGTTAATGGGATTTGAATGAACCTGTCCCTGCGCAGCCGGCAGCCATACGTTTCTCTCACCCCCTTGTATCAAGCAGGTAATTAGTAGGGTGATCATGTGATCCCACGCTGCTCCTGTCCCTTATGTGCTGCTAATTAAATCTACTTCCATTGATATCGTCTTTAAAAGCTGACAAACGGAGGGCAAGGGGGTGAAGGTTTTTTTCTGACATTGCCTGCTGTGCTAGAAAATGTCTTACTCTGTGTTGTAGATTTGCATATTTTTGGAGAACAGGGGTGGGAAGAAAACAGCAGTAGAAATTGCATCAGAAAGTGAGGGTTAATAATAACAAATACACAGAAGACACGCAACACACACACACACACACACACACACACACACACACACACACACTACATCTTGGAAATGAAAAGAGGAAGGCCAAATTGTTTTGAATTTCTGTTATCTAATTGATTCAATTTGCAAGGGAGAACCCCTTCCCCTTGGAAGAAAAATAGTATGTGTACTACAGCCTCTTATTCCTTCCTTTGTTGTGTAAATCTCTCCTTTTTGAAGTCCATATTTTTCAAACTACACCACAGGGAGATTGCCTCTCCTCAGGGAAGCAACCAGTCTTTTTTCACACACACTCAGAAGGGCCTGGCAGGACCAGAGAAATCCGAGGAAATGCCTCCCTGGGAGACAAGGGTTGCAGTACAAACACTTAAAAGACACACCCTATCCCCTCAGAACCTCAAATGAAGTGGACACTTCTGATGACGTATCATGACGTCTGACGAGTATACATTTGCAGGGCAAGGGGAGGAGGGAGTGAGGGAATGATTTTTAAATGGCCGGAAATTAGTCACTCGTTCATCCCGCTTTATATGCGCTACAGTCATTTAAGAGTGCATTTCTTAAAAAAAATATTATTATAATAAATAAAAAAAGGATAAATTATTATAAGAATTTTTTTACCCCTATTTCTCCCCAATTGTTTTTTTTAGTAGCTACTATCGTGTCTCATCGCTACAACTCCCGTAGGGGCTCGGGAGAGACGAAGGTTGAAAGTCATGCGTCCTCCGATACACAACCCAACCAAGCCACACTGCTTCTTAACACAGTGCGCATCCAACCCGGAAGCCCGTGTACCTGGCAACCTTGGTTAGTGCGCACTGCGCCCGGCCCGCCACAGGTGTCACTGGTGCGCAATGAGACAAGGATATCCCTACAAACCCTCCCTAACCCGGACGACGCTAGGCCAATTGTGCGTCGCCCCACGGACCTCCCGGTCGCGGCCGGTTACGACAGAGCCTGGGCGCGAACCCAGAGTCTCTGATGGCACAGCTGGCCCTGCGCCCTTAACCACTGTGCCACCCGGGAGGCCCTAAGAGTGCATTTCTAATGATATAAAATATACAATTATCAATAGACGCCTACTGTATGATAGCTAGTAAATTAATTAGATCATTAACGTTAGCCTGCCTAGCTGGAACATCTGAAGAAGGAAAATGTTTTATTTCTACAATTTCCAAAAGATAACCAAACAAAAACATATTTACGAACTTACAAATTATTTTTTTCCTTACACTTGTATGTTGACTTCTCCATTGATGTTGTTTTTAAGTTTTCACAGACTTCTCTTAGCAGATGTACAATCGTCGCAAATTTAATTATGGGGAGTTTCAGGTCCCGGAGTGAACGTAATTGTACACTCGCAAAGCTGACTAAAAACGAGGGGTGAGGGGCTTACGTTGCAAACTTCCCTTGCTTGGCTAATCATTTAGACTGCCCTCCAAGATGGTGACGGGGATTGCCCCAAGATCATAAGGCGAGGGTAAGTGGAGGAGGATGTGTCTTTTAAGTGTTTGGACTGCAGCCAAGGACAAGAATAATTGTTTATTGAGAGGTATATGTGTGATCATGCACAATACTGAAAGGAGTTAAATAGATGCACATAGTAATTCACCACTGAGAGAGAGGAATATGACGTGACCAGTTTGGCAGCAGACCATAATATAAGTAAGTGTTTATGAGTGAGCAAAGTTTTAATTGAGTGTAAAATGCACTGTAAATTATAATCTGTATCTATTAGCTCTGCTGTGTCCATCCATTAATTATATATTACATCCCTCAGACAAAGGGGCCACTTCTGATTGACCGGAGCGCTGAAAATGACAGCTGAGGTCGAGCTATTGAGTGCTGACTGGGTCCCATTGGGCATTGATATTCATGTCATTTAAGGAGCCAAATCTATGGACAGGCTGAGGATGTCCTTATTGATCACAGATCCAGGATCACAGATACTGCATTATAAAGAGGGCCTCTCTGACCTGATGAAAGACTTCTCCCACAAGTTCTGAAAACTTTGGTAAGCAAGCTGTAATTTCCCTAATTAATCAAATCAAACCTCAACCCACAGCTACAATTAAGAGATTGCTACCTGCCTGTGAGTGATTCTCTAATAGAATGCTTTATGCTAGCTTCGATCCAACAATGGTATAATAAAATAAATTGGTCTAAGGTGGAAATTGTCCATAGTGAGGTGGTGTAATGTGTAATGTGGGGGAGGTTTGCTTTATGTTGACACGGAGTGGGAGGTAATATAGTCTACAGAGGAGACAGTGATCAGTGAGGGCAGGAAGGAAGGAGACAGTGGAGAGAAGAGGATCAGCCATTAAAGGTGAGCTGAGCGGGAATGCATGGTTCCCTCCACACCCACGCCATTCTGCTACAGGATAAACAAGAGCGAGAGGGAGAGAGAGAGAAAGAGAGAGAAAGATCAAGAAATGCATCAGATTTCATTTCAAAGAGACAAAAATGGGGAAATGCACTAAGAATTCAAATCAAACACAAAGTAAAGCAAATACCGTCAGCCGCAAATCATCGGCTCACTCTGAAACAGAATCAAAGCAAGTCTCTCCCCAAAATCCTGAAAGCGGCTTCAGATAATGGAATTTGACTGTGCAGAAATGTTTTACAATTTGTTTTCCATTTGGTGTCTAAAAGGTGACATGCTTACCAAGCATCAAGCTTCTTTGAACTTTTTAGGTCTGAGGTGTCATTCTGGTAGGTAACAATACTATACCACATACTGTATTTTCTTGATATCATGCTCCCATTTTCCACTATACAAAATTTGCAGCTTCTGTGGTCCCAACCTGGTCTCAGAGCATTTCGTATTATTCTGAATGTAAACCATTTCGTATGCTATATTACGATTTACAATTTGCATTATTTGTTACGTATTTGCCAAACGTACAATATGTTACGAATTTGCAAAACATATGATATGTTACAAATTCTAGCTAGTTGGCTAACATTAGCTGTTACAAATTTGCAAATGTACAATATGTTACGAATTTTCTAAACATATGTTATCTTACGAATTCGAGCTAAGTGACTAACATTAGCTAGCTGGCTAATGTTAGCAAGGCTATGGGTTAGGGTTAAGGTTAGGTTTAAGTTTAGGAGTTAGGTTAAAGGGTAAGGGGAAGGGTTAGTTAAAAGGCTTAAGGTTAGGGAAAGTGTTAGCTAACATGCAAAGTAGCTAAAAAGTTGCAAGTAGTTGAAAAGATGCTAGTTGTCGATTCGAACTCGCAACCTTTGGGTTGCTAGACATTCTACTTTCGTTTTTGCTTTAAGTAACCATCTGTCATATGTAAGCATACCAAACATAACATATCATACTAATTTGGGTGTACAGGATTTTATTTACTATGTTACGTCTAGTCTAGGTTGATGGTATAGGGCTCCGGTATGGGAGGCCAACGCAATATCTTTACCTGAAATTCCTTTGACCTCCTAATCTAATTTACACAAACTAGGTTACATTCATTTCATATACCAACCCTGCATGCCTAATGTTGATACCTCAGCTTTCCCCAATCTGAAGTCAGCTGCCAGTTAGCTGCTACACTCTATTTAAAAAGGGTTCCAAAAGGGTTTTTCGGCTTTCCCCTCTATGGAAAGGGTTCCCAGAACAGAAAAGGGTTATTCAAAGAGTTCTCCTATAGGAAAGCCGAATAACCCTTTTAGCTTCTAGATAGCACCTTTTTTTCAAAGAGTGTAGCGACATCCCATTACGCAGAGGTTGACAACAGTCTTTTGGGGCAACACTAGCTCTGAACAACACCTTTTCTGCCCCACCACTTTCATACAGTCATATAGTATGTTTTCATAGTTAATCACAAACGGTGAGAGCAGGAAACAGGTTACCATTACATGGCAGCTCTCTGAAGTGTTAGTGTGCAGGATTGGCAGCTGAGTGCAGACACTTGGACATCTGTAATCACATGACCGTTGCGGTTTCCTCCCTGTCTCTACAGCAGTACACCAGGGATCATTCTGAACAAGGAGCCTATGTAAGGAGCACTACCCCATAACCTTATTAATATTTCATATTGACATATATTACCAAACGAACTAACTCAGGTTTCTACACACTGTTGTTGGTATCACTAAGAAAAAATTTAATGATTTTAATAAACTATCACAAATGTCTCTCTAATGTATACCTTGGCCTATTCAGTTTCTTCTCATTTTCATCCTTTTCACCTTCTCTCCTTCAAGTTTGAATATATGTGAATTTCAGCACTAAGGAAAGCTCTTGTGTTGGTTTAGAATAAGTGAATCTGAATTCCAGAACCACAGAGTGCATATTTTGGTTTGGAATTCAGGACCAAGGACAACAGCATCTGAGCACATTGCATGATCAAAGGACTTCAGGAACAAAAGACCCAGTGAACATTGATGTGGGTGGGGGGTAGCTGACCTTGCAGTACTGTATTGCCACAATATATACAGGCCACATACACAGTTAAGTAGGTACACCCATCTAGTACCGGGTCGGATCCCCCTTTGCCTCCAGAACAGACTGGATTCTTCGGGGCATGGATTCTACAAGGTATCGGAAATGTTCCACAGGGATGGCATCACGTAGTTGCTGCAGATTTGATTGCGTTGCATTCATGCTGAGAACAGCCCATTCCATATTCATCCCAAAGATGCTCTATTGGGTTTGGTCAACAACAATATTCAGATACGCTGTGGCGTTCAATCATTGCTCAATTGGAATCAAGGGACCCAATGTGTGCCAGGAAAACATTCCCAACACCAATAGACCACTACCACCAGCCTGTATTGTTGACAGCAGGCAGGATGTGTCCATGGGCTCATGCTGCTTACGCCAAATCCTGACTCTGCTGTCAGCATGAAGCAACAGGAACCAAGATTAGTCGGACCAGGTGATGTTTTTCCACTCCTCAATTGTCCAGTGTTGGTGATCGCATGCCCACTGGTGCCACTTCTTGCCATTCTCCTTCGACTTCTCTCATCAACAAGCTGTTTTTGCCCATAGGACTGCCGCTGACTTTACGTTTTTTGGTTGTCGCACCATTCTCGGTAAACCCTAGACTCTGTCGTGCGTGAAAAGCCCAGGGGGGCTGCTGTTTCTGTGATACTGGATCCATGCGCCTGGCACCCATGATCATGCGACGCTCAAAGTTGCTTAGGTTGCTTGTTTTGCCCATTCTAATGTTCAGCCAAACAGTAACTGAATGCCTCAATGCCTGTCTGCCTGCTTTATATAGCAAGCCATGGCCACGTGACTCACTGTCTGTAGGAGCGATCCATTTTTGTGAACCGGGGGAGGTGTACCTAATAAATTCACCGGTGAATGTGTACATGACAACCTTGTTGAATCTCTCCTACAGGATTTGTTGATTAAAGCCGTTCCTGCCTAGGTGTAAAGAGTTATCTTTGAAATCACAACACTGCAACACAAACATTACTCTTAAGCTGAATGTTTTCAGGGCATTTCTAAAACTTTCAAGGTTAAAATAATTGTGTATTGTGTATAGCTTGTCAGAAAGCAAATACTGATTTAGGTAATTAGTAACAAAGTAATACGACTGTAGTTCCTGGTATTTCTCTAATGGGTAGGTTGGAAAAAGCAGAATATAGACATGTTTATTAACATAAGGCAAGCAAATGTCCAACTCAGATGTAACCTGTTCCATTAAACTCTGATCTAATTAATTTTCCTTTACCATCACTAAATACAACCACTAAGAGTTCACACGAAGTATCTACGAAGATAATTCTCACATTTGTATGCAGTCTTTTCCCTCAGACCCTATGACTCTACAACATATCTGAGGAGTTTACTCTGTTTTCATTCAATCATTAACTGTTGAAAACCAACACATTGAATGTCTAGGTGTGTCTTCAAAATTCATGATTATTCATGTCTGTTTCATGGTAGCCAACCAGTATACCTTTACAGTTGAGTCACACAAGGAATCCAGCTGTTCACTTCTATTAAGGCTCGGCTCTGACAATGATTCTCAGACAGGGAATTTAAATGTGTGCTGGAGTGCTGCAGGCTGTTTTTTTTTGGGGGGGGGGGGGGGGGTCAGGAGGGAGAAGAAGAGCATAAGATTAACATCTAATTCATTTTTCCTACTGAGATGTATTAAACAAAAAATTGAACTTTTGTGGAAACTGCAACCAGGGGTTGAGTATTCAAATCAATGTACCACAGCTTGTAGTCATGGCTAAGTTTTGAGAATACAAGGTAATTACAAAACAGAAATATCCCCCTACCTCACTAACCCATTGAGCTACCGCCACTCGTAGCCAGAAATTCAGATGTGATATTGAAGTGGTTGCCTGGATTGTACAAGTCTGGTGCTGTTGTTTACAGCAGCTCCACATGACAATCAACAATTCTGGTTGCACGAATGCCAACTAAGTCTAGTTGCAATATTGTCAAACTAAATGACAAAATAACATTCGGAGCAGTTGGCATTTATTCAATAGAGAAAACCCATATCACCAACTGAACCTACCATTACACATAGGCTGCTCAAAATAGCCTACATAGGACAACCTCTCCACACGCTTGTCTCATTGGCTGCAAGGTACACACAGCTGTTGTATGACAAAGGAGAAAAAAACACATGAAACTACAGGCCAGCTGACAGCTACATAATTTCACTCAGGGGTAATCACATCATTGATCAGTGAATTATAAGGCAAATTACTTACATTACCTGACGGTACTAATGCTCATACTTTAGCAGGCATAATCAGGTTACACAGACAGATGGATGCAATGACATTATGAGATAGACGGATGTTTTTCATTATAGGGACAGAGAGAGAAGAGTGAAATAGATTTCTGTCATTTAAACTACTATTGTTATTTGTAGTCTAATCCACCCATGCAGCCCCTTAGCAGTACCCTCTCACTTTATCACAGCAAGAGGTTTACTTTGTGTGTATAATGATAATATCAATGACATTCGAATGAAAGACATGAGACTAACTCTCAAAGAGGTCTCTGTTGCTAGACGTTTCCCAATGTGCTGGCAGGAAGCAACAAAGCAGGTCGAGTTGAGTAGTGTTGAGTGATGCACAAACAAAATCAAATCTTGATTTCCTGCTTCTTGCCGATCATTGCGCCTTTGAGTTTCTCCTCCCACACTCAGAGCTCAAGAGAGAAAGAGATTGCTACCGATGCAATAACAAGATCTTCTCTCTGGCGTCTAACAATCTATGCTATCCGTCATACACAAGCCCCACACTTCACATGCTGTCGCAGTGTCACCGCTATTTCACACGCCCTCAGGTAGCTTCATGCATCCACAAGGCTGCCCATAAAGAGGGAGAAGTGAGAAGAAATGTGCAGTATGTCTCACATCTTATTGTGTTACTGTGATATTACTGAGGGAGTTGTGAAACTCATACCTACCCCAAGTGATTCTACTATATTAGTATGCATCACATATTCTTCCAAAACAGATACTGTACATGACAGTGTGTACAGGTTCAAAGCTGTCGGGAGAGGCTGCTGACAGATATTGTAAAATAACATACTATGAGTTGACTATCTCGCTCAGCTTTTTTCACCAACTCTCTACAAAGACATTCTGATCCAAGCAGTCTAACTTCAGTAAAGTTCTCTAACATGTCTATATAAACAGTTTTAGAATCAAAAGATATTACCAGAATACAGACTATCATATATTTCTATGTAAGAGAAATAGGATTGTCAAGCCTGTATGATGTACAGGTGCCTTGGGTATGCAATTTTTGCATAAGATACTGTAGTCTTTTATTTCATACCGATACAGTAATTATTATATGAAACAAACCTCACTGGGTTTGAAAAGTGTCAAGAATGTCTTTCATTCGATGCCTTCATCATTACCAATGATTTTGAATGTGAGAGTGCCTACTCAAGCATGCATGAATCTTAATTTATATTAGCAGCCCGTGCTCCAGTGCTGATGAGGCCCATGATACTGGCTCTCCTTCGATGATGCAGGTTATTCTTCATGATCAGATGGAAAATCCGATCTGGCAGCCATGGACTGCTAGATAGTGTCTGCATTGCCACTTCCTGTGGTCGTTCATTGACAAGATAAAAAGGAGAGAAAAGCAACCTGGCTGCACCAGCGGTTGAAGAAGAAAAGAAGAAGAGAGAGCGAGAAAGATGCTCTGTGTTGATGATGTGCTCATGGCTGCCAGTGAAGCCGGATACAGCCATTCAGGATGGTTCAATAACTGAAATGATTTTACTGGGACCTGCTGGGAGATCATTGTGATGCTCTGAAAGAGAAAGGAAATGGAAATGGAACAAAAAGGCATCAACATCCTCTAGTAAAGGGAAAGGACATTAAGAGCAATTGATTCAAGCAACTCGTTCCCCTGAAATGTTCTTAATACTATTTTTAACCTTGGAATCAAGTTGTAGCAACTACCCTTACATTTTGGGGGGGGAAATTGGATACTGTAATAGGCTATCACAAGATCACAATGACAGATGTTTATCCTTGCTCTTGTTTGTTGAAAAACAAATCCTTTCTCACAATTTCAAAGAAGTCAGTTATATTTTCCTTTAAATGTACTGTCTGAAATAACTCAGTCCCCAAACCAAATCCCAGGTGATCTGCAAAGTGGGCATGTGCTATCCTAATTTCTATCCTAATTTCTATCCTAATTTCTACTGTTGAAAGATGAATTTCTGATAGAAAATAGATCTTAACTTGTATATTCAATCAACGCTTTAACTTAAGAAAGGATTTATTTCATGTCCAGAAGGCCTCATATGACATATACGTTCAAAGGGGAAATTTGACTTGAAGCTCTACCATAAAATCGGATGATAATTAATCTTCAAACATATGCATACACATGCACGCACACACACATGTGCACACCCACAAACACATGCAAATAGATAGTACAATTATTACACAATCCTCTCCACCCGTCTATCAAATAGAGAAGTTCCCTAGTACACTGGAGTTCAGTTTTCGCTCAAAAACTCCCTATGAGTCTTGTGGATCAAAGGCAGGATTCAGAGTCAGTACTGAAGACCATTCCTACCCACTGGTGTAAGGAAGTTTCTCTGGACCCCGCAAAATAGATAAATAAATATTGAATGTGTCAGCCAGACAGCCACTCACAAAGTGGGCCTATAGACTACCGATCGCTGTCCAGTGTGCTGAAATTGCGACTATGCGGCTGCATGCCTATTGAATCGATGATAGACTTTCTGCGGTGCAAGGGTATGTATAGCTTTGCTTTAACTAATGGATACATGCTTATTGGTATGCCTATTTGGTGATAATTTTATCATGTTAAGCCTAACATTTTTTACATACTGTATAAAAAACTCTGTATGAAACAGCGGGGACTGTGAAGCAACACAACCATAGGCACACACACACACACACACACGCACACACACACACACACACACACACACGATAACATGGATTTAGTACTGTAGATATGCGGTAGTGGTGGAGTAGGGGCCTGAGTGCACACAGTGTGTTGTGAAATCAGTGAATGTATTATAATGTTTTAAAATTGTATAAACTGCCTACATTTTGCAGGACCCCAGGAAGAGTAGCTGCTTGGGGATCCATAATAAATTAAAATACAAATTTCACGAAGCTATAAACGGTGTAGCAATGCTGCCATGTTTATACTGCTGTATGGTGGCACTAATGTTATGATTTGTTCAGTAATTAAAGTTGGAAATTCAAACATTGCAGATTGTAGCTGAACTTGCATGACTGAGCCTTCCTCGTTCTCTCTCCCAGCTTGGATAGAAAGTTGTTGTGCATAAAACCAGTAGGTCCAAGTAGGTCCAGTTTGGTGCCTGGCTGTTTTCTATACTGAGTATTGTCAACCTAGACATTATTTCCTGAGACATTGTGCATTATGCGTTACACACATTTTTAACTTAGTCTTGAATGATGCATGCCAAATTATACCAGAGATAAGGGACTCTTGATATTGCAATCACACAACTCGAACACCGGTTCACCAGTAGCCTATGAATGAAATTGCAAACCACTTTTTTTTGTTCAAGCCCTCAAGAACTGTTGTCCACTAAAGATGCTAATGTTTTTGCATCTGCCAATTGATTGGCTGTCCAGTATCCAGATGACTTGTCCCCAGAGGTTCCTATACAGTTAATTTATTTCTGTAACTTGTTAAGGCCGGCAACTAAGGAGAATGCAAGGGGCTCAATTAAAGATGTTGCAGAACTGCCATATTTGAAGGACCACTCCCTTATGTTTCCCTTATGCTGCTATGGCAATCAAGCTGTTTTTACCATCCCTGTAAGGGTTGCTTCTGCGGAGAGATCGTTTCCTAAACTAAAACTGATAAAGAACTACATAAGAAGCATTAGGCTCTCATCTGATATGTGCTTTTGAACACATGAGCAAGCTCCACTCATCGCACTGGCACCGTCATAACCTTCCTCTTCCATGTATCGTTTTTTGTGTGCTCTAGGACAATGGTGTCTAGGCATGGGAAAGACATGTTTACATTGCCAAAGCATCATCCCCTGCACCTCCAGCCCCTCCTCACACCTCCACCCCCCCTCCAGCCCCCACTCACACTTCTACCATCACCCCTTTCCCCTCCTCCTCCATAATTGTATAAATGTATGTAGTTCTGTCCTTGAGCTGTTCTTGTCTATTAATGCTCTGTATTATGTCATGTTTCATGTTTCATGTGGACCCCTGGAAGAGTTGCTGCTGCTTTTGCAATAGCTAATGGGGATCCTCATAAAATACCAAAATACCAGCCACCCTAACACCTCCATCATCATCCCCCTCCTCCTTCAGTCCACCCTCACACCGCTACCATCATCCCCTCCTCCTTCTCCACCGCCAACACCCCCTTCCCCCTCCTCCATTAGCCTCACCCACTTCTTCTCAGCTGGCAGGGAGGCATGCTCTGGATCGGTGCCCAGAGCAGATGACTGTGGAAAGGCAAAGGGCTGGGAGAACCCCCTCTCGGCCCAGAGCGCTGGTGCTGCAGCTCGTGCTGTCAAGTCCTTTCAGGTCCTGCTCACTGCTGTGATGGCTGCCATGCTCCTCTTTCACTATCCTCTACTCTATATTCTAGAGCCCCCATACTCAACTCAGCCCTTCATTGTCTTCTCTGTCATTATAGGCTCATAATGGAGAGATGAATGGTTCATAAATCTACTATCAAGTAGTTGGTCACTTTCAAGATCTACAGTAGATCTACAGTAATACAAAAATGTATAGTATTTGGCCAAATAAGCCCCCTAGAACTAGGTATAATGTCAACACAATTGCACATGATAGTACATACTGTAGGAGTTAGTCTAATGATAGCTCGGCAGTTAGCAGTATAGTTCTAATTCAACACACAGAGAACTTAATGTAGATATAGAAACTTCATCTTTCCATTTCTGAGACTATAATGACAGAGAAGACAATGAAGGGCTGAGGAGATAAAACCATGCTGGGTACGGAATGAGAGGAGCATAATCAAGCTCAAATGGGTTTGACAATATGCTGGGATATCCAATGTCAGCTTTGGGACACTGACACATTGGCAGATTTAACTTTGTGTTGAAAACACATACAAATATCCCAGGGACAGCAGGAAACATTTTTCACCTTTTTAAACTTTTGAAGAGAATCAATTCAAATGTCCAAGAATATTACTGTACCAGGCATATTCTCTGACCTTAAAAATGTTCTCATATGATTACCTAGGTCAATTAAGATTCTACTGGCTACATCGTCTTACTGGTTCAGTAATACATACAGTCTTTAAAGCTTATACTGCTATATAATGCTAATCTGATGTGGCAATCTTAATAAGAGCCATCTAATTCGATATTTTGATGCTCTTAATCGGTAGGATTTGCAATAATTGTGCAAAACATCAACTGGTAGAGGCTAATGTTTTATTGACTTATTTCTCATAAATACTAAATACACACAAATCCATCCTTCCACAGTTGAATTACTGTGTCAGTCACAATTTTAAGACGATTGAAGATTAGCCTACAAATTAGATATTCACTTTGAGATAGAGCAGATTAAATACACTGAACTGCCTCTGTGATTTCCATGAGTGCTATGGTTTTGGCCTCACCAACTGCTTAGGCTTCTTTTTAGTCACCATGCCAAAACACACCAGAAATGAGCCACCAGAGTCGCACACTGTCGTTATATGATTACGATCTGTTTTCTTCTCCAATTCAGCCAGAGCCTATGGTGGTGCACGCTGTTATGATTGCTGCTGGTCTTTCACACTGGGAGCATCTGCTTCATGTCCACCTCCTATCTGAGCATCTTTAATGATCCCTGGG
Source organism: Oncorhynchus clarkii lewisi (assembly GCF_045791955.1). NCBI lineage: Eukaryota > Metazoa > Chordata > Actinopteri > Salmoniformes > Salmonidae > Oncorhynchus > Oncorhynchus clarkii. Next base: position 22,151,636 of record NC_092158.1, read on the forward strand.
GCTCTGGCATTTCTGTGGGCATGCACAGTAAAGGTACCTCATGCACCTCGCCTTGCACTCACGCACACACCCCTCTCTCCTTGTCCTCCCTCTCCCAGTCCCCCTGGGAGAAGCTGGTAGCTTTAGCGGAGCTGTAGCGCGACCGTCTGCTGGAACATCGCTGCTCTCACCCCTACCCGTCAAAGGAGCAGAAGGAAAGCACTCCGGATTGGTCAGGTAGCATTGGGCCACAAAACGATTAAGATGCCAATCATGCACACACACACACAATGCCTCCATGCTCCAATGCATCAGGGAGAAATAATCGTTGGACGGCATTAATCGCTGTCGGGCATGATTTGATCGCTTCCTTTTGATTGCACTCACTCCACTGAGTCACACAAGTAGCCACACACACACACACACACACACACACACACACACACACACACACTGATGTGTACATTAAAAAAAGATGAGTAAAAAGATACATAACAGTGACACACGCTTTATGGATAGATATATACAGTATCAGTTAAAATGTTTGGACACCCCTACTCATTCAGGGGTTTTTCTTAATTTTTACTATTTTCTACATTGTAGAATAATAGTGAAGACATCAAAACTATGAAATAACACACATGGAATCATATAGTAACCAAAAAAGTGTTAAACAAATCCAAATATACTTCATATTTTAGATTCTTCAAAGTAGCCACCCTTTGCATTGATGACAGCTTTGCAAACTTTTGGCATTCTCTCAACCAGCTTCATGAGGTTTATGCATTTAAATTAACAGGTGTGCAATGTTAAGTTAATTTGTGGAATTTCTTTCCTTCTTAATGGGTTTGAGCCAATCAGTTTTGTTGTGACAAGGTAGGGATGGTATACAGAAGACAGCCCTATTTGGTAAAAGACCAAGTCCATATTATGGCAAGAACTGCTCAAATAAGCAAAAAGAAATGACAGCCCATTACTTTAAAGACATGAAGGTCAGTCAATACGGAACATTTCAAGAACTTTGAAAGTTTCTTCCAGTGCAGTCGCAAAAACCATCAAGCGCTATGATGAAACTGGCTCTCATGAGGACCACCACAGGAATGGAAGACCCAGAGTTACCTGTGCTGCAGAGGATAAGTTCATTAGACTTAACTGCACCTCAAATTGCAGCCCAAATAAATGCTTCACAGAGTTCAAGTAACAGACACATCTCAACAACTGTTCAGAGGAGACTGCGTGAATCAGGCCTTCAGGGTCAAATTGATGAAAAGAAACCACTACTAAAGGACCAATAAGAAGAAGAGACTTGCTTGGGCCAAGAAACATGAGCAATGGATATTAGACCGGTGGAAATCTGTCCTTTGGTCTGAGACCAAAATTTAGATTTTATAGTTTGATGTGTTCACTATTATTCTACAATGCAGAAAAACCCTTGAATGAGTACTGTAGGTGTGTCCAAATGTTGGAGTAATACTGTATATATATATATATATATATATATATATATATATATATATATATATATATATATATTTAAAGCATACGTTCTGAAAGATAATGGATTTTTTAAAACAAAAACACTAAACACAATTAAAGGAATTAATTCAAGGTAACAAACTGTCTACTGCTCAACAGAAAGTTTATTCATGACATACAGCCAGTATCAGTTAAGACTTCAGACTATGTTTTCTGATTCCTCCTTATTTTTTATTTAAACTTTATTTAACCAGGTAAAACCCATTGAGGTTAAAACATTTTTTTTGCGAGGGCGACCTGGCAAGAAGGCAATACAGGGAAATAGCAGCATTTCCATAAAACATTACAGAAAAACTATAATACACACAAAACACAAAGTGTCACAAGTTAAAAATAGAATTGAAGATTAGAAACAACTGCAGTTGACACAAACAGTGTTGTCGATCAGAGTCTTAAAAACAGACAAGGACACTAATTAAAATCTTCTGAAGCGTGTTCCAAGATAAAGGGGCCTTATGGGTAAAATATTTTTTCCCCATCTCAGTTCTAGCCTTTGGAACAGACAAGGACAGAAGTGACTGTGAACGAAGACTACATTGAGTGACTAATCTGGTCAGTAAAGAACAGAGATACAATGGGAGTTGTCCCATCAATGCTTCGTACACAAAAGTGTACCAGTGCTTTAGCCTCCTGGTAGAGAGAGAGGTCCATTGCACCATAGCATACAGATCACAGTGATAGGTGAGTGATCTAGCATTGGTAATACATCTTAAAGCACCGTGATACACTGTGTCCAGAGTTTAAGGTACTTGCTGAGGCCTGCATATAGACAATATCACCATAATCCAGCACTGATAAAAACGTGCATTGAACAAGATTTTTTCTGACTAACATTGAACAGCAAGATTTGTTCCTGAAATAGAAACCCAATTTCAACTTCAGTTTCTTGGTCAAATTATCAATGTGCTGTTTAAAATTCAACTTTCCATCTAACCAAATACCAAGATACTTATAGGAAGTGACCCTATCAATTTGCTGGCCTGTTATAGTTCAAATCTGCAAGTGACTCCATCTGTTTTCTTTCAGGGAAGAGAAAACCATAAACTTTACTTTCCTTTCATTAAGCACAAGTTTCAATTGGAAAAGCTGCCTTTGAATAAGATCAAAGACCAACTGTAAGTCCTGAAAATCCTTCTCAATGTTAGAGGAGCTAGAATAAATAACTCTGTTGCAGAATCAACAGTCTTCCCTATATCATTTATATACAGTGTAAAAAGGATCGGACCTAAAATTGAGCCCTGGGGAACTCCTTTTGTAAGCCTTCGAAACTCATACCCTCCTGAGCTACACACTGTGTTCAGTCAGAAAGGTAGTTTTGGAATCAATCCAATGCATCAACACTTAAACCAACCCTTTTTTGTCTATTCAACAGCAGGGCATGGTCATCAGTGTAGAAGGCCTTCGATAAGTCAATAAAAAGTGAAACAGTGATTTTTCTTGTCCTGGGCATCTAGAATATCACCTACAACCTTACTTACAGCAGTAATTGTACTATGCTTGGCTCTAAAAACCGATTAGAATTGAGTTATTACAAAGAAAGTATTTCAATTGTGAGTTCACAAGATATTCCAACACTTTTGCCAGTGCACAGTTTAAATATGGGACAATAGTTATCCAACTGGGACGGATCTCCCAGTTGGCGTGACATAGGCGTGACATAGGCGTGACATAGGCTGCTTTCCAGACTTTTGGAATGGTATTACTCACCAATGAAAGATTTAATATGTGAGTGAGAGAGGCAGCAATGATCTATGCACCAATATTTTTTAAATATGGTTTTAATTCATCCAGGCCAGCTGCTTTCTTGATATCAATAGATTTGAGTTCCTTAACAACTTCTGAAAGCTCAATCTCGGTCAAATTAAATGGATGAACCATCGGCCGGCATGCAACATTTTCATGCACAGCCTCATTTGAGATGGTAGGAGGGAGTTTTAAACAGCTTTAGCAAAATGCTCATTAAACGTGTCAAGCAGTTTATTATTGTCAGTCACATCCATTGAATTTGAGGTCAATTTCAGAGGAAGACCAGAGGAGTTCGTGTTAGCATTCATGGATTTAATGGTTTTCCATAATCATTGAGGTTTGCCTTGGTAGATTTGTAATAGAAGCTAGATTTGCATTTCGGTATTAACAAGGCACACTTATTTCTTAGTGCACTGAATAACTGCCATACAGCCTGAGAATTTCTGGCTTTGGCCCATTGTGTATTTCGTTTATGGATCAAGTCAGATAATTCCCCTGTAAACCAGGGATTGTCTCTACCTTTTACCCTGCACTTTTTGAGAGGGGCGTGTTTGTCACAGATAGCAGAAAACATAGACTGAAAATAGGAGAATGCCTCTTTGATATCTGAAATAAGCGCAATCCTATCCCTATACATTTCTGAGGAAGTAAATCCCTGTATTGTCTTTGAGAAAAATGTATCATTGAAGCAGCTCTTTTTAAGTCCATGGTAAGTGATCAGAAATAGGGAGAGACGAAGAGAAATCCAAGGTAAAACTGAATTTAAAAACCCAAAGTGAACCAAGCAAGCGGAGCTAGACATAGAAAACTGGTAAAACAAGGTTCCACTCAGCTCTATGTGTTTGTAGAGCTGCTGAAAGCATGCCTCTGTTTGTGTGTTGTGGTAGTATGTTAATGAATTGATCCCTCTCTCTAGGACTGTACCATGTTGTTGAGCTGGTTCCTCCGGCTCTCTGTGAGTGTACTGTGTTGGTGCGGTGGTTCCTGCAGGGCCGGAACCTCTCCTGTCAGCAGGCAGGCCTGTGTTCACTGGGCCCATCTGTTATTTACATGGCCTGTGGATACGTGTGACGGCCATGGTCTCCTGTGGCCCTGCTTGCGCCAGTCACTCTAGTACTACACTCATAATAGGCCTTTTTCGGGAGCAAAAAAACAAAAGAAGAACACGTGCACACTAGCCTAAATTTGTGTTGCTATGCCACAGACACAGCCTCTGGCGTGATGTACCCTGAGCTCATAGAGAACAGGGGGGAGTCATGTGTGTTCCAGATATAACACCAGTCAAATTCTAACGTCAACACTACCACAGGCACTCAACAACACAGCCTCCACTGATAAACTTGCACCTGCTTCAGTGCTACAACCCCTATTCCCACCTCAACTCCTGCTGCTATGACGAATGACAACATATGCTAATCAACTGGTATTTGTGAAAATCGTTGTCCATATTAGTTACAACCAATCAAGGATAATCTCATTAGAGACAAGAGTTGTCTGTCATTGTGTACAAGTAGCTTGTACTCATGGATGCCAAGGGAAGCCAGGCTTCCCCAAACAATTGACCAAGAATAAAATAAAAATAAGTAAAATACTGTATTTTTCATCTCTCTGTGTTTCACAATTTTCCTTCAATTAGCAAGAGGCTGAATGTATCTCACAGGAGAAAGCATCTGAGCGAGCGAAACATATACTTGTAGGCCATCAATCTGATGCTGTCTGGTCTAAACGAGTATGACATTGTTGCCGCCCGTAGCATTGAAGGCAAGGGAAGCCAGCGAGCATATGCCACTTTGTTTACATACTCATCTCTTATGTATATACTGTACTCGATACCATCTACTGCATCTTGCCTATGCCGCTCTGTACCATCACTCATTCATATATCTTTATGTACATATTCTTTATCCGTTTACACTTGTGTGTATAAGGTAGTAGTTTTGGTATTGTTAGCTAGATTACTCGTTGGTTATTACTGCATTGTCGGAACTAGAAGCACAAGCATTTCGCGACACTCGCATTAACATCTGCTAACCATTTCTATGTGACAAATAAAATTTGATTTGATTTGATTTAGCCATCCTTGATTTAAAAAAGTATAAAAAATGTGTCAATCAACATTGAGCTAAGCAACTGTGAATGGTCCTGGCGCACCAAAACAAAGTGTTGAGGGAAGCCAGCTTCATCATTGACAGAAAAACTTGAATTGTTGCATTTTATTGTGTTGTTGTCCTCTGGGAGTTAAAATTGTCCCTTTCCTAAATTAGCCATGGATGAAGATAGGGATTTGACTTGTGGTTTTACTTAATTCTCCGTACTGGCCAATGATTATAACAGCTATTCTGATCCAACCATTAATTCATACATTGTTGTACCCCTGGCCTGAGAGGATGGAAGTTCAATATGTAGCTAGATATAGAAGGAAGTTATTCTATTGTGCAAGCATTTTAGCCAGGTAGCCTAGGACAACAAAAAATAAAAGTGTGTACTGTATGACAGAATGGTAGACCGTTTCGTCAACATGAAAGAAAAGAAGCTGTTTCTCTACAAGTAGGGTGAGTTATTGATTTTTCCCCCCCGGGGATTTTACCCACACACGACTACTGTTGTGTACCTTGCCTGCTCTTGTCTTGAATGCTTTTTGTGAATTTACATTTTAGTCATTCAGCAGACACTCTTATCCAGAGTGACCAGGGTTAAGTGCATTGCTAAAGGGCACATTGACAAATTTTTCACCTAGTCAGCTTGGGGATTTGAACCAGCAACCTTTTGGTTACTGGTCCAGTGCTCAACTGCGAGGATACCTGCCTCCCCAATCAGAAGGAAATATGAAAACATTGATCACATACTGCGTACATGACTGACCCAGTCTTGATGTCCATTGCACACTCAGCAGGTGGTAGAAAATAAACAGAAGTTAGGACAAATACGCTTACCTTGTACATACTGTAATTGTTATGTTGGTTGTTTTTCCAGTTTCTCTCTTCTTGTTTTGTGTTCGTTATTTAAATCAACAGCAGAGACTAGGCTACACAAGATTTGTTGTGAGAGTGAGTGAGATGAGAAGCCTAATTGGGTGAAGGTAGAATTGATGATTACTCAAATAGCTAGAATCAATAGAAAAAGGCAGTGCCATCTTGTGTGTTTTGAATAACCATACTAAATTAAACCAAAAATAAGAGAGGCACATTGAGACAATTCCAATCAAAACTCAATACAAAATAGAAAGTTAAGGATTCCATTAACATTCTGAAATTAGGGGCAGCACTTTCCTCCAGCAGGCATTTTCAATTCCACAGTGTAGACTTACTTAAGGTAACTGCCTATCCAGGAAGAAAACAATAAGTCTGTTCACTAAATGTTTGAATAGTTGAAATAGTTCATGTGATGTTTGCTCTGGTGTATAGAAACCAGTGCACAGTGTAAAGTTCTTCCCAGAGCTAAGGTCAGGCCTTTTTTCTATTAAAAATGCAAAGACTTTAACCTGTCTCAGAGTCTGGGCTCTCCAGTCATCCAGCCTATTCAAGAGAACAAAACAAGTCTGAGGCTTTGTTTTCAGGTTACCAAAGGTCCCCTTGTGATATGAAGCTGTAGACTATGATGACATTGATGGAGTGGTAAAGACAATGACCCCTGCTGATCTGTCCACCAAAATAACCCTCTACAGAACGAGTTCATACTGTATGTGTTCTATAAAGTACAGCAAGTGACTTGTAAGAATGTATATTCCGGAGACGTATTAGTCACATGTGTCGAATACAACAGGTGAAAAACCTTACAGTGAAATGCTTACTTAGGAGCCCCTAACCAACAATGCAGGTTCAAAAAATATGAATAAGAAATACAAGTTACAAGTAATTAAAGAGCAGCCGTGAAATAACAATAGCGAGACTATATACAGGGGGGTACCGGTACAGAGTCAATGTGCGGGGGCACCGGTTAGTTGAGGTAGTATGTACATGTAGATAGAGTTATTGAAGTAACTATGCATAGATGATAACAACAGAGAGCTGCAGCGGTATAAAGAGGGGGAGGGGATGCAAATAGTCTGGGTAGCCATTTGATGTTCAGTAGTCTGTTTAGAAGCCTCTTGGACCTAGACTTGGCGCTCCGGTACCGCTTGCCATGTGGTAGTAGAGAGAACAGTCTATGACTAGGATGACTGGAGTCTTTGACAATTGCTAGGGCCTTCCTCTGACACCGCCTGGTATTGAGGTCCTGGATGGCAGGAAGCTTGGCCCCAGTAATGTCCTGGGCCGTACACACTACCCTCTGTAGTGCCTTGCGGTCGGAGGCCAAGCAGTTGCCATACCAGGCAGTGATACAACCCGTCAGAATGCTTTCAATGATGCAGCTGTAGAACCTTTTGAGGATCTGAGGACCCATGACAAATCTTTTCAGTCTCCTGATGGGGAATAGGTTTTGTTGTGCCCTCTTTATGACTGTCTCGGTGTGCTTGGACCATGTTAGTTTGGCGGTGAGGTGGACACCAAGGATCTTGAAGCTCTCAACTACAGCCCCATTGATGAAAATGGGGGCGTGCTCGGTCCTCTTTTTCCTGTAGTGCACAAATATCTCCTTTGTCTTGATTATGTTGAGGGAGAGGTTGTTGTCCTGGCACCACACGGCCAGGTCTCTTCATTTGTTCCGCGAGGACCTCAATCCGACTTGACTTGATGGTGGTAGAAAATTGTCTGACATTGCACTCCAGGGCCTTGGTAAGGGCCTCATTCTCTGCCAGCTCGGCAGCACTGTGTGTCTGCCAGAGATATCTGTCTCATACCATGCCTCCCCACCAGGCTTATTTTCCACAATTTTTTCTCCCTTAGCTGCTCTGTGTTGCTCTAGAGTTGAAGAGGCTGTGTGGTTAGTGAGTACACACTGCCCAGGGGGAACAGGAGGAACAGGCCTACCCTCCCTCAACCTGGCCAGAGGCTGACTTGTTAGTGCCAGCGTTTGGCAGGATGGAGCCTGACACCCCACCATGCATGGGGCACAGCCAGGTCTGCAATGCAAGGAGAATAGATCCATAGGCTATAAATCCGCACAATTATCACACAGGATTATATTAAGCGAGCAAATCGTCCTATTCAAATCAGAGGCTTCATTCAGTGGCTGAATCACTGAAATTACTTTTTAGATTAAAACACCACCCCTGGAAAGAAGATAGTATGTGCTATATGATAACATTGTATCTGTAAGAGTACAATAATAATGTATGGTTTGTCCAAAAATGTGGCTCCTTAAATCAAGTGACTAATAATAGTCTGGAGATCTTCAGGGGAACAAATGTCTACAGTCAGGCACTGATATTTCAGAATTTCCCTTGTCACTGTTCAGCTATGAATATGAATCCTCAGAGATGCCAAAACCAAGAAGTCCATCATAAAAAACATTGTAGGCACTGAACTTTTAATACCAGTTACATTGGCTCAAGATAAGCTTACATGACAGTCTGTAAAGTCCACATAAAAAGCAACACATTATAAAGGGAGAGAATTCCTTAGTACATTGTTATTTTAGGAATGAAGGGTTACAACTGATTTCTGCTTCAGTCTTCCATGTGTGCTTTAGCCAATGTGTTTTTCGGGCACCAAGTCAAGCAGAGGGTTATTAATGGATGGAAGGACCAGAGTGGATGAAGTAATAAATGTCAGAGTGATGGAGAGTCGGGGCCTTAAAGCTGAAAGCTGGAGTGAGAGGTAATTGGGTGGGAATCTATTATACACATGTTAATCATCATTCATTTGCAGAGAAACCACTAGAAGATGTATGACTGCAATGTAACAATCATTAGGGTTTGTGTGTTGTTCACTAATGTAGGTGTGCAAGCAGGTGTACAGCTATCAATGATCTCGTCGAGGTTGGCGTCCTATTGCGGGAAGGTCAAATGATCAAGGACCCAGGTTCGATCATTAAACAGTAACATAAGTCAGTGTCAAAAGCTGAAATAAATGACACGGTTAACGTAAGAGATGACTTTCAGTAACATGTTCCCAATGCACAGTTACCTCCAATGGAATGAGCTCTGGAAAAAAGCATAATAAGCCTAACTGTCATGGCAACCATAAATCACTCACATGCATCCCCTTAATTAAGTCATTTTGGGACACCAAAGGACTTAATGATGGATTGGCCACAGTTATCAGTGGAAGTATTTATGCATCAGGGTGTTTTTCAGCAATGATCTGGTCATTACTGAAAGATAAAAGGCAGCAAAATGTATTTCATATAACAAAATACATTTAATTTCTTCATTTGATAAACATTATCACATAGCAACTAATGCAGGAGAAAAATGTAAAAAACATTTTTTAATTAAATTTCTCCCCAAAGATGGCAAGGACTCCAACTGAGTAATAAATTGTGTCAAATATTTGCCTGGCAGAACTTTCCACCCATCTATGACACCAACGCACTGACAAGACAATCTCAATGAATAACACCATCCCTATTGAAAAGCAATCCCTTTTCCTCTCATCTATTTTGGGCAGAGACAATATGTTAAATATGCAATAATATGTTAAACACTTTGTTCTCAGCTGAAAGATTTAGCTTCTCATAAAAATGATAAAATATCATATGGTCAGTGTTGTGCAGTGTGTTACTTTTCTTATGTTAACTAGCCGTGCATTATAACAATGTGTTTTAATGTCATGCAGTGTTTATCTAAATGTGTAGATAGATGAACTTCATCTTCTGATAAACAGAATTTAGAAATGCGGAAAAACAATGCTTTGTAGTGAATTCATGGTAATTACCAGTCTTCAAACGTCCACAATTCGCTAAGGGTAGGGCACACCCTCTGCTTGCACAACCCTCTAACTTCTCTTGTTTAACGAACAGCAATTAAGTCTAAAGCATAAATAGTTGACCAACAAATGCTTTATATTCTGATTGCATTTATTTAAAACATTAATCAGGCAAACATTGAACAGTGCCTCTAACCCATACCAAAAGGTTAAGCTCGGAAATCGTGTTAATTGTGCCACTGAGGCTGCTTTAGACAGGCAGCCCAATTCCAATGTTTTTTCCCACTAATTGGTCTTTTGACCAATCACATCAGCTCTGAAAAACATCTGACATAATTGGTCAAAAGTTATTGGAAAAAATATTAGAATTGGGCAGCCTGTGTAAATGCAGCCCAGGAGAGACTGTTTTTTAAAAAGTGATTTGGATGATTTTACAAACAGTATGCATTGTAGCATAGTAGAGGACTTACTATTCTACTCACTACTCTCTATTGTAGGATAATAGAGGACTTACTGTTCTACTCACTACTCTCTATTGTGGGATAATAGAGGACTTACTGTTCTACTCACTACTCTCTATTGTGGGATAATAGAGGACTTACTGTTCTACTCACTACTCTCTATTGTGGGATAATAGAGGACTTACTGTTCTACTCACTACTCTCTATTGTGGGATAATAGAGGACTTACTGTTCTACTCACTACTCTCTATTGTGGGATAATAGAGGACTTACTGTTCTACTCACCACTCAGTAATACAGTTTCTCTACCCCAGAGATGCTTCAATGTTTATGGAAAACCATTCTCTTTCACCTCTGAGGGCTACAGAGGACTGGTAACACAAGGATGGGGATACCTAGTCAATTACACAACTGAATGCATTCAACTTAAATGCTGTATGCTGTATGTCTTCTACATTTAAACCAACCCCTCTGAATAAGAGAGGCGCAGGGGGCTGCCTTAATCAACGTCCACAGCACCTATGGAGCAGCTGTTGTTGGGGGTTAACTGCCTTGCTCAAGAGCAGAAGGGCAGATTATATTCCACCTTGACAGCTCACGGATTCAATACAGCGACCTTTCACTTACAATGCTCTTAACCGCTAGGCTACCTGCAGTTTATTTTCACATGGATGATCATCAGGGTGGCAGGGTAGCCTAGTGGTTAGAGTGTTGGGCTAGGAACCAGAAGGTTGCAAGTTCAAATCCCCGAGCTGACAAGGTACAAATCTGTCATTCTGCTCCTGAACAGGCAGTTAACCCACTGTTCCTAGGCCGTCATTGAAAATAAGAATTTGTTCTTAACTGACTTGCCTAGTTAAGTAAAGGTTAAATAAAAAAATTAGCCGTAAGGACTGACTGACAATGGAACTGATTGGCTTTATCCCTGTAACCCAGAATAACACCAGCCAAAAGGGTTTCTGAACAGGATCCTTATCATCAGCTCTATTGTATTTCCGCAAAGGTTTTACACCAACCCTCCATGACAGTATGTGCTCAGGGGGCCGTGCTACAAATCTGAGGCTAAGTTGCTGTATGTTCCTATTAAATGCAATGTTTTAAAACTTTTACTGTTGAAAAGCGATATTCCAAGTATAAATACAGTGAAGTACACACACTAAGGGATTGAACAATTTAGGGGGAGCTAAATGTTTTTAGACAACTGCAGACTTCATGGAGTACGGCATTCAAGGAGTTGGTCTGATGGGAATCTGTGATGTCCCCCTTGCTTGAGGAACAATAGAGGAACAATAGAGAACAAAAGAGGAAAGGCCCACCCCCCCACTTGTGTCATTACTTGCCTGGGCCACCTATTGAGATGTGCCTTTTGTTAAGTGAATCTATGTGCTAGATGAGGTGAAAAGGAGACTGGAGTACTACTTTAATGGCTAGAGGGGGACTGGCATGACACACTTCCAGTTCTAATGTGAAGAAAAATAATCACTGTGACCATCTCTACAGTTCTTTTCAAGATTGCAAAAAAAAGATTGAGCAGTTCAATGGACATTTCCACAGTTTCTTTCAAGCCTGCAATAATACAGCAGTTCACCAGACAAAAGACACTGCAGCAAGCAGCAAACTACTAAAGGATAACAATAGAAACAGATTCAGTTGAATGTAGCCTTCTGAACTGTATGCTACATAGATGAACAATGCACTTCACAACAACTTGGTTACCCTCTACATTTCTATGCATTTGCCTTTCCATACAATTACACAGCTGCAACACAAACCAACAATTAAATAAATAAATAAGAGAAAACATAATGTAACAGCATCAGAGTTAATTTAGCTGATATTAATTATGCATCTGGCAGACGAAAGAGAACTAAGAGAATCACAAGTCAATATTTAATCAGTCGCTCTGGATTTTCCTGTAGAAGAAAACAAATGTCCCCATTATTTCACTTTGTTACTCTCTCTCCAGAAGCACTGCTCCATTGCACAGACTGTCAGAGTCTGCTCAACACATACAGATGTAGGATCTTAATTTGATCACCCTGTTTCTGCCACATGGTTATTTTAAAACTTGTAGTGTATTTGAGGGAAAAAGGCTTCTGAAGTTTGTAATTTCCACTTAGAAATGTCAGACTGTAGGAACCCCTACAAAAATGTCCACTAATTATAATCTTCTCGGACTTCTTGAACCTGTCCCTGTCCCAGGCTGTGGTCCCCACCTGTTGTAGGGAGACCACCATCGTCCCAGTGCCCTAGAAAAACAAGTTGACGTCCAAATGACTATTGCTCTGTCGTACTCACCTCGGTAATCATGAAGTGCTTCGAGAGGCAGGTCATGGCCCACATCAAGGGCACACTGGTCAGGCACACTGGTCAGGCACACTGGTCAGGCACACTGGTCAGGCACACTGGACCCACTGCAAGGCACACTGGACCCACTCCAATATGTCATTTCCATTACTCAGAGCCCTGGGTCTGGAAACTACCCTTTTCAACTGGATCCTGGACTTCCTGATGGGCAGACCACAGGCTGTGAGGATTGGCAACAACACCTCCTCCACGCTGACTCTTAACACAGGTACTCCCTGTTAACCCACGACTGCATGGCTTTGCACGACACCACCTTCATCATGAAGTTTGCTGACGACATCACAGTTGTAGGCCTGATAACCAACAACGATGAGTCAGCCTATAGGGAGGAGGTAAGTGGACTGGCATTGTGGTGTCATGACAACAATCTCTCCCTCAACGTCAGCAAAACAAAGGAGTTGATTGTTGACTTCAGGAAGCAGAGGAGGGAATATGCCCGATCCATATCAACCGGACTGCAGTAGAGAGAGTCACAAGTTTTAAGTTCTTCGGAGTCCACATCACCAATGACTTGACATGAACCAAAAACACCACCACTCTTGTCAAGAGGGCACAACAGCATCTCTACTTACTAAAGCGGCTGAAGAAATTCAGCATGACACTCGGAACCTCTCCAAATACTACCTACCGCTGCACCCACGAGATCATCCTGACCAGTTGCATCACGGCTGGATAAGGGTATTGCTCTGTCCACGACTGCAAGGCCCTCTAGCGGGTGGTGAAGATGGCCCTGTACATCACTGGGACCGTGTTCCCACCCATCCAGGACATCTACTTGAAACGGTGCCTGGCACGGAACATGATCAAGGACCTCACACACTCCAGCCACGAGCTGTTCTCTCCCTTAACGTTGGGCAGACGGTATCGGACCATGAGGTCTGATACCAACAGGCACAGAGACAGTTTCAATTTACGAGCCATCAGACTGCTGAACACTTGAACTAGACTGACCAACTGCTCTGACTCTCTGCACCTTAGCACACACACACACACGCACACGCACACGCACACACACACACACACACACACACACGCATCACAACTGCTGCTACCAGACTCTTGTTATACTGCTCAATTTATTCACTAGCCCCCCCACTTATTTATATGTGTGAATATTGGACAAAATAATTGTGTCTTCATGTATTATACTTATGTTTAAAATGTTTATTCTATTCTACTGAGCCATCTACGTTATGTTTGTATTCTTATCTTTTATTATTCATTGTTGTTGCATTGCCAAGATGGAACCTGCAAGCAAGCATTTAATTGGACAATATGTACTATTCGTATCCTGTACATACGACTAATAAAACTTAATCTTGATCCACATAACAATTCACATTTCCTGTTTCTGCATGATTATTTTCCCGCTGTAGAAACAAATTAAGATCTTACATCTGTATGGCAGGAAATGGGTGCTATCATTATTCTGATGATCTAAAGATGTAGGATCTTTCATTTAGTCACTCTTTTGCTGCTGAGAATTTTCAGATGAGCTTTGTGATTTACATAAATTCACTGAAAACCCACTCCAAGACACGGTTATATTAATAGTATTGCACTTTTCATGTAGCCTACTTTTGGCGAGCTAGTAGCCTAACCACCGATCAAGCAACATTATGAACTAAACGTTCAAATCCTGTTGCAGCAGGATGATTTTGCTGTTACAGTTTAGGTCAAATTAAGGTCCTACATCTGTATGAATCACTTATGTTGGTCTTCAAACAGTTGCTTTTTTCATTCTGCAACTTCCACAGCTGTTTATGTCTCAAGCGTACCCTCATTGACTTGAAGGAGACATTTTGGGCACTCAGAGGTTTGAATTTAGGAAACAATTCAATGAGGTCTACTTATAACTTTCCTAGGTATAATAGACTAGCCACTAGCACACAATGCATTTATAATGGAATTCTGTTTACCAATTTCTCAACATTCACAGGCAATTCATTTTTAATCCTTTAACAAAGCCCCACGCTTAAAAGTAATACTTTAAAGGTAATAGCTTGCACATTTCCCCTCCAAATCCCTTTAAGTTCTTTATTTGAAATACCAGCTGAATTATAGACTGCAATGACAATGAGTTTTAATTATCATTGTAAATTCTATCTCTCAGTTGAATTAGGGACGCAAACTACATTTGGTAAAGAAATTGAATTTTCCAATAAAATTACGAGACATAAGTGTGTACACGAACAACATTTGGACAACTTGTATACCTGTAATGGTTGTAAATACATTTGCTTTGTAGGTCATTGCCCAAAAGGCTGATAGAGTACTCTCCATGGTCCTGACTTAGTGGTAAAGATTGGACAATGCTCTCAAACATGGGAATGATTGACATGAGGACATACAGTATCTCAGAAAATAGCTCTTCTGTAAAGACAATACACAAAATGTGAATTACAAGAGTGAGTAACAAACCTCAGACTTAGGTTGTTGATCTATTCACAACAAACACAGTTAGAGAGTTTCAACAGTTAAAAGACAAAATATAACAACTGTGGGGATGCTCTGCATGAACCCTTCAGAGAAGTTATTACTCTGCTGTTTTGTCTCTTCATTTTTCTTCCCAGAGATGGAAAATCTCAGCAAGAAGATACTCATGCGAAGTACACAGTGCTGTGTAGAGAATGTGGTGTAAGGAGTGTTGAGGGGAGAGGAGTGGAGGAGAAGGAAGGGAGGTAGGAGCACTGGAAAAAAGGGGTGCTCAAATGCTGACCAGAGGTGAAGATCACTAACCTTAACCCTAGGTTCATGTCTACACTCCAGCTCAACCCTAACCATAGCCATAACCTTAACCCTAGTTTCACGTCCACCCCTGGCTCAACCTTGACCCTAACTCAGTGGTTCTTAACCTGGGTTCGATCGAACCCCAGGGGTTCGGTGAGTCAGTCTCAGGGGTTCGGCGGAGGTCAAGACACACATCCGACTCATATGATTCGTGATGACACGCCCCGCTTGGCCATCATAGGCTGCAGGTGATCACGGTACATCACGGTACATCGCTTGGCCTATCTGTGCTGCAGGGAATTTGGTGCGCTCAGTAGTCGACTTGTGACTGTCGTGATGGTACGTCTTGTGATTTCTTTCTTAATATTTTAATCCCTTCATACTTACTATGTCGAGCAAAAAAAGAAAGTGGTCGGACGAATATGTACAATATGGATTCACATGTATAACGGAACGTGATGGGAGTCAGCGTCCTAAATGCATGATTTGCAATGCCAAGTTGAGCAATTCTAGTCTAGCACCGGCAAAACTAAGAGAACACTTCCTTAAGCTGCATGGAAATGGAAAATACAAGAACACAACACTCGCTGAATTCAAGGTAAAGAGAGCCAGATTCGATGAAAAGGCTACTCTGCCTGTTCTCGGCCTTGTACCCATCAACAAATCGATCCTCACAGCATCGTACGAAGTTGCTTACCTGATCGCAAAGCAGGGCAAACTACACACCATTGGTGAAACACTCATAAAACCAGCTGTGTTGAAGATGGCGAATATCATGCTGGGAAAAGAGGCTGAAGTTATCCCAAATTCCTCTTTCAAATGACACCATCAGCGACAGAATAGAGGACATGAGCAAAGACATCTTGGCTCAAGTAGTTGCAGATCTGATTTCAAGCCCGGCAAAATTCAGCCTTCAACTCGACGAGACCACAGACGTTTCCAATCTAAGCCAGCTTGCTGTATTCGTGCGCTATGTGAAAGACGACGTGATAAAGGAAGATTTTTTATTTTGTAAGCCTCTTACAACAACAACTAAGGCAGCCGATGTGAAGAAACTTGTGGATGACTTCTTCAAAGACAACTATCTTTTGTGGGATATGGTTTCTACAGTTTGTTCGGACGGAGCTCCAGTCATGCTGGGAAAAAAGTCTGGTTTTGGTGCGCTAGTGAAAGCCGATGCACCACACATCATTGTTACGCATTGTATTCTGCACAGGCATGCGTTGGCAACAAAAACCTTGCCTCCGAAACTGGCAGGAGTATTAAAAATTGTAATGGAATGCGTGAACTATGTGCGAACTAATGCTCTGAGGCACCGCATCTTCAGTGAGCTGTGTAAAGAAATGGGCTCTGAATTCAAGGTACTTCTGTACCATTCTAACCCGGGGACAGGTGCTGAATCGTGTTTTTGCCGTGCGTGTGGAATTAGCCCTATTTTTGCAAGAGCACCAACATTGTCATGCAGATTGCTTCAAAAATTCTGAGTTTATTCTCATTTTAGCGTACATGGCTGATATCTTTGCAGCTCTCAATCATCTCAGTCAAAAGATGCAGGACGGTGGAGTCAACACCATCGAAGCAGAAGAAAACCTGAAGGCTTTTCAAAAAAAGCTATCGTTATGGAAACGACGAACCGAGAACGATAACTTCGCAAACTTTCCCCTGCTGGACGACTGTGTAAGTAAGATCGAAGATGTTTCTGGAATCGGAGACATTTCTGTACCCGCGGAACTGAAGCAAGCAATTGCCACGCACTTAGATGAGCTTGCAAAGTCTCTCGACGGATACTTCCCTACAAGAGAGTCATATCCAGCATGGGTGAGACAGCCGTTCACGTTTAGTGTTGAGACAACAGATGTCAATGATGAATACATCGATGAAATCATTGAAATTCAGCAGAGCCAGGTTCAACAGCAACTCTTCAGAACAACAACGCTTTCAACGCTTTGGTGTCAACAAATGGTAACGTACCCTGTTATTGCTAAGAAAGCTCTGGAGATTTTCATACCGTTTGTTACAACATATCTTTGCGAGCAATCCTTTTCAAGGATGCTGGACATAAAAACGAAGAAAAGGAGCAGACTTTGTTGCGAAAATGACATGAGAGTGGCACTTGCCAAGGTGAAGCCGCACATTTCTGAACTGGTCTCTGAAATGCAACAGCAGAAGTCACACTAATTTGCAGTAAATATTAATTATTATGTTTTTGTTTTTGTGTGAAAATCATGTTTTGATGATTTTGTTCTTTGAACACAGTGATGTTGATGCACGGTTCATTTTGTGCACCAGTAAAATATATACCTGTGTTTTGAATTTGAAAAAATCATATTTTATTTTTCCAATTAAGAAGGGTTCGGTGAATGCGCATATGAAACTGGTGGGGTTCAGTACCTCCAACAAGGTTAAGAACCACTGCCCTAACTCTAACCAAGGACAGGAGAAGTCTGTCACACAGCCTGAGCTCAGGACTCCACAGGAGGCAGGGCTTCCATCCCATTGCCCAGTGCCCTCTTCATGCTCAAAGTAATACAAAAAGTGAAAGTGCAAGTTGTTAATAAAAATAGAAAAGAAACAGAGTTCCCATGAAGTCAAAATAACACTGAAATTGTGAAAATTAGAATAACGCCCTTTTTGTGTAGGAGCTGTTTGAAAAAGGCCTTGGCAACGAATACAGAGTTTTGTTCTCCACCCCGCCCCCTCCCGTCCCTACGGAAACCTCTTTCTCAAAGCTAAGGATCCGGATCACATTCTGTGCATGTGTTATCTTTATGCACACTGTGTAGCTACTGCTCACACGCCACCTCCCTTTACATTTCTCTCGTTACTCACCCTGTTCTGAACCATGATGATGTAGCCTATGTCTCCGCCTCATATTTCTGAACAGCTGAAATAAAAATCCCTGCAGCAATTTGAATGAACATTCACAAAAATATTTATTGAAGGTTGTGCAACCTTCTCTGTCAGTTGTAACGGATATTGCAGTTGCACAAGCAGGATGCAGTCCCAACACATTGCACTGGAGCAAAAACAATCAGCGTTTTGTGTGACGATGTAGGCTAATCTTTATAGTTGCTGCCATATCGTAGCCAATAGCCAGGGTTCCTTAAAAAAATATGTAACTGCATTTGAGTTTTGCATTGGGGCAAAAAACGATCTGCATTTTAACCACTCTAATCATACAAGTACTGCACAAGTATGTTACTTAGCTGTTCCACCTCTGGGAAGCCTCATTTTCTAGGCAGCCCAAGCATGTGTATCCGAACAATGGGTGAGTTAGTTTTGCATCGCCTGGCGTACTATCATTCCTTAAGTTATCTGTTAACTACCGCTTTAGACTGCCTACTATTTGTGAAAATAATCTTCATAGTTATGCTGCCACATCATAGAGAGAGTTGCTGAATAAGAACTAGCCCATGTTTACAATGATGAGAAAATAATTGCTATTTTGACTGCCTGTAGGTGTCTTGCTTGTGTTTGATATGTTTGCCTAAATATACTGTTATACCATACAACAAAGTTTGTATGAACATGTCGATCATGTCTTTTATCAAGGCTACAACATGAAAAAGAACATGAAAAAAGAACATGAAACTGTGCTTGAGGCATGGAATGCATAGTTGGAACTAGTTTCCCCCTCCATGTCAGCAGTGTGGTTAGAAGCTACGTATAAAAAAAAATCCTGCACATGTGTAGGAATCTCCGTATCAAAAGCCATTGCAAGTATCAAAAGACACTGCAAGTCGGGTTCCAGAAAATCTGGAACTTCAGCCACTCCCTTGATAAAAATGTATTGATTTTCAGCATGTTCAGGTGGGATGAAACTTTTGGCCCACATCATGACATCACAATGTGTTCTGATTATAATATACCAACGACTGTTCATCTGGGTAAGGGGGTGTTCTCTAGACCAGGTATTCCCAAACCCCAGGGATTTGCCGTCAGGAGAATGCCTAATAAAAATGTGATTCACATTAATTTTTTTTACAAGAAAATCATTTTTTAAATTTAAAAAAAAAAAAAATTCTTCACATTTTCAAACAGTCCATTTATATTTTCCAACAGGGCTATACATTTGGGTAAGTTTTTTTCTCTCGCCTGAGTAGCCTTGTTTCACTGCCAAAAATAAAATAAACCATCTAGTGTTCAGCGAAATAACAACAAAACGTCAAATACAGGTAGCCTAGTCAAATAATTAACATCCAATCACATTAAGTGCTATTCTCTCGAGGGAATTCCACTATGTAGCCAAATGTAGCTGCTGGTCATTCCGTTTGCATGAAAATTGATAAATGGTTCAAAAAAGTAAGACCCGCGTCCAAAGAGACACATACCAGCTCTACTACCAGTAGGTGCAGGTGTAGTACTCCTACTACCAACAGTACTACACCTGCACCTGTCGACGACACAAGTTGTTCTGCTTCCACGAGCACATCCAATGCTAGCATCAGTAATTCTACATTTGCTGTTAGCCCAGCTAGCATGGACACTGACAGTTGTGAATCTGATGCAGCCGAAGAGCTACTGCCCCCTTACCCGGGGAAGCACCGAACAACAGACAGGGACGTTGGACCATTGAAGTTGCGCAAATATGATTAGAACTACATTGATTTGGGGTTCACTTATATTGGGAGAAGTGTGTTATATGTGCAGAAGTACTGTCTCACAACTCGATGAAACCTTCACTCTTACGCAGACATTTAGAAACAAAACATGCCAATTTGAAAAATAAGCCACGGGACTTTTTAGAGCGAGAATTAAGATGACTTTAGAGTAGTAAGACATGCATAAAAGCAACAGATACCATTAATAAGAAGCGGCTAGAAGCATCTTATATGGTGAGCTACCGAGTGGCTAGGACAGGCAAGCCCCATACTATTGTGGAGGACTTAATTATTCCTACTGCCGTGGATATGGGCCAAAAAAGGCCCAAAAAATATATACAGACAATGACTTCATCAAACAACACTGTTTCACAACGCATCAGTGACATGGCAGGAGATGTTTTGAAGCAATTACTGCTTTGCATACAAGCCAGTGAATTCTATGCGTTACAGCTGGATGAGTCAACAGACACTGGGACAGCTCCTGGTATATGTCCGTTATGTTAATGGGGGGTCAATTAAGAAAGACATCCTCTTCTGCAAACCTCTAGAAACCAGGACAACAGGAGAGGATATTTTTTAAGTACTGGACAGCTTTGTGACATCACATGGAATTTGCAAGCAGTTGCTCCCGACGCCACTTGGGTACACTGCAGCATCCACTGAGAGGCTCTTGCTGTCAAAGGAAGGCCTGACAGCTTGAAAGACTGGACACTACAGTGAAAATGGTTAACTTTGTTAAAGCAAGGACCCTGAACTCTAGTGTATTTTCTGCACTATGCAATGATATGGGCAGCAATCATGTAACACTTTTACAACATACAGAAGTGTGCTGGTTATCAAGGGGCAAAGTATTGACACGTTTTTTAAAATTGAGAGACGAGCTTAAAGTTTTCTTTACTGACCATCATTTTCACTTGTTTGTTCTCATACGACTGGCCTATCTGGGTGATGTTTTTTCTCACCTGAATGATCTGAATCTAGGATTACAAGGACTCTCCACAACTATATTCAATGTTCGGGCCAAAATTGAGTCTAGGATTAAGAAGTTGGAGCTCTTCTCTGTCTGCATTAACAAGGAAAACACACAGGTCTTCCCATCATTGTATGATTTTTTTGTGTGCAAATTAACTCAAGCTTACAGACAATGTCAAATGTGATATAGCGAAGCACCTGAGTGAGTTGGGTGCGCAATTGCTCAGGTAGTTTCCCGAAAGGATGACACAAACAACTGGATTTGTTATCCTTTTCATGCCCTGCCTCTAGTCCACTTACCGATATCTGAACAAGAGAGCCTCATCGAAATTGCAACAAGCGGTTCTGTGAAAATTGAATTTAATCAGAAGCCACTGCCAGATTTCTGGATTGGGCTGCGCTCAGAGTATCCTGCCTTGGCAAATCACGCTGTTAAGACACTGATGCCCTTTGCAACCACGTACCTATGTGAGAGTGGATTCTCGGCCCTCACTAGCATGAAAACTAAATACAGGCACAGACTGTGTGTGGAAAATGATTTAAGACAGATTCTCCAATACAACCCTGCATTGCACACCCTTCTTATTAACCTGTGATGAGTTATTCACCATTTTTGATGAACAATTTCTAATGTAAGATGGCTAAATAAAGAGGAAAATTATTGATTATTATTATATTTTTATTTGTGCCTGTCACGACTTCTGCCGAAGTTGAAGCCTCTCCTTGTTTGGGTGGTGCTCGGCGGTCGACGTCACCAGTCTTCTAGCCATCATTGATCCATTTTTCATTTTCCATTGGTTTTGTCTTGTCTTCCTACACACCATGTTTCAATCCCATTCATTACCTGTTGTGTATTTAACCCTCTGTTTCCCCTCATGTCTTTGTCAGAGATTGTTTGTTGTTCAGTTTTGTGTTGGTTGTATTGGTGTGCGACGGGTCCCCACTTTGTTTTATTGTTATATTTAGTTTTGGAGTTATGTTTCGTTTATTGTTATTAAACAACTCCATTACATTCAGTTTGATACTTCCCTGCCACCTATACACACGACTCTGACAGTGCCCTGGTCCAATAAGAACTCTGTCACTTCCCACGAACCGGGTTGTGACAAAAACATACTCATTCATATGTTTAATAAATGTATCGTATAGTGTGTGTGTGGCAGGCTTACAATGATGGCAAAAAACAGAGTGCGCTGTGAGAGTGCGCTGACCCTAGTGCTACAGGGGGTACAGCTGGAGGTTGAATGTTTGAAGGCGTACTGGACTATAAAAAGTTGGGAACCACTGCTCTAGACCATCATCTCAGCCAATCAGGGCTGTGTATGTAAATATATTCACATTTGTTCCTAATGCTCATGATCAGACTGGGCAATTCAAGGGCAAAAGGAGGCTCATGGAAATAAATTATTAATAACATATTTTATTTTTGAGTTATTTTCATTAAATCAACACACACAGTGATTTATTAGACATACAGTGATGATTTAAAAATACAATTACAAATACTGCACGTGGGCTTCAATTCTGTATCAAATTCCTTTGGGACATTATTTTGGCATTTGAGCGGTAAACCCACACTTTTGCCAGGTAGTAATATGGTTTGTCTAAACTCTTCGAGCGCAACAAGTTTTTTAAGTTGTCATGGAAACACGTTTCCATCGAGACCCATCAAGGCCACTGCTCTGTTTACAGGTGTCATTGGTGTTATCACCCAGTTTTTGGTGCCAATGTGCCAGAGGTAACTAGAGTTGACTCTCAGGGCACAGGAAATCATACTGTACAGATTAATAAACTGTCTTGCGATACTCTTCGGTAATAGTCTAAGCTCTCACATAAGTGCGTGTGTGTGTAGTTTAGGAGACAGAAGGACACAAGATATATAGACACTGAACACTCAAGCACTGAAGGCATCCTGTAGGTTTATGAAAGCAGATTCAAATGCAGTAAGTGTTTTTTGTTGCTAGGGAAACTGACTACAGTATACACCAATGGTCTGACACAGTGTCATGTTATTATAACCTAAACATTGAACTAAAGAGTTTCCGTACAGCTAAGGTATTTTGCAAATTAGAACTGGGTTAAAGAAAAACAGGATGCATGTTTTGGAATATTTTTTATTCTGTACAGGCTTCCTTCTTTTCACTCTTGTCATTTAGGTTAGTATTGTGGAGTAACTACAATGTTGTTGATCCATCCTCAGTTTACTCACAACCATTCAATTCTGTAACTGTCTTAAGATCAGCATTGGCTGATGAAATGTCTGAGAAGATTCCCTCCTCTCCGGCAACTGAGTTAGGAAGGACGTCTGTATCTTTGTATTGACTGGGTATATTGATACATCATAAAAAAACAACAACGCTGGGCCAATTGTGCGCCGCCATATAGGACTCCCAATCCAGTCCAGTTGTGATACAGCCTGGAATCAAACCAGGGTCTGTGATACACCTCTAGCACTGAGATGCAGGGCCTTAGACCGCTGCGGCACTTGGTTGCCCGGGTGATTAGAACATATCAATGCTAAAACAATAAGCACACAACACAGAATGATAAAAGAAAAGGTAGGGGCGTGGATCAGACAACCAGTCAGTATCTGGTGTGACCACCATTTGCCTCATGAATCGCGATACATCTCCTTCCCATAGAGTTGATCATGCTGTTGATTGCGGCCTGTGGAATGTCGTCCCACTCCTCTTCAATGGCTGTGCGAAGTTGATGGATATGGGTGGGAACTGGAACATGCTATTGTACACATTGATCCAGAGCATCCCAAACATGCTCAATAGGTGAGTATGCAGGCCATGGAAGAACTGGGACATTTTCAGCTTCTAGGAATTGTGTACAGATCCTTGCGACATGGGGTCGAGCATTATCATGCTGAAACATGAGGCGATGGCGGCGGATGAATGGCACAACAATGGGCCTCAGGATCTTGTCACAGTATCTCTGTCCATTAAAATTGCCATAAAATGCAATTGTGTTCATTGTCCGTAGCTTATGCCTGCCCATAACATAACCCCAACAGCACCATGGAGCACTCTGTTCACAATGTTGACATCAGCAATCCGCTCGCCCACATGACACCATGCACGTGGTCTGCGGTTGCGAGGACAGTTGGATGTACTGCCAAATTCTCTAAAACGGCATTGGAGGCGGCTTAGTGTAGAGCCCCACATAGCCTGGTTCCTCTCTAGGTTTCTTCCTAGGTTTTGGCCTTTCTAGGGAGTTTTTCCAAGCCACCGTGCTTCTACACCTGCATTGCTTGCTGTTTGGGGTTTTAGGCTGGGTTTCTGTACAGCACTTTGAGATATCAGCTGATGTACGAAGGGCTATATAAATAATTTTGATTTGATTTGATTTGATTTAGAGGAATTTCTATTAAATTCTCTGGCAACAGCTCTGGTGGACTTTCCTGCAGCCAGCATGCCAATGGCATGCTCCCTCAAAACTTGAGACATCTGTAGCATTGTGCTGTGTGACAAAACTTCACATTTTAGAGTTGCCTTTTATTGTCCACAGCACAAGGTGTACCTGTGTAATGATCTTCCTGTTTAATCAGCTTCTTGAAATGCCACACCTGTCAGATGGATGGATTATTTTGGCAAAGGAGAAATGCTCACTATTAGGGATGTAAATCAATTTAGGAGAAATAAGCTTTTTGTGCGTATGGAACAATGTACCAACAATTTACATGTTGCATTTATATTTTTTGTTCAGTATATAAAGCCAGTACTTTTTAAAATTGCAAAAGAAAGAATGTCTTCTTTTTTGTAGACCGGCAAGGTGTCGAAAGTGAGACATACTGTCACGTTCGTCATAACGAGGAGACCAAGGCGCAGCATGATATGAATACATTCTTCTTTATTAAACGAAGAACAATAAACAATAAACAAACGACCGTGATGCTATATAACACGAGTGCTGACATGCAACTACACCAAAATGGAAAACGGCAACCTAAATAGGATCCCCAATCAGAGACAACGATAAACAGCTGCCTCTGATTGGGAAACAATTCAGGCCACCATAGACCTACATTTACCTAGACAAACCAAATCCCCATAGATGTACAAAAACCCTAGACAGAGTAAAAACACACATACCACCCTCATCACACCCTGACCAAACCAAAATAATAAAGAAAACAAAGATAACTAAGGTCAGGGCGTGACACATACAGTATTCAGCTGGTGGGAGTTTTTTTGGGCTTCATCTTTCTTCTTGGCTGGCCGTCAAATGCATTGAAAACCGCAAACATGTATACATTTTATATGACCCTGTTTTTATGACTTTGACAATGCAAATTTGAAGCCCATTCTTAGCCAACAAATTGAGACAACAGGAAATACCACTTTCCTACTGTATTACAACAGTGTGACTGTTTTGGACATCCTCTGTATTATGCGCTTATTATTTAACCCTTGATATGTTCTACAGGCATTTTTGAGACCTTAAGGATCATCAGGTTGGAGTGTCTACCAATGGCATGTCCATCTTTTTGTGAGAAATTATACTGGTTGCTCAAAACATTGATGAAGTATAAGTAAAGTATAAATAGCCCAGTCTTTAGATGAGGCCATGCAAAAATACTAAACTAACGATTAGTAAATGGTTGATAAGGAGCTATATTAAACATCTTATGCATGATCTTATTCATTATTATTACACTTTAAAAGTGTTTTTTAGAAATGTGTGAATAACTAGTTTACTAACATATACAATGTGGGCCTAATGATGAAACATTTTAGAATAAACAATTTAATAATCTATTGTAAATAGTTTATTACGTGGATTTATTCTAAAGTTCTACCCAGAGTTCAGTAGCGATGAAGATAGGATGGGTGCACAGGCAGTTCAACATCTTGTCACAGCTGCCTGACAGTTCAAATTGCAGGCTAAAACGTGGCGCATCAACGCTGTTAAAATGACACTAGGAGTGAGATATTGGTACATTGGTGTGAACCAAGCTTTATAGTGATCTGAATTGTTGGTGCTCTTCTGTGGTAGACCAATATATTGAAGATTGAAAGGCAGCTAGCATTTAGCACAATGAGTCACCATGTGGCAAGGGGTAACTTGTATGGTATTACCTATCTGCTGGGTGTCAGAGGAATGATTAAAGGCCACGCAGGAGGTGAATGCCATACAGAATGTATAGTACACAAATCAAATAGGAAAGTACTGTAAGGCATACCAGAAATAGTTTAAAACTAACTGGACTATGTCTCTTACAATAATAAGGCACGTTTTATCTTTTAGAAATACTAATTAATTTGAATCTAACTGTATAAATATTACACTGATTGGAAAGCCAAAACAATGCTTTTTTTGTGCATTGTTGGACTTTCCATTTCAGCCAAGTTTGAGCCCAGCCCAGACAGATAATGATGAAGTTGAGTGGTTGCTGGCAGACTGTCCAAATGTCTATGATGGATGAGCATACTAAACATGTTGTTCTCTGTTGTCTGCCCTTTGTTGTCCTGGCAAAGCTCATGTTTTCATCACTGAAATGTACTTCCCCTTCCTATCAGAACCCACAACAGTAGACTATCGACTTCATACAAAAAGTGTCAAATGACATCTTCATTCACATCACCCAGAAATTAAATAAGAAAACCGGTATGTGGGATACCTCCTTCTCCTGCACAGAGCATAACCTTGAGATAATAAACAGTGTTCAAAATGGAACAAAGTACATTACAGACAATAAACCACAAGTGAGCTGCAGTATCAAATGGGTAGATTTCCGTCTTTGGAGCATAGCCTCAATTATCAAGGAAATGTCAGGGGAAACTTCCATTTAATGGGAGACGTCCTGTGAAAAGCACCATGCATGAAGTAAATCCACTAATGAAATGGGAGAACTCTTAGTTCCAACGAAATTGACTTCATATCGTCAAGGGAATAGTCTGATATCTGCTTATCTCGAGGATGATTACTGTCAAAGATAATCTTTCCTAGTACACCAGGTTGGATAATTGTAACTTTATTTCACAACCCCTCCTAAAACCAACTATGGCAAAACAACATGCATCACTGAGTTCTAATTACTGAAGTGCAGCAACAACAAAAACATGTATTTATCAAAGCCATATTTTGGCTGTATTCAAGCAGATCCGCTTTAGCCAACATCTGCATAGCAATTGTTTTGGCGGAGGAGGTGGAACTGAGTTAGAGCTGTCAAATCCACAGCTCCCGGCATTCTACCTAAAGCGATCATTGCCACTGGCTGCACGGAATAGCATTAACATAAATCCCATGCAGCCTTGTTTACAAGTTGGAACACTGGAATGTGAGATGTAATCTACACCTCCATTAGGATGATAGAAACCATCATCATTTAGTTTCATGATTTTTCTATTTGAGCTTAATTATTTCTATATAGCCTACATTTTCTTGTTCCAAACTTCTAACGGGTGTGGGGCGGGTGTGGCTTTGTGACAATTATGCAATTTGATGGCTCCAACACAGTTCCACCTCTGACACTGCCAAAACATCAACTATGCGTGTGTCTGCTATCGCCTGTTAACACTTGATCTGATTGAATCTAGGCCTACATTCATGTTGATGAGTGCAGTGTACAGTACAACATTTTGCGTTTATAAAAAAAAGAAGTAAATTCTGAGATCCTCTTTTGTCTCAATGCAGCCAA
This sequence comes from Oncorhynchus clarkii lewisi, assembly GCF_045791955.1. Lineage (NCBI taxonomy): Eukaryota > Metazoa > Chordata > Actinopteri > Salmoniformes > Salmonidae > Oncorhynchus > Oncorhynchus clarkii. Next base: position 22,179,429 of record NC_092158.1, read on the forward strand.
ACTAATGTGTGTAGAGTAAAATTCTTATTGAAACAGCCTGACAGAACTTGAGTAGGTGCAGGGCTTTTCAACAGCTATCCTTGGTCTGTGTTCTTCAATAGCTATCCTTTGTCCCTGACCAATATAAATGTTTTCTGTGGCTGGGATTTACCAGGGTCAGCAGTATTGGTCTACATTCAAAACAATTTTCTTTAAGGAGAACAGTAATAGTTATTCACTAGACATACTGTACAGTACTGTCACGGCAGATTTCCTCCTCTTCCTCTGAAGAGGTGAAACAAGGATCGGACCAATACGCAGCGTGGTAGGTGTCCATGGTTTTTAATAAGAAAAACTAAACATGAACACAAAAACAAAATAATAACGTGAACTGGCAATGAAACAGTCCCGTGTTGCACTGACACAGGAAACAACCACCCACAAACCCCAACACAAAACAAGCTACCTAAATATGGTTCCCAATCAGAGACAATGACTAACACCTGCCTCGGATTGAGAACCATATCAGGCCATACATAGAAATGGACAAACTAGACACCACCACCCAGCTCACGTCCTGACCAACACTAAAACAAGGAAAACACAAAAGAACTATGGTCAGAACGTGACAAGTACTGTACATAGCTTACAATGAACTACTATTTTGAAAATCACTAAGTAGCATTGCTGGCTACATATTCAACCTCTATACAGACCAAGGGCACTCTCACTGGTACAGTGGCACACCTGACCTTCAGAATTAATTAGCTGCAATCTGGAGATGGAATGCTGGAAAATGCTGAGGGGTCCAGAACCATTGCATTCCTCCACCACTCTTAGACCTTGTTGTTTATGGAGGTAATATTATTGGTCGACCTTTCTGTCTATAAATACCTGTAAGGTGTCTGCTGGGTGATGCAGAGCTGACGTGAGCCAGAGCCAGGAGGCTAGTCTCTGTCTGTAATAAGATGCGGTGCAAAGGTCAGCAGTGGCTGTCCAGGGAGCTCCGACAGACGGGGGCCTATTATATCAAGTTCATATGAATATTGAACTCTGTCAACACTGCACACTTGGATAGATGCAAGATACTTGACAGTAGAGAAAATGTTTGGAAAATAGTCTGAATGACATTCAGTGACATTGAGACCAGGGCTATGTGGGTGTTGGCGGTGTTGGGAGGGTGATGGACTCCTGTGGACTATCAGTTTGGTGTGTCCTTGTGTGTATGATCTTTGTCATGTTTACATGTTTTCATTCCAATTCTGAGTAAGCCACAACACCAAAACAAGAGAACTTTAGCTGCTAAACTTTCTAGAAATCAAATATATTTAGCTACCAATGAGTTGGACTGGTGATGACTTGCAATAATGCAATGCTCAGAAATAATAAATATATTACCCTTTTATCTTTGTCTTGCATCATGTCTTCAAGACTCTTCACTTCCAACAGACTGTGTCATATTCATAATTGACACTCATAATATGTAATATTAGGATTAAATAGGCTGCCCTGTGACAGCAGCTTCAGCTTCCAAAGTGGCAACCTTACATGCTTAAACATAATATAGTCTGCTATAGCTGACATTGACACCTCATACAGAAAAACAGGAAAATATGATGCAAAGTAATGAAGTGATGTATGGGCAATTAAGTCTCCCTTGTCTATTGTACAAACTGTGTGTTACGTTTCAGTTAAGGCATTTACTGCATGGTGTAACTGTAATGACCGGGGTGTAGTGGTTGGGAGGAGTCAGACGCAGGAGACAGAGAGTTCAGAGTAGGCTACTTCTTTATACACTGACCAGGTGAAAACAGACACCACTCAAAACAAATACCCCAAAACACAATGGTCCCAAAAAAACAGCTCACGTACACGAACAACCGTGACATATATGCGTGTACAAAGAGTACACATAAAACAATCTAGCACACCCAGTAGGCGGGCCGGCTGGCTAATAAAGCCCAACTAATAAACCTAATTAACAACAGGTGTAACTAATAAACAGACAAGGAGGGAGAGAAAAAGATCAGTGGCAGCTAGTAGGCCGGTGACGACGACCTGGAGCCACCTTCGGTAGGAGTCATGACAGTAACGAATCTCTTCGTGGTCTGAGGAGGAGTAGGAAGGATCGGACCAATATGCAGCGTGGTAAGTGTCCGTGTTAATTTATTAGACTGAACACACAAAACAAAATAACAAAGTGACAGGAAGAAACGAAACAGTTCTGTCAGGTGACATACACAAAACAGAAAACAACTACCCACCAATCACAGTGGGAACACAGGCTACCTAAGTATGGTTCTCAATCAGAGACAACGATTGACAGCTGCCTCTGATTGATACCGGGCCAAAAGCAGAAATACAAAACCTAGAACAAAAACATTGAATGCCCACCCCAACTCACGCCCTGACCAAACTAAAACAGAGACATAAAAAAGGAACTAAGGTCAGGACGTGAAACATGGAGCTTATTACATTTCACTCTCCAGGGTACATAGAAGCCGGGCCTCAAAGACTAGACGTAACAACGTAAACATAAATTGGTGACACTCAAACAGTATGAGATAATGTTTGGGATGATTATTATGATTAATTAAAACATATGAAAGGAGGGATGTTTGTCGGGGAGGGCAGTTTGGGGTATAATATAATTGTGTATAATGCGAACGTCTAGCAATCCAAAGGTCGCGTGTTCGAATCACATCACTGACAACTTTAGCATTTTAGCTAATTAGCAACTTTGCAACTACAATTTTTATTAGCATGTTAACTAGCCTTCCCCTAACCCCCTAACCCTAACTTCTGACCCTAACCTTAACCTTAATTCTTACCTTAACCCCACAGAGTGTCACGGCCCTGCCAGACTATTTAATACTGACTGGGACTATAAGCCAATCAGGGCTAGGTATTTATTTATTTATTTTTTATTTCACCTTTATTTAACCAGGTAGGCAAGTTGAGAACAAGTTCTCATTTACAACTGCGACCTGGCCAAGATAAAGCAAAGCAGTTCGACACATACAACAACACAGTTACACATGGAGTAAAACAAACATACAGTCAATAATTGTCACGAATATTACCGAAGGTGACTCCCCTTGTTCGGGTGGCGCTCTGCGGTCGTCGTCGCCGGTCTACTAGCTGCCACCGATCCTTTGTTCTGTGTTCGTTTGTTTTTGTCTAATTGGTTTCACCTGTTTCTTGTTTGGTTATTAGGGTGGGGTTATATAAGTTCGTTCAGCCCGCTTCTGTTTGTGCGGGCTTGTTCATCTGTATTTGTTAGAGTGGTTTGTGTTTTGCATTTTCGGTTTTTTTTTCGCTGTCCTTATTTTTTTTCACATGTGGTGTTCGCCTGATTTTGTTCGTGTGATTTTCTGGACATTAAAGCGTGTTTTTCCCGTATCCTTTGCTCTCTGCGCCTGACTCCACACCTATTCACTCATTTACCGTTACAATAATACAGTAAAAAAATAAGTATATATACAATATGAGCAAATGAAGTGAGAAAAGGGAGGTAAAGGCAAAAAAAAGAGATACATTTTTTTAATTTACAAAAAATAAAAAGGCCATGGTGGCGAAGTAAATACAATATTGCAAGTAAAACATTGGAATGGTAGATTTGCAGTGGAAGATTGTGCAAGGAAGAGATCGAAATAATGGGGTGCAAAGGAGCAAAATAAGTAAATAAATACAGTAGGGGGAGAGGTAGTTGTTTGGGCTAAATTATAGATGGGCTATGTACAGGTGCAGTAATTTGTGAGCTGCTCTGACAGCTGGTGCTTAAAGCTAGTGAGGGAGTTAAGTGTTTTCAGTTTCAGAGATTTTTGTAGTTCGTTCCAGTCATTGGCAGCAGAGAACTGGAAGGAGAGGCGGCCAAAAGAAGAATTGGTTTTGGGGGTGACCAGAGAGCTCGACCGAAATCGAGGATCGGTAGGATGGTCAGTTTTACAAGGGTATGTTAGGCAGCATGAGTGAAGGATGCTTTGTTGCATGTACAGTGGGGCAAAAAAGTATTTAGTCAGCCACCAATTGTGCAAGTTCTCCCACTTAAAAAGATGAGGGAGGATAAAATATATAGTGAAACCAATAGTGGTCCTAAAACGGAACCTTGAGGAACACCGAAATGTACAGTTGATTTGTCAGAGGACAAACCATTCACAGAGACAAACTGATATCTTTCCGACAGATAAGATCTAAACCAGGCCAGAACTTGTCCGTGTAGACCAATTTAGGTTTCCAATCTCTCCAAAAGAATGTGGTGATCGATGGTATCAAAAGCAGCACTAAGGTCTAGGAGCACGAGGACAGATGCAGAGCCTCAGAGCATTGAAGATGAAACATGGCTGGGTCTTTCAACATGACAATGATCCCAAACACACCGCCCGGGCAATGAAGGAGTGGCTTCGTAAGAAGCATTTCAAGGTCCTGGAGTGGCCTAGCCAGTCTCCAGATCTCAACCCCATAGAAAATCTTTGGAGGGAGTTGAAAGTCCGTGTTGCCCAGCAACAGCCCCAAAACATCACTGCTCTAGAGGAGATCTGCATGGAGGAATGGACCAAAATACCAGCAACAGTGTGTGAAAACCTTGTGAAGACTTAGAGAAAACATTTGACCTCTGTCATTGCCAACAAAGGGTATATAACAAAGTATTGAGAAACTTTTGTTATTGACCAAATACTTATTTTCCACCATAATTTGCAAATAAATTCATTAAAATCCTGCAATGTGATTTTCTGGATTTTTTTCCCTCATTTTGTCTGTCATAGTTGAAGTGTACCTATGATGAAAATTACAGGCCTCTCTCCTCTTTTTAAGTTGGAGAGCTTGCACAATTGGTGGCTGACTAAATACTTTTTTGCCCCACTGTATGTAAATATCTTCATATTTGTTTCCTAACATCCACACGAACAGGGGGTCAAAGTAGGCTTGGGAAATAAAGGGTTAAACGAGGCTCAGGGAAATAAATGATACAAAATACATTGGAGTTATTTTGATTAAATAAACACACAGTGATTTATTAGGAATACAGAAAGTTTTCCTGCAACATAGTGATCAAATTAAGAGACTACAAATGTACATGTACAGTATGTGGTCCAGAGAACCAGATGAAGAGTTTATTTTCAATGTTCTTTAAACAATAAAAGCTAATTTACCAACATTTCTGAAAATGTATATAAAGCGTTTTGGAAAGAAACTCTTCAGATAATACTAGGCTTGTCACATGTCCAGTTCGTGGATAATACTACCCAATGTACTGTAGGATCAATTGACCATCCATCTGTTTGGATGTACTCGCGTTTAACACCGCGTGTGGTCCGCTTGGTGGAGAAGAGGAAACTATGCAGATTGAATACAAGGTGGATAGAATATTATTATTATATACACTGCTTAAAAAAATAAAGGGAACACTTAAACAACACAATGTAACTCCAAGTCAATCACACTTCTGTGAAATCAAACTGTTCACTTAGGAAGCAACACTGATTGACATTTCACATGCTGTTGTGCAAATGGAATAGACAACAGGTGGAAATTATAAGCAATAAGCAAGACACCCCCAATAAAGGAGTGGTTCTGCAGGTGATAACCACAGACCACATCTCAGTTCCTAAGCTTCCTGGCTGATGTTTTGGTCGCTTTTGAATGCTGGCGGTGCTTTCACTCTAGTGGTAGCATGAGACGGAGTCTACAACCAACACAAGTGGCTCAGGTAGTGCAGCTCATCCAGGATGGCACATCAATGCGAGCTGTGGCAAGGCGGTTTGCTGTGTCTGTCAGCGTAGTGTCCAGAGCATGGATGCGCTATCAGGAGACAGGCCAGTACATCAGGAGACGTGGAGGAGGCCGTAGGAGGGCAACAACCCAGCAGCAGGCCCGTTACCTCCGCCTTTGTGCAAGGAGGAGCAGGAGGAGCACTGCCAGAGCCCTGCAAAATGACCTCCAGCAGGCCACAAATGTGCATGTGTCTGCTCAAACGGTCAGAAACATGACTCCATGAGGGTGGTATGAGGGCCCGACGTCCACAGGTGGGGGTTGTGCTTACAGCCCAACACCATGCAGGACGTTTGGCATTTGCCAGAGAACACCAAGATTGGCATATTCGCCACTGGCGCCCTGTGCTCTTCACAGATGAAAGCAGGTTCACACTGAGCACATGTGACAGACGTGACAGTCTGGAGACGCCGTAGAGAACGTTCTGCTGCCTGCAACATCCTCCAGCATGACCGGTTTGGCGGTGGGTCAGTCATGGTGTGGGGTGGCATTTCTTTGGGGGGCCTCACAGCCCTCCATCTGCTTGCCAGAGGTAGCCTGACTGCCATTAGGTACCGAGATGAGATCCTCAGACACCTTGTGAGACCATATGCTGGTGCGGTTGGCCCTGGGTTCCTCCTAATGCAAGACAATGCTAGACCTCATGTGGCTGGAGTGTGTCAGCAGTTCCTGCAAGAGGAAGGCATTGATGCTATGGACTGGCCCGCCCGTTCCCCAGACCTGAATCCAATTGAGCACATCTGAGACATCATGTCTCGCTCCATCCACCAACGCCATGTTGCACCACAGAATGTCCAGGAGTTGGCGGATGCTTTAGTCCAGGTCTGGGAGGAGATCCCTCAGGAGACCATCCGCCACCTCATCAGGAGCATGCCCAGGCGTTGTAGGGAGGTCATACAGGCACGTGGAGGCCACACACACTACTGAGCCTCATTTTGACTTGTTTTAAGGACATTACATCAAAGTTGGATCAGCCTGTAGTGTGGTTTTCCACTTTAATTTTGAGTGTGACTCCAAATCCAGACCTCCATGGGTTGATACATTTGATTTCCATTGATAATTTTTGTGTGATTTTGTTGTCAGCACATTCAACTATGTAAAGAGAAAAGTATTTAATAAGAATATTTAATTCATTCAGATCTAGGATGTGTTATTTTAGTATTCCCTTTATTTTTTTGAGCAGTGTATATACAGTGGGGAGAACAAGTATTTGATACACTACCGATTTTGCAGGTTTTCCTACTTACAAAGCATGTAGAGGTCTGTAATTTTTTATCATAGGTACACTTCAACTGTCAGAGACGGAACAAAAATCCAGAAAATCACATTGTATGATTTTTAAGTAATTAATTTGCATTTTATTGCATGACATAAGTATTTGATACATCAGAAAAACAAAACTTAATATTTGGTACAGAAACCTTTGTTTGCAATTACAGAGATCATACGTTTCCTGTAGTTCTTGACCAGGTTTGCACAAACTGCAGCAGGGATTTTGGCCCACTACTCCATACAGACATTCCGCAGATCCTTCAGGTTTCGAGGCTGTCGCTGGGCAATACGGACTTTCAGCTCACTCCAAAGATTTTCTATTGGGTTCAGGTCTGGAGACTGGCTAGGCCACTCCAGGACCTTGAGATGCTTCTTACGGAGCCACTCCTTAGTTGCCCTGGCTGTGTGTTTCGGGTCGTTGTCATGCCGGAAGACCCAGCCACGACCCATCTTCAGGAGGTTGTTTGCCAAGATCTCACGATACATGGCCCCATCCATCCTCCCCTCAATACGGTGCAGTCGTCCTGTCCCCTTTGCAGAAAAGCATCCCCAAAGAATGATGTTTCCACCTCCATGCTTCACGGTTGGGATGGTGTTCTTGGGGTTGTACTCATCCTTCTTCTTCCTCCAAACACGGCGAGTGGAGTTTAGACCAAAAAGCTCTATTTTTGTCTCATCAGACCACATGACCTTCTCCCATTCCACATGACCTTCTCCAAGCAGGGGGACCTTGCGTGCGCAGCAGGATTTTAATCCATGACGGCGTAGTGTGTTACTAATGGTTTTCTTTGAGACTGTGTCCCAGCTCTCTTCAGGTCATTGACCAGGTCCTGCCGTGTAGTTCTGGGCTGATCCCTCACCTTCCTCATGATCATTGATGCCCCACGAGGTGAGATCTTGCATGGAGCCCCAGATCGAGGGTGATTGACCGTCATCTTGAACTTCTTCCATTTTCTAATAATTGCGGCAACAGTTGTTGCCTTCTCACCAAGCTGCTAGCCTATTGTCCTGTAGCCCATCCCAGCCTTGTGCAGGTCTACAATTTTATCCCTGATGTCCTTACACAGCTCTCTGGTCTTGGCCATTGTGGAGAGGTTGGAGTCTGTTTGATTGAGTGTGTGGACAGGTGTCTTTTATACAGGTAACGAGTTCAAACAGGTGCAGTTAATACAGGTAATGAGTGGAGAACAGGAGGGCTTCTTAAAGAAAAACGAACAGGTCTGTGAGAGCCGGAATTCTTACTCGTTGGTAGGTGATCAAATACTTATGTCATGCAATAAAATGCAAATGAATTACTTAAAAATCATACAATGTGATTTTCTGGATTTTTGTTTTAGATTCCGTCTCTCACAGTTGAAGTGTACCCATTAAAAGAATTACAGACCTCTACATGCTTTGTAAGTAGGAAAACCTTCAAAATCTGCAGTGTATCAAATACTTGTTCTCCCCACTGTACCTTTATTTAACTTGGCAAGTCAGTAAAGAACAAATTCTTATTTACAATGACGGCCTACACCGGCCAAGCCCGGACGACGCTGGGCCAATTGTGCGCCACCCTATGGGACTCCCAATCACAGGCAGTTGTGATACAGCCTGGAATCAAACCAGGGTGTCTGTAGTGATGCCTCAAGCACTGAGATGCAGTGCCTTAGATGGCTGCGCCACTCAGGAGCCCCAATAGAACCACTGGAAATGTAGGCCTCCCCAAGGAAAGACACATGCCAGATCTGTTTGTTTACACTAATAGATTATGAGGTCATAGTGCTAATGCTCTGTGTCAATTTGAGTCATATAATTTGAGTGCCTTTATAGTGGAGAAGAGTTGTCTGTAAGGTATTGATCCGACATGAGCCTGCAGCTTCATACCTCAACGTCCTAATACAGATAGAGCCTCTGCTAAAGATGAATCAATAGGAGGCCATAGGATGATCTCCAAACGCTTTAGCAGATTATTAGTGAGGTAAAGACCTGATGTGATTTGATGTTATCACAGGGGAGGAGGCGAGGTACACAATCAGATTGCCCACTCAGTATTAAGTGCACATAGAGTACTTAATCCAGTATCCTTCATCCAGTATCCCTGCACATTGCAAATATGGCATTGGAGCTGACCCTGTATTTACGTAGCTTCTTACTTTCTAGTGCCTTCTTTTGTATTTCTTGTTTTTGTTTTACCTTGTGTTATTTTTTAGTACTACATTGATATTGATTACTGCATTGTTGGGGTTAGAGCTTGTAAGTAAGGCATTTCATTTCATTGTACTTGAAACTTGAAACATACTGTACCCTGTACATACACTACATGATGTTATTATTACTATTAGTCATCTCTATGACAAATTCAATAAAGATGTTGTGGAATCAACCAGATGTTTGAGTGGCATATTGTACAAAACTAGATACGGTACAACCTATTTAAATCTTAATACTTTTTAGTCTGATGGATATGAAGGGTTTGAGAGCTCTGTTTTTTCTTCTTTCAATTGAGATCTTCAAAGGGTCTGAAACGTAGAACCTTCCCTCTGGTTTTCCTTTAATTTCTCCGGACCGCATGGCATTCTCGGGAGGTTCTTCTATCTACCTGCCGGTGGAGGGGTGGACCAGGGAGAGATAGTATAGATCTGTGTGAGATGTTCACTTTGATGAATGAATAGATTTTGCATATCAACAACAAGCCACTCAAAGAGAAAACATATCGGTCACACTTTATTTGGATAGTCCATCTGTAGATGCTCTATCGATGGTCACACCATCAACAAACTATCTGTTGATAAGCAACTGCTTGCTAAGGTTACGGTTAGGGATAGAATAAGAGTTAAGTTTAGGGTTAGGGCTAGGTTAAAGGTTAAGTTTGGGGTTAGAATAAGGGTTAAGGTTTGGGTTAAGGTTAATAGATACTGTAGTTAGCTGAAATGTCACTGATAGTCTGTAGAGCATATACAGATAGACTATCCAAATGAAGTGTTGCCGACAGATCAGCAAACATGTCACATTGCCCATGGAACTTGAGTTGAAAATCAATTGAAAAAAACAAATAATAATAATACATAAGACCTATCATATTTTTGTTGCAATAAAGAATATTATAATAGATCAAATTCAAAGCCATGTAATCAGACTAGCATTGTCACGCTCTGACCTTAGTTCCTTTGTGATGTCTTTGTTTTAGTATGGTCAGGGTGTGAGTTGGGTGGGCAGTCTATGTTCTTTTTTCTATGATTTGGTATTTCTGTGTTTGGCCTGGTATGGTTCTCAATCAGAGGCAGCTGTCAATCGTTGTCCCTGATTGAGAACCATACTTAGGCAGCCTGTTTTCACCCTTGAGTTGTGGGTGACTATACTTTCTGTTTAGTGTGTTGCACCTGACGGAGTTGTTTCGGTTCTGCTTTTTTTTTTTTTGTTGCTTTGTTAGATGTTGTTCAGTTTAAATAAATAACGTAAACAAGTACCACGCTGCGCTTTGGTCCGATCCTTCCTACTACTCTTCGTCAGAGGAGGAAGAAGACCGTTACAAGCATCTTCTACTAGGCACGACTGCCAATGTTAGTAATTCTGTACCGCAAGTGTTATGCCAGGTACTCTTACGGGACACTTGATTAAGTGTCTGGATATACCTTGTAGAGCTATGCAACCAGACTGATGTCAGGGGAGAGAGAATGTCAGGCTATCTTTGACTTTAATGGATTCACCATGTCAGTTTGTAGGATGATTTCCCCCTAACATCAATATCGGAATCCTCTCCGAGGGTATTCGTGTCTTTTCAGTGAGAGTGAGTGAGTGAGTGAGTGAGTGAGTGGGTGGGTGGGTGGGAGAGCGAGTGTGAGAGCGAGAGAGTGAGAGAATCTCTCGATGGATCAGAGTGTCTGTCTGGACAAACTGCTCTGTGGCTAGTCTCTTTCAGCCAACCTTCAGGTCCCTGGACACATTATGTCACTATGTATGCCATTAAAAAGATATGGGGAGGAAAAAGAGATGGAATAGCAGTGAACTATTGCTATTATGTTTCCTAGCTGTGCTTTCTATAAATCTATTTCATGTGATATTTGTTTTTCAATCTCTATTACCGTATTGCAGAAACTATGGTAATTTAATGTTCACTAGGACTTTCTTATTCCAACCTCTACAACTTTTCCAACCTCTTTTTAGCTTTTAGTTTAGTTAGGTAGCTCCTCTGCTTCCCTGAGGTATCTTTGAAATGTATTGATTGCATGTCCAGGATTGTATTTATCAGGCTATGCTCTAAGTTGTGTCTAGCTCATTTGGAACTGAAAGGTGTGCTATTCCTCCCTCTCTTCCCCCTCCTCCATACTCTACTTCCCCTGTCACGAGCCTCTGGTCTGAGTGATTAAGTATCTCCTCACACTACTACATTCATTCCCAAACTATCAGTTTGACCCATTTCTCTCCTGTTCCTCTCCACTCTCCAGCATTTGTTCGGAATGGGTAAACCATCCACCTGAGCAGACACCAAGTGATTTTCACTTTCTCTCACGTTATCTCGGACTGTTGATGGAATGAACCAACCAAAAACGTTCTCAAGCATTTGCAGCAGATCGATCAAAGGCTTGGAGCTTACGTTACTTCTTATCTCCTCTTTTTCACAGATGCCCATGAAGGTGATTCTTTCTTCCCTCACCCCTACTTGTGGGTCAGCTGCTGACACATGTACCATCCCCAAATCTAAATCTTTTAGTTATCTGTATTTCATATTTGAAAATAAGTTGAGTCACAAATGAAGGGTGCTCTGTGAAGGTGAATATGAACTAATCTGCCTTTGAACAATGAACTTACATCACCATCAAAGCCTGTGTGATTAGCAAGAACAAAGCCAATTAAACTGTTCCAACCCATTCAGATGAGCTGCCTTTGTAGTACTGACTGCTCATGTCAGGTGGGGGAAACAGGACTGCATACAGTAGACAGGGATACAGAAAATGGTGTTTCCCCCTATAATCTCATTCAACTTTCCTGGACATGATTCACCTATGGGAGCGGCATTGACTCTTCTTCCACTGAGTTCATAGTCACGTCAGAGATGATGCAGTCTAGCTTAATGTGCTTTGCCCCCCCCCCCTTGAGACATAAGAGGTCCCCCTCTTAATAGCTGTGGAGAACCCATTAGTGCTTTGATGAGTAAAATATCAGGCCTGTGTAGAAAGTACTTGATTTTGATCCTGTGTCAGAGCAATATTTTCACTTTATGTTGCTACTACGTGAGAATCATAACTGTTAAAAACCCGCTCTCTCGCTAGGACGTAGAGACAAACTTTGTGTGACTTTTACTTCTGAGGTTGGCTATCATCCCCCGCGTCAGTCCGACCCTATTCTTCAGTGGCATAGGGCACGCCATACCTATGTGTTAGAGACCAGGTTGCCAGGGAACAGAGGCAGCTGTCCTGGTCAGCCAATCTGTGGCCTAGCCTGGGGTTGGCGATCCCAGTCTGCCCCAAACTCTTTACTTCTTTCCAGGATGGCACATTGAGACAACTTCTAAAAACTCCTGACCTCCACCTCAACTCACATTTGGAGCCTTTCCACATGGACAGTCCTGCCGCTGGACACCCGTCCTGTATTTAGTGCATCGATGGACCATGTAAGTGTACTTGTAACCGGTAAGGGTTCAGTTGATGTACGCTGAACAAAAAAATAAACACAACATGCAACAATTTCAAAGATTTTACTGAGTTACAGTTCATATAAGGAAATCAGTAAATTTAAATAAATGAATTAGGCCCTAAATCTATGGATTTCACATGACTGGGAATACAGATATGCATCTCTTGGTAACAGATACCTTAAAAAAGGTAAGGGCGTGGATCAGAAAACCAGTCAGTATCTGGTGTGACCACCCTTTGCCTCATGCAGCGCAACATATCTCCTGCATAGAGTGGATCAGACTGTTGATTGTGGCCTGTGGAATGTTGTCCCATTGCTCTGAAATGGCTTGCAAAGTTGCTGGATATTGGCGGGAACTGGAACATGCTGTCGTACACGTCGATCCAGAGCATTCCAAACAAGCTCAATGGGTGACCTGTCTGGTGAGTATGCAGGCCATGGAAGAACTGGGACATTTTCAGATTCCAGGAATTGTGTACAGATCCTTGCGAACTGCGGCTGTGCATTATCATGCTGAAACACGGTGATGGCGGCAGATGAATGGCAGGACATTGGACTTCAGAATCTCGTCACAGTATCTCTGTGCATTCGTGTTGCCATTAATAAAATACAATTGTGTTCATTGTCTGTAGATTATGCCTGCCCATATCATAACCCCACTCTATTCACAAATTTGACATCAGCAAACTGCTCGCCCACACGACGCCATAAACGCTGTCTGCCTTCTGCCTGGTATAGCTGAAACCTGGATTCATCCATGAAGAGCATACAGTGCCTTGCAAAAGTATTCATCCCATTTTTTTTTATTTCGATTTCATGTAATGGACATACACAAAATAGTCCAAATTGGTGAAGTGAAATTAAAAAAACTTGTTTCAAAAAAATAAGTGTGTATGTATTCACCCCCTTTGCTATGAAGCCCCTTAAATAAAATCTGGTGCAACCAATTACTTTCAGAAGTCACATAATTAGTTAAATAACGTCTACCTGTGTGCAGTCTAAGTGTCACATGATCTGTTACATGATCTCTATACATACACCTGTTCTGAAAGGTCCTAATGTCTGCAACACCATTATGCAAGGGGCACCACCAAGCAAGCAGCACCATGAAGACCAAGGAGCTCTCCAAACAGGTCAGGGACAAAGTTGTGGAGAAGTACAGATCAGGGTTGGCTTATAAAAAATATCTGAAACTTTGAACATCCCACGGAGCACCATTAAATCCGTTATTAAAAAATTGAAAGAATATGGCACCACAACAAACTTGGCAAGAGAAGGCGCCCACCAAAACTCACAGACAAGGCAAGGAGGGCACTAATCAGAGAGTCAACAAAGAGACCAAAGATAACCCTGAAAGAGCTGCAAAGCTCCACAGTGGAGATTGGAATATCTGTCCATAGGTCCACTTTAAGCCGTACACTCCACAGAGCTGGGCTTTATGGAAGAGTGGCCAGAAAAAAGCCATTGCTTAAAGAAAAAAATGGTGTTCGCCAAAAAGCATGTGGGAGACTCCCCAAACATATGGAAGAAGGTACTCTGGTCATATGAGACTAAAATTGATTTTCTTTGGCCATCAAGGAAAATGCTATGTCTGGTGCAAACCTAACACCTCTCATCACCCTGAGAACACCATCCCCACAGTGAAGCATGGTGGTGGCAGCATCATGCTGTGGGGATGTTTTTCATCGGCAGCAACACTCGAGTGGTTTAAGAGGAAACATTTAAAATGTCTTAGAATTGCCTAGTCAAAGCTCAGACCTCAATTCAATTGCGAATCTGTGGTATGACTTAAAGATTGCTGTACACCAGCGGAACCCATCCAACTTGAAGGAGCTGGAGCAGTTTTGCCTTGAAGAATGGACAAAAATCCCAGTGGCTAGATGTGCCAAGCTTACAGAGAAATACCCCAAGAGACTTGCGTCAGGACCCGGTTACGAACTCGGGTCTCCGGTGTGAGAAACAGTCACTTAGTAAACTGAGCCACTAATAGTCGGCAGAACCCAGAAGATGAGGCAGACACAGCAGTACTAGAGACGGTGATTTAATAAAGAAAAAGGGAAAAGATCTTCAGGCAAAAATATAAATCCACAACGTCAAAAGTAATTCCAAGAGAAAAAATGTATATCCTCCAAGACACAAGGAAAATCCACAAAGTGGTAAGAACAGCAGGGATTAAAACAAGAACAAAACCAGAGTACCTCAAGAAAATCCAACTAGAGAAACAAAAGTTCACAGCATGGCTGGGTGCTAACATACAAACACAGAGCAAAGAACTGAGGAACACTAGGGGTTTAAATACATTCAAGGGAAATTAGGCACAGGTGCAACTAACAACTAGAACAAGGGAAAAAACAAAAGGGTCAAAAAGCACAATGGGGGCATCTAGTGACCAAAACCTGAACAATCCTGGCCAAATCCTGACAACTTGCAGCTGTAATTGCTGCAAAAGGTGGCTCTACAAACTATTGACTATGGGGGGTGAATAGTTATGCACCCTCAAGTTTTCAGTTTTTTTGTCTTATGTCTTGTTTGTTTCACAAAACAAAACATTTTGCATCTTCAAAGTGGTAGGGATGTTGTGTAAATCAAATGAATCAAACCCCTCAAAAATCCATTTTAATTCCAAGTTGTAAAGCAACAAAATAGGATAAATGCCAAGGGGGTGAATACTTTCGCAAGCCACTGTACTCCAGCGTGCCAGTGGCCATCGAAGGTGAGCATGCAGTCAGGTCAAGATGCCGAACTGCAGTCAGGTCAAGACCCAGACGAGCATGCAGATGAGCTTCCCTGAGGTGGTTTTTGACAGCTCTCCATGCTGGCCTGAGGCCTACTGAAAGTAGCTAGCAAGCTTGCCAACGTTAACCAGGTAGCTTGTGAACTTTCTGACCTAACAACTGTTGTTGTTAGGTCAGAAAGTTCGGATCAACCCTACTTCTCGGCCAGAGCGTCCTCTGAACTAGAGGTCGATTGATTAATCTGAATGGCCGATTAATTAGGGCCGATTTCAAATTTTCATAACAATCGGAAATCTGTATTTTTGGACACCGATTTGGCTGATTTGTTTTTTTTACACCTTTATTTAATCTTGATTTAACTAGGCAAGTCAGTTAAGAACACATTCTTATTTTCAATGACGGCCTAGGAACGGTGGGGTAACTGCCTTGTTCAGGGGCAGAACGACAGATTTTTACCTTGTCAGCTCGGGGGGATTCAATATTGCAACCTTACAGTTAACTAGTCCAACGCTCTAACCACCTGATTACATTGCTCTCCACGAGGAGACTGCCTGTTACGCGAATGCAGTAAGCCAAGGTATGTTGCTAGCTAGCATTAAACTTATCTTATAAAAAACAATCAATCAATCAATCATAATCACACCATACACATGGTTGATGATATTACTAGTTTATCTAGAGTGTCCTGCGTTGCATATGATCGATGCGGTGCGCATCGTTGCTCCAATGTGTACCTAACCATAAACATCAATGCCTTTAAAATCAATACACAGAAGTAAATATTTTTAAACCTGCATATTTAGCTAAAAGAAATCCAGGTTAGCAGGCAATATTAACCAGGTGAAATTGTGTCACTTCTCTTGCATGCAGAGTCAGGGTATATGCAACAGTTTGGGCCACCTAATTTTCCAGAATTTTACGTAATTATGACATAACATTGAAGGTTGTGCAATATAACAGGAATATTTAAATTTATGGATGCCACCCATTAGATAAAATACGGAACGGTTCCGTATTTCACTGAAAGAATAAACGTCTTGTTTTCGAGATGATAGTTTCCAGATTCGACCATATTAATGACCTAAGGCTCATATTTCTGTGTGTTATCATGTTATAACTAAGTCTATGTTTTATAGAGCAGTCTGTCTGAGCGATGGTAGGCAACAGCAGGCTCGTAAGCATTCATTCAAACAGCACTTTCGTGCATTTGCCAGCAGCAGTTTATGACTTCAAGCCTATCAACTCCCGAGATTAGGCTGGTGTAACTGATGTGAAATGGCTAGCTAGTTAGCGGGGTGCGCGCTAATAGCGTTTCAAACGTCACTCGCTCTGAGACTTGGAGTGGTTGTTCCCCTTGCTCTGCATGGGTAACGCTGCTTCGAGGGTGGCTGTTGTCGTTGTGTTCCTGGTTCAGCCCAAATAGGAGCGAGGAGAGGGACGGAAGCTATACTGTTACACTGGCAATACTAAAGTGCCTGTAAGAACATCCAATAGTCAAAGGTTAATGAAATACAAATGGTATAGAGGGAAATAGTCCTATAATTCCAATAATAACTACAACCTAAAACTTCTTACCTGGGAATGTTGAAGACTCTCATGTTAAAAGGAACCACCAGCTTTCACATGTTCTCATGTTCTGAGCAAGGAACTTAAACATTAGCTTTTTTTACATGGCACATATTTCACTTTTACTTTCTTCTCCAACACTTTGTTTTTGCATTATTTAAACCAAATGTCATTATTTATTTGAGGCTAAATTGATTTTATTGATGTATTATATTAAGTTAAAATAAGTGTTCATTCAGTATTGTTGTAATTGTCATTATTACAAATCATTTTTAAAAATCGGCCGATTAATCGGTATCGGCTTTTTTTGGTCCTCCAATAATTGGTATTGGTGTCAAGTTGAAAAATCATAATCGGTTGACCTCTACTCTGAATGCACCGAGAGCGAAACGGACAATTTGACAAGCTCTGAGTTTATGAATGCCCAGGGCGCACTCTGGCACTCCAGATTGAATTTACGAATACATCCGTAGTATAAACCAGCTTTTAATCTTGAAAACCACAGCCATAATTAAAGAGATGTGCGGGGCTAAGGCTTAAGATGATGATTGGATGTAGACAAAGAAGAGCTCTCCAGTAGAAGTTTCAAGGGCCATTTTCTCAAAAGTGAGGTTACAAGTTTATCAACTTTCAAAGCAGAATTCCTTTTCCATTGTTCCTCAACTGTCGTGTATTGTATACCATTTTCCAACTCTGAGTCTTTAATTTTACCCAATGTAAAGAACACAATTAAAAATGTTGCTACGTAAGACCGAGCCGGTCAGTCACATATGGTATGCTTGCACACCATTACTACTATGTAGCACACCAGCATACTAGCATAGCCATTTCTTTAGCTACTACCATCGTGTACTATATTAGCTTACTTATGTTCACTGGCCATGTATAGCGTATGTGCCATTTCTTGCCACTCTTGTATACATTGCTAATATTCATATTATATACAACACTGTTTTTATACAGTTATTGGCCTGCTATTACGGCTGTGTAATGCATGCTTTTTTGCATCTCTGTTAACTACAGAAAACCATTATACACTATTCATTACTATCAGTCAATCTTCCCATTGCTGTGTATCTGTCTGTCTGGTCAGTGTGGCAAAAAAGTGTGAATTGTATCCTTGTCTTCTGCAAGTCATTTTCAGTCCTCTTACCGGGATTCTGGGACAGTTGCACTTATAATCGAAACCGGCACCTCTATCAGAGACCACCACATGGTGGCGCTCTTTTTCATGTAACCAAGTACCTTTCCAGTAACATGCAATTAATCTCAGCAAAAATTAGAAATTTTAGCTTTATTTGAAAATATATAAAGGGTATATAAAGTGTAATATTGGGATGCAAACACAAAATTTAATACATTTCAACTCTAGGTACAGGTGTCTTCTTTTTTTTAAGCTCATAACCTTGCTTCAAAGTATATTTGTTTAAGACTGACCCTGATTTAGCAAACTGCAGTGAAAGGTTTTAAGGGTTTGACGTGATACTCTGACAGATTTTATGATCCGCATTTACAGCATTCAACAAATATCCATGACACTCCACTCTTCCTAAGTTCAATTGATTGTATAATTTACTTTCCAATCTCCTCTAGCCTCATCTAAACCACTGTGTTTTACTCAGGCAAACAGGAACCTGTTCCATTGATTTTCTTCCATTATGCAGATTTTTTAAATGAGTAATCCTGTCTTTATTATTTTTGGACTGTGTTGTTAGCTGACAGAATGCCTGTCACTATTTAACTCCAGGTGTAACACTGATTCATACTCTGGTGTGTTTTCAGCTCCTCACACCACCAGTGTCCAAAAATTGAGAAATATACTTCACATAATACTTTACTTTTTTTCATCCCAGGACAGAGAACAATGGGTAACTCTCAAACTCAACTCTGGACCTCAAAGCCAGTACCCCGGCATTTTTTTCATTGTTCCTCTCTAATCAGGTACTGATTTACAAATGTGAAACCAGGTGGGTGCAATTAATAATCCGGTAGAACACAATAACCTTAGGCTCCTGACCTCGTAGGATAAGAGTTGAAAACCCCTGGTATATAACGTACAGCAGAAGTTCAGGGGTTCCCAAACTGTATTGGGCATGACATTAGAACCTGCTGCCTCCTTATGTCAATTTTGACTTCATGTAGATTCATTGAACTGCAGGTGTACCAGTCTGCATCCTAGTCACTGGTGTTTTCCAATGGGCAATTGGTGTGATGGAGCTGAGTGGTCAAGCAGTTTGGTGGTTGTTGTCCATGGTGCTGAGTGGTAAATCAGAGTGGTGTGTGTTGTCCATGGTGCTGAATTGGCTAGTGGTGTGGTGGCTGTTCTCTACTCCAGTGTTTCTCAAACTTCTCCTCAGGGACCCAAAGCCATTCCAAGTATTCAGACCCTTTGCTATTACTCGAAATTGAGCTCAGGTGCATCCTGTTTCCATCGATCATCCTTGAGATATTTCTGCAACTTTATTGGAGTACACCTGTGGTAAATTCAATTGATTGGACATGACTTGGAAAGGCACACATCTGTCTATATAAGGCCCCACAGTTCCCAGTGCCTGTCAGAGCAAAAACCAAGCCATGAGGTTGAAGGAATTGTCCGTGGAGCTCCGAGACAGGATTGTGTCGAGGCTCAGATCTGGGGAAGGGTACAAAAAAATTCTGCAGCATAGAAGGTCCTCAAAAACACATTGACCTCCATCATTCTTTTTATTTTTTTATTGAACCTTTATTTAACTTGGCAAGTCAGTTTAGAACACATTCTTATTTACACCAACGGCCTACACCGGCGAAACACGGACGACGTTGGGCCAATTGCGCGCTGCCCTATGGTACTCCCAATCACGGCCGGTTGTAATACAGCCTGGATTTGAACCAGGGTGTCTGTAGTGACACCTCAAGCACGGAGATGCAGTGCCTTAGACTGCGCCACTCAGGAGCCCATTCTTAAAATGGAAGAAGTTTGGAAAAACCAAGACTCTTCCTGGAGCTGGCCGTCCGGCCAAACTGAGCAATCGGGGGAGACGGGCCTTGGTCAGGGAGGTGACCAAGAACCAGATGGTCACTTTGACAGAGCTCCGGAGTTCCTCTGTGGAGATGGGAGAACCTTCCAGAAGGACAATAATCTCTGCAGCACTCCACCAATCAGGCTTTTATGGTAGAGTGGCCAAATAGAAGCCTCTCCTCAGTAAAAGGTACATGACAGCCCGCTTGGAGTTTGCCAAAAGGCACCTAAAGGACTCTCAGACCATACTAAACAAGATTCTCTGGTCTGATGGAACCAAGATTGAACTCTTTGGTCTGAATGCCAAGCGTCACGTCTGGAGGAAACCTGGTATCATCCCTACGGTGAAGCATGGTGGTGGCAGCATCATGCTGTGGGGATGTTTTTCAGCAGCAGGAACTGGGAGACTAGTCAGGATCGAGAGAAAAAGATGAACAGAGCAAAGCACAGAAAGACCCTTGATGAAAACCTGCTCCAGAGCACTTAGGACCTCAGACTGGGGTGAAGTTTCACCTTCCAACAGGACAACGACCCTAAGCACACAGCCAAGACATTGCAGGAGTGGCTTCAGGACAATTCTCTGAATGTCCTTGAATGTCCCAGCCAGAGCCCGGACAAACATATCTGGAGAGACCTGAAAATAGCTGTGCAGTGACGTTCCCCATCCAACCTGACAAAGCTTGAAAGGATCTGCAGAGAAGAATGAAAGAAACTCCAGAAATACAGGCGTGCCAAGCTTGTAGCGTGATACCCCAAAAAACTTGAGGATGTAATCGCTGCCAAAGGTGCTTCAACAAAGTACTGAGTAACGGGTCTAAATACTTATGTAAATGTGATATTCCATTTTTTTATTTGTAAAATATTTGCAATAATTTCCAAAATAACTGTTTTTTGCTTTGTCATTATGGGGTATTGTGTGTAGATTGTTGAGGGAAAAAAAGGTATTTAATCCATTTTAGACTAAGACTGTAACGTAACAAAATGTGAAAAACGTCAAGAGGTCTGAATACTTTCCAAATACACTGTATTCGATCTGTTCCAGAACTAGCACACCTGATTCATCAAGTCCTCGAATATGTGAATCAGGTGAGTTTTTCAGAGCTACAATAAAATTGTGAAAAGTCTGGGGTTTCCCGATGAGAGGTTTGAGAACCACTGGTCTACTTAGCGCAGTCTACTGTACTGAACTGGCTAGTGGTGTAACGGATGTGAAATAGCTAGCTAGTTAGCGGTGCGCGCTAGTGGCGTTTCAATCGGATGTTGTCACTTGCTCTGAGACCTTAAAGTAGTGGTTCCCCTTGCTCTGCAAGGGCCGCGGCTTTTGTGGAGCGATGGGTAACGATGCTTCGTGGGTGACTGTTGTTGATGTGTGCAGAGGGTCCCTGGTTCGCGCCCGGCTATGGGCGAGGGGACGGTCTAAGGTTATACGTTACAGTGGCATGGTGGTGGGTGCTGTCTGTGCTGATGAATTGGCTAGTGGCATGGTGGTGGGTGCTGTGATGGTGGGTGCTGTCTGTGCTGATGAATTGGCTAGTGGCATGGTGGTGGGTGCTGTCTTGTGGTGCTACACTGGCTAGTGGTGTGATGGTGGGTGCTGTCTTGTGGTGCTAAACTGGCTAGTGGTGTGATGGTGGGTGTTGTCTGTGGCGTTGAACTGGCTAGTGGCACGGTGGTGGGTGCTGTCTGTGGTGTTGCAGCCCTCTGCAGTGCCACAATATACAAACGGAAGATTTATGTATAGGTTGTTAATGTTTAAATGCATAGGTTATTAAAGTGTAAAATCCCATTAACTCAATGGATTGTTTCATGCCACCCCACCCAGTAATAGATGAAGTCCATTCTCATGGTTATTACTGGCTCAAAGGTATTTTCAGAGGCTACACACCCTGGAAAATACACAAGTCATAAAAAGCAGCTATATTCAAAACATCTTTGTCATGCATTTTATATTCACTCCATGGAGTTAGGCTTCAATAAATGAGTATTTCTCTTTCTTTTAAAACTGTGAAAGCTGGTTCTTTCAATTCAAAATCAATTAGTAATGCTATTCATTAAAGCAAAAGTCACTCAACACAGTCAATTAGCGATTTGCACGGAGCCGTATTCCTGGGCCTGATTACAGTAGAATATATTAGCATTGGAAGCTGAGGATTCTTGGTTCTACACAATTAGATTTAAACTACATTCTGAAAATGACATTCATGTTATTTTGAGGCAAATAACCGCAATCAGTAATATTGAATGTTTCTTTGTGCCAAATTAAATAGCTATTTAAAAAAAAGTGTCTGAATCAGGTAAAAAATGTCTGATGAAGCAGAGCACAAAACAATATGCTTCCATTGTAGATGAATTCTCAATATGTATTGCTGTGCTGTTGTGAATCTTATTCTTTTGATCACTGTTTTGTTGCATCCAATAAACAGATACTTCCTAATACAGATGAAACTTGTATACTTTCATATTGCCTCTGAATAGTCTCACCCATTATGTTCTGCATTATTGTTTGTTAACACTTAATATGGACACTTAGCCACTGCTGTCAGAAAACAACAGTGCTTTTTAGCTTGGGATGTAACAGAAGTTCAGCCCTACTTTTTCAATTAATAAAAACTTTCCTTGAGAGGAGTTTAGCCTTTCTTAGCCTGATTAGTCCCAGACAGCAGTAGGAAAAATCTGCTGCCCAAACCGGGGAAAAAAAGTATAAAAATGTATGCACTCTGCTAAATGACAAAAATGTAAAAATGTAAACACAGGAGACAATCAGGACTATGTCTCCAGTTACCATTTGTTCCCACTCTTAATATGTTGCTTTGTTTGTGTGTTGCATACTGTACCATTTTTGGCTTAGTAAAGTTTAAATTATTGTCAAACTTTTTGGCACTGTCCTAAAGTTAGTAACTTACGGGTAAGTAGTGTTTAACCCTACATTGATTGACATTATTGCGCATCAGAAAATGACCTTTAACTAATTACTGACCTGTTTTCCGCTGACAGTCAAATATGAAAAGGCCACTCTTTACATTACAAGGGGCTCAAAAGAAGAGCTGACATTTTAAGACACACATCTAAGATGGAGTAAGAACAAAGCAGATTTTGGCGATATACGTGAATTTGAATGAGCTAGGTGTCAGGAAGAGAGAAGAAAATACATGTCATTGGAGAGATGTGTATCTCCACGATACAGAGAGGCTTTTGAAGAATGTATTGATCTGCATTCATCAACATAAAGCTACCCTCATCCTGATTTCTGGTGGCATGAACAAACACACTAAAGTTTTTACCTCCCTCCAGCCAGCACCGGAAATGTCAATGTCAGCAAAGATAATGTAATGGCAAAACTGCTTAGAAGTATTTTGTTTTGCATGGTACCTTTAATTACGGAGTGAGGGTTAAAAATGTGCTTGTCTGTGACAGGATGCCGTGCACAATATTGAAAGGGGGTTGATTCAAGCACACATGAAAGGACTTGGGGTTGTCAACGGGATTTCAGCCACTTGAGTGCTAAATTATAATACAGAAAGATGACAGGGAATTCAAGCTGCCAACCTCAATTATGAAAGATGGTCTTTTATCTCTTTCCTCACTAATTACGACCAATCCTTTACTTCAGATCCCTGCTTTTAGGCCTGTGGATACATGGTTTGCCAGCCTGGTCTCATAGACTAGACGTAACATAGTAAATGTAAATCCAGGACACTCAAATTAGCAAGATACACTATATATACAAATTTGGCTATTTCATCCCCACCCATTGCTGACAGGTGTATAAAATTGAGCACACAGCCATGCAATCTCAATAGACAAACATTGGCAGTAGAATGGCCCGTACTGAAGAACTCAGCGACTTCCAACTTGGCAAAGTCATAGGATGCCACTTGTCCAACAAGTCAGTTTGTCAAATTTCTGCTCTACCAGAGCTGCCCCGGTCAACTGTAAGTGCTGTTATTCTGAAGTGGAAACGTCTAGTAGCAACAACAGCTCAACCGCAAAGTGGTAGGCCACACAAGCTCACAGAACGGGACCGCAGAGTGCTGAAGCACGTAGCACGTAAACATTGTATGTCCTCGGTTGCAACACTCACGACCGTGTTCCAAACTGCCTCTGGAAGCAAAGCACAATAACAGTTCGTTGGGAGCTTCATGAAATGGGTTTCCATGGCCGAGCAGCTGCACACAAGCCTAAGATCACCATACACAACGCCAGGCAGTCTATCAATTATCAACAACCAATTTGACAGAGCTTGAAGAATTTTGAAAATAATAATGTTCAAATGTTGCACAATCCAGGTGTGAAAAGCTCTCTACCCAGAAAGACTCATAGCTGTAATCGCTGCCATAGGTACTTCTACAAAGTATTGACTCAGGAGTGTGTATACTTATCTAAATTAGATATTTCTGTATTTCCTTTTCAATATATTTGCAAAAATAGCTAAAAACATGTTTCACTTTGTCATTATGGGGTATTATGTGTAGATAGGTGAGGCAAGAAATCCATATAATCCATTTTGAATTCAGGCTGTAACTGTCATGCCCTAACCTTAGTTATCTTTGTTTTCTTTATTATTTTGGTTAGGTCAGGGTGTGACAAGGGTGGTTGGTTTAGTTTTTGTATTGTCTAGGTGTTTTTGTCCTGTCTAGGTGTTTTTCGTCCTGTCTAAGGTTTTTGTATATCTATGGGGTTTTAGTATGTCTAGGTATAGGTTCCCAATCAGAGACAGCTGCTTATAGTTGTCTCTGATTGGGGATCCTATTTAGGTTGCCATTTTCCATTTTGGTTTTGTGGATTATTGTCTATGTGTAGTTGCATGTCAGCACTCGTGTTTATAGCTGCACAGTCGTTTTGTTATTTTGTTAGTTTGTTTGGTCTTCTTCGTTTCAATAAAGAAGAATGTATTCATCTCACGCTGCGCCTTGGCCTCCTCGTTATGACGAACATGACAGAATAACCCACCAAACAAGGACCAAGCAGTGTGAAAAGGAGGAACAGCGCTTAATGGGGAAATGGACCTGGGAGGAGATATTAGATGGAGCAGGACCCTGGACACAGCCGGGGGAGTATCGCCAACCTAAGGATGAGTTAGAGGCAGTGAAAGCGAAACGGTGATACTAAGAGGATAAATACAGGAGAATAGAGGAACAGCGAAGCCCGAGAGGCAGCCAACTCCTCGTGCTTACCGTGGGGAGCGTGTAACTGGTCAGGCACCGTGTTATGCAGAGATGCGCACGGTGTCTCCAGTGCTCTATTCTAGCCTGGTGCGCTCTATTCCAGCTCCTCGCATTTGCCTCCAACGACGGGCCACAGCCTGGAACCTCCAACGACGGGCCACAGCCTGGAACCTCCAACGACGGGCCACAGCCTGGAACCTCCAACGACGGGCCACAGCCTGGAACCTCCAACGACGGGCCACAGCCTGCAACCTCCAACGACGGGCCACAGTCCGGAACCTCCAACGACGGGCCACAGTCCACGGGTCAGTGATACAAGAGCGGACTCAGTGTAAAGAAGGGGGGCGGCGTCCAGAACCAGAGCCGCCACCGAGGTTAGATGCCCACCCAGACCCTCCCATATAGGTTTAGGTCTGCGGCTGGGAGTCCGCACCTTTGTGGGGGGGGGGGGGGGGGGGGTACTGTCACGCCCTGACCTTAGTTATCTTTGTTTTCTTTATTATTTTGGTTAGGTCAGGGTGTGACATGGGGGATTTATGTGTTTTGTCTGGTCTTGGGGTTTTGTATGTTTATGGGGTGTTTCCTGGTCTAGGTGATTATCCAAGTCTATGGTTACCTAGATTGGTTCTCAATTAGAGGCAGGTGTTTATCGTTGTCTCTGATTGGGAACCATATTTAGGCAGCCATGTTCTTTGGGTATTTTGTGGGTGGTTGTCTTCTGTCTTTGTGTCTATGCACCAGATAGGACTATTCCGGGTTTTCACATTTGTTGTTTTGTATTTTGTAGTGTTCTCGTTTATCATCTATATTAAACATGTTGAACACTAACCACGCTGCATTTTGCTCCGCCTCTCCTTCAACAGAAGAAAACCGTTACAGTACCATACAAAACATAACGTATCAAACTAATTGGAGCGTCTCTGATTTACATTTACTATGTTACGGCTAAGTCCGAGTTGGATTTGCCCACTTTTGAGATACAGGTAACTGCCAAAATAAAGAAAACGCCAACAATTAGATTGATACGTTACGTTTTGTATGGTACTGTATGTATTAATTTGTGGATGTCCATCATGCATTTCGTATGATATGTTACGAATTAGCAAAAGGTGTGATATGTTATGAAATCCAATTTGTTGTGGATAACATTAGCTAGGGGGCTGACGTGAAAGTTTTCTAGGTGTCGGCTAGGGGTTATGGGTTAAGGTTAGGGTTAGGAGTTACAGTGCCTTCATATCAGGTAACTGAGCTAAACGACTACCGCCTGTAACACTCACTTCTGTCATCATGAAGTGCTTTGAGAGGCTAGTCAAGGACCATATCACATCCACCCTACCTGACACCCTAGACACACTCTAATGTGCTTACCGCCCTAATAGGTCCACTTACTGCCCCAGTAGGTCCACAGACACTGGTTCTCGACCCCGCCCTGTGCAACTGAGTACCGGACTTCCTGACGGGCTGCCCCCAGGTGGTGAGGGTAGGTAACATCTCCACCACGCTGATCCTCAACACTGGAGCCCCACAAGGGGTGCGTTCATTAAGTTTGCGGACGACACTACAGTGGTAGGCTTGATTACCAACAACGACGAGAAAATAACCTCACACTCAACGTCAACAAAACTAAGGAGATGATTGTGGACTTCAGGAAACAGCAGAGGGAACACCCCCCTATCCACATCGATGGAACAGTAGTGGAGAGGGTAGTAAAGTTTTAAGTTCCTCGGCGTACACATCATGGACAAACTGAATTGGTCCACCCACAAGAAAGAAGGCGCAGCAACGCCTCTTCAACCTCAGGAGGCTGAAAAAATGTGTCTTGTCACCAAAAGCACTCACAAACTTCTATAGATGCACAATCGAGAGCATCCTGTCGGGCTGTATCACCGCCTGGTACGGCCACTGCACCGCCCACATCCGTAAGGCTCTCCAGAGGGTAGTGAGGTCTGCACAACGCATCACCGGTGGCAAACTACCTGCCCTCCAGGACACCTACACCACCCGATGTCACAAGAAGGCCATAAAGATCATAAAGGACAACAACCACCCGAGCCACTGCCTGTTCACCCCACTATCATCCAGAAGGCGAGGTCAGTACAGGTGCATCAAAGCAGGGCCCGAGAGACTGAAAAACAGCTTCTATCTCAAGGCCATCAGACTGTTAACCTCTTAGATCTCTAGGGGCGCTATTTCATTTTTGGATAAAAAACGTTCCCGTTTTAAGCGCGATATTTTGTCACGAAAAGATGCTCGACTATGCATATTCTTGACAGTTTTGGAAAGAAAACACTCTGAAGTTTCAGAATCTGCAAAGATTTTGTCTGTAAGTGCCCCAGAACTCATTCTACAGGCGAAACCAAGATGATGCATCACCCAGGAATTAGCAGAATTTCTGAAGCTCTGTTTTCCATTCTCTCCTTATATGGCTGTGATTGCGCAACGAATGAGCCTACACTTTCTGTCGTTCGCCCAAGGTCTTAGCAGCATTGTGACGTATTTGTAGGCATATCATTGGAAGATTGACCATAAGAGACTACATTTTCCAAGTGTCCGCCTGGTGTCCTGCGTCGAATTCGGTGCGCAATTGCCAGCTGCTTCTACTTTACCATTTGATTCAGGGGAGAAAGCATGTGTCCAAGAACGATGTATCAATGAAGAGATATGTGAAAAACACCTTGATGATTGATTCTAAACAACGTTTGCCATGTTTTCAGTCGATATTATGGAGTTAATTTGGAAAAAAGTTCGCGTTTTGAGGACTGAATTTTCGGTTTTTTTTTGGTAGCCAAATGTGATGTATAAAACGGAGCTATTTCTAATACACAAAGAATCTTTTTGGAAAAACTGAGCATCTGCTATCCAACTGAGAGTATCCTCATTGAAAACATCAGAAGTTCTTCAAAGGTAAATGATTTTATTTGAAGGCTTTTATGTTTTTGTTGAAATGTTGCGTGCTGGATGCTAACGCTAATGCTAAGGCTAAATCCTTTGTTTGCTAGCTACTGTTACACAAATTATTGTTTTCCTATGGTTGAGAAGCATATTTTGAAAATCTGAGATGACAGTTTTGTTTACAAAAGGCTAAGCTTGCGAGATGGCATATTTATTTCATTTCATTTGCGATTTTCATGAATAGTTAACGTTGCGTTATGGTAATGAGCTTGAGTCTGTATTCCTGATACCGGATCCGGTATGGGGAGTTCCAAGAGGTTAACCTCTAATGACTCCCTTCCCGCATGAGGGAGCGTAATCGTCGCTTGACACTAATTAGCATAACGCAACGGACATAAATATTCCTAGAAAATATTCCTATTCATGAAAATCAAAAATGAAATATATTGAGACACAGCTTAGCCTTTTGTTAATAACCCTGTCATCTCAGATTTTCAAAATATGCTTTACAGCCAAAGCTAGACAAGCATTTGTGTAAGTTTATCGATAGCCTAGCATAGCATTTTGTCCAGCTAGCAGCAGGTAATTTGGTCACGGAAATCAGAAAAGCTATCAAATTAAATTGTTTACCTTTGATGAGCTTCGGATGTTTTCACTCACGAGACTCCCAGTTAGATAGCAAATGTACCTTTTTTCCCAAAATATTATTTTTGTAGGCGAAATAGCTCTGTTTGTTCTTCACGTTTGGCTGAGAAATCGCCCGGAAATTGCAGTCACGAAAACGGCAAAAAATATTCCAAATTAGCTCCATAATATCGACAGAAACATGGCAAACGTTGTTTATAATCAACCCTCAAGGTGTTTTTCAAATATCTATTCGATAATATATCCATCGGGACAATTCGTTTTTCAGTAGGATCGATTGGAGTAATGGCTACCTCTGTAATTTACGCGAGAATCTCTTGCGCAATGTAGCCGCTTACGGGTATTCTTCAACATAAATGCGTAAAACTACGTCACAATGCTGTAGACACCTTCGGGAATACAGAGAAAGAGTAATCTGGTTGATAGCCCTTTCACTGCTCAATAGGGACGCATAGGAATGCAGCGCTTTCAAAACATGAGGCACTACCGGATTGGATTTTTCTCAGGCTTTCGCCTGCAACATCAGTTCTGTTATACTCACAGACAATATTTTTACAGTTTTGGAAACCTTAGAGTG
Organism: Oncorhynchus clarkii lewisi; assembly: GCF_045791955.1. NCBI lineage: Eukaryota > Metazoa > Chordata > Actinopteri > Salmoniformes > Salmonidae > Oncorhynchus > Oncorhynchus clarkii. The sequence continues at coordinate 22,208,646 of NC_092158.1, forward strand.
TTTTCTATCCTAAACTGTCAATTATATGCATATTCTAGCATCTTGTCCTGACAAAATATCCCATTTACTACGGGAATGTATTTTTTCCAAAAATGAAAATACTGCCCCCTAGTCACAACAGGTTTTTAAACAGCCACCACTAACATTGAGTGGCTGCTGCCAACATACTGACTCAACTCCAGCCACTTTAATAATGGAAATTGATGGAACTTGATGTAAAAAATGTATCACTAGCCACTTTAAACAATGCCACTTAATATAATGTTTACATACCCTACATTACTCATCTCATATGTATATACTGTTCTCTATATCATCTACTGCATCTTGCCATCTTTATGTATCACTAGCCACTTTAAACTGTGTCACTATGTTTATATACCCTACATTACTCATCTCATATGTACTGCATCTTGCCTATGCCATTCTGTACCATCACTCATTCATATATCTTTATGTACATATTCTTTATTCCTTTACACTTGTGTGTATAAGGTAGTAGTTGTGGAATTGTTAGGTTAGATTACTCGTTGGTTATTACTGCATTGTCGGAACTAGAAGCACAAGCATTTCGCTACACTCGCATTAACATCTGCTAACCATTTGTATGTGACAAATAAAATTTGATTTATTAATGTTGGGCTACCACGAGCCATAACAGCTTCCATGCACCTTAGCATAGATTCTACAAATGGAACTTTATCGGAGGGATGCGACACTATTCTTCAATGAGAAATTCCATCATTTGGTGTTTTGTTGATGGTGGTGGAAAACACTATCTCAGGCGCCGCTCCATAATCTCCCATACATGTTCAACTGGGTTGAGATCTGGTGGCTGAGACGGCCATGGCATATGGTTTACATAATGTTCATGCTCATCAAACCATTCAGTGACCACTTGTGCCCTGTGGATGGGGGCATTGTCATCCTATTGGGGCATAGCCACGGTAGCCAAAATTTTGGCCAAAATAATGGCCTGCCCAGCATTTCTATGCATGACCTTAAGGACGATGGGGTTTTAATTGCTTAATTAACTCAGGAACCACACCTATGTATAAGCACAGGTGTTCAATATACTTTGTATCACTCATTTACTCAAGTGTTCCCATTAGTTTGGCAGTTGCCTGTATATCATGATAAAAACACAGAGTTTCAACCATGAAACGAGAGGGTGGACATTATAAAAAGATTTATGTGGGAATGGTGAGGATGATGAATGGTTGGATTTACATTTGATGGTTGATATGATATCTTTGGCTGGTGGATGTAGGTTCTGACTCTTAAACTTCCAAATGTCTTGGTGGCCCACACGCAAGATGTAAAACTTAATCTTACTTAGCTATCTTACTAGTATGATGTAGCTCGTGTCAATGAACCTGAGCAAGGCCAGCCAACGGTAATGGTCATCACTGAGATAACTGTGTTGACTTGCAAGTGCTCCATAATGCTCTAAATTACATTGTGTTGGTTCAATACCATTTATCCAAACTATATTATTCTGTAATTTAACACAACTAATTTCACTTTACTGCAGGGCTGTGCAGATCATCACTGAGATAACTGTGTTGACTTGCAAGTGCTCCATAATGCTCTAAATTACATTGTGTTGGTTCAATACCATTTATCCAAACTATATTATTCTGTAATTTAACACAACTAATTTCACTTTTACCGCAGGGCTGTGCAGTCATCCAACGTATGAGCTATTTTTCAAACACCTTAATTATTTTCTAAGGACGTCCTCAAATTGTAATATATTAGGATGTGATCTAATTTTTTTTCAATTTACTCTAGTCACACTCAGCTAGGCACTTGACAGACGGCTCTCTGGGAGCCCCAATAAATCTTTAACTTAAATAGAGTGTTAAATCACTGCCTGCCTCCTCCTCCTCCTTCGTCACACTCCACCGATAGGGGACACAGCAAGGGGACAGTAGAATAAGATATTGTGTGTATACTGTAGGTGACATTCCAAGCGATCCAGCTCGCAGGTTCTATGAATATGACACAGCATCGATTTTCTCCACGAAGTGCAATTCTTTGCTTGGCAGCTCAGATAGAAAGGGGGGCTGTGATTATGTAGAGCGGCCCAGCCCCTTATGTGACTCTTATCAACACTCTATGCGAGAGGGTTAATCTTCTCAGGAATTCAGGCTTCCCTGTGTTATCGCTCCATCCCCCAACCTGTCACACTTCTGGGTAGCAGAGGTTCTGTTGTTTTTCCATCCTGTGGGTCTGGTGTCTGATTGGAAGTTAACTCACCAGTAATGCTACTGGTCATCAACTCAAACTCCAAACAAGTCAGATGCCTATAAAAGGGACTTCGCTTCATAGCCCTTTTCTATTTTTTGTTCCTGACCTGTGCTGGTGAGATACCTACACTGTCTTTCTCTCTCCCCCCCAGGGGCTCTTGGGGCATGGCCTTTCAGACTATGAGTTCGCTCTCTCTCTGATCATGCTCAGTATAATGCCTTGTAATTCTTGTTAATGCTTTGTAACTTAAGTTTATGCCTTGTATAATGTATCGTTCATTGTACAAAGTAATTAAATACACTCGAGAATTAAATTCTCAGACATTTCTTGATTACCTATTACTGTAACTCAACTGTAGCCTCGTGCATATTGCGAAATCTTATGGAGTCAGATAATTAATTGAATTGACTTTGTTAGCATACAAATGACAGTCTTGTTATGGGGCGCATGTGATATATATATACATAATATAATATACACATCAAATATTACCCCACAACAATTCAAATACTGCCTTTTGTCTTTTGGCTAATCCGGAGAATTCAATAGAATATAATGAGAATATAATGTGACAATGCTCAATAATGTATGTTATATAGTGAATGAGAGCTAATGCTTAGGCTTTAGTTCATTGGGTGAACACAGTTTTTAAGCTTGGTCAGTAAGGCATGTGCAACGGTAATTACAACCATGTTGCATTGTAGCATAAGCATTGCTACATTGCTCTGTTCATGCTAATACTGCTTAATATTTGATTCACACTAATCATCATATTGCCTTATCTGCCCTGCACATACCTGCCCTGAGTGTCCTCTTCCCTTGCAGCATCCTCTCCAGGCTAGAGTGCTGATTGCCTCAGTGTGACGATTGGCTGCTGCAAATATGGAGGCTTCTCTCCCTGGGGTGCTCATTAGCCCGGAGTATTTGTCACTAGGCCTAGGTAACACTGACAGATAAGCAAGGTTCTGCATCTATATGCCAGCAAATAAAGCGGCAGTACGCGTTTCTCAAATCTGTTGTCGTTATTGGCCAAGGAACAGAATTCATTAAAGGTTCATTAATTTTCTCAGGCATGTTGCAGTGATTATGAAAGTAGATGAAGGATTCTACTCACGTTCGACAGTAAAATATAGTCAAGAAGGGACATGGTTTTAAAAAAAAAACAGCAGATCGTTTTCTTTTTGGGAATCTTAGTACCAAGATACTGCTTTGAAGCCCAAAAACATATTACCAATGAATTTGATTCTGAGAGCTAAGACTTGACACCAACAACTTATGATAGCATTGCAATCATACCTTTGTTGTCTCCACACCACCTCTTCTGACAAATTCCCTACATTTGTAAATGCATGTATATTGCATTCCCAAGCATGGGCATGGATGGTTAATTTATCAAATAAAATCGTTGTGTTCTTAATGTTCTATGTCATCACACTGCAATTTCTCATCTCCCACAAAGCCAGAACCTTTCCTAATTTTCTCTCACATTCAATGGTTACTAACAAGTCCCTGTGAGGCTGCACGTAAAATCTGTTCCCTTATCTCTCCTTCACATGGGGTGGTGAGGAACATAATTATTACAGCTGTATTAAAATGAAGACTATAAAAACACTGAGCGCTTATCTGTAAGGATGCCAGACAGTGATTCTGCTAAATGTCAGGGAATCATATCTATAGACTTCATGTAAATCACTTCGTGATAGCCTAGCCACGCACAATACCTCTCACAATTAGAAATTAACTCATTAAACATTGGAATAAGCTGGCTGACGATTGATGCCATATTCAGCTGTCAAATCACAGTGGTAAATTCCCCTCCTCATACAGGGTAGGTCTATAATCCAGACTTTTCTCATTCATTTTTTTGGGGGGGGGGGATTTCTACTATCAGTATCATCTGACATGTTCCCATCTGCAAAAGCGTAGAGTATGGAGGAGCATGTACTCTGTGGAGTGGAGTCTCCTCAGTCATCTCCGACAGCATGTGAAATGCTCCATTAAGGATCTAATGAATCAGCACTTGAAGCGCCTGCCGTAGGCTCCCCTATCTTTAGCTGTTTATGACACACATAGGTTTATCTAACTCATGGCTGGCCTCTGATTTACAGTCCCAATCTATCAGTGGTTAGTGAGCTTTTTATGGTGGTGCATGTGAAAGGCCCATATTATTGTGTCTGCAGTCTAGTCTGGGGTTGAAGACAAGCACAACCTTTACTATGAAAAATGGTAAACATTATGTACCTCTCATGGTTTAATATAGCCCATCAGACTCAGAGTTTAATAAATAATATTAATATATGTATTTTATATACCACATTTCATTACACAAAGATAATCTCAACAGAACAAAAATCAAATGTAGGGTTTAGATACTGAGTACAGTTGCCTGGGTTGCGTCCATACATACAGAACAAAAAAACTTAACGACTGGGTTGCGTCACTGGCAACCAAACCCATAGAACGAACGACCAGCCGGCTTGGTAGGAACCCTAGATTTGTGTCAGGACTATATCTCATAGAATAGAATAATAATAATCTCATAGTATGAATCAATGAATCAAAATAACCTTTTTAATTAAAATATGTCAGTCATTATTTGAATATGTTGGTAACCCGTTGTATAAGTGATAATGCCCTCGAAGCCGGTGTTTGACACGGTTTGCAGGCCCATGACTTCGTCTCGGGTATAACAACACCCAGGCCAAAATCAAATCAAATCAAACTATATTTGTCACATGCGCCGAATACAACAAGTGTAGAGCTTACCTTGAAATGTTTACTTTAAGGCCAAAAGTGCAGTTCAAGAAGAGTTAAGAAAATATTTACCAAATAAACTAAAGTAAAAATTTTTAAAAAGTAACACAATAACATTACAATAACGAGGCTATAAACAGGGAGTACCTGTACTGAGTTAGTGTGCGGGGGTACAGGTTAGAGGTAATTTGTACATGTAGGTAGGGGTGAAGTGACTATGCATAGATAATAAACAGCGAGTAGCAGCAGTGTACAAACCAAATGGAGGGGGAGTCAATGTAATTGTTTGAGTGGCCATTTGATTAATTGTTCAGCAGTCTAATGGCTTGGGGGTAGAAGCTGTTAAGGAGCTTTTTGGTCCTAGACTTGGCCATCGGGTACTGCTTGCCGTATGCTAGCAAACAAAACAGTCTATGACTTCGGTGCCTGGAGTCTGACAATTTTAGGGGTTTTCCTCTGATACCGCCTATTATATAGGTCCTGGATTGCAGGAAGCTTGGAGCCAGTGATGTACTGGGCCGTACACACTACCCTCTGTACCGCATTACGGTCAGATGCCGAGCAGTTGCTATACCAGGTGGTGATGCAATCTCAATGGTGCAGCTGTAGAATTTTTTGAGGATCAGGCAAATCTTTTCAATCTCCTGAGGGGGAAAAGGTTTTGTTGTGCCCTCTTCACGACTGTCTTGGTGTGTTTGGACCATGATAGATCGTTGGTGATGTGGACACCAAGGAACATGAAACTCTTGACCTGCTCCACTACAGACCCGCTGATGTTAATGGGGGCCTGTTTGGCCCGCCTTTTCCTTTAGTCCACGATCAGCTCCTTTGTCTTGCTCACATTGAGGGAGAGGTTGTTGTCCTGGCACCACACTGCCAGTTCTCTGACCTCTTCCCTATACGCTGTCTCATCGTTGTCAGTGATCAGGCCTACCACTGTTGTGTCGTCAGTAAACTTAATGATGGTGTTGGAATCGTGTTTGGCCACGCAGTCGTAGGTGAACAGGGAGTACAGGAGGGGACTAAGTACACACCCCTGAGGGGCCCAAGTGTTGAGGTTCAGCATGGAAGACGTGTTGTTGCCTTCCCTTACCACCTGAGGACGACCCGTCAGGAAGTCCAGGATCCAGTTGCGGAGGGAGGTGTTTAGTCCCAAGGTCCTTAGCTTAGTAATGAGCTTCGTGGGCACTATGGTGTTGAACGCTGAGCTGTAGTCAATGAACAGCATTCTCACATAGCTCACATTCCTTTTGTCCAGGTGTGAAAAGACAGTGTGGAGTGCGATTAGATTGCGTCATCCGTGGATCTGTTGGGGCGGTTTGCGAATTGGAGTGGGTCTAGGGTATCCGGGAGGATGCTGTTGATGTGAGCCATGACCAGCCTTTCAAAGCACTTCATGGCTACCGACATGAGTGCTATGGGGGGTAATCATTTTGGCAGGTTACCTTCGCTTCCTTGGGCACAGAGACTATGGTGGTCTGCTTGAAACATGTAGGTATTACAGACGCGGTCCGGGAGAGTTTGAAAAACATTTGCCAGTTGGTCCACGCATGTTTTGAGTACACATCCTGGTAATCCATCTGGCCCCGCGGCTTTGTGAATGTTGACCTGTTTGAAGGTTTTGCTCACATCGGCTACCGATAGCGTTATCACACAGTCATCCGGAACAGCTGGTGCTCTCGTGCATGCTTCAGTGTTGCTTGCCTCTGTGCGAGCATTAAAGGCATTTAGCTTATCCGGTAGGCTCGTGTGACTGGGCAGCTCATGTCTGGGTTTCCCTTTGTATTCCGTAATAGTTTTCAACCCCTGCCAGGGCTGGTGTAGTAGGATTCAATCTTAATCCTGTATTGACGCTTTGCTTGTTTGATGGTTCGTCTGAGGTTATAGTGGGATTTCTTATAGGCGTCTGGATTAGTGTCCCTCTCCTTGAAAGTGGCAGCTCTAGCCTTTAGCTCGATGCGAATGTTGCCTGTAATCCATGGCTTCTGGTTGGGATATGTTCATACGGTCACTGTGTGGGGACGATGTCGTCAATGCACTTAATGATGAAGCCAATAACTTAGGTGGGAAACTCCTCAATGCCATTGGATGAATCCCGGAACATATTCCAGTCTGTGCTAGCAAAACAGTCCTGTAGCGTATCATCCGCATCATCTGACCACTTCCATATTGAGCGAGTCACTGGTACTTCCTACTTTAGTTTTTGCTTCAAAGCAGGAATCAGGAGGTTAGAATTAAGGTCATATTTGCCAAATGGAGGGCGGGGGAGAGCTTTGTATGCATCTCTGTGTTTGGAGTAAAGGTGGTCAAGAGTTTTTTTTCTCCTCTGGTTGCACATGTGACATGCTGGAAAAAATTTGGTAAAACTGACTTAAGTTTGCCTGTATTAAAGTCCCCGGCCATTAGGACCGCCGCTTCTGGGTGAGCATTTTGTGGCCTTATAGAGTTGGTTGAGTGTGGTTTTTGTTGCCAGCTTCGATCTGTGGTGGTTAATAGACGGCTACGAATAATATAGATGAGAACTCTCTTGGTAGATAGTGTGGTCTACAGCTTATCATAAGGTACCTCACCTCAGGGGAGCATGTCACATCTGCTCCTGCCACATCCCCTAGTGGACATCCGGTGTCTCCATGACCTGCAGCCATTCCCCCGTACACTCTCTCTCTCCCTCTCCCTCTCCCTCTGTGTGTGATTGTGTGGTTGGAGACAGGTATGCTGGAGTCAGAGCAGATCCCCACCAGCTGCAACCCACTGCAACCCGACCTCTGCAAATACTCAGTCCTGCCACTTCCACTCTGTCAGATCGTGATCTCTGTTCAGTCAGTCATGCTTCTAGCTATTTGTTGTAATTTAAGATCCTGTAACCTGCTGTGCCTGTTTCCCTAACTGATGCTGTTTATCCAAATCAAATCAAATGTAATTTGTCATATACAAATGGTTAGCCAATGTTAATGCGAGTGTAGCAAAATGCTTGTGCTTCTAGTTCCAACAATGCAGCAATAACCAACAAGTAATCTAACCTAACAATTCCACAACTACTACCTTATACACACAAGTGTAAAGGGATAAAGAATATGTACATAAAGATATATGAATGAGTGATGGTACAGAATGGCATAGGGAAGACGCAGTAGATGGTATAGAGTACAGTATATGAGATGAGTAATGTAGGGTATGTAAACATAAATGGGGCATTGTTTAAAGTGGCTAATGATACATGTATTACATAAAGATGGCAAGATGCAGTAGATGATATAGAGTACAGTATATACATATGAGATGAGTAATGTAGGGTATGTAAACATTATATTAAGTGGCATTGTTTAAAGTGGCTAGTGATACATTTTTTACATAAAGATTGCAAGATGCAGTAGATGATATAGAGTACAGAATATCATTTCCATTATTAAAGTGAGCTGGAGTTGAGTCAGTATGTTGGCAGCAGCCACTCAATGTTAGTGGTGGCTGTTTAACAGTCTGATGGCCTTGAGATAGAAGCTGTTTTTCAGTCTCTCGGGCCCTGCTTTGATGCACCTGTACTGACCTCGCCTTCTGGATGATAGCGGGGTGAACAGGCAGTGGCTCGGGTGGTTATTGTCCTTGATGATCTTTATGGCCTTCCTGTGACATCGGGTGGTGTAGGTGTCCTGGAGGGCAGGTAGTTTGCCCCCGGTGATGCGTTGTGCAGACCTCACTACCCTCTGGAGAGCCTTACGGATGTGGGTGGAGCTGTTGCCGTACCAGGCGGTGATACAGCCCGACTCGATTGAGTATCTGTAGAAGTTTGTGAGTGCTTTTGGTGACAAGCCGAATTTCTTCAGCCTCCTGAGGTTGAAGAGGTGCGCCTTCTTCACAATGCTGTCTGTGTGGGTGGACCAATTCAGTTTGTCCGTGATGTGTACGCCGAGGAACTTAAAACTTACTGCCCTCTCCACTACTGTCCCGTCGATGTGGATAGGGGGGGTGCTCCCTCTGCTGTTTCCTAAAGTATACAATCATCTCCTTTGTTTTGTTGATGTTGAGTGTGAGGTTATTTTCCTGACACCACACTCTGAGGGCCCTCACCTCCTCTTTGTAGGCTGTCTTGTCGTTGTTGGTAATCAAGCCTACCACTGTAGACCCAGGGTCTCGAGCTTGATGACGAGTTTGGAGGGTACTATGGTGTTAAATGCTGAGCTGTAGTCAATGAACAGCATTCTCACATAGGTATTCCTCTTGTCCAGATGGGTTAGGGCTGTGTGCAGTGTGGTTGCGATTGCGTCGTCTGTGGACCAATTGGGGCGGTAAGCAAATTGGAGTGGGTCTAGGGTGTCAGGTAGGGTGGAGGTGTTATGGTCCTTGACTAGTCTCTCAAAGCACTTCATGATGACGGAAGTGAGTGCTACGGGCGGTAGTCGTTTAGCTCAGTTACCTTAGCTTTCTTGGCAACAGGAACAATGGTGGCCCTCTTGAAGCATGTCGGAACAGCAGACTGGGATAAGGATTGATTGAATATGTCCATAAACACACCAGCCAGCTTGTCTGTGCATGCTCTGAGGACGCGGCTGGGGATGCCGTCTGGGCCTGCAGCCTTGCGAGGGTTAACACGTTTAAATGTTTTACTCACGTCGGCTGCAGTGAAGGAGAGTCCGCAGGTTTTGGTAGTGGGCCGTGTCAGTGGCACCTCTATTGTCCTCAAAGCGAGCAAAGAAGTTATTTAGTCTGTCTCGGAGCAAGACATCCTGGTCCAAGACATCCTGGTCTTTTTGTAATCCGTGATTGACTGTAGACCCTGCCACATACCTCTTGTGTCTGAGCCTTTGAATTGCAACTCTACTTTGTCTCTATACTGATGCTTAGCTTGTTTGATTGCCTTGCAGAGGGAATAGCTACACTGTTTGTATTCGGTCATGTTTCCGGTCACCTTGCCCTGGTTAAAAGCAATGGTTTGCTCTTTCAGTTTTGCGCGAATTCTGCCCTCAATCCACGGTTTCTGGTTGGGGAATGTTTTAATAGACGCTGTGGGTACGACATCGCCAATGCACTTTCTAATGAACTCACTCACCGAATCAGCGTATTCGTTAATGTTGTTGTTGTACGCAATGCGGAACATATCCCAATCCACGTGATCGAAGCAGTCTTGAAGCGTGGAATCCGATTGGTCGGACCAGCGTTGAACAGACCTGAGCGCCGGAGCTTCTTGTTTTAGTTTCTGTCTGTAGGCTGGAAGCAACAAAATGGAGTCGTGGTCAGCTTTTCCGAAAGGAGGGCGGGGGAGGGCCTTACATGCGTTGCAGAAGTTAGAATGACAAGGATCCAGGGTTTTACCAGCCCTGGTTGCCCAATCGATATGCTGATAGAGTCTTGTTTTCAGATTAGCCTTGTTAAAATCCCCAGCTACAATGAATGCAGCCTCAGGATATATGGTTTCCAGTTTACATAAGAGTCAAATAAGGTTTGTTCAGGGCCATTGATGTGTCTGCTTGGGGGGGAATATATATGGCTGTGATTATAATCGAAGAGAATTCCCTTGGTAGATAATGCGGTCGACATTTGATTGTGAGGAATTCTAAGTCAGGTGAACAGAAGGACTTGAGTTCCTGTATGTTGTTAGGATCATACCACGTCTCGTTAATCATAAGGCATAACCCCCACCCTTCTTCTTACCAGAAAGATGCTTGTTTCTGTCGGCGCAATGGTTGAAGAAACCAGCTGGCTGCACCGACTTCGATAGCGTCTCTCGAGTGAGCCAGGTTTCCGTGAAACAAAGACGTTACAGTCACTCTGGAATGCTACCCTTGCTCGGATTTCATCAACCTTGTTGTGAAGAGACTGGACATTGGCGAGTAGTATGCTAGGGAGTGGTGCGCGATGTGCCCGTCTCCAGAGTCTGACCAGAAGGCCGCTTCGTTTGCCACTTTTAAGGCGACATTGTTTAGGTTCGCCGGCTGGGATCCGATCCATTGTCCTGGGTGGAAGGCACAGGATCCGCTTAGGGAAAGTCATATTCCTGGTCGTAATGATGGTGACTTGACGTTGCTCTTATATTCAGTAGTTCCTCCCGACTGTATGTAATGAAACCTAAGATTACCTGGGGTACCAATGTAAGAAATAACACGTAAAAAAAGAAAATACTGCATAGTTTCCTAGGAACGTGAAGTGAGGCGGGCCATCTCTGTCGGCGCCGGAATTAATCCTCATCCATTCACTGCAGTTTTGCAGTTTTGGGTTATTTTAATAATGGATTTAATGGTGCTCCGTGGGATGTTCAAATTTTGTTTCACGTTTTTTATAACCCAACCCTGATCTGTACTTCTCCACAACTTTATCCCTGACCTGTTTGGCGAGCTCATGTCTTCGTGGTGCCGCTTGCTTGGTGGTGCCCCTTGCCTAGTGGTGTTGCAGACACTGGGACCTTTCAGAACCGGTGTATATATACTGAGATCATGTGACAGATCATATGACACCTAGACTGCATGCAGGTGGACATTATTTTAACTAATTATGTGACTTCTGAAGGTAATTGGTCGCACCAGATCTTATTTAGGGGCTTCATAGCAAAGGAGTGAATACATATGCACGCACCACTTTCGTATTTGATTTTTTAGACATTTTTTAAACAAATTATTTTTTTCATTTCACTTCACCAATTTGGACTATTTTGTGTATGTCCATTACATGAAATCCAAATAAAAATCCATTTAAGTTACAGGTTGTAATGCAACAAAACAGGAAAAATACCAAGGGGGATGAATACTTTTGCAAGGCACTGTAGATATGTACATATAGGTACTGGTAAAGTGACTAGGCAACAGGATATATAATAAGTAGTAGCAGCATCGTATGTGCTGAGTCAAAAAAGTTAGCGCAAAGGGTAGCTACTTGATTAACTTCTTATGGGCAGGTGGGATGGTAGCGTCCCACCTGGCCAACATCCGGTGAAATTGCAGAGAGCCAAATTCAAACTACAGAATTATAAATATTTAACTTTCATATAATCACAAGTGTAATACATCAAAATAAAGCTTAAGCTCTAGTTAATCCAGCCTCTGTGTCAGATTTCAAAAAGGCTTTACGGCGAAAGCACACCATGCGATTATCTGAGGACAGCACCTGCATACAAAACCATGAAAAACATATTTCAACCAGGCAGGTGCGACTCGAAAGTCAGAAATAGCAATATAAAAAATGGCTTACCTTTGATGATCTTCTTCTGTTGGCACTCCAAAATGTCCCAGTTACATCACAAATGGTCCTTTTGTTCGATAATGTCCTTGTTAATATTCATAGAACTCATTTTAGCTGGCGCACTTCAGTCAATAATCCACCCAGTTTCCCTCCATCAAAATGCATACAAAATTAATCCCAAATGTTACTAATAAACAAGTCAAACAACGTTTATAATGAAACCTTAGGTACCCTAAAATGTAAATTAACAATTACATTTAAGACGGAGAATCATTATTGTCTTTACCGGAGAAAAATACCAAAGAACGAGCTCTCATTCACACGCTTGGAAACACTACAGCCAAAATGGGACCTATAGCCACCTATAAAAACTACAATTTCTGGCTAATTTTTCTAAAAACCAGCCTGAAACTCTTTCTAAAGACTGGTGACATTTAGTGGAAGCCCTAGGAACTGCAATCTGGGAGGACTATGCCTTATAATAAAAGTGACAGCGATTGAAAATAGTGGTAGGCTGTATGTTTTTTCGGGGGGGGTGGCTTGTCCTCAGGGTTTCGCCTACCATATCAGTTCTGTTATACTCACAGACATTATTTTAACAGTTTTAGAAACTTTAGAGTGTTTTCTATCCAAATCTAACAATTATATCATATCCTAGCTTCTGGGCTTGAGTAACAGGCAGTTTACTTTGGGCACACTTTTCATCTGGACGTGAAAATACTACCCCCCACCCAAGAGAGGTTAACTATTTAGCAGTCTTCTGGTTTGTGGGCAGAAGATGTTCAGGGTCCTGTTGGTTCCAGACTTGGTGCATTGGTACTGCTTGCCGTGCGGTAGCAGAGAGAACTGCTACTTGGGTGGCTGGGTGACTTGGGTGGCTGGAATCTTTGACCATTTTTAGGGCCTTCCTCTTGTTGGCAGGGAGTTCAGCCCGAGTGATGTACTAAACATGTGATAAACAGTGATAAACATGTGACCTACTCTTTAACAGTCCAAGGTTATCTCTGTATGCTGGAAAACACCAGCAGGGGTCATAACTCATTTTTGCAACATCCACAAAATTTCACTATTGACTTGAAAAACACAGAGGACATAATTGTTCATGCCATCCAGGATCCTGCAAGGTTGGCAATCAATCATACTGCCCACTGCTGATAAAACATAAAAAAGAATGAGACAAACAAAGCCAAACAATATGGATTTATTTGGCCAGACAAGACGGCCATTTCATGAGAAGATTGTCAATGTTTCTGATTTCGATATTTAATTTGGTTCTACTATAAAAGTGATTAAGCGCCAAATACATCTATGAAAATTATGTTTATTAAATTGCCAGCCTAAACCATTGACAGGGAAGGACTTAATTTGATCAAATCCACACTAAAACAAGAATAGCATGTGGTAACACACAGAATGTGCCCTTCTTGAATTCGTTAATCTGGTGAGGGTGTGGAAGTCAACACCCCCAAGTTTACTTTTTGTAAACCACTGGCAAACAGATGACTAGGATATAGGGTTGCAAAATTTCTATAAATTCCCTGTTTTTTCCAGAAATCCTGGTTGGAGGATTACGGATTTCCTGCTTATTCCCTCCTGATTCCAGGAATCCTCCAACTAGGATTTTGGGAAAACCAGGGAATTTATTGAAAGGTCCCGTAATTTTTCAACCGTACTAAGACAACTACATCGTCTTGAACAATAGTGTAAAAACATGAGTAGGGGACAGCAATCAGAGAATGACTCAACTAATCTGTCCTCAACTAAATCTTTAACAAACAAGTTTCATTACATTTGATTTGGCTGAGATAACGTGTGAGTAAACATTCAGGTTGCAGTAATGTTGTAAACAAGCACAAGATAATATACTTTATTAAAATTAAGAGAAGATTCATTTAGATTAATTCACTTTGACGGCCAGTTAGCATTAATGATGATACATTATCTACACAATCTCAACGTCATGAGACAGCAATCACATTCCATTAATCTGAATCTATTACAATTACATACATATGGTAGGAAATGTTCAATTTACCAAGTTGTCTGGCGCGTTGATGATCGGGAAAAATACCCACAATCTAAAGTGCATTTGATTGGCCATGCATATTTCAGTTTAAAATGATGCCCTGTATATCATTTGATTATAGTTAACGTGAGGACTGTATGTATAGCCCCGGGGGAACACATTTGCTCCAATAAATAATTGCTTTAATTTATCACACTCAATGTCACTTTGTGTTAACAGTCATTAAGTACCCCCTTAGCACTGTTGAATGGGGGAGACCAGTGGCTGCACTCAAAAGCCATATTATCCTTAACCATTGCATAGATTTAGATCTTACTGTATGTTCAAAGCTTGCGTAGATTGCTTAGATTGGTTGTTGCCAATAGACAGCTCTTATGATCAACAATTTCTTTAGCACCCTTTCACTCAAGCAAGCATAATGTACATTAGAACTGTGTATCTAATCTATATACAGTAGGCCAAGGTCATAAGCATTTCAAAACAACTTCAACTAAGTGCACATGTTATACAATGTGATACATGCTGGCCAGTGGCGGTCAGTGATGTTTAAGATGAGGGAGGACAATTGTTTTATTAATGAGTATTGTCAAGACTTCCACCGAAGGTGGCTCCTCTGCCTGTTCGGGCGGTGCTCTGCGGTTGTCTTCTCTGGTCTACTAGCTGCCACCTTTTCCTTTTCTGTTTGTTATGTCTTATTGGTTGCACCTGTTTCTTGTTTAAGTTTTGGTTCAGGACTATTTAAGCCTGTTAGGCCCGCCTGCTTTTGTGTGGGCTTGTTCTCTGTTCTCTAGGTTGGTTGTGTGTTATGTTCACTGACTGTTTGGTGCCCAGTTTTGGGTTAGACATATTTGTTTTCGCCTGTGGTTTTTGGCGTTACTTTTGGATACCGTAATAAAGTTTGGTTTCTCCCATTATTCCTCTGCTCTCTGCGCTTGACTCCGCACCCACCACTCCTGGCTGTGTGACAAGCATGGCCGTATTTCTATTATAGCATATTGGTTGACTGCCATTCATATTCCATTCACCCATCTCAATGTAACATCAATAGGTTTAGGCTACTTGTCACGTGTGCTTCCTCTCTGGCATCTAGGTCACCAGGCTGCTCATTAGGGCGGACAACTGTCACCAGCGTTAGGCGCATAATGGCATTCACCTGGACTCCATCACCTCCTTGATTACCTGCCCTTTATATGTCACTCCCTTTGGTTTCTTCCACAGTCGTCATTGTTCCTGTTTTATGTCGGTGCGCTGTTTGTGTTTCCTTGTTTTGTTCTTTTATTTATTCAATGTATTCACTCCCTGAACTTGCTTCCCAACTTTCAGCGTACATCGTTACAGAATTACGACTCATCAAAGGGAAGCCTCAGTGAGTGTTGTTTTGTTTTTGTTTTGGGGGTGATGTCGGGTCCATGTGTTGGAGCAGGAGCTAACTGGGAGGCCTCATCCGGTTTGTAGGCTCCCATGTGTACTGTCATGTGTGCTTTCTCTCCGGCCTCTAGGTCACCAGGCTGCTCGTTAGGGAGCACACCTGTCACCAGCGTTAAGCGCATAATGACATTCACCTGGACTCCATCACCTGCCCTTTATATGTCACTCCATTTGGTTTCTTCCTCAGGTTTCTTCCTGTTCTATGTCGGTGCGCTGTTCGTGTTCTTATTTTGTTCTTCTATTTATTAAATGTATTCACTCCCTGAACTTGCTTCCAGACTTTCAGTGTACATCGTTACGCTACTAAATGATACTCAAATGTTCCAGGTTGATACTCTAATGTTTTAGGTTGCTAAAAAAAATTGTAATCAAGATGACATACAGTGACATATTCAATAAAGCCTTGCACACTCTTGCCTGCATCTAGCTGGTCTATATATGTTTATCCCCGTTTCGTTCCGTTGCTTCCGTTTAAGAAAAGATTTTCAGCAGAATCGGAGGTATGAATACACCCTTTTTCACACACAAAGTCAGTTCACTAGCTCGTTGTATAATTCCTTCTCGCATCTACGCGCTCTCCTCCTCTCACCTTTTCCCTTCACTTGTGGACTTCAGTGCACAACACATCAGTTGTCTGTGACCAGGTGAAAAAAACATTCCAAGCTGAACGTTCATATCATAATCGCTAACCGCTACACACAGGTTACATTGTTGTCACCATACAAGGTAATGTCATAGTCAACATAGCTACTAGAACTAACATGTGAGTAAACCCGCTACAATCATGCAGTACAGTGTACAGTCAGCAATCAGTTTAGCAGTTACACCGGCAGGCCCGGGTGACAATAAATTCATAAAACCAAAAGGTTACCTTGACTTAGAGTTCCAGTGTTGGATAGCCATTGCCAGCTAGCTAACATAGCATCCCTCTCTGTTTGAGCCGAGTGATTGAGTAGGCTAAACTAGCTAGCTGCATTCGCTAGATATACTGAATAAAAATATAAACACAAAATGCAAGAGTTACTGAGTTACAGTTCATATAAGGAAATCAGTCAATTGAAATAAACTCATTAGGCCCTAATCTATGGATTTCACATGACTGGGAATACAGATATGCATCTGTTGGTCACAGATACCTTAAAAAAAAGGTAGGGGCGTAGATCAGACAACCAGTCAGTATCTGGTGTGACCACCATTTGCCTCATGCCGTGCTACACATCTCCTTCTCGCAGAGTTGATCAGACTGTTGATTGTGGCCTGTGGAATGTTGTCCCACTCCTCTTCAATGGCTGTGCGAAGTTGCTGGAAACATGGGGTCGTCCATTATCATGATGAAACATGGGGTGATGGCGGTGGATGAATGGCAAAACAATGGGCCTCAGGATCTGGTCACGGTATCTCTGTGCATTCAAATTGCCATCAATAAAATGCACTTGTGTTCATTGTCCGTAGTTTAGGCCTGCCCATACCATAACATCACCGCTAGCATGGGGCACTCTGGTCACAACATTGACATCAGCAAACCGCTCGCCCACACGATGCCATACACGTGGTCTGCGGATCTGAGGCCAGTTTGACATACTGCCAAATTCTCTAAAACGACGTTGGAGGTGTCTTATGGTAGAGAAATTAACATATTATCTGGCAACAGTTCTGGTGGATATTCTTGCAGTCAGCATGCCAATTGTACGCTCCCTTAAACCTTGAGACATCTGTGGCATTGTGTTGCGTGACAAAACTGCACATTTTAGAGTGGCCTTTTATGTTCCCCTCTACAAGCTGCACCTTTGTAATGATCATGCTGTTTAATCAGCTTCTTGGTTTGTTTATCTTGGCAAAGGAGAACCATTTTAGAGAAATACAATTTTTGTGCGTATGGAAAATTTGTGGAATCTTTTATTTCAGGTCATGAAACATGGAACCAACACTTTACATGTTGTGTATATATTTTTGTTCAGTGAAAGCAAAAGTGAAAAAAATACAACTAAATATAGCTCTCTCGCTCTCACTTCTCTTCCATTTTGAAATAAATTAATTTGTTGATGCTAGCTTATAATTTCTCTGATCCTTTGTTTGGGATGGACAACATGTCAGTTCATGCAGTTCATGGTGTAAGGGCTGTGCTTTGGGAAAGTGGGTGGGGTTATATTCTGCCTGTTTGCCCTGTCCGGGGGTATCGTCAGATGGGGCCACAGTGTCTCCCGACCCCTCAGCCTCCAGCATTTATGCTGCAATAGTTTGTGTCAGGGGACTAGGGTCAGTCTGTTATATCTGGAGTATTTTTGCTGTCTTATCAGGTGTCCTGTGTGAATTTAAGTATGCTTTTTCTCTTTTTCTTTCTCTCTCAGAGGACCTTAGCCCTAGGACCATGCCTCAGGACTACCTGGCCTGATGACTCCTTGCTATCCCCAGTCCACCTGGTCGTGCTGCTGCTCCAGGTTCAACTGTTCTGCCAGCGGCTCTGGAACCCTGACCTGTTCACCGGACGTGCTACCTGTCCCAGACCTGCTGTTTTCAACTCTCTAGAGGCTGCAAGAGCGGTAGAGATACGCTGAATGATCGGCTATGTAAAGCCAACTGACATTTACTCCTGAGGTGCTGACCTGTTGCACCCTCGGCATCCACTGTGATTATTATTATTTGACCCTGCTGGTCACCTATGACCATTTGAACATCTTTGCCATGTTCTGTTATAATCCACCCGGCACATCCAGAAGAGGACTGGCCACCCCTCATAGCCTGGTTCCTCTCTATGTTTCCTCCTAGGTTCTGGCCTTTCTACGGAGTTTTTCCTTGCCACCGTGCTTTTACACCTGCATTGCTTGCTGTTTGGGGTTTTAGGCTGGGTTTCTGCACAGCACTTCGTGACATCAGCTGATGTAAGAAGGGCTTTATAAATACATTTGATTGATTGATTGAGTCAAGGGCTTTGATAAGTAGAAGGACATCCTCCGGAAGTTGTCATAATTACTTTGTAACTCTTTGGAATGGGGTGAAAACCATGAGCCTCCTAGGTTTTGTATTTAAGTCAATGTACCCAGTGGTGGGCGCAAACTAGCTGTCCTCTGGCTACACCATGCTGCTGCCCTACAGTGCTTTTGAGACAACTGTCGACCTTCATTGGAGAACAGTGTGTTTTAATCAATTATTTTGTGATGTGAATATATTTAGAATAGTTTATCTAAAACACTTTTTTAAAGTTTCACTATTAAAAAAAATAAATAAATAACTGAGGAAGATGGCCCTCATCCTGTCACGTTCGTTGTATGGAGGAAACCAAGGCGAACCGTGAAGCTAATATGGCTAGTGCAGACAGGCAACTAAACATAAAATAATAACCCACAACAACCCTATGGAAATGGCTACCTAAATATGGTCCCCAATCAGAGACAACGATAGACAGCTGCCTCTGATTGGGAACCAATTCAGGCCACCATAGACCTACATATACCTAAACTTACAAAAAACAACTAGATATACAAAAACCCCTAGACAATACAAAAACTAACATACCCACCCTAGTCACACCCTGACCTGACCAAAATAATAAAGAAATCAAAGATAACTAAGGTCAGGGCGTGACACATCCTCTGAGGAGCCTCCACTGATGTTGGCATGGAACTGGTACTGAGTCGGAATTGTATTCTATCTGCATTCTAGACTACTAAATTAATATTTCCATCCTCCCCTGCTTCCCTACCCAATTTGTATTCTTAAATGTGAGGATTTGGGCTGAACGTTGCCATGAGGGACACTATCTGCCGGCAGCATTGAAAATGCCTCTAGTCTGCTCGTGAGAGCCATCTCACTGGTACTGCTGCCCTCTACTCTGCAGCTAAGCCTAAACAGCATTCCAACCCACCTCTGCTTCGAGTACACAATCTCAACGGAGCCCATGGGTCTTGAATCTTGATTATGGATTTAATATCGTCCTAAGGCTACCTGTTGAATATGTGACACATGAAAAGTAAAGTTGAATATGCAACATTGAATACTTCAAAGTAAGTGCGGTGTGGAAAGGGAGCAGAAGAGTACCTTGTCTATAGGACAGTGCACCTTTGTTCTCACCAGGAAACCATGGTATGGAGTGGCACATGATGAGTTCTTTAGCCTGGGCCATATGTGTCTTGGAAAGCATAGGTAATGAGGCATCACTATTCAGTCCTTGGAGCAGAGGATGCAGACGGCCATGTGGGCCAGCCTCCGCCTCGGTTGTCACTAGTTACCACAGCCTCATAGTCAAAATTGCCTATATCATAAAAGTCCATTAAAACAAAAATGTGCTTTTTGGTCTTAATTTCAGGTTTGGGCTAGGCATAAGGTTAGCAGGGTGATTACAGTTATCATTAAGTTTAGGGCTAGTTTTAAAATCAGATTTTAAGAAGAGAAATTTTAGAAATAGGCTTTAGCCATAATTCTGACTTTGTTGCGTAGTAACTAGTGTCGAACCTCTGCCTCTCTAACCATGAATCATTCAGTGAGCCATAGAAAATAACAATTGCATTCTGCATGAGGAGAGCGCCTGGCTGTCCGCAACTTCACAACTCAGCTTTATTGGCTCATGACATGATTCCAATGAATGTGAAGGCAGACACAGTGAAGTGCTTCTGCTTAACATGTGGAGTTCTGCTCTCAGCTGGTGGGAAGGATATTCTGTCTTTACTCTGTACACATAACCAAGGCCGTCGAAGAATCGAAGCTGGTTCCATATGTGTTATATTTAAGAGCCCTTTTGTTTTGTTTGTTTGACTGCCCTTGGAGGAAGAAATACATTTTAGATCTGTATGTTAAATTCATTAAATGGGGTGGTCTGATTGCCACCAGTCAATTGCTTAAATACTGTAGCACACACTTGCAAAGCACATTTCACACAGACGCCGCACCCTGTTTTCTTCCTTTTTTGGAGTATGGTGTTGGAGCCCTGAGGGTAGCTCGTCCTAAGGAGAGAGGCTATAGAGCAGCCTGCAGCAACACAACATCGTGATGCCGTTATTTCATTGGCTCAATGTGGTTTCAGAGGGCCTTCAATCTCATTAGCTTGCTTTTCACAGGAACAGCTCTCATAAGCCACTTCACACTTCCAAATCTGATTGTATCACACTGCATCACTGCTCACACCAATGATTCTAAATGTTCATAGGTGGCATCATGGATCATGTGTTTCTAGTGGTGATATGTTTCCTTATATTTATGTCTTTGATTGTAAAACTTTATTTGAATACTCCATTGTAAATGCTTCACAAGGTACAATATGTTTTTACACCTGACTTAAAGGTTAACGTAATTCATACTGACAGTATCTATAAAAAAGTATGTCACATAACTATGTCTCATTCACGTATGTGCCTTTGATGCATGACACAAGGTACACAGTAAGGTTTCGATATGTCATGCTTCATAACACATTTATGAAGGGAATATAACAAAACTGTCAACTGAAATATGCAAACAGCATAGTAAAGTGTGACTGGCTTATAAAGCTGATACAAGCTGATACACAGATCTCGATGTGTGTAATAAGGCGACAGTTGGACTGTTCACCCTTGACTTGCTACTCAACCTCAGGAGCTGCATGTTCTTCCTCAGGTTTCCGCAAGCCATGGAAGGAGTTTTAACTTGGCCTATGATTTTGAGGAACTTAGAACTGTATTTTAGAGTAACAAAATAGTGTTCCAGCCGAGGTCGGGAAATGGGGTGCTTTCTATTTCTACCACATGTTTTTATCTATCTGTTTGATGCAATATATAATTGTTTCAATGGAACAATGCTTCATATTCCTTTACACCAAATATGTGTTAACAGCTACACCACCACTTCCATCCATCTGGACAGGGTGTGGTCTCTGCCAGTGGCGAACCGTGACTATAAGACGTAGGCCTTCAGAGGGAGTCAAAACCTTCCAATACATTGTATCAAAATCAAAAATCAAGAAAATAACAGAAAACAAAGCATCACTGACATTATATATTCTGTTGTCTGACCATTCTAGTTCTATTGAGGGAGGACCAATGTTTTTTGATGACATTATGAATGAATCAAACAGGCCGCGCTTCGGGCTGCTGCACACACAGAGACAGAACTGGCACCGACATGACATGTGACACACAGCATAAAATAATGCGTCCAGCAAAACAGAAAACGCACTGTTTACACAACCTATGGTAGCCTAACACCACTATCAACATTAGCAACAACAAGTGTCATATCAAAGGTGATAGCCTTGTGGTGTTGAAAGGACCAACAGGCACGGCTAATAGACAGTCGACAGCAGTCACACATAACATAAAAGAATGTTAAAGAATAAGAAGCCCATTCAATCCAGTAGGCCCCAGGAAATCATAACAATACAAAAGCACAACTATTTCATGTCTAAAATAAAATGAACAAATCAGCTATTATTTCTCATTGCAAATACATTTGATCACATTCATCACACTAACCGGTGATCTAAAATGTAAATGCAACAATGTTTCACAATCATTATTTTAAAAGAGATAGCTAACAGCCAGCTAGCTACAAAGCAAAACAGTGCCACTCACCAGATGATGATGATAATTTGTAAACTAAGTTTGAATGTTAATCTTGTAAAGGGTGATGCTAACAAATTAGCAACAACATCCACCTTGAAGCTGATAACAGCTGCTGCAGCCGCTGTCACCATTGTCACACTACTACAATCACATTTCAATCAAATGTATTTATAAAGCCCTTCTTACATCAGCTGATGTCACAAAGTGCTGTACAGAAACCCAGCCTAAAACCCCAAACAGCAAGCAATGCAGGTGTAGAGGCTAGCTAACATCACTAGCCTTATCGTGGGAAAACTACTGCTTGCACCACTGATTATTTGCTCATGTACTCTCAGTAGTGATGTGTCTAGGGCTTCAAGAAGGCCCCACTCATTGCAAGTCAAAATGTGATTGTTCATTCCACTGTCACTCAAATTCTGCTCTAATACATTTGAATGGCAGAGGCCTTCTGTCCAGCTTTTGAAGGCCTAGCCAATGGCTGACTGAGCTGGCTAGATTTTTCTACCTAGAGAGCACCAAAGAAAAATCCTGATTGGATATATTTTTTTCTTCTTTCAGTTAACCCTTCTCTTTCCAACTCAAACTGAAGAGATGAACACAGAGGAACATCAACATTATTGTGAAGATGAAATAGAAATTCAAATGAAAATAAAAAATATAAAACATAAATCCTACAGTTCCCGACTGATCTCTGCATGCTTTAAGCCTGTGGTTGTGATGGCCACAGTTGTGCCTTATCACATATTCATGTCCGCACTCAAGTTAACATGAAGGAATTACTTGTGTTGTCACACAGCACAGGGTGACCAGATTGACCTACTGTAGTACTCTAATGCTTCAGTAGCTTGAATATTTAATCTAGGGTGCCATAGAAAGAGCAAAGTACTGTAAAAGCGCTACAAATCACAGTCATGTATGCATGGGAAGGTTCATGGCACAAGCATGTGTCTCCATACATTCCATTTAGGTGTGTGTCTGGGAGTTTGGGCAAAGGTCTTTGTCATGATGTAACTAACCCCTTTCTAATTGCCACTGTCCCTTTCATAGCTGCAGACTCAGCTTCTCACAGCTGCTGACATCCAGATTCACAGCCAGCTCTCAGGAAGTGGACAGGGCTTTTGGCTTTTGGCCGCCTGCTCTTTATGCCTGCCTGGGTGACTGACTGCCCAGTTACTGGAAATTCTATGAACCGAGAGCAATCACAGATTTGGAGAGCTGCCACCCAGAGTCACTTAGTGGGATGCTTTCAGCATGAACCAGAGACTGTCAATAAGTAGGCCCTATTTTGCAAAGAGGCTAGTGCCAGAGTGAATCATAAGTAACATAATAGTGACTCAATACCAAACATCCTTTTTTATTTATTCATCCAATTTCCTTAGTAATTCACAGTACTGTACATACAGTATACTGTAGCTAGAGATAGTAAGGGTTGAGAAGTTGGCAAATTTGAGAGTTCAGAATCTTAAAATCAATTCTCAATATTATTCAGTGTTCTTAGTCTAATAGACTGGTCTAATTAACACTGTATTCTGACTAGTTACAAAAATACTTACCTGATTGGTTAATCCTGTGACTTTTTACATTTACATACATTGGTGGATGTTCTGCCTCTGAAATGTTTTCATTATTGTTCTGTATGGCTCCTGCCTGTAAGATGGAGAGAAATGATATGTCTGCCATTTCTACATGGCTCAACTGACAGTTCATGACACAGTTTATTACTATATTTTGACAGCCAAAGGCTGTCTGTCTGCACTCTATAACTCAAGAGGGTCTAAACCGGAAAAAGGGAAGGATACATTAGAGGGCCCTTTGGGCACTCCTGAGACTAAGATGTCGTCAGCCAGGAGGACTTGGCTTTTAAGACCAATTCAACTGTGCATTTTCATTGCACTTCCTTTTTCGCCCACAAACACAATCATAGTCTAATTCCACTCATCCCTTGTGCCCTCTGGTCAGACATCAAAGACACGAGGTCATGGATAATCCATAGGGGGTATATTAATTGTGTAAAACCAATCTTTATTGTTTGTGTCCCATTAATGAATGCACCATGCACCTGTAAATCTTAATGAGATGAGAAAAACAACATCCAAAATGAACATGGTATCCCTCTGATACACTCTTAGAAGAAAGGTTCTATCTAGAACCTAGAAAGGTTATTTGGCTGTCCGTAGGTGTCACGCCCTGGTCGAAGTATTTTGTGTTTATCTTCATGTATTGGGTCAGGCCAGGGTGTGGCATGGGGTTTTTGTATTGTGGTGTGTTTTGTCTTGGGGTTTTGGTATGTATTGGGATTGTAGCTAGTGGGGTGATCTAGCAAAGTCTATGGCTGTCTGGAGTGGTTCTCAATCAGAGGCAGGTGTTTATCGTTGTCTCTGATTGGGAACCATATTTAGGCAGCCATATTCTTTGAGTGTTTTGTGGGTGATTGTCCTATGTGTCGTTGTTCCTGTCTCAGTGTTAGTTTACACAAGTATAGGCTGTTTCGGTTTTCGTTAAGTTCTTTGTTTTGTAGTGTTTGTTATTGATTCGTGTTTTACGTTCGTTCATTAAACATGGATCGCAATCTACACGCTGCATTTTGGTCCGACTCTCCTTCACACCTAGAAAACCGTTACAGTAGGATAAACCCTTGAAGAACCCTTTTTGATTCCAGGTTGAACCCTTTTGATAAGGGAATTTACATGTTTAAAGTAATGACTAAAGAATTCCATCCTGAAACATATTTAGGGCCTTTAACGGGATTAATATGACAACAGCCAGTGAAAGTGCAGAGCGCCAAATTCAAACAACAGAAATCTCATAATTAAAATTCCTCAAACATACATGTATCTTATACCATTTTAAATGTAATCTTGTTAATTCCACCAAAGTGTCCGATTTCAAATAGGCTTTACAGTGAAAGCACCATTAACGATTATGTTAGGTCCCCGCCAAGTCACAGAAATTCAGCCATTTTTCCAGCCAAAGAGAGGAGTCACAAAAAGCACAAATGGAGATAAAAATTAATCACTAACCTTTGATGATCTTCATCAGATGACACTCATAGGACTTCATGTTACACAATACATGTATGTTTTGTTCGATAAAGTGCATATATATATTTTAAAAATCCCAGTATACATTGGCGCGTTACGTTCACTAGTTCCAAATACATCCGGTGATATTGTAGAGCGCCACATCATTTTACAGAAATACTCATTATACATTTAGATGAAAATACAAGTGTTAGACATGGAAATATAGATACACTTCTCCTTAAAACCTCTTAAGTCTACCACCTCCTTTTTCGAACATTCTGTTAAAAATCGCGCAACTTTTCAGCGTCCTGCTACTCATGCCAGGAATATAGTATATGCATATGATTAGTATGTGTGGATAGAAAACACTCTGAAGTTTCTAAAACTGGTTAAATCACGGCTGTGACTATAACAGATTGTGTGTTTCATCGAAAAGCGCAAGAAAAACTGCTCTCTGAAAGCTAAAAATAATTTCCATGCGTCACTTTCATGGGTTGTTAAAAGGGCACAAAATTATGGACCTGCATGCAATTCCTACAGATTCCACACGATGTCGCCATTGTCGTCATTTTCCAGGGACTTTTTTGTTGGTAAATCCAACTAACTGGATTCAATTTCTTCCGGTCTCCGCCAGGATGTTGTGAAGTGCATTTTGATAGATTATAAACGTTTACTAATACCTAAAGTTGGATTACAAATGTATTTCGAAGTGTTTTGTGAAAGTTTATCGTCAACTTTTTTAATTTTAAAAAATGACGCTGCGTTTTAAAACAATGTTTTTTTCTGAATTACACAGCTTCCATAGAAAGCTATTTTGGGTATATATGGACCGATTTAAACGAAAAAAATACCTAATAGTGATGTTTATGGGGCATATAGGAGTTCCAAGAAAGAAGCTCGTCAAAGGTAATAAATGTTTTATATTTTATTTCTGCGTTTTGTGTAGCGCCGGCTACGCTAAATCTTTGTTTACGTCGCATTCAGGCATTTTGGGGTGTTGCATGCTATCAGATAATAGCTTCTCATTTTAAAAATCTGACTTGTTGGCTAGGTTCACAACGAGTGTAGCTTTAATTCAATACCCTGCATGTGCATTTTGATGACCGTTTGAGTTTTAACGAGTACATTTAGCATTTAGCGTAGCGCATTTGCATTTCCAGGTGTCTACTTGAGACATCTGCGTCTCAAGTAGGAGCAAGAAGTTAATTAATGCAACTGCTCTGTCAGATTTAAAAAAAACTTTACGTAAAAGGCAAACTATGCAATACTCTGAGTTCAGCTTTCAGACAAAAAAGCAGCCCAAAAGATATCCGCCATATTGGGTAGTCAACAGAAGTCAGAAATAGCATTATAAATATTCACTTACCTTTGATGATCTTCATCAGAATGCACTCCCAGGAATCCCAGTTCCACATTAAATGTTTGATTTAGTTCGATAATGTCCATCATTTGTGTCCAAAGAGCTACTTTTGTTAGCACGTTTGGTAAACAAATCCAAAGTCATGAAGCGCGTTCCCTAGTTGCAGACGAAATGTCAAAAAGTTCCGTTCCTGTCCGTAGAAACATGTTAAACAATCTTTAGGATGTTTTTAACATAAAACGTCAATAATGTTCCAACCGGAGAATTCCATTGTCTTCAGAAGTGCGATGGAACGGAGCTCCCTCTCATGTGAATGCGCATGGTCAGAGCATAGTTAGCTCATGGCAGACCTTACTCATTCCCTTCTCATTCGGTCCCACTTCACAGTAGAATCCTTATTCAAGTTTCTAAAGACGGTTGACGGTCTAGTGGAAACCTTAGGAAGTGCAACATAACCAATATCCCACTTTGTATTCAATAGGGGCTGGGTTGAAAATCGACCAACCTCAGATTTCCCACTTCCTGTTTGGATTTTTTTGGTTTTTGCCTGCCATATGAGTTCTGTTATACTCACAGATATCATTGAAACAGTTTTAGAAACTTCAGAGTGTTTTCTATCCAATACTAATAATATGCATATATTACCAACTGGGACTGAGGAGCATGCCGTTTACTCTGAGCACCTCTGGGCACCTTTCATCCAAGCTACTCAATACTGCCCCTGCAGCCATGAGAAGTTTTAACGGTGTAATAATAATAATCTTATAATCCAAAAATGTGCGTACAACTGAACCTGGTTATGACTCAGAGAAAGCTGACAACAGGAAAGAGGGCCCTTCCAAGGCCTCTCTAATCTAGGGAGGAGAGGAACGGTGTGTGTGTGTGTGTGTGTGTGTGTGTGTGTGTGTGTGTGTGTGTGTGTGTGTGTGTAGGTGGGGGTGAGAGTTATACAATTACAGTCTTTGCATTTTTGACTTCAGAACGTTCTCTGAATTTTGCAGACTCGGGGCTTTGTCTAATTCTTCATTAACCAGGGTCTTACAAACTTCTGGGAATTGATCAAAGCTATAGTGATAGTTGAATTCAACCATTGGGATAAAAATTCTCGTGACACCTTTCCACAGAGTGTTCTACATGGAAACTCACCGGGTTCTACCTGGAACAGTAGAACTTAATAAACAGAGTGTATCCTTGGTCAAAAAGACACGGTAAAGCCTTGAAGTGTGAGCACTCTTTGAAGAAATTGAACCTGCCTTTAAAAGGAATGACAGATCTACTTATTGTACATTTGACTGAAGTATTTCCATGAATTACACATTTCGTAAAACCCCTGGAGTCACCAAACCTGTACATCTCTAGTCTCAGTATGACTTCTCTGACAAAATAAAGATTTAATAATAAAAAAATGATTCTGTCCTTATTGAAAAACCATGTATTGTAATGCCAAGGCCTTTGGTTCTCATGCATGATGGTAGATTCCTTTACCCCTGATCTTGGCACTTTCGGAGCTAATTTTAATCTCACACAACCTCTCTAGGATAGGATCATATTGACATCATTTATTCTAAAGGTTATATATGTGAGGTATACCTCTGCAGTGTACTGACATTTCAATTATGGTTTTCTACATGTACCTGGGCAACTGTGGCCCCCAACCCCTTTTGTATGACCGTGGATCAATTACCACCTCCACCACCCCAAAAAACAATTTATATATAATACAATATATATTTAAGAAATCAGTCAGGGTCTCAATTAACTGTTGAGGATTAGAATTGTAGAACACAAAATGTGGTTGTCCATCAGCAGTTTTTCTCTTGTTATTTCAGTCACTGACATTCACTCAATTAACCCATATCAGCTGAAAATGTTTAGATTGGTAACTTAGTCTATCCAGCTATCTAAACTTGTAGTAATCGTGGTTGAATTACCGACTTGGGTGCCCTCATTGATATTGTCTGTTCCTTTTTTCAGTCATGTTAAAATCTACAAACATTTCTCTCCACTCTTTGGCAAAATTAATGGAATTGCATGAAATTTGCCTTAAAATGGCTAAATATTGTCTTAGTACATGGCAAAATATGTCGAATTACATCAAACATTAGTTAAAACTGCAACATTTTTTTCTACGACCTTGGTAAAATGTGTAGAATCGCATGAAATTACCTAAATAATTGTTTCTCTCCACTGTGGCCCCCTAAATAATTGTTTCTCTCCACTGTGGCCCCCACCCCCATCAAAGTTGCCCATCCCTGTTCTAGTGTGTCCAATCAAAACCCATATTTAGACCAATGGGTAGATAATCTTCTAAGAAACCAATGGTCCAAAACTCATGTCTCTATCATAATCTTTTTAAAACTTATTGTAGTTTTTACCATTGTAGGATTTTTATTTTATTTTTTTATTTTTATTTCACCTTTATTTGACCAGGTAGGCTAGTTGAGAACCAGTTCTCATTTACAACTGCGACCAGGCCAAGATAAAGCAAAACAGTGTGAACAGACAGCAACACAGAGTTACACATGAAGTAAACAATAAACAAGTCAATAACACAGTAGAAAAAGAAAAAAAAGTCTATATACATTGTGTGCAAAACGCATGAGGAGGTAGACGAATAATTACAATTTAGCAGATTAACACTGGAGTGATAAATGATCAGATGGTCATGTGCAGGGAGACATACTAGTGTGCAAAATACCAGAAAAGTAAATAAATAAAAACAGTATGGGGATGAGGTAGGTTAATTGGGTGGGCTATTTACCGATGGACTATGTACAGCTGCAGCGATCGGTTAGCTGCTCAGATAGCAGATGTTTAAAGTTGGTGAGGGAGATAAAAGTCTCCAACTTCAATGATTTTTGCAATTCGTTCCAGTCACAGGCAGCAGAGAACTGGATGGAAAGGCGGCCAAACGAGGTGTTGGCTTTAGGGATGATCAGTGAGATACACCTGCTGGAGCGCGTGCTACGGGTGGGTGTTGCCATCGTGACCAGTGAACTGAGATAAGGAGGAGCTTTACCTAGCATGGACTTGTAGATGACCTGGAGCCAGTGGGTCTGGCGACGAATATGTAGCGAGGGCCAGCCGACTAGAGCATACAGGTCGCAGTGGTGGGTGGTATAAGGTGCTTTAGTAACAAAACGGATGCCACTGTGATAAACTGCATCCAGTTTGCTGAGTAGAGTATTGGAAGCCATTTTGTAGATGACATCGCCGAAGTCGAGGATCGGTAGGATAGTCAGTTTTACTAGAGTAAGTTTGGCGGCTTGAGTGAAGGAGGCTTTGTTGCGAAATAGAAAGACGATTCTAGATTTGATTTTGGATTGGAGATGTTTGATATGAGTCTGGAAGGAGTGTTTACAGTCTGGCCAGACACCTAGGTACTTATAGATGTCCACATATTCTAGGTCGGAACCATCCAGGGTGGTGATGCTAGTCGGGCGTGCGGGTGCAGGCAACGAACGGTTGAAAAGCATGCATTTGGTTTTACTAGCGTTTAAGAGCAGTTGGAGGCCACGGAAGGAGTGTTGTATGGCATTGAAGCTCGTTTGGAGGTTAGATAGCACAGTTCCAAGGAAGGGCCAGAAGTATACAGAATGGTGTCGTCTGTGTAGAAGTGGATCAGGGAATCGCCCGCAGCAAGAGCAACATCATTGATATATACAGAGAAAAGAGTCGGCCCGAGAACTGAACCCTGTGACACCCCCATAGAAACTGCCAGAGGACCGGACAACATGTCCTCCGATTTGACACACTGAACTCTGTCTGCAAAGTAGGTGGAGAACCAGGCAAGGCAATCATTAGAAAAACCGAGGCTACTGAGTCTGCCGATGGGAATATGGTGATTGTCAGAGTCGAAAGCCTTGGCCAGGTCAATGAAGACGGCTGCACAGTACTGTCTTTTATCGATGACGGTTATGATATCGTTTAGTACCTTTAGCGTGGCTGAGGTGCACCCGTGATCGGCTCGGAAACCAGATTGCACAGCGGAGAAGGTACGGTGGGATTCCAGATGGTCAGTGATCTGACACCTTAGATAGGCAGGGCAGGATGAATGTAGGTCTGTAACAGTTTGGGTCCAGGGTGTCTCTCCCTTTGGAGAGGGGGATGACCGCAGCAGCTTTCCAGTCCTTGGGGATCTCAGACGATATGAAAGAGAGGTTGAGCAGGCTGGTAATAGGGGTTGCGACAATGGCGGCGGATAGTTTCAGAAATAGCAGGTCCATATTGCCAAGCCCAGCTGATTTGTACAGGTCCAGGTTTTGCAGCACTTTCAGAACATCTGCTATCGGGATTTGGGTAAAGGAGAAGCTGGGGGGGCGGGAGGGGTGGAGCTGTTGGCCGAGGTTGGAGTAGCCAGGAGGAAGGCATGGCCAGCCGTTGAGAAATGCTTGTTGAAGTTTTCGATTATCATGGATTTATCGGTGGTGACCGTGTTACCTAGCCTCAGTGCAGTGGGCAGCTGGGAGGAGGTGCTCTTGTTCTCCATGGACTTTACAGTGTCCCAGAACTTTTTGGAGTTAGAGCTACAGGATGCAAATTTCTGCTTGAAAAAGCTGGCCTTTGCTTTCCTGACTGACTGCGTGTAATGGTTCCTGACTTCCCTGAAAAGCTGCATATCGCGGGGACTATTCGATGCTATTGCAGTCCGCCACAGAATGTTTTTGTGCTGGTCGAGGGCAGTCAGGTCTGGAGTGAACCAGGGGCTATATCTGTTCTTAGTTCTGCATTTTTTGAACGGAGCATGCTTATCTAAGATGGTGAGGAAGTTACTTTTAAAGAATAACCAGGCATTATCCTTCCAGGATACCCGGGCCAGGTCGATTAGAAAGGCCTGCTCGCAGAAGTGTTTTAGGGAGCGTTTGACAGTGATTAGGGGTGGTCGTTTGACTGCGGACCCGTAGCGGATACAGGCAATGAGGCAGTGATCGATGAGATCCTGATTGAAGACAGCGGAGGTGTATTTAGAGGGCCAGTTGGTCAGGATAACGTCTATGAGGGTGCCCTTGTTTACAGATTTAGGGTTGTGGGTTCCTTGATGATATGTGTGAGATTGAGGGCATCTAGCTTAGATTGTAGGACTGCCGGGGTGTTAAGCATATCCCAGTTTAGGTCACCTAACAGAACAAACTCTGAAGCTAGATGGGGGGCGATCAATTCACAAATGGTGTCCAGGGCACAGCTGGGAGCTGAGGGGGGTCGGTAGCAGGCGGCAACAGTGAGAGACTTATTTCTGGAGAGATTAATTTTTAATATTAGAAGTTCGAACTGTTTGGGTATGGACCTGGAAAGTATGACATTACTTTGCAGGCTATCTCTGCAGTAGACTGCAACTCCTCCCCCTTTGGCAGTTCTATCTTGACGGAAAATGTTATAGTTGGGTATGGAAATCTCAAAATTTTTGGTGGCCTTCCTAAGCCAGGATTCAGACACAGCAAGGACATCAGGGTTGGCAGAGTGTGCTAAAGCAGTGAGTAAAACAAACTTAGGGAGGAGGCTTCTGATGTTGACATGCATGAAACCAAGGCTTTTTCGATCACAGAAGTCAACAAATGAGGGTGCCTGGGGACATGCAGGGCCTGGGTTTACCTCCACATCACCCGCGGAACAGAGGAGGAGTAGAATGAGGGTGCGGCTAAAGGCTATCAAAACTGGTCGCCTAGAGCGTTGGGGACAAAGGCCAAGAATATAGAATATATTCAGGGCGGTAGAATATATTCAGGGCGTAATGTGTAGACAGGGGTATGGTGGGGTGCGGGTACAGCGGAGGTAATCCCAGGCACTAGGTGATGATAAGAGAGGTTGTATCTCTGGACATGCTAGTTATAATGGGTGAGGTCACCCCATGTGTGGGAGGTGGGACAAAGGAGGTATCAGAGGTATGAAGAGTGGAACTAGGGGGTCCATTGTAAACTAAAACAATGATAACTAAACCGAACAACAGTATACAAGGCATATTGACATTTGAGAGAGACATACAGCGAGGCATAAAGTAATCACAGGTGTTGATTGGGAGAGCTAGCTAAAACAACAGGTGAGACAACAACAGCTAATCAGCTAACACAACAACAGCAGGTAAAATGGCGATGACTAGGCAGAGAGGGTCGGATTAACTACACACAGAGCCTGAGTTTGCAGCTGGGGCCGACAGATAAAAAATAAATAAACAGAATGGAGTACCGTGATTAATCGACAGTCCAGTAGGCATCAGCTATGTAGCCAAGTGATCACAGTGTCCAGGGGGCAGCAGTAGATGGAACAGGGGAGCCCCACTACGCTAGCGACACGGCGTTTAAAGTTAGTAGCGTCTGCTCCGACGGAGGCCGGATGAAGGCACAGCGGATGGAGTATTCGTCGGCAGACCAGTCGTGGTGGTGCGGGGGGGTGCCGTGTCGACAGAGAATCCAAGCCAGATGGCGAAAGAGGTATTGTGGAATTTAGTTTGCTAGCTGGGAGATGTGCCTGGCTCACGGTAACTGGTGCTAGCTTCGTGGCAGTGGCGTTAGCCACTATATCCAATCGGTAACAGCGGTGATCCGGTGCCAAGGTCCAGAGTTTACAGCAAGGATCCGGTGGAGTTTTGGGCTCTAGCCGTGTATGGGTGGGGTTCGGGTGAACAGCTGAGTAGGCCGGGAGGTGGGCCTCAGGGAATAGCTTCGGTACTAGGTGCCATGGTGAGTGAAAGCTAGCTGTGAGCTAGATAGCTGTGAGCTAGATAGCTGTGAGCTAGCTAGCTGTGAGCTGTGAGCTAGCTAGCTGTGAGCTGTGAGCTAGCTAGCTGTGAGCTATGAGCTAGCCAGCTGTGAGCTATGAGATAGCCGGCTGTGAGCTATGAGCTAGCTAGCTGCAAGCTGTGAGCTAGCTAGCTAGCTGCAAGCTAGCTGTGAAGATCAGAAGTAGTGGTCCAGGGATTACGGCAGGAATCCGGCGTTGTTGTGGAGAGACAGTCCGATATTGGTAGACAAGCGATATTGGTAGACAGGCGGGCATTATCCAGGCTAAAAACAGGGCTAGTATCTGTGCAGAAGGTAAAAGCCGCCAGCAGTGGCTAACAATGACTAAATAGCTTGTAGCTAAGATTCTTGAATGTGTTCTAAAATTGAAAATAATAGCAATCACCGTATCACATTCCGTATCACTATCATGAGGCAGGTTACCGGGAGGTATAATCAAATAAAAAAAATCGAGAAGAGATTGAAAATAAATTGAAATACATATACAAAAAATATGAAAAAATACAAAAGTACACGAGGACAAAACAAACACGTCTTCACTGCTACGCCATCTTGGATCATGGATGGTAAAAATTAGGGTGACTAAATCAATTCCAGAGAAAAAAAGGGGACAAAAATCATGAAAATAGCATTGCGTCAGCTAGACTGGATGCTGTAAAATAATTAAGGCAATCTGACAGGGTAACCATTGATCTTGTCATCTTTCTTCTCAAATCTGAAGGACAAAGAACAATACAGAGGCAAGATAGATATCGATTTTGAGACATGACATTACTTTTTTGAAGACTTCTCACAAAAACAAGCATATCTCTGTGAAATGTCAACAGAGTGCTGAGCCTACCGCAAGCTTTTTATTTGATTTCAGCTTGTGTCATGCTAATTTAGCAATTTACGACCCGCGGAAACAACTTGTATGACGACAACCACAAAATTTGGCCAGAAAGCTG
This sequence comes from Oncorhynchus clarkii lewisi, assembly GCF_045791955.1. Taxonomy (NCBI): domain Eukaryota; kingdom Metazoa; phylum Chordata; class Actinopteri; order Salmoniformes; family Salmonidae; genus Oncorhynchus; species Oncorhynchus clarkii. The sequence continues at coordinate 22,242,868 of NC_092158.1, forward strand.
CACTGCTCTGTCAAACGAGCTCGGTGCTTATTATCGGATGTATTAGGTTACGATATCCGACTTTTTGGATATAATGTTAACGTAATGTTAGAGAAAGAACGATTCAGAACATGAAAAATCTTATCCGTCTTGGCAAAATGTATTTTATAACATAAAGAAATGAAATGTCATCACCAAAGCACCTTACATCTTCCCTTGTTTTGTGGTGGAACACATACAAAATGTGCTGCTGCATTGGGCTTAGGTATAAGGAGTTCCTGTTAGGCCCATATATGGATTTCCTGCTAGGGCTCCATTCCAACATGACTTCGACCAGAGTCAGCTACGCCCATATATGAAGTCCCTATCAGTCTGAGATCTCAGACTAGGCTGTAGATATACCAAACCAATCAATCAATCAGCACTTTGTGACTTTGTGCACTTTGTGACATCAGCTGATGTAAAAAGGGCTTTATAAATATATTTGATTGAGATATACAAAACAAGCTTTCACAGACTCCAAAACAATTTATACACAATGCTCTCAGCTTAGCGAAGCCTGATTAAGACAATTTGCAGTTGTGGATGCTACACCACTTTTGAAAAAAAAATATATATAATATTATCAGCTCCAGATACAAAGACATACAAATAAAGTAAATCTTTCATGAGTCATGTCAATCTCACTACATATAGGATTATACAGTGATCTATGAAATACTAAATAGAGCAGAACAGGGAACCCCAACTGGCGGCCAATTTTATTTGGCCTCCCAAGTAAAAAAACTATAAAAACACCAGCAAATCAGCTCCATGTGATTATAATTTAGGAAATCTGTTCCAAACTATCCACAGTGATAGAGAGATATATGTGATCGTATACACATTTAAACAAGGTTTGAAATTATTATTTTTTTAGACAAATATGTGACTCACCATCTGGATTTGGTCTTATGTAGCAACATTTACAATGGTGTTTTTACATTAGATAAAAGTAGAGACTCAGAGCTACAAAATGGTATATCATACACTGCATTTGAGAAACAATGAGAAAGTCATTCTTCTTTGAAAGTTGATCAAGTTGTAAACTCACTTTTGAGAAAATTGCCTTTGAATGTTTTGCTATCTAGTGAAGAGCGCTTCTTTGTCTACACCCATTCAGCATTGTTCACACCCTCTTAAGCTGGCCGATGATTTGTTTACCTCTGGATAACACGAAAACAGCCCTGCTGGCAACAATTTCATTACGCTTTTTTTGCAGACTTTTACTGACACTGGCCATATTCAACGGGTGTTGTACACACGTCACGTAACGTTAGATAACAAACCAGCCAGCCAACTTTAGCAAGTTAAACAACAATGAACAGTGTCGACAATGCCACAGTGCTGGGAGCTAACAAACCATGTTCAATGTTAGCTAACTAACATTAGGCTCTAACTAGAACAGCAAACGGCTCTGGGAAAGGAATAATAATGTCAGCTAGGGAGCCAGCCAGCTAACGTTAGCTAGCTAGCTAACAGTACACTTTAGCTTAAGACATCTAGCTAGCTAGGTAAACAATGTACATAGCTAGGTAAACAAAGTATAAGTTCACACACATCACATAACATTAGCTAATGAGCCAGCCAGCTAAAATTAGCTAGTTAAACAACAATGAACAATGCCAACAATGCCACAGTGCTGGGAGCTAACCAACCATGTTCAATGTTACCTAGCTAACATTAGGCTCTAACTAGAACAGCAAACGGCTCTGGGAAACTAATAATAACGTCAGCTAGGGAGCCAGCCAGCTAATGTCAGCTAGCTAGCTAACAGTACACTTCATCTTGAAATGTACCCTTACCCTTAGTTTGAAGATGTAATCCGGAGACAGGTGCTTTCTCCATCTCTTTAACTATCATACTCTAATTCCACTGATTTCAAAACGTGATCCCCCAGAAAGTGCTGAGCAACACTTATGCAGCTCCACTATACAATATTTTTTTTTTAAGTGCGTTTGACAGGATTACCAACACAGACTGAATAGCTTCTATGGCAGACCAATCCAAACTCCGAACTCCGCATGTCCAGCCCACTCATTATCTCAGCCAATCATGACTAGTGGGAAGGTTGCGTAATTTAACCATTTTATTTACATTTACAGATGCCATACACGTTTGTTTTTAAGTCACATGTTCGAGAAGGCATTTCTGCCAAGAAACGCATTTTGATTAAACTTTTTTTTTAAACATTCAAACGGCTCTCCTGTGGAGTTGTGACTTACGACCTACGCTTAGTCTCCTGAATCAGGACATATATTATATCTGTTTGGGCTTCTTCTGGTCAATTTGCGGTCTACAAACTACTTTATCTAGTTGATGATCCCTGCAGTAGAAACTCAGTTTTTCTCACTCTCAGCTGTGACCTTGTTAAGAAGGCTGAGGTGTTTCTTATTCAGTCCCACTTCCTGGGGACCTGCTATAATCCAGCTGTGCTAGCTGACCTCACACTGCTCAATGAGAGAGAGAGAGAGAGAGAGAGAGAGAGAGAGAGAGAGAGAGAGAGAGAGAGAGAGAGAGAGAGAGAGAGAGAGAGAGAGAGAGAGAGAGAGAGAGAGAGAGAGAGAGAGAGAGAGAGAGAGAGAGAGAGAGAGAGAGAGAGAGAGAGAGAGAGAGAGAGAGAGAGAGAGAGAGAGAGAGAGAGAGAGAGAGAGAGAGAGAGAGAGAGAGAGAGAGAGAGAGAGAGAGAGAGAGAGAGAGAGAGAGAGAGATCATCCACATTAGCCTGGCCATGAAAACTATTAAAAGGAATGAAGCATTAATGTTTTGAACACAAGGCCTCAGCCAGCTTTCATAGGAAATGAAACATGACTTAATTTATGAAAGACACATACTTAATGGTATATAACATTGGTAAGACATTACAGGGAAAAGTTATGTAGGAAAACACAGGTGTGAAATCTATAAAATGTGTGTAAGTTTATATCATATTTCCTCCATTTAACATGCCAAAAGTAGTGGAGTAATTGTATGCAGGTCCTCCTTACCACCGCATTAAGCTTTGACCTGAAATAGATCCTATTCTCATTTTAAGATTCCATCAACGATTTCACAAGTATTGCATCAGGTCGCTAGGGAAATTTACCTCAAACCATGCTGATAGCGTTTCATTCAAAACTCGCCACGAGCCCTCGCAAGTGCAGCAATTCGGAGTGCCATAAGTGATTCCTTAGCATTGAGTTTGGGCACCAGAGAGAGGTTGGTCACCCTGTCCCCTTCAGTGAGAATAAATGAAAAAGGAATGGCTTCAACTCCTGTGGTCGGGCAGCCGCTAACGGTGCCCCTGGTGTGAAAAATGCCACAGCAAGACATTTTCAATGCTTTCATATCGTAAAGAGAAGACTGCTGGAAGTCCCATGAGTGGAATCCAGTAATGAAGAGGCTCTTCCTCTCCTGCTCCTGCTATTGAGATGAGTCACAGTGTCTTTGGTGCTGAGAGGGTTGGAGAAGTCAATGATGAATCAGGATGCTGCAATTAAATTACCATAAATACGGAATTAATTTTTGCCTCAACAGCATGTTCCTTTCTTATTAGTTAGACATTGGTTCAGGTTTTTGTTAGGGTTAAAGAAACGTTTATTTTCCTCTAACAAATGTTGCTGCAATAGTTCACAGTTAATAATGGACTGAAAATTGACTTGGTAAGAATACTTACCAAGTTGTTATGTGTGTATAAAATGTGCAAATGTATTCTCATACTCAACTTTTGGTTGTCTTGGTTTTCATACTAGTAGGCTATGTTGGGCCATCTAGCATCCCACTTGGCACAGACTTCAGTTCAACATCTAGTTTTGATTTACATTTGATTAAGTTATCAACTAACGTGAATTTGACATTAAATCAACAGAAATGTGAATCATGTCATAGGATTTAGGTTAACATATGGGTGAAAAAATGATAACAATTCCTGAAACGTCTTCACGTTGATGACCAATCAGTTTTCCACATTGATTCAAAGTCGCCACCTATATTTTTTGTTGTTGAAATTACATGGATTTTTGTGCCAAGTGGGATGATTCTTCTTTCACATGGATTTTAGCTGTGAAGTTCCACTGGAAGCTAGTTCAGGTGCAGGATCTTAATTTGAGCCAGTTTGCTACAGCAAGAAAATGTTCCTGCAGCAACAGGAAATGTGAATTATTATGTGGATTCTAATTAGTGGACATTTTTATATGGGTTGAAACATGACATTTCTAAGTGGAAAAGACAAACTTCAGAAGCTTAAATGTTTAAATGTCCTGCATTGCAGGAAAGTTATCCTGCAACAGAGTGATCAAATTAAGATCCTACATCTGGATGTCTCTGAATGCGGTTACAGCTGTTGCATAATGGAAGCTGCTTTATTTCTTTACCCAGCTGAATGGTTCTGAGAGCTGTTTGAACTCATTGATCAAAATGAGTTTCCTAACCAAAGGCTTCACTTCCTAAGTGAGGACTGTCTCATTTGTTTCTCTCAGTTTCATTCTCACATTGACAGCACCTTTGATTTGATCTCAGGATAAGTACCGTGACTTGTTATCATTAGACCATGTTTGAGAAGCTATGAAGTGAAATGTACCAGTGACAAGCAGTCAGGGATGGCAGCAGGAGCGTTTGTAGGATTTGAAGATATTGGGGGTTTAGCCCAAAGCCATTAGTGGGGTCCCGGGGCATCCTTCCTCCGTCTCTCTTGTCTGACCTCTTCTGTTGCTGTCTCTTGTCTTCCTTCCTCTCTCTTCCTGTCCTTGTTGTAAAAAGTGTCAAAGTAAAATAAAAATGTAATATACATTTTTGATCTCACCAGCTAATTCTATGTTTTACCATTTACCTTTTCGCTGTCCTTATTTCATCTGTTATAATTTGTGCAAATAAATCCAACAAAAATCTACAGAGCAGCTTCAAGTGATACAAGCTGTGTGCGCAACCCACCTCTGTTCTCTCTCCATCTGCCCTCTTCTGTCACTTTCTCTGTGTCTTGTCTGTTGCTGTCTCAGGTTCTCCTTTGTCTACCATCTTCTGTTATGCCTGTTGTGCTATTCTGGTGTCTCTCTATCATATCCTATTCTTCTTTATATAGTGCATTCGGAAAGTATTCAGACCCCTTAACCTTTTCCGCATTTTTCTAGATTACAACCTTATTCTGAAATGGATTAAATTGTTTTTTCCCCTCATAAATCTGTACACAATGCCCCATGATGACAAAGCAAAAACAGGTTTTTAGAATGTTTGCAAATGTATAAAAAATGTCGAATGTACATAAGTATTCAGACCTTTTACTCAGTACCTTGTTGGAGCACCGAAAACATGGAAAACAGCCTCAAGTTTTCTTGGGTATGACTCTACAAGCTTGGCACACCTGTATTTGGGGAGTTTCTCCCATTCTTCTCTGCAGATCCTCTCAAGCTGTCAGGTTGGATGAGGATCGTTGCTGTACAGTTATTTTCAGGTCTGCCCTGAGATGTTCGATTGGTTTCAAGTCCGGGCTCTGGCTTGGCCACTCAAGGACATTGAGAGACTTGTCCTGAAGCCACTCCTCCATTGTCTTGGCTGTTTGCTTAGGGTCATTTTCCTGTTGGAAGGTGAACCTTCACCCTAGTCTGGGGTCCTGAGTGCTCTGGAGCAGGTTTTCATCAAGGATTTCTCTGTACTTTGCTGAGTTCATGCCACCACCATGCTTCACCGTCGGGATGGTGCCAAGTTTCCTCCAGACATGATGCTTGGCATTCAGGCCAAAGAGTTCAATATTGTTTTCATCAGACCAGAGAATCTTGTTTCTCATGGTCTGAGAGTCCTTTAGGTGCCTTTTTGCAAACTCCAAGCGGGCTGTCATGTGCCTTTTACAGAGGAGGGGCTTCAGTCTGGCCACTCTACCATAAATGCCTGATTGGTGGAGTGCTGGAGAGATGGTTGTCCTTCTGGAACAACTCTGGAGCTCTGTTAGAGTGACCATCGAGTTCTTGATCACCAAGGCCATTCTCCCCCAATTTCTCAGTTTGGCCGGACGGCCAGCTCTTGGAAGAGTCTTTGCGGTTTCAATCTTCCTCCATTTAAGAATGATGGCAGCCACTGTGTTCTTTGGGACTTTCAACGCTGCAAAACTGTTTTGGTACCCTTCCCTAAATCTGTGACTTGACAGAATCCTGTCTCGGAGCTCTGCAGACAATTCCTTCAACCTTCTCAATAAGATTTACATTTTTTTATTTAACTCATTTTAGAATAAGACTGTAACATTACAAAATGGGAAGGCTTCTGAATAATTTTGGGATTGCACTGTATATATATATACACACTGTATATGCCATTTAGCAGATGCTTTTATCAAAAGCGACTTACAGTTGTGCATACATTTTACATTTGGGAGGTCGCGGGAATCGAATCCACTGCCCTTACGTTACATGCATCAGGCTCTACCAACTGAGCTAGGTCCTTACTATCTGGGATCCTTGGGATGTCCCTACTTCCCATTGAAGTTGACATTTAAAGTGGTTACGTTAAAGGTTATGGTTAGGGTTAAGGTAAGGGTAGGGGTTAGGTTAGGGATGTCCTAAGGATCCCAGATGGCACTAACCATTATTGTCTAGCTTGTCTTTCTTAACACATAGACTCATCTTTATATCTGTGTCATTACAGCATCTGTGACAGCATGGACAGTGCCATTAAGGCTGCAACCCATAGGATTCCCCACCCAGTTGACTACTTTAAAATGGAGGAAGCATGGTGGAAGCTCTCAATGGCACTGACCATGCTAAAATTGCCTTTTGGCCGCTAGAGGCCTCTATAATTTTCTATGAGCTTAATGCTACTTGTGTTGCTAGTTAGCTATCTATCTAGCTACTTAGCTAGCTAGGTTTATTATTTGTTGTAGCTAATTTAACTTTACATAGAAATTATGTGTCTCTGCAAGCCTAACAGTCTCTCTGCCTTTCATGAACAAGGAAGCTAGCTAACGTTAGCTATCTAACGTTACGAGTTTTTTGTTTTACGTTTGGCTACAAAGTTGCAGGTACAAACCCAACGTTCCGCATGTCTCCAACAACTGAGTGTCTCCAAAGTGACTTCCAATAAAAAAAGATATATCTTTGTTGTTTTCTTGGTTTTCAGTTCTTCTTGCTAATGTTTAACGATTATCCTTTACGAAGTGAATATCAATTTATTTTTACAAAGTAAGTAATTTAGTAATTTACAAAAGTAATTTACAAAAATTTTCAAACGTTGTGCTCTCGTGCACAGTACTTAAAAATCACACCTCACGAATTTTTCACTGTATTTTCTTCACGCAAATAACAGGGATTTGTGCCGCCTGTTCCCGGGAAAACAGTATATCCTTCTTGTCAGACTGGTTAAAGGAAAAAGCTTCTTCCTGTTAGAGGTTAGTAATCGCTGTTCTGATGTTCAGCTGATATTTTTTGTCACAAGCAGCAACATTTTGTATAAATGGGTGGTGCAGTGGTCTAAGGGTCGGGCAGTGGTCTGTGCCACCAGAGATTCTGGGTTCAAGCCTCTGTCGCAGTCGGCCACAACTGGAAGGCCCATGGGGCGGTGCACAATTGGCCCAGCGTCGTCTGGGTTAGGGAGGGTTTGGCCCGGCAGGGAAATCCTTGTCTCAAGTAAAGACAATTTCATAAGGGACGCAGAAAAAACATTAAGATACAACACGTTAAGACATGGTGTTGAAGGTGCATCACCTCTCTTGCTTATCGACGCATTTGACATTGTCAAAACATTTCCGGTTGATGTTATGCACTGTGTCCTCTTAGGTGTTACTAAGTAGATGACAAACTTGTGGTTTGACTCTGTACATCATATTTCCCCATGGTACAGTGGAAGAAAAGTTGGTCATGTTGACAAACAGTTGAAGAGTGTAATACCTCCAACGAATAAAACCTTTGTAGCTCAGTTGGTAGACTATGGCATTTGCAATGCAAGAGTGGTGGGTTCAATTCCCACAGAAGATCAGTTTGAGAAAGTATGAAAAATGCATGTACTCACTCATTTAAGTTGCTCTGGATAAGTATCTACTAAATGACTGAAAAGTGCAACTCCAAGGTCAATATCTGAAAAGCTTCTGAATGAAGAAGCAGGCTTTTGTTTTACTCACTCATTTGTGTTAATGGTATTCTTCCAATGATCTATCTAAGGCACTTTCTGCTTCAAGTTAAAGGTATTGACTTGCTGCTTCTAGAATCAATAAGTCCAAATTACCTGTTGAGAGCAAATTCTTTGTTGAGAACCTTTTCTCACAGAAGTCCCAGGTTTGTATGGCATGAATCACATTACCTTTAATATTCATCAACTGTTTCATATTACGGAGTCGGTGGATAACTGAGGTCCGCTGTGGGGCACATCAAACTGTGTTTGAAACTGGGAACCACACAATATTAAAACATCCAACAAATTTTTAGAGTCACAAGCTTGATGTAGTCATTGTGTGCTATGAATATGGGACCAAATTAGTGATGCACCGATATTACGTTTGGCCTTTACCGATATCCAATGTTTTCCTTGCCAAAAAAACGTATACTGATACCGATAACCGATATTTAACATTTTTGCGCCCCTTTTAGGATTCTAGTACAGTTAAGTAGTTAACACACAAACACAGATGCAGCAGTCCAAGGCACTGCATCTCAGTGCAAGAGGCGTCACTACAGTCCCTGGTTCGAATCCAGGCTGTATCACATCCGGCCGTGATTGGGAGTCCCATAGGGCGGCGCACAATTGGCCCACTGTCGTCCGGGCCATCATTGTAAATAAGAATTTGTTCTTAACTGACTTGCCAAGTTAAATAAAGGTTACACACACACACCACACTGACCAAAAAGTTATTTTGCTGGCATTTATGTATGTCCCCATTACCAGTAAAACATAATCAAAACCTATTTCTTTCACTTACTTGCTGTGCTGTTTCGTTGTTCATTTGTTCAGTCGTTTCATTCTCAACCAGGATTTCTATGGAACGCCGTTTGGGTCGTTGCGTGTCAAAAAAATATATACGTCAACACTATTTGACGTGTCAAGTACCACTATTTGACCTGAATATGGCTGTACGTCAGATAATCATTTAACTTGTTCATACATTTTTTACATAGTTATTACACATTGATTACACTATCACTCACATTTCATATGTCACAACAATTCATCAATACATATGCTATGACGCTGGTAAAATAGTCTCGCACACCTACAGTGCTGGTCATGAGAAAAGGCAAACAATGTTCTTCCCCAAAAACTAGCTCAGGTAACTATAGAGCTAGGTGTCATCGTCTAACATAACTCTAATTTATAAGACAGTTCTTATTTGATTAATGGTGGTCAGACCCATCTATGTGAAGCTAGCCACAATAAAACAATCTACATCAAGGAGTTTGTGTTGCAATGGGGTTAGAAGTGCCTCCTACAATAGTGGACTTTGCGGTTAGCCTTAAAAATAAAATATGGCATAATTCTACTATTTGTATTCATTTACATCACTGTCAATGACATACTTTTATTTTGAAGGCAAACTGCAAATTCCACTATTGTGGCTAATCGTTATTGTGGGTAGCTTCACAACACATAACCCGGTCCGGTCGAGCCTCACTAGCCAGATGAAGCTAGCTGGCTGCTTATAACGTTAGCTTTGGGCAGCAGGGTTAAGTAGCTGGCTAGCTATTTATTTTCCTGAACTGAAGTTCAATTTCAATAAGCGAACAATACTTACTCACAAGGATTCCTAAATCATAATGAAAATGACAGCATTTTCTACTGGTCATTGTTTCAGGCTGGTTGTATTGGTGCTAGCTAGGTACCAAGCTAACGCTAACCAGCCCAGAAGTTGCGGTCGAACAAATGATGCTTTAATACCAACGCGGTATTGTAAACACATCGTTTGAGGCCGGTATTTGCATGTTTGCAGACTTTTTTGTACAGCTTTGACAGTGCTACTGTATCTTTTTTGACACGCAAAGACCCAAACGGCGTTCCATAGTATGTATGTCATGAAGCTAATAGTGATGCTATTACTGTGTAACTCTGGTAGGGCAACATCTGAAAAATAGCACAGCAGCGAAAGCCAACATCACCCACGACAGAGAACGGTTGATTGTCAAGGGGAGTGAATTCCATTATCTTGGCTTTAATGGATTTCGCCTTTGAGTTGTCTCGCTGAAATTGTCTTACTCTTTCAAATGACTGCTCGACTTTTTGACTGCTCGATCCGCACATCAGACATTGTGGGCTAGGTTAGGAATACTGTGTCGCACGTGCACTGTAATTTCTAAACAGTTCACCCAATATGAATGAAAATACCCTCAAATTAAAGCTGACAGTCGGCACCTTAACCTCATAGTCATTGTTTAATTTCAAATCCAAAGTGCTGGAATACAGAGACAAAACAAACAAACAAGCTACTGGAGTAAATCCTCCTGCTCCCTACCATTTGCCCCTAGCTGCTCCACTGGCCTGCTGTTCTCATCTTCCTCCTCCTTGGCTCATCTGCAAGGTAGCAAGGTAGAGGTGCAACATGTCATTAGTTCGTTTTAAAGGGAGACTGCACTTACTGTTTTGGCCTCGTTCTAGAGTTGGCTCACAAAGACATGCTAGCGGCCATGACTGAATTAAATTCCTAGCAACTAAAGACGATATCGTCATAGGATATATGTTGATATTGGCCATTGTGGATCTTCTTCTTCAGTGGGGTTTATCTGTGGTTGGCATTCAACGTTATGGTGCATTTCCTGTATCCCCTTCTCACTTATACTGGATTTCAGCCTCTATCTTTCCCCCCTCATACTGCCCACACAGTAGCAGTACATGCTCCTCTCTCTCTGTTTCCTGGCAAAACTCACACTTTCTTGTTGGATGCTTTCCTTTGACATTTAAAGTCTTATTCAACCGGCTGTGTCCCACCCTTAGTCTTGTAGAAAATATCCTCCTCTCTTCTGTCTCTTCCTGCCGTCCTCCCCTCCCGACTTTCCTCTGTACTTGGAATAGACGCCTGCTCATAGTATCGCTATTCCACTGCTCCTGCCATCTTTGCACCACCACTGTCCATATCAGGCTTTTTGCTTCTGCCTTGCTGATAGCAAAAACTACAACATCAACATCCCCACTTCTAAGTGCTTGTTTAGCCAGTACATCAGCTGCCTCGTTTCCCTCCACCCCCACATGGGCTAGGACCCAAGTAAACCTTGTCTGTATTCCCATCTGTCTAAGCCTGCCATGGTTTGTAGTACCTCATACAGCAGGTCTTGTCTGCTACGTGAGCTAAAGGACTGCAGACTCATCAACACTACACATAGGTCAAAGCAAATAACTACTCTGTCTGGCTTGACTTCTTCCACCCACTGCAAAGCCAACTGTACAGCCATCAGCTCCACCATATATACAGCCAGGGGATCTGTAATACGTTTCCTGACTGCCACCCCACATTCCCGCACTACAAATGTTGACCCAGTACGTCCTGTCCGTGGATCTTTTGAACCACCTGTGTAAATGTACACAAAATCCTGATATACAGTATCCAGACTATTAAACAAATCAGATGGATCAACCACCTTCCTATCTTTCCGTGGTCTCTCCAACATGGAGGGCATGTTGTCCGGACCTCTGGCAGTCTCTATGGGGGAGCCACTGGGTTCCATCCTCGGGCCGACTCTTTTCTCTATACATCAATGATGTCGCTCTTGCTGCTGGTGATTCTCTGATCCACCTCTATGCAGACGACACCATTCTGTATACTTCTGGCCCTTCTTAGGACACTGTGTTAACTAACCTCCAGACAAGCTTCAATGCCATACAACACTCCTTCCGTGGCCTCCAACTGCTCTTAAATGCAAGTAAAGCTAAATGCATGCTCACCAACAGATCGCTGTCCACACCTGCCCACCCGTCCAGCATCTCTACTCTGGACGGTTCTGACTTAGAATATGTGGACAACTACAAATACCTAGGTGTCTGGTTAGACTGTAAACTCTCCTTCCAGACTCGCATTAAGCATCTCCAATCCAAAATTAAATCTAGAATCGGCTTCCTATTTCACAACAAAGCATCCTTTGCTCATGCTGCCAAACATACCCTCATATAACTGACTATCCTACCGATCCTTGACTTCGGCGATGTCATTTACAGAATAGCCTCCAACACTTTACTCAGCAAATTGGATGCAGTCTATCACAGTACCATCCGTTTTGTCACCAAAGCCCCACATACTACCCACCACTGCGACCTGTATGCGCTCATTGGCTGGCCCTCGCTTCATATTCGTCTCCAAACCCACTGGCTCCAGGTAATATATGTTTTTGCTAGGTAAAGCCCCGCCTTATCTCAGCTCACTGGTCACCATAGCAGCACCCACCCGTAGCACACGCTCCAGCAGGTATATTTCACTGGTCACCCCGAAAGCCATTTCCTCCTTTGGCTGCCTTTCCTTCCAGTTCTCTGCTGCCAATGACTGGAACGAACTGCAAAAATCACTGACGCTGGAGACTCATATCTCCCTCACTAGCAGCTCACAAATCACTGCACCTGTACATAGCCCATCTGTAAATAGTCCATCCAACTACCTCATCCCCATACTGTTATTTTTTTATTTATTTTGCTCCTTTGCACTCCAGTGTCTCTACTTGCACACTCATCTTCTGCACATCTATCACTCCAGTGTTTAATTGCTATATTGTAATTATTTTGCCACACTGGCCTATTTATTGCCTTATCCCTCTCTTATCTTACCTCATTTGCACACACTGTATATATACTTTTTCTATTGTGTTATTGACTGTATGTTTGTTTATTCAATGTGTAACTTTGTGTTGTTGTTTGTGTCGAACTGCTTTGCTTTATCTTGGCAAGGTCGCAGTTGGCCAGGTCGCATCTTGGCTAGGTCGCAATTAATTGTCAGCTGCTGTGTCCTAATCTGCAATGCATATCCCCAATCTCCACCTGTAATGCAGACACTGGGGAGGTCTGAAATGCCCCACTACATATTCTGAGTCCTTGCTTTGCAGTTCTTTTAGTTTGCTTTTTCTTCTCTGTGGCTTCTTAATTTTTTAATCATAGAACCCCTTGTTGGTCACCATGGCAACCAGCAGACCTGGGAGCTACCACACCTGAGCCTGATGAGCTTAACGAGCCATGTGCACCATACAAAAAGGAGTTATCAGCTCACTTCCGGCAGCTACGCTGCAAGGAAAAGTTGGCGAATGCGGACGCTGAAGTGGATTGTGAATTGAATGGCAGTAGAATTAAGGAGAATTTGAATATTATCCAAAAGAATGGAAAACGGAGCAAAGTAGTGAACAGTGCTGAGAAGGTCCCTTCGTATCATCTAGGAGAATGGTTTGTTAATGAGGAGCATCTGATCGGATTACCAATCTTGAAGAATCCGTTTGAGAGAGTGCTGGGTAAAGGGAAGGCTGTGAGGATCACGAGAGGCTGGCTTGTTCTGATTTTGTTGTACTTCTGCTTCTCATCTGATTTTATACATTTGACCTGTCGTGTGTGTCTCCTTGGAACGGGGCACCCCTCAAGGGGGTAATATCTGGCGTCTAGTGGGAAGTTGTTGTTGAAGAGATTAAAATTATTTGATTAATGCACGTCGGCTGAATCGTGTGGTGAATGATAACGAAGTTTAGAGTCTATCTGTTCTTTTGAGTCTCTACCTACTCAAGTGCAGTTGGGGTATATAAACTGCTGAGTCAGAGGATGTATCCCAAGACAAATGCAGTGTGGTCACTGTAAAGCTTTTGAACATGTTTCAAGTGTTTGCAGAAGGGAGAAGCAGAGATGTCCAAGTTGTTGAAAAGATAATGTCATGTGTTTTAAAAGTGATGAAAATGTGACATGTTGCAATTGTGGTGGGAAAAATGGAGCCACGTCTTTGGAATGCCTAACAGGGGTGAAAGAGAATGAGATGGCCAAAGTCAGAGCTGTCCAAAGCATTTCATATGCAGCGGCTGTTACAAGGGGTTAGGGTTTGAATGGTGCTCCTGAAGAGTCCATGGTGGTGGATTGGCTTTCAATGCAAGCAGCAGGGGTTGCCTTTCACCAGCAGAACACAGATATTTTGAAGGTTAAGAAGGTGGATTTTGTAGCTATGGTGATTAATGGCACTGCCCAGGTGGAGAGAATGTCCAGAAAAATAGATATCATTGTGGATATGCATCGGAGCGTTTCCTGGGACTGAAAGATTTCTTGGTGGAGGAGTTGCATGGAGTATTGTCACAAGCCGTACCACCCTCTCAGGCCCTAGAGCCTGAAAAGGCAGATTTGTTTTGGTTTTGTCAATGTACTATTTTTTATTTGGGTGGAAGTTGCTAACTGGTGCAACTAGCGTTACCCATAGCCTTCCAGTCATTGTGCTAACGCTAGTTATCATTGGCTCGCAAGACTACTAACTTCCGTCATACTGGACACAGACATATAAATGGCATCCACAAATTAATCTGACTCTGGGGAAGTAAATAAAAAGCCTCATTGCCAAAATCTTGAAGTATCCCTTTAATGTAGATCATATCATGATTACAGGTAACCCTGAATGAATTGTGAATTAGTGAGGAAAGTTAGAGACTCAAGGGTCATACCCCCAAGATATGCTAACCTCCCCTGTTATTGGTAATGGTAAAAACATTATCAAATATAATTTCCCCCATTTTGCATATAATGTAGCTCAGTATGTTAATTATTTTATACAGCCATTGTTGGTCATCTTTATCAAGGGTGTCAACAATGTCGGACCCCACTGTGTATCTTGCTAGATACGAAGTGATATGTAGTTTCTGCTAACTTTAAAACAAATGATTAAAATGTTCTATATTAAAAGTGTTCACTGTAATAACCTTGTCCTTACAGAGCATAACAAAGAGAGAGTAATTGAGTTGGATGGGTGGATGGGGTGGCAGGTAGCCAGCCTAGTGGTTAGAGCGTTGGACTAGTAACTGGAAGGTTGCAAGATCAAATCCCTGAGCTGACAAGGCAAAAATCTGTTGTTCTCCCCCTGAAAAAGTCAGTTAACCCACTGTTCCTAGGCTGTCATTGAAAATAATAATTTGTTCTTAACTGACCTCCCTATTAATGGATGGGGCAGGAGCCAGGTTTAAATAGCAATCCTCTATGGAGCAGGACTAATCGTGTCACTTTATTCCATTAAACCATTCAACTCGGTACGAGACACGAGAGAGAAAAGTCCCCCAGCTTGAAAAGTTGGAGTGGTAGTACTAAGACGTAACAGACGAGGCACAAATCAGCTCTCTTAGAGAGACAGGATAACTTCTGGAAGGTTTCATGTTCTGAATATTGAATGAGTGTGAGATTGTGACAAGCCATTCGTGTTAGAAGTTTATCTACTGTGTTATATCAACAACAACAAAACGAATCAAGTGCGTTATTCAAAGAAGTCTAGCAGCAGGTAGGTAAAAAGAATAGGTAATGTTGATTGTTGAAAAGCTCTTGTTTGAACAGAACATCTGACGACATGGCCGTCAGGCCCTAACTGTAGATACACTTCGGTTTCACAAAGGTTCTTAGACTGTACAGTACATATGCCTACTCACCGCGGTTTCTTTCTTCTATGCAAATTAGACTCCAGAAGAGAGAAATGATTGACAAATGATACCATCTAACTCATTATTGTAATAATTATTTGCGGTGCACTAATGCGTTTTCAACAACCACAGTGGACAATATGATCAATATTTCATATGGCCTACATCATTTCAGACCAAGTGTCCTACAGTAACGATGAATGAATTAAAGATGGATGAAGAATGTGTTGCGCTTGGTGATACATTTCAATTAACAGTAGCTGGATATGTATGACACTTACTGCAGTGCCAGGCCATGTTCATGTAATCCAAACAGGAAGTGAATGATTATATCCATGAACATGAATATTATTTAAAGATGGAATGGATGTGGTGGTTTCACCATTAAGGATTCCAGCTTTAATGTTCAGGTTTGACTAATGGCAATGATTGGTGGGCTAGGCTGGGACATTCAACTACATCAGCCATGCTCTGCAGTGAGGACATTGTCAATAAAGTGGTCAGACCTCTTGTTGATCAGTCTTTTTAAATGTCATTACACACCTTAAGAACATTGTAAATGTACTAACAGTGTTAAGGTTTTCTTCCGTCGGAAGAGAGGAGGACCAAACTGCAGCGTGGTTATCTCGATACATCTTTAATAAAGATAATAACGAACAATACAAAAAACGTACCGTGAAAACCAAAACAGCCCTATCTGGTGCAAACAAACACAGAGATAGGAACAATCACCCACGAAACACTCAAAGAATATGGCTGCCTAAATATAGTTCCCAATCAGAGACAATGATAAACACCTGCCTCTGATTGAGAACCACTCCAGGCAACCATAGACTTTTCTAGACAACTACACCACAATCCCATAACCTACAAAAAACCCCAAGACAAAACACACCACAAAAATAACCCATGTCACACCCTGGCCTGACCAAAATAATAAACAAAACACAAATACTAAGACCAGGGCGTGACAAACAGCAATAACAGTAGATAAAATATTTTTTGTGAGGTACTGTATTGACCTCAATGAAAAGTATTTTAAATGATCAGATTACTTTTATTTACAACATATATAAACGGGGGTTCAATTATTATTATTTGAGCCATTGCAGTACAGTTGTTATAGCTAAAGCCATGGTAAAGAATAATGCAGCTAAAACGCACTTGGGATTTACTTGTGCTTTGTATTTCTGGAGCTATTCGAATAGGGATTTAATTTCTTACTTATGTGGGAGTATCCTATTCATCCCCGGTGTTCTTGACCTTCCGGAAGGTGTATCTTAATTTGACTCTGCTTCTCACAGCAGCAACAGAAATTGGAATCATTATGTGGATTACCATTAATGGACTTTTTTGTAAGGGTTGATACATTTTTCGTCAGGGGAAAATGAAGTCTGGAATTTCAAAGTGGAAATTACAAACTTCAGAAGTGTTTTAAAACCTAAAATACACAACAAATGTTGCGGTCGCCGGACGCTCCGGACCGCAGACCGTCGCCGGACGCTCCGGAACGTAGACCGTCGCCGGACGCTCTGGAACGCAGACCGTCGCCGGACTGGGAACTGTCGCCAGAAGCTCCGGACTGGGAACTGTCACCAGAAGCTCTGGAATGTGGAGGCGCACTAGAGGCCTGATGCATGGGTAAGATACAGGTGGCACCGGGCTGATGGCATGCACCTCAGGGCGAGTGCGGGGAGGAGGCACAGGACGTACTGGACTATGGAGGCGCAATTGAGGCCTGATGCGTGGGACCTGTACAGGTGGCACCGGGCTGATGACACGCACCTCAGGGCGAGTGCGGGGAGGAAGCACAGGACGTACTGGACTGTAGAGGCGCACTAGAGACACAGTACGTATGGCCGGCGCAGGATATACTGGGCCGTGGAGGCGCACTGGAGGTCTGGAGCGTAGAGCTGGCACAACGCGTCCAGGCTGGATGCTCACTTTAGCCAGGCAAGTGCGGGGAGCTGGCACAGGATTCACTGGGCTGTGAAGGCGCACTGGCGACACAGTGCGTAGAGCCGGCACGGGATATCCTGGACCGAGGATGCGTACTGGAGACCAGGAGCGCTGAGCCGGCACAACCCATCCTGGCTGGATGCTCACTTTCGCACGGCAAGTGCGAGGAGCTGGCACAGAACACACCGGGCTGTGGATACGCACTGGAGACACATTGCGTATCTTCGCAAAACATGGTGCCATGGTCCCATGCTCCTCACTGCGACTGTCTTGCTCCAGACACTCAAAACATCCACTCTACCTCATTACTACCCTCAACTATCTCACAATACTCCTCACTCAGTCTATCCCAATATTCCTCTTCGCTCTCAGATTCGCCGACCAACCCGTGTACCCCCCCAAAAAAAATGTTTTATGGGCTGCCTCTCAGGCTTACGTCGTGGTCGTGAACTTCTGAGTCGCCGTTGATCCTCCTGCATCTGCTTCCATGGAAGGCTTTCGTCTCCTGACATTATCTCCTCCCAAGTCCAGGATGTCTTCTCCTCCTGGCCACGCTGCTTGGTCCGTTTGTGGTGGGATCTTCTGTCACGATCATTATAAGGAGTGGACCAAGATGCAGTGTGGTATGTTTCCATCCTTTATTTTGGAATAGAAAACTTTAACCCTCTTAAAGATCGGGTTAATTTTTTCAACTTTTTGTTAAAAATCGCGCAAAATTTCAACGTCCTGCTACTCATGCCAGGAATATAGTATATGCATTTGATTAGTATGTGTGGATAGAAAACACTCTGAAGTTTCTAAAACTGGTTAAATTATGTCTGTGACTATAACAGAACGTGTGTAGCAGGCAAAACCCCAAGGAAAACTGTTCAAAAAAAAAAAATAATAATCCCTCCGCTAGTTCTCTGTATTGTCTATGGCAAGGGAAAATAGTTAGCGCCCAGTTTACAGTTCCTACAGCTTCCACACGATGTCGCCAGTCTTGGCAATTTGGTTTAAGTTAATCCTTGGTGAAATGAGGAATAGGCACTTCCTGTCATCGGGTACACCGGGGGAAGTTATGAAAGAGAGAATATCGACCATGATTTCAAGACTTGCTGCTATTGAATACAGATCGCCCCGTGATCAATTTGATCGATTATTAACGTTTACTAATACCTAAAGTTGGATTACAAAAGTAGTTTGAAGTGCTTTGTCAAAGTTTATAGGCAACTTTTTTAATTTAAAAAAATTATGTTGCGTTTTGGAAAGCTGTTTTTTCCTGGATCAGACGGGCTTCATAAATGGACATTTTGGGTATACATGGACGGATTTAATCGAAAAAAATAAACCCAGTTGTGATGTTTATGGGACATATTGGAGTGCCAACAAAGAAGCTCGTCAAAGGTAATGAATGTTTTATATTTTATTTCTGCGTTCTGTGTAGCGCCGGCTACGCTCATTCTTTTGTTTACGTCCCCTTCAGGTATTTCGGGGGGTTGCATGCTATCAGATAATAGCTTCTCATGCTTTCGCCGAAAAGCATTTTTAAAATCTGACACGTTGGCTAGATTCACAACGAGTGTAGCTTTAATTGAGTACCCTGCATGTGTGTTTTAATGAAAGTTTGAGTTTTATCGAGTACTATTAGCATTTGGCGTTGCGCATTTCCATTTCCTGTTGGCTAGGTGAGAGGCTAGCGTCTCACCTTGCTCTAAGAGGTTTTAAACAACAAAACAACAAAAATGAAGAAACGAACCGCTACTATAATGCTCACAGGCAACTGTACATAGACAAGATCCCACAAAGCACAATGGGAAAATGGCTACCTAAATATGATCCCCAATCAGAGACAATGATAAACAGCTGCCTCTGATTGGAAACCATACTAGGCCGACATAGAAATATAATTCACCTAGATAACCCACTCTTAAATCACACCCCGACCTAACCAACATAGAGAATAAAAGCTCTCTATGGTCAGGGCGTGACACTTAACTCTAATTGCTCTGGATAAAATCTGAATGAATTCCTTCATTAAAACAATATAATAAGAATCTTCACTGTAAGGTATTGAAGTGATCTATTGCTATAATATGTTACATTATTCAGATTTTCTGTACTAAGTATCATGTTATTGCTGTTATATTGGTTAATACTACTGGGAGTGGTGCGATTAAATTGGTTTGAAATCCAGCAACAATTGGACTAAAAATATGAATTTGAAAGTCCATTTAAATTAATGGAGTCAGTCATACCCTTCTATGAAATCAGATATGCATCATTAAACTTAATAAGTTGTCAATATCCCTCCGATTGACCTTGAATTGACCGGTGCATCAGCGACCCCACATTGATTTATGTCTGTGTCATCATGTTTCCAGCAGGTCTCGCTCATGGGTTTTGACATAATTAGATCTTGTATTTACGCATTACATCGTGATCAAGAAAAACGAGTGGTTTGCTCTCAGCAGGTTAAACATTGTATTTATCTAAATAGAAAGTGTTATTATGTTACAAAGCTGCCAGAGACAAGACAATCACCATCTGCAATGTTGTCTGTCGCCTGTGTAGACTTGATAATCAATATATTTTTTTAACCTTTATTTAACTAGGCAAGTCAGTTAAGTACAAATTCTTATTTACAATGACGGCCTACACCGCTGGGCCAATTGTGCGCCGCCCAATGGGACTCCCGAACGCGGCCAGTTGTGATACAGCCTGGATTCGAACCAGGCTGCAGTGACGCCTCTAAAACTGAGATGCAGTGCCTTATACCGCTGCCCCACTCAGGAGCCCACAGTAGGAGGCTATATTTCCTACTCATACAAAGCAAGCTAGTGACTATACATTTCTCTATTTGCTTGAATAAATAGCATAACGAATGTAAGAAAAAGAATACTTTATTTGCAATATATTTATACTTTTACACAAGTAAAATAAAATGCATATCTATAGTACACAGCAACTTCAGTGAACAAATAGACAGTACTCTTTTGAGAATGCTACCCATAACCACAGCGTGACAAGAAACATTAAGTATTTGTCTTACGTTTACACTTATAAACATAAAAATAGCATTTAAATCAATGTTCCACTCTAAAAAAAGATTAACAAAAATAAATGGAGAAATACGATCTATCACATCTTTGGGGTTGTCATGAAGGAAACCTCAAAACATTCTTAGTTTTAAACAGCTTGTGCTGTTTCAATGTCTTTGTAATAACCAATCACCACCATTGGCAGAGTAAACCTAGAGAGGATAGGGCCTCCCAGAGTAAGTGCTTTATATCTGGGCAGAACATACAGTATCACCTGGGAACAAATCCATTACATATATACATTTGGAATGGACATACTGTAGAAAGGCATCCATTTGTTGATTTGTCTTTTTTTTAGCTCTTCCAATTCTCTTTTCAAATTCATATCATCAGATCTACATGTAACTGACAAAATAAAGGAAACACAGACATAACGTGTCTTAATAGGGTGTTGGGGCACCACAATCCAGAACAGCTTCATTGCACCTTGGAATATATTATAGTGTCTGGAACTCTATTGGAGGGATGCAACACCATTCCACGAGAAATTCCATAATTTGGTGTTATGTTGAATCTACCATAAGTGTTCAAATGGGTTGAGATCTGGTGACTGAGACTGCCATGGCATATGGTTTACATAATTTTCATGTTCAACAAACCATTCAGTGACCACTCATGTCCTATGGATGGGGGCATAGCCATGGTAGCCAAATTATTGGCCAAAATAAAGGCCTGCCCAGTCATTTTAAAGATGACTCTAAAGGCCAATTTATGCTTGCTCCATAAATGCGAAGGCTTGCGGAGATCAAATTGAGCTCTGTACAGCATCGCTGTGCGCTCTGTAATTCTCAGTATAGCTCTGCATTAAGATGATTGGTTGACAGTAGCTGGGGGTGAGAGGTCCTATATAAACACAAACTTACTTCCTTGACAATTTCCTTCACAACAGCTCTGCTCTGCACCGCAAAGTGCAAAAAATATCAATGCCCTGACTTCTGGTGAGGCCATATCACACTAAATGCTGTACGGCCACTGCAGATGGCAGATTGATCATGCAGAGCCTTTGAGCATGACGGGATGTTAAGTGCCTAATTAAATCAGGAACCACACCTGCGTGAAAGCCCCTGCTTTCAGAATACTTTGTATCCCTCATTTAGTCAAGTGTTTCCATTATTTTGGAAGTTACTTGAATGAAAGTTCTGTTCCCCTTTCCCACCCTTGGCACTTAGCAGGGCCTCCTGCACTGGCCTTACACTGGCCCATATTATCCCTCTGTTATTGTAACTTCTAACAGAAGTCTAAGGATAGCCAAAACACAGGCAGAAAGACAAGCCTCCATGCTCCAATTGTAGATCCGTGGGACTTGAGACACAGAGGGTCTGACATGTTCTCCTTTGCACACCTTTTCTTCTTTTCAGGGTCATTGGAGGGGCTTAGATGCTCTGAGGACTGGTCCAGGTTGTTAGATAATGTTCCCACTGGCCCATCGTTCAAACTCTGTTTGTTCTGGGGTTTGTTGGGGTCAGCTTCCAACAGCTTAGTTTTGGAGATGTTCTCTTTCTCCTTCAGAGGATTGTTGGTGATTTGTCTGCTGTTGTAAGAGGAGGGATCTGGGAGACCCTTGCTGGAGATGATGGATGACTTGTCTTTATCTGAGAGGCAGCACCTGGGAATACCAGCCCTAAGTGGACTCTCCGTGGTGAGTTTTCCAGATTGTGTCTTGGAACTGAAGACGCTAATCCAAGTATGGTCAGAGCTGTCATAGCAACCTTCCAGGTCAGGGATCTTTAGCTGTTTCAGGTCTTTTCCGGACAGTCTGGCCGGAACATGGCACTCAAGCTCTGAGCTAGACCCTTTAAATCCCTTAAACCAGTCCCACAGGGTCCTGGCCCGGCAGTCACAGATCCACTGGTTCCCATTCAGACGCAGGTACTGGAGGGACACCAGTGGGTCCATGGTCTCCCCTGTCAGCACTGTTAGATTATTGAAGAACAGAAACAAAGTGGTCAGCTTGCGTAGGTCATGAAAAGAATTGCGCTGGACGAAGGTCACTCGATTCTGATGCAGCAGCAAGCGGTCCAAGCTCACCAAGCCTCGCAGCATGTGATCCGTCACAGTCTTTATCTTGTTGTTGTGGAGGAACAGGTAGGTCAGGTTGGCCAGGTCCAGAAAAGTATCGTCATGGAGAGTCTGTAAGTTGTTGTCCTGGAGATAGAGGTGCTGCAGGGAAAATAGTCCCCTGAAAACGCCTACAGGCAGCACAGACAAGCCACAGCTGTGCAGGTGCAGGGTGTGCAGTCTAGACAGGCCTCGGAAGGCAGTGGGGCTGATGATCCTCAGGTCATTGTCCCCTATGTCCAGCTCCTCCAGCCTCTCTAGGCCGTAGAAGGCACCAGCCTCGATGTGGCTGATGTTGTTGGAGTAGAGCCAGAGTACGGTGAGGTTTCTGCAGGGGCTGAAGCTGGTGGAGCGGACCACGGTAAGCTTGTTGTTCTGGAGGAAGATGCGCTGGCTGTGGATGGGGATCTCTGTGGGAATGGAATAGAGGCCCTGCTGTTGGCAGGCCAAGGTGGGCCGTGGCTCGCTGTGGCATATGCATGGCGCTGGGCAGCCCTCCACCCAACCTTCCATCCGAGGCACTGACTGAAGCCAAAGGACCAGAAAGTAGAGTTCGCCAACTGCAAAAGAGGAATAAACAAGTGGGTAATGAGAATATGTTGGGGTTCTGTTGGATTTAGAAGAAAAGCATTTGTGTTAACTTCCAAACACCCAGTCTGCTGTAAATCATACAACATGAATAGAGTCTTGTCCTTGAGGCAGAACTGAGCAATTTCCTTTAAGGTAGGCCAGGTGCAAAGTTAAAATTGGCTATATTGTAAAAATGTATGAACCCCAAAAATGTGTTCTTTGTTTCTAATTTAAGGTTAGGGTTAGGCATTAGGGTTAACAGTGTGGTTAAGGCTAGGGTTAAGGTTAGGGTTATGTTTAAAATCATATTGTATGACTTTGTTCTAGCATAGGGTTTCCCAAACTCAGCCCTGGTTGATTATTTGAATCGCCTGTGTAGTGCACCCAGGGGGGGCCCCAGGACCAAGTTTGGGAAAGCTGATCTAACACATACTGTAGAATATTTAAACAGTCTCTTAAACTACCTCACAGTACGTTTATAAAGTTCGAATTTACCTATTAAAGCTAGAATATATTTAAACAATGGAAAATACAACACAATAACAGTAGAAGCATGGAATTCATGATTTTACAAATTTAGTGCTCTTTAGATCTTTACGTTTTGGGATTTTGTTGAATGAAGCAGCAAAACACAAGACCCTCTATAAAATGGCGATATTTACAATCCTTAGAAGGAATAAGTTTTGCAAGTCTAATCAGAGCAGAAGATCCTGGTTTAGTTTTCACTGACTGTGCCTCAAAATGTCATCTCTGTTCAGCTCTCCAACTACTACAGTATCACAGTCTCTTCCTCTGTTTTACTACTATATAATCCCCTTATGATGTCTTCAAATGTAGTTTTTATTTACTATAGAAAACAACATTTATTAAGTGAAATGGATATAATGCACACATGATGTACTCACTCAGTCAATTCACATAAAAATCCACATTTCCCTGTATGAGTAAACCATACCATATAAAGTGGATAGCGGCTGAATACACACCAAATTTGGTAGCTTTTGACCACTTCATTTTGATTCCTGTTCTGGAAGCACAGGCCAGAGAGATAGGGAAAGAGACAGAGGGGAGCGAGAGAAAGGGGGGATGTAGGGAGAGAATGCAGGAGTGGGGGGGGACTATTTGACAAATTAACAAAACATTAGTGGGTTGAGAAAAATTTCTCCAGCCTAACAGAGCAAATCACATTTGAGGATAGCTGGGAATTACCACTTGGCCTGTGCTAGAGATCTCAGAGTGGATTTTCTTGCTTCAATGGTAGTGATGGAGTGATGGGGTGGAGAAAGGAAAGTTGGCATAGGGCTCTCACATCAGTACTGACATCACATGAGTGCCTACAGTAGAACTCGTGTCCAGTGCAGGACTTTACTCTTATAGTAAAGGACAACTCAATTTGATAAAACAGATATGTTTTCTTAAACATAATATCCATAAAAAACATAAACAAACTGTGTGCTGAAAAGTCTTACATTGCAGGACTATGCCACCTCACCAAAATATCATATGGACTACAGGTTTTCACATTGGCTACGGAGAGTGGGATCACATTTGTCCAGAACAGCTGGTGCTCACATGCACGCTTCAGTGTTGCTTGCCTCGAATTGAGCATAAAAGGCATTTGGCTTGTCTGGTAGGCTCACCTCACTGGGCAGCTCTTGGCTGGGTTTGCCTTTGTAGTCTGTAATAGTTTGCAAGCCCTGCTACATCTGACGAGTGTCAGAGCCGGTTAGTAGGATTCCATCTTAATCCTGTATTGACTCTTTGCTTGTTTGATGGTTCGTCTGAGGACATAGCAGGATTTCTTATAAGCAACCGGATTAGTGCCCTGCTCCTTGAAAGCGGCAGCTCTACCCTTTAACTCGGTGCGGATGTTGCCTGTAATCCATAGCTTCTGGTTGGGATATCTACGTACGCTCATTGTGGGGATGACGTCATCGATGCACTTATTGATAAAGCCTGTGATTGAGGTGGTATACTGGTCGTTGCCATTGGATGAAACCCGGAACATATTCTGTATTGAGTGAGTCACTGGTACTTCCTGCTTTAGAATTAGCTTGTAAGCAGGAATCAGGAGGATAGAATTATGGTTTGATTTGGCAAATGGAGGGCGAGGGAGAGTTTTGTATAGATCTCTGTGTGTGGAGTAAAAATGGTCTAGTTTTTTTCTCTGGTTGCACATGTGACATGCTGGTAAAAATGAGGTAAAACAGATTTAAATTTGCCTGCATTAAAGTCCCTGGCCACTAGGGGTGCCACTTCTGGATGAGTGCCGTCTTAGTGCCAGCATCGGTTTGTGGTGATAATTAGACGGCTACGAAAAATATAGATGAAAACTCTCATGGTAGATAGTGTGGTCTATAGCTTATCATGAGGTACTCTACCTCAGGCGAGCAATACCTTGAGACTTCCTTAATATTAGACATCACGCACTAGCTGTTATTGACAAAAAGACACACACACCCACCCCTCGTCTTACCAGACATAGCTGTTCTATCCTGCCGATACACAGAAATCCCAGCCAACTGTATATTATCTGTGTCGTCAATTAGCCACGACTCGGTGACACCTAATATATTACAGTTTGTAATGTCCCGTTGTTAGGATAGTCTTGAACAGAGATTATCCAGTTTATTCTCCAGCAATTGCACGTTGGCCAATAGAACGGATGGTAGAGGCGGTTTACCCACTCGCCAACGAATTCTCACAAGGCACCCCGATCTCCGCCCCCTGTATTTCTGTCTTTTCTTCACGCGAATGACAGGGATTTGGGCCTGGTCTCGGAGAAGCAGTATATCCTTCGCATCAAACTCATTAAAGAAAGAATCTTCATCCAGTTCGAGGTGAGTAAATGCTGTTCTGATATCCAGCAGCTCTTTTCGGTCATAAGAGACGGTAGCAGCAACATTATGTACAAAATAAGTTACAAACAACGCAAAAAAACACACAAAATAGCCCAGTTGGTTAGGAGCCAGTAAAACGGCAGCCATCTCTTCTGACACCATTATTAATTAACACAATATAATCTATTTGTATTCTAGGATTTTTTTAGAGCCATTCCAACCAGACAGTTATTTCATCAACATTGCCCAACGTGTTCTGGGATGTGGGCATTGCCCATCGGTCCTCAGTGTGATAAAGGCAGGCCTTAGTCATCTAAGTTAAATATTCCTCTGGCACAGGTGCCAGCTTTGGGACTAGGAGACCTCTCAGAAGAGATGCTCACAGCTTCAGCATTATGTTCTCTCTCGTAAAGGTCCCCACAGCTACAGTAATTATCCTGTAAATGAAGCCATCATCATTTCAGGAACTGAGAGGTGACTCCCAAATGAACTGCCGCCACATAGCATATTTACTCACAGTGAAAATGGCACGTGTGCATTTTCCGACACTAAAACGAAACCTGAAATTGTACAATGCACTCATGAAGATGTTTGTCGGTATTGACATACTGTACATGTATTTACAGTACATTCATAGAAACTCATAATCAAATGTCTTAACAGGGTTTAATTTATTATTGGTATAAAGATTTTCAGGACACCCATTGTTTCTGAACTGCTTGGGAGTCTATGGCTATTATAGTTGGCAGCAATTCCGCTGGTTCTTTTCAGAGGGAGAAAAAAAGCATAGCTTTCAGCATCGAGCCATGCAAGAAGAAAAGGCTGATGCTTGCTAGACAGGACACCACAGTACAGACAGTCACAACAAGTCATTAAATCTGCAAAGCATTGAGATCAGCTCAGGAAGAAGTGTTTGCAGTAAATATACAGTACATAAAGTCAACTCGACACCCAAGCATACGGTATCAGTATTTATGAAAAATGTGTTTTTCCTCCAGATGTTTCAGAGTTTATAACACATTTTTTCACCTTTATTCAATCATACAAATCAGTTAGAATGAACTTAAAACGTTCAATTCCATTATAAAACTGGTTGTTTAGATCCCGGTTGCTAATTGGGCGAGCTGTCTACCTATAGTAAACTGTAGTATACCGTAGAATACTATACTACACACTGTACTATCCCTCGATCATGATGGAAACTCTATTCACAGTAGGATACTATAGTGAACACTACAGTATTATGCTAAAAAAAACACTGTAGTAAATACTACAGTATCTAATTTGCATATACCCTGCCCATTCCCCTTCCCCATATCACAGTTTGTACCACATATAAGTGAGAGACCTACATGCCAAGTATAGATGATATATTGTGTTCCCTACAGATAATATGAAAGAACAGAAGCACTGAACTATCTGTTCAGATCTACCTACCTACTGGTTATGGAGAATGTGCTCTTTTAGTATTTCTCCAGTAGGTTCCCTCAAGGAAACAGGCTCTGTTTCTATGTCAAATGTAATAATACCAAAACACTATAGTAAATACTACAGTACAATAGATTCTGCAAAAACACTACAATAAATACTACCGTTTTGTAATGTCTGCAAAAATGTGACAGTAAATACTACAGTACACTACAATCTGCAAAAACAGTATATTAATTACTATAGAATAATATATACTACAGTTCTTTTACTACAGTATTTATACTATAGTTAACTGTAAATACTACAGTATACTACAATATACTACACTAAATACTATAGTAGGCCTAAATACTAAAGTATTGTCCACAAAAACACTCCAGTGAATACTACAGTATTTATACCATATTATAAACTGGGTGGTTCGAGCCCTGCATGCTGATTGACTGAAAGCCATGGTACATCAGACCGTATACCACAGGTATCACAAAACATGTATTTTTACTGCTCTAATTATGTTGGTGACCAGTTTATACAGTGCATTCGGAAAGTAATCAGACCCCTTGACATTTTCCACATTTTGTTACCTTACAGCCTTATTCTAAAATTGATTAAATTGTTTTTTTCCCCTCATCAATCTACACAAAATACCCCATAATAACAAAGCAAAAACAGGTTTTTACACATGTTTGCACATTTATATACATATAAAATATATATATATATATCACATTTGCATAAACATTCAGAACCCTTAGTACTTTGTTAAAAGCATCTTTAGCTGCAATTACAGCCTCAAGTCTTCTTGGGTATGAGGCTACAAGCTTGGCACACCTGTATTTGGGTAGTTTCTCTCATTCTTCTCTTCAGATCCTCTTAAGCTCTGTCAGGTTGGATAGGGAGTGTCGCTGCACAGCTATTTTCAGGTCCCTCTTGAGAAGTTTGATTGGGTTCAACTCCGGGCTCTGGCTGGGCCACTCAAGTACATTCAGAGACTTGTTCTGAAGCCACTCCTGCGTTGTCTTGGCTATGTGCTTAGGGCCATTGTCCTGTTGGAAGGTGAACCTTCGCCACAGTCTGAGGTCCTAAGCGCTCTGGAGCAGGTTTTCATCAAGGATCACTCTGTACTTTGCTCCATTCATCCTTCCCTTGATCCTGACTAGTCTCCCAGTCCCTGCCGCTGAACAAAATCCCCACAGCATGATGCTGCCACCACCATGCTTCACAGTAGAGATGGTGCCAGGTTTGCTTTAGACGTGACGCTTGGCATTCAGGCCAAAGAGTTCAAACAGATCAGAGAATCTTGTTTCTCATTGTCAGAGTCCTTTAGGTGACCTTTGCATACTCCAAGTGGGCTGTCATGTGCCTTTTACTGAGGAATGGCTTCTGTGTGGCCACTCTACCATAAAGGCCTGATTGGTGGAGTGCTGCAGAGATGGTTGTCCTTCTGGAAGGTTTTCCCATCTCCACAGAGCAACTCTGAAATGCTGTCAGCATCGGTTTCTTCCTTACCCAGATCTGTGCCTCAACACAATCCTGTCTCGGAGCTCTATGGACAATTCCTTCAACCTCATGGCTTGATTTTGCTCTGACATGCACTGCCAACTGTGGGACCTTATATAGACAGGTGGGTGCCTTTCCAAATCATGTCCAATCAGTTGAATTTACCACAGGTGGGCTCCAATCAAAACAGAATGCACCTGAGCTCAATTTCGAGTCTCATAGCAAAGGGTCTGAATACTTATGTAAATAAGGTATTTCTGTTTTTATTTTTAATACATTTGCAAAACATTTATTATGGGGTATTTTGTGTATATTGATAAGGAAAAACATGTATTTCATAGATTTTAGAATAAGACTGTATCGCAATAAAATGTGGAAAAAGTCAAGGGGTGTGAATACTTTCCGAATGCACTGTAATATTTTTATTTAATTTTACCTTTATTTAACTAGGCAAGTCAGTTAAGAACAAATTCTTATTTTCAATGACGGCCTAGGAACAGTGGGTTAACTGCCTGTTCAGGGGCAGAACGACAGATTTGTACCTTGTCATAAATAAATAATGCACTTCAGGTTTTTGTGGTATATTGCCAATATACCATGGCTAAGGGCTGTATCCAGGCACTTGTGCAAAGGAACAGCCCTTAGCCGTGGTATATTGGCCATATACCACACCTCTTCGGGCCTTATTGCTTAAGCATACCATAGTATTCATGTGGGCAACCTCGGAAACAATGTTTCACTTTTGAGTTTTGATCTCTGTACCACCAGAGGCTGTGTCTACACTTGACACTTACATGCGGTTGCTGCTATCAGAATACGAAGATCGCATTGAAGGTCATAACAGGTCAAGATGCACGAAAGTCGCATTGTGGTCAGATTGTGTTCAGATCTGGCATACTACTTCAGTAGGTGGTCAGGGACGCATTGTGTGCGGTTTTCTTCTCAGTCTGGATGCAATCAGGCCACCTGAAAGCCCATAGATTGGGCGACTTCATCAGCACAAATCTTGTGTTTTGGGAGCGGCAGGCACCTCTTTTCATTAAACGTTGGAGGAAATACCTTCCCAGCGTGTGAGGAACGTGTTTGCTGGCTTTATAAATGCTAGCCAGCTAGCTTATTAGGGAAAGCATTTTTGGGGGGGAGATATGCTAACCTGTTTGCAATACCCTTAGCTTTACTAGCTAGCTTGCTGGCTAGTTACAGAGGTTAGCTGGCTAGTTAGCTAGAGTAGTTGGCTAGTGCCATCAAGTTGTTGTGTTATTTTCAGATTTAGCCTGTTCCACCATTTGCAGAATGCATACTGGTATTTCAATATAGTGTGGGAAAAGGGTATATGGACACTATAAATGCACTAAAAGAGTCAAATGAAAGCAGACGGTTCCATCAACCAGTTTGGAGCACATTCATCAAGTCAAGTTTGCTAAAATCCGTTATGATTGATTTATTGTAAAAAGCCCACAATGTGGTTACTTATGTCTGATTTGGATATATTTGGCTGTTTTCACTGCACAACATTTGTATACCTGTAAGTGGTCCCTTTTCAGGTTTAGAAGAAGTGACTGCTAAATGCTAACTCCAGTTCGTATAAACTGGTTAGCATAGCTAGCATACAGAAATCGGTAGTCAAAGTCTTTTTTAACTGTAATGCAGTTGACTGGCGACGATGACATGAATATGTGTTGGGGTTGACAGCAATACAAGCATTATACTCAGATTTGTATCAACATAATGTGAAATACACATATAAACAATAGCCTAAATATGTCAATTCCATTGTTTTGGTTGAGTTCGATTGACCTCTTTAACACGTCTATAACCATTTTCCATATAAAAATATTAATGTGCTAGAACTGATGCGCATCAAGAAATAACGACGACAAATGTACTGGAAAACTGCTTAAATCAACTTTAGGCGCACTAGAGCACATAAGATACATTTGCTTGTAAGAAGTGATTTTAACTCCATGTTAATGTAAACTTTACTTTGAGAAACCGAATCAAGTGAGTTAAGGGTTTTATGCATGCTCAGTTGTTGGGTCTCGAGCACTGGGCGAAAGGACATTTGAAATGGAAGTTATGGAGCTCCCTTGCGTGCTTCTGTTATGTGGAAAAGTTACAGGAAACTGATATGTGGAGAATGATACATTTGCATCTGATGGCCATCACGTATAAACTCAGCAAAAAAGAAATGTCCATTCACTGTCAACTGTGTTTATTTTCAGCAAAATTAACATGTATAAATATTTGTGTGAACATAACAATATTCAACAACTGAGATATCAACTGAACAAGTTCCACAGACATGTGACTAACAGAAGAGGAATAATGTGTCCCTGAACAGGGGGGGGGGTGTCAAAATCAAAAGTAACAGTCAGTATCTGGTTTGGCCACCAGCTGCAATAAGTACTAAAGTGCATCTCCTCCTCATGGACTGCACCAGATTTGCCAGTTCTTGTCGTGATACCCCACTCTTCCACCAAGGCACCTGCAAGTTCCCGGACATTTCTGGGGGGAACGGCCCTAGCCCTTATCCTCTGATCCAACAGGTCCCAGATGTGCTCAATGGGATTGAGATCCGGGCTCTTCGCTGGCCATGGCAGAACACTGACATACCTGTCTTGCAGGAAATCACAGACCGAGCAGTATGGCTGGTTGCATTGTCATGCTAGGGGGTCATGTCAGGTTGAGCCTGCAGGAAGGGTACCACATGAGGGAGGAGGATGTCTTCCCTGTAACGCATAGCGTTGAGATTGCCTGCAATGACAACAAACTCAGTCTGATGATGCTGTGACACACCACCCCAGACCATGATGGACCCTCCACCTCCAAATCGATCCCGCTCCAAAGTAAAGGCCTCGGTGTAACGCTCATTCCTTCTACGGTAAACGGAAATCCGACCATCACCCCTGGTGAGACAAAACCGCGACTCGTCAGTGAAGAGCACTTTTGCCAGCCCTGTCTGGTCCAGCGATGGTGGGTTTGTGCCCATAGGCGACGTTGTTGCCGGTGATGTCTGGTGAAGACCTGCCTTACAACAGGCCTACAAGCCCTCAGTCCAGCCTCTCTCAGCCTAATGCGGACAGTCTGAGCACTGATTGATGCATTCCTGGTGTAACTCGGGCAGTTGATGTTGCCATCCTGTAGCTGACCCGCAGGTGTGATTTTCGGATGTACCAATCCTGCACAGGTGTTGTCACACGTGGTTTGCCACTGCGAGGACGATCCGCTGTCCGTCCTGTCTCCCTGTAGCGCTGTCTTAGGCGTCTCACAGTACGGATATTGCAATTTATTGCCCTGGCCACATCTGCAGTCCTCATGCCTCCTTGCAGCATGCCCAAGGCATGTTCACGCAGATGAGCAGGGACCCTGGGTATCTTTCTTTT
The DNA here is from genome assembly GCF_045791955.1 of Oncorhynchus clarkii lewisi. Taxonomy (NCBI): domain Eukaryota; kingdom Metazoa; phylum Chordata; class Actinopteri; order Salmoniformes; family Salmonidae; genus Oncorhynchus; species Oncorhynchus clarkii. The sequence continues at coordinate 22,275,207 of NC_092158.1, forward strand.
GGTGTTTTTTAGAGTCAGTAGAAAGGCCTCTTTAGTGTCCTAAGTTTTCATAACTGTGACCTTAATTTCCAACCGTCTGTAAGTTGTTAGTGTCTTATCGACCGTTCCACAGGTGGATGTTCATTAATTGTTTATGGTTAATTGAACTAGCATGGGAAATAGTGTTTAAACCCTTAACTATGATCTGTGAAGTTATGTGGATTTTTACGAATTATCTTTGAATGACAGGGACGTTTATATAAATGCAACATGCAACAATTTCAAAGATTTTCTTGAGTTACAGTTCATATAAGGAAATCAGTCAATTGAAATGAATTCATTAGGCCCTAATCTATGGATTAGGGCAGGAGTGCAGCCATGGGTGGACCTGGGAGGGCATAGGCCCACCCACTGGGGAGCCAGACCCAGCCAATCAGAATGAGTTTTCCCCACAAAATGGCTTTATTACAGACAGAAATACTCCTCAGCACAAGGTGTACCTGTGTAATGATCATGCTATTTAATCAGCTTCTTGATATGCCACACCTGTCAGGTGGATGGCCTATATTGGCAAAGGATAAGTGCTCACTAATAGGAATGTAAACACATTTGTGCACAGCATCTGAGAGAAATAAGCAATTTGTGCATATGGTAAATTTCAGGGATTTTTTATTCAGCTCATGAAACATGGGACCAACACTTTACATGTTGTGTTTATATTTTTGTTCAGTGTCCATTTCTATGCCATTGTAGGCTACTGTAGCTTGCATTTGATTTGGAGCTGGTAAACAGATTCAATAAATAGCCTATAAATTCAGTTTATTGCTGTAACTTTCTGTTATTATGCAATTATGAATGGCAAAGTTTTGTTTAAATGGGAAGTTATCAATTGGGAAGGGAAAGGAGATTGGGCCTATTGAAATGGCCTAGGCCCATTGAAAATACAAGTCAATCACGCAAATTGGCCTAACTATTGCATTATCCATTTATAATGGTGTGTATAACTTCTGGCACAATTGCCAGAAAATATAATGCGTTTTTTTTTCTTTGTCCAAGTGTTCCTTGGGCAGAGACGTCGAGATCCTCTGTCCAACTTTCATCATTCTTTCCTGACCGATTCATCCTTAGCTATGCAAATGCAACAAAAAAAACATATATTTACAATCACTAGCAGTCAAAGAAATCAAATCGACATCCATTGATGGAAAATGATATGGCGAATATAATAAGGAACAATTCTATTTAGTTTTGCAACATATGCAAATTCTTTATTAAGCTTTTTTTTCATGGCAAAAACTTTTTTAAAATGTGTTTTATGTCGCTACAGGTTACATTGACTTTCCTTCTTAATTCGCTATGAAAAAAAAGGTTAATGTGGACACGGTAGACACGTTTAAATATAGCTGTAGACTCATGACGTGTTCGCAATTCCATGATCAGAACTCAATGATCAGAATACAAAAGCTGTCTAGACATAGAGAGTGAATGATGCCTAGGCTAGACTAGATGAGAAGAGACATTTTTTTCTGAGACAAACGAAATCACGCATCAACGTCATTCTCATGGAAATATCTAAGTAAATGCCCAATAGAAAAAAACAAACGAAAATGCAGCTAGTGTACTGTCATTCCAGGTGCAATGTTTGACATGATTGAGTTAGCTTCAGTTGGCTATAACAAGGACGTTATCCAGCCTTCATAGCAACCATATTGTTTAGAACATAAATCCAATTTATTTGCAAAAATAATTTACGAGTGGGTCGCATCTGTAATAACATGACCAAAAGATCTAACAACCAGATTTTTGTCCAGACTATATTTTTCTGGTGTAATAATGAAATTGTTTGAATTTACTTGTCAAAATAAAGTTTTAATGAAAATATGTTATTCATTGTTATTTTAATATCTTGGTAACCGTTTTATAAAAGCAATAAGAAAGGCGAGCCAATGCTGTATCATGAATACAGTTACAGGTAAATGGGTTGACTGGCTGTCCGCTATCGTGTCGGGTAGAACAACGTCATTTACTTTTGACTGTATTCATGATACAGCACTGCCTCTTGTACCATATTTCTTAAATTTACTTTAGTCGAAAGCCCTGATTTGCAGAACACTGAGACAAAACCCTGTCAAATGATGACAACCAACATCTGGTAAACAGCAAATGAAAGAATGGGAGCTCCCGAGTTGGTGGCAGGGGGGTTTATAAACAAAATGACAATCTCCAGATATTAACTATACAGTAATTGCAGATCTGGCAGCATATTGTAACAACTATGTCCTTGTTGAAGTCAAATTGCAGGCAGGTGCAGAACATCGCTCAGTCACAGACTATGCTAAAAAAATAAACTGCAAGAATATCCCAAATTAATTAAAGGTGTTAAGTGCATCAGTGTGCATAGACTATGTGCATAGACATAGGTGTATCGTTGTGCGTCATCTACATTCTTGACAGACTGGTGCTTTTTTCATCCTCTTTGGCGTGTCACGAAACAGTGTGAAATTGTTTTATCTGGCTGTGAAGTGCACGTCAACAGAAAAAAAGCTAAAACAACATTTTTGGGGGGAATTACATTTGCACTGACATGCAAGAGATAGAGGGGGGCCCCAATCCATCACAAAGAAATACAGAAAAGTTTGACTGTGCCCTTAAAGGTTTTCTTTATACATGCCTGTGTTGTGGGGCCCATGTTGTGCTGAACATCCTATGGAGGGGGAAAAGGTGCTGCATTATTGACAAGCTGCTCTTGTTCGGGTGCTCCTGGGTGCACTAAGCCCTGTGGTGGAAAATGGGTTCTGCAGTAAATAGTAGCGATAAGGCACGAGGCCACTAAACCCTGGCGCTCTCCACCTCTAGATCATCGCACGACGCGCTCTGGAGCTTCTCATTGCTCAGCTGATAGGACACTTCTCAGCCACAGCCTTTTATTGATCCATCACCTTTTCATTTAGAGGGCTGTCCAGTTTAAGCCCTGCCTTGCTCTCCACAGCACAGCACAGCTCCTTTGCTGGCCAGCCCAGGCAGCCATCACTCTTGGTCTTGTTCCCTTCCCCTTTTCTCATCCCCTTATCTCACCGCTGCTGAACAACAACCGAAATGCAAGCAGACATGAAATTAGTTTGTGTACCTCACTCGACATGGCCCTGAAGAAAGGGGTAGGGGGTGTTGAGTAAGCTGAAGGCAGCGTCAGCGGTGATTTGATAAGGGTCTGTGTTCGACAGGCGGCAGCTGCGAAGGTGGAGGATCGCACAGCTGTAAGGGCCCCTATCTGCTGCCTACCTCCACTGTTCAGGCGGTCACAGAGAGGAGTAGGAGAGGTTGAGCCCACACTCCTCCTGCCTGTCACAGACAGTCTGAGCTGCCTTGGTACTGCTGTATTGAAGGGGGTAAACATGCCTGCAGCTGGAGAACAGAGCCTGCTCTCTGGCCCCACCACAGCCTGGTGGTACTCGAATATTGGCTATGAATACTGTGCCTATTAAAACCATAAAACCTGCCGTAGCAATATTTATGGATCAGCTTTGTTCACAATCGTGTCAGTGCACACACTTGTTTTCTTACGAAATCTGGAAGGATCTACTTGTGACTCCTGTGCCTACACTCATATGTTCCATTTGGAATGAAGCCTATGATTATGTAAGCTCAACCTGCTTTTTGTTTGTTCAAATGAGGTGCTGCCTTGAATTCATCCTATTTTGGATATTTTCCATGGGTACACTCCAATTTTCAAATATCTGTGAGAAGAGCCCAATTGGTATTTTCACAATGCCCAAAATCATTTCACGATTTTATTTGACAATGGGTAACAAGGGTATGCATGCTACAGCATGTATTTCATGAAAACTTCAAAGCGAGTCTGATTCTATTGGGTCGCATATAAGCCAAACCTATTGTCTCAGCTTCCATCCTCCCATTGATAATAGAACAAAGCTCTAAATGTATATGTTCTTCATGGAGGCTGAAGGGTTGAGTCATAAATCACCACTTTCCACCTTCACTGCAAATAGTCTCACATTGCATCTATTATGCAGCTATGTTTTCCAAGAAATGGGGATCTGAAGTTAACATGTTAGCGTGCCTTTTGAATCCATCCAAAATCAAAGTTTATTGGTTGCGTACAAAGTTTTGCAGATGTTATCGCAGGTGCAGCGAAATGCTTATTTCTAGTCCCAACAGTGCGGTAATACCTAGCAAAAAAAATATATGAAATAATAATAATACTAATATCAGAACGAGCAATTGTTCTTCTGTCTCGTGGTTGTTGGTAATCAGGCCTACTACTGTTGTGTCATCAGCAAACTTGATGATTGAGTTGGAGACATGCATAGCCACGCATTCATGGGTGAACAGGGAGTAGATTCCTGCTATGTATGCCTTGCATAAATACACAAATAAAAAAAGTTACAGAGAAAGATGCCATACAGCAGAGAAAAAAGGATGAAAGTGATTTCACACAGATGTGACGTTGCATCTTAACGGACCTCATAAAAACTCTGCATATCTTCCATAGTTCTTCCATATGGTTTATTATGTGGCTTAGCCTATTCAAATATATTGTGAGCTTTGTATGTCACATACACTGAGTGTACACAAACATGTACGAAGCATTTGGAACACCTGCTCTTTCCATGACAGACTGACCAGGTGAACCGCACCTGTTAAATCCACTTCAATCAGTGTGTATCAAGAATGCCACCCAAAGGACATCCAGCCAACTTGACACAACTGTGGAAAGCATTGGAGTCACCATGGGCCAGCATTCCTGTGGAAGGCCTTGTAGAGTCCATGCCCAGACGAATTGAGGGCAAAAGGGGGTGCAACTCAATATTAGGAAGGTGTTCCTAATGTTTTGTACACTCAATGCATACACACACAAATATTAATAATTGTGTTAAATCGTTAAATTCTACTGATCAAACAACATTATATTCAGATATGAATAAACTCTGTCTGTATAAAATATTTTATGTACTTTGGCAGATTAAATTTAAGCTGTACATTGCCAAGCGTCTATGAATCAGCAACGACAACTTGATAAGCATCTCACACTCACCATTTCTCTCGGCTTCTCTCCATCCCTCTACCATCCCACCCTCGGTTTGTTACTTCCATAAGTCTCCTCTACCTTCCCACTCTGAGTGTCCTTGCATCTATCATCTGCCCTCCCCCTCCTTTCCTTTCATCTTTGTGTATTCACAACCACAAACTCAAGAGGGAAATCTGTTTGCACATGGGCGCCTTTGACAATCTGAACTGGGATCTCCTCTGCACACCCCCCTCTTCTCTCTCTCTCGCTCTCTCTCTCTCTCTCTCTCTCCCTCTCTCTCTTTTCACTTCCCCCTCTCTCTCCCTCTCTTCCCCACTCCTCTCTATCACACACTCCCCTCTCTCACTCCCCTCTCTCTCACACACACCCCTCCCTCTCTCAACTGCTGAAGATGTCACACATTGTATTCACAAGAGGAACACACAGTAGATGAGCTATCTGTGAAAGTAGCCCCAACGCTACACTGCCGCATGTATGCTTCTAATGATCAGAACAGTACAGTGTCAGAGCATAGCACCCCTCAATGAATACTAATTTAAACACTAAATGATTGTGTAGAGCCATATGCGCGTTGTGCCCGTAGAATCTTATTCCCCATACACATTATGCAACTTTCTGATCACCCAGTTTTAATTTGCATACTAGTTTAGGCTATATGGTATAAGCCCAAACTTTTAGAAAAGGGTTCTTCAAAGGGTTCTCCTATGGGGACAGCCGAAGAACGCACAGTTGTGTCAAGTTGCCTGGATGTCCTTTGGGTGGTGGACCATTCTTGATACACACAGGAAACTTGAGTATTAAAAACTCAGCAGCGTTGCAGTTCTTGACACACTCAAACCAGTGTGCCTGGAACCAACCACTATACCTAATGCAAAGGCACTTCAATACTTTGTCTTTCCCATTCACCATCTGAATGGCACAAACACAATCCATTTGTCAATTATCTCTAGGCTTAAAAATCCTTCTTCAACCTGTCTCCTCCCATTCAACTACACTGATTGAAGTGGATTTAACAGGTGACATAAATAAGGGATCATAGCTTTCACCTGGTTTCACCTGGTCAGTCTATGTCATGGAAAAAGCAGGCGTTCCTAATGTTTTGTACACTCAGTGTACATTCTCAGAAAACAGGGCAAATACAGTTGATCTGCCTCTCGCAAAGCCTGCAGTCTAGAAGCTGATGTTCTAAACCATATTATGGGAAAACATCAAAGTGAGAAGGTAATCCTTTTGGAAAAAGCTCCTGACTGTGAATACGTGGAAAGGTGCACCTTTAAACTGCTTTAAGCTATGCTATCATAATGTTTTATTCTGTAAACATGTGGGTGACCTGGTGTCTTTGTTCCTAAAGTGATTTGTGATCGGGACTTGAAACAACGCTGACAGAACTGCCTGGCAGTTCAAACTCACTTAATTATGCCATTAGCTCCAGTCAACATAGCAAATGGGTCATCCCACTGAAATGGAGAGAGAGATAGAGAGTAGGTGAAGAGAGGGAGTCTGTAGTAAAACAACTACTTGAGACTGCCAGGCTTAAAAAGCTACAGTACTGATGACATAATTGTCCAACACAGTTATCACCATGACATAAACAATAATGACAGCAACTGACTTAGTTATGACACAAACAGTTATGTAGGTAACCTAAGCTTCAATTAGTCAGCTAAACTATTTTCAGAGTCAGCAAAACTCAAAAAGTCCATAGTTATCTAAAAGGAAACAACCCCAAAAAATGAATCCGCACAACACAAATGAACATTGCAAACTCAAGACAAGCATCTGCTATTTACAGCTGATAATGTGTGTCCAAAATATTACATTAATATACATTGAAGAGGAACCGCAAAATCTAAGACGAAAACTAATTTAGGAGATCTATTTTAAACTGAACCCCAAAAAGGGAAAGCAGGGAAGGAAGGAGGAAAGCAAACAATGGCTTGAAATAGTTTAGAAATGTGTTCCTTTGTGTGGCATTAATCCACATGCAAAGCAAGATTGTCTTCTGTGTTGGGCAACTTGTCCTTCCATGAGACAGGATTTGCTGAAGATGGGTTTTTTTGTTTTTTGAGAGGAAGATGCTCTGGCCAACAGGGATAAATACAAGAACAGAATGCTGCCAGACAAACTAGTGGAAAACAGACAGCAGAGATCCAATGTAAAAGGATTTGATCCCGTTTCCTGTCAGATTAAGCTTGATCATATTAATGCACCATACTGTGGTCCACCCCGTCAATATAGTCTATTGGATTAGCTCGTACATAAGTCACATTTAAAGTCATTGGAGCTCCATTAAGAAACTCAGATTCTTCCCCATATATTCTTAGTGTTCCTGACTGAAAAGTGAGCAGCGATATCACTATCATTATGTCACTTCTATCAACAGGGCCTGCTAACATACAGTAGAGGTTGCTTTGGGGAAATCTCATAATATCTGAACTAATCACAATTCCACAAAAATGTGGTTACGGAGCAGAGTGATATTAGAGAGGGCAGGGACAGTGATTCACTACAGCTTGCTGTATTTTAGCTATGGAAAATGTTTTACTGAGGAAGATAGATAGAACACTCAATGCTGATTGGTTTACACATACACACAGTTCAGCAGGTCTCTTGAGCAGCCAGGCTTTTCATGCTCAATTGAAAATGTCTTAGACTATGAATTCCGGTCTTGGTCCTCGAGCAAGTCCAACCCAGCTGGTGGCCTCCAGGCAGAATTGAAATAACCAAATTAATAATTGAATTCAAACACCCAATCAGACCACAGAGAGGACATCACAGAGATTAAATGGGCAAGTCAATTAGATTGAAAAAACTGTCTGACTTTGAGTGACAAGCAAAGCTGTCTTTCTGTGAACAATGAACTCATTTTTGAGTTTGTATGGTTCTTGACATGTACAAAGTAGGCCTAAGGCAAGCTACCAAGGTAGAACAGACACCTGATAGGTCTTAGGTCAGTTAGGATCACCACTTTATTTTAAGAATGTGAAATGTCAGATTAATAGAAGAGAGAATAATTTATTTCAGATTTTTTCATCACATTCGCAGTGGGTCAAAAGTTGACATACACTCAATTAATACTTGGTAGCATTGCCTTTAAATTGTTTCACTTGGGTCAAATGTTTTGGGTAGCCTTCCACAAGCTTCCCACAATAAGTTGGGTGAATTTTGGCCCATTCCTCCTGACAGAGCCGGTGTAACTGAGTCAGGTTTGTAGGCCTCCTTGCTCGCACACGCTTTTTCAGTTCTGCCCACAAATTATCTATGGGATCGAGGTCAGGGCTTTGTGATGGCCACTCCAACACCTTGACTTTGTTGTCCTTAAGCCTTTTTGCCACAACATTGGAAGTATGCTTGGGGTCATTGTCCATTTGGAAGACCCATTTAGACCAAGTTTTAACTTCCTGACTGATGTCTTGAGATGTTGCTTCAATATATCCACATAATTTTCCTGCCTCATGATCAACATGATGCTGCCACCCCCATGCTTCACGTTTGGGATGGTGTTCTTCGGCTTGCAAGGGACCCCCTTTTTCCTCCAAACAACGATGGTCATTATGGCCAAACAGTTATATTTTTGTTTCATCAGACCAGAGGACATTTCTCCAAAAAGTACGATCTTTGTCCCCATGTGCAGTTGCAAACTGTAGTCTGGCTTTTTTCATGGCGGTTTTGGAGCAGTGGCTTCTTCCTTGCTGAGCGGCCTTTCAGGTTTTGTCGATATAGGACTCATTTTACTGTGGATATAGATGCTTTTGTACCTGTTTCCTCCAGCATCTTCACAAGGTCCTTTGCTGTTGTTCTGGGATTGATTTGCACTTTTCGCACCAAAGTACGTTCATCTCTAGGAGACAGAACCCGTCTCCTTCCTGGGAGGTATGACGGCTGCGTGGTCCCATGGTGTTTATACTTGCGTACTATTGTTTGTACAGATGAACGTGGTACATTCAGGCGATTGGAAATTGCTCCCAAGGATGAACCAGACTTGTGGAGGTCTACAATAATTTTTCGGAGTTCTTGCGTGATTTCTTTTGATTTTCCCATGATGTCAAGCAAAGAGGCACTCAGTTTGAAAGTAGGCCTTGAAATGCATCCACAGGTACACCTCCAATTGACTCAAATGATGTCAATTAGCCTATCAGAAGCTTCTAAAGTCATGACATCATTTTCTGGAATGTTCCAAGCTGTTTAAAGGCACAGTCAATTTAGTGTATGTAAACTTCTGACCCACTGGAATTGTGATACAGTGAATTATGAGTGAAATAATCTGTCTGTAAACAATTGTTTGAAAAATTACTTATGTCATGCACAAAGTAGATGTCCTAACTGACTTTCCAAAACTATAGTGTGTTTACAAGAATTTGTGGAGTGGTTGAAAAACAAGTTTTAATGACTCCAACCTAAATGTATGTAAACTTCTGACTTCAACTGTATGATAGACAGGGACACAACACTGAGTTGTATAAAGGATTTTCGCACTTCATACCGTTTCTGTATCATACAGTATACATTATTACCTGAAGTGCCCACAAGGGGCGCTTTTTATTAAATGGTATTGAAAATCATACCATCTGTATTTTTAAATACCCCAGTAGACAATACAAATGGTATATTGCCCAAGGCTAATATGTGGTGCCAAAAACTTGAGTACTTCTCATTCTGTCCTCTAAATCGTCATGGTAAGTTGCAGCTCGTGTTAAGGGCAGGCTAAAAGTGTGGGCTACACAAAGAGAGGGGCATCATTATTATATGTGACCCACCACCTGGATTCGGTCCTATGCTGCAAAATTTGAAGTAGTGTATTTTACATTGGCTAAAAGTAGAGACTCCAAGCTAGAAAATTGTAAATCATACACTGCAGTTGAGGAACAATGAGAAAGTTATTCTGCTTTGAAAGTTGATAAACTTGTAACCCCAAATGTCCCATGAATGTTTTGGTACACCTACTGGAGTGCTCTTTGTTTACACCCATGCAGCATCATTCACACCCTCTTACTTCTACCCCCTCCTTTTTCGAACATTCTGTTAAAAATCGCGCAACTTTTCAGCGTCCTGCTACTCATGCCAGGAATATAGTATATGCATATGATTAGTATGTGTGGATAGAAAACACTCTGAAGTTTCTAAAACTGGTTAAATCACGGCTGTGACTATAACAGATCGTGTGTTTCATTGAAAAACGCAAGAAAAACTGCTCTCTGAAAGCTAAAAATAATTTCCATAAGTCACTTCCATGGGTTGTTAAAAGGGGACAAAATGTAATATCGACCTGCATGCAATTCATACAAATTCCACACGATGTCGCCATTGTCGTCATTTTCAATTGAATTTTTTGTTGGAAAATCCAACTATCTGGCTTCCGTTTCTTCCAGTCTCCACCAGGATGCTGTGAATGTTGACATTGGCAGCCATTGATTTGCAGACGAGGAGCTATTGAATATACATCGCCCTGTAATCATTTTGATAGATTATAAACGTTTACTAATACCTAAAGTTGGATTACAAAAGGATTTCGAAGTGTTTTGTGAAAGTTTATCGTCAACTTTTTTAATTTTAAAAAATGACGCAGCGTTTAAAAACGATGTTTTTTTCTGAATGACACAGCTTCCATAGAAAGCTATTTTGGGTATATATGGACCGATTTAAACGAAAAAAAAGACCCAATAGTGATGTTTATGGGGCATATAGGAGTGCCAAGAAAGAAGCTCGTCAAAGGTAATGATGTTGTTTTATATTTTATTTCTGCGTTTTGTGCTGCGTCGGATAAGCAGAGTCTTTGTTTACGTCGCATTCAGGCATTTTGAGGTGTTGCATGCTATCAGATAATAGCTTCTCATGCTTTCGCCGAAAAGCATTTTAAAAATCTGACTTGTTGGCTAGGTTCACAACGAGTGTAGCTTTAATTCAATACCCTGCTTGTGAATTTTGATCAAGGTTTGAGTTTTAACGAGTACATTTAGCATTTAGCGTAGCGCATTTGCATTTCCAGGTGCCTACTTGAGACATATGCGTCTCAAGTAGAATCAAGAAGTTAAGCCTCAGTCCCACCCATCTCGTTAAGGATTCACAGTGTAGTAAAAACACTAAGATTTCAAACAAAAAGTGATGAAAGTATTAGCAAAAAGTAGTAGTAAACATTCATTGTATCTAGTACTTGGCCTATATCCTCATCTGACTTTGGTGCAGGTAATCTTGTTGCTAACATTACCATCTCTGGTCAACACACACCATATCAAATAAAATCTAAGTTTATTTAACACATGCACAGGACACAGAAGGTGTAAACGGTACAGTGAAATGTTTACTTGCATAGTGGAGTCTTTTGTTTAGACATGTAGCTAGCTAGCTAACTAAACAATAACCATAATCCCAACTCTGATGCCGCATTCAAAACAACTGGGAACAAAAAAATAATAAACTCAGAATTTCATTTCGGGACTTCGGGCCTCTTTCTAGAGCTCCTACAGAGGTCATACATGTAATGTTATCTAGCGAGCCAGCCTGCTAAAGTTAGCTACAGTAGATACCTAACAGTATGCTTTAACTTGCAATGAAAATGACTTTCTGAACAAATTAGAAGCATTTATATCTGAAAATGTAGCTAAACTCTTACCCATATACATGGATGAACGCTTCTCCCTCATGGATGCCATGGTTGCCCTTAGTTTGATGTGATCTGGAGACAGGAGTTTTATACAACAGCCTTCTTTCTGTGTTTTCTTTTTGGACTCTCTCTGCATTTGGCAATAATCTCTCTGCTTCCACCGGTCAAAGAGAGTGAGCACTGCACGATCATCCTCCAGAATGTAGTCCATCACAACGTTTTCACACTGTGCTTTGTCGATAGCGCTATTACCTTCAGGGCAGCAATGTTGAGAACAGTAGCTACATTGATTCAGTTCTTCATGATATATTTTTTTAAGCTGTGGAAAACAGGATTATCCACACATATTTAGCAGCTCATGTTATAGACAGAAGCATGCTACTTAGCAGACCAATCCGAACTCATCCATTATCTCAACCAATCACGGCAAGCAGGAAGGTTCCTGTATTTTTCGAGGCTAAGCCAACTAGGCTCGTTATTTAGCAATTTTATTCGTATTTACAGATGGCATACAAGTTCGTTATTAAGGCACATGAAAGTTCACATGTTCCACATGTTCCATTTGTGCCCAAAAATGTATTTTGATACACATTTTTACAGAAACTTCAAATGCCTCTCCTGTGAAGTAGTGACGTGCGACATACACTATTTTCTTCAGAATTTTCCTTTGTCTACACCCATTCTTTGAGAGTGTCACGTGTGCTTCCTCTCCGGCCTCTAGGTCACCTACGCTGCTCGTTATGGCGCACACCTGTCACCATCGTTACACGCACCTGCGTGTCATCACTCACCTGGACTCCATCACTTCCTTGATTACCTGCCCTATATATGTCACTCCCTTTGGTTCCTTCCCCAGGCGTCATTGTTTCTGTTTCCTGTCTGTGCGTTGTTCGTGTTTCTTGTTTAGTATTATGTTTCATTTATTTATTAAAACACTCACTCCCCAAACTTGCTTCCCGACTCTCAGCGCACATCATTACAGAGAGGGAGCTTTTGAGCATCCTCTGTTCTCTAGCCGAACCTGTCTCCCAGAGAGGCCTGAGATGTCCCACTCTCTCTCAGGCTATGTTTGTGCAGTATTTTAAGGGAGGAATTCATTCAAGTGAAAAACAAATGCTCTGGCATTATTTATAACATGCATTGTCAGGACTGTCTGGTAAAGAGATCCCTCTGCATGGGCTGGAAAAGGAATGTGGTTGGAATAGGAACCCCGATTCTAAGTTTTTACATTAATGGAGATTAAGATACCTGACATTTTCTTCTCCCACCATACATTCTATAGGTTCCTCATGCTAGCTTTAACAGCAGTTGTCCATACTAAACAGTTAATTGATAGAGTACTCTAGCAGGAAAATATTGGATAGTTCATTGGGATGCTAACACATCAGGCGTAGAAATGGACCATGCTTCTGGCCTTCCTGGTTTATCGCGTTCAGCAAGTTAGGCCATCAAGTATTCTTGGGAGAGACAGAGTGATGCCATATTTTTTCATGCGTCCGTACAGCACAATGCAAATCTACAGGTACAGTAACTGCCAAAATAAAGGAAACACTAACATAGTGTCTTAATAGGGTGATGGGCATGGAGTCTACAAGTGTCTGGAACTCAATAGGAGGGAGTTTTCAGCCCTGCATAGATCATTTGGTGTTTTGTTGATGATGGTGGAAAACGCCGTCACAGGCGTCGCTTCAGGATCTCCCATAAGTGTTCAATTGAGTTGAGATCTTTCAAAGTCACTGATAGCTCTTCTTCTAGCCATGGTAGCGAAAAATAATAGTCAACTGGGCATTTTTATACATGACCCTAAGCATTGACTCAGGAACCACACCCGTATGGAAGCACCAGCGATTCATTCTGCAGACAACTCTGCATACATTGTAATTCCTCACAAAGCTAAGCCTGACCATTGGAAACACCAATAAAACACTTTACATGCTGTATGGGTGTAGTGGTGAGGTTGGACCCAGGCGCAGAGAAGTGACCAGACGAGGAATTGGTGGTTCAAGATAAACACAATACTTTACTGAGGAACGGTAAACAAACGATCACAGTAACACTGGGAAAACAACAAACTCTAAGTCTCAAAAACTCACTCAGGAGACAAACGCACATGGCAAACAATTCAAGCTTCTGCAAAGGAAACCAGAAAACCCCCTCTTTTAACAGGTAAATCATAATGAGTAGTAGGACACATCTGAGTGTCATAAATGTCTCTAGGACTGTCTCTGCCGCCCTTTGGTGACAGGTGAAACCATGACAATACCCCCCCCCCCCCTTCTAGGAGTGGCTCCAGCCGTGGAGCCAGGGCGACCACCAGGTAGTTGGTTGAAGTCCCGAACAGGTGCTGGATGTCCCGGGCAGGCCCCCATGCCCGCTCCTCGGGACCATAGCCCTCCCAGTCCACAAGGGTACTGCAGGGTGCCTTGGACCCGACGAGTCTCCAACAGACTCCGGACAGTGTAGGGTGGATGGCCATCCATAAGTCAAGGGGGCGGAGGAGCAGGTGTGGGCAGAGAGAAGGGACTGGTCCTTACCATCTTGAGACGGGAAACATGGAAGGATGGCCAGACCCTCATAGACCTGGGAAGCTGAAGACGATAGGAGACCGGGTAGATGCGACTCAGGAGCTTGAATGGTCCCATGTAGCGTGGAGCGAGCTTCTGTGAGTCCACCTTAAAGGGAAGATCATGGGTGGAGAGACACACCCGATGACCCGGTCAGAGGAGCCAAAGAGGCCTTCGGTGTCAGTTTGCCTGGTATTGGTGTCGGGCAGAGGAGTGGAGCAAGGAGGATCGCGCTCTGATCCAGATGGGCAACATCGTCAAATGAATGCCTCGGCTGATGGCTCCCCTGCATCGGCCTCTTGTTCAGGAAACGGGGGGCGAACCCGAACTGACACTCAAACAGTGACAATCCAGTGGATGATTTCAGCAGAGTGTTATGAGCATATTCCGCCCAGATGAGGAATTGCTCCAATTGCTGGCCTGAGAGGAAATGAAACAGCGGAGGAACTTCTCCAGCTCTTGGTTGGCCCGCTCAGTTTACCCATTAGACTGTGGGTGGAACCCCGAGGAGAGACTCACCGACGCCCCCAACAGGGAGCAGAAGGCCTTCCAACACCGTGTGACGAACTGGGACCCACAATGTCCTGAGGAAGTCGGTGTAGTCGAAATACATGGGTAATCCTGAGATCAGCGGTCTCCTTCGCTGAGGGCAACTTGGGTAAGGCGATGAAATGGATTGCCTTGGAGAACCGATCGACGACCACCAGGATAGTGGTAAGCCCTTGGGATGGAGGTAACCCTGTGATAAAGTCTACGGACAGGTGGGACCAGGGCCGGCTGGGGATGGGCTGAGGTTGGAGCAACCCAGCTGTCAAGAGGACTTGCTTTGGGCACAGGTGGAACAGGCCGCAACAAAGGATCTCACATCCTCAATCATGTTGGGCCACCAGAATGTCTGCCTCAGGAACTCCAGTGTCCGATTAACCCCTGGATGCCCAGTTAATTTAGAGGAGTGTCCCCATTGTAGCACTCCAGAACAGGCTGATTGCAGAACATAAAGTCTGTTAGTGGGACCCCTGCCGGGGTCAGGTTCTCAGGTCTGGGCCTGTTGTACCATGGTCTCAATACTCCATATCACAGGGGCCACAATGCGGGAGCTGGGGATGATGGGCTCGGAATCCCTCTCCTCATTAAAGACATCATGTTGGCGGGACAGGGCATCTGCTTTCTGATTCTTGGATCCAGGGAGATAGGCTAGTGTGAAAACAAACTGTTAAAAACAGCCTACCTAGCCTGGTGAGCGTTCAACTTCTTGGCTTCTTGAATGGAGACCAAGTTCTTATGGTCCATCCAGATCACGAAAGGATGAGGTAACCTCCGCAGTAGAGATTCAGCACCCTTCGCACATTCACCTGTCATGCTCCTGTGGGTTCAGATGTGTGTGTCCCAGCTGCATGGGCTCCACAATGCTGTGTTCGGGGGGGCTTGGGGTGCTCAGGAAACTGGGATACTGGGGTAGTGTCAAAAGGACGCTGTCTCACGTTCTCGGAGGCGGTTGTAGATCCTGATTGCCAGCGTTATCAGGGACTCGAGGTCCTTTGCCAGTTCCCGAGAGGCCAGTTCATCTTTGATAGAGTTAGACAAACCCTGGTGGAAAGCGGTAACCAGGGCCTCCGTATTCCACCCACTCTCGGCGGCGAGGGTGCGGAACTCAATGGCCAAGTCAGCCACTGGTCTACCCCTTGGCGGATGTTGAACAGTCAGCTGGCAGCTTCTTGCCCGCTGACTGGGTGGTCGAAGACTAGTTGCAGCTCGGCAGGGAAGGCTAATACGGAGCTTCAGGATGGTGGCTCTTGTTCCCACACCGCCGTTGCCCACGCCAGAGCCTTGCCCGAGAGTAGAGAGATGTAGGCGATCATGGTAAGGAACGAGGAGGACTGTAGCTCAAACACCAGAGAACACTAATTGAGGAACCCCTTGCATCCTCCCGGGTGGTCATCATACCTTTCGGGGGCTGGGATCTTGGGTTCTTTGTGCAGGTTCCCTGGAGGGGCTACGGCAACGCCTCCTCGTGGAACCATGACAGTATGTCTCCCTCTTCACATCTTTTCATCAGGCTTTTCTTACACTAACTTCTCTCACTGAATTCACTTATGCACTTGCCAATAATCAGCGAAGCTCACAGCTTCACGGCATAACCCATTAGGACTATCTATAAATGACTGAGCTATGGTGCAAACTCCAAATGTTCAATTTTTCCATTGCATCAAAATGTAACACCATTGTATTTCAGGCAGGAATACAATACCCTTGTCTGTACATTATGCCCTGAATCTATCCTACCACACCCAGAAATCTGCTCCTTTTATTCTCTGTTCCCTCCGTTCTTATAGCCTTTAGCCGTACCCTCATCCTACTTCTCTTCTGTTCCTCTAGTGATGTAGAGGTTAACCCAGGCCCTGTGTGTCCCCAGGCCCTCTCATTAATTGACTTCTGTAACTGTAAAAGCCTTGAGTTCATGCATGTTAACATCAGAAGCCTCCTCCCTAAGTTTGCTTTACTCACTGCTTTAGCACACTCCGCCAACAATGATGTCTTAACTGTGTCTGAATCCTGGCTTAGGAAGGCCACCAAAAATTCTGAAATTTCCATCCCCAATTGCAACATTTTCCGACAAGATAGA
Source organism: Oncorhynchus clarkii lewisi (assembly GCF_045791955.1). NCBI lineage: Eukaryota > Metazoa > Chordata > Actinopteri > Salmoniformes > Salmonidae > Oncorhynchus > Oncorhynchus clarkii. The sequence goes on from NC_092158.1 coordinate 22,292,021, forward strand.
ACTGCTAAAGGGGGCGGAGTTGCAATCTACTATAGAGATAGCCTGCAGAGTTCTGTCATACTATCCAGGTCTATGCCCAAACAGAGCTTATATTTTTTTAAATCCATCTCCCCAGAAATAAGTCCCTCAATGTTGCCGCTTGTTATAGACCCCCCTCAGCTCCCAGCTGTGCCCTGGACACCATATGTGAATAGATTGCCCCCCATCTATCGTCAGAGTTCGTACTATTAGGTGATCTAAACTGGGACATGCTTAACACCCCGGCCATCCTACAATCTAAGATAGATGCCCTGAATCTCAAATCCGTAAACATGGGCACCCTCATAGATATCATCCTGAACAATTTGCCCTCTAAATATACCTCTGCTGTTTTCAACCACGATCTCAGCGATCACTGCCTCATTGCCTGCGTCCGTTATGGGTACGACCACCCCTCATCACTGTCAAACGCTCCCTAAAACACTTCTGCGAGCAGGCCTTTCTAATCGACCTGGCCCGGGTATCCTGGAAGGATATTGACCTCATCCCGTCAGTAGAGGATGCCTGGTTGTTCTTTTAAAAGTGAATTCCTCACCATCTTAAATAAGCATGCCCCTTTAATTAAAAAAAAAAACCAAGAACAGATATAGCCCTTGGTTCACTCCAGACCTGACTGCCCATGACCAGCACAAAAACATCCTGTGGTGTTCTGCATTAGCATCGAATAGTCCCCGCAATTTGCAACGTTCAGGGAAGTCAGGAACCAATATACAGTCAGTTAGGAAAGCAAAGGCTAGCTTTTTCAAACAGAAATTTTCATCCCGCAGAACTAATTACAACACTGTAAAGTCCATGGAGAATAAGCACACCTCCTCCCAGCTGCCCACTGCACTGAGGCTAGGAAACACTGTCACCACCGATAAATCCACGATAATAGAGCATTTCAATAAGCTATTCTCTACGGCTGGCCATGCTTTTCACCTGGCTAACCCAACCCCGGCCAACAGCTCTGCACCCCCCACAGCAACTGGCCCAAACAACTCCCCCCCCCCCCCCCCCCCCCCCGCTTCTCCATCACCCAAATCCAGACAGCTGATGTTCTAAAAGAGCTGCAAAATCTGGATCCCAAGCATAGCATCACTACTCTGGACAGTTCTGACCTAGAATATGTGCACAACTATAAATACCTAAGTGTCTGGCTAGACTGTAAACTCTCATTCCAGACTCACATTAAACATCTCCAATACAAAATTAAATCTAGAATCAGGCTTCCTATTTTGCGAACAAAGCCTCCTTCACTCATGCTGTCAAACATATTATCGTATAACTGACTATCCTACCGATCCATGACTTCAGTGATATAATTTACAAAATAGCCTCCAACAATCTACTCTGCAAATTGGATGCAGTCTATCACAGTGCCACCAAAGCCCCATATACTTTATCACCAAAGCCCAATATACTACCCACCACTGCGACTGTATGCTCTCGTTGGCTGGTCCTCACTACATATTCGTCGCCGAACCCATAGGCTCCAGGTCATCTATAAGTCTTTGCTAGGTAAAGCTCCGCATTATCTCAGCTTACTGGTCACCATAGCAACACCCACCCGTAGCACTGTCTCCAGCAGATATATTTCACTGGTCATCCCCAAAGCCAACAAGGACTTTGGCCGCCTTTCGTTCCAGTTATCTGCTGCCAATGATTGGAACGAATTGTAAAAATTGCCAAAACTGGTTTGTTAACAAGAAATTTGTGGAGTGGTTGAAAAACGAGTTTAATGAGTTTAACATGGCTCACTCGAGACATCTGATCTGAGTTGGTACAGCCACCTCGTTTCTTCACGCATCTCTCCAACAGAAACAAGCATCTCTCTCTGGTAAGAAGAAGAGCGGGGGTGTATGCCTTATGATTAACGAGACGTGGTGTGATCCTAACAACATACAGGAACTCAAGTAATTTTGTTCCCCTGACTTAGAATTCCTCACAATCAAATGCCGACTGCATTATCTAACAAGAGATTTCTCTTTGATCATAATCACAGTCGTGTATATTCCCCCCCAAGCAGACACATCGACGGCCCTGAAAGTACTTAATTAGACTCTATGTAAACTGGAAACCACATATCCTGAGGCTGCATTTATTGTAGCTGGGGATTTTAACAAGGCTAATCTGAGACAAGGCTCCCCAAATTCTATCAGCATATCGATTGTGCTACCAGGGCTGGCAAAACCCTAGATCACTGTTATTCTAACTTCCGGGACGCATATAGGCCCTCCCCCGCCCTCCGTTCGGAAAAGCTGACCACAAATCCATTTTGTTGCTCCCAGCCTACAGACAGAAACAAAAACAGGAAGCACCCGCGCTCAGGTCTGTTCAGCGCTGGTACGACCAGTCAGATTCCACACTTCAAGATTGCTTCGATCACGTGGACTGGGATATGTTCCGCATTGCAGCGAACAACAACATTGACGAATACGCTGATTCGGTGAGAGAGTTTATTAGCAAGTGCATCGGTGATGTTGTACCCACAGCATCTATTAAAACATTCCCCAACCAGAAACCGTGGATTGATGGCAGCATTCGCACAAAACTGAAAGCACGAACCACTGCTTTTAATCAGGGCAAGGTGACCGGAAACATGACCGAATACAAACAGTGTAGCTATTCCCTCTGCAAGTCAATCAAACAAGCTAAGCGTCAGTATAGAGACAAAGTGGAGTCGCAATTCAAAGGCTCATACACGCAAGGTATGTGGCAGGGTCTACAGTCAATCACAGACTACTTGCTCCCAGACAGAATAAAAACAACTTTTTTGCTCGCTTTGAGGAAAATACAGTTCCACTGACACGGCCCGCTACCAAAACCTGCGGGATCTCCTTCACTGTAGCCAACATGAGTAAAACATTTAAACGTGTTAACCCTCGGAAGGCTGCAGGCCCAGACGGAATCCCTGGCTGCGTCCTCAGAGCATGCGCAGACCAGCTGGCTGGTGTGTTTACAGACATTCAATCAATCCTTATCCCAGTCTGCAGTTCCCACTTGCTTCAAGAGGGCCACCATTGTTCCTGTTCCCAAGAAAGCGAAGGTAACTGAGCTAAATGACTACCACCCTGTAGCACTCACTTCCGTCATCATGAAGTGCTTTGAGAGACTAGTCAAGGACCATATCACCTCCACCCTACCTGACACCCTAGACCCACTCCAATTTGCTTACCGCCCCAATAGGTCCACAGACGACGCAATCGCCATCACACTGCACAGTGCCCTATCCCATCTAGACAAGAGGAATACCTATATAAGAATGCTGTTCATCGATTACAGCTCAGCATTTAACACCATAGTACCCTCCAAACTGTGTGTGAGTGTGGTGTCAGGAAAATAACCTCACACTCAATGTCAACAAAACAATGGAGATGATCGTGGACTTCAGGAAACAGCAGAGGGAGCAGCCTCCTATCTACATTGACGGGACAGTAGTGGAGAGGGTGGAAAGTTTTAAGTTCCTCAGTGTACACACCATGGGCAAACTGAAATGGTCCACCCACACAGACAGCGTGGTGAAGAAGGCGCAGCAGCGCCTCTTCATTATCAGGAGGCTGAAGAAATTTGGCTTGTCACCAAAAACACTCACAAACTTTTACAGATGCACAATCGAGAGCATCCTGTCGGGCTGTATCACCGCCTGGTACGGCAACTGCTCCGCCCATAACCGTAGGGCTCTCCAGAGGGTAGTGAGGTCTGCACAGCGCATCACCGGGTGCAAACTACCTGCCCTCCAGGTCACCTACACCACCCGATGTCACAAGAAGGCCAAAAAGATCATCAAGAACAACAACCACCCGAGCCACTGCCTGTTCACCCCGCTATCATCCAGAAGGCGAGGTCAGTACAGGTGCATCAAAGCGGGGACCGAGAGACTGAAAAACAGCTTCTATCTCAAGGCCATCAGACTGTTAAACAGCCATCACTAACATTGAGTGGCTGCTGCCAACATACTGCCTCAACTCTAGCCACTTTAATAATGGAACATTTTATGTAATCAATCTATCACTAGCCACTTTATATAATGCTTACATACCCTACATTACTCATCTCATATGTATATACTGTACGCTACACCATCTACTGCATCTTGATGTAATGTATCACTAGCCACTTTAAACAATGCCACTTTATATATTGTTTACATACAGTGCATTGCGAAAGTATTCGGCCCCCTTGAACTTTGCGACCTTTTGCCACATTTCAGGCTTCAAACATAAAGATATAAAACTGTATTTTTTTGTGAAGAATCAACAACAAGTGGGACACAATCATGAAGTGGAACGACATTTATTGGATATTTCAAACTTTTTTAACAAATCAAAAACTGAAAAATTGGGCGTGCAAAATTATTCAGCCCCCTTAAGTTAATACTTTGTAGCGCCACCTTTTGCTGCGATTACAGCTGTAAGTCGCTTGGGGTATGTCTCTATCAGTTTTGCACACCGAGAGACTGAAATTTTTTCCCATTCCTCCTTGCAAAACAGCTCGAGCTCAGTGAGGTTGGATGGAGAGCATTTGTGAACAGCAGTTTTCAGTTCTTTCCACAGATTCTCGATTGGATTCAGGTCTGGACTTTGACTTGGCCATTCTAACACCTGGATATGTTTATTTTTGAACCATTCCATTGTATATTTTGCTTTATGTTTTGGATCATTGTCTTGTTGGAAGACAAATCTCCGTCCCAGTCTCAGGTCTTTTGCAGACTCCATCAGGTTTTCTTCCAGAATAGTCCTGTATTTGGCTCCATCCATCTTCCCATCAATTTTAACCATCTTCCCTGTCCCTGCTGAAGAAAAGCAGGCCCAAACCATGATGCTGCCACCACCATGTTTGACGGTGATGAGCTGTGTTGCTTTTACGCCAAACATAATGTTTTGCATTGTTGCCAAAATGTTCAATTTTGGTTTCATCTGACCAGAGCACCTTCTTCCACATGTTTGATGTGTCTCCCAGGTGGCTTGTGGCAAACTTTAAACGACACTTTTTATGGATATCTTTAAGAAATGGCTTTCTTCTTGCCACTCTTCCATAAAGGCCAGATTTGTGCAATATACGACTGATTGTTGTCCTATGGACAGAGTCTCCCACCTCAGCTGTAGATCTCTGCAGTTCATCCAGAGTGATCATGGGCCTCTTGGCTGCATCTCTGATCAGTCTTCTCCTTGTATGAGCTGAAAGTTTAGAGGGACGGCCAGGTCTTGGTAGATTTGCAGTGGTCTGATACTCCTTCCATTTCAATATTATCGCTTGCACAGTGCTCCTTGGGATGTTTAAAGCTTGGGAAATCTTTTTGTATCCAAATCCGGCTTTAAACTTCTTCACAACAGTATCTCGGACCTGCCTGGAGTGTTCCTTGTTCTTCATGATGCTCTCTGCGCTTTTGACGGACCTCTGAGACTATCACAGTGCAGGTGCATTTATACGGAGACTTGATTACACACAGGTGGATTGTATTTATCATCATTAGTCATTTAGGTCAACATTGGATCATTCAGAGATCCTCACTGAACTTCTGGAGAGAGTTTGCTGCACTGAAAGTAAAGGGGCTGAATAATTTTGCACGCCCAATTTTTCAGTTTTTGATTTGTTAAAAAAGTTTGAAATATCCAATAAATGTCGTTCCACTTCATGATTGTGTCCCACTTGTTGTTGATTCTTCACAAAAAAATACAGTTTTATATCTTTATGTTTGAAGCCTGAAATGTGGCAAAAGGTCGCAAAGTTCAAGGGGGCCGAATACTTATAAATTATTATAAACTTATTAATAATCACAATGACATACAGGCTCCAGTTTATTACTGCTTTTATAAAAACATTTTTTTACATCAACAGTCAATAAATTGTTCAGGCAACAACCCTCATGTAAGCATTTATTTTTTGCAGCTCGTCATTTTCACACCTAGTCAATAATTATTGGCTTTATTAAAAAAAGCTGATGATTGCTTTAACTACAGGTTTGACTTGCTGAGGGTATTATGAAACCTAAAGGCTTCGTCTGCAAGGAAGGCAGATGATCCATTTTCAAACCTTCTACACTGAGAAAAAACACTGAAATATTGCTGAAGCTCTGCATTGTCTCTATCGATCACTTCTATGAAACTTTCTACAGAAATATGCCTACAGAATTGTAATTTTCATGAATGTTTGCAGTCTAAACCTATACAGTCGTGGCCAAATGTTTTGAGAATGACACAAATATTAATTTCCACAAAGTTTGCTGCTTCAGTGTCTTTAGATATTTTTGTCAGCTGTTACTATGGAATACTGAAGTAGGATTACAAGCATTTCATAAGTGTCAAATATTTGCAGTGTTGACCCTTCTTTTTCAAGACCTCTGCACTCCACCCTGGCATGCTGTCATTACATGTACTGTAATTGGGATTTTTCCTGGGATGCATTTACGATGCAGAGGAGAGGTATGAACCATTACCTTCAAGCTCTTCTGAAAAGCCCATCAGCGTCAGAATAACAAAGTAGCTAGTAGCTGTGCAACCTTTTGAGTCTGACTTTCTTCAGAATAATTATGAACATAAAATATTCTCAGTTGACATTACTTTAATTGGCATAAATACATTTGTTAAGATGCTCCCTCTTTCCCCTTACCCAGTCAGGAAGCTCAAGCCTGGGGTATCAGGGCCTGAAATCAGCAAGGATAGATTACAAGCTGAAAGTCTTAATGCTGCATTACTTATTATTTATTGAAAGACTGATTATTGGCTTACTGGTACATGCTCCTTTGTCATCAATGTCATATTAATCATCAAACTCTCACAGACCCATTTACCATCACAAAACGCCTTATTGCATCACAGAGCTCTGCCTATAATAACATGAATGGACCATGAACCAAAATTTGTTCTAAATTAAAAGGAAGTTTCAGATTAAGATGAGTAAATCCCATCGGTTTAATTCGAACTCCATTGAGCAGCAATGTTCAGTTTATGTGGAAACCATTCACATCACAGTCAATGGTCTGTGACTTCACGCTACAATACCCAAGCAAATAAAGTAAAAACACAAGTTTAACCATGCAGGTGTGTGTGATATCTAGTTGATGATGTACATTTGCCACACCCTAATTCCCCCCTTCCATGTGGCTCAATTATCAATCAACCAAGTCATTCCTCCTTTCCTCTGCAACACGAATAATAATGAGAAGAACATGCCTTCCACCAATAAACCACCAACATACCCTGCACCCTCCCAGACACTTTCATGGTAGATACCACCCGTCCGTGTCCACGACTGATTGAACCATAAAGTCTCCAGCGAGCTAATGGAAGGGGCCCACCCACAGCATGCTCACACACAGGAATGGATTCAACCCTTCTGCAATTAAAGCTAATCTGAGGCCAAAGGCGTAGCCTAATGGATTTCAATAAAGGAGGCTGGCTGCACCAGACAATTGGGACGTTGATTTATGTGTGCTGAGCTGTGGAGGGAGAGTGGTTGACGTACAGGAAGCACTGTGAGGAGCTGTGCACATCTCAGTGGTTGTTTCTCCTAGAGGGACATCATGCACTGCTGAGTGTAATGACTACAGGCTCAATCTTTCAAAGGTGATGGGTTTGGGGATGGATTGACCTTTACACTGACGAGATTCCTGTTTCCACTCAACATACCATATCATATGAGCATTTGTCTGATCTTTAAACCTGACCAAACACAGCAGAGCCATAACAGAGGAGTTACGATTATTTTATTGGATAGCAAAGGATTCGTGCCTTGTTCTCATTTGCAAAAACATTCTATATTTACAGTGTAGATTGTTCAGGGTCTTTCCTCCAGTAAGTAAGAATGAAAAATACACAGTACACCACTTACATGATTTATAAACAATTGCCAGTGGATTCCAGATTATTACTCACTTCCTACAGACAATGGTGTAACTATGCACACTATAGGAAACAGAAACAATAGCTATACCTGTCATGCTTGTCATATTACATAATACCACAGACACTATGTCTATACAGACATATATAACAACCTCTTGATAACCGGCTATCCATTCCTCCTGCATCCTCACTGTCTTTTATCCCATAATCTTTGCTCTTGCTTCCACACACACCAACAGGCACGACAACGCCTCTTCCCCCTCAGGAGGCTGGAAAGACTGCTAGGCACTACAGAGGGTAGTGCATACTGCCCATCACTGGGACCGAGCTCCCTGCCATCCAGGACCTCTGTACCAGACAGTGTCAGAGAAAGGCCCTAAAAATTGTCAAAGACTCCAGCTAGCCAAGTCACAGACTGTTCTCTCTACTACCGCATGGCAAGCAGTACTGATGTACCAAATCTGGAACCAACAGGACCCTGAACAGCTTCTAACCCCAAGCCATAAGACTACTAAATAGTCAACCAAATAGCTACCCGGACAATCTGCATTGACCCTCTTTGCACTAACTCGTTTGATTCATCTTTATTATCTATCCTGTTGCCTAGGCACTTTACCCCTACCTATATGTATATATCTACCTCAATTACCTCATACCCCTGCACATCAACTTGGTACTGTTACTCTGTGTATATAGACAAGTTATTGTTACTCATTGTGTATTTGTTCTTCATGTTACTATTTTTTCTATATTTTTCTCTCTGCATTGTTGGGAAGGGCTAGTAAGTAAGCATCTCACTGTTAGTCTACACCTGTTGTTTACTAAGCATGTGACAAATGATTTGATTTGATGGTTTTCACCATCTGCTCTCAAGTATTCTCCATGTCTCTAATGAGTCTAATCCAACACCCTGTTTGCAATATCTTGCATATTCTCTCTCTCTCTCTCTCTCTCTCTCTCTCTCTCTCTCTCTCTCTCTCTCTCTCTCTCTCTCTTCCGCTCTCTCTCTCTCTCTCTCTCTCTCTCTCTTTCTCTATCTCTCGCTCGCTCTTTCTCTCTCTCTCTCTCTCTCTCTCTCTCTCGCTCTCTCTCTCTTTCTCTCTCTCTCTCTCTCTCATTCACACACACTTCACACCCTAGTTTCTTGCTGTCTAGATTTCTAGCACACACTTAGACACTTCCAACCTATGCTCTCTCCCTATTTCTCTATTCTTTCTCTGCTTCCTTTGAGCTATGGATCGTTTGATGTATTTTCATCACACTGGGCATTTGGTTGGGATTATTATTCATTATTCAGGACTGTTCTCCTCTACCCCCCAGCTGGTGTGATAGACAGGGATCCAGCCTGGCAGCCTCCCTCCCTGGGTCTGGTGGTGAATCACACTTTATGTATTGTGACCTGGGCTCTCCAGGAATTAACATTTAAGAGGTGTGCAGTGGCAGCCCACATGCACAGACAGAAAAAGAACAAAGACAAAAGTAGGCATGCACTCACTCATACAAACAAGAAACCATATTATTTAATTGCTATTAGGTAAGGCAAACACCCCGCCCAATCCCCAACTCCCCAGTCCCCAAATCCCCACTGCGTGACTAGATGCGATATACAAAATGAGCAGTGAACACTGATAAATCATTTTCATGAGCTCTGGTGGTCTTCGCCAACATTTAGGACGACATGGGTGATTGGTCACCGTGCACAATAGTCTCAAAGGCGCTGGTAAAAAAAAAAGAGAGCGATAGAGAGAAAGCTTAGTGCAAACAGAACCCCCCCACTTTTTTATCTGACAAATGGAGCCCTTGGGATGTCACGTGTTTACACATTGATTATTTTGGGGTAACTATAAAACAACATTACATGTTTACTATGCATGTTTTATGTGTTCCAACTATCATGCAACATTAGGCTACAATATCATTTTAAAAGATAAACGTCGAAAAAGACTTTGCTTATTATATATCTATTAGCCTACATTGGCATGTTACAGGCTGTATCTTCTCATTTAAACAAGTTAAGTACACATTAAGTAGGCCTAGGCTATACATAAATACGTTGTGTTCAGACTTACAATAGCAAGCACTGATATTTAAATAATATGTTTCTGCAAATCAACATAAAATCGTCTGCAAATTGAATCGGAGTTTGCTAAACCGGTAAAAGACTAACAAACAAGCAAACACACGACACATTCGGATCTGATGTAAACGTATCCCATACGTACCACGGATAAAAACGGACTTCATTTTGGAGATAGATTCCAAAAGAAGGCACCTCTTGTGTGCGTGGTAAAATACTTGTTCTCTGCTTGAAAAGCAAAAGACCCTGTTCAGAGGGATAGCAGTGGAAAATCCAGGGCACCGTCCATGAAAACTTTAGCCCAAGGTTTTAACATAGAAGCGAGATGGAGAACGCAGTCTCCTCTTAGCGCCACGCTTAGTCATTTGAGAGGTGCGCAGGGAACAAAACCTCCGATTTACATCCGAATACAGGCAACCCAAAGGAACGTCTCCAAACGGACCACATAAACGCTGCAATCCAATGGGCTACAGAATTAAAACCAGCAGCTGTCCACGGTTAAGAACAGTCATATATCCAATCATCCTTCGTGTGGTTTCCAACGCAGAGTTATCCTAGATGAGTAGTTCATTGTCGGTTGGCTTGTGAAGGTGGGGATCCAAAGACCTGTGGATCTCTAGCAGCTTAGGACAAGACAGGGCAGTGGGGAGATGCAGGCGCGCGGGCGTCTTTTTGAGCCAGAACGCGAGGAGGCAACTGAGATCATGGACTCATTTACACAGGCAGCCCAATTCTGATATTTGTTTTCCACTAATTGGTCTTTTGACCAATCACATCATATCGTTTGACATCTGATCTAGTTCAGAGCTGATCTGATTGGTTAAAATACCTATTAGTGAAATAAATATCAGAATTGGGCTGTTTGTGTAAACGCAGCAAATATGTTGGTGTTGCTGAACTTCTCTGTACCCTTTCATCACAACCCATATCCTTGAACAACAACCACATTCACGCAGAACCGATGATCGCAACAAACGACATCCACTTGGCAAAAACTGGTTGTATCAACGTTGTTTCCACGTCATTAAAAACACACAAAGAAACAATATGACGATGAATCAATGTGGAAAACTGATTGGATTAGTGAAAAGACTACAATTTTTTTTACCCAACTTTTAACCTAAATCCAATGGCATGGTGACATTTGTTGTTGATTTAACGATAAATTCATGTTGACAACTCAATCAAATGTAAATCACAACTAGACGTTGAAATTATGTCTGTGCCCAGTGGGTAATACGCATCTCAGTACCGTTATGTGACGGACAGCAAACAAATTGCATATTTTTATTTAGTGATAGGTGTTGGTAGTGCTCTTGATTTATCTCGACCCGTTTAATTGATTGTAACACGACATAAAAAACGAGCTTATATCATAGGCTAGTCGTAATGATAGGTGAGAATGAGATCTTCCTATCAGGCTATTCTAAATTAAGAGAGAGAGACGCCTCCCAGCGGTGGTGTGAACACTTAAGTTACCGCACCTCCCTGACTGTACTGTCTCAACAAGCCTATATTATATAACTATTATACATGTTGCTGTAAAAAAAAAAAAGCACACCATTTAATAGAAGCATATCAATCGTTGTTTCATGAAACAGAGAAGACAAACATGTTTTTTCTTTGAATGTCTGTAAAACACACTTCAACAGAGATTTATGTTTTTGCCTTTTTTTTTTTGCCTTTTCCGCCTTGCCTCATTGTGTTTATGCTAATCAGCACCATGGACAGCGCACGTATCCACCGCGCTCTTTCCCCTCGAGACGAGTAAACTTGAGGCTATCCTGCAGTAAGGAGTGCAGACGAGAACACTGGCTGTTGTAATTACTAGTCCTGTTTCCATGATAGATTGATGATTTGGCTCCATGTGTTTAATGAACACTGTGTGCAAGTAACAGCAGGCCTAGCTCATGCAATGCTAAACGGAACACTATTTTGCGCCATAGAAAACATAAACTCATCAAAAAAAGAAATGTCCTCTCACTGTCAATTGCGTTTATTTTCAGCAAACTTAACATGTGTTCATACAAATATTTACACAACAAGATTCAACAACTGAGACATAAACTGAACAAGTTCCACAGACATGTGACTAACAGAAATTGAATAATGTGTCCCTGAACAAAGGGGGGGTCAAAATCAAAAGTAACAGTCAGTATCTGGTGTGGCCACCAGCTACATTAAGTACTGCATTGCATCTCTTCCTCATGGACTGCACCAGATTTGCCAGTTCTTGCTGTGAGACTTTACCCCACTCTTCCACCATGGCACCTGCAAGTTCCCATACATTTCTGTGGGGAATGGCCCTAGCCCTCACCCTCTGATCCAACAGGTCCCAGACGTCCACTATGGGATTGAGATCCGGGCTCTTCGCTGGCCATGGCAGAACACTGACATTCTTGTCTTGCAGGAAATCACGCACAGAACGAGCAGTATGGCTGGTGGCATTGTCATGCTAGAGGGTCATGTCAGGATGAGCCTGCAGGAAGGGTACCACATGATGGAGGAGGATGTCGTCCCTGTAACTTACAGCATTGAGATTGCCTGCAATGAAAACAAGCTCAGTCCGATGATGCTGTGACACACTGCCACAGACCATAACGGACCCTCCACCTCCAAATCAATACCCGCTCCAGAGTACAGGCCTCGGTGCAACGCTCATTCCTTCGATGATAAACGCAAATCCGACCATCACCCCTGGTGAGACAAAACCGCGACTTGTCAGCGAAGAGCCCTTTTTGCCAGTCCTGTCTGGTCCACCGACGGTGGGTCTATGCCCATAGGCGCCGTTGTTACCAGTGATGTCTGGTGATGACCTGCCTTAAAACAGGCCTACAAGCCCTCAGTCCAGCCTCTCTAAGCCTATTGCGGACAGTCTGAGCACTGATGGAGGGATTGTGCATTCCTGGTGTAACTCGGGCAGTTGTTGTTGCCATCCTGTACCTGTCCCGCAGGTGTGATGTTCGGCTGTACCGATCCTGTGCAGGTGTTGTTACTCGTGCTCTGCCACTACGAGGACGATCAGCTGTCCGTCCTGTCTCCCTGTAGTGCTGTCTTAGGCGTCTCTCTAGGGAATGTGTCATCATCTGTACAAAAACTGGTTGAATCAATGTTGTTTCCACGTCATTTCAAACCCAGAAATGTCAATGTGATGATGTTCAATCAACGTGTAAAAAGAATTGGATTTGCAAAAAGTAATCCATTTAACTTCATTTCATCTTATTTTCACCCAACTTTGAACCTAAATCCAATGACATGGTGACGTTTTTTGTTGATTTCACCTTGAATTCACGTTAGTTGACAATTCAACCAAATGTAAATACAAAACTAGATCTTTAACTGAAGTCGGCCCAGGAGGATAGACAACACAGCTTTAGAAAACGAAAAAACACAAATTTGTTAGGGTCAGTAATTTGTGCAAATCTCTGCATTCATTACCTGCCTGTCACACTTGGCATCCATTCACATGAAACAGACATTATTTATTCCATCGTGGCTGGGACCTCTGTTCCTAACAAGATCTCATAGTCTCATTTCAGTATTCAACATTTATCAAATTTTGAAGGGTTAAGTTTGGGCATTAATTCTGACTGGTTAAGGTAAGGGTTAAGTTTTGGGATAGGGCTAAAACAGTAAAAACATCATGGTTGGGTGTAGGCATTAATTCTGACTGGTTAAAGGTGCAATATGCAGAAATCACAATTTCCTGGTTGCTACAATTCTAATAGTTTTCCCAATTTCAGCTTTTCTGACATAATAAGCTATGTATAGTGTAGAGAATCATTGTACCGAATCATACCAAAATAACTTTTCAATAACCATAAATATAGTATTTTCAGCTGTTTGAAGCTAGTGTACAAAACTGAAAGTAAAAGACACAAAAAAAAAACTTAAAAACAGGAAGCATTGAAATGGCTAACATCTACCGCTTCTTAGACTTGCTTTCAATGAGAATGACAGATATACAGTGGGGCAAAAAGGTGGGTCTCATAATAGCTCTTTGAGTGGGTGGTCTGGCAGAAAGCCTCCGTCTCATTGCGCGCGGTCACGAGAGAGTGTTCTTGAGTTCCTATGCGTTTCTTCAGACAATGAAATTCTCCGGTTAGAACCTTATTGCTGATTAATGTTTAAAACATCCTAAATATGGATTGCATACATCATTTGACTTGTTTCTACGACCTGTAACGGAACTTTTTGAGTTTTTGTCTGGAGGAATTGCTCATGCTTTTTGAGGATTGAATGCTGGGCTGAACAAGCTAACAACAAGTGACTAAATGGTGGGCTTTATGGGACTTTATGGAACAAATCAGTCATTTATTGTCGAACTGGGATTCCTGGAACTGCCTTCTGATGAAGATATTCAAAGGTAAGTGAATATTTATAGTGTTTTTTGTAGCTTCTGTTGACGCCAAAATGGCGGCTATTTCTTTGGGTTCTGAGCGCCGGTCTCAGATTATTATTTTTCCGTAAAGTTACAAAAAAAATCTGACACAGCGGTTGCATAGAGGATACGTTTATCTTTAATTCTGTGGATAACACTTGCATCTTTTATCAATGTTTATTGTGAGTATTTCTGCAAAATCACCAGATGTTTTGGAATCAAAACATTACTGCACGTAACGCGCCAATGTAAACTGAGTTTTTTTTATATATATATGCAGATTATCGAACAAAACACACAATACATGTATAACATGATGTCCTATGAGTGTCATCTGATGGAGATAATCAAAGGTTAGTGATTCATTTTATCTATATTTATGCTTTTGTGACTGTAAAAAATCGCTGTGTGTGTTTTGAATTTGGTGGTCATCTAACATAAACATATGTTGTGTTTTCGCTGTAAAACATTTTAAAAATCGGACACGATGGGTAGATTAACAAGATGTTTATCTTTAATTTGCTGTATTTGTAACGGCTTTCTTCCTGGGAAGGAGAGGTGGACCAAAACGCAGCGTGGTTAGGGTTAAACATCTTTAATAAAGACGAATACCGAGAAAACACTACAAATATACAAAACAATAAATGTGAAAACCGAAAACAGTCTTTTGGTATTTTGGCCCATTCCTCCATGCAGATCTCCTCTAGAGCAGTGATGTTTTGAGGCTGTTGCTGGGCAACACAGACTTTCAACTCCCTTCAAAGATTTTCTGGGGTTGAGATCTGGAGACTGGCTAGGCCACTCCAGGACCTTGAAATGCTTCTTACGAAGCCACTCCTTCGTTGCCCGGGCGGTGTGTTTGGGATCATTGTCATGCTGAAAGACCCAGCCACGTTTCATCTTCAATGCCCTTGCTGATGGAAGGAGGTTTTCACTCAAAATCTCACGATACATGGCCCCATTCATTCTTTCCTTTACACGGATCAGTCTTCCTGGTCCCTTTGCAGAAAACCAGCCCCAAAGCATGATGTTTCCACCCCCATGCTTCACAGTAGGTATGGTGTTCTTTGGATGCAACTCAGCATTCTTTGTCCTCCAATCACGACGAGTTGAGTTTTTACCAAAAAGTTATATTTTGGTTTCATCTGACCATATGACATTCTCCCAATCTTCTTCTGGGTCATCCAAATGCTCTCTAGCAAACTTCAGACGGGCCTGGACATGTACTGGCTTAAGCAGGGGGACACGTCTGGCATTGCAGGATTTGAGTCCCTGGCGGCGTATTGTGTTACTGATGGTAGGCTTTGTTACTTTGGTCCCAGCTCTCTGCAGGTCATTCACTAGGTCCCCCCGTGTGGTTCTGGGATTTTTGCTCACCGTTCTTATGATCATTTTGACCCCACGGGGTGAGATCTTGCGTGGAGCCCCAGATCGAGGGAGATTATCAGTGGTCTTGTATATCTTCTATTTCCTAATAATTGCTCCCACAGTTGATTTCTTCAAACCAAGCTGCTTACCTATTGCAGATTCAGTCTTCCCAGCCTGGTGCAGGTCTACAATTTTGTTTCTGGTGTCCTTTGACAGTTCTTTGGTCTTGGCCATAGTGGAGTTTGGAGTGTGACTGTTTGAGGTTGTGGACAGGTGTCTTTTATACTGATAACAAGTTAAAACAGGTGCCATTAAATACAGGTAACGAGTGGAGGACAGAGGAGCCTCTTAAAGAAGAAGTTACAGGTCTATGAGAGCCAGAAATCTTGCTTGTTTGTAGGTGACCAAATAGTTATTTTCCACCATAATTTGCAAATAAATTCATAAAAAATCCTACAATGTGATTTTCTGGATTTTTTTTCTCCCTTTGTCTGTCATAGTTGAAGTGTACCTATGATGAAAATTACAGGCCTCTCTTATCTTTTTAAGTGGGAGAACTTGCACAATTGGTAGCTGACTAAATACTTTTTTGCCCCACTGTATAACTCACATTTCTATGTGAGTTATGTTTGGCATAGGTTTGAAAAAAATAAAAAATAAAAAAAATAAAAGAATGCTTGGCACTGGAATTGAACCCGCAATCCTCAGAGCCGGAGCACACAGGTAATAGGAACTCACGTTGCCCCCAGTGGAAGGTATTGAAGGAATCTCCCGATGTCCTGGATACCTGGCCGAACGTTGAATACTGAAGTCTATCTGGTGTGATCTAGCTAATCTTCCCTACTTATGAGATATGGCTAATTTGCCTCTGGAGGCTGAGAAAATGCTGCACTCCACTGCATTGTTTTTCAGAGAAAACACAAACCTCATTAACATCTTGCAGCCGGGACAATGTGAAATTGCTTATGTTAAGCTGCAATTACATGGCAACCTACTCTTTTTACTCACACTCACATTTCATCATTTAATTGGATTTCCTAACACTTCCTGCTGTTTGCAGGCTGCAGGATGGAGGGGTGTAAGTGTAAGTCTCTCTAAAATGCATGTCTAAATCTGCCTACCCCTAACACTGTGAATAAGAACTTTTGTCAGTAACTCAGTATAATGTAGAAGTAATTCTACCTGTTATACATGTTCCTATGATTGTCAGGGTTGGCAATCTGTTTATTAACCAATACATTTTAGCTGAAGTAATCGTGTATCCAATTGACTTGCTCCTGCCATACAGTACAGCTATGACTGGGCTGTAAAGTATTTCCTTCACATTACAACCAGACAACAAGCTCAATGATGCAACATGCTCTTCTGCTTCTTGCATACACACGTTTATATGAAGCTTCATGAAAACTTAGTAGCTTATAAGCTGTCTATAATATTGGTTAATGCTCATGGCATGTTTGCTCTGGTCATCGGCTGTGTTTGTACCATCCCTTTGACTCTTGTTCCACCCTAATGTTGAGCATTAGTAAACAACAGCCTTTGCCAGGTCATTTTTTCTGCTGCATTAAGTAATGATGCCTTAGTGAATTAGGCATGTTCCCTATGGAGTTTTTATAAAGAAGCCAACATGTGAAGGTATGCATGCCCTGTCTGACGTATTACATATAAATAATAAAGTATCTTAATATGCTGCAGGCATTTATCAAAAGACAATCACTTTATTAAATGCATCACTTTATCCTGTTGGTATTTTTCTGTTCAGTAAATTTATTTTTTAAGTCCACACTTAAGACATGTTATATAAATCTTCTGTGCTCTGTCTTTTGGTATTAGGCTTACTGTGAGCTTGGGGATACAGACAGTTCTGTGTTTCTCTAAACTGGTTGGTTTGTACAAAACAAGTACAACAGATCCGTTTACTCTATTTACTGTGCCTCAGAAAATTCTAGGTCATATTTTCTGCCAAATGTCTGAAATTATACATCAATACAAGGAAGGTAATATAACTGTTACAAGTTTTGGCCTGAGGCAAGAAAACTTTATGGATTTTGAATCAGCTTATATATCTTGCCAAAAATTCTCCTCGGCATCACAAAAACAAGTTATCTTTATGTACATATACAATCTATCCACATAACTCTACCCATCTCCCACTCGCTCCCAATTATATATGGAGCCTGTAATTAAAAGATGCAAATCGCTGTGGGCGTTTCAACTGTCAGGGAAGGGGGTGAAACAGGAAGGGCTTTGTGATTCAGACCTTCTGAAGTACCTGTGACACACGGTTTGTAGTCAGTTGATTAATTCTATGCTCTGTGGACTCATTCACTCCGCTTTTAGAAAGCTTTCCGGGTCTATTTGAAGACATCTCCAAAAACACTTTACATCTCACCAAGATGCCCTAACCCTACAGAAATATGTACCTTTTATGGCACAGACATGTACTGCAACATCAGGTTTCAACAACAGAGTTTTATTTAAAATCATAAATCATCCTAGTACTGTCTTGGTACTGTTGGAAAGAGCTGTGAGCAGGTTCAGCAAAGGTCTCTTAGGACAGGCAATTTTTTGTACAGTAAACTTGAGCAGGAGCCATATGATGGACCCTCCAGCACCACAATCTATGTTCTGATTAGAACTTAGCAGAGATTGAGTGATGTAACAACTCTGTTTGGAGATGTGTAGGCAGCTATTAATATTCTTGAGACAGTGTTCCGGAGCAGGAACCCAAAGCTTCTTAGCTGGGGGATGAAAAAGTCAATATGAACATGAATTAATGATTCCTAAGCTCATCAGCAGCGCAGTGTTCACCAAGGCCGACATGTTGTGTACAGTCATTAATTACCTCTGTGCATACATCAGGCAGGAAGGAACACATTCGTGTTTGACATTGTGGGACTTCCAATATGGGTGGAAGACACTGATGGGCCCCAAGTCCAAAGAGGAGAAAGCTTGCCATCTGCCAATGAAAGAGAGTCAATGACAGTCACATCTGCTCTTTTCACCAGTTTGGCATTAGCGTCAGACATCTATGCAGGAGACACACAGACACAAAACATTTAGCAAAATGACTGAAAACGTATTCGTCATCTTATTACCGGTGATACTTTTTCAACAAGCTAAAAATTCCTCCTGCAGGATTGATGCCCCTTATTGAACAAAGCATAGCTCAAGTTTTAAACTCATTCATTAAGTGAATGGTAACAGACCCCTTCTGCCTCCAATGAACAATAAGAATGAACACAAGAATAGGAGGACCTTTCATCATTAATAATCACCTGTTCCTGCAATTCAGGAGAACAAAATATAAGTCATCCAAACAAAAATTAGAGTGTTATGATTGAAAAGTAATGCTCAAAATACAAGTTTATGATTAAAAATGTATTCTCAAAGTAAAGGGTTATGATTAAAAAGCATTGCTCAATGTACAGGTTTATGCTTGAAAAGTAATGCTTAAAGTGGAGGGTTATAAATGAAATGTAAGGTTAGGTTTCACTATCACCAGCATGATGACAATGATTTAAGTATAGCACGGGAGTGCATGTCTATTTCAACTGAAAAAGTAATGAAAAAAGGAAACTCAGAGTGATGCATCAACCTCACATATCCACATTTATAAAGCAATGGTTCAACATAATTACCCTTGTCGAAGTCATTGTCCTTGTGTATTATCCTCTAATACTGAAAAAGTTCACACCACAAAGCAAAATATAACATGTTATGCTTATTGGCACTCAAAAATGTTCACATTTCAACAAGGGCTAGAACAGTGAAGGTAAGATAAAGTTCAGCTATTTCTCAACCCTGACATAGAAGTGACATTGACGTGTGGCCTAGCGGGCACCTTTCTCACAGTACACCTTCGTCAAGGTGCTTTGTCTATATTTGTTGACCGACCTTTCCTACATTCAGATAAATTGGAAAGGTATGGTGTTCTCTGACAGGGACTCTTTTAAACGTTCAAGACAATGACAAGACTGAGTCTCTCCAGCACATTGCATTACCATATATAATACTGTACTGTATATTGATACAAAGACTTATGATTAATTTCTTCCATTGCTACAGTATCGTGTATTACATGTATTTGAAAGTGTAAATATCCCAGGTAAAAAAACAGAAATCATATATTTTAACAGCACGATTACTGTCTCAGTGGTTACTAGAAAGAGCAGAAAGAACGGAGGCAAAAAAGCCATTACCTTGTCCTGGAGAGGGCTCTCTCTGGATGCTTAGCTGACTTCTGATGAGCAATTAAATCCTCAGGTTTCTTCTCTGTTGGTACAGCATTTAGAATAGCAATGGGAGGAAAGAGGGAAATGCTTCTGGATCATTATTTTCACAGATCTACTGCAGATGGGATTTTCAGTCAAGTCTTGTCTACCTACTCAAATAGCTTGCTCTTGCCTGGGTTGCTCTTTGGGGGGAGGGGGGGGGGCTGAAGAGATCACGTCTCACCACCAATCTGACATTCCTCAGAATTCACACCCACCTTAGCTGGGTGAGAAGCAAGCAGACCTGTAACGACAGGTGAAGAAGGGAGAAGGCCAAACACGCAATAGAGTACTTTCTCCAATCTGTGCCTGAGGCACCTACACTCCAACACCACCATATTATGTGTCATCCTATATCTTGTCTAATATAGAGGTGACTGCAGTCTGAATGGCCCTAATAATGTAACAAATCCTGTTGTCGTTTTGCGAAAAAAGCGGTCTCAAAGGTCTGACAACTGTTGTGCGATCTGGAGCTGATGCTGTTCACACCTTGGTTCTCAGTGTTAAATAGAAACAGTCTCTCTCTCTCTCTCTCTCTCTCTCTCTCTCTCTCTCTCTCTCTCTCTCTCTCTGTCTGTCTGTCTGTCTGTCTGTCTGTCTGTCTGTCTGTCTGTCTGTCTGTCTGTCTGTCTGTCTGTCTGTCTGTCTGTCTGTGAAATGGAGATCAGTGATATGTAAACAAGGCCATTCCACAGGGCAGAAGTCAAGGCTCAGCTCCTGTTGCTAATATACAGAACCGGCGAATATCATAACATATCAAATCAAATGTTATTTGTCACATGCTTCGTAAACAGGTGTAGACTAACGGAAAATGACACGGTGAACAACGAATAACTATAACGAGTAATAAATGACGCATATGTAGGGAGTACCAGTGCGGAATAGACGTGCAGGGGTAGAGGTAAATTGATGTAGCTATGTACATAGAGGTATGGTTAAATTGACTAAGCAACTGAATAGATAATAGACAGTAGCAGAAGCGCATGTGGTGAGTGTGAAAGTGTGTGTGTGTGTGTATGTACTGTATGTGTGTGCGGGCATATGCAGTGTGTGTGTATGTGTGTGTTGTGTGTGTTGAGGTGTCAGTGTAAGTACTGTCCATTCTGAAAGTATTCAGACCCATTGACTTTTTCCACATTTTGTTACGTTACAGCCTTATTCAAAATTGATAACATCTTTTTTCCCCCTCATCAATCTACACACAATACCCCGTAATGTCAAAGCAAAAAACAGTGTTTAGAAATGTTTGCAAATGTATAAAAAAACTACTGAAATATCACATTTACATAAGTATTCAGACCCTTTACTAAGTACATTGATGAAGCACCTTTGGCAGTGATTACAATCTTATTGGGTATGATGCTACAAGCTTAGCACACCTGTATTTGGGGAGTTCCTCTCATTCTTCTCTGCAGATCCTCTCAAAGTCTTTTAGGTTGGATGGGGAGAGTCACTACACAGCTATTTTCATGTCTCTCCAGAGATGTTCGATTGGGTTCAAGTCCGGGCTCTGACTGGGCCACTCATGCGTTGTCTTGGCTGTGTGCTTAGAGTCGTTGTCCAGTTGGAAGGTGACCAAGGGCCTTTCTCCCCCGATTGCCCAGTTTGGCCAGGTGGCCAGCTCTAGGAAGAGTTTTGGTTGTTCCAAACTTCTTCCATTTAAGAATGATAGAGGCACATTGTTCTTGGGGACCTTCAATGCTGCAGACATTCTTTGGTACCCTTCCCCAAATCTGTGCCTCGACACAATCCTGTCTCGGAGGTCTACGGACAATTCCTTCAACCTTGTGGCTTTGTTTTTGCTCTGACATGCACTGTCAACTGTGGGACCTTATATAGACAGGTGTGTACCTTTCCAAATCACGTCCAATCAATTGAATTTACCACAAGGAGACACCAATCAAGTTGTAGAAACATCTCAAGGATGATCAACACTGGAGCTCCCCAGGGGTGCGTGCTCAGTCCCCTCCTGTTATTCCCTGTTCTCGCACGACTGCATGGCCAGGCACGACTCCAACACTATCATTAAGTTTGCTGATGACACAACAGTGGTAGGCCTGATCACCGACAACGACGAGACAGCCTATAGGGAGGAGGTCAGAGACCTGGCTGGGTGGTGCCAGAATAACAACCTATCCCTCAACGTAACTAAGACTAAGGAGATGACTGTGGACTACCGGAAAAGGAGCACCGAGCATGTCCCCATTCTCATTGACGGGGCTGTAGTGGAGCAGGTTGAGAGCTTCAAATTCCTTGGTGTCCACATCAACAACAAACTAGATTGGTCCAAACACACCAAGACAGTCGTGAAGAGGGCACGACAAAGCCTATTCCCCCTCAGGAAACTAAAAAGATTTGGCATGGGTCCTGAGATCCTCAAAAGGTTCTACAGCTGCAACACCGGTTGCATCACTGCCTGGAACGGCAATTGCTCGGTCTCCGACCGCAAGGCACTTCAGGGGGTAATGCGTATGGCCCAGTACATCACTGGGGCAAAGCTGCCTGCCATCCAGGACCTCTACACCAGGCGGTGTCAGAGGAAGGCCCTAAAAATTGAGAAAGACCCCAGCCACCCCAGTCATAGACTGTTCTCTCTACTACCGCATGGCAAGCAGTACCCGAGTGCCAAGTCCAGGACAAAAAGGCTTCTCAACAGTTTTTACCCCCAAGCCATACGACTCCTGAACAGGTAACAAAATGGTTACCCGGACTATTTGCATTGTGTGTCCCCCCCTCTTTTACGCTGCTGCTACTCTGTTTATCTTATATGCATAGTCACCTTAACTATACGTTCATATACAGTGCCTTGCGAAAGTATTCGGCCCCCTTGAACTTTGCAACCTTTTGCCACATTTCAGGCTTCAAACATAAATATATAAAACTGTATTTTTTTGTGAAGAATCAACAACAAGTGGGACACAATCATGAAGTGGAACGACATTTATTGGATATTTCAAACTTTTTTAACAAATCAAAAACTGAAAAATTGGGCGTGCAAAATTATTCAGCCCCTTTAAGTTAATACTTTGTAGCGCCACCTTTTGCGATTACAGCTGTAAGTCGCTTGGGGTATGTCTCTATCAGTTTTGCACATCGAGAGACTGAATTTTTTCCCATTCCTCCTTACAAAACAGCTCGAGCTCAGTGAGGTTGGATGGAGAGCATTTGTGAACAGCAGTTTTCAGTTCTTTCCACAGATTCTCGATTGGATTCAGGTCTGGACTTTGACTTGGCCATTCTAACACCTGGATATGTTTATTTTTGAACCATTCCATTGTAGATTTTGCTTTATGTTTTGGATCATTGTCTTGCTGGAAGACAAATCTCCGTCCCAGTCTCAGGTCTTTTGCAGACTCCATCAGGTTTTCTTCCAGAATGGTCCTGTATTTGGCTCTATCCATCTTCCCATCAATTTTAACCATCTTCCCTGTCCCTGCTGAAGAAAAGCAGGCCCAAACCATGATGCTGCCACCACCATGTTTGACAGTGGGGATATTGTGTTCAGGGTGATGAGCTGTGTTGCTTTTACGCCAAACATAATGTTTTGCATTGTTGCCAAAAAGTTAAATTTTGGTTTCATCTGACCAGAGCACCTTCTTCCACATGTTTGGTGTGTCTCCCAGGTGGCTTGTGGCAAACTTTAAACGACACTTTAAGAAATGGCTTTCTTCTTGCCACTCTTCCATAAAGGCCAGATTTGTGCAATATACGACTGATTGTTGTCCTATGGACAGAGTCTCCCACCTCAGCTGTAGATCTCTGCAGTTCATCCAGAGTGATCATGGGCCTCTTGGCTGCATCTCTGATCAGTCTTCTCCTTGTATGAGCTGAAAGTTTAGAGGGACGGCCAGGTCTTGGTAGATTTGCAGTGGTCTGATGCTCCTTCCATTTCAATATTAGCGCTTGCACAGTGCTCCTTGGGATGTTTAAAGCTTGGGAAATCTTTTTGTATCCAAATCTGGCTTTAAACTTCTTCACAACAGTATCTCGGACCTGCCTGGTGTGTTCCTTGTTCTTCATGATGCTCTCTGCGCTTTTAACGGACCTCTGAGACTATCACAGTGCAGGTGCATTTATACGGAGACTTGATTACACACAGGTGGATTGTATTTATCATCATTAGTCATTTAGGTCAACATTGGATCATTCAGAGATCCTCACTGAACTTCTGGAGAGAGTTTGCTGCACTGAAAGTAAAGGGGCTGAATAATTTAGCACGCCCAATTTTTCAGTTTTTGATTTGTTAAAAAAGTTTGAAATATCCAATAAATGTCGTTCCACTTCATGATTGTGTCCTACTTGTTGTTGATTTTTCACAAAAAAATACAGTTTTATATCTTTATGTTTGAAGCCTGAAATGTGGCAAAAGGTCGCAAAGTTCAAGGGGGCCGAATACTTTCGCAAGGCACTGTACATACTACCTAAATGGCCCGACCAACCAGTGCTCCTCCCGCACATTGGCTAACCGGGCTATCTGCACTGTGTCCCACCAGCCACCAACCCTTCTTTTTACGCTTCTGCTACTCTCTGTTCATCATATATGCATAGTCACTTTAACGATACCTATATGTACATACTACCTCAATAAGCCTGACTAACAGGTGTCTGTATATAGCCTTGCTACTCTTTTTTTCAAATGTCTTTTTACTGTTGTTTTATTTTTTTACTTACCTAAACACACACACACACACACACACACATACCTTATTTATTTTTTTCGCACCATAGGTTAGAGCCTGTAAGTAAGCATTTAACTGTAAGGTTTACACACCTGTTGTATTCGACACACGTGACAAATAGAGTCAATGCAGGGTCAATGCAGGGTCAATGCAGGTAGTCCGGGTAGCCATTTGATTAGCTATTTAGCAGTCTTGTTTAGCAGTCTTATGGCTTGGAGGTAGAAACTGTTCAGAGTCCTGTTGGTTCCGAACCTGGTGCATCAGTACCGTTTTCCATCCGATAGCAGACAGAGCAGTCTACGGCTGGTGGCTGGAGTCTTTTAATTTTTTGGGGTGGCCTTTCACTGACAGCGCCTGATATAGAGGTCCTGGATGGCAGGGAGCTCGGCCCCAGTAATGTACTGGGACATACTCACCACCCTTTGTAGTGCCTTGCGGTCGGGTGCCTTGCAGTTGCCATACCAATCGGTGATGCAGCCAGTCAAAGGTGCAACTGTAGAACTTTTTGAGGATCTGAGCGCCCATGCCAAATCAGCTTGCTGATGGGGAAGAGGCGCTGTCATGCCCTCTTCACAATTGTGTGGGTGTGTGTGGACTATGTTAATTCCTTAGTTATGTGGACACCAAGAAACTTGAAGTTCTCGACCTTCTCCACTACAGCCCCATCGATGTGGATGGGGACATGTTTGACACTCCGTTTCCTGTAGTCCACAATCAGCTCCTTTGTCTTGCTGACACTGAGGGACAGGTAGTTGTACTGGCACTACACTGCCAGGTCTCTGACCTCCTCCCTATAAGTTGCCTCATCGTCGTCTGTGATCAGCAGAATTGTCCAATATTTAACCGGAAGAAAAAACATTCTGTACAAAAATTTGAATTAGAAATTAGAACTAGAAAAACTTTATTTGGAAATTTGTCTAAGGCTTCAGTACATAAAAACAGATATTATGTAATATGCGCACATTTTATATCGACGGAAGGAGGAGATTGAGCTGCACCCACTGCAAGTTACGGTAAATCTCTAGCATAAACACACGGGAGTTATTCTATATTCAAAATGACCCGTGACGTGTGACGTGAGGGCGCATCAATTGACTACATCATCAGGAGCACATCATACTCGAGATCATTAAATAAACTTTACAAAAGTGCAAGTGCAGTTCCAAGTTAGTATACTTTACATCATCACTGGTCTAAAAGCCATAATCAACATAAAATGTATAATTAAAATAAATCATCATAATTAAATCATTAAGACTGAAGGGCACCTGGTCATCTACATAATTCAATAATTCATATGTACGTACATCATGATCCTAAAAAATTATATTAAAGGGAGAATCCATCCCCAACAATCAAAATCATAATATTCATGGTAATTCGGTGAAAGCCTATGTTCTATTAGTGAGTAAAATTCTCCCTATAATTTAACTTCTAAGGGGTCTGTCTGTGAAATCAGGAAATCATTTAGGAAAACATCATAGCTACACTACATGACCAAAATTATCGGGACCACTGCTCGTCGAACCTCTCATTCAAAAATCATGGGCATTAATATGGAGTTGGTCCCCCATTTGCTGCTATAATTCCCTCCACTCTTCTGGGAAAGCTTTCCATTAGATGTTGGAACATTGTTGCGGGGACTTGCGCATTAGTGAGGTCGGGCACTGATTTTGGGTGATTAGGCCTGGCTCGCAATCGGCGTTCCAATTCACCCAAAGGTGTTTGATGGGTTTGAGGTCAGGCTTCTGTGCAGGCCAGTCAAGTTCTTCCATCAATCTCAACTAACCATTTCTGTGTGAACCTCGCTTTGTGCACAGGGGCATTGTCATGCTGAAACAGGAATGGACCTTCACCAAACTGTTGCCACAAAGTTGGAAGCACAGGATCATATAGAATGTCATTGTATGCTGTAGCATTAAGATTTCCCTTCACTAGAACGAAGGGGCCTAACTTGAATCATGAAAAACAGCCCAAGACCATTATTCCTCCTACACCAAACTTTACAGTTAGCACTATGCATTGAGGCAGGTAGCTTTCTCCTGGCATCCACCAAACCCAGATTAGTCTGTTGGAATGCCAGATGGTGAAGCGAGAACTGCAACACTGCTGGGTTTTTCACGCTCAACAGTTTCCCGTGTGTATCAAGAATGGTCCAGAACCCAAAGGACATCCAGCCAACTTGACATCACTGTGGGAAACATTGAAGTCAACATGGGCCAGCATCCCTGTGGAATGCTTTTGACACCTTGTAGAGAACTGAAGCTGTTTAGAGGGCAAAAGGGGGAGCAACTCAATATTAAGAAAGTGTTCCTGTTGTTTTGTACACTCAGTGTATTTAGCTAAGATGTGCTCAATCTAAACAGTGTACCAAATTATTCAAAAAGTACCATCTCGCAATGCTCCCTGCGTATCTGTGGGAAATGTGGGAAAGGCTGTTGTAGCCATAGCAACATACTGTGCACTTGCTCTAGGCAGGGAGGAACTGCACGTTGAATTAGTGAAATAGACTCCTAAATTGACAGTGCAGTTTGTTTAGGCAATTGTACAGCTAGCTAGCTACTTCACATGCTGATATGTGATTGATCTAGCCAGCCCCGAGAGAGCATTGCATTGTGGGTTTTGTAGTCGACTTGAGCTCCAACAGATTTCCACAACGATTTTCACATGTTGCTACCAACCTAGTCTCGGTTAGTAAAATTCTCTCGCGAAAGTATGTCATTTCTTGTTTTACTACTGGGTGGTATGGCGTTAACAATTGCGATAACCTTTTTGCAAAGAAAAGAAGCAAAGTCTCCTCCCTTGCAAACGGATTCTCTCTGCCAAACACCTCCCTTCCATTAATTTTGCCCATGTTTATAATGAGCACATTTGAGCTTTCATACATTTTTCTGAATCAGAAAATGTTGACTTTGTGACTGTGGAATCGTATATATCATCAGCACACAGGCTTGAAATCACTGCACCAGTTTAAGCACTGCCTTTTCCCAATCCTGATTCGTGCAAATAATTAATGATAAAAACCCAAAACCAGGAACTACTGCTGCTCGTAATCACATAATTATATGTGAGCCTTGATAGATTCTCGTTGTTTCATCTGTCCACGAGAATCTGTCCATGAGAGATTACTACTTATTATAACAACAAAATTAAACATTTGTCCACAAAAAATATTGTTTTAGCATATTTGTGTTATTTAACACGGTTTAACACTCTTAATCATAGGAATTAGTGTTTTGGGGTGGATTATCCCTTTAACATTGACAATGACACGTTCAGAAATATCAATAGAGTAGGAACCTCTCCAGTAAACCACTAACTGCCTGGCAAAGAGCCTTTGTAATACCAAATGTCACTGTCAGGCCATTTTAGTAGTTGCACACCTCTAAATAGTGTGTCAGTGTTCTCTCAGCAGTCAGTGTCTGTCTCAGTAGCAGCTTGGCTGGTGAGTGTCTTCACACAACGCAAACATTTGATCCCAGTTGTAATTGATATTCATCTAATCCCTCCTCCAATTCCAGGCGGTTAGACATGCTAAAATCATTGCATCCCTTCTGCTCATGCTCTAAAGCCTTCTCCTGCTTGGCAAATTGATGTGTGTCCCGGAGGGCCTCGATACACATTAATCTGCTTAATCCAAATGTAATTGGTGCATGCTTCCTCTTCTCTTCAGAATGGCTCTGACGGGTTTACTGAGTGGTGTTCATCATCACGCTGGGCATTATTTCCCTATCTGTTCTGTTGTAGGAGAGAAGGCTCATTGTCATCTTCACAGTTCATACCCTAACTGCTGGTCTGGTAAGAATTCCAGGGGATGGAATGTTGGATACATACACTCATATGCTACTTTTCGACTGGTAACACCAGTGTTACACTAGGGCATATACCCTTATGCTGTACTAGGGAAGTTGTGTTTCTAATTCTGTCAGTGAGGAGAATCAACAGGTGTTAATATTTACAGCTAACCAACGTTATTTAAATGAAAGCTGAAAGGTACCAGTGACATGGCTTTGGCCCAAAGTGAGAACCGGTCCGCCGGGCCATGGCCAGTGAGACACAGGTGCCGGCCCACGTAGATGCAAACAGAAAAGTCTGAGCCTTTTGGGTAAAACACTGTGGTAAATCCTGTATGGAAATGTGCGAATAGAGTGTATTACAGAGGAGGTTGGTGGGAGGAGCAACAGTTGAAGTAGGAAGTTGCATACACTGTCGCCAAATACATTTAAACTCGTTTTTTCAAAATTCCTGACATTTAATCCTCGTACAAATTCCCTGTCCTAGGTCAATTAGGATCACCACTTTATTTTAAGAATGTGAAATGTCAGAATAATAGTAGAGAGAATGATTTATTTCAGCTTTTATTTCATTCATGACAATCCCAGTGGGTCAGAAGTTTACATACACTCAATTGTATTTTGTAGCATTGCCTTTAAATGTTTTAACTTGGGTCAAACGTTTCAGGAAGCCTTCCACAAGCTTCTCACAATAAGTTGGGTGAATTTTGGCCCATACCTCCTGACAGAGCTGGTGTAACGGAGTCAGGTTTGTAGGCCTCCTAGCTCGCACACTCTTTTTCAGTTCTGCCCACAAATTCCTATAGGATTGAGGTCAGGGCTTTGTGATGGCCACTCCAATACCTTGACTTTGTTGTCCTTAAGCCATTTTGCCACAACTTTGGAAGTATGCTTGGGGTCATTGTCCATTTGGAAGACCCATTTGCGACCAAGCTTTAATCTCCTGACTGATGTCTTGAGATGTTGCTTCAATATATCCACATAATTTTCCTTCCTCATGATGCCATCTATTTTGTTATGTACACCAGTCCATCCTGCAGCAAAGCACCCCCACAACATGATGCTGCCACCCCCGTGCTTCATGGTTGGGATGGTGTTCTTCGGCTTGCAAGCCTCCCCCTTTTACCTCCAAGCATAACGATGGTCATTATGGCCAAACAGTCCTATTTATGTTTCATCAGACCAGAGGACATTTCTCCAAAAAGTACGATCTTTGCCCCCATGTGCAGTTGCAATCCGTAGTCTGCCTTTTTTTATGGCGGTTTTGGAACAGTGGCTTCTTCCTTGCTGAGCGGCCTTTCAGGTTATGTTGATATAGGACTTGTTTTACTGTGGATATAGATACTTTGGTACCTGAATGCATCTCCTTCCTGAGCAGTATGATGGCTGCGTGGTCCCATGGTGTTTATACTTGCGTACTATTGTTTGTACAGATGGACGTGGTACCTTCGGGCATTTGGAAATTGCTCCGAACGATGAACCAAACTTGTGGAGGTCTACAATTTTTTTTCTGAGGTCTTAGCTGATTGTTTTTTTATTTTCTCATGATGTCAAGCAAAGAGGCACTGAGTTTGAAGAATACATCCACAGGTACACCTCCAATTGACTCAAATTATGTCTTTAGCCTATCAGAAGCTTCTAAAGTCATGACATCATTTTCTGGAATTATCCAAGCTGTTTAAAGGCACAATCAACGTAGTGTATGTAAACTTCTGACCAATTGGAATTGTGATTCAGTGAATTATAAGTGAAATAATCTGTCTGTAAACAATTGTTGGAAATATTTTTTGTGTCATGCACAAAGTAGACTTACCAAAACTATAGTTTGTTAACAAGAAATTAGTGAAGTGGTTGAAAAATTAGTTTTAATGACTCCAACCTAAGTGTATGTAAACTTCCGACTTCAACTGTATGTGAGGATGGGCTCATTGTAAAGACTGGAAATATAATTAATGGACCGATTCAGGCACATCAATCGTGTGGAAACCACATGTTTGAATCTGTTCCATTTATACCATTCCATCCATTACAATGAGCCCATCCTCTTATATCTCCCCCAGCAATCTCTGGTGTATTAGTGATGTTGGCTGCTCTGCCTGAAAGATTAGTTAAATAAGTAAATGAGCAAGATATAAATACAATGTTCTGGCAATGTTGTGCTGAGCATATTTAAAATGCTGAACTTCTCTTCCTGTTTTTGGAATCTCTCAGAATTATGAATGGCCCAGAGAGAAGGAGAGCACATACGTGTACACTAACCCCTCCTTTGCTGACTCTAGCAGAAAGTCCTGAATGTTGATGATTTTGTGTATAATCATGTTGAAGAAGGATGTTGACCCACAATCGACAACAGGTCAGGCGATGATGGATGGCATAATGTTTTCAGATTTTTACGAGGCCATTTATTCTTCTGAGTTGCCTAGCTGTAGGTCCACGTAGCATAAGTGCTTCCACTTTTGCTTTCAGTCCAGTTTTGTACTCAATTCTTCCTTCATCTCAAGTGTACTGTACCTAACAACAAAACACATCTCTAGAATTATTCCCTGTCAAACTATGCTTTCCTCTCCCCCGTTATATTTATATCATTACTCAAATTCTGAGAAGAACATTTCTTAGGAAAACAAGATAGAGGGTAAAACGAGTGAACAACAGCAATAGGGACACTTCATAGGCCTTGACTTACTGAATATGATTGTTATGTGTTGATAGTGTGTCTTGGGTTGGGGAGGTGAGATATATTGTCACCATTGGCCTATGCAGCCAGGCTGAGAGCAGAGCAGCAGAGGACGTCTCCAGGCTCCCCGGCCGGGCCTTCACACCCACAGGAGCTCATTAGAAGTTAATGAATCAACACTATTGATCCGTTGTCACTTCCCTGTGCTGGTTCCTGAATGGAGCTAAGGGTTCACGTTTAACATGGCATGCTCCACAGGGATGAAAGACCCCTGTCTGCAGGCTCCATGACCTGACCTGAAGGGCATGGGCCGAGTCAGGATGGCACCAATTTAAACTCTTTACCCCCAGTAACTCCAGCCAACGGCTTCTCTAATTCTCTTTATGTTTATTTCTTTGTCTCCCACTCACTTGCTCAAGGTAACTACAATGATAATGATGCCATTTCCAACATTATTATTCTGTTTGTAGAATAGTTTTTGTGAGTACAAAACAGCATAATTGGGCTCTAAATAAGAAATGTGTTTACTTTGTTCTTATTGCATGCTATTAGGTATATTCATTAATAAGAAATATATTAAATTGTATATTGAATATACAGTTGAAGTAGGAAGCTTACATACACCTTAGCCAAATACATTTAAACTCATTTTTTCACAATTCCTGACATTTAATCCTAGTAAGAATTCCTTGTCCTAGGTCAGTTAGGATCACCATTTTTTTAAGAATGTAAAATGTCAGAATAATTGGTAGCATTGCCTTTAAATTGTTTAACTTAGGTCAAACGTTTTGGGTAGCCTTCCACAAGGTTCCCACAATAAGTTAGGGGAATTTTGGCCAATTCCTCCTGACAGAGCTGGTGTAACTGAGTCAGGTTTGTAGGCCTCCTTGCTCGCACACGCTTTTCCAGTTCTTCCCACAAAATTTCTATAGGATTGAAGTTGGGGCTTTGTGATGGACACTCCAATACCTTGACTTTGTTGTCCTTAAGCCATTTTGCCATAACTTTGGAAGTATGCTTAGGGTCATTGTCCATTTGGAAGACCCATTTGCAACCAAGCTTAAACTTCCTGACTGATGTCTTGAGATGTTGCTTCAATATATCCACATAATTTTCCTACCTCATGATGCCATCTATTTTGTGAAGTGCACCAGTCCATCCTGCAGCAAAGCACCCCCACAACATGATGCTGCCACCCCCACAACATGATACTGCCACCCCCGTGCTGCACGGTTGGAATGGTGTTCTTTGGCTTGCAAGCCACCCTTCCTCTTTTTCCTCCAAACATAACGGTGGTCATTATGGGCAAACAGTTCTATTTATGTTTCATCAGACCAGAGGACATTTCTCCAAAAAGTAAGATCTTTGTCCCCATGTGCAGTTGCAAACCATAGTCTGGCTTTTTTATGGCAGTTTTGGAGCAGTGGCTTCTTCCTTGCTGAGTGGCCTTTCAGGTTATGTCGATATAGGACTTGTTTTACTGTGGATAAATATGCTTTTGTACCTGTTTCCTCCAGCATTTTCACAATGTCCTTTGCTGTTGTTCTGGGATTGATTTTCACTTTTCACACCAAAGTACATTAATCTCTAGGAGACAGAACGCGTCTCCTTCCTGAGCGGTATTGTCACGAATCCCGCCGAAGATGGTGCCTCTTCCTGTTCGGGTGGCGCTCGGCGGTCGTCGTCGCCGGCCTACTAGCTGCCACGATACCCTTTTCTGTTTCATTTAGTTTTGTCTGATTAGTTGCACCTGTTTCTTGTTTAGGTTTTGGTTTTGGGCTATTTAAACCCGGTAGGGTTATGATATTCTCTGGAAGTATTTTATTCTCGAACCGTTTCGTCCTGTTGTTTTGGACTGGTTCTTATTGTGCCCGCCTGACTCCTCCACCCACTACCACTAGCAGTACATGACAGAAGCCCACACCTTACCCATGGAGTCAGCAGGAGCAGCGACCACCCCTCTTCCATCGATGGGGGAGCGTGTCCTCCATCATACAGCCGTCCTCCATCGGATTGGTTCAGCGATAGACCTAATGATGGAGAGGATGGAGCGATGGGAGAGGAGTGGTCTCCCAACATCCATCCCAGCTCCCCCACAGACGACGCCACCCACTCCTCAACCGTCATCGTCTGCGTCTCGCGCCCCCGAGGGAGTACGATGGAGCGGCGGCTGGGTGCCAGGGGTTTTTGCTCCAGCTTGAGCTCTACCTGGCTACCGTTCGTCCGACTGCCTCGGGTGAGGAGAGTGTGAGCCTCCTCGTCTCCTGTTTGACGGGTAGAGCCCTGGAATTTGTCAACGCTGTCTGGAACCGCCCAGACTCTGCTCGAGACCACTACCCGGAGTTCACCCGCCGTTTTCGGGCCGTGTTCGACCACCCTCCTGAGGCCGAGCGGCGGATGAGCGACTCTTTCACCACAGACAGGAGACGAGGAGCGCGCAAGACTTCGCCTTGGAGTTCCGGACCTTGGCTGCTGGTGCAGGGTGGAATGACATGGCCCTGATGGACCACTACCGATGCAGCCTCCGGGAGGACATCCGCAGGGAGCTAGTTTGTCGGGACACCACACTCTCCCTCGACGAGCTTATAGACATGTCGATCCGACTGCACAACCTGCTAGCTGCCCGCGGGCGTTCAGAGGGGGTCCTGTCAGTTCCACCTCCCAGCCCTCCCGCTCCAACTCCGATGGAGTTGGGAGGAGCTGCATCTAGGGGGACCGGGGGTGTTACTGTCAAAAGTTGCTGGCTATGGTAAAAGCCCAGAAGGTGTGGAGACACTGGCTTGAGGGAGCTAAGCACCCTTTCCTCATCTGGACTGACCACTGCAATCTGGAGTATATCCGGGCGGCGTGGAGACTGAATCCTCGTCAGGCTAGGTGGGCCATGTTCTTTACCCGATTTAGATTTACGATCTCTTATAGACCAGGTTCCCACAACACTAAGGCCGACGCGCTGTCCCGTCTCTATGACACTGAGGACCGGTCCATCGATCCTACTCCCATCATTCCAGCTTCTAGGCTGGTGGCTACGGTGGTATGGGAGGTGGACGCGGACATCGAGCGGGCGTTGCGGTTGGAACCTGCACCTTCACAGTGTCCTACCGGTCTCAGGTACATGCCGCTTGGTGATCAATTGATTCGGTGGGCTCACACACTACCTTCTTCAGGTCATCCGGGGATTTCGAGGACAGTGCGGGGTCTTAGGGGGAAATACTGGTGGCCTACCTTATCCAAGGACGTGAGGCTCTATGTCTCCTCCTGTTCGGTGTGCGCCCAGAGTAAGGCTCCTAGGCACCTGCCTAGAGGGAAGTTACACCCCCTCCCGGTTCCACAACGGCCCTGGTCTCATCTGTCGGTGGACTTTCTTACTGATCTTCCCCCGTCTCAGGGGAACACTACCATTCTGGTCGTTGTGGATCGGTTCTCTAAGTCCTGCCGTCTCCTCCCATTGCCTGGTCTCCCTACGGCCCTACAGACTGCGGAGGCTCTATTTATCCACGTCTTCCGGCCCTACGGTGTGCCAGAGGACATCGTATCTGATCGAGGTCCCCAGTTCACGTCCTGTGTTTGCAAGGCGTTTATGGAACGTCTGAGGGTCTCGGTCAGCCTGACCTCTGGTTATCACCCCGAGAGTAATGGAGAGAGTGAACCAGGAAGTGGGTAGGTTTCTGCGGTCGTATTGCCAGGACCGGCCAGGAGAATGGGCGAGGTATGTCCCGTGGGCGGAGTTGGCCCAGAACTCACTCCGTCACTCCTCCACGAACATGTCGCCATTCCAATGCGTGCTGGGCTACCAGCGGTCCTGGCTCCGTGGCGTCAGACCGAAGCTCCTGCGGTGGAGGAGTGGGTACAGCGCTCTAGGGAGACCTGGCGGGCAGTCCAGGACACTCTCAAGCAGGCCGGTGGACAGCAGAAGAAGAGCGCTGACCGCCATCACAGTGAGGCCCCTGTGTTCGCACCAGGGGACATGGTCTGGCTCTCAACCCGAAACCTGCCCCTCCGCCTGCCCTGCCCGGAAGTTGGGGCCGCAGTGTGTGGGTCCATTTAAAGTTCTTAGGAGGATAAACGAGGTGTGTTATAGATTACAACTTCCCTCTTACTATCGCATTAACCTCTCGTTTCATTGAGGGGTCCCCGGCGTACATGGTACGAGCTATTCTGGTGTGATTAAAACTTCATACATGCTATGCTGTACATTAGGGCTAATGTTCTATCTAGATAATAGCAGAAAATTAAACTGTTATTTTCTACTCTCTTGTAATATGCCTAGCCTCAAGAGTCAAGCTTTTGATTTTTTTGTAAATCATCAATCTACTGGCTTTCATGTTGTGATCATCAGAGGGAACTATCAAAGCATATCAACTCCTTATTCTTCATCTTGACATTTTGCCTAATTAGTAAGAATATTCTCTCCTATGAATCATTCATTCACTTTAATGTTACTGTCAAAAATACAGATATCACAAGTTCTATTCTAATCTGTCTTTGCAACTAAAGTTAATGTTTTTAGAGAGAAGCTGAGAACTATGCTTTAACTAACCACTTTCATGTGCAAGCTCAAATATCAGTTAGGAAACTGGTTTCAGCCATACATAGCAGCTCTGGTCTCTAGACTATCCCTTGGTATGTGGTCTATGTGGTTGATGATGATGACACAGGTAAACCTGCTTCACCAGAACACTTGGTGTCGGTGTAGCTGTCCCAACAAACACTGAGACAGCGCATTCAGCCATCAGTGAAGAACGGCACCAGAGATTGGAAGAAAAAGGTAATCACCCACTTAGCAAATATCTAGCAAAACTCAAGGATTTTTCACAGATCATTTATTTTCCAGACTGGTTAGGTACGGTTATATTTTTCTGATAGTTTAAGACAATGTGCAAAGAGCCATACTCCCTGTGGTTCAGCTCCCTCATGACCAACTCTCTGACCATGGCAATCCGTAGAAGCGCGAATATTCCCAGTAGATACCCTACACCATTTCCGGTACCTAGTATGAGAAGGACAGATGTAAAAAGAAGAATGTATTTATATTCTTTACTGGTACACAGATTTATCCGGCACTCCTCTGCTGAGCTAATAAAATAGGTGCCTGGGACAGACTCACGATCCAGTCCATCTCTACAGTAGAGTACAGGGCAATGGTGGATAGCACCAATAGATCCAGTCTCAGGACAATATAACTAATTTGGTGCAAGATATCATCATGGCGTACCACAGTTTTGTGAGCCCCTCCCCTCCCCCCATTTTGTCATGAAACAGAGAGAAAAATGTGCAATTTTATAGCCAACATCATGCTATTATAAAGAATGGCACCAGAGGGGATGGCTGCCGTTTTACAGGCTCCTAACCAACTGTGCTATTTTGTGTGTTTTTTCACATTGTTTGTAACTTATTCTGTACATAATGCTGCTGCTACGGCCTCTTATGACCCAAAAGAGCTGCTGGAAATCAGAACAGTGATTACTCAACTTGAACTGGACAAAGATTTCTTCTTTAATGAGTCCAACGTGAATGATATACTGTTTTTCCGAGACCAATCCCAAATCCCTGTCGTTCGCGTGATGAAAAGACGGAGGTACAGGGGGAGGTGATCGCGGTGCCTTGTGAAAATTAATTGGCGAGTGGTTAACCCGCCTCTAAAATCTGTTCTATTGGTCAACGTGCAATCACTGGAGAATAAACTGAATTATCTCCATTTGAAACTATCCTACCAACGGGACATTAAAGACTGTCATTTCTTATGTTTCACCGAGTCGTGGCTGAACGACAACACGGATAATATGATCTTGGCTTGGATTTCCATGCATCGGCAGGACAGAACAGCTACGTCCGGTAAGACAAGTGGTGGTGGTGTGTGTCTATTTGTCAATAAGAGCTGGTGTGTGATGTCTAATATTAGGGAAGTCTCGAGGTATTGCTCACCTGAGATAGAGCACCTCATGATAAGCTGTAGACTACACTATCTATATTTTTCTAAAGACCGTCTATAGACCACCACAAACTGATGCTGGCACTAAGACCACACTCAATGAGCTATATAAGGCCATAAGAAAATTTGAAAATGCTCATCCAGAAGCGGCACTTCCTGTGGCTGGGGACTTTAATCCAGGCAAATTTAAATCAGTTTTACCTTATTTCTACCAGCATGTCACATGTGCAACCAAAGGGAAAAAAAACTCTGGACCACCTTTACTCCACACACAGAGATGCATACAAAGCTGTCCCTCACTGTCCATTTGGCAAATCTGGCCATAATTGTATCCTCCTGATTCCTGCTTACAAGCAAAAACTAAAGCAGGAAGTACCAATGCTCAATACGGAAGTGGTCAGATGACGCGGATGCTACGCTACAGGACTGTTTTGCTAGCACAGACTGGAATATGTTCCGAGATTCATCCAATGGCATTGAGTATACCACCTCAATCACCGGCTTCATCAATAAGTGCATTGACGACGTCGTCCCCACACTGACCGTACATACATATCGCAACCTGAAGCGATGGATTACAGGCAACATCCACACCAAGCTAAAGGCTAAAGCTGCCACTTTCAAGGACACTAATCCGGACGCTTATAGGAAATTTCGCTGTACCCTCAGATGAACCATCAAACAGGCAAAGCGTCAATACAATTGTATTTTATTTGATCTTCAGGATACTGTCTATGTTAAATTTTTGAATTCATCGTCTGCCTTTTTCAGCCAAGAAAATATATTGTCTAAACTGCTATGGGAAAACACAGGACAAATGATGAGTCTGGGGAGAATGGTGCTGGATTTCCCTTCTTCCAGGCAGCCTTCTGCCCCCCATAACATGTCCCTCTGACGAGGAAACACTGTGAGTGCATGTGGCTCTCTTTCATACAGACACAGACCTAACCTACTCCTATCCATCGATTGGCTCTTCCTGACACCAGGACAATGGCTGTGATCAGTCTTCCTACAGAAGGAGGATTAGCAGTGTGCTTTGTATCTGGTTATGCCAATAAAGATTTTCTCCCCTATTTTCTCTCCACTTTAGTGTAAAAATAAATGTCATCTGCGATTGCATTGATAATCTTGCTATAATGATGCACATTAAGTATGGAATAGTGCTTTATAGATGTTTGTGATAAATGGGTGTACACAATGTCAAACTGCAATACAGAGAAGGTGACTAACGGTACTAATAGAAATACAAGGGAGGCCATGAATAACATGTTAAGATTTATGTGTATTCAATTATGAGTATTCACAAACAAATCAGCTGGCATACAGAATCAAACCAAAATTCTCCCAAATCAAATTATAGGCTGTCTCTGAATCACAAATTAAAATGCCAAATCAATATCATTTCTTTAGTTAAGCAGCAATCTCTATGTCATCCAATGAATGAACATGCTCAGTTCAGTCCCAAAATCTCAAAATAAGATTATTATCCAATTATTCAAGCCGCGATAAATTTAATAAGGCTTGCATTTTGCAGTTCAGTTGTAAATCTGTGTAATAATCCGGAAGGAAATAAATCAACAAACAATTTCTTGGAGGACTTAGAAATAGCCTTCCACACTTTAGTTATTGAAAGTCAATTGTCCACAGAAAGGAAATGTATCTTGATGTTCAACACAATTTCCCTTGCCAGCATTTAAGAAAGTTATCTTTTTAAACTATACCGAACAAAAATATAAATGCAACATGCAACAATTTCAAATATTTTACTGAGTTACAGTTCATATAAGGAAATCAGTCAATTGAAATAAATTCAGTAGGCCCTAATGTATGGAATTCACATGACTGGGCATACAGATATGCATCTGTTTATCACAGATTCCTTAAAAAAAGGAAGGTGCGTAGATCAGAAAACCAATCAGTATCTGGTGTCATCACCATTTGCATCATGCAGCGCAACACATCTCCTTCACATAGAGTTGATCAGGCTGTCGATTAAGCCCTGTAGAATGTTGTCAAACTCATCTTCAATGGCTGTGCGAAGCTGCTGGATACTAGCAGGAACTGGAGCACGCTGTTGTACATGTTGATCCAGAGCATCCCAAACATTCTCAATGGGTGATATGTCTGGTGAGGCCATGGAAGAAATGGGACATTTTCAACTTCCAAGAACTGTGTACAGATCCTTGTGACATGGGGTGTGCATTATTATGCTGAAACAGGAGGTGATAGTGGTGGATAAATGGCACGACAATGGGCCTCAGTATCTCGTCACGGAATCTCTGTGCATACAAATCGCCATTGATAAAATGCTATTGTGTTCGTTGTCCATAACTTACGCCTGTCCATGCCATAACCCCACCGCCACCATGGGGAACTCTATTCACAAACTTGTGTTGTAACTTGACTTTCATTCATCTGATGACTGTTATTTATTTAATCCACTAACTATGTTTAATTGTTATCCGATTAAATTAGTCATGTAACAATAAACCCATTAGGAATTTGCGGCACCATGCAAGAAGTTGTTTAACGAGTTACCTTCTCCCAAATTAAACTGTAGAAGATATAAGTTATATATTGATAACAGTCACTTATTAATCATTACCTCATATCGGTCTCATTCTGAACAGTTGTAACCTTTTGGATCTGCAAGAACCCCAGTCTTGCTGATTATTCAGTACTACACAAATTGGTTTAATCATTTATTTACTAACTAACCAAATAATAACACAGAATACACATACACACTTCAATGAGACAAAAGTCCCTAGTGGACTGACAAGATATGACGGCTTGTTACAACATAACGTTAGAGGGGGGAGAAAGAGACAAAGGAAAAGAGACACTTATCGTATATTTGGAAACTACGCTCACAGCAACCATTTACTTTGCACACGAACCACCGCCCGTTGGGAGTAAGAAATGTATGTATTTACGTGTTTGAATGCCCTCTTTCGTCATGTATCTCTGTTGAAACCAAACCTTCTTGAAAGGGGTTTTTGTTGGCCTTTCCTGTGGGCCACTTGTACACGCTCTGATTGTCCACCAGAGGTCACAATGTCCTTCTTAGTTGTTCGGTCTCCAAAGGGCTGTTTCCTCACTAGCTGTACTAGTGATTCAAAATTAAAAATTCACTTTACACGCACAGCTGCAGACTGGCTGGTTCCTGGTCTGGTAAGATCATTTTCTTCACTTGGTGTTGAGAGTTTCAGAGTTTCTAACCATTTCAACTTGTGGACCATGGTCTCACGTCTTTCTAGTTTAAAGGAACATGAATTTAACTTCTTCACCCCGTGTTGGTTCAACGTTTCAACCATTTCCCACATATAGCTAACACTCCACACTTTTCTGGTCTCATCCCCTCGTGTTGAAATTGAAAGTTTCAACCATTTAAGACATGTAGCTCTCGCCTAATGTTTCCTGGTCTAATATGTTAATTCTTACCCAGTCCTTTTAAGCACTCTGGTCGAAAAGGGTGGTTCCATCACACTGACAAGCTCTCTCACCGTGGCTACTAAATGTGCAAAGTATTTTCAAAACAATTATCTTAGAAAACTAAAATCACATTCCTATCTTAACAAAACTACTATCATAATTTGTCATACTGTCTACACAATGTATTGGATGGAAACTTTTCCTCTAGAGATTTACAGCAGGATATGAAGGGTGACCATCCAGCAGCTCCCCCTCTCCTCTCTGTGGGAGGGAGGCCTGGTTACCTCCCCCCTCCTCAGTTGACATCAGCAAACTGCTTGCCCACACAACGCCATACACGTGGTCTGCGGTTGTGAGGCCGGTTGATGTATTGTCAAATTCTCGAAAACAACGTTGGATGTGGTTTCTGGTAGAGAAAGGTATCATGCAACAGATCTGGTGGACATTCCTGCAGTCAGCATGCCAATTGCACCATCCCTCAAAACTTGAGACATCTGTGCCACTGTGTTGTGTGACAAAACTGCACATTTTAGAGTGGCCTTTTTATTGTCCCCAGGACAACGCGCACCTGTGTAAGGATCATGCTGTTTAATCAGCTTCTTGATATTCCACATTTGTCAGGTGGATGGATTATGCTGGCAAAGGAGAAAGGCTCACTAACAGGGATGGAAACAAATTTGTGCACACAATTTGAGAGAAATAAGCTTTTGTGCGAATGGAACATTTCTTGGATCTTTTATTTCAGCTCATGAAACATGAGACCAAAACTTTACATGTTGTGTTTATATTTTGTTCAGTCTAAAAGCAGTTTCCTAGTTGCTAAACATTTTGGACCACAACCTGGGGTGTAACTATTAGTCCAACCCGTAGCAAACAGTTGCGTTTTGCTACGAAAACAAGATTG
The DNA here is from genome assembly GCF_045791955.1 of Oncorhynchus clarkii lewisi. NCBI lineage: Eukaryota > Metazoa > Chordata > Actinopteri > Salmoniformes > Salmonidae > Oncorhynchus > Oncorhynchus clarkii. The sequence goes on from NC_092158.1 coordinate 22,333,401, forward strand.
TTTGGACAAATGAAATTGGATATTGGACAAATGTAGTTTTGTTCTTTTTGCTTCTGTTTGTTTTGTTTGGTTCCTAGTGAATACTAGTCTGGTTAGCACCTTCCTCTCTAAGTCCTCCTGACTTTAGAGTCTGGAATTACTTTTTGATGTTGTCGCCACAATGTATCAATAATGAACGGGGGCTGTGGTTTTACTGGTTGGCTCTCCTTTCTCACTCAAACACTGACATGTATAGCCACACACAGCCCCCAAGCATCACCCCCTTCCATTACAACAGTTGGAGATTCAGATGCAAACAAAGAAAGCTCTCAAACCCCTCAGTGTACAACCTATTGCATTTACAGAAGCCTCCATTCATAACAGTCTATCACAGATCTCCTTGTGCTGTGATCCACCTTTTGTCACATCAGCCAGGCTAAAGCCACATTCACATTTCCCATTTTTTAAATTGAACCTTTATTTAAGTAGGCAAGTCAGTTAAGAATTGTTTTTTTTTACAATGACGGCCTACCCCAATCAAACCCTAAAAACACTGAGCTGATTGTGCTCCGCCCTATGGGACTCCCAATCACAGCCGGTTGCTATACAGCCTGGAATCAAACCAGGGCATGTAGTGATGCCTCTAGCACTGAAATGCAATGCCTTAGACCGCTGCGCCACTCAGAGGCCAATAAGTACTTCTTACGTTGCACCAGATGTCATGCATTTCAATGGGCAGGTCCACAGCAAAGTGGAAACACAACGCCTCCTTGCGGTTGAAGGCTCTGTTGCGAGATGGACACGTCACACAGGAAGTTACCAAACAACAGAAGATGGCTTTATAGGAAAGCTAGCAACTTGTAAACAATTACCCATTCCTATAAGTGAGTACTATTTTAATAGTAATTTTAAATAATACACATTGGCTGTTAAGCCAATTATAATGAACAGAAATATAAACGCTGTGAATTTAATCGCGTAATGGTCCTGGCGTGTCTAACAAGAGTGTCAAGGGAAGCCAGCTTGGATGTGGCTTCAGACCAATCACATCACAAGCCAAACGTCATTATTGACAGAAAAAAACTAGAATTGTTACATCTCATTGTGTTAATCAAATTTCAATCAAATGTATTTATAAAGTCCTTCTTACGTCAGCTGATGTCACAAAGTGCTGTACAGAAATGCAGGTGTAAAAGCATGGTGGCTAGGAAAAACTCCATAGAAAGGCCGTAACCCAGGAAGAAACCTAGATAGGAACCAGGCTATGAGGGATGGCCAGTCCTCTTCTGGCTGTGCCGGGTGGAGATTATAACAGAACATGTCCAAGATGTTCAAATGTTCATAGATGACCAGCAGGGTCAAATAATAATAAATCACAGTGGTTGTAGAAGGTGCAAAAGATCAGCACTTCAGGAGTAAATGTCTGCTGGCTTTTCATAGCCGATCATTCAGAGTATCTCTACCACTCCTGCTGCATCTAGAGAGGTGAAAACAGCAGGTATGGGACAAGGTAGCACGTCCGGTGAACAGGTCAGTGTTCCATAGCCACAGGCAGAACAGTAAAAAATTGGAGCAGCAGCATGACCAGGTGAACTGGGGACAGCAAGGAGTCATCAGGCCATGTAGTTCTGAGGCATATTCCTAAGGCTCAGGTCCAGAGAGCGAGAGAGCGAGAGAGCGAGAGAGAGAATACTTAAATTGACACAGGACACTGGATAAAACAGGAGAAATACTCCAGATACAACAGATTGACCCTAGCCCCCCGACACATAAACTATTGCAGCATAAATACTGGAGGCTGAGACAGGAGGGGTCGGGAGACACTGTGTCCCCGTCCGACGATACCCCCGGGCAGGGCCAAACAGGCAGGATATAGCCCCACCCACTTTGCCAAAGCACAACCCCCACACCACTAGAGGGAAAACTTCAACCACCAACTTACTATCCTGAGACAAGGCATAGTATAGCCCATGAACATCTCCCCCACGAAACGAACCCAAAGGGGGGTGCCAACCTGGACAGGAAGATCATGTCAGTGACTCAACCCACTCAAGTGGTGCACCGCTCCTAGGGACGGCATGGAAGAGCACTAGTAAGCCAGTGACTCAGCCCCTGTAATAGGGTTTAAGGCAGAAAATCCCATTGGAGAGAGGGGAACTGGCCAGGCAGAGACAGCAAGGGCGGTTCGTTGCTCCAGTGCCTTTCCGTTCACCTTCACACTCCTGGGCCAGACTACACTCAATCATAGGACCTACTGAAGAGATGAGTCTTTAATAAAGACTTAAAGTTTGAGACCGAGTCTGCGTATCTCACATGGATAGGCAGACCATTCCATAAAAATGGAGCACTATAGGAGAAAGCCCTGCTTCCAGCTGTTTGCGTTGAAATTCTAGGGACAGTAAGGAGGCCTACATCTTGTGACTGTACCGTACGTGTAGGTATGTACTGCAGGACCAAATCAGAAAGATAGGTAGGAGCAAGCCCATCTAATGCTTTGTAGGTTAGCAGTAAAACCTTGAAATCAGCCCTAGCCTTAACAGGAAACCAGAGGCTAGCACTGGAGTAATATGATAAAAATGTTTGTTCAAGTCAAGATTCTAGCAGCCTTGTTTAGCACTAACTGAAGTTTATTTGTTACATTATCTGGGTAGCCAGAAAGTAGAGCATTGCAGTAGTCTAACCTAGAAGTGACAAAAGCATGGATACATTTTTCTGCATCATTTTTGGACAGAAAGTTTCTGATTTTTGCAATGTTATGTAGATATAAAAAAGCTGTCCTTGAAACAGTCTTGATATGTTCGTCAAAAGAGAGATCAGGGTCCAGAGTCCAGGGTCCTTCACAGTTTAATTTGAGACGACTGTACAACCATCAAGATTAATTGTCAGATTCAACAGAAGATCTCTTGTTTCTTGGGACCTAGAACTAGCATCTCTGTTTTGTCTGAGTTTAAAAGTAGAACATTTGCCGCCATCCACTTCCTTATGTCTGAAACACAGGCTTCCAGGGAGGGCAATTTTGGGGCTTCACCATGTTTTCACGAAATGTATAGCTTTGTGTCATCTGCATAGCAGTGAAAGTTAACATTATGTTTCCGAATGACATCACCAAGAGGTAAAATATATAGTGAAAACAATTGTGGTCCTAAAACGGAGCCTTGAGGAACACCGAAATGAGGACAGAGGACAAACCATCTACAGAGACAAACTGATATATTTTCGACAGATAAGATCTAACCAGTGTCCTCTGGTGGTTAGCTAGCTAACTTGTGGTTTTCCTTAATTCTCCATACTGACCAATAATTATATCAGCAATTCTCAACCAACCATATACTCATATATTGTGACCCTGGCCTGAGAGGATGGAAGTTCAATATGTAGCTAGATGTAGTATACTAATGTTAACTAGCTGGCCTGTCGTAGGAAGTTAGGCTAGCAAGCAAATATTTTAGCCAGGTTGCCTTGGACAACAAAAACTAAACATGTGTACTGTATGACAGAGTCATAGACTGTTTAGGCAGCATGAAGGAGGAGGATGGCAATGGCGTTTCTCTACAAGTAGGTTGAGTCAACATATTTTTTCTACTTGCACGCTTACACACACACACACCACACACACACAAATAAATCAGTACCATGGACAGCCACATCATATGTAGACAAAATCGTTGTTGGCATCTTTTAGTTATCACTGTATTAGACTAAGCATGGGTGATTAGATGATGTTGAAATGTTGAAGTTGAAAAGGTGCTGCAATAGTGGAAGCAGACCCTGTTTTCATTTCGACTTGCAGTAACTCTCCATGGTTCTAAATCAATAGTTTTTTAGGGCATCTGAACATTTCTGAAACATTACCTTGCTTGATCATGATGTAGGTAATGTAACTGTGTTACATGCAATATGTTTTGTGGACTTCACCGGATAGAGATGTTGCTCTCCGGTTTTGTAATTTAACAAATGTGTGTTTGAATTTATTCTGCCACTGTGTCCACTTATTGTCTCAGCCTTAGGCCTATATATTACAGTGTCAAGACAAATTAACTAACAGGTTATAGCGCAAACAATGCTACTATCACAACACATAGGATGTAATATGTTTTTTTTCCTGGATTGGCTTCCCCGGTGATTTTACCCACGCACCACTACAGTGGCTGACAAGCAAAACATTTTGGGAGTATATCAACAATCGACTAATGAAACAAATACCAAAAGATAGTTTTGGGGTGCAATTTTGAAAACATAATTCCAACTTTGCCATTATGAAATTTGTGTGTAGGCCAGTGACAAAGTGTGAATACTTTCTGAAGGCACAAAATTGCACCGTATTTAAAGGGATGGCTTAATGTAAATGTACAGAAAAACACATTAAATGAACATTCAGTTATGGACTATTTGCTCACAAGTATAATTCATTGGCTGATCCCTCCTGTTGACCAGGATGTAATTATGTGATCCTTCCATAATCCATAGGAAGTCCCACCTAGTTATCTACTTTAAAATGTTGAAAGTCCTCAATGGCGCTGCCCTGCTAAAATAGGCTTTTGGGCACTGAAGTCCTCTATCTCTATGCTTCTGCCCTTACTGACACACCCACTCCCTATTTAACTCAAACCAGGAAGTGAGTGACTGATAAATTCAAGTTCAACAACTGCAGATTTAAGTTGATCTTGATCCAGACATAACCGAGCTCAGAGACACAGCTTTCCTGCTAAAAACAAATGAGCCCAGTCTGAGTTAAGACACTTAGCTACAGATCCAAGTTCAACAGCACTGCACACCTAGTTCTGTCATGAGATAGACAGGCTAATTAAAGCCTCTGTAGATTAATTAGAGAAATTATGTGGAATTAAACTCCACTCTCCATCTTGAACAGAATCAGAATCAGCCAGGAAGTGCAACTTAGAACACGCTTCACACAGAGACCTGGTGCAGCTAGCTGTGGTCCCACATCCAAACAATCAGCAAGCAACAGGAAGGTGTTGGAACAAGTCTTGGGTATAAATAAATCAAATATGTTAAAGATGTTGAATGCATCGCACAAATTTCACATTCTCTGCACGCCTTTCCTTAACTTAATGAGTTAAATTGTGTGAATAATTATCACTTGAAAATTGCTTTGTTTGGAGCCAAACAAGGCGATACTAAAGCAATTCTCCACCCCATTCCACAGCAATTAGGCTGAGCCATAGCACCATTACGCTGAGCCATAGCACCATTAGGCAGCGCCATAGCACCATTAGGCTGAGCCATACAGTAGCACCAAATAGGTCATAAAGTATAGCTGTAAAATAGTTAATTTCTCTCTTTAATGTTCCCTCTAACTGTAGAAGGTTTGGAAATGTAGCTGGGCCCTATGAACGCCTCATGGTGCCAAAATAAATAATTCAACAGGCAATTATCTGAGGAGTCAATTATCCCCCTCCAGAGAGTTAAACGGTGTCATCAGACATACACTGAGTATACAAAACTTTAAGAACACCTGCCCTTTCCATTACATAGACTGACCAGGTGAATCCAGGTGAAAGCTATGATCCCTTATTGATGTCACTTGTTAAACCGACTTCAATCAGTCTAGATGAAGGGGAGGAGTGTCACGACTTCGGCCGAAGTTGATGCCTCTCCTTGTTCAGGTGGTGTTCAGCAGTCGACGTCACCGGTCTTCTAGCCATCGCCGATCCATTTTTAATTTTCCATTTATTTTGTCTAATTTTTCCACCTGGTTTTCATTTTCCCAATTACTGGTCATGTATTTAACCCTCTGTTTCCCCCATGTCTTTGTGTGTGATTGTTATTTGTTCAGGTCGGAATGTTCCGGCTGGTTTGTACTGGGTGCTGTTTATCACCCATGTTTTGTGGCAACCGTTCTTTTTGCACTTTGTAAATTGTTTACTTTGTGCTGTCGAGTAAAGTGCGTTGTTTCACTCATCTCTGCTCTCCTGCGCCTGACTTTCTACACCAGCTACACCCACCAGCCTGACAAGGAGACAGGTTAAATAATGATTTTTAAGCCTTTAGACATGGATTGTGTATATGTGCCATTCAGAGGGTGAATGGGCAAGAAAAGTAGTAGGTGCCAGGCGCACCGGTTTGTGTCAAGAACTACAACGTTACTGGGTCTTTGATTCTCAACAGTTTCCTATGTATATCAAGAATGGTCCACCACCCAAATGACATCCAGCCAACTTGACACAACTGAGGGAAGAATTGGAGTCAACATGGGCCAGCATCCCAGTGGAACGCTTTCAACACCTTGTAGAGTCCATGCCCCGATTAATTGAGGCTATTCTGAGGGCAAAGGGGGGTGCAACTAGGACGGTTATGAGGTTTCAAATACTTTTTTTCCAGTGTTCGCAAAGGCCAGTCCAGTACTATTATTCAGGGACAGCTGTTTCCATGACCTGCTCAGTATCAGAATCCATTTCATACAATTTAGATTAAATAAAGTATCACATTTTCCCACTGTTCTCCGGCCATAGGAAACTTATAGTGGGTGTAATGCAATTCACCATTGGGATCATGATGGGACTGAAATGAGAGCTCTGCCTGTTGTGTTTATGAGGTGTACAGCGTTTCACAAGCACATACACATATACACACACTCATGCACACACACATGACACAATAACACACACATACAAACATACACCCGCACACTCTGTGTCATCATGCTACCCTAAACATTATCCCCTGGATTGACTGAAGCCAGTTGTTGCTGTTCAGGACACTTGCACATCTTGTCAGTCACACAATAAAGCAAGATGGTGCCAACAGAGATGGTTGCCTCGCTTCAAGTCCTTAGGAAACTATGCAGTATTTTTTTTTAATGTATTATATGTTGTTTGCCCAGAAAATCTTAAGTGTATTAAATACAGCCAAGAAGAACTATTGGATATACAGTGCCTTGCGAAAGTATTCGGCCCCCTTGAACTTTGCGACCTTTTGCCACATTTCAGGCTTCAAACATAAAGATATAAAACTGTATTTTTTTGTGAAGAATCAACAACAAGTGGGACACAATCATGAAGTGGAACGACATTTATTGGATATTTCAAACTTTTTTAACAAATCAAAAACTGAAAAATTGGGCGTGCAAAATTATTCAGCCCCTTTACTTTCAGTGCAGCAAACTCTCTCCAGAAGTTCAGTGAGGATCTCTGAATGATCCAATGTTGACCTAAATGACTAATGATGATAAATACAATCCACCTGTGTGTAATCAAGTCTCCGTATAAATGCACCTGCACTGTGATAGTCTCAGAGGTCCGTTAAAAGCGCAGAGAGCATCATGAAGAACCACGAACACACCAGGCAGGTCCGAGATACTGTTGTGAAGAAGTTTAAAGCCGGATTTGGATACAAAAAGATTTCCCAAGCTTTAAACATCCCAAGGAGCACTGTGCAAGCGATAATATTGAAATGGAAGGAGTATCAGACCAATGCAAATCTACCAAGACCTGGCCGTCCCTCTAAACTTTCAGCTCATACAAGGAGAAGACTGATCAGAGATGCAGCCAAGAGGCCCATGATCACTCTGGATGAACTGCAGAGATCTACAGCTGAGGTGGGAGACTCTGCCCATAGGACAACAATCAGTCGTATATTGCACAAATCTGGCCTTTATGGAAGAGTGGCAAGAAGAAAGCCATTTCTTAAAGATATCCATAAAAAGTGTTGTTTAAAGTTTGCCACAAGCCACCTGGGAGACACACCAAACATGTGAAAGAAGGTGCTCTGGTCAGATGAAACCAAAATTGAACTTTTTGGCAGCAATGCAAAACGTTATGTTTGGCGTAAAAGCAACACAGCTGAACACACCATCCCCACTGTCAAACATGGTGGTGGCAGCATCATGGTTTGGGCCTGCTTTTCTTCAGCAGGGACAGGGAAAATGGTTAAAATTGATGGGAAGATGGATGGAGCCAAATACAGGACCATTCTGGAAGAAAACCTGATGGAGTCTGCAAAAGACCTGAGACTGGGACGGAGATTTGTCTTCCAACAAGACAATGATCCAAAACATAAAGCAAAATCTACAATGGAATGGTTCAAAAATAAACATATCCAGGTGTTAGAATGGCCAAGTCAAAGTCCAGACCTGAATCCAATCGAGAATCTGTGGAAAGAACTGAAAACTGCTGTCCACAAATGCTCTCCATCCAACCTCACTGAGCTCGAGCTGTTTTGCAAGGAGGAATGGGAAAAAAATTCAGTCTCTCGATGTGCAAAACTGATAGAGACATACCCCAAGCGACATACAGCTGTAATCGCAGCAAAAGGTGGCGCTACAAAGTATTAACTTAAGGGGGCTGAATAATTTTGCACGCCCAATTTTTCAGTTTTTGATTTGTTAAAAAAGTTTGAAATATCCAATAAATGTCGTTCCACTTCATGATTGTGTCCCACTTGTTGTTGATTCTTCACAAAAAAATACAGTTTTATATCTTTATGTTTGAAGCCTGAAATGTGGCAAAAGGTCGCAAAGTTCAAGGGGGCCGAATACTTTCGCAAGGCACTGTAAGAGCGACGTCAACTTACCAACATTATGACCAGGAATATGGACATTGGATCTAATCCCAGAGGCACACCCAAAACAACATCATCGCCACAGAAGGAGCAGACGGAGTGGCTTCATGGACAGACTTAGAAGGAGAGCACACCATCCACCGCTTTTGAGTATATTACTCGCCAATGTCCAGTCTCTAGACAAGAAGCTGGACGAAATTAGGGCACGAGTTGCCTTCAAGAGAAACATCAGAGATTATAACATTCTCTGTAGAAGAAGAGCGAGGGTGTATGCCTCATGATTAACGACTCATTGTGTAATCATAACAACATACAGGAACTCAAGTCCTTTTGTTCACCTGACCTAGAATTCCTTACGATCAGATGCCGACCGCATTAACTCCCAAGAGAATTCTCTACGATTATAGTCACAGCCATGTATATCCCCCCCAAACAGATACCTCGACAGCCCTGAAAGAACTTCACTGGACTCTATGTAAACTGGAAACCATATATCCCGAGGCTGCATTTATTGTTGTTGAGGATTTTAACAAAGCTAATTTGAGAACCAGGCTAACTAAATTCTACCAGCACATTGATTGTATTACCTGCTCGAGCAAAACACTGGACCATTGCTACTCTAACTTCCGCGATGCATACAAGGCCCTCCCCTGCACTCCATTCAGAACATCTGACCATGACCCCATCTTGTTGCTCCCCTCCTATAGGCAGAAACTCAAACAGGAAGCGCCCGTGCTTAGGTCTATCCAATGCAGATCTGACCAATCGGATTCCATGCTTCAAGATTGCTTCGATCACGTGGACTGGGATATGTTCCGGGTAGCCTCAGACAATAACATTGACGTATATGCTGACTAGGTGAGTGAGTTTATTAGGAAGCGCATTGGAGATGTTGTACCCACTGTGACTACTAAAACCTTCCCTAACCAGAAATCGTTGACTGATGGCAGTATTCGCGTAAAACTGAAAGCGCGAACCATCGCATTTAATCATGGCAAAGAGACTGGAAACATCAGATCAGATCCCCTCCACCCTACCTGATACCCTAGACCAACTCCAATTTGCTTACCGCCCCAAAGGGTCCACAGACGATGCAATCGCCATCACACTGCACACTGCCCTATCCCATCTAGACAAGAGGAATACCTATGTAAGAATGCTGTTCATTGACTACAGCTCAGCATTCAAAACCATAGTACCCTCGAAACTCATCATTAAGCTTGAGACCCTGGGGAGGCAGGGTAGCCTAGTGGTTAGAGTGTTGGACTAGTAACGAAAATGGTTGCAAGTTCAAATCTCCGAGCTGACAAAGTAAAAATCTGTCGTTCTGCCCCTGGCACTGTTCCTAGGCTGTCCTTGAAAATAAGAATTTGTTCTTAACTGACTAGCCTAGTAAAATAAAAAACACTGTGTCTTGACCCCACCCTGTGAAACTGTGTCCTGGACTTTCTGATGGGCTGCCCTCTGGGTGGTGGAGGTATGGCATCTCCACCCTGCTGATCCTCAACACTGGGGCCCCACACGGGTGCATTCTCAGCCCTATCTTGTTCAAAGAAGATGATTGTGGATTTCAGGAAACAGCAGAGGGAGCACCCCCCTATCCACATCGACGGTAGAGTAGTGAAGAAGGTGGAAAGTTATACGTTTCTCTACGGACAACCTGAAATGGTCCAGACAAACAGCGTGGTGAAGAAAGCGCAATAGCACCTCTTCAACCTGAGGAGGCTGAAGAAATTTGGCTTGTCACCTAAAACCCTGCACAACGCATCACAGCAGAGAAACTTGTAACTTTCCACCTTCTCCACTACTGTCCCATTGATGTGGATAGGGGGGTGCTCCCGCTGCTGTTTCCTGATGCGGTGATGCGTTGTGCAGGGTTTTAGGTGACAAGCCAAATTTCTTCAGCCTTCTCAGGTTGAAGAGGTGCTATTGCGCCTTCTTCGCCAGGCTGTCTGCCTGCGTGGACCATTTCAGTTTGTCCGTGACAAACTACCTGCCCTCCAGGACACCTACAGCATCCAATGTCACAGGAAGGGCAACAAAATCATCAAGGACCACAAACACTCGAGCCTCTGCCTGTTCACCTCGCTATCATCCAGAAGGCGAGGTTAGTACAGGTGCATCAAAGCTGGGACCGAGAGACTGAAAAATAGCTTCTATCTCAAGGCCATCAGACTGTTAAACAGCCATCACTAACATAGAGAAGCTGCTGCCAACATATAGACTCAAATCCCTGGCCACTTTAAAAAATTTATTTAATAAAGGTTTCACTAGTCACTTTAAATAATGCCACTTTAATACGGTTTACATATCCTGCATTACTCATCTCATATGTATATACTGTATTTTAAATCTATTGCATCTTGCCTATGCCACACGGCCATCACGCATCCATATATTTATATGTACATATTTTTATTCCATCCCCTTACATTGTGTGTATAAGGTAGCCGTTGTGAATTTGTTAGATTACTTGTTTGATATGACTACACTGTCGGAACTAGAAGCACAAGTATTTCTCTACACTCGCATTTACATCTGCTAACCATGTGTATGTGACAAATAAAATTTGATTTGATCTTGTCAGTCATATCCTGTCAGTCACATCGTCTCAGGGAGCAGAGCTCAGATTGGCTCACATTACACTGCTCTCTCTTTCTCTTTCTCTCTCTCTCTCTCTCTCTCTCTCTCTCTCTCTCTCTCTCTCTCTCTCTGGCTCTGGCTCTGGCTCTGGCTCTGGCTCTGGCTCTGGCTCTGGCTCTGGCTCTGGCTCTGGCTCTGGCTCTGGCTCTCGCTCTCGCTCTCGCGCTCTCTCTCTTGCTCTCTCTCTCTCTCTCCCTTTGCAACCTGCTGGGTTTGACTTGACTGACATCTTGTGGTTGCATAGCACTTTGTGCACATGGACTACCGGCAATGTCCAAAAAAAGTCAGGACTTGGCATGATTTACATGGTCACAATTCACATATAGTTGGACTTCAATAAAGAATATGCTCATTATGAAGGGATTGTGAATACTGTCTATCCAGTAATCTGCTGTAGTCAGAGAAAGTTTGTCAGAAGAGAATGCAATAAAAAAGTGTGCCAACACACCTCTCTCTGCATAACACTTTCTCTCACTGCCATCTGTGAGTCTCTTTGTAATCTGCCATAGAACTGTCTGTGTGTGTGTGTGTGTGTGTGTGTGTGTGTGTGTGTGTGTGTGTGTGTGTGTGTGTGTGTGTGTGTGTGTGTGTGTGTGTGTGTGTGTGTGTGTGTGTGTGTGTGTGTGCGTGCGTGCGTGCGTGCATGTTTTGTACACTTGATTTCTATTATAGATGTTCTCACACTGTGCACCATCATGTTAACTACAAAGCTAGAGAACATGTTCCACGCTGACAGCATGAAACACCGTTCTGATACATGATACACTGTACACTACAATGTTGTGTAATATATACTGAAACCCATTTCAGCCCACATATATCACTCTCAGACAGCCCTGTCAGACATCCTCATTCTGTCTTTATCAGTTGTCCCCTGAAATCCACCAACTCCCAGTCTTCACCGAATATAGATTTAGTATAGAGAAATTACTTGAACCACTGGTGCATGCAATAACTTCTCCATGGGTGACGACTTGCATATTAAACTGCAACTTACACATTAAAGGTCGCTCCATGATGATATCTAACTGGACCTGATTTGAATTGTTATGCCCCCATGCACCGCACTGAAGCTATTATGACAAAGCTGTGCAGGTGCATGTGTGGTACGATGGTTGGGGTACATTAGAATGCCATGGCACATTTAGTAATCCTGCACAGCAATGAAATAATGGCTTTGTGTACTGTCTCTACCAGCTGCTGCTGTCTGTGTTTGATTGGCAGAGACAGATCCTGTTTGCCCTATTTGTTGTCATGGCTTTGTTGTCAAGGAGCTGTCTGAAGGCTAGAATCAAGTCTGGAATAGAGAGATAACAAGGTCTCTAGTCTAGACCAGCTTTAGAGAGCAACACAAATGAAATGTCAGATGTTATTTAAATCATGAAAGGATGATTCTTGTGGACCTAATTCACAATAGAAACCAACCAAAATGTTGGTCGCTGCTGCTTACACTATTTTTTTTTTAGAAGAGTCATCATCATTTTACAGTCACATGGCTAACACTGTCTACAGATTGTTTTTAAATGGCATAGTTATTGACTGGCCAGAACATCGTAAATAAATCCCAAATAAATTAATGTTCCTGATGGCCTGGACATTTTCGTGGAATGGGCTAACATATAACTAGGGCCAGACAGGAGATGTACTCTAAACACAAAGTAATTGGTTCCAGTAACCAGTTACACACATATGCAGGCTTATTTTAACTTCCAAACTTACATAACAATATCCAATAAGTGGCTGCATGGGCACATGCTCATCAACAGAAGACAAAGAGCGGGAAAGACTACAAAGATCTGTGTATGTGTAGCCCTAACTCATTGTTACCTCATTCAATATGCCAGGGGTGGTGGCCATCTGGCACGGGCTGGTCCATTTCCAGCCTAGTGGGCATGTTTTTTGTGTGGAGAATTATCATTATCTGGCTAATACCGGGGTCTCAAGGAAAAAATAGCCCGGTTGGTCTAGAGGGCCGGTGTGGGGGCCTCAAGGAAGAAAATGGGCCGGTGTGTTACAGTAGAAATGCCAGGGTCGATTTCTGTTCCCAGTCCGACTCCAGGTGACCAGTTTGGACACCTCAGGTTGGACACGTCTGTAATGCTTCAGCGACATTGATGTGAAAGTATTACAGAATGTGTTCGATTCACTGGACAGGTAACATACATCAATACCACACAAACAATGCATAATTTACACATTCATTTGAAAACCACTACATACACACCCCTACAGATTTTATTTGGTAATACAGTATCTGAATGGCAGATTATTTGATAAATGAACTACAATACAATTCATGTGGTTCTGATTTCCTATACACACAGATACAGTTGTGAAGTCGGAAGTTTAAATACACTTAGGCTGGAGATATTAAAACTCGTTTTTCAACCACTCCACTAATTTCTTGTTAACAAACTATAGTTTTGGCAAGTCGTTTAGGACATCTACTTTGTGCATGACACAAGTAATTTTTCCAACAATTGTTTACAGATTATTTCACTTATAATTCACTGTATCACAATTCCAGAAGGTCAGAAGTTTACATACACTATGTTGACTGTGCCAATAAACAGCTTGGAAAATTCCAGAAAATGATGTCATTGCTTTAGAAGCTTCTGATAGGCTAATTGACATCATTTGAGTCAATTGGAGGTTTACCTGTGGATGTATTTCAAGGCCTACTTTCAAACTCAGTGCCTCTTTGATTGACATAATGGGAAAATCAAAAGAAATCAGCCAAGACCTCAGAAAAAAAATTGTTGACCTCCACAATTCTGGTTCATCCTTGGGAGTAACGCCTGAAGATACCACGTTCATCTGTACAAACAATAGTATGCAAGTATAAACACCATGGGACCACGCAACTGTCATATCGCTCAGGAAAGAGGCGTGTTCTGTCTCCTAGAGATGAACGTACTTTGGTGTGAAAGAAGATGCTGGAGGAAACAGGTACAAAGGTAGAACTGTACAGTAAAACAAGTCCTATATCGACATAACCTGAAAGGCTACTCAGCAAGGAAGAAGCCACTGCTCCAAAACCGCCATAAAAAAAGACAGATTGCGGTTTGCAACTGCACATAGGACAAAGATCATAATTTTTGGAGAAATGTCCGCTGGTCTGATGAAACAAAAATAGAACTGTTTGGCAATAATGACCATCGTTATGTTTGGAGGAAATTAGGGGGAGGCTTGCAAGCCGAAGACACCATCACAACCATGAAGCACGGGGGTGGCAGCATCATGTTGTGGGGGTGCTTTGCTGCAGGAGGGACTGGTGCACTCCACAAAATAGATGGCATCATGAGGCAGGAAAATTATGTGGATATATTGAAGCAACATCTCAAGACATCAGTCAGGAAGTTAAAGCTTGGTCGCAAATGGGTCTTCCAAATGGACAATGACCCAAAGCATACTTCCAAAGTTGTGGCAAAATGGCTTAAGGACAACAAAGTCCAGGTATTGGGGTGGCCATCACAACGCCCAGACCTCAATCCCACAGAAAATGTGTGGGCAGAACTGAAAAAGCGTGTGCGAGCAAGGAGGCCTACAAACCTGACTCAGTTACACCAGCTCTGTCAGGAAGAATGGAACAAAATTCACCCAACTTATTGTGGGAAGCTTGTGGAAGGCTACCTGAAATGTTTGACACAAGTTAAACAATTTAAAATCAATGCTACCAAATACTAATTGAGTGTTTGTAAAGTTCTGACCCACTGGGAATGTGATGAAAGAAATCAAATCTGAAATAATTTGTTCACTCTAATATTATTCTGACATTTCACATTCTTAAAATAAAGTGGTGATCCTAACTGACCTAAAACAGGGCATTTTTACTAGGATAAAATTTCAGGAAATGTGAAAAACTGAGTTTAGATGTATTTGGCTAAGGTGTATACAAATTTCCGACTTCAACTGTATGACAGTTGAGGCAACAACAGTCCTGAATTTACAACTCAACAAAGCACTTATCATTTGAGAATACAGGAGGTCCATTTCTCATCAATACCCTAAAAGATGAGACGTTCTCCTTTCTAAAACAGGGCTTCTGCTGGGTGATTTTAAAAGTAATTGTCAAATGATCAATAGTATAATTATCTTTGCAAAAACTATTTTATATCATTTACAACATGTAGAATCTATGAGAACAAAAAGGTTCAGAACTTTTGTGAAACATCACAGCACAGTTGAAAAAGATATGGCAAATAGAAATCCAAACTTGATGGTGTTCAGAGATAGGCGGGAGAGGTTGAGTGGAGCTGAAGGATGGGACTAAAAACAAACAAAAGATAACAATTTTGTCCGTAAAATGTATATAGTATGTTGCCCATTGGTTTACTCCAATTAGGCTAGGGGTGGTAGGGTTAGGGGAAAATAAGAAAGGAAAATATATTTAAAAAATATATATATTTTATATACAGTACCAGTCAAAAGTTTGGATACACCTACTCACTCACAGGTTTTTTTTATTTTTACTATTTTCTAAATTACAGAATAATAGTGAAGACCACGAAATGACACATATGGAATCATGTAGAAACTAAAATAAGTTTCAAACAAATCAAAATATATTTATATTTCAGATTCTTCAAAGTAGCCACCCTTTGCCTTGACAGCTTTGCACATTGTTGGAATTCTCTCAAACAGCTTCATGAGTTAGTCATTTGGAATGCATTTAAATTAACAGGTGTGCCTTCTTAAAAGTTAATTTGTTGAATTTCTTTCCTTCTTAATGCATTTGAGCCAATCAGTTGTGTTGTGTGTGACAAGGTAGAGCTGGTATATAGAAGATAGCCCAATTTGGTAAAAGACCAAGTCTTTGCTCAAATAAGCAAAGAGAAATGACAGTCCATCATTACTTTAAGACATGAAGGCCAGTCAATACAGAGAATTTCAAGAACTTTGAATGTTTCTTCAAGTGCAGTCGAAAAACTATCAAGTGCTATGATGAAACTGGCTCTCATGAGGAGAGGAAAGGAAAACCCAGAGTTACCTCTGGTCTGATGAGACCAAATTTGAGAATTTTGGTTCCAACCGCTGTCTTTGTGAGATGCAGAGTAGATGAACGTTTGATCTATGCATGTGTGGTTCCCACTGTGAAGCATGGAGGAGGAGGTGTGATGGTGCTTTGCTGGTGACACTGTCAGTGATTTATTTAGAATTCAAGGCAGACTTAACCAGCATGGCTACCACAGCATTCTGCAGCGATACACCACCCCATCTGGTTTGCACTTAGTGGGACTATGATTTGTTTTTCAACAGGACAATGACCCAACACACCTCCAGGCTGTGTAAGGGCTATTTGACCAAGGAGAGTGATGGAGTGCTGCATCAGATGACCTGGCCTCCACAATCACCTGACCTCAACCCAATTGAGATGAGATGAGTTGGACCGCAGAGTGAAGGAAAAGCAGCCAGCAAGTGTTCAGCATGTGGGAACTCCTTCAAGACAGTTGGAAAAGCTTCCCAGGTGAAGCTGGTTGAGAGAATGCCAAGTGTGTGCAAAGCTGTCATCAAAGCAAAGGATGGCTATGTTTAAGAATATAAAATATAAACTATTATTTGGTTACAACATGTTTCAATGTGTTATTTCATAGTTTTGCTGTCTCCACTATTATTCTACAATGTAGAAAATTGTACAAAATTAAGAAAAACCCTTGAATGAGTAGGTGTGTCCAAACTTTTGATTGGTACTGTATATATTTATAAAAAAATATATATGGTGGATTGTAAATGATGCAGACATGTACAATGATGGAAGCCACAACCAGCAATATTAAAGCTGATCCAACCCCTGAAGACAAAAAGGGCTATTTTCATAGAAATAACATTTTGATAAACTTTAACTAATTATCAACAACAAACATTGAGATCAAGATTAAAACATGCACAGTGCTTTTCTCATTGACATGCTTTATAAAATATTGAGTTTATTTTTATTTTTACAGGGACAGTGATCAACGTTTCAGTAAAAGTGCCGGTTTTAGCCAGCCGGCTAATTTTCAACCGCAGTCCCTGGGCAGGTTATTAAAAGCAATTATAATATAGACAATCATTAAGCAGTGAGCACACGCAGAGCAACATAGGACAAGCAAGACATAGCATACAGACAGAGCAACATAGGACAAGCAAGATGTAGCATACAGACAGAGCAACATAGAACAAAAAGCAGCAAGACAAAATTCATAAAAGCAACAAAGTGTTTCCACACCACACACAGACAACATGGAAAGCGACAATAGACAGCTAGGGATTATGTTCACAAATATGATTGACCTTTAGCCATGTCTTCATACATTTTGTGAAAGTGTGATAGGTGGTGCAGTTATGTGTGTCTGATGGCAGTGTATTCCAGACATGGGAAGCTCTCACAGAGAAAGCGGATTTACTAAAGGTGCTTTTCCTTAAGTCACCTCCTACAGTCACCTCTCATGGCAGACCTTGTGGATCTGCTGCCATATGTTTGGGTTTTCTGTTTAACAAAAATACTGAGTGGTGGGGAGCCAGGCCATTTAGGATCTTGAATACAAGACATGCATCGGTGTATTGCACAAGATTTTCCCAACTCAGGAGCTCTTGCTTTCTGAGGATGTAACAGTGATGATGGCTATTGGGCTTCCTATCAAGCACTTTGAGAGGCTGTTTGTAGACAGACTGAATAGGTTTTAATGTTGGACAGCAAGCTTGGGCCCAACTAGTCAAGCAGTATGTTAAGTGGGGGAGTATCATAGATTTGAAGTACAGTTTTGTTACCTCTGTAGTGAAACAATTTCTTATAAATCGGAAATTAGCTAGGTTGAATTTGGTTATCTGAATGACCTTTTTCACATGCTTTTTAAAAGAGAGGTTGGAATCAAGTATGATGCCAAGGTACTTAAAATCAGATAACACCTCGAGATTCTCCCCTGACACATAGACATCTGGTTCAGTAGCATCTGTTGCCCTCTTTGTGAAGAACATGCTAAGTTTTTTCACATTGAGATGCAAAAATGAGTCACTGAGCCACTTTGTAACCTGGACCATTACAGTAGTGAGTTCTTGTGCAGCTTGTTGTTTGCTCTTTGCATGCACATATATCACTGTATCATCTGCATACATTAGAACTTCAGACCCAGTACAGACAGAAGGCAGATCATTAATGTACAGGCTGAACAGGAGGGGCCCCAGTATTGACCCTTGGGGCACGCCAACATCATATCTAAGAGTGGGCGACAGCTCATTGCTCGCTCTGACACTGAGTCCTGTCTTCAAGGTATGATATCATCCATCTCAAGGCATCGGGGGAAAAGTTGAACTTGGAAAATTTTGTGATGAGAATCTCATGGTTAACAGTATCAAAAGCCTTCCTTAGGTCCAGAAACACAGCCCCAACAACGCCCCCTTTGTCCATCTTGGACTTCACATTTTCCAGAAGAAAGCAGTTGGCAGTTTCTGTGGAGTGTTTCGCTCTGAAGCCAAACTGCATGGAGTGTATTGTGAAGGGGCTGTTTTTGAGGTGGGCAATCAGTTGTTCTGCTACACACCTTTGACACCACAGGTAGTATACTAATGGGCTAATGGGCCTGTAGTTACTCACGTCAGCAGGGTCGCCCGATTGAAAGATGGCCGTTATTATGGCCGACTTCCATACCATTGGAAACACCCCGAGACCAATAGATGTGTTGGTGACCTTAGTAATGGGGCCAATGAGTGACTCTTTGTAGTTTTTAAGAAAGGTAGAGTCCAGCCCAAACACATCTTTGGCTTTAGTTCGTTAGTGAGCTAATCACCTTGTTCACCTTTGATTTAGAAACCTCCCTTATGAAGACAGGTTGCACGTTATTCACTAGCACTGAGCCCAAGAAACCAGTGGAGGGGTTCTGTGTCAGTACCCTGACAGAGTCAATAAAGTAGGAATTGAAGGCTATTGCTATTTCGACTGTTATTCACCATGATTTTCAGTCTTTTTGCAGTGTTACTATGGTCTTTCCCTGTTAAATTTTTTAGATTCCCCCAAATCAATTTAGAATTTCCCTTTGCTTCACCAATTATGTTAATAAAAAAGTTTGCCTTGGACTGTCTGATTTCTTTCATCACCTTATTTCTCAACATGGTAAAGCTACGCCTGTCATGCTCTATTTTGGATTTTAGGGCTATTTTTAGAGCATAATCTCGTTCTTTCATAAATTTCCAGATTTCTCCATTTAGCCAAGGAAGAGTGCTCTTTTGGCCAGGTTTGGATTTGATTTTCTTTAGGAAACCATTTATTGTCGTCTGGATTATGGATAGAAAAACTTGACTATCAGCTTCCACGTCTGTTTAGGACAAGAGATCATTCCAGTTAATTCCCTTAATTGCATTTTCAAATAGTTTAATTCACTCTTAGGTATTAGTTGATCCGACTTTCTAACAGTCGAGAGGTTAAACCTGTTCTTAGACAGCTTTCTGGCTATAAGTGTCAGATTATGATCAGACAGCCCAGTAACCATATTGAATGATTTAGTCACTCTCTCTGGTTTATTACTGAACACCAAATCAATCTGTGTTTTAGAGCCACCCTGGTTGGCCCTTTAACTAGCTATGTAAGGTCAAAGGTATTAATGATCTGTTTGAGGGTTTTCCGACAAGACTTGTCTTCACAATTAATGTTAAAATATCCCATTAAGATGACCTCTTTCCCAAAATCACATTCCCTACGCATGTTATTAAACTGATCAAAAAACACACCTTTGGTGGAAGGTGGCCTATACATTCCAATAGGGGTAAAATAAATTTGGGGAGACAGTGTAACGTTCAGGCAAAAACATTGTAGTTCATTATCACATGACCACTCAATTTCTTTAATAAGACAGTAATATCATCATACAGTACAACCTTGTGTACATCAGTTTTATATATTTCTATTTAAATAATTAAAATATTGGTTTTAAAAATAAGCAAAGCTAGAACCCTGTACAAAGTGTTTACAAATGACCAATCATCCACAGTTCAGTAAAACATAGATACAAAGGACAACTTTAAACATTACATGCTAACAAACAAGGGTTCCAAAGCAGTCTGTAAGACAATGATAAATAACTACATTTTTACAAAACATACCGTTCCTGAACATTGAAAGGAAACAAAAAGACACTGGACACATTAATTAGGAGCCTTAATAAATTCAGAAAAATCCTGTCGACAACTACAGTTATATTGATATGACTCTATAAGCAGTGATAACAAATCACACACTTTCCATGCTAGCTTAAGAACTACAGCTCATCTTTAAAAATGGCCAATAAGCCACTGAATAAGCTGCTAAACCACAGTGGATAAGATATATTCTTATATAAAATAAGGACACTTTTGGCAGGAATAGATGAAAAGGCAGAGCCAGTCAGAGGGTCTTTTGGTATTAGGTTAGTATCTTAGTACTAGACAAGCCTACCTACAGTACATTCTAAAGCCATGGGGTTGAATCCTAAATGTCCACTTCAGTCAATGTTTCACTTTAGGCTCCCATTGACATCAGAGCATGGCTAAGTGAAAATTCAACTTAAGTGGAAGTTAGTATTCACCCCATTGTGCGCAGGGCAGGTTTGGTTAAGACATTGGAATGTATTACAGGGGCAGAGTGCTGGTGTGCCAGACAGTCAGTCAGCTCAGTTAGTACACAGGCTTGTAGAGGATCTGTCCATTGAGCAGCCTGCGTTTGAGCTCCTTCCACAACAGGCTGCGCTCCCTCTGGGAACCCTTCATGAAGCCCCTGTTCTCCAGGGCACGGCGAGACAGGTAGGGGATGACCTCGTTGACTGGGCCGTAGGGGACGTATTTGTACACTGGGAATCCAGCCTGGCCTGTTCTCAGACACAGAGAGAGTGGGAGATGTTATGTGACTGGAGAAGCAACAACCACTAGCAATGTGTTTCACACAAGCACAGAAAAACATTGGAACCTAATTACATGCACAGGAATGGAAGGTATTTTTGTCTAAAAGTTAGTCTCTAAACTAATTTGTCTAAATCAATAAAAAGCTAAATTCTATAATAACAAAATATGTAAGAACCCCTATTGATCTACACACTAAAGACAGCTATGGTTTGGTATCAGGTGACTGATGACTGAGACCCTGAGGTTGTTTGTTTCGCACAAGATTTCTGACCAAAATGCCAATCAATAAATCTTGAACTCCAATAAACCCATTACTATTATGCAACACCCATCTACAGTTCTGAAGGTGTTACAGTACCTAGTGGGAAGCTGATCTGGTCACACATTCCGAGCAGCTGTCCAAAATAGACCTTGTTCTCAGTGGGTGACAGACCCATCTGGTTCATCCTGCAGAGAGACAACACAGACGGAATGTAAATATAAAATAAAACAAACATAATCCTGTGCAAAAATAAACATCACCTCACTGATGAATGCATTTACGTTTTAGTCATTTAGCAGACGCTCTTATACAGAAGCAATTAGGGTTAAGTGCCTTGCTCAAGGGTACAGAAAGATTTTGTAGCTAGTTCACTCGGGGATTCAAACCAGTGACCTTTCGGTTACTGGCCGAACGCTCTTAACCACTTGCTACATGCCCATTGATATAATATATTTGGTTTCTGTGACGTGGTTTTACTACTGGTTTGGTGCTTTGTGTTGCAAAATGTCTGTAGAAAAAGTCTAGTAACTAGTCTAACCACCTCTTGATTTGAATAAAGCCCAGAGGCTGGTCTTACTTCTCCAGAGTGAATTTGACAGTGTCCTCGTTGTGTGACGCCACCATGACATTAGCCTTCCTGTTGTGGTTGATCTCTTCCAACACAAACTCTAAACATCTTTGGAGAATCAGGGAAAGAAAAGGAACTTTGGCTATTCCATTCAGCTGATATGATAACGTCATCACATAATGCATCCAAATTCAACTATGAAAATACCCACTTAAGTCACGCATAACACCAATGGTTATGATCTTAGGTCAGTTTTGCATTTTTCACACAAATGGATTGTGGGTCAGGGAAGCTGATCCTAGATCTGTACCTAGGGGAAACGTCACCCCAAAGCACAGAAGGGGGTCTTACTTGTGGTACATCCGGTTGGTGGCCTCGTAGTCTGGGTTAATGGGGTCTTCGTAGCCGATCTCCTCCGCCCTGCTCCTCTCCTGGTACATGTAGGCCCCGCGGACCAGCTTGGCCCCAAAGTACCAACCTTCACGCCGGGACAGCTCCATATCCACAGACACATTGTCATAGGCTTCCTTTACAGGTAGTAAAGGGTAACACAATTATATAACGCTATGGTTAACACCACAAATCTTGACATTTTTGGCACCAGGCTGTCCAGAACACCTCTTATAAAGGGTAGATAAGTAACAAGATCGTGTTTAAATAGTTTCATTTCAGGTTTATGTCAAAAAACAAACATGGCTATGGAAGGTTTATATGGATTATATACTAGGTTGGGCTTTTATGAGTCAAATATGGAAGGCTTACAAAACCTGTTTCACTCTAAGTTTATGACAAGTCAATACATAACAGGGATCCTCCCTATATACATATTATATGAGACTGTACATGTAGTCCCAATAACAAGTCCCAAGCTCTACATACAAATCAAATCACATTTTATTGGTCACATACACATGGCTAGCAAATGTTATTGCGAGTGTAGCGAAATGCTTATGCTTCTAGATCCGACAGTACAGCAGTATCTAACAGGTAATATCTAACAATTCCACAACATAACCTAATATCTAACAAATCCTAATACACACAATCTAGTAAGGGAATGGGATGAGAATATATAAGTATAAAATATATGGATAAGCAGTGACAGAGCAACTAAGATGCAATAGATAGTGAAGGATACAGTATACACATATGAGATATGTAAACATTCTTAAAGTGGCATTATTAAGTGACTAGTGTTCCATTTATTAAAGTGGCCAATGATATCAAGTCTGTAGGTAGGCAGCCGCCTCTCTGGTTATTGTCTTTTATGATCTTTTTTTGCCTTCCTGTGACATCGGTTGTTGTAGGTGTCCTGGAGGGAAGGTAGTTTGCCCCCAGTGATGAATTGTGCAGACCGCACCACCATTTGGAGAGCCCTGCGGTTGTGGGCGGTGCAGTTGCCGTACCAGGCGGTGGTGATACAGTCAGACAGGGTGCTCTCAATTGTGCACCTGTAAAAGTTAGTGAGGGTTTTAGGTGACAAGCCACATTTTTTTCAGCCTCCTGAGGTTGAAGAGGCGGTTATTGCGCCTTCTTTACCACATTATCTGTGTGCGAGGACCATTTCATTGTGTCGGTGATATGTACACCGAGGAACTTAAAACTTTCCACCTTCTCCAATGCTTTCCCGTCGATGTGGATATGGGGGTGCTCCCTTTGCGGTTTCCCGAAGTCCACGATCATGACTTTTGTTTTGCTGACATTGACTGAGAGGTTATTTTCCTGACAACACACTCCAAGGGCTCTCACCTCCTCCCTGTAGGCGGTTTCGTCGTTGTTGGTAATCAAGCATGATCAAACTTGATCATTGAGTTGGAGGCGTGCACAGCCCCATGGTCATGGGTGAACAGGGAGTACAGGAGGGGGCTGAGCACGCACCCCTGTCGGGCCGCAGTGTTGTGGATCAGCGAAGTGGACTACCCTCACCACCTGGGGGAGGCCCGTCAGGAAGTCCAGGACCCAGTTGCACAGAGCGAGGTCGGGTCTCAAGCTTAATGAAGAGTTGAGGGTACTATGGTGCTGAATGCTGAGCTGTATTCAATGAACAGCATTCTTACATAGGTATTCCTCTTGTCTAGATGGGATAGGGTAGTGTGCAGTGATGGCGATTGCATCGTCTGTGGACCTGGAGTGGGTCTAGGGAGTCAGGTAGGGTGGCGGTGATATGATCCTTGACAAATCTCTCGAAGCACTTCATGATGACAGAAGTGAGTGCTACGGGGCGATAGTCATTTAGTTCAGTTACCTTAGCTTTCTTTGGAACAGGAACAATGGTGGCCATCTTGAAGCATGTGGTGACAGCAGACTGGGATAGCGATTGATTGAATATGTCCGTAAACACACCAGCCAGCTGGTCTGCGCAGGCTCTGAGGACGCGGCTAGGGATGCGGTCTGGGACGGCAGCCCTGCGAGGGTTAACACGTTTAAATCACGTCAGCCACGGAGAAGGAGAGCCCACAGTCTTTGTTAGCGGGCCGTGTCAGTGGCACTTTATTGTCATCAAAGTACGCAAAGAAGTTGTTTAATTTGTTTGAGATCAAGAAGTCGATGTCAAAGATGGGGCTGGTTTGATTGATTGTCTGTCAACCCTGTCACATACGTCTCGTGTTTGAGCCGTTGAATTGCGGCTCCACTTTGTCTCTATCCTGACGCTTTGCTTGTTTGATTGCCTTACGGAGGGAATAACTACACTTTGTATTCGGTCATGTTTCCAGTCACCTTGCCATGATTAAATGCGGTCATACGTGCTTTCAGTTTTGCGCGAATGCTGCCATCAATCCACAGTTTCTGGTTAGGGAAGGTTTTAGTAGTCACAGTGGGTACAACATCTCCTATATAGCGTATAGGTCAATGTTATTGTCTGAGGCTACCCTGCAATCGATATGCTGATAGAATTTAGGTAGCCTTGTTCTCAGATTAGCTTTGTTAAAATCCCCAGCTACAATAAATGCAGCCTCAGGATATATGGTTTCCAGTTCGCATAAAGTCCAGTAAAGTTCCTTGATGGCTGTCTTGGTATCCGCTTGCAGGAGGATATACACGGCTGTGACGATAACCGAAGAGAGTTTTCTTGGAAGATAACACGGACGGCCTCACCTTAAGATAGCACTGGTAGGTGTTGAAGATAATGGGCTTCTCTCTGTTGAAGATCCTCTGCATCTCCAGGGTCAGTCTGCTGATAGCTGGCTGGAAGTACGTCTGCTCAGCATCCACCATCAGCCTCACCCCGTTCTCCACCGCATGCTGGGAGAGAGGGAAGGACAAAAGCTTTTTGTTAACTTCTGTCAGTTAGCATCAACACCTGGTCAGCTCCAGAAAAGTGAGCAGAAAATGCTGTTGATTATCTGAAACCCTTCAGTGATCTTGCTCCTACCTAGGCTATATAAATGTATGAGTCTAAGCCTTCTATTTCTGAGCATGTTACATTTTAGACTTTTAGCAGACTGCTTTCCAGAGCCACTTACAATTACTGCATTCATCTTAAGATAGCTAGGTGAGACAACACATATCACAGTCATAGTCGTAGCATGTTGAGGTCTTTGGCCATCTTGTGTTGCCATGTAGTCCAGCCATGCTAATGCAATCTCAAGGGACCAAGGTATTACTTGTATCTATAGAGACTCACTTAAGAGCAAACAGACTTACAACACGTCATAGTAGACTCTTGGTCCTGTTGGAGCAGTGCAACTACAATTCAAACACAACCTTTCCCAAAAATGATGACACACTGCTGAAGTAAATCAGAACATTTGTTATAAGAATAAACAAAAGTATTGCCAAAAGGTTTATTTCCAATAAACTACTGTATGGCCTGCTCACTGAGGCAGGTATGAGAGTAAGAGAAGATTCTTGTAAAATCTGATATATACTACATCCCATGGTTCAATTAGAATATGAATTCGTGAACAACTACAAACACCTAGGTGTCTGGCTAGACTGTAAACACCTAGGTGTATGGCTAGACTGTAAACATCTAGGTGTCTGGCTAGACTGTAAATACAAGCAACATTTCTGGCTCTCACAGACCTGTAACTTCTTCTTTAAGAAGTCATTTTGAGCCTCCTTCACTCACGCTGCCAAACATATCCTCGTAAAACAGACTATTTTGCCGATCCTCGACTTCGGAGATGTCAATTACAAAATAGCCTCCAACACTCTACTCAGCAAATTGGATGCAGTCCATCACAGTGCCATCCGTTTTGTCACCAAAGCCCCATATTCCACCCACCACTGCGACCTGTATGCTCTCGTCGGCTGGCCCTCGCTACACATTCGTCGCCAAACCCACTGGCTCCAGGTCATCTACAAGTCTTTGCTAGGTAAAGTGTCGCCTTATCTCAGCTCACTGGTCACCATAGCAACACCCACCCATAGCACGAGCTCCAGCAGGTATATCTCACTGGTCATCCCCAAAGCCAACACTTCCTCTGGCCGCCTTTCCTTCCAGTTCTCTGCTGCCAATGACTGGAACGAATTGCAAAAATCGCTGAAGTTGGAGACTTATATCTCCCTCACTAACTTTAAGCATCAGCTATCTGAGCAGCTTACCAATCGCTGCAGCTGTACACAGCCCATCTGTAAATAGCCCATCCAACCACCTACCTCATCACCATATTGTTTTTATTTATTTTAGCTATTTTGCACACCAGTATTTCTACTTTCACATCCTCACCTGCACATCTATCACTTCAGTGTTAATTTTCTAAATTGTAATTACTTCGCCACTATGGCCTATTTATTGCCTTAACTCCTTACTCCATTTGCACACACTGTATACAGATTTTTCTATTGTGTTATTGACTGTACTTTTGTTTATCCCATGTATAACTGTTGTTTTTTGTCACACTGCTTTGCTTTATCTTGGCCAGGTTGCAGTTTTAAATGACAACATGTTCTCAACTGGCCTACCTGGTTAAATAAAGGTGAAATAAAAATGAATGTGAGTAGCTGGGTTAATATACTGTTGTTCAATTTTAAAGCCATGCTAGTTAACAGTGCCTATGTTGCACTCAAAAATCCCCCTACCTTGGCCAGAACATCCACTCTCTGCAGCATCCTCTTCATCTGTTTCTCCTCTTCAACAGTGAACTTCCTCAACAGAGGCTCCAGCTGACCAGTCTAGAAAATCAGAAGACACAACCCTGACCTAAACTACAAAACTAAACTACAAAATGCATGTATGTATGTACAGTGCCTTGCGAAAGTATTCGGCCCCCTTGAACTTTGCGACCTTTTGCCACATTTCAGGCTTCAAACATAAAGATATAAAACTGTATTTTTGTGTGAAGAATCAACAACAAGTGGGACACAATCATGAAGTGGAACGACATTTATTGGATATTTCAAACTTTTTTAACAAATCAAAAACGGAAAAATTGGGCGTGCAAAATTATTCAGCCCCCTTAAGTTAATACTTTGTAGCGCCACCTTTTGCTGCGATTACAGCTGTAAGTCGCTTGGGGTATGTCTCTATCAGTTTTGCACATCGAGAGACTGACATTTTTTCCCATTCCTCCTTGCAAAACAGCTCGAGCTCAGTGAGGTTGGATGGAGAGCATTTGTGAACAGCAGTTTTCAGTTCTTTCCACAGATTCTCGATTGGATTCAGGTCTGGACTTTGACTTGGCCATTCTAACACCTGGATATGTTTATTTTTGAACCATTCCATTGTAGATTTTGCTTTATGTTTTGGATCATTGTCTTGTTGGAAGACAAATCTCCGTCCCAGTCTCAGGTCTTTTGCAGACTCCATCAGGTTTTCT
The DNA here is from genome assembly GCF_045791955.1 of Oncorhynchus clarkii lewisi. Lineage (NCBI taxonomy): Eukaryota > Metazoa > Chordata > Actinopteri > Salmoniformes > Salmonidae > Oncorhynchus > Oncorhynchus clarkii. The sequence continues at coordinate 22,360,984 of NC_092158.1, forward strand.
TCCAGAATGGTCCTGTATTTGGCTCCATCCATCTTCCCATCAATTTTAACCATCTTCCCTGTCCCTGCTGAAGAAAAGCAGGCCCAAACCATGATGCTGCCACCACCATGTTTGACAGTGGGGATGGTGTGTTCAGCTGTGTTGCTTTTACGCCAAACATAACGTTTTGCATTGTTGCCAAAAAGTTCAATTTTGGTTTCATCTGACCAGAGCACCTTCTTCCACATGTTTGGTGTGTCTCCCAGGTGGCTTGTGGCAAACTTTAAACAACACTTTTTATGGATATCTTTAAGAAATGGCTTTCTTCTTGCCACTCTTCCATAAAGGCCAGATTTGTGCAATATACGACTGATTGTTGTCCTATGGACAGAGTCTCCCACCTCAGCTGTAGATCTCTGCAGTTCATCCAGAGTGATCATGGGCCTCTTGGCTGCATCTCTGATCAGTCTTCTCCTTGTATGAGCTGGGACGGCCAGGTCTTGGTAGATTTGCAGTGGTCTGATACTCCTTCCATTTCAATATTATCGCTTGCACAGTGCTCCTTGGGATGTTTAAAGCTTGGGAAATCTTTTTGTATCCAAATCCGGCTTTAAAACTTCTTCACAACAGTATCTCGGACCTGCCTGGTGTGTTCCTTGTTCTTCATGATGCTCTCTGCGCTTTTAACGGACCTCTGAGACTATCACAGTGCAGGTGCATTTATACGGAGACTTGATTACACACAGGTGGATTGTATTTATCATCATTAGTCATTTAGGTCAACATTTGATCATTCAGAGATCCTCACTGAACTTCTGGAGAGAGTTTGCTGCACTGAAAGTAAAGGGGCTGAATAATTTTGCACGCCCAATTTTTCAGTTGTTGATTTGTTAAAAAAGTTTGAAATATCCAATAAATGTCGTTCCACTTCATGATTGTGTCCCACTTGTTGTTGATTCTTCACAAAAAAATACAGTTTTATATCTTTATGTTTGAAGCCTGAAATGTGGCAAAAGGTCGCAAAGTTCAAGGGGGCCGAATACTTTCGCAAGGCACTGTATGTATATATGCATATACTGTATGTACACTGCATGGATGATGGATTTGTGTAGGTACATAATACACTTCATAAGTTTCTGTGTACAAACACATTCAGGTAGATATCCTACAGTACTATGCCTGTATGTTAAATATGACAATGTCAATTTATGTGTGTCCGAGTGCATGTGATATATGTGGCTAGCTCGCCTCAACATTGGGAATGACGAGCAGGTTCGAGATCGATGTTCTGTCATTAATCAAGCTGTTCCAGTCCAGAAGGTCAATCGTTCTGGGGGACATGATGTAAATGACATATTCAAAGTCAAATTCAGTCCTGTATGCACATCCTATCTATTGAATAGTTGATTGTTTGTGTGCTCATCATGCATTCCAGGTTCAGCCTCTTACCCTGATGGGCCCAGTTTCTCTCCAGTAAACCAGTTCTCAATGTCATCTTTATTTCCAACCCCCAGCTGAGTCAAACTCTCCTGTAGCAAACAGAAGTATAGAGCCATTATTGCATGAAACTCCCATTTATGCTCAAATGAACAGCAAAACTGGTTGAAAAAAATAGATAAAGCACCACCTAACAGCACAACGCCTCTCCCCAATTTGACCTAGATATTTTGTATGTATTGATATGTAGGCCGTGTGTGCCGTTTAAAAACGTACAATATGTAGTTCTGTCCTTGGCCTGTTTTTGTCTTAATATTCTGTATTATGTCATGGTTCATGTTTTGTGTGAACCCCAGGAAGAGAAGCTGCTGCTTGCGCAACAGATAAACGGGGATCCTAATAAAATACCAAAATAGGATTTCATTTTATTAATGAATATCAATAACTATTAATGATGAAACATTATAGATAGATCAAGGAAATTAGTAGGAGGAAAAACAATTAATGTTTCATCATTTTGGTATGGTGTTTTCACAGGTGTTTTTGTCTCAAAGGAACCATAAGGCTCTAACAGATATGAAGTATGTTAGATCTAGGGAGTCGTCTTAGGAGCAGAGAGACGGTTTGGGTGATTTTTAGCTGGGAAACTGCTTGAACTCAGTCACATCTCCACTTTGAGTGTTGTTGCCTTGCCAAGAGGCACATGCCTGTCTAATATATTTGGTACACGTTGAAGTATTCTGCTGTCACAATTTTTCATTTTATGAAAAACAGATCTCCAGGTATCTATGCCAATTTAGATCTAGATTGTTTAGGTGATGGTGGGGAGGGTCATTCCTTTGGAAAGTCTTCTCTTGTCTTTCCCACCTTCAGCTGTTCCAGTTCCAGTTTCTGCTCCAGTGCATCCATGCCAGACTTCCCCTGCTGTGCTGCCAGCAGGTTGAAGAACCTCCTCCATTTCACCAGCACCGCTGAGAACTGGAGCTGGAGAGGGGAGGAAACAGGTCATAACACCAACAAACAATCAAACAAAAAAAGCTGCACTCTGTCATGATCACTGCCAATGTTAAATCAAGGGCTAAAAGAGAGTCTAACAGGCAGAGGGTGTCTAACTCACCAGGAACTGTGGACGGCCCAGGGCAGTCATCTTAATGGCAGAAAATCCATCTACAGAGGCCCCCCCTGAGTGTCAGAGATACAACATAACATTTAGTGCAGCAATAACAGGATTGATAAATACATAATAATAATCATACTAAGCATAATATAACATCTGCATAAAAACTATTTTTTGACTCAATTAATTGAACTCACTGCATTTGATTGTGTTCTCACCTGAGGCTTTTATGCAGTTGAGGAAGGTCTCCATCTGGTTGTCACACTTGGCCTCATCAGCATAGAAGTATGTCCTGGCACTGACCACGCCCCCACGACGGTCCCCAAATTGACGGTGGGCCTTGTACTTCTTCTCACGGTGGTCAACGCCTAAAGTCAGAAAACAACATGAGACATAATGGTGTCTAATGTAACAAGACTTTCCTCTAGACTTGAGTATACACACACAGAACACTGGGAGGGAAAGACAAGAGAAGACTTTCCAAAGGAATGACCCTCCCCACCATCACCTAAACAATCTAGATCTAAATTGGCATAGATTCCTGGAGATCTGTTTTTCATAAAATGAAAAATTGTGACAGCAGAATACTTCAACGTGTACCAAATATATTAGACAGGCATGTGCCTCTTGGCAAGGCAACACATCTGCAGACCTAATATATATATATATATATATACTCTCTTTCGGACACACCTGCTCACTCAAGGGTTTTTCTTAATTTTAACTATTTTATACATTGTAGAATAATAGTGAAGACATCAACTATGAAATAACACATATGGAAGGAATCATGTAGTAACCAAAAAAGTGTTATAAATATTTTTTAGATTTTTCTATTTGTTTACGTAGCCACCCTTTGCCTTGATGACAGCATTGCACACTCTTGGCATTCCCAAACCATCTCAATTGAGTTGAGGTCAGGTGATTGTGGAGGCCAGGTCATCTGATGCAGCACACACCATGTTATAAGATACTGTATATAAAAATAAGTAAAATAAAAAATATCTCTAGATACCTACTCCCATGCTCAGAAAACATATATGTGGGAGAGGGTTATGTAAATATCCAGAGCCCCAACACATGACATGAACCAGGGATTCAGCTGCTATTTAACTTAACATGAATTTCGAAATAGCCCCAGATCATAGCTTTCACCTGGATTCACCTGGTCAGTCTGTCATGGAAGAGCAGGTTTTCTTAACAGTTTGTTTGTACAGTGTGTGTGTGTGAGATATATACACACATACACACAGTACAAGTCAAAAGTTTGGACACACCTACTCATTCCAGGGTTTTTCTTAATTTTTACTATTTTCTACATTGTAGAATAATAGTGAAGTCATCAAAACTATGAAATAACACATATGAAATCATGTAGTAAACAAAAAAGTGTTTTCAAAGTAGCCACCCTTCGCATTCACTCAACCAGCTTCCCAAGGAATGCTTTTCCAACTGTCTTGAAGGAGTTCCCACATATGCTGAGGACTTGTTGGGCTGCTTTTCCTTCACTCTGCGGTCCAAATCATCCCAAACCATCTCAATTGGTTTGCGGTCGGGTGATTGTGGAGGCCAGGTCATCTAATGCAGCATAGTCAAATAGCCCTTACGCAGCCCGGGGATGTGTTTTGGGTCATTGTCCTGTTGAAAAACAAATGATAGTCCCACTAAGTGCAAACCTGATGGGATGGCGTATCGCTGCAGAATGCTGTGGTATCGTCCAGATTGACTGACCTTCATGTCTTAAAGTAATGATGGACTGTCATTTCTCTTTGCTTATTTGAGCTGTTCTTGCATAATATGGATTTGGTCTTTTACCAAATAGGGCTATATTCTGTATATTACCCCTACCTTGTCACAACACAATTGATTGGCTCAAATGCATTAAGGAAAGAAATTCCACAAGTTAACTTTTTAACAAGGCACACCTGTTAATTGAAATGCATTCCAGGTGACTACCTCATGAAGCTGGTTGAGAGAATGCCAAGAGTGTGCAAAGCTGTCATCAAGGTAAAGGGTGGCTACTTTGAAGAACCTCAAATATAAAATATATTTTAATTTGTTTAACACTTTTTTGGCGACTACATAATTCCATCTGTGTTATTTCATAGTTTTGATATCTTTCCTATTATTCTACAATGTAGAAAACAGCACAAATAAAGAAAAACTCTGGAATGAGTAGGTGTTTCCAAACTTTTGACTGGTACACACACTCACACACACCTGCCCCTGGTGAGCACATCAAGTAATACTGTAATATCCAGTATGTTACAAAAACAGCAGGAGTATGAAAATCTGGATACCGACCAACCCTACATACTTGCCCTCATTAACCCCTCCAGACTAAATCCAGATCGAACCTGCTCCCTCACCCATGCAATCTCATGTAACAAACATCATGTAAGAGGCTCGATATTAACCCTTAAATGACCGCTGGCATAGACCCATAAAGTTAGCATTCAGGAACATTTCTGAACCGACAGACATTTTGGCAATGCGCCCCCACTGCTTCCACACACACAGTTATGTGCCCCGTATGAAAGGGGTTCCACCCCCCACCTCCACCAACCAGATGGCCTGTTCCATCAGTAATGAAACATTTATGTAAAGTAACATTACTGTGGTCATGCTCCTGCGTTACAAATAATTCTGTAGCTGGCACTGCAATAAATTATGAAGTGCATAAATAACCAATCAATTACAACAAATCTCACAATCATAACCATATAAATTAATTGTAAATCAAACTGAAAACTCATTTTGAATTGTTAATCCATTTCAGTCTACAAATACACACCTGGACTTTCTTTCTCAGCTTCAGACACACAGGCACTGAAAGAGAGGACACCGAAATAACATGACAACAATTGAGAGATACTTATATCAAGAGTTCAGGTGTTTAGTACCAAATAAGACATTGGAAATCATTTTGAAGTAAGTAGATGGGGAGGAAAATGGGGTCCCAGTAATGAACTGGATTATGACTCATAATTTCTTAAATCAAGGTCATGCACTATAGATTATCACAATTTGTGGCAGCAGCCCCCCCAGAAGCTGTTAAAATCAGTTCCAGCTCTGCGTTTCACAACCACAGAGTGTGCCAGTATGTTGAGTATACTATATATATATATGGTACGCACGACAGTGGGATTGGGGGGAGGGTGTTAACATTATGTAGAAGTGCAAATGTCCTGCTAGTTGATCTCTTGTGCCGTCGTGGACTTCTGATCACTGAGACTGTTGACTATTTCAAAACCTCAGTGCATCCCACATACAGTAGCCTAGGTTAATCTAGAAAGATCCAGTCCAGAACCGAACCGAATACACAAGCTTGAATAACATGAAGGAAATTGTTGTCTCATTAGCACATCTGTATTTTTTAAATTACCTTTATTTTACCAGTTAAGTTGACTGAGAACACATTCTCATTTACAGCAACAACCTGGGAAATAGTTACATGGGAGAGGAAGGGGGATGAATGACCAATTAAAAGCTGGGGATGATTAGCTGGCCATGATGGTTGGAGGGCCAGATTGGGAAGGACACCGTGGCTAACACCCCTACGCTCACAACAAGCGCAATGGGATCTTCAGTGACCACAGAGAGCCAGGGCACCTGTTTAAAACAGAACCCTACACCGGGCAATGTCCCCAATCACAGCCCTGGGGCAATGGCATATTTTTTTAGACCAGAGAAAAGAGTGCCTTCTGATGGCCCTACAGCACCACCTCAAGCAGCATCTGGTCTCCCATCCAGGGACTGACCATGATCAACCCTGCTTAGCTTCAGAGGCAAGCTAGCAGTGAGATGCAGGGTGGTATGCTGCTGGCATCTTTCCGTGCTGTTGGTTGTTTCAGTGATTGCCATGGCTTAATGTTATCAAGGGGTAAATATTTGCACAGGCTAACTGCACAATTTGCATGAAAGTTTTAACATCAATTAGTTGAGTCTGGAAGTTTGAAAGTAATAGACTTCAGAAACTAATTTAAAGCATGTACTTTGCCAACCTTGATGAAAAAATAAAAGGTTGATTACAACTCTGGTACACTCTCACAATGATTTATTCACAATGAGTCCTCTTCCTTTCTGGTACATCCAATTATCAACAAGAGAGAACAGGATGTTGTGTGTTACTCCACCAATGTCGGCTGGCTTCAAAAGTCCTAATTAGTCTGGTGTGGAGAGTTCCACAGAAATTAGGTAGGGTCAGACTGTTACCAAGTTGGTCTTTAATGGTGTCACTAACCTTTTCACTATCATTCCCATCTACCACCCCACCCTCTTCATTATTCAGTCTATTAGTTCAGCTTGAAGGTGTGCATAGTCAGGCTATAAGAAAATCCCTAACCAAACAAGGAAAGGCTGTTTCTCAAAACACATGAAAACATAACATGCCCTGGGCCTCTTTTGAAAGGGTGCATCAAGTAACAACAGGGCTGGCTTGTCTCAATCCACAGCATGTGACTGCATTCTCAAAGGGACTTGAATAAAAATGCTTCTTCAGCTGACAAATCAGGAGAGAGCCTCGAGGGGTATGTCTAAACTAACCAATGGTGGCCGGGTATTGCTGGGAAATGTCAGATGCTGAAAGTGATGCATTGTTTACAATCCATTTGAGACCATGAAAAATGGGATGGGCATGTTTTATGCTGAGAAGTTGTAAACACAGGTTTTTATGACTATGAAACATGAGTAGGCCTGTGTGTTTTAAAGGGAGAGGGGGTGTTTGATAGGGGCGATAGATTGTAGGCTCTCCCTGCTATGTCTGAGAAAAGTGCAACATATGGAACTGACCATATGGCTTGTTCCCCAATAGTATTGGATCACCGAGTATTATTTTGACTGTAGCCTTTTGCCATAGGTCAATTGCAGAAAATGTTTACATAGTGACTACTGAGGTAAAAGTATAGGCATCTCACGCTATATCACATTGCTACAAATAATCAATGATTCATAATAAGTTATGAATCTAGAAGATGTGAAAGCTTGTTTTTGTAGTGTGGATACTGCAAGAGTCCTATATCCTAGATTAGTGTTACTTCAGCTGGGGTTGTGACAAATGACATACAGACTACTACAGCAGACTAGGGTGGCAGAGACTACTTACTCCATCTCCTTCTTCTCTGCCTCCTCCTGGGTCAGGTCTTCCTCCACACTGTAATCCAGGACTGACCCCACGCCGAAGGCCTGGTTCTTATGGATCAGAGGCTTGATTGAGTTGTGGTCCTCCCCGGCCACAAACTGTCCATAGAACGTCATCTTCATCAGCCTCTCAAACAACCGCTGGCCAAATACCTTCTTGCTAAGGTCCATCAACTATGGACAGAGCAAATAATCAACGGAGTTAGACCCACAACTCGCCAGTAAGAGTAGTGTTCCTTTAAAATTTGATCCCCCCCAGGAGCTGATCTGTGAAAACCACCACCTTCGACTTTCATTTCAGTCACAAGTTTCAATACAAATGGTATGATAAGACAGTTTTCTTTAACACCTGCCTCAGTCACAGCGGCTGTGCAGACAGTCAGCCAGGCTAATGATAATAGGCCTAAACTACTTGTGCATCTGGAAATGTTAGGCTGTGAAATTAATGTAAACTGTTCTTCTGCAAGCATGTTGAATAATGGCCCTTTTGACCGTCAGAAATGTCCATTAAGTTATCTGATATATGAGTTAGCCTAATAACCACACCTGTAAAAACTAATCAAAGGAATGTAGCAAAAACAATCTAATCAAAATAATGTCCCTACCTCCTTGTTCTTGTCAACGAGGAAGTCGAATGTGCAAAGCTTGAAGACCAACAGACTTCTAAGAAGCTCAATGTTATCTTTACTTTTGTAAGCTTCATGAGTGTTGTCAAAGTCGATTTCGATCTTCTGTGTTTGAGCTTCGGTGGTATTTTTTGACTGGGTGATGAGGTCTGCTTGAACAGCTTTCACCACAGTGCACTCATCAACTTGCTTCTCTTTCCCTCCTTCAACCTCATCACGTTGCGTGGATGCGACCGTGGAGCGAAATCTCCCGTGAGACAAGCATATTCTCTTGATGTTGTCGGAACTTGACTTGACTAGAGCTGGTACTACTTTATTGTACGACATTTAAAAAAAATGTTATTTACTTTTAGTTTTTAAATTCGTTAAAACTCGTTTTATTGCGTTTAAGGGCGCGTGGATCCACCACTTTTAGTTCCTGGCTAGCCTGAAAGCCAGAATTAGTTGTTGCACAGCGTTTATAACCCAATGTACGTATTTTAGTAGACACACCTACTCCGACGCATCTGGCAGGAACTCCGCGTAGTGAGGACTCCCCCTTCAGTAAAACCCGTTTCTCATTGCCCCCTCCCCAGTCCCCACCGTTGTTGTGTAAACAATTGTTGGCAAGGTGTGCTAGTGTGTTTGACTTAATGGTATCTCCTGCCTGAAAGAAAGTACAGCAATCAATGGGTTTATTTATCCTACAATTCAATACTGTCTGGGAGCCAGATTTATGCAACCATTTATGCACAAAGGATTTTTGTGTTTGAGATAACACTTCACCCAAGTCAATACATATGCCTACAAGGCCCAAAGAAATGTTAAACTAGTTGTCATCCATCCGACCATAGACATAGTGTATGTGTACTGTGAGAATGTGCTACTTCCTATTTTCAACAACAGAGAGAGCCATTGACTAAGTACTGAATCTGCTCTGTAACTGACCAGGTTTTCATATGGTAGTCTGTTTTACTGGAGGGTGGGGAGTTGGTGATGTAGTTGCATTGGGGAGGTCTCCGAGATGTTTACACCTTTTTCCCATTACTTCTTCATACCGAATTTGCAAATTGTCATTGAAGCACAGACTTTGTGCTAACAGCCTACCAGTAGGCTACTTCATTTACTAGAGCATACCGCCACCCTCTGGATGGGTAACTTTTTGGACAACATAGAAAAATAGTTTCAGTGCTTTTTGGAAGAAACTCAGACATAATTCCACGGGAAAGCCCTTGGAGGGATGGTGTTCATCACAACATGGAAACAACCAGAAATGTCTTCGTAATTGTGCTTCTAAATTTCTTCTTTTTTTGGATTTACAGCCAAGAACTAAATCCCAGAGGTAGAAATGTATGCGAAGCTGGGTAAGTGATTGTGTCCCTGTTTTAAATAAGTTTTAGGCTTGACATTGATGGACAAAACTATTACAGCAGCCTGATTCAAGTCAGTGAAGGTAGATAAACATGCATATATATTTTTTCGACATAGTTTGATATTTTCTGAATACCCAAGCCCTTCTACACACAGATACTGTAACCTTCCTCAGATCTCCACTTATTTGGTCTACTGCCTTGTTTTTTCTTTGTGCCAGTAATTCCCTGCACGTTGAATGCTGTGACCGATTTGCATCTCAACGTGATTAGGATCATGTTTAATATTTAGATTTATTAGACTATCTGTCATGATTGAAATGTGATCATAATATTAGTTTTGATAGAAAGAGTTAAATGACGTTAGATTATATGAATCAAATACAGATCATTTGTTTCTCCCTCCCATATCTGCCAGGCTCCAATGCTGTAGTGGCTTCGCACAGCAAGGAGATGAGTGCTTAATACGTGAGTAGTTGAACGCCTCTTTTATAGGAATTAACAAACCTGAGTCCGATCATTGGAAGTAGACTTCACAACCATTTCCTCTTTCATTTCTAAAAGCATAACCATTTAATGTGAACTAACTCGCTCAATTGTTTTCCTTCAGCAATTTGTGAGAGTAACTTCACCTGCAAAGTGAATGAAGTTTGTGTGCGACCCAACGAATGCCGCTGTCGTTCTGGTTATTTTGGAGCCACTTGTGACATGAGTAAGTATCCTGTTACTACCTCACAGCAATCAATAAAGCGGTAATCAGCTGTTGAAACAATATCAAAAAGCTTAGGGATGGGGCTGGAGAAATGTGAACACTCTCCAATTCATAGACAGAGCTATAGATACATGGACTGACAATCCAAAAAGTATAGTTTTAACCTGGTTTTGAGGCTATATAATGTTTGTTTACATTTACTCTGTTTACAAGCATTGGAGTAAAACAAGCTTATATTTTGGGTTCTGATGGGGTACAACAGCTGAACTAAGCTCCTGAGGCATTAATAAGTTATATTCTTCAATAATCAATGGGTACATGTCATTAATTTGTAAGTCCAAAAATGGATGTAGCAACTGCAGATTGCCCCTTTTAAATGTAATTTTGACATTTATTTAAAGGTAGAGTTAATGTGTTAACACTAGTCATTTTCACATACAGCCAGTCCAGGTAGCCTACTACTCAGAACTACGTAGCCTACGTCCAGAGAGAACTTAGTACACAAATGATCTCATTATTGATACATATTTGCCTTTCATCCTCCCTGTAGAATGTCCGTCCCAGTTCTGGGGACCTGACTGTAGGGGTAAGTGTGACTGCCATCCCAATGGGAGTTGCGAGGATGTCACTGGGGCCTGCACCTGTAACCCTAATCGCTGGGGGCCAAACTGTGAGAGAGCCTGTGATTGCCAGAAGGGCCAATGCAACCAGGAGACAGGCGCTTGTACGTGCTACGCAGGCTTCTGGGGCTCCCAGTGCTCCACCAACTGTCACTGCAGCATCAACTCTGTGTGTGATGTGGGAACGGGCCAGTGCCACTGCAACCCCGGCTGGTATGGGAGGAACTGTGGTGCTCAGTGTGCCTGCAACGGTTCTCCGTGTGACCAGCTCACCGGGCGCTGCAGGTGTCGACAGCGTTTGTGGGGTACTCACTGCGAGCACATGTGTAAGTGTATCCATGGACGCTGTAACCAGGCGGATGGATCGTGCACCTGCAGGCCAGGATTCAGAGGGAGGTTTTGCAGGGAGCCGTGTCCAGCTGGGTTCTACGGACAGAATTGCAGAAACAGGTTTGTGACACAGCTGTGTTGGACAAAGATAACTTAGTTGGAACCACAGAGGTTAATTAGCTGGATAAGACAAACATGTCTTTGCTCTTTTCTCTTTCAGTCTGCTGTACTGTGCCCATTGTGGTAGACATGTGGTGAAGCTGTCAAATTGAATGTGATTGACAAACTGTTTTGAGCTGTGACCCACCTAGAGTTTTTTGGCCACCTAAAGCTGTTGGCAACCAAAACCAATACCTATGGCCGCAATCCAGTTTCTAGCAACAAGGGAACTAGCCTTGGCTGAAAGCCTGTGGCAGAAGCTATAAGGAAACCAACCATTTGGAAACACTAGTTTAGCATGCATATGACAGTTATGAGTTGAGTTAGTCCATGCTATTCATGTTGTGTTATAATGTTACTGAGGACTTGGTCTTACTGTTCTTCCAGGTGTGGACACTGTAAAGGCCAACAGCCCTGCAAGGTGGCAGAGGGACGTTGCGTTGCATGTGAACGCGGTTGGAATGGCACCAGGTGTGACCAGATGTGTGCTCCTGGGTTCTTTGGTGGAAACTGCGAGGACGTGTGCTCACCCTGCAAAGATGGACACTTCTGCAACCGCATCGACGGAAATTGCCCCCACTGCAACCCTGGTTGGATGGGTGATCGGTAGGAATAGGATTATGAGCTTCCTGTCACATTCATCATCTTTAATAAATAGATCACTAGTCACTTTAATAATGCCACATTAATAATGTTTACATACGTTGCATTACTCATCCCATATGTATATACTGTATTTTTATACCATCTATTGCATCTTGCCTACAAGTGTACCACTCTGTCATTGCTCATCGATATTTATATGTATGTATTCTTATTCCATCCATTTACTTAGATTTGTGTGTATTAGGTGGTTGTTGTGTAATTGTTAGATTAGTTGTTAGATATTACTGCACTGTCGGAACTAGAAGCACAAGCCTTTTGGTACACTCGCAATAACATCTTCTAACCATGTGTATGTGACCAATAACATTTGATTTAATTTGAATAATCAAATGTAGATGATTGTAGAGAAATTATGAGAAGGAAATTATATAATCTCTGAGTTTTTTCAATCATTTTTGTCTTTACAGATGTGAGCTCAAGTGCCTGAATGGAACCTATGGAGAGAACTGTGTCAATAACTGCAACAGCTGTTTCAATGGGATGTGTCACTTCGCTACAGGAGAGTGTCTCTGTGACCCTGGCTTCTCTGGTGCCTAGTGAGTGCAAAACATTTCAACATGCAAAAATAGTGCAAAGAGCATATTGCCCAATGAAGTTTTCAGCCATGTCGTTTGCCTCTCTTTCCTATGCAGCTGTAATGTGAGCTGTTCAGAGGGTCAGTATGGGGTTAACTGTGCCCAGATCTGTTCCTGCCATGACAACAACTGCAACACAGTGACTGGAGCATGCAACCTACGTAAGAACCTTTCCTGAAACAGACGTATGTTATGTGATGAGGGAAAAAAAGAGTAATGTACATGTATGCTTTTTCCAGAAAGCTTATTAGTAACGTATGTATCCGCCATAAAAACACTTAGGGACAATATTTATTTTAGAAAATATGTTTATTCTGTGGCAATGATGACAGATTAGTGACCTCTGCTCTTTGAACAGAGCCTAACCAGAGGATGGGTGTGATGGCAGCAGGGGTGCTGGTCACCTGTCTCCTCCCCCTGCTCCTCTCCTTGTTGTGTTGCTGCTGTATCTGTAGACAGAACAAACAGAACGAGTAAGTCAAGTGGAAACACAATGAAAACACAGATTCTTTGTTGTTTGTATTGGGCACAGTACATCATGAGATATTGTCACATTGGATGGATTTAAACTCAGACTTTACTGCTTGTTTTGTTTGTCTGTTGTTTGCTTTAAGCCATGAGAAAAAATCCAAAAGACTCTGTGAAGGGTTTACACGAATCAGCTCTAAGCTTCCTTGCATCCCACTGAGACGGCAGAAGCTACCCAAAGTTGATGGTACATACTACTTGCACAAACTCATTTGCATTTCTGTCATACTTGCTGTTCATTGTTTAACATCCATGTTAATGTGTGTTTTCACCGGGTTCGCATGATTGATGATAAACCAGCCAAATTCCAATATATTCAAAGTAGCATCCTTTATCCTTGGTATTTTGCTTTGCTTTCTCTCTGAATGGCTGTGACAGTGAGTTCAGTGTCTTATCATTGTCAACAGATAAGTACAAATCTTTAGTGGATGTAGGTTCTAAGGGTTAGAAGCTCTGTTTCTGTTCTCCACAGTGTCCCACCATGACCATGAGAATACTTTCAACTGTAGTTTCATCGAGCCCCCCTCCGCAGTGGAGCAACCCACCACCTGCGGGTTGTCCCGAGCCTCCACTTCCGTAGAGACCACAGAGGATGGACATGTCTATGCTGTCCCTGACGGTGAGTGTCACAAACTAAATCTTCCCTGTCACTCCTGGATGATACTGCATGCTGCATTAAAAACCCCTCTGTTGTTGTCCATTAGTTTACTCCAATTAGGGGAGTGGTGGTAGGGTTAGGGGAAAATAATAATATATACAGTATCAGTCAAAAGTTTGGACACACCTACTCATTCAAGAGTTTTTCTTTATTTTTACTATTTTCTACTAGCAAATGAGTTTGTGCAAGTAGTACTACTACTTTTACTACTATATGGAATCATGTAGGAATCATGTAGTAACCAAAAAAGTGTTCAAAATATATTTTAGATTTTAGATTATTCAAAGTAGCTACCCTTTGCCTTGATGACAGCTTTGCACACTCTTGGCATTCTCAACCAGCTTCATGAGGTAGTCACCTGGAATTCATTTCATTTAACAGGTATGCCTTGTTAAAAGTTAATTTGTGGAATTTCTTTCCTTCTTAATGTATTTGAGCCAATCAGTTGGTGTTGTGACAAGGTAGGGGTGGACCAAGTCCATATTATGTGTCACACCCTGACCATGGAGAGCCTTTGGTTCTCCATGATGTTTAGGTCAGAGCGTGACTAGGGGGGTGTTCTAGTCATTTTGTTTCTATGTTTTGGGATTGAGTATGGTTCCCAATTAGAGGCAGCTGATTATCGTTGTTTCTAATTGTGGATCATACTTAAGGGTTCCCTGTTCCCACCTGCTTTGTGGGATATTGTTTTTGAGTGAGTGCATGTTGCACCTCAGTACCGCACGATCATTGTTTGTTTCTTGGTTTGTTTTAAGTTTCACTAAAAATAAAGATGTGGAACTCCAATCACACTGTGCCTTGGTCCGTCTCTCCACACGTTCGTGACAGAATATCCCACCAACAAAGGACCAAGCAGTGTGAAAATGAGATAAGGGAGTTTTGGACTTGGGAGGACAATGAGAGGAAACGAGACCCTTCCTTTGTGGGAGTCGCCAAGGAGCATAGGGGGACAGCGACGACGGGGACCACGGCCACAGAAACCCCAATAATTTTTTGTGGGGGGGCACATGGAGCTGGCGGTTGAGCAGCGAAGAGTGCCAGAGCCTGTTTGGGAGTCGGAGGAGGAATTTGATGAAAGATTCCGGAGAGAGGTGGTCGCGATGAGAATGCTGCAGCACAGGCGTGCGGAAGAGCGTGACACAAGTCCAGTGCCATCTGCACCGGTTTCACGCATCTGGCCTCCAGTGCGCCTTCCCAGTACGGTACATCCTGTGCCAGCTCCCCGCACTCTCCCTGAAGTGCGTGTCACCAGTCCAGTGCCACCTGTACCGGCTCCACGCATCAGGCCTCCAGTGCGCCTCCCCAGTCTGGTACGTCCTTTTTCAGCCCCTCGCACTCGCCCTGAAGTGCGTGTCCTCAGTCCGGTACGTCCTGTGCCTGGTCCTTGCACTCGCCCTGAGGTGCGTGTCACCAGTCCAGTGCCACCTGTGCCAGCTCCACGCACTAGGCCTCCAGTGCGCATTCACAGTCCAAAGCTTCCGGCAACGGTTCCCAGTCCAGAGCTTCCGGCGACGTTTCGCGGTCCCGGAACCTCCAACGACGGTCCACGGTCCGGAACCTCCAACGACGGTCAACGGTCCAGAACCTCCAATGACGGTCAACGGTCCAGAACCTCCAATGATGGTCCACGGTCCAGAACCTTCAACGACGGTCAACGGTCCGGAACTTCCAGCGACGGTCAATGGTCCGGAACCTCCAGCGACGGTCAACGGTCCGGAACCTCCAGCGACGGTCAACGGTCCGGAACCTCCAGCTACGGTCAACGGTCCGGAACCTCCAGGCGGCGTTCAATGGTCCGGAGCCTTCTGTGACGGTCAACGGTCCGGAGCTAACAGGCATGGTAAACAGCCCGGAGCTTCCCGGGACAATCAACGGCCCGGAGCTTCCTGTAACGGTCAATGGTCCGGAGAGTCCAGGAGTGGTGCCCAGTACAGCTCCTGGGCAGGAGCCTTCCTCTGCGCCGGTGCCCAGTGCAGGCACGGCATCCAGTCCAGCTCCAAGGCCGGAGCCTTCCTCTGCACCGGTGCCCAGTCCAGGCACGGCGGCCAACCCAGCTCCATGGCCAGAGCCTTCCTCTGTGCCGGTGCCCAGTCCAGGCACGGCGTCCAACCCAGCTCCATGCCCGGAGTCCTCCTTTGCGCCGATGCCCAGTCCAGGCATGGCGTTCAGCCCGGCGCGATGGCCGGATCCAGGGTCTGGGCGGGGGCTACGACCGGCACAGGCACCGCCACCAACACTAGTTGCCACCAACACTAGTCACCCCCCCCCCCCCCCACCCTCAACATTTGGTTTCAGGTTTTGCGGCCGGAGTCCGCACCTTTGGGGGGGGGGGGGGGGTACTGTCAAACCCTGACCATGGAGAGCCTTTGGTTCATCTGTGACGAGCACAGGGGGCCAGTGGCGAATTTGCCAATCTTGGTGTTCTCTGGCAAATGCCAAACGTCCTGCACGGCGTTGGGCTGTAAGCACAACCCCCACCTGTGGACGTCGGGCCCTCATACCACCCTCATGGAGTCTGTTTCTGACCGTTTGAGCAGACACATGTACATTTGTGGCCTGCTGGAGGTCATTTTGCAGGGCTCTGGCAGTGCTCCTCCTGCTCCTCCTTGCACAAAGGCGGAGGTAGCGGTCCTGCTGCTGGGTTGTTGCCCTCCTACTGCCTCCTCCATGTCTCCTGATGTACTGGCCTGTCTCCTGGTAGCGCCTCCATGCTCTGGACACTACGCAGACACAGCAAACCTTCTTGCCACAGCTCCCATTGATGTGCCATCCTGGATGAGCTGCACTACCTGAGCCACTTGTGTGGGTTGTAGACTCCGTCTCATGCTACCACTAGAGTGAAAGCACCGGCAGCATTTAAAAGTGACCAAAACATCAGCCAGTGTCACGGTCGTCCTCCTCTTCATCTGAAGAGGAGAGGCGAGAAGGATCAGAGGACCAAAACGTGGTGTGGTATGTGTTCATTGTGAATATTTAATAAAGAAAGTACTGAACACTGCATACAAAACAATAAACAAATAACGACCGTGAAGCTACAAATTAGACCTGTGCTGACACAAGCCACTAACATAGACAATCATCCACAAACAAACAGTGCAACCCAGGCTACCTAAGTATGATTCTCAATCAGAGACAACTAATGACACCTGCCTCTGATTGAGAACCATACTAGGCCGAAACATAGAAATCCCAAATCATAGAAAATCAAACATAGACTGCCCACCCAACTCACGCCCTGACCATACTAAATAACTACAAAACAAAGGAAATAAAGGTCAGAACGTGACAGCCAGGAAGCATAGAAACTGAGAAGTGGTCTGTAGTCACCTGCAGAACCACTCCTTTATCGGGGGTGTCTAATTGCCTATAATTTCCACCTGTTGTCTATTCCATTTGCACAACAGCATGTGAAATGTATTGTCAATCAGTGTTGCTTCCTAAGTGGACAGTTTGATTTCACAGAAGTGTGATTGACTTGGAGTTACATTGTGTTGTTTAAGTGTTCCCTTTATTTTTTTGAGCAGTGTATATATGTGTATATGTATTTAAAAAAATATATATGGGGGATTGGAAATGATACAGACAATTACATTGATGGAAGCCACAATCTATCTGCACTATTAAAGCTGATCTACCGGAAATACAATTACTAATCTGCTGCCATGTCATCCAATTAAGGCCCTAGTTTCAAGAGTAAACATCAACAGGAAATACAGCATTTAAAACATTCCCAGAGCATTGTTTTTTATTTCCTCAACATCTTAGGTTTGAAAGAGGAGTCTGATTCTGCTTATCGTTTATTTATTTGAAAAGAACATGATTGTCGTTTGAACTTTCTCCTCTCTCTAGAACCTGGAGAACAGAACAAAAATAAAGGGAACAGAATCGACACAACAGAGACTAGAGTACTGGCTGATTATGATGATATCTCTGAGGTAGACACATTGCCGGAGAACATGGCCATGACTATGCAGGTCTCAGTTAACACCAGTGAGCTGCCACTCCAGAAGTCCTCAGAGAATGAGGGCTCCTGCA
This sequence comes from Oncorhynchus clarkii lewisi, assembly GCF_045791955.1. Taxonomy (NCBI): domain Eukaryota; kingdom Metazoa; phylum Chordata; class Actinopteri; order Salmoniformes; family Salmonidae; genus Oncorhynchus; species Oncorhynchus clarkii. Next base: position 22,378,914 of record NC_092158.1, read on the forward strand.
GTGGCACAGAGTCAGCCAACAGCATCCGCCTCCGGGCCCATGCTCCGCAGCCACCCCAGCAGTCCAGCAAGGAGAACAGTGTAGTGTCAAACACCGTCAAAGACAATGGAAAGCCTACAGCTGCTGAGAGGGCTAAACCTCGACCACCAGACCCCTCCACAAAGCCAAAGCTATCCTGGGTCCATGCATCTCCTGGGCCGAAACATAATAATATAAGTCAGGAAAAGACTGTGGCTGAGGAGAAAACGAGTTCCAGGAAGAAAGCCAGCAAGCAGCAAGCTCCCAATGCCGCAGAGTCTGCATGTACAGATGGGGCTGGCTTCCAAGGGGAGAAGAAGCCAACTAAAAGCAGATCTGGTATGTTGCAGATAGAGCACATCAACGGGGCAGTGCAGAGTGTCCTCAGGAAAATGGGCAACTTCCGTGCTGACCGGAAGCCTGAAATCCAAAGAGAGTCCGCAGAGAAGAGCCCCAGTTTATCCCTAAACAGGGAGGTTAACCAACTGAACATACACTCGGAGGCAGCCTCTCTCTTAGCTGCTCAGCTGAAGGAGAAGACTCAGAGCCTGAACAGGAGTGAGACCGGCTGCTGTGAGGAGAGCCTGTCTCACCTCCAGGCCCATGGAAAGAAGCCCACCTTGCCCCAGAGGACTGGAGCAAAGGTTCTGCTTCCCACATCCGCTAGTTCACAGAAGCCTCTGCCAGATATGCCATCTAAAGAAGCCAAAATCCCAGAGAAACAGGACTCTGAAAGCAGTTCAGAGAAGGGAGACTCCACAGTAAAGAAGGCCCCAATGACAAAGCCTCCTCGGAAAAAAAACAAGGAAGGAAATATAGACTCAAAAACAAAGACTATTGCTCCAAGGGTTGCAGTGATGCCACCTCAGGCTGCAAGTTAGTGTGGTCAGTGTTGTTGATTTTCAATTCTGAGAAAACAACGCACATGTTGAGATGTCTGAAATATTTTTTGGGACACATTTGTTTAATTGTGTTTTGCACCAAATCGAATATCGATGGAATATTTTCCCTTCTGTGGGTGTTTTTCATCTTGAGAAATGTTATGATATAATGCAGTAGTCTTTCTATTTTAACTTTTTATTTTCCTTCACCATAGCTATTCTCAAATCAATGTATTGTATAACAGTGAGTGCTAGGAGGTCTGAATACTTATTTACCTTGATCAATCGTCATTATTGTACCCAACATTTGCTAATTTGTTCATATTGAATAAACAAGACACCCCAAAAACCTGGAATTTGCATCTCCTAAATGTTTTAAGTTGGAAAGCCGATCCCACTGCCCAGAACTGTGAAGCCACATCAGGGCCTCAGACAAACAAGAGGTGCGTTGTGTTGATGGTAGAACAGCTTGGGGTCTGTGTTGAGGGCCCTGTGGCTGTCTGACACATGTGCTGCAGTTGTGTGTGCAGTTTTGGGAGGAATGGTAGACTTTGATGCAGCTATAAAGGCTACAGAAGATCAGATGGTGTTTAATTGATTACAGACTGTTGGTGCCGGTCATCCTGAATCCATGCTGTGACCTGCTTAGACAGGAACATCTCTCATTCGCTCTCAGGACTCTCAGACAAAGCAAAGACCCATTTAAGAGCAACAAGGTCCTGAAAATAAGTTATTTAACATAAGTCACACAGTAAGATTGGCAGATGACCAGCTGCCTTGTTGTGAAAGGTTGATCATATTGATGCTTTCAAGACATGAATGGGTGCATGGCTGCATGCATAGGTGCTATTGCATCATTATTTAATTCTATAAGTTTTACTGTGGAAAAAGTATGGGGCCTAGTGGTGGGATGAGGACTAGAATTATGTTTTGACTGCCTGTTTAAACATCTCCCTGGAGCTTGGTCCATAACGGAATGCCAAGCATTGAGAAGCAACTGCCAACTCAACCATGTCCCAGAATACTATTGGGAGACAGTGGCTACCATAGACACCCTATGAAAGCATTAACATCTGGTAGCCATTACATCGCTGGAGTTGAGGAAAAAAGCTAATATTTTCTGCTAAGCAAAGCAGAAAACCTAGAGTGATATAACACCTAAATGTCAGAAAGGCCTAATTGGAAAACTAGACCACAGTAACAAATAAAAGTTGTTACCTAAATATGGTTGAAATTGTTGTCTTAATGTCTTTTGAATGCCAAGACGGTACAGGATCATTCATTGATAATTGTATTTTTCTGAAAATTAGCATAAATGAATGTTCTTTGGATATGGGCCATGGCTCCAAAAGGACTGTATATCACACCGCAAGCAATTGGCAGGACTTTTCTATGGGCATGATTACCTGTTTGTAAGTGTCTAGTCTATACTCACTGTGGTATGAATGGGACATTGTGGACCTTCTGTGTAGGCTACAACATGTTCTTTTCATTTACTGTTTGCTGAAACAGGAATGGAAAATGCAGACATCATGAAATTTCATGATTCGAAACAAACAGCCATAAAACGACCCAGAATGAACAGACACGATCAGAGTTCAGGGTTTCAAAAATCTGGTAACTTTCCCTAAATTCCCAGATTTTCAAAAAATCCTGAGGTAAATTTATCAAAAAACATTGTCATTTAGAAACAGCTGTGGATATAATCCAATTAAATTACATCTATTTTTACACACACACACACACACACACACACACACACACACACTCACTCACTCACACACACCACACACCACACACCACACACACACACAACACACACACACAACACACACACACACACACACACACACACACACACACACACACACACACACACACACTCACATACGGTACCAGTCAAAAGTTTGTACACACCTACTCATTCAAGGGTTTTTCTAATCTTTACTATTTTCTACATTGTAGAATAATAGTGAAGACATCAACACTATGAATCATGTAGTAAAAAGTGTTAAACAAATTTAAAATACACTACCGTTCAAACGTTTGTGGTCACTTAGAAATGTCCTTGTTTTTAAAATAAAAGCAAAACAAAATTGTCCATTAAAATAACATCAAATTGATCAGAAATACAGTGTAGACATTGTTAATGTTGTAAATGACTATTGTAGCTGGAAAAGGCTGATTTTTTAAATGGAATATCTGCATAGGCGTACAGAGGCCCATTATCAGCAACCATTACTCCTGTTTTCCAATGGCACGTTGTGTTAGCTAATCCAAGTTTATTATTTTAAAAGGCTAATTGATCATTAGAAAACCTGTTTACAATTATGTTATCACAGCTGAAAACTGTGTGCTTATTAAAGAAGCAATAAAACTGTCCTTCTTTAGACTAGTTGAGTATCTGGAGCATCAGCATTTGTGGGTTCGACTACAGGCTCAAAATGGCCAAAAACAAATAACTTTCTTCTGAAACTCGTCAGTCTATTCTTGTTCTGGGAAAAGGAAGGCTATTCCAAGCGAGAAATTGCCAAAAAACGGAAGATCTCGTAGAACGCTGTGTACTACTCCCTTCACAGAATGCCAGGAGCCGCCAGCGCAAACCTGTGCCGCCAGTCTAAGTCCAGAATAGAAACTGAGGAGTGGGAGCTGGAGCCCCGGTGCACGGACTGAGCAAGAATATAGGACAAGTTTACGTTAGAGTGTTTACAATTATGTTATCACAGCTGAAAACTGTGTGCTTATTAAAGAAGTCTAGATTGAGAAACAGCGCAAACTGTCTCTAACCAGAATAGAAAGAGGAGTGGGAGGCCCCGGTGCACAACTGAGCAAGAAATAGGACAAGTACGTTAGAGTGTCTAGATTGAGAAACAGAAGCCTCACAAGTCCTCAACTGGCAGCTTCATTAAATAGTGTCCGCAAAACACCAGTCTCAACGTCAACAGTGAAGAGGTGACTCTGGCATACTGGTCTTCCAGGCAGAGTTGCAAAGAAAAAGCCATATCTCAAACTGGCTAATAAAAATAAAATATTAAAATGGGCAAAAGAACACACTGGACAGAGGAAGATTGGGGAAAAAAAGTGTTATGGACAGACAAATCTAAGTTTGAAGTGTTCTGATCACAAAGAAGAACATTCGTGAGACACAGTTAAAATGAAAAGATGCTGGAAGAATGCTTGACGCCATCTGTCAACCATGGTGGAGGCAACGTGATGGTCTCAGGGTGATTTGGTGGTGGTAAAGCAGGAGATTTGGACAGGGTAAAAGGGATCTTGAAGAAGGAAGGCAATCACTCCATTTTGCAACGCCATGCCATACCCTGTGGACGGCGCTTAATTGGAGCCAATTTCCTCCTACAACAGGACAATGACCCAAAGCTCAGCTCCAGCTGGTATTCTGTCTATAATGGAGTGCCCAGCACAGTCACCGGATCTCAACCCTATTGAGATGTTTTGGGAGCAGTTTGACCGTATAGTAAGTACGAAATGCCCATCAAGCCAATCCAATTTGTGGGAGGTGCTTCAGGGAGCATGGGGTGAAATCTCTTCAGATTACCTCAATAAATTGACAACTAGAATGCCAAAGGTCTGCAAGGCTGTAATTGCTGCCAACAGAGGATTCTTTGACGAAAGCAAAGTTTGAAGGACACAATCATTATTATTTAAATTATCTATAACCTTGTCAACATCTTGACTATATTTCCTATTCATTTTGCAACTTATTTCATGCTTGTTTTCATGAAATTCAAAAGGCACTGGCACATCTGAGCAATCTCTTTGCAGGTGCATGGCAACAGTTGAACAAGATCAAGGAAAAAGGAAACCGCACACTGCTCTTGGTAGTATCACTGATATTTAATAAGCTTACGTATTGGCCTCACGGCCTTCGTCAGAGTTTTTGTGAATTTTTTTAAAATGATCACCCTTATGTAGACCTAGCCCCACCCACATCTGTTCCACGCATGGAAAGGGGTTGGAGGTAAAGGAAAAACAAATAAGTGCTACCAAATATATGCATCTCACAAACACTACAAAAGTGTATAAATAAGACGCTTTAAACACGTCCATAAAACCCCAATGAGGACACTGCAAGTTTTCATTAATCATTGGGTACATCGTACGAAAAACATCAGAGTAATCTTAAATAGGCACACTCTTGGCATTCTCTCAACCAGCTTCACCTGGAATGTTTTTCCAACAGTCTTGAAGGAGTTCCCACATATGCTGAGCACTAGCTGGCTGCTTTTCCTTCACTCTGCAGTCCAACTCATACCAAACCATCTCAATTGGGTTGAGGTCAGGTGATTGTGGAGGCCAGGTCATCTGATGCAGCAATCCATCACTCTCCTTCTTGGTAAAATAGCTCTTGCAAAGCCTGGAGGTGTGTTGTGTCACTGTCCTGTTGAAAAACAAATGATAGTCCCACTAAGTGCAAACCAGATGGGATGGCATATCGCTGCAGAATGCTGTGGTAGCCATGCTGGCTAAGTCTGGGTCTTTTACCAAATAGGGCTATCTTCTGTATACCACGCCTACCTTGTCACAACACAACTGATTGGCTTAAACACATTAAGAAGTAAAGAAATTCCACAAATTAACTTTTAACAATGCACACCTGTTAATTGAAATGCATTCCAGGTGACTATCACATGAAGCTGGTTGAGAGAATGTCAAGAGTGTGCAAAGCTGTTATCAAGGCAAGGGTGGCTACTTTGAATAATCTCAAATATATCATATATTTTTATTTGTATAACACTTTTTTGGTTACTACATGCTTCCATATGTTTTATTCCATAGTTTTGATGTCATCAATATTATTATACAATGTAAAAAATAGTAAAAAATAAAGAAAAGCCCTTGAATGATTAGGTGTCCAAACTTTGGACCGGTACTGTATGTATATACAGTTGAAGTCGGGAGTTTACATACACTTAGGTTACATACACTCCACTAATTTCTTGTTATCAAACTATAGTTTTGGCAAGTCAGTTAGGACATATACTTTGTGCATGACACAAGTCATTTTTCCAACAATTGTTTACAGACAGATTATTTCACTTATAAATGTAGACCTCCACAAGTCTGGTTCATCCTTGGGCAAAATTTCCAAATGCCTGAAGGTACCACATTCATCTGTAAAAGCAATAGTACACAAGTATAAACACCATGGGACCACACAGCCATCATACCGCTCAGGAAGGAGACGCGTTCTGTCTCCTAGAGATGAATGTACTTTGGTGCGAAAAGTGCAAATCAATCTCAGAACAACAGCAAAGGACCTTCGGAAGATGCTGGAGGAAACAAGTACAAAAGTATCTATATTCACAGTAAAACGAGGCCTATATCGACATAACCTGAAAGGCCGCTCAGCAAGGGAGAAGCCACTGCTCCAAAACCGCCACAAAAGGCCAGACTACAGTTTGCAACTGCACATGGAGACTAAGATCGTACTTTTTGGAGAAATATCCTCTGGTCTGATGAAACAAAAATAGAACTGTTTGGCCATAATGACCATTGTTATGTTTGGAGGGAAAAGGGAGAGGCTTGCAAGCCGAAGACACCATACCAACCGTGAAGCACAGGGGTGGCAGCATCATGTTGTTGGGGTGCTTTGATTCAAGAAGGACTGGTGCACTTCACAAAATAGATGGCATCATGAGGCAGGAAAATTACGTGGATATATTGAAGCAACATCTCAAGACATCAGTCAGGAAGTTAAAGCTTGGTCGCAAATGGGTCTTCCAAATGGACAATGACCCCAAGTATACTTACAAAGTTGTGAAAAATGGCTTAAGGACAACAAAGTCAAGGTATTGGAGTGGCCATCACAAAGCCCTGACCTCAATCCCATAGAAAATTTGTGGGCAGAACTGAAAAAGTGTGTGCGAGCAAGGAGGCTTACAAACCTGACTCCGTTACACCAGGTCTGTCAGGAGGAATGGGCCAAAATTCACCCAACTTATTGTGGGAAGCTTGTGGAAGTCTACCCGAAATGTTTTACCCAAGTTAAACTATTTAAAGGCAATGCTACCAAATACTAATTGAGTGTATGTAAACTTCTGACCCATTGGGAATGTGATGAAAGAAATAAAAGCTGAAATAAATCATTATCTCTACTATTATTCTGACATTTCACATTCTTAAAATAAAGTGGTGATCCTAACTGACCTAAAACAGGGATTTTTTACTAGGATTAAATGTCAGAAACTGTGAAAAACTGAGTTTAGATGTATTTGGCTAAGGTGTATGTAAACTTCCGACTTCAACTGTATATTTTTATTTATAGGGAAATCTTAAGATAAATCATCCACTAGTTTAAAAATATATATTTTTAATTGTTTTTAAGTAAAGTAGTAATATGTTAGGTTAGTATGTTGGTTGCAAGAATCCCCTCCCTTCAATGTGTCCCCTTTCTGGTTGATCATGATAATTCACCTTTATTTTACCAGGTAGGCCAGTTGAGAACAAGTTCTCCTTTCCAACTGCGACCTGGCAAAGATAAAGCAAAGCAGTGCGACACAAACAACACAGAGTTACACATGGGATAAACAAACACACAGTCAAATAACACCATAGAAAAATCTACAGTGCCTTGCGAAAGTATTCGGCCCCCTTGAACTTTGCGACCTTTTGCCACATTTCAGGCTTCAAACATAAAGATATAAAACTGTATTTTTGTGTGAAGAATCAACAACAAGTGGGACACAATCATGAAGTGGAACGACATTTATTGGATATTTCAAACTTTTTTAACAAATCAAAAACTGAAAAATTGGGCGTGCAAAATTATTCAGCCCCCTTAAGTTAATACTTTGTAGCGCCACCTTTTGCTGCGATTACAGCTGTAAGTCGCTTGGGGTATGTCTCTATCAGTTTTGCACATCGAGAGACTGACATTTTTTCCCATTCCTCCTTGCAAAACAGCTCGAGCTCAGTGAGGTTGGATGGAGAGCATTTGTGAACAGCAGTTTTCAGTTCTTTCCACAGATTCTCAATTGGATTCAGGTCTGGACTTTAACTTGGCCATTCTAACACCTGGATATGTTTATTTTTTAACCATTCCATTGTAGATTTTGCTTTATGTTTTGGATCATTGTCTTGTTGGAAGACAAATCTCCGTCCCAGTCTCAGGTCTTTTGCAGACTCCATCAGGTTTTCTTCCAGAATGCTCCTGTATTTGGCTCCATCCATCTTCCCATCAATTTTAACCATCTTCCCTGTCCCTGCTGAAGAAAAGCAGGCCCAAACCATGATGCTACCACCACCATGTTTGACAGTGGGTATGGTGTGTTCAGGGTGATGAGCTGTGTTGCTTTTACGCCAAACATAACGTTTTGCATTGTTGCCAAAAAGTTCAATTTGGGTTTCATCTGACCAGAGCACCTTCTTCCACATGTTTGGTGTGTCTCCCAGGTGGCTTGTGGCAAACTTTAAACGACACTTTTTATGGATATCTTTAAGAAATGGCTTTCTTCTTGCCACTCTTCCATAAAGGCCAGATTTGTGCAATATACGACTGATTGTTGTCCTATGGAGAGAGTCTCCCACCTCAGCTGTAGATCTCTGCAGTTCATCCAGAGTGATCATGGGCCTCTTGGCTGCATCTCTGATCAGTCTTCTCCTTGTATGAGCTGAAAGTTTAGAGGGACGGCCAGGTCTTGGTAGATTTGCAGTGGTCTGATACTCCTTCCATTTCAATATTATCGCTTGCACAGTGCTCCTTGGGATGTTTAAAGTTTGGGAAATCTTTTTGTATCCAAATCCGGCTTTAAACTTCTTCACAACAGTATCTCGGACCTGCCTGGTGTGTTCCTTGTTCTTCATGATGCTCTCTGCACTTTTAACGGACCTCTGAGACTATCACAGTGCAGGTGCATTTATACGGAGACTTGATTACACACAGGTGGATTGTATTTATCATCATTAGTCATTTAGGTCAACATTGGATCATTCAGAGATCCTCACTGAACTTCTGGAGAGAGTTTGCTGCACTGAAAGTAAAGGGGCTGAATAATTTTGCATGCCCAATTTTTCAGTTTTTGATTTGTTAAAAAAGTTTGAAATATCCAATAAATGTCATTCCACTTCATGATTGTGTCCCACTTGTTGTTGATTCTTCACAAAAAAATACAGTTTTATATCTTTATGTTTGAAGCCTGAAATGTGGCAAAAGGTCGCAAAGTTCAAGGGGGCCGAATACTTTCGCAAGGCACTGTATATTCTATTTAGGCACTGGCTAGCCCAGTTAGCTACCTAGCAACCTCACTAGCTGAAAGTCTGAATATAAATAAATGCTAGCCAGCTAGTCAGCATAAGCTAATGTCTGCTAGCATAGCTACTTCCTTTTCAGGTGTGAGTTTTCAAGGAATGATCTGATTGTGGTGGCTATGGCAAAGAGGCACTTAGTTGTTCCCTAAATATTATTGAATATGGGTAGGGCATTAAGGCAGCTGCCTGTGCTTTTAAAGTGCCACCCAAAACTCTGAGGCGCCACCGAGACAAGCAGTTCAAAATCCCAGGCTACAGCCATTTGGGTGGGTTACCAGTCTTCACTGGCTCTTTCGAATGTGACCTGGTGAATCAACCTCTGCCACAACCTCCACCCCACAGCCTACCCAGCACCCACAGGCCTCCAGTGACCTTGCTCCGGATGTTGGTAAGAGAAAGAAACGTCAGCACACATTTTAGGAAATGTATAGCAGCATATGATTATAAATGTGTTTATTGAACCAATACTCATGAGTTCTTGTTGTTGTTTATTTGTTTTTTTAAAGTACCAGTTCTACAACAACAAACAGAGGTAGGGGTCATATTGGTGTTGTTCCCCAAGCCAAGGATATACGAGGCGAGGAAAAGAAAGGTTGAGCCGGCTACAGTCCTGACAGCTTCACCCCACAAGAGGTTCCCGGAGAACAAGTGAAAAAACTACTAGAGAAAGAAGAAAGCAAAGGGAGAAAGAAACCTGTAACGCTGAAGGAATCTGTGACACTAAAAAAGGTTCCTCCAGGTTCAAAAACCACAACAAACACTCTAAAAGAAGGGGATGCAGAATACTTGTTCTGTAAAGGGCTCCTCTCTGTTACCTGTGGCAGTGTCAGGTGGGATTAATTTGCGACCTCTGTGTCAATAAAATATCTTTGAAAATGCCATTGTGTTAAGTTATTGTTATGAAATGTTTAATGTGCGTGTGTGTGTGTGTGTGTATCTCTGTGTGTGTGTAATCAATATTTAATCAGATATATACAAATTAATTTCTTCAAAAAAAATCTAATTATTACAAACTTTTGAAAACCATTTGCTCTTGAATTTCATTTTAAAGACTATGAGTTTAGTTTAACTGTACATAATGGAGTGTAAGGAAAAGGTCAAAGAAGAAGGAGAATTCATGTGCAGGTGAGGTAAAAAATAGGGACACTTCTGTGAAATCCTATGGCATAATCTTCTATTGGGCTAAGTATCTTACCCCGATTACACACACAGTTTAGCTTGGTAAAATGCCCGTCCTAAAAAATTTATTGTATTATATAACAAAAAATCTGTCAACTGTAGCCATTTATTTTCCTTTGTTGCGTTACCCTAAGCACAGCTATCATCCACCTGCATTTTTTTCTCTCCAAATGTTGCTTTTTTTTGTGTCAGAAATTAGACATTGATCTTGAGAGAGTGAGCTCAGCTGTGAATGGTCCTGGCGCACCAAAAGGTGTCAAGGGAAGCCAGTTTGGATTTGGCTTCAGACCAATCACATGACATCACATCAGAAGCCAAATGTCATTGACAGAAAAAAAACTTGAATTGTTGCATCTTGTTGTGTTGTTGTTCTCCGGTGGCTAACTAGCTAGCTAAAATCGTCCCTTTCCTAAATTAGCCATGGATGGAGATAGGGATTTGGACTTGTAATTTTACTTCATTCTCGTTACTGGCCAATGATTATGATGACGATTCTAATCCAACTATAAATTAATACACTGTGTCCATGGCCTGAGAGGATGGAAGTTCAATATGTAGCCAGATGTAGCATGCTAATGTTAACTAGCTCACCTGGTGCATCATTGCCCATTAAAGGAAGTTAGCCTAGCAAGCAAGAATTTTAGCAAGTTGCCTAGGACAACAAAAACTACAATTGTGTACTGATGACAGAGTTATAGACGGATTAGGCAACATGAAAGAGGAAGTTGGCATTGGTGTTTCTTTACAAGTAGAGTGAGTCAACATGTTTTTTCTATACACAAACACACAAATCAGTACCATGGACAGACACATCATATTTAGCTTACGTTGATTGGACTAAATTGTTTTTGGTATCTTTTATTTGTCGCTGTATTAGACTAAACATAGGTGATTAGATGATGTTGAAATGTTGAAATGGTGCTGGAATAGTGGAGGCAGCTCCTGTTTTCTTTGCGACTTGCTGTAACTCTCCATGGTTCTAAATCAATAGTTGTTTAGTAGTCTGAAAATGTCAGAAACATTACCATGCTGTAGGTCATTTTTAACCTTTATTTAACTAGGCAAGTCAGTTAAGAACAAATTATTATTTACAATGACGGCCTACAACGGCCAAACCTGGGCGACGCTGGGCCAATTGTGCCGCCCTATAGGACTCTCAATCACAGGTGGTTGTGATAAAGCCTGGATTTGAACCAGGGTGTCTGTAGTGATGCCTCAAGCACTGAGATGCAGGGATATGACCGCTGTGCCACTCGGGAGCCCGTGTTTCATGCAATATGTTTTGTGGATTTCACAGGACAGATTTTTTATTTTTTTATTTTGGAGAAGTTTTATTGTTGCATTTCCTTTAAAACAGCTCATATATTTTTGCACATCATTTTATACACTAAAAAACGGCATAAAAGCATAAAACACAGCATTTCAGTATTACAAAAAGTTTGTTAAAAAGTACATGTTGTTAAAACCAATAAAAACAACCAGAAATAAAATTACTTTTTTATGTAAAACATCAAATTCTGTAAAAGCCATTTAAAATGTGTATAAATGATTTAACAAATGTAAAACATTTTTAAAACATGGAAAACATGTTAAAAAGTCACTTTGTTAAAAGGCTGTCTTCGTTCTTTTGTACAGGAACGGGGTGAGTCCTTATCAAACTCGCCTCCTCCTGCTCCTCCGAATAAATGTCTGTCCTGTCCGTCGGGGCCCAGAAGAGATCCCTCCCCTAGGCGCCGCAGCTCTGTCAGGTTGTGGCCGCCAGGACCTTTGGTGTTGTGGGGACCCTTTGTCTGGGGTTGAGGCCCCCTTTCTTCTGTACCACCCCAGGGCTTCCGTGGCTGCCATGGCCGCTGGCTGGGGGGTGGTCTCTACTCGTTTCGCTACCAGCAGGTTGTGGGAGGACCACAGTGCTTCCTTCAGACTCGTGAGGGTGGACCAGAGCTTGGAGAAGGCCTTCGGTGGAATAGGCTGGGGCGTCAGGTCATCCCCTGCTGGCAGACACGGGGAGATCAGGTGGCCTGCTTCCTTCCACAGGTCCCTGGCGGCTCTGCCCTCCCAGAGCAAGTGCCTCACTGACTTATCTTGGCCGCAGCCTGGTCGGGGGCACGTGGATGTCCTCGCCATGCCCCGGGAGTGCATAACGGCCCTGACCGGGAGGATCTCGTGGGCGACCATCCAAGACAGGTCTAGGTGCCGATTCAGCAGGACAGATGTTGCTATCTGGTTATTATTGTCTCGGCCTTAGGCTTATATATCACGATGTCAAGCAGTGGAGGCTCCTCAGAGGAGGAAGGGGAGGACCATCCTCAGAGAATTTCATAATAAAAAATAGTAAAACATTTAAAAAGTTATCCTTTTTTGATAAAACTATGCTAAATATATTCACGTCACTGAATAATTGATTAAAACACATGGTTTTACAATGAATGTTTACTGTAGCCTCAACAGCACTCTGTAGGGTAGTGCCATGGTGTAGTCGGAGGACAGCTAGCTTATGTCCTCATCTGGGTACATTGACTTCAATAAAAAACCTAGGAGGCTCATGGTTCTCACCCCCTTCCTTAGACTTACACAGTAATTATGACAATTTCGAGAGGACGTTCTACAACCTAACAGAGCTCTTGCAGCATGACCTGGCATGTTGTCCACCCAATCAAGGGATCAGATAATGAATCTAGTATAAGCATAAGATACAGCTAACTAGCACTGCAGTGCATAACATTTGGTAAGTAGTTGACTCAAAAAATGTGACAATAGTTGAACAGTTAACAAATGACATTTCTTATTAAATTTCTTATTAAATAAAAAATGTTTTGTTGTTGCTTTCACTTACTTAGCTAGCAAATGCAGCTAGCTAGCTAAGTCTACTCAAATTGAGGGATGCTATGTTAGCTACAGTTGCTGGCTATGACTATCCAACACAACACTGGAACCCTTCCAATTCAAGGTAAGATTTCTGTTTACTAATTTAATGCTAGTGGGGCTCATCAGTGTAACTGCTAAACTGCTTATTGAACTGCACACTAACATTACTGCATGATTGTAGCAGGTTTACTAGTGCGTTAGTTCTATTAGATATGTTGACTATGACGTTACTTTACATAGTGACAATGATGTAGGAGAGCACATACATGTGAGAAGGAACTATGTTTATGTGTGATCAGGGGTGTATTCATTCCGCCAATTCTGTTATTAAACAGAATTAAACGGAACAGGGATAAGCATACCCGGATTTGTCCACTAATGGACTAATGATTACACCCTAGATCAGCTAGATGCAGGCAAGTGCGTGCAAGGTGGTATTGAATGTGTCACTGTCAAATTTCTATCGACCTGTGTGCACCTACATGATAAACTTTCATTCATAGGCTAGGTTGATGGGCTTGATGGGTATAGGGAAAATTTGAGTATCATGTAGTACTCTAAACCTATTGGTGTTACATTGAACTGAGTTAAATGGAATATGAATGACAGTCATCCAATATGCTGTAATAGAAATAAGGCAATGCTCATGAGACAAAAAAATCGTCCTCCCTCATCTTAAAACGGCGCCTGCTGCCAAAGCTTATGAACTAACAAGTTACAGAAACAACAATGCAATTGACACATATTTTGTAATATTGCTTTTTTTATGGGATGGGGGGCTTGCTTGCTTTCCCGGTGATTTTAACCACACACCGCTACTGCCGATCTTGGATGTGGGATATAAAGTATTACATAAACAGGACATGGATAGAATGATGCTGGATGGACTCTCCATATAGAGGAAATGGCTCCATCTTGTGTTCCCAACATAGAGCAGGACCTGGTTGTCACACTTGTGACCAGACATTAATGACACTTTCAAAACTGGGAAAAAACGAGCTCCTACTGAAAAAAATCGATTTGAACGTGTCATCCACCTCGATATTCCAACTCAGACCTCTTTCTAGAGCTCTGACATCATATGACCTCGTATTTTCCCAGTTGTTTTGAATGTGGCATCAAATCAGAGATACAATCCCTCATTCATATTACAGTCAAATTTTGATCAACTCCCATTCACCATTGGGTGAAATACCAGTGTGCCATCAGAGCAGCAAGATTTGTAACCTGTTGCCACAAGAAAAGGGCAACCAGTGAAGAACAAACATTGTAAATACAGCCTATATTTACATTTATTTTCTCCTTTTGTACTTTTAACTATTTGCACATTGTTATAACATTGTACATAAGACAATGTATGATGTTTGAAATGTCTCTATTCCTGACACTTTTGTGAGTGTAATGTTTCCTGTTCATTTATCTATTTCACTTGCTTTGGCAATGTAAACATGTTTCCCACGCCAAAGAAGCCCTTCAAATTGATACTGTATATAGTGGCGAGATGGTTTTGTCTCCGCCCCAACAATGGGAGTTGAAGTCCCAATGGCAGGAAGGCAGGCAGTCTGCTAGTCATGGTCAGATTGACAAGTGAACCCTCTCTTCCTCCCTGCCATTGACCACTTCTCCCTGTGAGGGGAACATAGGACAGCAATGCCTTGTTAAAGGGCTACTGATAGCTTGTATTGAGTATTCTGGTAGAAAACTTTTGGTTCTTACTGGGACTGACTGAAGGGCATTGCCCACTTTTGACATCAACTGTATTAGACTTGAGCATTGATACTTGGTGCAATTCTTCAAGTTTGAGTTGTGTCAACAAGTTATACTATTGAGCTTTGATACAGTGAGTTATTTTGTACAATGGAATGCCACTAAAGTAACATCAGTCATGGCAAGGAATAATATTATCAAACAAGAGAATGTCAAGAAATGCTTGCTAGTTTTCTGATTCTACAATTCAAAACGTGTAGGTTTATGTTGAGTTTATTAACAGTTTTAATTTATCAGTACATTTACAAATTGTGAGGAACATGAGGGCATG
Source organism: Oncorhynchus clarkii lewisi (assembly GCF_045791955.1). NCBI lineage: Eukaryota > Metazoa > Chordata > Actinopteri > Salmoniformes > Salmonidae > Oncorhynchus > Oncorhynchus clarkii. Next base: position 22,394,163 of record NC_092158.1, read on the forward strand.
ACAATAACAATTGATAGGAAACACTTCCATGATTTTCTGAGTTCTGACAAGTCTAACGCCCATGAAGTTCCTGGTAGCCAGTAGTCAGCCTCGTCGTGACAGATCAATGTCCATGCAGCTGATGGTCCATGAAGACCGACTCCGGGGAATAGAACACTAAAGAGTGGCGTTAGCTTCTTTTCCACCGGAACATCGCCAGGCCACTTCTATTCCTCCTCTGTTTCGTATTGGTGTTTGATGTGTTTCCATAGTTTCTACAAACAAAACACAACATTGAAAGTTGAATTATACGTGTAACGACCTATGATGCATCCTTCCTATGAAGAGTTAAATGAACTAACTAGCTAAACAAATAGCTAATGGACATAAACTAGCTAGCTAGCTAGGTTAGCTAAAAGCCTAAGCAGGCGGTCGTTTGTCCTTAGCAAGGTCAGACGAATGCTGCGGGAAGATCTGTCAGTTGACTTACCCCCCGATTCAATTGCTCAAATATGGCATCGCCTCCCTGGTCAAACATTCGTTCAAAAAACACTGCTCCGACCATGATGGTAACGGCAAAAGTAGATGTTCTCCTGAAGAGCAAATTGTAGACACCTTTAGCGAGCGACATGTTAACTGATGGTGATTTCGAGAAAGGAGGAAATGACGACATATTCAATTAAACCGAAGTACGATGGGAAAAGTAGTTCTAAACATGTGCGTCATATCAATGTGCGCCACAGTAAACGTGAAAAGAAAATACTGACGATATTACATACATGGTCTTTGAGAGTAAACACTTACATACTTACTTATCATACAAATATAATGATGGCAAACTGCGGAGTGGCTAAGCTGGATAGACAGCAAACCCGCTAGAGGAGACCCAACCTGTTGTTGCAGTTACTAGCGGTTCGAGGTCGTCACTAATTACCACAGCCACAAAGTGATACTTATTTCTAAACCCTGCATGTTTCTACAATTAATCTTGTTAAAATATGATTTTGAACCTAACCTTAACCCCAACGACACTGCTAAATGTATGCCTGTATTCAATGGAGAGATACTATGCTACTAGCCTCATAACAATTATATGCATAGCCATCTCGAGACCACTACGAAATAGTGTTTTTTCTGAAAGTTGCAGGGATGTCACGTGTCCTACTTATATCATTAAACTGCTAACAACCTAAGCATTACGAAACTTCTATTCAATCAAATAAACCATACATTCTTTGGTTGACTTCCAAACAAATACTCTTTGCTTAGTGGGCGAAAAAACGCTACCTGCTGGAGGGAGACAGATTTTCCTCCGAGTTGGGCCCTCTACCTCATCCTCTCTGATAGAGGGCTCACACTCCAGTACAATAAGGGGCGGTGTTTGCACCTCTCGATTCGCCAATACAAATTTAAAGAAGAAGAACATCACGTGATATAGCTACGACCTGAAAAATAAATTATACATTTGGACAGTGACAATCTTTGCTGAAGGCTGTTGGGGAGGAAGTGGCTGGATGGTGGTTGGAAGAGCACACTTGTTTGAAAAGCTTCTTGGTAGCTACTGACAAAGAAGAACATCAAGACAAAGCAGCTGCTTTACAGTGTGGGATGCGCTACATTCTGAGGGGTTTGTTCTGATTGTACAGAAATTGTGGCAGCTGGTTAAATGGCATCCCTTGAGAGGGCAAGAACAAGATGTATGTCAGGAGTAGTGCAGTGTTATCATAAGGAGACGTATACTTGGAATATGGAGGAGGAATAGAGGGGAAAAGAGAGGCAGAGGAGGAGAGGGAGAGAGAGAGAGTTGGTTAAAAATGGTGGGAAAAGGGGAGATGATTTGTTCAAGAAGAATGGTCCAAAGTGTAAGCAGAGTATATGCCGGATCGAAGACAGGAGGAGAAATGGAAGTAAATGAGGGTGAAGTATCAGAGGTGGTAGGTGTGGTCAGGATAAAGATGAGTCTGTGACAGTAGGAGTGACATTTTTTGAAAAAGTGGATCCTTTTGGCTGATCCATTTGTTGTTTCAAGGTGGGTGAAAACAGAGTTGGGTGCTGTGGAATTGGTGAAGGTAACCAGAAGTGGTCTTGTGTTTCTGTTGGTAAGAGGGAGCAGGCGCTCCGCGTTAAACTAATGGGGACAAAAAAGTTTAATTGTTATGTAGCACTATATTGAATCACTCCAATATGGTATCCTTCCGCTCGGCAGGATACATTCCGAGTAAGAATTTCAGATTAGTCCTGTGTACCAGGTCGTGCTGAAGCTGACCCCCTTAAATAGCTGCTGCCTCTCTACTCCCACCACTTCCTTTTCTCGCCTCATTCCAGAGAGGATGTGCTTGGTAAGAGCTCTATGTTAGTCTATAAGTGCAGAAGTATACCTACAGCTATTCAATAGCTTGGAGCAGCTAGCTAGCTAGCTGGGTCCTCTGCTGTCCCCCCACTTGGTTTGGCTTGTGCCATCTCGTTTGGGTTTTATCCTTGTATTTAATTACTTGTGTACCAACCTGGGCGACACTGAGCTCGGGGACCGCGCCGAACTCCGCAAGATCGGGAGTCTGTGTATGTTTCACTCCGGCAGGCTTGCAGTTCTATCCAGAGAGTGAGTCACGTGTTCCTAGGCGCACCACGCTTATCTCTCAAAGGGCGTAACCATCTTGCCTAGACTCTTGTGTGTTCCACGGTGATGAGCTCTACAGTAGTTAGCTTAACAAGAGCAGGACTAAACACACTCCCCAATACACTCTCAAATTAGATGCCGCTCGGCCCGCATCAAGCAGTGATTGTAAAAAGTGTAAAACCGTTTGTACATCACACGACTCTGGGGCAACATTATGACCCACACAGAACAGAATATGCCCCACCGCATTTGATATGATGTGTTGGTGGAGGAAGCCCTGGCTTTCTGCAATGTGTTCACCACATTGTCCTGAATTCCTATTGTCCCATTTACGCCTCTCAGGGGTCAAGCCCAAAGCATTAGGTGATGTGGGTCCAGATGCCAGAGCGTCCCCCAAGCCTAAGAAAGCAGATCGGGCCTCATTGGCATCTGCCATGGGATCCCAGAGAGGAGGGACAACAGAAGGCTGAACCATAGTCGTCTCTGCCAGTATGGGGCTATCAGGAGCAGACGGTGGCCCTTTATACTGACCCTGTTTAGCCTAGCTGTGATAAGGGGAAATGGCGGGAACATAGTGTAGTTGCCGGCCAATTGTGAGCAAGGTTGTCCAAACCCAGAGGGAATGCAGGGTCCGACATCGAGAACCAGCTGGGACAATGAGTGTTCTCCTGAGATTCAAACAGGTCCACCTGCGCTCTCACGAACCTTTCCCACAGCTGTAACACCACCTGAGGGTGTAGACTCTTGTCCCCCTCCGGTGGGCCATTTCTCGAAAGCATGTCCGCTGCCCGGTTCAAGACCCCGGGGATGTGCGCTCCCCGCATTGATGCTAAGTCTGAGCCCACAGCAAGAGCTCCACGGCACCTACACGAAATGGCTTGGATCTCAGTCCCCCCTGGTGATTGATATACCCCACTATCATGGTCTTGTCTGAGCTGACCATTACATGCTTCCCCTCCAAGTAGAACAAGAACTGTTTGAGTGCCATGGAGGGCTCCAATGTCCGCTCGCTGCCATGCCTCAGAACACTGCCCCCCAACCCGCTAGCGAGGCATTGGTGCACACTAGCTTCCTTCGGTGGGCTCTGTTCAGTATCACTCCCTCCAACAGGAAGGAGGGAGAGGGCCGTTTCAACAAAGTCTTCACACATGCATTTGTCACCGATAGTTGACTATGTCTGTGTCGTCTCTGGTGTGGATGGTGAGAGTTGAACCATCGCTGGTGTGGCCTGAGGTGAAGAAGGCCCAGCGTAATCAACAGAGAAGCCGACGTGAGTAGACAGAGTAACTTCTGGCACTCTAATACGGACTCGGCCTGTATCTTCTCCAATCTCACCTGAGGGAGAAATGCTCTCATAAGAGTTGAGTCGTTCAACATTCCCAGGAAGACCACAATTTGTGAGGGAGTCAGGTTGCTCTTCTCTTTGTTTCGGGTGAGGCCCAGGTCTTGAATGTGTTTCAAGATTATCCTTGAGTCTGCTGTAGCTTGCTCACTTGATTGAGCACACACCAGCCAGTCGTCCAGGTAGTTCAGCACTAGCATGCCCTAGGACGTGATAGGCGCTAAGACTGCGTCCATGCACTTTGTACACCGCGCCAGTGAGAGGCCAAATGGGAGGTACTTCCAGTGATCTTGATTAACAGGAACGTGGAAGTACGCATCCTTCAGGTCGAGCGGTGAACCATTGGCCTCTTAAGACTGCCTGCAACACCCGCACTGGTGAGAGCATCTTGAACTTGAGCTCGTTTAAACATTTGTTGAGGCCGCGCAGGTACAGGATTGGCTGAAAGCTGCCGTCCTTTTTCAGAACTAAGTAATACGCAGAACCCACTTAGCCTTTCTAGTGGCTCTATCTTCCTTATTGCATCCTTGCTCAGGAGCGAGGCTATCTCCAACCGGAGCACCTCTTTCCAAAACCCATCTGCCACCGAGGTGACCCAGGTGGCACCGTAGGACGGTGGTTGGCATCGGAACTGTAGTTTGTATCCCCCCAGGACTGTGCCCAGTACCCAGGGAGACTCCACCTGCCTCCCACAGTTTGTCTTTTGGGCATGGGAGAGACAGCCGAGGCCGACTGCCAGCACTTCAGGAGGACTGCCGGGGCCCATCCTTCTTATCTGCTTGCCTCCGCTTGTAAGGGTTGTCACGACGCCTGTCCTTGTGCTGTTGGGGTGTGAAACGCTGGTTCCCATTTCCCTGTCTAGGCGAGAGAGGAGGGGGGCCAAGATGTTGCTAGAGCGCCCTGCCCTGTCTTCCAGCTCCTCTGAGGGGCGGGTGTAGGGCACGCAGTTGCCAATAACTCCTGCAACGTCTCTGCCTTTGCATAGTTTTGTAGTCTGCTGTATGATGTTATCCACCCCTGCCCCAAAGGTGGAACCTGGCGTGAAGGGGAGCTCCAAGAATATTTACTGAACTGGCGTTGATAGTTTAGACTGTGCCAGCTAAAGATGGAGGTGTGAAGTCACCACCGAAGCCAAAGCCTTGCCGTTGGCACGTGCCATGTCCGTCTGGAGCATAGTGAGAAGCCTTGACACCTCTGTGGCCTCCTTAAGAAGCTCGTCACCACCCCCTGGGAGGTGAGGGATCAACAGGGAGAGGTAGGATTACAGCATCGTAGCCGTGTTTACAAGGCATGCCATGATGGAGAGGGTCCCATTGCTTACTCTTTCAGGTCCTGGTTTGAGGCGAGGCACCTTGCCAACAATTTCCTTGTCAGGGAGGATCAAGGCAGCCACCATGTCATCCATCACCCGATAGTGGTCTAGCCCCAAGGACTCTGCATCCCTTAGGAGAGTCAACGGCCTGGTCTAGATGTCACAATGGAAGCGCCCTCCCATCTTGCTCCAGTATTCGTGGACTGCCAAAGCGAACTTGGGGCAGATTGGTATAAGAAGCTAATCAGATGGTGCTTCTTCCAGCTTGATATCAAAAGCGGTAGCCACTCTCGCTAAAAACTCCTGTGTTGCTTCCGTCACCACCGGGGGTGCCTCTGTAGCGGTGCTCCCCGCTACAGATGGCGATGTGGACTGGGTCGATCATTGATGTGCTCAGAACACTGATGCACTGTCATCCAACTCCAACTCGTCTCCAGCGTGGAGAAAGGGCGTCGTCGCCGTCATTATCCTTTCCACCTTACGTTCAAGACGGATCAACTCCTCAGCCATACTGAGTTTGGAGGAGGGCCCCCAAAGTGGCCGAAGGAGTGCTGCAGTGACAACGCATCACCCCAGGGGGGAAATACGGTCATCAGATGGGGAGGACTGTAATGTGGCCCTCACCCCCTCCAGGCTTGCTAAGCGCATGACCACTCTCACATTGGACTATGGACACTATTACTACAGCATTTCAGCCTTTGCCATCTGCTTTGGTGGCGCAATCTACTAGAAGAGTAGCTACATCATAGGCCTGGTTTTGGTATTGTCTGGCCATGCCTAGATCACTGATTTAATCTGGTATTGTGATACCATATTGTAGTGATCGAAAATAGTGCTACATAAGAAGGTTACGTATGCAACCACAGTTATTTGCGCTATTGGATCACTCCAATCCTCTTGTTGTGATCTACTACGCCTCGAAAAGAACTTGAGGTGGGAGTAGTGCGTCTGCAGCTATTTAAGGGTGTCAGCTGCAGCACTACCCAGAACACGGGACTAATAAGAAATTCTTACTCGGAATGTATCCTGTCGAGCAGAAGGATACGATATTGGAGTGATCCAATAGCTCACATAACCGTGGTTACATACGTAACTTTCATTTCGCTCTCATCGGAAGGGCGCCATTGAGAGGAGTGATTACTGGGGTAGGGGTTTGTGATGCTCGTTGTTTGGTGCGACACAGACAGGGTGGTGTGAGTGGTGACGGGGGCGTGAGAGTCGTTGTCTGTCCTTTTGAGTTTTGATGTTGAGTCAACAAGGTGATGTTAGGATATATAAGTTATCCTGTATGAGCTTTTGTGCCAAATACATCACGTTGTTATAGGTGTCAAGCTTATGGGTATGTGGCAGCAGTGTGTAGGAGGGAGGTTCCTAGGTGTGAGAAGTGTGCAGAAGGGCATGAGACAAAGGAATGTGTAGCATTGGGGAAAGTAGTGGTATGTGTTAATTGTAGGGTTGCCCATGAGCCCGGGAATCAGACATTTCTGGTGCGAGAGAGGCAGGTTGAGATTTCCAGGATAAGAGTAGTGCAGAAGTTGAATGCTGAGGCAATGAATAATGTAGAGGGGAGTGTGAGTAGCAGAGCTATACCAGTACAGAGGGTTAGGCCAACAAGTGAAATACAGTACCAGTCAAAAGTTTGGACACACCTACTCATTCAAGGGTTTTTCTTGATTTTTACTATTTTCTACATTGTAGAATAATAGTGTAGACATCAAAACTATGAAATAACACATGGAATCATGAAGTAACCAAAAAAGTGTTAAACAAATCTAAATATATTTCAGATTCTTAAAAGTAGCCACCATTTGCATTCTCTCAACCAGCTTCATGAGGTAGTCACCTGGAATGCATTTCAATTAACAGGTGTGCCTTGTTGAAATGTAATTTGTGGAATTTCTTTCCTTCTTAATGTGTCTAAGCCATTCAGTTGTGTTGTGACAAGGTAGGGTTGGTATAGAGAAGATAGCCCTATTTGGTAAAATACCAAGTCCATATTATGGCCAGAACAGCTCAAATAAGCAAAGAGAAATGACAGTCCATTATTACTTTAAGACATGAAGGTCAGTCGATCTGGACAATTTGAAGGACTTGAAGAAGAAGAATTTGAAGTTTCTTCAAAGGGCAGTCGCAAAAACCATCAAGCATGATGATGAAACTGGCTCTCATGAGGACCGCCACAGGAAAGTAAGACTCAGAGTTACCTCTGCTGTAGAGTATAAGTTCATTATAGTTAACTACACCTCAGATTGCAGCCCAAATAAATGCTTCACAGAGTTCAAGTAACACACATCTCAGCATCAACTGTTCAGAGGAGACTGCGTGAATCAGGCCTTCATGGTCAAATTGCTGCAAAGAAACCACTACTAAAGGACACCAATAAGAAGACAAGACTTGCTTGGAACAAGAAACACGAGCAATAGACATTAGACCGGTGGAAATCTGTCCTTTAGTCTGATGAGTCCAAATTTTTGATTTTTGGTTCCAACTGATGTGTCTTTGTAAGCCGCAGAGTAGTTGAACGGAGGATCTCCACATGTGTGGTTCCCACTGTGAAGCCTGGAGGAGGAGGTGTGGGGGTGCTTTGCCGGTGACCCTGTCTGTGATTTATTTAGAATTCAAGGCACACTTAACCAGCATGGCTACCACAGCATTCTGCGGCGATACGCCATCCCATCAGGTTTGCACTTAGTCCCACTATCATTTGTTTTTCAACAGGACAATGACCCAACACACCTCCAGGCTGTGTAAGGGCTATTTGACCAAGAAGGAGAGTGATGGATTGCTGAATCAGATGACCTGGCCTCCACAATCACCCGTCCTCAATCCAATTGAGATGGTTTGGGAGGAATTGGACCGCAGAGTGAAGGAGAAGCAGCCAACAAGTGCTTAGCATATGTGGGAACTCCTTCTAAACTGTTGGAAAAGCATTCCTCATGAAGCTGGTTGAGAGAATGCCAAGAGTGCGCAAATCTGTCATCAAGGCAAAAGGTGGCTATTTTGAAGAATCTCAAATATAAAATATATTTCTGATTTGTTTAACACTATTTTGCTCACTACATGATTCCATATGTGTTATTTCATAGTTTTGATATATTCATTATAATTATACAATGCTGAAAATAGTTCAAATAAAGAAAAACCCTTTAAGGAGTAGGTGTGTCAACTTTTGACTTGTACTGTATATTCTGGAGTCTGCAAAAGACCTGAGACTGGGACGGAGATTTGTCTTCTAACAAGACAATGATCCAAAACATAAAGCAAAATCTACAATGGAATGGTTCAAAAATAAACATATCCAGGTGTTAGAATGGCCAAGTCAAAGTCCAGACCTGAATCCAATCGAGAATCTGTGGAAAGAACTGAAAACTGCTGTTCACAAATGCTCTCCATCCAACCTCACTGAGCTCAAGCTGTTTTGCAAGGAGGAATGGGAAAAAATGTCAGTCTCTCGATGTGCAAAACTGATAGAGACATACCCCAAGCGACTTACAGCTGTAATCGCAGCAAAAGGTGGCGCTACAAAGTATTAACTTAAGGGGGCTGAATAATTTTGCACGCCCAATTTTTCAGTTTTTGATTTGTTAAAAAAGTTTGAAATATCCAATAAATGTCGTTCCACTTCATGATTGTGTCCCACTTGTTGTTGATTCTTCACAAAAAAATACAGTTTTATATCTTTATGTTTGAAGCCTGAAATGTGGCAAAAGGTCGCAAAGTTCAAGGGGGCCGAATACTTTCGCAAGGCACTGTATATGCAGATGATACAGTCTTGTACTCAGCTGGCCTCTCCCCGGATTTTGTGTTAAATGCTCTACAACAAGCTTTCTCTACCCTTGACCTTTGTTTTGGAGGTGTTCAGAGCAAGGTTATGTGGTTTGGTAAGAAGAATGACCCTCTTCCCACAGGTGTTATTACTACCTCTAGGGTTTAGAGCTTGAGGTAGTCACCTCATACAAGTACTTGGGAGTATGGCTAGATGGTGCACTGTCCTTCTTTCAGCACATAACGAAGCTGCAGGCTAAAGTTAAATCTAGACTGGGTTTCCTCTATCATAATCGCTCCTCCTTTACCCCAGCTGCCAAACTAACCCTGATTCAGATGACCATCCTACCCATGCTAGATTACGGATTCATCATTTATAGATCGACAGGTAAGGGTGCTCTCGAGCGGCTAAATGTTCTTTACCATTCGGCCATCAGATTTGCCACCAATGCTCCTTATAGGACACTTCACTGCACTCTATACTCCTCTATAAACCGGTCATCTCTGTATACCCGTCGCAAGAGCCACTGGTTGATGCTTATTTATAAAACCCTCTTAGGCCTCACTCCCCCCTATCTGAGATATCTACTGCAGCCCTCATCCTCCACATACAACACCCGTTCTGCTAGTCACATTCTGTTAAAGGTCCCCAATACACACACATCCCTGGGCCGCTCCTCTTTTCAGTTCGATGCAGCTAGCGACTGGAATGAGCTGCAACAAACACTCAAACTAGACAGTTTTATCTCAATATCTTCATTCAAAGATGTATTGTTGTCTCTACCTTCTTGACCTTTGTGCTGTTGACTTTGCCCAATAATGTTTGTACAATGTTTTTGTGCTGCTCCCATGTGTTGCTACCATGTTGTCATGTTTTGCTGCCTTGTTATGTTGTCTTAGGTCTCTCTTTATGTAGTGTTATGACTCTCTTGTTGTGATGTGTTTTGTCCTATATTTATATTGAATACATTTTTTAAATCCCAGCCCCCGTCCCTGCAGGAGGCCTTTTGCCTTTTGGTAGGCCGTCATTGTAAATAAGGATTTGTTCTTAACTGACTTGCCTAGTTAAATAAATAAATGAAATGAAGAACCTAAGAATGCAGATTGAAGGTCAGTTGTTTCCACAAGATGGCACTGTCTGCCATGGACATGGTCCTCAAATGAAGGGTATTCAGTTATGAGCAATGGCGTCGTCGTCATTTTAGTTATGCCTTGCATGATGATAACATTTTTAAGTCAAATTTACATCATTATGGTGGCAAGTTACTCTGATGTTTGAATTATGAACACACAATGCCACTCTGTTCATTTAGGTGGTTCAATGAAATCCCTCATAGTAAGCATCGTTACTAATTTTGCTCGGAATTCAAAGTTACCATGGTGCTTGTGTTAATTAGCTCCATATTAAGTGGTGCAGTCTGAACTCTAGATGAAAGATGGAGCAGAGAGGACCCAGAGCACAGAGCATCCCCTGAGCGGAGCATAGAGGAGTTTCTTACCAGGAGGGAGAAGAGGAAGGCCACCCTCAGCAGTGGAAGGTACAGTATGAATAAATGGTCAAAGGCTGTCAGTACTTACTGTGCATGCTAGTGGTAAAATGTTATTTTCACTTGCACAGCGTGAGATTTGATACCATCAGTGCAACGATAGCTTTTCCTCTTTTTCCTTTTCCTAAAATGGTGAATCTATTTTACTCCCTATAGTGTTTTGAAAGAGGAAGATGATGACAATCAACCAGAGAATGATATACCACCACATTTCCTCACAATTCCTGACCTCCCTCCCTCACTTCTGCCCCCTCCCCCTAGTGGATCGAAAGTCTGGCTGAACTGAATGGGGTTAACTAAAGGAGATTCACCATTTTATTTCTCAAAAGTTCCATTTGGTGATGCAAGAATTTATCATTTATTAAGCCTCAAACTTTTACTTGATGAAGGTGAGGGTATTTTTTTTATCTTCATATTTAAATTGAGTTTCTTCATTAGTCTACATTAATCATGAGTTATGTGCATGCAGACTTGTTGAGTCCTTGGATTTAAGAAAATGGATTATGAATTATACATTTGCAGAATGTGAGGTTGTAATGCTTTTGAAATGATGACCTCAGGAAAGCAGCAGTACTGGAGTGGCTACCACATTTAGAAAAATAAATAAATGTGCTTTCCTTCCCTCCACCTATTCTTTATGATGAAAAAGTGGTTTGTGTATTTTGGGGAGATTTATTTTGAGTGGATGGATGTTACAACTTTACCTCATCACTGATGTTGGCCACATGCACAAAATATGGTGTCAATATTGTGTCCCTATCTTCAGGTAATTAAATAGTGTTTCCCCACATTTCATTTATAGGGGATAATAGAACAAGTGCTATTCAGGACCTTACTTCAGTGTGTAATTGGAGCCCTGTCAGTATGTGCCACACAACTGAGGGCCAGATCAGACCGTGCCTTGGCAGGATGTCACATCACCATGTGACGGCGACCCTTTGCCGGCATCATCTGCCTCTCCTGTGACAGTGACACAGATTAAAACCCAAACCGCTACACCCTAGAATAACATTTTCAATTTGTTTCAGATTGGCTCTGAGGGAGATGCCAGGACAGGGATACTTTGCTGGTTGGTTGGCCAGCAGTGTGAGTACCTCCTCTACTCTGAATATTATGGCCATGCTGGCTGTATTACATCTCTGGGCTCTGTGATAAAAACTCACATGGCCAATTTGAGCAGGACTACAGTTACTGACTTGACACAAGGCCTTAGTGTCTGCCTACCTGCCACCGAGAGCCCTGATAAGTTTCCCTGAACCAGGCATAAAATAACTCAACATAATTAAAATGGTATTTACACTTGTAGTTTTGCATTTATTCAAACTATTCACCAAAATGTACTATGTACAGTCATTGTACCAAACAACATTCTAAGTAGAAAAGTTTGTAGCTATTAATAGTAGCTTTTTGCTACTATCCAACCATTAGTATGCCGCTTGCATTGGTTGCTTAATTGCCGGTACACTGTGCTCTTTATATCTGATCTGCTTCTCTTTTTACCATCCATGCTCTTTAAGACCTTAGCCACCTCCAATGAGAAGTTGCTGTGCTGAATACTGAGTCCATTCCCTGCTGAAATGTGACACATTAACAACGGTCTGTCTAGGCTCCGCAAGAGAACTACAAGCAGAGTCCCAATGTACGAGTGGCGCAGCCGTCTAAGGCAATGAATCTCAGTGCAAGAGTTGTCACTCTGGTTCGAATCCAGGCTGTATCACCTCTGGCCATGATTGGGAGTCCCATAGGGCGGCGCAGAATTGGCCCAGCGAGTAGGCCGTCATTGTAAATAAGAATTTGTTCTTAACTGACTTGCAAAATAAATGAATACAAATGTACATCGAGTCTGTCTTCCTTGAATCCGTGATAAAAATCTGTCACCTGTGTCTTGGAAATATCTCAGTAGGCTATTTTGTAACAGGTTGCTAGTGTAATTGTGTTTTACACATGTGTTACTGAAAACAGTTTGTATTTTTTGTTATTCTACAACAGTCCCCCTCCCTACTGATATTCCATTATTGACTATGTGCTGTAGGCATCTGGCAGTAGTAGAGGTTCTTCACTGTGGTTTGTTTTTCACAGTCCAATCATTCAAGCATTGCATTTGGCTGTTATGGGCTTGAGGTTAAATGCAGAGTAAAATCCCCTAACAGCAAATCAACACTACAATTTAACTTTTGATTTGCAACACACAGTAAGAGAAATGGCTCCCCAGCAGCAAGTCTTCAGCTTCTTTGCTGAAAGCATATGCACCAGGAACTGATGAGATTCAGTTGCCAGCACATGCCAGGCAGGTCAAACCTCATTTCACTGATTGGTCATTAATCATTAATGTCATATTTGTATTGCTATTTAATAGATATCACCCTAGTAGATAGCTTGGAATTAGGTTCAACATATGGAATTGTCATGATTGCTTCTTACAGTGTGTGTCATGTAAGAACATAGATCATTATGCAGTTCTAGAAAATGGCAATGTAAAACAACTGGAAATTCATATTTGGTAAACGTTCATATCTAATAAACATTCAAATTCCTTGTTTGGAATTGAAAGGTTGATTTGAAAATAAATGGAAAAGGAAGGTTGATTTTTGCATTATGCAGCAATAATGGTTGTAAAGATGCAGTGGGGTAATAGATAATATATTCATAGTGTATGCAGCTACTTGTTGGACCTGTCATTGGTATGCAGTCCGAGATGCATTAATGAATTATTATTACGGCTGGGCACATTCTCCCCTTCCCGAGACAAGCACCAAAAGTTGTAACATTTAATTAAGACGAGCAAGGTTCTGCATTGCCTTTTGGGGAACGAGTGCCAGGCTTACCCCCAATTGCTCTGAGTAATTTAGCAACTGCAGGCACTATTACAAACTTAAATCCTGTTTTATAACCATCCAACCATTTTAGCTTTCTCTTCTAACAAATGTAAATACTTGAAACAGCTTGGCAAATCTCAGGAGAATAACATGTTGTATGAATGTTCAAAACGTAACTGTTGAGTCTTACTCTACCCACACAATATTATAAACAAAATGTGTCCCAGTGATATTTTTTGTCATGGTCTGGAAAGCGGCCTAGATGTTTTCAAAGGCATGTAGATATTATTAGATTTTGTGGTCCCTAGAATATGATTTATTTCAACTCTTTGCTGTGGTGGTATGTGTTACAGTCTATGAAGGGCGATGTGGAGTTACGATACCGGATATGCAAAAGAAAAAAGATGGAAAGGAAAAAAGGCATAGATTACCATCATTACGTTTTAATGAGTTTCTGCATATCTGCACTGCTCAAAGAAACCCATTTGAAACAGCACCACTTTTTATTTAGATCCATTGCATAATCATTTCAGTTTATTGCATCTTTGGCTATTTACAATCGTTAATATGAATATGAAAAATGTCCTTCTCCTTTTCTGTCCTTCTCCCAGGGGATAAACTAAGCAGTCGTCAATATGATCCAAAGTCGATCTGAATTGTCTCCCCCCCCCCCCCCTTTGAGAGATCTTTGGCCAGCCAGCAACTAGTGTCTGCCAAAGTCCCCTTAGAGGAATGTTATAGACAGTCTACCCGACTCTTGTGAGCTAGAGGTCCTCGAGGGAGAAAGGAAGTGCCTTCCCTGGGTGTGAATCATAGACCTGTCACTGTCAGAGGGGTGAAGAGAAGACATGTCTTGTTTGGGACTAAAGTTCAGTGAGTGCCTCCGTGTCAGATCCTCTCAGGTCATCAGCTTGTCAAGACACGATATCATCAAACAGGAGTCTGACATGTAAACAACGAGAGGTATGGGAACCCTTTGGGCAGGAGCTTTGTTTTCATGTTGTATGGTTTCATGTTGTATGGTTTCATGTTGTATGGTTTCATGTTGTATGGTTTCATGTTGTATGTTTTCATGTTGTATGTTTTTTGATGGTTTCATGTTTTATGGTTTCATGTTGTATGTTTTCATGCTTTATGGTTTCATGTTGTATGGTTTCATGTTGTATGGTTTCATGTTGTATGTTTTCATGTTGTATGTTTTTTGATGTTGTATGTTGTATGGTTTCATGTTGTATGGTTTCATGTTGTATGGTTTCATGTTGTATGTTTTCATGTTGTATGTTTTCATGTTGTATGGTTTCATGTTGTATGGTTTCATGTTGTATGTTTTCATGTTGTATGGTTTCATGTTGTATGTTTTCATGTTGTATGGTTTCATGTTGTATGGTTTCATGTTGTATGTTTTCATGTTGTATGGTTTCATGTTGTATGTTTTCATGTTGTATGGTTTCATGTTGTATGGTTTCATGTTGTATGGTTTCATGTTGTATGTTTTCATGTTGTATGGTTTCATGTTGTATGGTTTCATGTTGTATGGTTTCATGGAAAATCCAGCTGCGTGATCAAATGGATCCTTGCCATTACTGTGCATTGATTAGACTTGATGTTCCATTCATGCTGATGTAATATTAGTGCCTTTAGAGGTTGGCTGTCAGCTTATTATATCATCTCTTGAAGATATATTTTCATACAACAGCATAACCATATGTTGAATTGCTGATTCTCTTCAGATAACACATCACTTTATCATTCTCCACTTGAGTACTCACTGTCTTTTATTATTTGATTCCTGTTAGTAAACAGGGCAGAAAGAACTGCCATTATGTATTTGTCAAACCCCAGAGGCTATGTATGGGAATTTCAAGCAGGTTTGCTGGTATCTCCCATATAAACCATTTATTAACAATTATATGATCAACTAAAACAGAACTTGCAATTCACTCTCCTCTATGGTAATTCTGAGGATATTGAAGGTCCTAAAATGGCCTCAAATGTTTGACTTCCCATGGGATTATTCTGGTATGCTCAGAAGAAAGTGATATGGGCCAAGAACATTGAGATTCTGATTTCCAACACCATTATTTTTCCACCCAGTCTGTCTCCTTTTCCACCTCTTTCTGGTTTACTGAACATTTTGACCTGTCTAATGATATCTGCTACTACTCCGTATCTAAAGTTTTCCTGCCTACTCATGCTGGGATTTGAGTCCCAGGGAACCAGAGCTACTGATGTCTGTCTGAAGGTAGGGCCACCATCTGGCCCATTGAGATTCCACCATAGAGCTACAGCCACAACACTAATGGTGCTACAGAAATCAGCTGAAAGATTCACATTCAAACTGAATTAGAATGCAGCTTCACATTTCTGTATCATTTCCTTATTTATATCAAATTCTAGTAACGTCCCTGAGTAGATTTCGAGGCAGTCTTATATGAATGTGTGTATCACCTGTTGTCTCACAATGTGATACACACCAACAATCACTAGCCTTCAATTGCACACACTACATCTTAAAACATTACAATATGTATGTATGTTCCCTTAAAAAGTTACAGTATCCGTACGATAGGAATAAAAACATTTGACAAGGCTATTTATGTTTGTGTTTATTGGACAACATGCTCCCAGACATCACTTTTATAAATGTATATTTGATGTGGTGATGGGTACATACTGTATGTGCATTTACATTTATTTACCTTTTAGTCATTTAGCAGACGCTCTTATCCAGAGCGACTTACAGGAGCAATTAGGGATAAGTGCCTTGCTCAAGGGCACATTGGCAGATTTTTCATGTAGTCAGCTCAGGGATTCAAACCCCTTACTGGTCCAACACTCTTAACCGCTAGGCTACCTACCGCCTCTGCATCTAAAGAGCATAGGAAGAGTTTACTGATGATAACCAAAGGCGACATTAGACAGTTCTAGGACACCTAAAGGTTCACGTTAGGGATAATTTCCATTCACCATATACAGTTGAAGTCATAAGTTTACATGCACCTTAGCCAAATACATTTAAACTCAGTTTTTCACAATTCCTGACATGTAATACTAGTAAAATTTCCCTGTCATATGTCAGTTAGGATCACCACTTTATTTTAAGAATGTGAAATGTCAGAATAACAGTAGAGAGAGTGATTTATTTCAACTTTTTTCCTTTCATCACATTCCCAGTGGGTCAGAACTTTACATACACTCAATTAGTATTTGGTAGCATTGCCTTTAAATTGTTTAACTTGGGTCAAACGTTTCAGGTAGCTTTCCATAAGCTTCCCACATTCCTCCTGACAGAGCTGGTGTAACTGAGTCAGGTTTGTAGGCCTCCTTGCTTGCACACACTTTGTCAGTTCTGCCCACAATTTTTCTATGGGATTGAGGTCAGGGCTTTGAGATGGCCACTCCAATACCTTGACTTTGTTGTCCTTAAGCCATTTTGCCACAACTTTGGAAGTATGCTTGGGGTCATTGTCCATTTGGAAGACCCATTTGCGACCAAGCTTTAACTTCCTGACTGATGTCTTGAGATGTTGCTTCAATATATCCACATAATTTTCCTACCTCATGATGCCATCTATTTTGTGAAGTGCACCAGTCCCTCATGCAGCAAAGCACCTACACAACATGATGCTGCCACCCCCGTGCTTCACGGTTGGGATGGTGTTCTTCGGCTTGCAAGCCTCCTCCTTTTTCTTCCAAACATAACGATGGTCATTATGGCCAAACAGTTCTACTTTGTTTCATCAGACCAGAGGACATTTCTCCAAAAAGTACGATATTTGTCCCCATGTGCAGTTGCAAACCATAGTCTGGCTTTTTGTGGCGGTTTTGGAGCAGTGGCTTCTCCCTTTCTGAGCGGCCTTTCATGTTATGTCGATATAGGACTCGTTTTACTGTGGATGTAGATACTTTTGTACCTGTTTCCTCCAGCATCTTCAAAAGGTCCTTTGCTGTTGTTCTGGGATTTATTTGCACGTTTCGCACCAAAGTACATTAATCTTTAGGAGACAGAACGCGTCTCCTTCCTGAGTGGAGTGACAGCTGCGTGGTCCCATGGTGTTAATACTTGCATACTATTGTTTGTACAGATGAACGTGGTTCTTTCAAGCGTTTGGAAATTGCTCCCAATGATGAACCAGACTTCTGGAGGTATGCAATTTTTTTCTGAGGTCTTGACTGATTTCTTTTGATTTTTCCCATGATGTCAAGCAAAGAGGCACTGAGTTTGAACGTAGGCCGTGAAATGCATCCACAGGTACACCTCCAATTGACTCAAATGATGTCAATTAGCCTATCAGAAGCTTCTAAAGCCATGACGTCATTTTATGGAATTTTCCAAGCTGTTTAAAGGCACAGGCACCTTAGTGTATGTACACTTCTGAACCACTGGAATTGTAATACGGTCAACAATAAGTGAAAGTGTCTGTAAACAATTGTTTGAAAAATTACTTGTGTCATGCACAAAGTAGATGTCCTAACCGACTTGATAAAACTATAGTTTGTTAACAAGAAATTTGTGGAGTGGTTGAAAAACGAGTTTTAATGACTCCAACCAAAGTGTATGTAAACGTCCGACTTCAACTGTACCTGTATATTGTGTTAATTTAAATTTGCAAGACATTCTTCTCTGACAAATACATTTGTTACAAGTTATTTTTCGATCAAGAATGGTTGGTCCATAAAATATATTATTCTGAAATGATTGATATGTGGATTTCCTCCTGTGTTTGACACAAAGTATCAGAGCTGCACTATGTTTGACTTGATGACAATCACAGTCACATATAGAGAACCAAACTGCTACATATGACACATTGAGGGATACGAGTAAAACATCTGATCAGCTCTCAACAAACTGTACATAAACAGATTCTCCTCAATAATTCAATGTAACATTGTTCATATGCAATATCATTGCTTTAATATTTTTGTATGTATTGTCTATTACACTGGCTATTTCACATTTGCACAAATGCGTGTAGTCATATAGTTATTTCTCATATACACTGATTGTACATAACATTAATTAAGAACACCTGCTCTTTCCATGACATATAGACTGACCAGGTGAAAGCTATGATCCCTTATTGATGTCACTTGATAAATCCACTTCAATCGGTGTAGATGAAGGGGGGAAGACAGGTTAAAGAAGGATTTTTAAGCCTTGAGACAATTATGACATGAATTGTGTGTGTGCCACTCAGAGTATGAATGGGCAAGACAATAGATTGAAGTGCCTTTGAACGTCAGGCGCATTGATGTGTGTTAAGAAATGCAATGCTGCTAGGTTTTTCACGCTTGACAGTGTATCAAGAAAAGTCCACCACCCAACGGATCCAGACAACTTGACACAACTATGGGAAGTGTTTTGTACACTGTAAATATGAACAGATAACCAAGCAAGATTTAGTCATCCTCAGCAAGGTAGAGGGTAATTCCACGTTAACAGAACGATGCTGAGACTCAGATGTTTCACTTTAAAATGTATATCAAACAAAAACCAATGATTGCAAAACATACAACGTTATGCTCAAGGACTACTTTTAACAAGTCTGAAAAGTTTCAGCATCACTCTTGTACCTTGGAATTGCCCTAGACTATTGCACAACCCATTATTCTTCACTTTACTTTATATAGTGTTATCTGGTATGTTATTATTCGTCATACAAAATATATAGCATTTCATCAAAATGATAATTTAATTCTTAATATACAGTACCAGTAAAAAGTTTGGACACAGCTACTCATTCAAGGTTTATTTTTTATTTTTTACATTTTAGAATAATAGTGAAGACATCAAAACTATGAAATAACACATATAAAATCATGTAGTAAGCAAAAAAGTTTTAAACAAATCAAAATATAGTTCAGATTCTTCAAAGTAGCCACCTTTTGCCTTGATGACAGCTTTGCACACTCTTGGCATTCTCTCAACCAGCTTCATGAGGAATGCTTTTCCAACAGTCTCGAAGGAGTTCCCACATATGCTAGGCACATGTGGTTCTGCTTTTTGTTCCCCTTGCGGTTCAACTCATCCCAAACCATCTTAATTGGATTGAGGTCGGGTGATTGTGGAGGCCAGGTCAACTGATGCAGCAATTAATCTCTCTCCATCTTGGTCAAATAGCCCTTACACAGCCTGGGGGTGTGTTTTGGGTCATTTTCCTGTTGAAAAACACATGATAGTCCCACTAAGTGCAAACCTGATGGGATGGCGTATTGCTGCAGAATGCTGTGGGAGCCATGCTGGTTAAGTGTGCCTTGAATTCTAAATAAATCACAGACAGTGTCACCAGCAAAGCACCCCCACACCATCACACCTCCTCCATGCTTCACGGTGGGAACCACACATGTAGAGATCATCGGTTCAACTACTCTGCGTCTCACAAAGACATGGCAGTTAGAACCAAAAATGTAACATTTGGACTCATCAGACCAAAGGACAGATTTCCACCAGTCTAATATCCATTGCTTGTGTTTCTTGGCCAAAGCAAGTCACTTCTTATCATTGGTGTCCTTTAGTAGTGGTTTCTTTGCTGCAATTCGACCATGAAGGCCTGATTCATGCAGTCTCCTCTGAACAGATGATGTTGAGATGTGTCTGTTACTTGAACTCTGTGAAGCATTTATTTGGGCTGCAATCTGAGGTGCAGTTAACTCTAATTAACTTGTCTTCTATCCTCTTCCTTTCCTGTGGCGGTCCTCATGAGATCCACTTTCATTATAGCGTTTGATAGTTTTTGCGACTACACTTGAAGAAACTTTCAAAGTTCTTGAAATTTTCCGCATTGACTGACCTTCATGTCTTAAAGTAATGATGGCTTGTGCTTTCTCTTTGCTTATTTGAGCTGTTCTTGCCATAATATGGACTTGGTCTTTTACCAAATAGGGCTATCTTCTGTATACCACCCCTACCTTGTCACAACACAACTGATTGGCTCAAACACATTAAGAAGGAAAGAAATTTTACAAATTAACTTTTACCCAGGCACACCTGTTAATTGAAATGCATTCCAGGTGACTACCTCATCAAGCTGGTTGAGAGAATGCTAAGAGTGTGCAATGCTGTCATCAAGGCAAAGGGTGGCTACTTTTTTTTGCAGAATCTCAAATATAAATACATTTTGTTTAACACTTTTTTGGGTTACTACATAATTCCATTTGTGTTGTTTCATTGTTTTGATGTCTACACTATTATTCTACAATGTAGAAAATAGTAAAAAATAAAGAAAAACCATTGAATGAGTAGGTGTGTCCAAACTTTTGACTGGTACTGTATGATAAACACTGATTCTTAAAAAGAAACATGACAAAAGAGTAATACGTCAAAATGAAGTAAATGGCCATTAACACATTAATTGTGTTAGAATGGTATTCCAGTTTCAGTAAACCTGGAAATCATACATTAGAACCCTGGTTTAAAAAAATATTGTATGTCTACATTCTTGATATCATCATCTTTGATATATCGTGTCTCTTCTTCCATTAAGAAAATATAACCAAGATAAAATCTAAACAATAGCTGAATGTTGTTTTGGTGGACCATGTCAACAGCCAAACAAAACAACATTGATATCCATGATATGTTTCAGTATCCTTCACAGCATACCGTAAAACCTGTTACTCACAGAACAGAAATATTTACAGAAAACTGTCATGTACCTTTTTGCAAGAACTATAATTTGCATAATAACTGTAATAAACACATCTGACTTTGAAGTACAACCACCACAGAGGAAGTACACAAATTGTATTACTTGGTATTATTTACATGTAATTTACACGTGCTGTGTGTTTAGAAGGAGAACTGGGGTGAGCCAGCAGTTGGAACAGTGGTTCAATAGCTTCGGATTGGCAGATCCATCCCATCTTAGGTTTGATAATGATAATTAATATTTTATGTGTTTAAGAAGTTCACCAAAATCATATTTCCCCATTTCCAATCTCATTCGCTTCTTATATCATTTTCTTTAGCGACTGCCATTGGCTACATGCTATGCAATGGCAGAATGTAAAAATGTAAATAGTAAAGTAAACTACAGATACCCCCCAAAAATACTTAAGTAGTACTTCAAATTATTTGTACTTATACTGAACAAAAATTTAAACGCAACAGGTAAATTGTTAGTCAATCAACTTTTGTGCACACATTTGTTAATATCCCAGTTAGTGAGCATTTCTCATTTGCCAAGATAATCCATCCACCTGACTGGTGTGGCATATCAATAAGCTGATTAAACAATATGAACATTACACAGGTGCACCTTGTGCTGGGGACAATACAAGGCCACTCTAAAATGTGCAGTTTTGTCACACAATACCATAGATGTCTCATGTTTTGAGGGAGCTTGCAATTGGCATGTTGATCATCATTTTAGAGAGCATGGCAGTACGTCCAACCGACCTCACAACCGCAGACCACGTGTAACCACGCCAGCCTAGGACCTCCACATCCGGCTTCTTCACCTGTGGGATCGTCGGCGACCAGCTGCCCGGACAGCCAATGAAACTGAGGAGTATTTCTGTCTGTAATAAAGCCCTTTTGTGAGGAAAAACTCATTCTGATTGGCTGGGCCTAGCTCCCCAGTGGGTGGGGAGCTCCCTATGCCCTCCCAGGCCCACCCATGGCTACACCCCTTGCCCAGTCATGTGAAATCCATAGATTAGGGGCTAATGAATTTATTTAAATTCACTGATTTCTTTATATGAACTGTAACTAGGTAAAATCATTAAAATTGTTGCATGTTGCTTTTATATTTTTGTTCAGTATAGTTCCACATCATCCAGCGGGACTGCAATAGAGAGAGTCAGCAGTTTAAGTTCCTTGGCATCCACATCACCGAGGACTTGACATGGACCGCTACACCACCACAACATCGCCTCTACTTCCTAAGGGGGCTGAAGAAATTTGGCATGCCACCCCGGGTCCTCTCCAGATACTTCTGCTGCACCATTGAGAGTGCCCTGACTGGTTGCATCACGGCCTGGTACGGGAATTGCTCCATCCACGACCGCAAGTCCCATGGTGAAGACGGCCCAGTTCATCACTGGGACCGTGTACCCACCCATCCAGGACATCTACTTGAAACGGTGCCTGTATTCTTATCTTTTATTATTTCTTATTGTTGTTGTATTGTCGAGAAGGAACTTGCAAGTTAGCATTTCGTTGGACGTGTATATGAATAGCATGTGTATCCTGTACACACGACCAATACATTTTGAAGCTTAAAACTAGTTACTTTACATCACTGAATGCCCATTCGTCCAGTTGACGGTTTTAGTAACGGGGTTCGGTCTATGCTCTGGCTCTAAATGGATCTCAGGACAGAATGGTAATTGAATGTACAAAACATTAAGGACACCTGCTCTTTCCATGACTGGCTGACCAGATGAATCCCAGGTGAAAACTATAATCCCTTATTGATGTCACTTGTTAAATCCACTTCAATCAGTGTAGATGAAGTGGGGGAGATAGGTTAAAGAAGGATATTTTAGCCTTGAGACAATTGAGACATGGATTGTGTGTGTGCCATTCAGAGGGTGCATGGGAAAGACAACATATTTAAGTGCCTATGAACTGGGTATGGTAGTTGGGGTCAGGTGCACCGGTTTGTGTCAAGAACTGCAACGCTACTGGGTTTTTCACAATCAACAGTTTCCAGTGTGTATCAAGAATTGTCCACCACTCAAAGGACATCCACCCAACTTGACACAACTGTGAGAAGCATTGGAGTCAACATAGGCCAGCATCCCTGTGGAACGCTTTTGACACCTTGTAGAGTCCATGCCCCAATGAATTGAGGCTGTTCTGGGGGTGCAACTTAATATATCGAAGGTATTCTTAATGTTTTGTACACTCAGTGTATGTCTCTGAATCAAAGAAAATCCATGTCATTTTGGTTCTTTTTTTCCAGTTTAATTTGTCTCTGCTTAGTCACTGGATTGAGTGTGAAAGGACAATGAAGAAAACTATTTTCCCCTCTGGTAGTGAAGGACTTTCTACTTCATACCTCTACGGAGCATCTGGTTAGCTGCAATAAGCATTACACTGATGATAAATGCAAAGGCAAAAGCACAAATCAGACTCTTCCGCACACAAGTGTGCTTCACCTGTTGTGTCGGGCTCGCTGTGAAGAGAGAGAGAAAAATAGAGAGACAATGACAGAGAGAGAAATTTATCAGGAAAACAGTACACAATACATTGTACTTCATCGATTACAAGCCTTCGTAAGACGGTAGCATGAATTTTGCTCATTAGAAATATTGCATAGCTGTATTTATCAGCAATGTGTTAAACATGATTGTGCTGGCTGAAGCTCTTACTGTCAATGTCCACTTGGCACACTTGGTTGTCCAGGTGGCTCTCTTCGGTCATGATGATGTTCTCGATGTCTTTCATGGTGAGATGGTCACAGAACGTGTCATACAGCAGCCTCTTCAGCTCATCTACCGTTAGCTTCGACATGTCACACTGGGGGATAGTACCAGACACAAACACTAGCTAGGTTTCCATCCAACAGGCGACAGATTTTCATGCGAATATCCAAAAATACACATCAAAAATATGCAAATGTTCCACCAGTGGTGTGTTTCCACCAAAGGTACTTGTTGCAGATAACAATCAGTGTGTGATGAGGTAATGCACACCAAAAAAGTCACGTTTTCATGTACCGAATAAAAACGCTGCTATATCGTGTCAAAAATGTTCCACACCACCAATAGTTTTATCACAAAAACTGTTGTGTTAAATAGCACATGCCTACTCTGGTCTTGGTACATGTGCTCTATCTATCAACAGATACAGTGCGGGTAGGCTAGTCTACATGATGAGATTATTGTGGATAAGAGCAACAATATTTTTTATTTGTCAAACAGCAGTAAAGCAACGATCATCATGTCACCAGAATAAGACCCTCAATATTTATTGTAAAGGAGCATTAAGCTCATCCACTTACACTTTCACCACCCTGTGAAGTTCATCTGTAGCCTAATAAACTGCATGCTCCCCGACGAGTCGTACTGGGAGGACCACACAACATTTCATCATGTGACTCCAAATTTACCTCGGGGAGCATTTCTATGTTAGACAATTATAAGAGGTGCAAGGGTTTCTATCTCTACACAGACACATGGATGTAAATCAGAGGAGGCTGGTGGGATGAGCTATAGGAGGACAGGCTCATTGTAATGTCTGGAATGGAATTAATGGATCTGTATCAAATACATCAAACACATGGAAACCACATGTTTGATTCTGTTCCATTTATTCCATTCCAGCCATTACAATGAGCCCATCCTCCTATAGCTCATCCTACCAGCCTCTTCTGATGTAAATTACTGTTATGAAGTTTAAAATCATGAACAGCCCCCTGACTATTATGACATCCAATGTCATGATCCAGTCATCACGGAGTGATGAAGAATTTAAACAATAAAGCAACTAAGAAAGTGTTTGTATTAATTGTCTGAACATTGCTCTGCACTACTCTCTCTCTCATGGAAAAATTGAATAGAAATGTGAATCTCAGGGGAACGATTGCAATGGCAATTAGGAATAAAATACGTGATTTCATAACCACAGTGGAATTGGCCTCTCTTTAATGACTCATTTAGCTCCTATCATGTTTTTATGGTAATTCTAATTAGACTGACTGTGGTTTATAATCACAAAAGCTTTAAAAGCCCTCAGGAAAATCATCTCACTCTGATGAGGAAATATTAAGCCATAATTAACTCTGAAAGAGAAAGAAGAGAATGAGACTGCACAGATGAGGCTTTTGATAGGGATACTAGTGATACTTTACCTTCCAAAATACAGAGTCAAAGTTTGCCCCGTGGAACTTATCAGGCATCCCAGCAGCAATAAGTTTTGGTCCAAGCAGTGCAACAAATTCGTCAAAGTCAACCTGGCCATCACCTGCAGGGACAGGAGAGGGGATATTTAGTCAATAGTTCTGTCAGCCAGACACTTTTACACATGTAATGGGGCCAATGGTTTATCTTGAATTATCCCAGTAAACCTCATTTAAAATTGCGTATGTTTGTAACTCACCATCAATGTCCAGCCTTTGGATAATAATCTCCAGCTCCACCTCATTAGGCATGTATCCCAGCGACCGCATGGCCACCCCCAACTCCTGCTTTGAGATGTAGCCATTTCCATCTCTGTCAAACACCTTGAAGGCCTCGCGGATCTCTGTGGGGAAATGGATGGTAGAAGGACTAGTGAGACTAGTCTGATATTCTATTTCTAATGCACTGATCATTTGTAGTTCACATTTCCCCGCCACACAACAGAGCTGTCCTGACCTCTCAAACCACTCATAGAGAACTGAATAGTCACTTCACCACTACCTACAAGTACAAATGACCTCTACCTATACCCCCCATAGCCTCGTTATTGTTATTATATTGTGTCATTTTTTACTTTAGTTTATTTGGTAAATATTTACTTAACTCTTCTTGAACTGCACTGTTGGTTAAGGGCTTGAAAGTAAGCATTTAACGGTCTACACTTGTTGTATTCGGCATGTGACAAATACAGTTTGATTTGATTTGATGTGTTAATTATGCTCAGACTCAGAGTTATGTGGCGTTGTGTTCACGTAAATAATGCTGACTGAGAAATATGTGGTCTTATGTTCATATCTTATTGCGGCTAGTTGGCTGAGTGTTTGTTTGCATCAAACAGCAGAGGGACTGACATTTTACATCTGTGATGCCAACTGTATCTCATTCACTTCAAACAGAATACTGTAGCACAAGAGGAGAGGCTACAAGCCTAATAGCAGTAGCTAGGGGTTAAGGAATAGTTTCCATACCAGATCTGGAGGGTTACAAATAAACAAAATGCTCATCAATATGGTAAGGGGCTTTATATGTTTGTTTGGATAAGGCTTGTAATATCCTTGACCTGGAGTTTACTTAGATACAGTGTATCACCAATGAGGTTTTGAGCCATCTTTCCAGGCTGGGTAAAAGACAACAGATCAGAATCAGCTAGTACAAACTGAGCATATTGTGCATACAGTCATAAGATTCCAGCACGTCAAACTTCAACAATACTGTGCTCAGATGAGGTATACCGCTTTCCTTTCACCTTAAATTAATTTCAAACGCTAAACTCAACCTGCGCATAATCCATGCAAATGCCACTTTAAATCCACATTTGGTGGTGAATAGTCCTTCCAGTGACAAAGAGGCTTTAAATATTGCACTTACCCAATTGTAACAAGACTCAAGGGGTTTGAAAATGACAAATTAAGTGGATAATGTGTTTCGAGGAACTGGTTTTTATATTCCCCTGCTGAATGTATAATCCAAGGAGGCTGTTACTTAAACAGTATAACAATTGAGTGGCTATTTATATTTAGTGAGTTGAGGCAAAGTCCAAAGGATTTGCAGATTTCACATACAAAGTATCCAATACATATTGTATTGTTATATGTATGGGATCTGAATTACAATATGCTAGTGAAGTAATTATCTGTAAAAAAAAACACAACTTCATTTTTTGACAGGGGAATTGCAATAGAAATAGCATGCAAACCAATTAGCCTATACTCAAATGACTTTTTTGTGATGAATAATTTGAGCACTTGTGTGCATGTGTTAACCTTCTGTTAAATGCAATTGATAAAAGGCATATCGGAACCTCTTTGGTGTACTGAATGCTGAAATAGATGTGTCCCTGTGTCTAATCTGTGGCCAGGGTCAGACTGACCCTACTGCTCTGGGACACAACAGCAGGATCAAGACAAATCACACAATACAATTACAGTGAGTGCTGTTATAACTGATATGTTTCCCAGAAAGCACATCAAAGGAAATCGTGATTAATGATTGAATGAATGAGAAAGTTGTTCAGCCTTCACATCCTGTGTATAATGGAGATTAATAAGGTTATCTCTTTCCGTACCAAGTAGTTTCATGGATGTCTCTAATCTTGGCAGTATTAGGAAGGTTGATACAAATACCAGGGCCTCAATGTAATAAACTGTTTCGGATAATAATTCAATTTTCACCACATCCATTCTAAAACTAAAAGCATTGTATTTGGAACAAAACACCCACTAAACCATAAACATCAACTAAACCTTGTAATAAATAATGTGGAAATTGAGCAAGTTGAGATGACTAAACTGCTTGGAGTAACTCTAGATTGTAAACTGTCATGGTCAAAACATATTGATGCAGTAGTAGCTTAGATGGGGAGAAGTCTGTCTATAATAAAGTGATGCTCTGCCTTCTTAACAACATTATCAACAAGGCAGGTCCTACAGGCCCTAGTTTTGTCACACCTGGACTACTGTTCAGTCATGTGGTCAGGTGCCACAAAAAAGGACTAAGGAAAATTGCAATTGGCTCAGAACAGGGCAGCACAGCTGGTCCTTGGATGTACACAGAGAGCTAATATTAATAATATGCATGTCAATCTCTCCTGGCTGAAAGTGGAGGAGAGATTGACTTCATCACTACTTGTATTTATTAGAGGTTGAATGTTGAATGCACCGAGCTGTCTGTCTACGCTACTGGCACACAGCTCAGACACCCATGCATAGCCTACAAGACATGTCACAAGAGGTCTCTTCACAGTCCCCAAGTCCAGAACAGACTATGGAAGGCACACAGTACTACATAGAGCCATGACTACATGTAACTCTACTCCACATCAAGTAACTGACGCAAGCAGTAAAATGTAATTTAAAAAATAAATACAAAAACACCTTATGGAACAGCGGGGACTGTAAAGCAACACAACATTGGTAGAGCATGAGGTCACAATGACCTGGCCATCAGACATCTTTCTGCCCCTCTCAATGCCTCACAATGGTCCTCTGTAGCTCAGTTGGTAGAGCATGGTGCTTGCAATGCCGGGGTTGTGGGTTTAATTCCTGGCATCACCCATGTAAAATGTATCACTGTAAGTTGCTTTAGAGAAAACAATCTACTTGATGGCTTATGATATTATTATAATAGCAACACGTCTTACTTCCTGATCAATGGGTGTGATTGAACAATTGTCTTCTAGCTCATACACTGCCAACTTTTACTGTTGATATACACTCATTGGCCAGTTTATTATGTACACACATCTAGTACACCCCTCCACTTGGGGCTCATGAGTGGCACAGCAGTCTGATGCACTGCATCTCAGTGCTAGAGGTGTCACTACAGACCTTGGTTCAATTCCAGACAGTATCACAACCTGGATGTGATTGGGAGTCCCATAGGGCAGCATACAATTGGCCCAGTGTTGTCCGGGTTAGGGTTTGGCCAGGGTAGGCTGTAATTGTAAATAAGAATTTGTTCTTAACTGATTTGCTTAGTTAAATAAAGGTCAGACCCCTCTTTGCCTCCAGAACAGCTGGAGGCTGCAGTGGCGTTCAAATGTTGCTCAGTTGGTATCAGCCTGTACACCAGCCAGGAAGGGGCCATTGGCTTATGCCAAATCCTTACTCTGCCATCAGCATGACACAACAGGAACTGAGATTCGTTGGACCAGGCAATGTTTTCCACTCCTCAATTGTCCAGTGTTGGGGATCGCGTGCCCACTGGAGCCCCTTCTTCTTGTCTTTAGCTGATAAGAGTGGAACCCTGTGTGGTCTTCTGCTGTAATAGCCAATCCGTGACTAAGACCATCGAGTTATGCGTTCCAAGATGCCGTTCTGTATACCACTGTTGTACTGCGCCCATTACTTGCCTGTTTGTGGCACACCTGTTAGCTTGCACGAATCTTGCCATTCTCCATTGAAGTCTCTCTTCAATGAGCTGTTTTTGCCCATAGGACTGCTGCTGACTTGATGTTTTTTGTTTGTCGCACCATTCTTGGTAAACCCTAGACACTGACATGCGTGAAAAGCCCAGGAGGCCGGCCGTTTCTGTTACACTGGAACCAGCGCGCCTGGCACCAACGATCATACCGCACTCAAAGTCACTTAGGCCCCTTGTTTTGCCCATTCTAACGTTCAATCGAACAGTAACTGAATGCTTCCATGCCTGTCTGCCTGCTTTATATAGCAAGCCAAGGCCACGTGACTCACTGTCTGTAGGAGCTAACCATTTTTGTGAATGGGGTGGTGTACCTAATAAACTGACAACATCAGGCTGATAAATGCAATGCCCCTTGGAGTGTTGTGGCTGTAGATACAGCCTCCAGTGACTGAGCGTTATTGGGGCAGCGATTATTCACTTTTTCACCTATTTGTTTTCTCTTTCAAAACAGCCATATTTTATATAAATGTTATGATATGTTAATTGTCAATTCTGAATATTACGATTCAGCTCCAAGTATATCTTGGCTCTCTAACAGATATCCTTAATATGAATGAGAGAGGTTGAAGGTCATAGATTCTTGAAGGTCGTAGTTTTAAGTCTTAGTCCTTGATTTAATGTCAAGGTTATGGCCACCAAATTGCTCCTATTCGAAGAAGAGTTGTACTTTAAAACCTTAGCTCCCTTGGCATATCATTTATTTTACATGTTCAGAACTTCTTCAAAGTCAGTCAAAACCTTAGTTTCCCACAGTTAGTTTAAAAATCCACAGTTAGTTAACAAATGAGTTAAATTCATGATCTGTTTCTTTGAGAATGGAATACTACAGAGCCTAGCTCGTCGCCTGCGTGCGCATGTCCATTTTCTTCAAAGTGCAGATATTTGACTGGAGTTGAATTCTCACGTCGACTATCATTATTTATGCTCACAATACACATCTGATCTGTAGAATTGCTGACATTCCTGAGCAGCGGCAGGACTCTGAACACACACCGAACAACGTTCCATTATTGAAGATATAAGTCAATTCCTTAATTTCCACCTGGTAGTCACTTTAAAAGATTCCAATCTAGAGGTGTATTAAAATCTCCTCAATCAATCTGCTCTGTAGAGCAGAAAGAAACCATCTCTGGTGTAGTGATCCCAGCCCTGAAAGGGGACCTCTACAGGGGTCTGTCTGCTCCGTTCCCCCTGAACAAAAGGTCACCTATGAGCCTGAGCCCTATTCCTCCCCAGTGCCTCAGGACCATAGTTTCCCTCTCTGAGGAGGACAGTTTTTTCTGCTTGTCTGTCTCACTCTGCAGGTAGGTCTTGTATGGGTGAAATAGCTCTATTCTGCATTGTCCCAATGTTTTCCCAACAAATGACTGACAACAATCAAACAAAAATGAAAAATCACAAGACTGTGTGGTTCCAACTGACTGACAATTACATTTGCTGAAGCTGGTGTCAGATATTCAATTTTAAGCGACATGCTCATCCATTTCATGAGAATTCTCTCTCTTTCAAAAGGCTTGTCTTTTTATCATAATATAGCTGAATTGGCACTGTGACATTGGTTCTGCATTCAGTGAGACTGCGGCTGAGAGAGAGAGAGAGAGAGAGAGAGAGAGAGAGAGAGAGAGAGATTGAGAGAGAGAGAGAGAGAGAGAGAGAGAGAGAGAGGGTTTCCAGAGATCCCTCGTCTTCAGATAGCTTACTGTGAGCCTGGAGCTCTCCAAGAAATTATCACAATCTCCAGTCATGACTTGATCTTTGTTATGACATTTTCAATAATTCAGCTTTAACAAATAACTAATCCCGGGTTATCTATTCAGCTTTACAGACTCAACAGGAAACTCTGATTCTTCTGATGTGCCAAGGCAATTGCGGTACAAGCTGTCTGCTACAGATTTAGGAACTTAATTTGACCTATATTGTTACAGCAAAATAATCCTGCAGCAACAGGATTTGAATGTTTAGTCCATAATGTTGCTTGATCAGTGGTTAGGCTATCAGCAGGTCAAAAGTAGGCTAAATGAAAAGTGTAATGCTGTTAATATAACCGTGCTTTAGAGTGGGTTTTCAGTGAATCTATGTAAATCACAAAGCCCATCTGCATTTCCTGCAGTGCAGGAACATTCTCAGCAACAAAAGAGTGATCAAATTAAGATTCTATATTGCTATATACCAGAGGTGGACTCTACATAGTAAGAGGTAAGGTGATGGAAACCCTCTTATAGTTCACTCTATTCTGGGACCCTGCAGATTCAACACTGTGGGAAAAGCCTTCCTGGTACTAATTTAAACAGCGGGTGAGTCCACGAGGACACCACAGCTTACCACATTCTCGGAATTGACCCACCTACATACAGTAGGGTAACAGTATTTGATGAGAACAGCACTGTATACTACTGTGTTCTAATTTGTTCAAACAATCTTCAAACAATGCCATGCCACTTTGTTTATAGCAACGCTTTCTCAATGAAATATAATTCTGATGATTCTTTCTATTGTGGGTACGTTCGTAAATTCACACTGGAGTGTAAGAGAGCGCTCAGAGTGCACTCTGGGCATTCGTAAATTCAGAGCTTTGTCAGATTGTCTGTTTGAACATTCAGAGCTTGCCGCTCTCTGAACATTTAGAGAGCACACTGGACGCTCTAACCAAAGAGTAGGGTTGATCCGAGCATTCTGACCTCACAACGGCAGTCAAGCACCCAAACTAACTGGCTAAAGTTAGCTAGCTTGCTGTCTACTTCTAGACATAAAATGAGAGAACACGTCAATGTGCTGCTGGCAACAATTTAATTGCGCTTCTTTTGCAGATGTTTACTGACACCGGTCATTTTCGATGGATGTTGAGCGTTCCTAAATTCATCAGTTATTCTGAGTTCTGGCACACTCAGAAGAGAGTGCTCTGAAATCGGATTAGATAGCCAGATGGAGTTAACGAACACACCCTATGTATGAACTCTATTATAGCCCAATTAGAGTCCAGTGTGTGTTCAACTGTGTGTTAGGTATTATGTGTAAATCAGCTGATGGGGACCATTGCTGCCATACAGAGGGTTATGGGTCTCTGTCAAATGTTAGCATTGTATCAAATGGAATAGCTAATTCATTTTCAGATTTACAGTAGTCAGAGACCTCATCTCTATATGAGGTGCTTATCTTCCCATTTGTAACCATGTATGAAGACAGATTTGCATACAAAGTGGAAAGTGATCTGAGTCATACAACAATGTCTTGTGTCTGGGGGATTCTCTGACATTCTGTGATCTATAAAGAACGTTTGTGAGCTCCGTCAGTTGTGAGTTGAGAAACAGGAAGAGAGGTGGAGACTGAGACATGGGATCTCACTCTAAGGAAATCAGTGCTCTGTGGTCTTATCTTGCTCGGCAGACTTGTTCAAGGGCTAGAACTGGCAGTCCTAAAATGCTTTCCTGACTATGCCATAGCTGTCGAGGTGCACTTGAATGAACCGTTTCAGTCGGATTATTTTGAGGTGTTGACTCTTGTTCGTAGGGAATATTGATTGGGAAGAATAACAAAAAGTGCCATTCGCTGTAATCCCCTTTAGTTCCCTGATGATGAATATAGTTACACCTCCTGACCACATATTTTAAAAAATATTTTCAATATATTTTTTAATGCATTATTTTGGTAATAATTATTCTGTCATATAGCAACTGTAACAATTTTGGTGAGAAAATGGTACATGATACAGTTATTATTATAGCACTTTGCAGAATCATCAAGGAGCACAAAGGTTTTTAATATTGAAACTTGGACAGTGCAGTATTACAGTGTAATCAGTCCCAGAAACCAGTCACCCGGCCAAAAGACAATTACTTTATAAGGCAGACAATAAAAGACATTTGAGATTGTCCGGCTATCTATTTGGTTAACTATTTAGCAGGCGGACTGAAGATGGAGGTGCAGAATGCCTCATGAGAAATTGCAATATTCATTATCTCTAAAACGGACCAAATAGTAGCACTACACCTGACCACATATTTAAAACGGATCCATTTGCTCGTGGGCAATAACATTCAAACTGGATAATAACCCTAAAAAACGTATAAGGACAGAGAAGTTAATTGATAAATATTACGAACGCATTGTCACGTCTACTCCCGCTCCAACGCTTAGGCGCTCAACGTCGCCGGTTTACTAACCACCGGTCCTAGCAACCCATCATTACACACACCTGGCAACTCTCATTACGCACACCAGTGCCCCATCATTAGGCACAACTGGACTTTATCAATACCTTGATTACTCCCCCTTTATTTAGCCCTCATTTGTCATCAGTCTATAGGTGTTATTAGTTGTCTCTCACGTTCAGTACGCTTCCCATGTTTGATGTTTTATATCTTCCCATGTTTTGGGATGTAGATGTGGCCCTCGTCAGGCTCTGGAAAGGGAAACTGCTTCTGCTACCTGCCCTCCAGAACGCATCTATGTCCCCACGGGGGTGAGGAATCGGCTGTTGACCTGGGCACATACATCCCTCGCCGCCGGACACCCAGATATCACCCACACCATCCAATCCCTCTCTGAGAAGTATTGGTGACCCACCTTGGCGCAGGACGTCACCCACTATGTCAACTCGTGGTCCCTATGTACCCAATCCAAATCTCCAGCAGGGAAACTACTTCCCCTTCCCGTGCCTCAGCAGCTTTGGTCACATCTGTCCATAGATTGTGTTGCTGATCTTCCCCCGTCTGATGGTTTCACCACTCTTATGGTTGTTGTGGACAGATTCTCCAAATCCTGCCATTTTATCCCTCTCTGTGGTCTTCCTACCGCTTTCCAGGTTGCTGAGGCGTTGTTCCAACAGGTTTTCTGGCACTATGGCCTTCTGGAGGACATCATCTCCGACCGTGGCCCCCAATTCACGGGTATGGAGAGCCTTCATGGAGAAGCTGGGGGTCACGGTTAGCCTCACATCCGTGTACCGGCCTCAGTCCAACGGCCAGGTGGAGAGGACCAACCAGGAGCTGGGAAGATTCCTTAGGAGTCAATGTCATGACCAGCAGGAGGAGTGGGTACGGTTCCTTCCCTGGGCGCAGTACGTCCAGAACTCACTTCGTCACTGCTCCACTGGGCTGTCTCCCTTCCAGTGCGTCCTGGGGTATCAGCCGGCCCTGGCCCCGTGGATTCAGAGCCTGACCGAAGCAGCAGATGAGTGGTTCGCATGCAGAGGAGGTTTGGACTGCTGACGTCGTGGGGGTCGACTGCAGTACCTGGTGGACTGGGAGTGGTACGGTCCAGAAGAGTGGTGTTGGGTTCCAGTGGACGACATTCTAGATCCCAACATAATTTGAGATTTCCACCCTTGCCATCCAGATCGGCCCACCCCTCGCCCTCTGGGGGTCAGGGGGTGGGGTTACTGTCACATCTACTCCCGCTTCACCACTCCGGTGCTCAACGTCGCCGGTTTACCAACCACTAACCATCAGTCTTAGGTGTTATTGGTTGTTTCTCACGTTCAGTACGCTTCCCATGTTTGTTCTTTTGTATCAGTTCTGTATTAAACTCACCTTCTGCACCTGCTTTTGGACTCCCAGCGTATTCGTTACATGCAGTCGAGGTCAAAACATGTCAAAGAGGAACCAGGGGAAAAAATGAAGAACCAAACTCCAAGAGAAAACAACGCGATTCCTCGACAGACACCACCTGGTACGGTAAGAGTGGAAACCAACCTGCTAAAATCAAGAAATTATAAATTGGGAGAATTTGAACTTGTCAGTAAAAACATAAAGGAGAACGAGTGACGAAAAAGCAGCGACAATGGAGAAAGAAACAAACAAGCTAAAAGGTACAGTCAATACTATTGAATCTGATGTTAATGAACTTAAAAAGGAGAACATGTTTCTAAGAGAAGCCTTACATGGAATACAGACTAGATCCATGCGAGAAAATCTGGTGCTTAAAGAAAATGAGGGTGAAAGATCCTGAAAGTATGGGGAAAGAATTTATCCTTGAAGCGCTACAGATCCCATGTGATACTGTTGACAAAATCAAGCCTCACAAAAAAAGATTACAGTTTTAAAACTGCAGTAAAATTGCAGTAACTGCAGTCGACTGTAGTGTTTCGGACGCAGTAATTGCAGAATAACTGCACTGAATAACTGCACAGTTCTACTGCACTCTAACTGCAGTTATACTGCAAAATTACTGCAGTAAAGAAACCTTTGTTATTTGGATAAAATATTTGCAGCACACTGAAGTTAGACTGCACTCTAACTGCATTTATACTGCAGTGTACTGCAGTTATACAGCACTCTGACTGCAAACCTTTTTCGAACGCGTACACCGTTTTGGATAGAGAGGACAACAATATGAGTGCCCAATCGTTGCCAAATTTGCATTCTTAAATATAAAATAATGGTTAAAAGCCTGGGCAAAAAACTCACTGGCACGAAAATAGGAATGAATGATCAGTTCCTGAAGGAAATTGCAGAACGGCGCAAAGTTCTGTACCCAGTATTCAAGGTGAATAGACTTATAGGGAAATGTGTAGCTCTCGTAGCCGATAAACTGTACATTGATAACCAATTGTTCCGAGACACCAAGACTACTCCATGGCTATTCCAAATAATACAAAGTTCGAAAAGAGGAGTTGAATATCAAGGAAAAAACGGAAAACAAGAAAATACAACAATTGATAAAGAAATAAACTACAAATACACTATATCATTCAAGGTAGCATGTTGTAAAATAATTTGTATTCGACTTTCTATTCGTATTATTTATAAAAAGATTTTAAAAAATAGCATTAGAAGAAAGGATAATTATTGAAATAATACATATTTCAAATATAATGAACTGGAACACAAAAGTATTTAGAAGCCCAAAATTAGGTAGGAATCAACATGGTAGAGATAAATAAAAAAAACACAGCTAACAGAGGACATAGAAGGCACAGTATGTGGGTATGTGCGGGTGTATTGTGATGGAAGATGGAGTATATGTTTATGCGGTATAGGTTTTTGGAAAAGTCTGGAGTTAAGTGAGTGAAAAAGGAAAATTGTTGCAAATGCCAGAGCCCATGTGTGTCTGCGAGCAGGAGTAGTGACAGAGAGAGCTTTCAATTTTGTGCAGATATGGGATATACATTTTAAAATAGATTATAAATATAGTTTATTTATTTATTTTCTTATCATGACGGAGCAGTCCCCGACCCTGTCCCCTAGACACCCACCTGAGTGACCCACACACTAAGGAGAAATCCTTATCTGTTTTATAGGCCTACTGCAAGTAGCCTATATGCAGCCAAGACAGAAAGATAAACGCGGTCAGAGACCCACTAAAGTAGCACTGCCTGGCAGACTCGGACTCCACTAAAGCCAAAGCCCCTGGATATGTGAGCATAATTTACAAGGAATTTTTCAAAGGTGCTAATGAGAACCTTGATGACCTTGTACCTAGCTGGTGGGGATTCCGGTGGGATGCCCCCACACAGGTAGTAGCGGTACTGGCTACACTAGCTGCAATAACCCATGGGGAGGGGGTCACAATCAGAGAGGGGGCAAATGATTGTGGCCCTGGTGGGACAAAATAATCAAAAGGTCTGACTGCACAGAGATGCTTGGTAAAATGGTCACAACGGGGGACCAGTGTGTGTGTGTTTCAGGTTAGTGTATTTCAGGGTAGGGGTTGTATCTGAGCACCATCAGCTAAGGCTTGACATTGGTTAATCATATCTCCCCATTCTTGCTCAATTTTGCGTGCCTTCTCAAACAGCTACAACTGTATATGCATTCGCACATTAAGCCTTCTCTTGAGTTGGGCTCACGTCTGAGCTTGTGGTTGTTTGAAGGGGAAGGGTGGTGTGTGTGTGTGTGTGTGTGTGTGTGTGTGTGTGTGTGTGTGTGTGTGTGTGTGTGTGTGTGTGTGTGTGTGTGTGTTAGAAAGGCAGGAACCTAGGAAGAAACCTAATGTGGAACCAGGCTCTGAGGGGTGGCTTCTGGCTGTGCCGGGTGGAGATTATGACAGTACATGGCCAAAACAATAATTGCTTGCCAAAAATGCAATTCTTTTAATGCCAATCCTGGTTATAGGTAACAATCCTGGTTATAGGTAACAATCCTTCATATAAATTGCCAACATTATTGCCAACATCATTACCATTAATTTATCAAGCCTACAAGCAGTGGCAATCCGTCTTTCAGGGCAGGTTTTTAGAAAATAATAAATAAATAAAATACTTTTTTGTTTTGTTTTTTTGGGGGGGGGCTTGCCTGTTTTGCATGTTATTGTGGAATTAATACGTGTCACATATCAGTTTGCAAACAATGTTCAAATAATATATACAGTATCATTGAGTTAATAAACCTGCATACAAACATGGTCTTTTTTTTGTTTTCTTGAGAAAGGCAGCTCCAAAATGCAGGTGTTTCAGCCTAGGTCAGTGCTTTCTGTGGTGGTTGGGAAAGCCAGCAGAAAATACGGAGTGTTACGCCGTGATTGGCTCAGTGTTCTGTCACTCATGTGGACTTTACGTCACTGCCAAGTGTAAGAGGAGACATTGAAAATTCTATCCCATCAGCTGCTGCCAACAAAGTGCCCATCCAAGAAGGCTCAAGGTCATTGGCCACAGATAAAAGGATGTCAAATCACTTTGATTGAACCGATCATGTTAACATCATACTTTCACAATGTTAGCTAGCAGTCATCATCATGAATCAAGTTGACAATCTACTTGCAAATCCTTTTAAATCCTTGTCATATGAAGAGAAATAAGGAAGAAAAATTATAGAAAAAACGTAGCGGTGATCATCGGCCATTGGACATAAATATGACACAACAAGTTGGAAATCCCAAATTCAACGAGTGGTTTGAAAGGAATCAGTGACAATGGCTGTGTGGTCCCAAATCTGGGATTAAGGGACTTTTTTCCAAGTTTAAAATGATAAACAATCAACATTGGCCATGCTGTCAATTATGTCCAGAATGTATTATTCCTGCCCAGGCGCAATTTAGATTTTGACCACTAGATGGCAGCAGTGTATGTGAAAAGTTTTAGACTGATCCAATGAAACATTGTATTTCTGTTCAAAATTGTGTATCAATACTGCCCAAATGTGCCTAATTGGTTATTTAATAACATTTCAAGTTCATAACTGTGCACTCTCCTCAAACAATAGCCTGGTATTATTTCACTGTAATAGCTACTGTAAATTTGACAGTGCAGTTAGATTAACAAGAATTGAAACTTTCTGTCCATATAAGATATGTCTATGTTCTGGGAAATGTTCTTGTTACTTACAACGTAATGCTAATCACATTAGCACACATTAGCTCAACCGTCCAGAGGGTGGGACACCGATCTGTAGAGATCCTTAAGAGGTTTTTAAAACCTCATCACACTACAAACTATCACCCTTCTGCACTTAAATAAATCATGAATATCATTGATATAATGGAACTAGTGGATATATGGAGGGTTAAATATCCTGAACTAGTGAGATATAAATGGTGGAGGCTCAATCAAGTTAGTAGTATTGAATACTTATGTCATTTTCGCTAGCACCAAAAGTTTTAAAAAAAGTGTTGACAGGAGACAGAATGCAGTTGGACCATCAAATATTTGGCATATACATTTCTCTTACAGAATGTCCAAGTGAGCGAGGATATTGGGAACTTTATCAACCCCTATTGGATGACAGCTTGTTTTTAACCAGGACAGAAGAATTTATAACTGGCTTTTTCTGACATAATATATTGTAGGTACAGCAGATCCCCTTACTGTATGGGACACTTTTAAATGTGCCTTTAGAGGCCATGCAATTCAATACTCATTTTTAAAACAAAAGCAATTTAAGTCAAAATAATTCATATTAAGAAAGGAAATAGAGGGACTAACAGTACAGATAGATACTAACCAAAACAGTACCATACAGGCACAGAATACGTTAGAGGAAAAACAAAAATAAATGGAAGAACTTATTCAAGAAAGATCAAGTGTAATATATTATAGTCTGGGGAAACTCCAGGGCTGGATGGCATACCAGTTGAGGTATACCAAACCTTTTTTGATGTACTCAGAAGACTGTTATTAGCATGTTTTTAACTACTATCAAAATGGTAGATTATCAGATACTCAACAAGAAGGTCTGATTTCATTATTACTGAAACAGGACCCAAGTGGTAAATATAAAGATCCAATCCATTTAAAAAAATCGGAGTCCCCTTACACTTCAGTGTTGTGATGCAAAAAAATATAGAAAAGTGCATAGCGCATAGAATTTTAAAAGTATTGTCGGATATTATTCATCCTAATCAGACAGGTTTTTTACATGGACGATACAGTACGATATAATATAAGACAAGTACTGGAAACAATAGAATGCTATGAAAAATCAGGAAAACCAGGCCTGTTATTCTTAGCGGACTTTGAAAATACTTTTGATAAAGTACGATTGAGATTTATATATAAATGCCTTGAATATTTAAATTTTGGTGAATCTCTTATACAATGGGTTCAAGTATAGCAGCCGTAGGTGTAAAGATAGTAAATAATGGGTACTTCACAGAAAGTATTAAACTGTCAAGAGGTGTGAGAGGAAGAAACAGTCGCAGACTGTTCTTTCTGCTACAGCACGGCAAGCCAAGTCTAGGTCCAAAAGGCTCCTTAACAGCTTCTACCCCCAAGCCATAAAACTGCTGAACAATTAATCAAATGGCCACCCAGACTATTTGCATTGACACCCCCACTCCCTTTGTTTTTACACCGCTGCTACTTGCTGTTTATTATCTACAGTATGCATAGTCATTTTACCCCTACCTAGATGTACAAATTACCCCGACTAACCTGTACAGGTTATAGCCTCATTATTGTTATTTTATTGTGTTATTTCTTTTCTTTTTTACTTTAGTTCATTTAGTAAATCTTTTCTTAACTCTATTTTCTTAAAACGGCATTGTTGGTTAAGGGTTTGTAAGTCGGCATTTCAAGGTAAGGTATTCGGTGCATGTGAGAAATAATATTTGATTTGATAAATAGGACTGTGGAATTATGTCACACATGCAGCTAACAAAAATATATGGAAATGTCTGCTCTACTCAAAATTACAACCAACTAATTGCAGCATTACCGCAAAAATGGAAGAAGCCAGTGGAAGGGGGAGAAAGTAGGGAACTTGTCTGAAGTAACATTTAGACCAAAATTGGGAAAGAAAATTGTGATAAATAAAAAAGTATACCAGTTTCATATTCAGGACCAAAAAATGTACAGCTGTTTGACAGCAAATGAATTGCTCAAAGCGATGATGGAATTTTAGGGCGAGACAGTTTGGCCAGATCTGGGGCCAGGGTGTCTAACCAAGAGCAGAAACAGAACATGGGGATTTAATTATCAGCACAAAAGACTGATCTGATTTTCATCTCTTTTTTGTTACAACAAAATCTCCATTGTTAACTTCCACGAAACTTATGAAAACACATTTATTCTAATTAATGTGTATCTTGTCATTGCAGGAACCACCAAATTGCCCTTTCAGACAGGAGGAAGGCTGCAATATTCTGGCAGGGTTTAGTTTTTTACCCAATGCCAGATCTCTTTAATGATCCGTCTGCTGAGATGCACCTATGTGAACTTTAGAATTTGGCTTTTCAAAATGAAAACATCCCTTATGAACTCAACTCCACAGTCCATTCTTCCTGGAGTAGTAGACAAAGCATTGTCTCCAGTTTATATTTGGTTCTATATTTATATTTGGGTTCTATAATCTCGTCACCCAGGACCAAATATCCTGTGCAAGACTAGGTTCTATATTACCCAAACCCATAGGTTCTCTATGATTTGCAACCTCTATAGCCAAACGAAGGTCAACTAGAACAGTGATGTGTCAATGCCGATCAATATTTAAGGTTTTTATTATTTTGTTGATTGTTTTAATTCCTATGTATTTAGTTCAATTTCAAATCTCCATGAACCACTTGTTTTCAGATTTCACAATGCAGCTTCTCTCATTGTTATCTGGTCCTTCCAAATAGTAGACACTCCTCCCTGCCCCATACCATCGCCTGCTGTCAATCATCAATGACCTTCATAAAAACAGTCAATGACATTAATATTTTCACTTTTAATTGGCAGCCGGGAGTCATGCTCATCATCAGCAGTCATCACATATTGTGAGTTCCAATGCCATACCATGTACACAGTGCACACCAATGGACCAAAATGCACCATTTCCTTTACTTCAGGGTTAGAGGACCCTCCCTCTAACGTCAGAATGGACATGCATTGTATTATAATGACTGTTGTTTTCTGGAAGTGTGAAGAAGTAAATAATTGGCAAAAATAGTTTTCTTCTATTTGGATTCTAAGTACTTGGTTTTCTGTGTTTCAAAATTGGAAAAAACAGACATACACAGATTATATTCAAATCAAATCCAACTCTATTTGTCACATGCCCCGAATACAACAGTGAAATGCTTACTTTCAAGCCCTTAATCAACAATGCAGTCCAAGAAAGAGTTAAGAAACATTTACCAAATAAACTAAAGTAAAAAACTAGCAAAAGTAACACAATAAATAACAATAAAGAGGCTATTTACAGGGAGTACCGGTACCGAGTCAATACGCGGGGTACAGGTTAGTCAAGGTAATTTGTACGTTTAGGTAGGGGTACGTTTTGAACACGTCGGCTTGTTTTAGCTACAGTACATCCTCTCAGGAAAATCTGATTGCATTTCCTAGGAAATTCTGGTGACATTTTTGGATTTATCCTGCTACACAGTTACACTTGGTGATATCCTCTTTCTCCTGATTCTATATGTCCCCTCCCTGCAGCACCAACGCATTAATGATAGGCAGTGGTTTGCGATCCATAGGTAACCGCTCTGTCCCGCTCCCCTGTATCCCGTTCCGGAGCTGACGATCCGAATCACGTTTTGCGCACACATTTTTGTTGTCACCCTCCCTTCACATTTCTCACTGTCAATCCTGAATGATAATTCTTCAGGTTTAACCGGTGAGACGTCCATGCAGAATCTGCATACCAACCATTTTATCTCAATCAGTTTCATGGGGATATGGATTTAGATCTTGTTGAGTTATATAGTGTTG
The DNA here is from genome assembly GCF_045791955.1 of Oncorhynchus clarkii lewisi. NCBI lineage: Eukaryota > Metazoa > Chordata > Actinopteri > Salmoniformes > Salmonidae > Oncorhynchus > Oncorhynchus clarkii. The sequence goes on from NC_092158.1 coordinate 22,436,375, forward strand.
TTTCGAAGCAGGCTACTTTGTTGTTTTGAATTGTGTAAAGTGACTGAATTTTAGGGCAGATGGTGTTAATAAACTGTAGCATAGCCTACCTGTGTTTTGTTTCAAAGCACATATTTTTGCCTAGTGGCATGGCTGTTGAGTTTCGGCTACATGAGAGAAAATTTTTACCATCATGCTGTAATCTCAATAAATTAGGTGGTGTTTTATTGTTTTACAGTGATCTTAGACTATGCTATTATATTCTGTTATTTTATGTAAAATACTATCATTATGTGATCTTGCAGAAATTGATTCAGCTTTGATATAACTTTATTAAATGAGCACCATTCGCCAGAGTCACTTGTTCTCTACGAATAGAGCAGAGACTGTGCGTAAATAGAATCCCAAACATGTGCAAAAGCTTCGGGAGCTTTAGCTGTCAGGAAGAAGGGTCCCGAATAGTAAGATCCGCAGCTACTCTGTTGATGATAAGTCATAACTTTACTGAATTAAATCAGAAAAGTTATTAGAGTAAACAGATAGATAAAGTCTGTGGATGCTGGGTGGCCTGTATAGGAAATAGCTTGCAGTAAGCAATATGCAGGGGCTTCAATACATATGAATCAGAATAATGGAGTGAATTGAGTGATTGCTGTGAGAGATATATCTGTATACACATCTTTACTCACAGGCAGTCTGAATCGCCCATGTTTGGCAAGATAGATTAATAAAGAAGGAATATTGAGAGTGCGAGAGAGAGAGAGAGAGAGATCATTAACTGCTTGACATAACTAAGATTTGGGACATGTAGGTCCAACAAGGCTTCTGTGAAACAGGATTGCATGAAGTCAATTTAAGTATAATTAAATACAGGAATAAAGTATCAGACAACGAATACAACAAAAAATGGAAGTACAAAGACCTGAATATTGGCTAGCAACATTCAAGCAATATTCAAACAAATATTGTGTAGCAACATTATAGCAACATTCAAACAACTATTGTCTAGCAACATTATAGCAACATTCAAACAACTATTGTCTAGGAGCATTCAAGCAACATTCAAACAAATATTGTCTAGCTATATTCAGCATGCTTTTCCAGGCCTGCAAGCCTTAGAATAATAATATTCATAGCACACACTCAGATTTGCATGCACACTAGCACCCATTCTCTTTGTCTGTCACATGCTGCAGGATGAAGGATTTAAATGATCAGGATTTCAGTTATTTTGCTAATGGTGGAACTACCATCAAAACAGGATCATTATTAACAACAATAACAACACTTTGGTGCCCACTGATGTGTCGCAACCCAATGTGGTGAAACGTTACACTACTTTGATCCCCCAATTTTAACAGTTGTGCACATGTAAGTTGTTTTATGTACAAATTAATGGGTCAAGAACATATGTTATACAACGGTTGGGTCTAATCTTGAATACTGATTGGTTATTAAAACCGCATTCCAGCTGGTGTCCTTTCCACAAGTTGCCACCGGCTAAATCTATGATGTTAAAATGCCCATTTACTCTGTGCAATCCACTCAACGCAATACACTGTCTCCCAGGCAATTTATATACTTGAGCTCCACTACAAAAAGCATCTAGACATTATCTCACATTTCTTTTGGACTAACATTTTGTATTCAACAGCAGAGATTTGCAAAATCCTTGCTGTCTGTCTCAGACTTTGGCAACATTGATTCAATATTCAAATTTGATCTCCTGCTGTCCCATAATAATGAATGTGTCGGGAGTCGGGACAAGACAGACAGGCAGGCAGCATTTCTCAGCCAGTCGAAATCATGAATCAACTGGCATCATTTCTACGGATATACAGTTGAAGTCGGAAGTTTACATACACCTTAGCCAAATACATTTAAACTCCGTTTTTCACAATCCCTGACATTTAATCCTAGTAACAATTCCATGTTTTAGGTCAGTTAGAATCACTACTTTATTTTAAGAATGTGAAATGTCAAAATAATAGTAGAGAGAATTATTTATTTCAGCTTTTATTTCTTTCATCACATTCTCAGTGGGTCAGAAGTTTACATACACTCAGTTAGTATTTGGTAGCATTGCCTTTAAATTGTTTAACTTGGGTCAAATGTTTCGGTAGCCTTCCACAAGATTCCCACAATAAATTGGGTGAATTTTGGCCCATTCCCCCTGACAGAGCTGGTGTAACTGAGTCAAGTTTGTAGGCCTCCTTGCTCGCACATGCTTTTTCAGTTCTGCCCACAGAATTTCTATAGGATTGAGGTCAGGTCTTTGTGATGGCCACTCCAATACCCTGACTTTGTTGTCCATAAGCCATTTTGCCACAACTTTGGAAGTATGCTTGGGGTCATTGTCCATTTGGAAGACCCATTTGTGACCAATTTTTTACTTCCTGACTGATGTCTTGAGATGTTGCTTCAATATATCCACTTCATTTTTCTTCCTCGTGATGATCTATTTTGTGAAGTGCTCCAATCCCTCCTGCAGCAAAGCACACCCACAACATGATGCTGCAAACCCTGTGCTTCACGGTTGGGATGGTGTTCTTCGGCTTGCAAGCCTCCCCCTTTTCCTCCAAACATAATGATGTTCTCTATGGCCAAAGAGTTCTATTTTTGTTTCATCAGACCAGAGGACATTTCTCCAAAATGTACGATCTCTCCTTCTGTGGCCTCCAACTGCTCTTAAATACAAGTAAAACTAAATGCATGCTCTTCAACCAATCGCTGCCTGCACCTGCCCGCCCGTCCAGCATCACTACTCTGGACGGATCTGACGTAGAATATGTACAGAACTACAAATACCTAGGTGTCTGGTTAGACTGTAAACTCTCCTTCCAGACTCACATCAAACATCTCCAATCCAAAGTTAAATCTAGAATTGGCTTCCTATTTCGCAAACAAATATTATTTTTGTAACCTTTATTTAACTAGGCAAATCAGTTAAGAACAAATTCTTATTTTCAATGACGGCCAAGGAACAGTGGGTTAACTGCCTGTTCAGGGGCAGAATGACAGATTTGTACCTTGTCAGCTTGGGGAATTGAACTTGCAACCTTTACTGTTACAAGTCCACCACTCTGACCACTAGGCTACCCCGCCACTCCTTCACGCATGCTGCCAAACATACCCTCGTAAAACTGACCATCCTACCGATCCTCGACTTCGGCGATGTCATTTACAAAATAGCCTCCAACACTCTACTCAATCAATTGGATGCAGTCTATCACAGTGCCATCCGTTTTGTCACCAAAGCCCCATATACTACCCACCACTGCGACCTGTACGCTATCGTTGGCTGGCCCTCGCTTCATACTCGTCGCCAAACCCACTGGCTCCAGGTCATCTACAAGACCCTGCTAGGTAAAGTCCACCCTTATCTCAGCTCGCTGGTCACCATAGCAGCACCCACCTGTAGCACGTGTTCCAGCAGGTACAGTATATCTCTCTGATCACCCCCAAAACCAATTCTTCCTTTAGCCGCCTCTCCTTCCAGTTCTCTGCTGCCAATGACTGGAACGAACTGCAAAAATCTCTGAAACTTGAAAAAACGTATCTCCCTCACTAGCTTTAAGCACCAGCTGTCAGAGCAGCTCACAGATTACTGCACCTGTACATAGCCCATCTATAATTTAGCCCAAACAACTACCTCCTCCCCTACTGTATTTATTTATTTATTTTGCTCCTTTGCATCCCATTATTTCTATCTCTACTTTGCACATTATTGCAAATCTGCAAATCTACCATTCCAGTGTTTCACTTGCTATATTGTATTTACTTAGCCACCATGGCCTTCTTTGCCTTTACCTCCCTTATCTCACCTAATTTGCTCACATTGTATATATACTTATTTTTCTACTGTATTATTGACTGTATGTTTGTTTTACTCCATGTGTAACTCTGTGTTGTATGTGTCGAACTGCTTTGCTTTATCTTGGCCAGGTCGCAATTCTAAATGAGAAATTGTTCTCAACTTGCCTACCTGGTTAAATAAAGGTGGGAAAAAAATGTGCAGTTGCAAACCGTAGTCTGGATTTTTTTATGACAGTTTTGGAGCAGTGGCTTCTTCCTTGCTGAGCGGCCTTTCAGGTTAAGTTGATATAGGACTCGTTTTACTGTGGATATAGATACTTTTGTACCTGTTTCCTCCAGCATCTTCACAACGTCCTTTGCTGTTGTTCTGGGATTGATTTGCACTTTTTGCACCAAAGTGCGTTCATCTCTAGGAGACAGAACGCATCTTCTTCCTGAGCGGTATGACACTGTGTGGTCCCATGGTGTTTATACTTGCGTACTATTGTTTGTACAGATGAACGTGATACCTTCAGGCGTTTGGAAATTGCTCCCAATGATGAACCAGACCTGTGGAGGTCTACATTTTTTTCTGAGGTCTTGGCTGATTTCTTTTGATTTTCCCATGATGTCAAGCAGAGGCACTGAATTTGAAGGTAGGCCTTGAATTTAGCTCATTGTTATGGATGTATCCAAATAAATGTCACTAGAATACAGCTTAAACAAATCTAAATGCGGCTAGTTTGTTGTTATTATAGTTGGCTAGCTAGCAAGCAAGGGATAAGAACGTTGCCAGCCAGTATGGCAATGGAACATTTAGAACTAACGACTGGGTCACATCCATAGATACTGAACAAATAGACTGAATGACTGTGTCGCGTCTCTAGCAACCCTAGATTTGTGTCGGGACTATATCTTGTGGAAAGATGAAATTGTATGAATAAATTCATCAAAATTAAGCTTTTAATGAAAATATGTCAATCATTATTTCAATATGTTTGGTAACCCATTGCATGAAAGGTATAATTCCCTCGAAGCCGGTGTTTGGAGGATATATTAGCACGGTTTGCCGGCGTTCAAATTCATCTCGGACCTAACAACACCCGTGCCAATATATCATTCAAACACCGGCTGCTCTGGCTTTATCACCAAAATAGAGAATATTACAGCAGGCCCAATAATGTGAGTACATTTACGTTGTAATTGCTGCTCTTGCTTGAGACCATTCTGGTGTCAAACATTTAGCCCCGTATCTGTGAGGCGCTCTCCAACTTGCTGACTCATTTTATGTGACTCATTTTATGGTCAAGTCTAAGGTCATTCTCTTACCCTGGCTGGATCGATCCGCCACATTTAGAATGGATTTAGGCAAGACATGAAACAATACAATGTAAGATTTTAATTTGAGACAGTTTTCTACAGCAGCAACAGCAATATAAATTATTATAGTTAATGGACATGTTTTTAGGGGTTGATACATTTTTTGTTGATACAATAATGGACATTTTTGTAGGGGTTAATCATTTTTTTACAAGTGCAAGTCAAGTCTGAAATTTCAAAGTGGAAATTACAAACTTCATAAGCATTTTTAAGCCTCAAATACACTATATGTTTGTATTTCCTGCTGTGCAGGAAATTCTCAACAACAAAAGCGTGATCAAATTAAGATCCTACATCTGTAGATATAACAATCATGACTCACCTTCCACCTCATCCTCAGGCAGGTTAATGGGGGTCCGGTATGACAGGATATCTGGAATAGTGCAAATTCCCCTGTACATCAACCTGGTGGTTCGCACTGGCATTCGCACTGGCATTTCTGCGAGGGAAAATCTGTGTCGCGATCTTCATAGGCTATAGCTCACTGTTTGCTGAACAAAACTTTACTATAGTGCACTTTGGAGAAAAAAAATCTCTTCAGGTTATGTCACTTGATATTTTCTGTTTTTTGGTGTAGCCTGTTGAGAAAACAGTAGCGGAATCGAAGCACGTGTAGTCCCCGACAAAGTGGCAGGTGTCTCTGCCTTTGGCTTCATGCATGTAATGGCTGGCTATACAACAAGAATTCTTGTGTACATATGTCACGCCAACTCTGCAATACAATTACCAAAGGATATAAGTGCTACATATAGTGCAGAAAGTTTATTATCAGGTGTAATTATATCTATGTTATTGTCTCAAATAATGATCCACCTAAGCATAGCGAATATCTGTGTTACACCAAAACCTCCAATTTGAAACCACATATTATATTCCGCATATCTGGGAATAAAATAATGATACAAAAAAACTATACATAAAAACACAACTTGTGAATTACAAATCCGAGTCAAGCGCAGATGAAGTATGCACCCGCTTTAAAATGCACGCCATTACATAATTGTGAGACTAAAGACTTCTATTTCGTGTTTGATAGGATTAGCTAGCATGCACATATTTTTGTGTTAAATCATAGATCAAGGTAGGCTAATGCCTTCCGTTTCCTCACACGTCCCTCTCCTGTTCCTTTATCTTCACTTCTTGAGACCAGTCGATACAACTGTAAATAACCATTAGCCAAAAACAGCTGCAACCAGTAGCTTATTGAACAGATTTTCATCGGTAAGGTTCTCAGTGAAATTAACACGTTTTTTTGGCGGCAAAAATAGACAAAAAAAATGTATAGCCTAACAACTAAATAACAGCAAAACTAAAAACAAGAGTTGTCATGGTATTCAATAGTCACTGGATTTCCTGGTCGACCCACTGTCTCTTTATTCTGATGGAGAAACACTCCGTGTGTAGGTTGATCCTTGAGCAGTCTGCTCTGCACACTGTTGTCTCATTTGGGTTCGCTCAATCCAAGCTCCCCACGGTTTCTAGTGATGACAACCCCATCCACCTCCCCTTTCACAGTAGACTTTATATATTATCTTATTGAACACAAAACGTGTCTCTCAAGGTTGACATTGATGACTGACTCTTTTTACTATTTAGTGATGCTTGAACATGATGGTCACTGTATATTGTACTAGGGCACGTAATGGTAAATGAATAGATGGACGTAGAGATAGAGAAATAATATTATAGTCTATCCATATAAATATATAGTTTTATGCTAAAGCTGTATATGGTAATACATATATATATGTTTTACTTGAAATGTGAAAGAGCTGATCCCGAGGAACAACAGGTGATCTTCAGTTTGACTTTTTTGGACGATAGCTACTGTGATAGGAAGGTCAAAGCTGCGCGCCGTAATACGATTCCAGCACCAAGGACAGCGCATTCTAACGTTCATGCACTTTACTGCCTCCTCTTCCTCATGTCAGTCTGACGTCGTGGCGCCAAACGCCTCTATCGTTTCCTTACGGAGTTCTTCAATATGTGATTTCAATTAAACATCACTCAATGAAGCATATCACTCAAGTCTGTAGATGAAACTAGAATTATTCACAATTTCAGTGTATGTGTGCGTGTGTGTGTATTTATTTTTATGTACTGCTTGTTTGTTGGCTGTGTGTCAGGATTCTTCACATAGTTGAATGAGAATCCTGTGGTGAGGGCTCTGAATGGTTTCTCTGGGCTGTTTTAGTGCTGGTTTGGCTGACAGGTCTATTCCTCTCTGGATGCTGGGGGATTGTCTCCCTCTGCTGCACCTGGGCCCCTCCCTGAGCCTCTGTCTGAGCACTGCCTGGGCTCTGACAGCAGCAGGCTTTATGAAAGTTGAATAACAGGCACCTCTCATTCCAAACCGATCCACAGTACAATGGATGTGATGGTTCAGACCCTGAGTCATCCTCTCAAACCCAGAAAGACAGGCTCAGCTTTAATGATTTTTCTAACACAATGCCCTGAGAAAGCCATGGTTTGATAATCACATCCAAAATGCCCCCACACTGCACAGTACGTGTCTTGTTTACAAAGGCATCCTTGCATGTTTGGTGAGTGAGTGCATCACCTTTAAATATGTATTGATTCTCAATGTCACAGCTGCCCTGCTAGGATAAAACATGCTGAAAACCTGTTGTTTATTCACTGTGTGGGCACCACACTGCATGAGCTTTTTTGTGTCTGTATGTTTGTGCGTGTCTATGTGTGAGGGAGGGAGTAGGTTTAGGGCAAACCAGAAAAGGTGCCCCTCAACAGCATACAAACCCTTGTGCACGGGCAGTACTAGAAGGTCAGACATCTATACAGCATTTGACGTCTAGAATACTTTTATCCATCAGCCAGCATGGGTTCATCTTTTGTTCATGTAAAATCTATAATGGTCTCAGACCATAGTTAGAGACCAAGACTTGAAAGAATCTGTCGATATAACCACTTACTGCTATTTTCATTTATTTCCTTGTTTGTACTACACACAGGTGAAACATAACACTCTGTCCCTCTTTGTAAGAGTAAACCAATGAACTTAGATCCCCTAAAACTTGTCAGTATCAATTTTAATAGTGTCAGAACTTCAATAGTGTGATAGAGGTCACAGTGAAATTATGTAGAGTCATGTTAAAACAACAGAAAGAACCCCATTTAAAATAACCTCTAGTGCTACTTATTCATTTGGTTTGCTTATGGCTGTTTCAGAGTGAACATATTAGACATAAAACATTCTGTGCTGGGAGAAAACCTCCATTAAGGGATTTCAGCCTCATCTTTATGCCTTGGCAGGGCAGATTAAGTACAAATGTTCTTAGTCAACCACTAGATGAGGGATCGGATTTGATGGCTTGAAATCATTTTGTTTGTTCATGTCTTTTGCCTAAAACTATCAACCTACCCAACTTCTGTACTGAGTGTTTGAAATGCACTGTGGCTCGTACTGGAAATGCTAGTTATCACATGGGAAAAGATTTCTTGTTGTAGGTTAAAGAAGTTTGAAAATGGATGAAGATGTCCCATATATTACATAAGATCATACACAACACACAACAAACTAATAGGAATTATTAGGTAAAATCTATTGGTTGTAAGTTTGTCATTTAACTATTCAGCACACACACGCACCCATAGCCAATGACAGAGCCAAAGATTTACGTCAGTTGTTACCAACAAATGCTCTGATGTGAATAAGAATGGCCTATATCTATTAGAGAAATAAATCAATGTGGACTCCATTCAATTTCTTTACACCTCCGTTGTTTTGGTAAATAGCTCATTGATGGAGGTTGAAGAAATTCCTGTAAAATACCTATTTGATGAGATTTTGTTAAAACCAGAAAAAAATCAGCTGTTAAACAAACAAACTCAAACAGATTTTCCCTCCATGAAAAACGCAATCTGTAAAACTAGCAGAGCAGAAAGAAGTCCCCCAAAATCTCATCAACGGGACATGCATTGCAACAGGTTCATGGCCGATTCTATTGGCAATATTGATTTCTTCTGTAATTGACTGGAGGACCCTCAATTCCAGAGTGTACACTTATCTGTCAGCGTGCATGTGATCCGAATGAAATCTGGTCCATTATCCAAGTAACACACCCCCAAGGCTTATCCCATGGCAGAGCATGTGACAAAACTCATCTTGAATTGGTCATGCCAGTACCCTTGTAGTGAGTAATATTTATCATATATGTATATACACAGTCTGAATCACAATTCAAGAAAATCTCTTCCACTGCACCATCATAACATTGTCATAGAAGTGGCACGACTGACCAAATACAGCCCTGTTTGAAGTAATTTGTTGACTGGCAAAACTACTACTACTTTTTTGTTGTAACATAATCCTGATATCCAATCCTGAATCAGCTTTTTGTTTACAACAAAAGTGAGAGAGAAAAAGTGAAAGTGGTTTTATTTGAGAAGATTTAAGAGACTTTTGTATTTTGGACTTTTATTTGCTTTGGTCTTTGTTTTCCCTCAGTCTGGATTAAACCATTAATAACCTGAGAGCAGATCATCTGAATTGATCATTCCAATTAGATTTCCCAAATGCACTTTTGCATATCTATGGGGCAATAATCATGATATTGCGGTGGGGTAGACACCAATGAATTTAATTTAGATTCTGATTTGTTTGTGTTGAACAAATGTTCCTCAGAATTATGATACCATTAAGCAGCATAATTAACATTCCTTAAATAAGCACAATGAAAAGCTACAGTATAATTTCCATTACTATTGTCTCGCTTTACACACAGAATTCTAACTCGCGGTTGTTGCTTGGGTGAATCTTGTGATCATCACCAGTTTAATCACCACTTTAAACAGTTAACCCACAGGATGTCTTGCTCTAACATTGCCAAGGAAGAAAAAGAATGCCAGGGTGTTCTTTTCCTGTGGCGCACTCAATTACTTCTGCCTAATTTCACCAAACAATAACATTTTGGGGTGACAAGGGGTTTCACCTGTAGTTATTATCAAGTTATTTGTTAGCTAAGTGCGAAGAGAAACCTTATACCTCCGTACTTATACATCACAACACAGAGTAAGGTGGTTTGGGACAACAGCCTACTAACTACAATCAGTCCATGTTTGTAATCAATGTGGCATATGCCTAACAACCAGCTTATGTATGCTCTTGATTTGCCTTGAGAGGAATGAGGCACAATGATGTTTGGATGCAATTGTATATATTTTGGACTTTATTTAAATAGGTGTTCTACTTTGAAATTATAATTTCTTGTCCAACCTGAACAATAACGTATACTCTTACAGAACCTGTCTTTCTAAGAAGAACTAATGATACAGTATGCACACAGCACATCAAAGAGCCTCTTTAATGACTCAGATATGCACTGAGAATGAAATCCAGGGCTTTCAGCTCAATTCTCTAAACCAAACAATCATCAGCAAGGAGATGTGCTTATTTTTCTTGCCCATTCAGTCTTTACTTTAGTATGGGAGAGTGGGACTATTTCTCACCGGGTAGGTTGTCACAGCGCTCATAATTAAACATCTTGAGAGTGCTGTCAGCATCGCAAAACTTTTTAGATAGAGACAACTTTCTGCTTTTCATGACCAAAGAAACATTTTTAATTGTTGTTGTTTATGTCTATACTGTCAAACTGTCATTAAATCACACAGGCAGCCAGTTTAATGAGATAAATGTGAAATGTAAGCTTCTGTAGGAATTCTCATGCCGAGCCATGAGAATAGACTCTTCAGGAAGTTTTGCATGAGCATTAGCTGTACATCTCATAGATACCGTCAGTCAACTGCACAAAAATTCACTTGCTTTGCCTCCAAGACTACTCAGAATAAGCTAACATGTTCATGAAGTGAGAGTAACATAGGTTCACCGTGTCTTCTTAGGAGAGGTTTTTCATGTGGAGTTCTGCACCTGTCAGCCAGTCAGGAGAAAAATATCCTCACCAAGAACATCTGATGCAGTATGCAAAAGAAGGCCACATGACACAAGTTGAAAAACAGATGATGTAATATAGGGCCTTGAGGTTTTTCTGGTGTTTTTTCCGATTGCTTCCCAGTTGAACGATGCTCTTCTGAATAAAAATCAAACAAAACTTTATTTGTCACATGCGCCGAATACAAGTGTAGACCTTACCTTGAAATGCTTACTTACAAGCCCTTAACCAACAGTGCAGTTCAAGAAGAGTTAAGAAAATATTTACCAAATAAACTAAAGTAAAACATAATAAAAAGTGAATAAAATAACAATAATGAGGCTATATACAGGGGGTATCGGTACCGAGTCAGTGTGCGGGGGTACAGGTTAGCTGCGGTAATTTGTACATGTAGGTAGGGGTGAAGGGTGTGGGGGTATTTGTAAATTTGTATTTATTATGGATCCCCATTAGCTGCTGCCAAAGCAGCAGCTACTCTTCCTGGGGTCCAGCAAAATTATGGCAGTTTATACCATTTTAAAACATTACAATACATTAACAGATTTCACAACACACTGTGTGCCCTCAGGCCCCTACTCCACCACTACCACATACAGTGGGGCAAAAAAGTATTGAGTCAGCCACCAAATTGTGCAAGTTCTCCCACTTCAAAAGATGAGAGAGGCCTGAAATTTTCATCATAGGTACACTTAAACTATGACAGACAAAAATAGAAAAAAAATCCAGAAAATCACATTGTAGGATTTAAAAAAAAATGTATTTGCAAATGATGGTGGAACCTTCTGGATGATAGCGGGGTGAACAGGCAGTGGCTCAGGTGGTTGTTGTCCTTGATGATCTTTTTGGCCTTCCTGTGACATCGGGTGCTATAGGTGTCCTAGAGGGCAGGTAGTTTTCCCCCAGTGATGCGTTGGGCAGACTGCACCTCCCTCTGGAGATCCCTGGGGTTGCGGGCGGTGCAGTTACCGTACCAGGCGGTGATACAAGCCGACAGGATGCTCTCAATTGTGCACCTGTAAAAGTATGTGAGGGTTTTAGGTGCCAAGACAAATTTCTTCAGCCTCCTGAGGTTGAAGAGGCTGTGTTGCGCCTTCTTCATCACACTGTCTGTGTGGGTGGACCATTTCAGGTCGTCAGTGATGTGTACTCCGTGGAACTTGAAGCTTTTCACCTGCTCCACTTCGGTCCCGTCGATGTGGATAGGGCTGTGCTCCCTCTGTATCAGCTCCTTTGCTTTGTTTACGTTGGGTGAGAGGTTATTTTCCTGGCACCACACTCCCAGGGCCCTCACCTCCTCCCTGTAGGCTGTCTCGTCATTGTTGGTAATCAAGCCTACTACTGTTGTGCCGTCTGCAAACTTGATGATTGAGTTGGAGGCGTGCATGGCCACGCAGTCATAGGTGAGCAGGGAGTATAGGAGGGGACTGAGCACGCATCCTTGTCGGGCTCCAGTGTTGAGGATCAGCAAAGCGGAGGTGTTGTTTCCTACCTTCACCACCTGGGGGCAACCTGTTAGGAAGTCCAGGACCCCGTTGCACAGGGTCGGGTTCAGACCCAGGGCCTTGAACTTAATGATGAGTTTGGAGGGTACTATGGTGTTGAATGCTGAGCTATAGTCAATTAACAGATTTCTTGGAAAGCTATTATTCTTGTGCAGATGGGATACGGCAGTGTGCAATGGCGATTGCATTGTCTGTGGATCTACTGGGGTGGTAAGCAAATTGTATTGGATCTAGGGTGTCAGGTAAGGTAGAGTTGATATGATCCTTGACTAGTCTCTCAAAGCAATTAGGCTCCAAGTTATAGAGCTGATTTGTATGAGCTGAGTCAATATTGGGGACAGAGGGTTTAACAATCTTCCTCTTCTCAAAGAAGTTTCTCTTGGTAGAAAAAAAATCACTCAAAGAGTCAAACAGACCCTCCAGCTTGAATAGGAAACAATTCATATGTCATCAAATGATGTTCTTCTTAAGCATTACTTTATGCAGCCCCTAAGCATGACTTAATGGGTGTCACGAGCAATAATGACACAGCAGTTTGTGGTGATGAATGATGCAGCAGTAAACCCTTGTGAGTCAGCCTACAGATGATCCTGTCATTGTTAGATTGACTATGGTGAAATTCTGACAGCATTATAGCCTTATAAACTCTAAACTTTGACAGCATGAGGTACAATACAGTAAGATTATTAATGGACGGTTGTAATCAAATGCAAATTATGGGTCAAACATGGCATTCATGTACATATTGATTTCAGATGATTCACTTGAAGGCCCAATTAAAACCAGTTTCTTCAGAGCAGAGTTTGTCGGTGGGAAAAGAGAAAGAACAGCCAATATTTGACCGACCGCCTCGTTTTGGTCTTACGTAGCAACATTTGAAATTATGTTATTTACATTAGATTAAAGTAGAGACTCAGAGCTAGAAAATGTTATATCATACACTACAGTTGAGGAACAATGGGAAAGTAATTCTGCTTTTAAAGTTGATAATCTTGTAACCACACTTTTGAGAAAATGGCCCTTTAATTTTTTGGTACACCTACCAGAGAGCTTTTCTTTGTCTACACCTATTCAGGATCGTTTACACCCTCTTTAGCACCACCCCTCTCTTTAATGATTCACACGTGAGCAAGGTAGTATAGTAAACAACCAAAGATTTCATGACTAAAAGTGGGGAAAGTAGTAGCCTACAATAAGCATAAACTCCAGCTAAAATTGACTTTATCTAGTCCTTAGCCAATATCATAATCGGACTTTGAGGCAGGTCATGTTGTTCTTCACATTACCGTCTCTGGTAAACACACACTATAGAAAATAAAACCAATGTTTATTTGTCACATGCACAGGATACAGAAGGTGTAAACTGTACAGTGAAATGGTTACTTGCATATTTACATAGTAGCAATATGAAAAATAGAAAGTGTCCAGATAAAAATATTGTATAAATATTATATAATTATTAGATGATTCTTACCCAGACACACATGTGTAAATTGGTGTGTCATGTGAAAGAAATGCTATAAGCACTCCGCAGCCACATCTACTGTACCACTGATTAACAAATAGTGTTTGCAGGAAAATATGTTTTTAAAAAAGGATGAAGATAAACAGTCAAAGGTTCTCTTTCAAAACCTTGTTTACTTGAGTGTCTGTGGAAGATTGTGGAAGATCTGAGTTTATGCTTGCAATATGTTGTTAAAGGATGTACATAGGCATTACAAGTTAGGGTGTTTAGGCAGAGGCGTTATCAAACATCACCAAGTGAGTGAGTGGGTACTGTATATTACTGAAGGTGTGAGACTGACCTTGAACTAACCTGCCATAAGGGACTCCAGCCGGCCTGGATCACTTTGTTCCTGATCCGATTACCCTGCAGTCCCTGTTACTGTAACTCAATCAGAGCCTAGGCCCAATGTTTGCCTGGAATACATCAACCTTTTCTACCCCTTTAGTAAAGATTGCCCATTAAGTTAATATACCTGTTGTATATCTGTTGGGAGTGGTCTTCATTTTAATTTACATGTGGATGTTAGCACCGCAACCATGCTGAAATGTAAATGTAATTAGTGTGAATGAAAACAAGCAAACACTCAATCAGAAGTTAACCCATAATATGATTACTATTTACACTATTCAGCCATATGATGCTTCAAGTGTGATCAACTGTATACTTGATTGTTGGATTGAATAGTTTATCAATGAGTTGATTGATTGATAGGCAGGGATATTGTATTTACTTAAAGGAGAGAGCGAGTGAAGGCATACTGCTGTTGCAGTTTTAACAAGGTGATTTGCAAGACAGAGTTGGACAACTCAAAAAGTGGCTAAATTACAGTAATGTCTCATCCTTTAGTCTGCTCTCACAGCCAACCATAGTTCAATTAGAAGATGTTGATGGAAGATATTCCCTACATGCATCAGTGGAGGCAGTATTAAAACCTCTACAGTATCGGTGTCCCTAAACCGGGACAGTTGTTGCTCATTATGCGATGACGTGACTAGAATGACGTTGTAAACAACAGGCAACTTTCCGGGACATAGACATGCCCTATATGGGCAGAAACCTTACATTTTTGTTAGTTTAACTGCAGTGTCAAATTTACAGTAGCTATTACAGCAAAAATACCATGCTATTGTTTGAGGATAGTGCACAACAACAAAACATTTATCATGGCAACTGGTTTTATACATTCACCTCTGAAGGTAAACAATGTATTTACATTCAGTAATCTTGATTTGTCATCCTGAGGGTCCCAGAGATACAGTGAGGGGAAAAAGTATTTGATTATTTGAACAGTGAGAGACAGAATAACAACAAAAAAATCCAGAAAAATGTATGTCAAAAATGTTATAAATTGATTAGCATTTTTTTGACAGTGGGCAAACGTACAAAATCAGCAGGGGATCAAATACTTTTCTCCCTCACTGTAAAATGAAGCATAGTTTTGTTTGATACAATCCATTTTTATATTCAAATGTAGGAACGGGTGTAATGGGAATTTAATCTTTGTGCTTTTCTTAGTGGCTGACTGAACGAATCCTCACTGTCAGTAGCTGCATTTTGGCAGTATGCCCAGACAATTTGGCAGGATGCCCAGACCTTGTTTTGAGAACGAAAGATCTCAGATTCAAGGTCTCAGCTTAGAGAGAAGAAGCATTGGTCGGTCACATGAATGAAACAAAACGGTAAAGATGAAGAACCAGGAGGACAAGGAAAGAGAGAATGGGAACAATAGGAGCTGATAGGAAAAATGCTGGTTAGCTTGAACGAACAAGACGAGCTGGCAACAAACAGACAGAGAACACAGGTGTAAATACACAGGGGATGATTGGGAAGATGGGCGACACCTGCAGAGGGGTGGAGACAAGCACAAGGACAGGTGAAACAGATCAGGGTGTGACAAAGGGAGATTACCGAGTGTGTTTGTTTGTGTTTGTTCATAAGTGAATGTGGATGTGAAAGTTGTGTACGGTTGTGAGTGTGGAAAGGACGTGCTAATCTGATTGAAATGTGGAAAATAAGATGATTGACTGAAATTTGGTTGTTAAGCTCATTGGAATTTTGATAAAAAATTATTGATTGAAATTTGGATGTTAAGAGATTGAAATGTGGATATTAAGCTGACTGTACAAAGTGAATGAGAGCTGTCAGGCAAATAGCTTCAGTGTGAAAGAGGATTACTAAGTGCGTGAAAAAATGGATACCCCAACCAGTTCTGTGCGAGCTGAGTTTAAAAAAAATAATGTCTGAGGTACAGGAAAATAAACAGTCACTCAATAGGGCTGGCTGACCTCTGACCTCTGTTCTGACTTCCTGATGAGGCCTGATCACCCTCACTAGAAAGACAGGAGACATTTTTTTTTTTTATGGGCTATGTAACAACTAATAATTAGGAAGAAGTTTATAGTTAATGAATGATCCTATGTGTGATTCGGACCACGAGAAGGACAGAGAGAGAGAGCTGTCTCTGTTCTATTTTACCATTACCTTATGGGATACAATTATTTCCTTATGGAGTTATCAAGAGATTATTTGATTTGTTATTCTAATTTGTTTATTTTTGATTTAACAGGCAGTGTTGTTGTTTTTTGGGGATGCATGAATTACAATGTGAGTCATGTGTCCAAGGGGGGAATTACCGGTCCCTGGGGCCCTTTGGTAAAAATGCAAATGTTTTTTCTTCACATGCCTGCCTGTAAAGGGAAAAAAGAGATGTTGGTAATGAATGACAATTACTCCAAATTAATTTAAGTTTTCCACCACCTTAGTGATAGATGTGTATTGCTGTTGTTTTCTTTTCTTTGTTTTTGTCTTGCTTCAATAACAAATCTCACCAGATTGGGTCTGCTGGATGGTCGGGATTTCTCCCTAAGGATTAGCCCTCTGACTGCCTGACCTGCAACCCTGCAGTGAGATTGCCGAGATGGTAGGGGAGTGTAAGCCAATTGGGGGGGGGGGGGGGGTTCAACTGTGTGTTGTTATTCTAAACTAAACTGTTGTTCTGGGCTGTCCTTATGGCGAAGGTGACCGGCTGAAAATGACAAAAATTACGGTCAGTATGGTCCTTCACCATTTCTACCGTGAGACCTGAGTCCAAGCCAGCAACCTGTACACAGCATCCAGTCGACACTATCAACTACCTTTTCTCTCATGCTTTTTATCTCAGGAGTGCAACATGGGTCCATGTGGAGTGAGCATGGAGAGAGATCCAGTCCTAACTTCTCTCATGCTACTGCTGTACTGGTAGGAAAACGAACAAGACATAATGGACTGTAAAGGACAGTGGCGGCTCAGGTGAGAGACATTATCAAGGGCCGTCCACTTTGAACATGTGCCATTAAAAGGACAAACTGACAAAAGGAATACCTACAGTGTATTTGGAAAGTATTCAGACCCCTTGACTTTTTCCACATTTTGTTACGTTTCAGCCTTAGTCTAAAATGGATTAAATAGTTTTCCCCTCATCAATCTACACACAATACCCATAATGACAAGGCAAAACAGGTTTTTAGAAATGTTTGAATATTTATCTTCTTTAAAAAAAAATCACATTTACATAAGTATTCAGACACTTTACTCAGTACTTTGTTGAAGCATCTTTGGCAGAGATTACAGCCTCGATTACAGCCTCGACGCAACAACATCAGCCATGCTGACCATGAATACGGGGGCTCCTCAGGGGTGTGCTTAGCAGGAGTCGGAACCAAAATTATTTTCCAATAGTTTCGTTCTGAACAGAACCACAATTTGTTTTGTTTCGTTCCACTGTTCCAACCAACAAAATAAAGTTTTTTATTTATTTATTTTTTACATTTATCTTCACCAATCAGTGAGGATAGAACAGGCAAGCTTGTTGTTTACATGCATGATGGACAGACAAGTGTCGTCTATAGCACAAGATGCAACTGAACATTTGTGGGTGGGGAGAGAGCGAGAGAGGGTGAGGAGGAGGCTTGTGGCGCTGGGCATCTTGTTATGACATGCATTATCTGTATTAGGTCCACAGAATCATACCTAGAAGGAGCTGCTTTCTATGGAGGAACTTTGAATGTCCTTTGACTTCGCTAGCTACCAAGTTAGTGTGTGCGGAGCGGTACCAGAATTAAAAATGTGAAAGCTAGGCCCATAGTATCCTTAAGTAGCATTGAAAAAGCGAATCCCTTCTTCTCTAGCTAATTAAAAATCTCTCTCCCTATTTTCTGAATCACTCTTGTAACGTCAGCCTATGTTTAGCCCTAACACGCACACACACTGGCAGAGATGTTAAACTTGCAGGCAATAGCTGGAAATTGTTTCTGAGTGACAGAATGAGGGCTTTGCATAGGCGCGTTGTTGCGTTTTTTTTGTGTGACTAGAAAGAAAATGCATGGAACATAATATAACGTTATTTACCGGTTCGACTGGGTGGCCTCGCACGACTCCATCATCAGGTTTTCAGACAACACGGCAGTTGTAGGACTGATCACCGGTGATGATGAGGCAGCCTATATGGAGGATATCAGAGACCTGGCAATGTGGTGCCAGGACAACAACCTCTCCTTCAACGTCAGCAAGACAAAGGAGCTGATCGTGGACTACAGGAAATCGAGGGGCGAGCAGGGGGCTGAAGTTGAGCAGGTGGAGAGTTTCAAGTTCCTCGGTGTCCACATCACTAAGGATTGAACATGGTCCACACACACCCACACAGTTGTGAAGAGGGCACGACAGCGCCTCTTCCCCCTCAGAAGGTTGCATCACCACTTGATACGGTAACTGCAAGGCTCCCCGACCGCAAGGCACTACAGAGTGTGGTGAGCACGGCCCAGTACATCACTGGGGCCGAGCTCCCTGCCATCCAGGACCTCTATATGAGGCAGTGTCAGAGGAAAGCCCCAAAAATGGTCAAAGACTCCCAAGATATAGACTTTCTTTCTGCTACCGCACGGCAAACAGTACCAGTGCACCAAGTCTGGAACCAACAGGACCCTGAACAGCTTCTACCCCCAAGCCATAAGTGTGCTAAACACGACTGCTAAATAGCTCATCAAATGGCTACCCACTTCTGCTACTGTCTATCATACATCCTATCACTTTTACCCTACCAATATGTACATAGCTACCTCAATTACTTCTACCCCCCTGCACACTGACTTGGTACTGGTACTCCCTGTATATAGCTATGTTATTTTTACTCGTTATTCTTGTTCACTGTGTATTTATTCCTCATGTCACCTCTTATATATTATATATATATTTTTTTATCTTTAACTCTGCATTTTACACTGTTACTCTACACCTGTTGTTTACAAAGTATGTGACAAATAAAATGTTATTTGTTTTAGTATAAGCTGTGCCTTGACGATACACTTCCTGGACTGTATCACTATGTCTGATCACAGAGCCGTATCTTTCCCTCCTATGCACAAACTCAGGTAGAGAGGAAGATGGGGAGAGAGGGAGGGAGAGAACACCACTGTAGCGCAGGAGAGCCAAGGTCATTCAGATAGAGACACTCTACATCAGCCACCAGAGCCAGACTTACATTAAATAACTGTAAAGGCTTTTACTTGGCAGCTATGACTTATAGCTCTGTGTGGCTGTTTGAATCCTGGATGAAGGAAATTAGCATTGCTCTAATATTGGGAAATAGGGCTCTCTCTTTCACACACACACTGCCTGCTGCACTTGTTCATTACCAGGTGATATACAATACATTTCCTGGCTGTATTGCAATCAGTGTGTTAGTTTATAATATTTAGATTTAATAGCAACAGGATGTTGATATGTCATATTCAAAGTGTAATGAGACTGGAATTACATGAGTATTTAGTCAACTGGGTGTTGAAGGGAAGTACAGCATGAGTTGTATGTATCCAGTGTCAGATCGATGCCTTGAATTTGACAGAAGACATTTGACTCACTCTCTGTGGCAGACTGCCAGAAGGTATTCACATTGCAACCTAATCCCTAACCCCTCACTTTTATTGAGGCAAAACATGACAACATTGCGTTCTAATCATGTGCCTGTGTGGCTATAAAAAAAACTCTAAATCTGCCTTCTTCAAAAGAGTAGAAAATCCAAAATAGCAATGCAGCCTTCCCATTAATTTGAAAAGGGTGTTTTTTTTCTGTTTGTGAAGGGCACACAGCCACTCTGTATCCAATTAGGTTACCTTCTGGAGCTTTCCAGCATACTCACTGGGAAAGGCAAAACAGAATAGATACATAAATTACACAGTCCTTTTCTGCTGTGCTCCTGGCACTTCGCAGCAATGCAAGCGATCAGAAAGATCTTCAAAAAGTGCAACCGAGGGTTCAGTCTATTCAAAACAATTACCTTCTAGATACAGAACAATAATATACTTGAATTTCAGCTAATAACTCATGCCGGGCATTTGCTGGATGGAGTAACATGAGTACAGTGGATTGCATTTTAAGCAATATTATTACAACTTTTTCAATTTTGGCTTGATAACCGACTAGCCCGAGGGGAATTTAGATGAATATTCAAGTCTAGAAAACATGTTAAGTAATGCAAGTCAGTGGGTAAGTAATTCAAGTCAGTGGGTGAAATTCAGAGTAAAATCCATTGACTGGTGCAGCCAGGGAACAAGCACACCTCGTTTGTGTTGTTTGAATGATCTCAGTGTTTTGTCACAGATCTTAGACACCAGATAGTGTTTTTCCCCCTCAAACATTGAACAGATGAAAGTTGTAGAGGATGAACAACAATGAATCATCCATTAGGTGGTATAGAATGTACAATGTTAATGAGCAGGTTTCTGAATATTCAATGACAAATAGAGATTCCTGACGAAGACAGATCGTTATCATAAGAGGAGAAATGATGACTGAGGATAAGCAGGCACAATGCACTCTTTTCACCACACACTCATTTGGAAACAAAAGAAGGAACATTTCATTTCAAGATGACCTAGAAATGGTTCCACATTTGCATATCCTCAAAAATGTTATTATTGCTTGTACGTTTGGACCCATCAGCATTCTAATGAAAATATATTTCACACTTATCATGCATACCCATTATGAGTCTGTGAATAATATAATAATTACCGATTCAGTTTTTTCCCTTTTTGATCATTGAATCCTGTGACAATGGCCTTTCGAAAAGACTGATAGTCTGATTGAAATCTGATTGGAATGTAAACGTTTCCATAATTTAGAATGTATAAACCAAAGGGCCAAACGTGATTAATTTAAAAGTATTCAGAAAGACAGTGGAGTGCCTCTAGTGAACACGCCATTGTGAAATTAAATGGTTCAATGCATTCAGAAAGTATTCAGACCCCTTCCCTTTTCCAAAATGTTTTATGTTACAGCCTTACTTTAAAATGTATTAAATAAATGTTTTCCTCATCAATTTACACACACTACCCCATAATGACAAAGCGAAAATTGTTTTGTTTTTTTCTAATTACAAATGTATTAAAATAAAAAACAGATATATTATTTACATAAGTATTCAGACCCTTGCTATGAGACTAGAAATTGAACTACAACTTGTGGACTCAACAGGTGGACTCAACTTGATTGAGTCCACCTGTGATAAATTCAATTGATTGAACACGAGTTGGAAAGGCACACACCTTTCTTTATAAGGTCCCACATTTGACAGTGCATGTCAGAGCAAAAACCAAGCCATGAGGTTGAAGGAATTGTCTGTAGAGATCCGAGAAAGGATTGTGTTGAGGCACAGATCTGGAGAAGGGTACTAACATGTTTTTGCAACATTGGAGGTCCCCAAGAATACAGTGGCCTCCATCATTCTTGAAACAACCAAGACTATTCCTAGGGCTGGCCGCCCAACCAAACTGAACAACCAGGGAGAAGGGCCTTGGTCAGGGAGGTGACCAAGAACATGATGGTTACTCTGACAGAGCTCCAGAGTTCCCCTGTGGAAATGGGAGAACCTTTCAGAAGGACAACCATCTCTGCAGAACTCCACCAATCAGGCCTTTATGGTAAAGTGGCTGGATGGAAACCTCTCCTCAGTAAAATGCACGATAGCCCACTTGGAGTTTTCCAAAAAGCACTTAAAGGACTCTCAGACCATGAGAAACAAGATTCTCTGGTCTGATGAGACCAAGATTGAACTATTTGTCCTGAATGCCAAGCGTCACATCTGGAGGAAATCTGGCACCATCCCTACGGTGAAGCATGGTGGTGGCAGCATCATGCTGTGGGGATGTTTTTCAGTGGGAGGGACTAGGAGATTAGTCAGGGTCAAGGGGAATATGAACGGAGCAAAGTACAGAGAGATCCTTGATGAAAACCTGCTCCAGAGCGCTCAGGACCTCAGAATGGGGGCGAAGGTTCACATTCCACCAAGACAACGATGCTAAGTACAAAGCTAAGATAATGCAGGAGTGGCTTTGGGACAAGTCTTTGAGTGGCCCAGCCAGAGCCTGGACTTGAACCTGATCGAACATCTCTGGAGAGGCCTGAAGATAGCAGTGCAGCGACGCTCCCCATCCAACATGACTGAGCTTGAGAGGATCTGCAAAGAATAGGGATAAATTCCCCAAATACAGGTGTGCCAAGCCTAAAATCCGGTTTATGCTTCGTCATTATGGGGTATTGTATGTAGACTGGTGGGGGGAAAAAACTATTTAATCAATTTTAGAATAAGGCTGTAACGTAGCAAAACGTGGAAAAGGTCAATGGGTCTGAATACTTTCCGAAAGCCCTGCAGGCATGTAGCCGGTGTTAAAATAAGATTATTTTTTTAAATCAATCGAAGTGTTGCATTATTTTCTGAGATGATGGGAGCTGTCACACTGAAATGCATCTCCATTACTGGGACTGCTAATAGGCCAGCCTCCTCTTTGACACGCCAATAGGGCCATAGAATGATAAGCGTTTGGCAGTTGTGACAGAGAGAAATCATTATTTTGGAGAGAGGTGGAAGGACAGGATGGGAATAATGAAAGAATGAAAACAGGAGACATTAAGATGAGTCACTTCATACCAGTCTGACTGATATAAGGAACAATTCAATCTCAAGGGCATACTTGTGGGATTCTCTGTGAAAGTGCTGTGAGTGTCAGTAAATCACATCCAAATAATTATATTTCCACAAAAATGGTTTTCAGACGGTAGTCCCTGCTCTCTCAGTGACTCGTACTTGGAAGATTCTATGGTGACTTAAGTAGGAAATCCAAGTAGAGGCTCTGAGTCAAAGTTAGTGTCATTGTGTGGACAGGTATAAATTAATATTCATGTACAGTTATTCAGTAGTGTGTCTCTACTATTATAAACTCACTGGGAGAAGGAAGAGGACACTCAACTATTCTACGCTATTATGTTTGGAGATGACTCTTTTTCACCATCTGCAAGGATGGCCGATGAAGAGTTAAATGTGTGTGTGTGTGGTATGTGTGTGTTAAGCTTGCAAGAGGGTATCTCAGAGTGTTTGTGATCAAACGTGTAATGGCCATCTTATCTGGTTTGGCTCATCCTGAAACCCATTGTCTATAAAAATGTATTTGCATGATACATGGGCTTTTGCACCAGCTTATGTTTCAGGATGAGATTGAGAACAACTCATGCATAAGGATTATAGTATAGAATTGAAAATGTATTGAATTTCATTCTGCTGGCCCTCCGTGTGGCGAAAGATATGATACGCCTGGTTTTACATTAGTTTGAGATCTGTCACTGAGTGTTATCCCAGGGTAGCTGGCTATAACTGATCTGGCGTGTTACCATTTCATTTGAACCTTTGCACATTACTTACACATCATCAGCTCATGAATATGTATCATCATGCCCCTACAGTTCTTGGAGAACATCCCAGCTAGCACATAATGTTCTGAGAACCATATGTTTCTTAGAGCTTGGTGAGAGCGTGGTTGTCCTAGAGTTATTTTTCATACAACCTTCCCATAACGTTTCCTACAGGCTTCCTCAAGGTTCTATTTAAAGCAATGTTCTCAAATTGTTCAGAGAACATTAAGAAACAACGTTCTTCTGTGAGCATTTCAGGACTTCAGCATAACGTTTTCTACAGGTTTTTTCATGGTTCTATTTAAAGTCATGTTCTCAGAACGTTCAGAGAACGTAAAGAAACAATGTGGGGATTTCAGAACCTCAGAATAACGTTTTCTACAGGTTTTTCATGGTTCTATTTAAAGTCATGTTCTCAGAACGTTCAGAGAACGTAAAGAAACAATGTGGGGATTTCAGAACCTCAGAATAACGTTTTCTACAGGTTTTTCATGGTTCTATTTAAAGTCATGTTCTCAGAATGTTCAGAGAACGTAAAGAAACAATGTGGGGATTTCAGAACCTCAGAATAACGTTTTCTACAGGTTTTTCATGGTTCTATTTAAAGTCATGTTCTCAGAATGTTCAGAGAATGTTAAAAAAAAGTTATTCTGTGGGAATTTCAGTACTTCAGAAAAACGTTTTCTATAGTTTCCGCATGGTTCTATTTAAGATCATGTTCTCAGAATGTTCAGAAAGAGCTATCTTTAATGGGAATTCCAGTTCTTCAGCATGATGTTTTTTGCATGTTTACTCATGGTCCTATTTGAAGTCATGCTCTCACAAGAAGACATTAGTCACGTTCAAACACTCCCTAAAACACTTCTGCGAGCAGGCCTTTCTAATCGACCTGGCCGGGGTATCCTGGAAGGACATTGACCTCATACCGACAGTAGAGGGTGCCTGGTTATTCTTTAAAAGTGCCTTCCTCACCATCTTAAATAGGCATGCCCAATTCAAAAAATGTAGAACCAGGAATAGATATAGCCCTTGGTTCACTCCAGACCTGTCTGCACAAAAACATCCTGTGGCGTTCTGCATTAGCATCGAATAGCCCCCGTGATATGTAACTTTTCAGGGAAGTTAGGAAAGCTAAGGCTAGCTTTTTTAAACAGAAATTTGCATCCTGCAGTACAAACTCAAAAAAGTTCTGGGACACTGTAAAGTCCATGGAGAATAAGAGCACCTCATCCCAGCTACCCACTGCTCTGAGGCTAGGAAACACTGTTACAACCGACAAATCCACAATAATTGAGAATTTCAATAAGCATTTCTCTACGGCTGGCCATGCTTTCCACCTGGCTACCCCTACCCCAGTCAACTGCCCGGCACCCTCCACAGCAACCCGCCCAAGCCCCCACAATTTCTCCTTCACCCATATCCAGATAGCTGATGTTCTGAAAGAGCTGCAAAATCTGGAGCCCTACAAATCAGCCGGGCTAGACAATCTGGACCCTCTCTTTCTAAAATTATCTCCCGAAATTGTTGCAACCCCTATTACTAGCCTGTTCAACCTCTCTTTTGTATCGTCTGAGATTCCCAAAGATTGGAAAGCTGCCGTGGTCACTCTAGACCCAAACTGCTACAGACCTATATCTATCCTACCCTGCATCTCTAAGGTCTTCAAAAGCCAAGTTAACAAACAGATTACTGAACATTTTGAATCACATCGTACCTTCTCCGCTATGCAATCTGGTTTCCGAGCTGGTCATGGGTGCACGTCAGCCACGCTCAAGGTCCTAAACGACATCATAACCGCCATCGATAAGAGACATTACTGTGAGGCTGTATTCATCGACCTGGCCAAGGCTTTCGACTGTCAATCACCACATTCTTATTGGTAGACTCAACAGCCTTGGTTTCTCAAATGATTGCCTCGCCTGGTTCACCAACTACTTCTCTGATAGAGCTCAGTGTGTCAAATCGGAGGGCCTGTTGTCCGGACCTCTGGCAGTGTCTATGGGGGTGCCACAGGGTTCAATTCTCTGGCCGACTCTCTTCTCTGCATACATCAATGACGTCGCTCTTGCTGCTGGTGATTCTCTAATCCACCTCTACGCAAACACCATTCTGTATACTTCTGGCCCTTCTTTGGACACTGTGTTAACTAACCTCCAGACGAGCTTCAATGCCATACAACTCTCCCTCCGTGGCCTCCAACTGCTCTTAAACGCAAATAAAACTAAATGCATGCTACTCAACCGATCATTGCCCGCACCTGCCAGCCCATCCAGCATCACTACTCTGGACGGCTCTGACTTAGAATACGTGCATAACTACACGTATAGGTGTCTGGCTAGACTGTAAACTCTCCTTCCAGACTCATACTAAGCATCTCCAATCAAAAATGAAATCTAGAATCGGCTTCCTATTTCGCAACAAAGCTTCCTTCACTCATGCTGCCAAACATACCCTCGTAAAACTGACCATCCTACCGATCCTTGACTTCGGCGATATCATCTATAAAATAGCCCCCAACACTCTACTCAGCAAACTGGATGTCTATCACATTTCCATCCGTTTTGTCACCAAAGCCTCATATACTACCCATCACTGCATCCTGTACGATCTCGTTGGCTGGCCCTCGCTTCATACTCGTCGCCAAACCCACTGGCTACAGGTTATCTACAAGTCTCTGCTAGGTAAAGCCCCGCCCTATCTCAGCTTGCTGGTCACTATAGCAGCACCCACTCGTAGCACACGCTCCAGAAGGTATATCTCACTGGTCACCCCCAAAGCCAATTCCTCCTTTGGTCGCCTCTCCTTCCAGTTTTCTGCTGCCACTGACTGGAACGAACTGCAAAAATCACTGAAGCTGGATATTCCCATCTCCCTCACTAACTTTAAGAACCATCGGTCAGAGCAGCTCACAGATCACTGCACCTGTTCATAGCCTATCTGTATACAGCCCATCTATCTAACTCATCCCCATACTGTATTTATTTATTTTGCTCCTTTTGCACCACAGTATCTCTACTTGCACATCCATCTTTTGGACATCTACCATTCCAGTGTTTAATTGCCATATTGTAATTACTTCGCCACCATGGCCTATTTATTGCCTTAACTCCCTTATTTGACCTAATTTGCACTCACTGTATATAGACATTGTTTTCTTTTTTTTCTACTGTATTATTTACTGTATGTGTAACTCTGTGTTGTTGTATGTGTCGAACTGCTATGCTTTATCTTGGCCAGGTCGCAGTTGCAAATGAGAACTTGTTCTCAACTAGCTTACCTGGTTAAATAAAGGTGAAATTAAAAATTAAAAAAATAAAAGAACGTTATTTAAAAACATATACATTCCGTTCTCAGCATCAACAAAACTCTCTGTCCTCTATCTTGTTAAGTTTGTTCAGGTATGTGTCCGCGCCCACTAATTGGCCACACCTCTTAATGAGTAATTTCCTTTGAAATAGGGTCTGATTGAATAGACAAAAATAATTAAAAGCTTTTTATGAGTAACCAAAAAACATGGCATGCTAGCTACATCCTGTTGGCGCGGTGGACTAATTCCATGGATATAGAGCAGAAGATCATAGGTTAAAATCTCACTAATGCCACAATAAAAAATGATGTGTTTGCATGATTCAAGCCTAAACAAATTAATTTCCATGTGTCCTATCTGTGATTGGAGTTCAAAACAGTAAACTTAAACTAGCAGCGTTATTAGAAGTCTTATTGAAAGATGTTTAGAACATTATTTAATTACCTTCAAATAACCTATCGTTTACATTAATAAAACCTCCCAGCAAAAATGCCAAGGAATGACAGAAAAACTTTATCAGAACCTCCCTGCAACCTAAAAATGAACATTCCCAAAACAGGTTACATTTTTACTTCTGTTCTGTTTCAAAATGTTTTAAAGTTCAGGGAACGTATGGCTTTGTTCCCAGAACCAAATGGGGAAACAAAAAAGTACTTTCCAAAGAACCAGAGGTGCTAGCTGGGATTCCTCTTGTATCTCTTTTTTATAAACTTGTGTTTTGCTATGTTTGCTGACAATTGCTTTTTCATTCTGTTGCATCCATCCTACATGTAGTTATTTTAATTTCTCTGTTTATCAGAAGGAAGCCGAAATAGGCTTTCATCAGCTCACAGTTGTGTTTTCATTTAAAAACATTGTTATTTGATATGATATTGTTATTTACTTTTACAAAGATCAGTCCTTTCAACCTTGATTGGAGAGCTGGAATTTCCACAGGTGTCCACTGACCAACTAAACAACCATTACATCATTGTCTGGGTTCCCCTGCACTGATAGACTGTCTATGCACACTCACAGGACTCTGCACATTCACGCACACTGACACTCCAACACACACATAACATGCACACATATTTATACTGACTATACACATGCATACACTCACATACAATCTTAATTTACACTGCTGCTACTCTATCATCCATCCTGATGCCTAGTCACCTTACCCCTTACCCCTATTACTCCAGTATCCCTGCACATTGTAAATAGGGTATTAGAACTGACCCTGTATATAGCTTCTTACTTTCTTCTGCTCTTCTTATTTCTTAGTACTACATCAATATTGATCAATGCATTGTTGGGTTTAGAGCTTGCATGAAAGACATTTTACTGTACTTGTGCATGTACTTGAAACTTTCTGACAGAGAAGCGCCACTCTTAGCCCCTCTCACCAGAGGAGGACAAGACCCAGAGTAGTATGATTACTGGAGACCCAGACTGCACTTGGCCTTGAGCATGGGGCAAACAGCCCAGTCTCTGCCTGCACTCTGCAGCACAAATTATACACATCCATAAAGTCAGATAAACACACAAGAGGCACATATTCAAACACGTGCGAGCATGCACACACATTTATGAATAACCTCATTTGAAAGACCATACAGATTAACTTCACAAAAACTAAAGATTTGGTTGCAGTGGCACAGCCTGGGGTGAAAAAAAGTGCAGCATATACAGTTTAGGAGAGTGTAATCGCAACCTGCATAGGGGATGGAGGGTCACTAGCCATCGGAGGGGCCATTAAGGAAACTCTGCAGATCGTTTTGTGATTACATTTTAATCATGTCACACTCCTCACTTCACACTCCCAACTGCATTTACATCTTATCCATTTACTATTCATTCAGTTCTTTCCTATATCTCCCTCAGCATGTATTATTCAGAGGTCATTAAAACTGTCTAATGGTGCCATAATAGGCTCCTCATGTAGAAGAAAGGGTTCCAAAGGCATTCTTTCCATAGGATAACCGTTTTTGGTTCCAAGTAGAAACCTTTTTGGTTCCAGGTAGAACTCTTTTGGTTTCCATGTAGAACCCTCTGTGGAAAGCGGTTTTTACATGGAACTCAAAAGGGTTCTACCTGGAATCAAAAGGGTTCTTCAAAGGGTTTACATATGGGGATAGTCAAATAACTGTTTTAGGTTCTAGAAAGAACCTTCTTTTCTAAGAATGTACATTATGGGATTGATGTGAAGCAATCTGCATGCATATCATCAGCCACACTGACTGTATGTTCTCCTTCATTGTCTTTGTATGAAAAGTAGCATGGACCTTCTTCCAGTTACAACACATTGCCTTGCTGAAGTAAGACCCCTGTAGAGATCTGGAGACAGTTCAGTTGAACTAGTCACAAGTTGATTAACACATACTGTTAGCCTGGTTCAGTCAATAAAGTCAAGTGAGTGTATCAAGTATATGACGGCTCACTCTTCACATTCACAGATCATGCCATGGCAAAAGCATGTGCCAAGAGATGGTGGTGAAACATAACTCTTAAATGACCTGTTGCTGCAGCAGATGGCAGGCTTTGTCATTAACCCAAATGCAGGGAATTAACATGGCTTCCTGATTAGACATTCATCATGGATGTTCATGACGAATGGCTGTGTAATTAATTTGTTCCTCCGTCCTGCGAGGACAGATAAAAGGCCAACAAAGGCAGATCGAGCTTGTGGATATCTTCCTGTGTTAAAGTGATATATTAAAATATAACAAATTCATCAATTATTGAACCCATGCAGAGAGGAGCTAATGATGGATGTGTGATTTCCTAATTGCCGCTCATTAGGCTGCTTTTAAACTAAAATACAGGCACATCAGTATTAAACCTTTTGGTTGTTATCTTCTTTCTTTCAATGGAATTGTCTTACTATCTGTTATGTGATGTTTTTGAAACGAGTAAAAGGAAATGATAAATAAATAAATGGCTCTTGTTCCTCTAGTGAGGTTGAGAAGATGGTTTCACACACATATGACGATATGTCAAGACAATCAATTGACACGGTCCTTTGATTAATCTAATGCCTAGGAAATCTCATCCATCCATGTAGCATTCGAGGCGGTCAGAGGAATGTGTTATCATGAGATAAGTGGGACTTCGAGATCCTGTCAGTCTCACATGTCATTGTCCATGACGTATAGATAATCCATGTTATAACTTTTCTACTATTGTCAGTGGAAATGTATAAAAATAATTTTGCTTGATACTGTAATCAGGATCCCGAAGGAGTTCTCCCTCACAAACTGTTCAAATGGAATCCATTACCTGATCAGTTATTAATGGATGTCACGTCCTGACGATAGAGAGACCTTATTTTCTATGGTAAAGTATGTCAGGGCGTGACTGGGGGGTTTTCTAGTTATTATTTTCTATGTTGGGTTCTAGTTTCGTTTTTCTATGTTGGTGTTTGGTATGATTCCCAATTAGAGGCAGCTGGCTATTGTTGTCTCTAATTGGGGATCATATTTAAGTAGCATTTTTTCAACCTGTGTGTATGGGATATTGTTTTGAGTTAGTGTATGTTACACCTCTTAGTTACAGTTCGTTGTGTGTTTCGTTCTTTGTTGTTTTGTGCGTTTCTAATAAATATGTGGAAACCATATCGCGCTGCAGCTTGGTCCGATAATTATTCCAGCGAGCGTGACAATGGAGACGTATTAATATTAGATATGTGTTTAGTGGATTGCTGAATTGGCTGTGTGCCATCAGGGGGTGAATCAAGCTGCTGAGATGACATGTCTTATTCTTTTCACCGTCGATTGGTACCTAATTGGGCAAAGGGTACTGGGAAGACGATAGGGCTCTAATTAATAAGTTCCAAGGATCAATTAAGTGCCAAGGAAAATAAACAAAGTCCCCTTCAGACATGCAGATGTCCAAGTCAGTTCTCTCCAAGTGTGAACTATATCAAATCAAATCACATTTGATTTGGGGGATCTTAGAAAAAAAAATGTTTTTAAAGAAAAGCACATTTTTGGTCCATTAAAATAACATCAAATTGATCAGAAATACAGTGTAGACATTGTAAATGTTGTAAATAACTATGGTAGCTGATTTTTTAGGCGTACAGAGGCCCATTATCAGCAAACATCAATCCTGTGTTCCAATGGCACGTTGTGTTAGCTAATCCAAGTTTATCATTTTAAAAGGCTAATTGATCATTAGAAAACCCTTTTTCAATTTTGCTAGCACAGCTGAAAACTGTGTGCTGATTAAAGAAGCAATAAAACTGGCCTTCTTTAGACTAGTTGAGTATCTGGAGCATCAACATTTGTGGGTTCGATTACAGGCTCAAAATGGGCAGAAACAAAGAACTTTCTTCTGAAACTCGTCAGTCTATTCTTGTTCTGAGAAATGAAGGCTATTCCATGCGAGAAATTGCCAAGAAGCTGAAGATCTCGTACAACACTCCCTTCACAGAACAGCGCAAACTGGCTCTAACCAGAATCCGGGATGCTGGCCTTCTAGGCAGAGTTGCAAAGAAAAAGCCATATCTCAGACTGGTTAATAAGAATAAAAGATGGGCAAAATAACATAGACACAGGACAGAGGATCTCAGGAGTGATGGTATCTGATAATGGGCCTATGTAGATGTTCCATTAAAAAAATCTGCTGTTTCCAGTGACAATAGTCATTTACAACATTAAACATGTCTACACTTGTCACGCCTTGACCTTAGAGATCCTTTTAATTCTCTATTTGGTTAGGTCAGGGTGTGACTAGGGTGGGCAATCTATGTTTTCTATTTCTTTGTTGGCCAGGTATGGTTCCCAATCAGAGGCTATCATTGTCTCTGATTGGGGATCATACTTAGGCAGCCTTTTTCCACCTGAAGAGTGTGGGATCTTGTTTTTGGTACTGTGCTGTTTAGCCCTACTAGACGTTACGCATTTGTTGTTTTTTCGGTGTTCATTTAAAACTTCTTGAGTGTAGGGGGCAGTATTTTTGTTTTTGGCTAAAAAACGTACCAATTTGAAACTGCCTATTTCTCAGGCCCAGAAACTAGAATATGCATATAATTGTCAGATTAGGATAGAAAACACTCTAAAGTTTCATAAACTGTCAAAATATTGCCTGTGAGTATAACAGAACTGATATTGCAGGAGAAAACCTGAGGAGAAATCCAACAAGGAAGTGCTGTTTTTCCTGAAAGCTCTCTGTTCCATTGGATGCCTTGTCTCCATTTAAAGGGATATCAACCAGATTCCTTTTCCTATGGCTTCCTCAAGCTGCGAAGAGTCTTTAGACATAGTTTCAGGCTTTTATTTTGAAAAATGAGCGAGAAAGAACCCATCGCGTCAGTGGAAAGCTGGGTGTTAGCAGAGTTTTTAATGCGCAACGGACATTTTCTCTCTCTCGCCTATGGAAGAAGCTACATTCCGGTTTACATATTATCGATTATATATTGTTAAAACAACCTGAGGATTGATTATAAAAAACATTTGACATCTTTCTACGCACTTTAAGGATACTATTTGGAATTTTCGTCTGCGATGTCGTGACCGCTCGAGCCTGTGGATTTCTGAACATAACGCGCCAAACAAATGGAGGTATTTTGGATATCAAAATAATCTTTATGGAACATTTATTGTGTAACTGGGAGTCTCGTGAGTGCAAACATCCAAAGATCATCAAAGGTAAGCGATTTAATATATTGCTTTTCTGGCTTTCGTGACCAATCTACTTGGCTGCTAGCTGTTTGTAATATTTTGTCTACTGGGAGAGATGTTCTTACATTAACGCTTGTTATGCTTTCGCCGAAAAGCTTTATTGAAATCTGACACGCCAGGTGGATTAACAACAAGCTAAGCTATGTTTTGCAATATTGCACTTGTGATTTCATGAAAATTAAATATTTTTAGTAATTTAATTTGAATTTGGCACTGTGCAATTCAGCGGATGTTGATGAAAATGATCCCGCTAACGGGATGGGTGTGTCAAGAAGTTCATTTAATAAATTAAGATGTTCGCCTACAACGCTGCATCTTGGTCCGAACCTTCCATCGACGAGCATAACAATACTATATTTCTGATCAATTTGATGTTATTCTAATGGACAAAAAATGTGCTTTTATTTCAAAAACAAGGACATTTCTAAGTGATCCCAAACTTTTGAACAGTAGTGTACACATGGTTAGCAGATGTAGCAAAATTCTTGTGATTCTAGTTCCTACAGTGGAGTAATATCTAACAAGTGATCTAGCAATTCCATAATAACTACCTAATACACACAAATCTAAAGGGATGGAATAAGACCGAGCGGCATAGGCAAGATGCAATAGATGGTATAAAATACAGTATATACATATGAGATGAATATGTAAGATATGTAAATATTATTAAAGTTGCATTATTAAAGTGACTAGTGATCATTTTGTTAAAGTGGCCAATGATTATGAGTCTGTATGTAGGGAGCAGCCTCTTTGTGTTAGTGATGGCTGTTTAACAGCCTGATGGCCTTGAGAAAGAAGCTGTTTTTCAGTCTATCGGTCACAGCTTTGATGCACCTGTACTGACCTCGCCTTCTGGATGGTAGCGGGGTGAATAGGCAGTGGCTCGGGTGATTGTTGACCTTGATGATCTTTTTGGCCTTCCTGTGACATCGGGTGCTGTAGGTGTCCTGGAGGGCAGGTGGTTTGCCCCCGGTGATGTGTTGTTTAAACCGCACCACCCTCTGGAGAGCCTTGCAGTTGTGGATGGTGCAGTTGCCATACCAGACGGTGATACAACCCGATAGGATGCTCTCAATTGTGCATCTGTAAAAGTTTGTGAGGGTTTAGGGGACAAGCCACATTTTTTATCAATGACCACTCAGATGAGTGGCATCTCCGCCATCATGTTGTCAACAAGGCCCAAGCTGGTCATGAAAGTGCAAACGCTATCCCTCTAATTTATCTCTCCATCAGGGATGTATGCTTGGTACAGGCAACCTGGATGTGAAAACATCCTGACAGGTGGAAAAGAGCTCTAAGGAGACCCTTCATGTTCAATAGCCAGACCCTCATGGAAGGCTGGTCTCATAGGGGCATTTGGAAAGTCTGCCTGGAATGAGAAACACGTTCCTGGATCTCTACCATTCTCTCTCTCTCTCTCTCCATCTCTATGAGTCTTTCAGCCTAAGTGTATCTTGCCTGCCAGACTTTATGGAATATATTCAGTATTCAGAGACAAGGAGCCGACAAAATAAAGTAGGTTGTTTGATAAAACTTCTTGGTAACCTGCCTTAAGGTATAGACACCTCAAAGTTAAATAGTTTGTTTTATTTTGACATGGGCTCAATTTGTGTGGTTTTTTTCAAGTTCAGATTGTTTTGTTTCTCTGAGCAGCATTTGTTTGGTTCAGAGACCAAGAGTTGTGCTTGTTTATATGTTGTTTGTTGAATGAACCCTGCATAAAGATATGCATTTGTGTGCATGCAAGTGTTTGTCTGTGCGTGTCTGTATCTAGTTGTAGCCTATAAACAGCTGTTTTCCCCTCTCTACCCGTGACAGTGACAGATTTCTGTGTGACTCCTGCAGGTGATCTCCACAGCCTCGCAACTCATCACTACCATGTCACACAGCTAACACTCAGTCTCATCAGGTATTCATGGCAGCATGCTGGACATTAGTGCCGTGTGAAGACTCACAGTGCTTCTACTCCTACGGATCCTCACTAATTGGTGTGTAGGAGACTCTATTTGCTTTATGAATCTCCTCCAGCCCATTTGATAGCCCAGGCCAAGTCATGAATGCGCGATATGGGGGATATAATTCACCCTTTTGTGTAAGGACCGATGCCAGAGAAGAGAAGCAGGTATGGGGGAGTTTAACATTTAATGAGGAACAGACATGGAACAAGACAGGAAAAGCTTCAGCACACGGGTAACACAACGACATATGAACATTAATGCTGAAGCCGGGAACAGAGCGGGGGAACAGACAGATATAGGGGAGGTAATGACAGAGTTGATTGAGTCTAGTAATTGCTGATGCGCATTACAGTCAAAGACAGGTGTGTGTAATGATGGTGGCAGGAGTGTGTAATGCTGGGGAGCCTGGTGCGGGGGAAGAGCGGGAGCAGGCATGACACTTTTGACAGAGATTTAGAGACTACAAAAATACTTCAAGGATTTCTCTTGTACTCTGATCATTTAATTACAGTGTTTGTGTCAGTGTCGGTGGGGATGCTCATATATGGCCAAGGGTCAGGCTGGACATTCAACTAGTATTCCTGTCACATCCACACCTTGAGGAGGCCATTAACCACTGAGAGTGACACAGTGGTAGGCTGTCTCTGTCGAGTCATTGGACGCCTGTGTGTGACAATCAATCATGGTAATAGGCACAACAGACTGACAGATGCTTGATGGGTGTTGAAACTAAATACGCTGTCATTGGGCCAGGAAAGAGAGCCAAGCTTAATTAACCAGCCTCCCCAAAGAGTCAGAGCTAAATTCACTTCTCCCTGGTTCCTGCTATGCTTGTCTGTTTTCTCATGGACTTGAGGAATATATTCCTGGACGGTTAGCTAATAACTCTATTTCCTCCAGTGTGTTTTATTCCCCGTGTTTTATGTTGTTTTCACATTTTAAGTGTTTTAATGAGTTAGGGAAGGCAAAGTTTGCACACCTTGAAGTGTTTGGTGAAGCATACTGAATAATAGAAAACAGAAACTCCTGCACACTGGCTGTCATCACTTTAAAACAATGTTTTGGTCAGTAAACCTTCATAAGGGTTTACAAGTGTTAGTGTTTCAAGTTTAATGAGAACATACAGAACTGTGGGCCAAATTCAATTCGTCCTGGGGTAGGCTATGTTCTGGGTAAGCCATGTTATGCTTGTTGCACATTTCGAAACATGTAGCTCGCCAAAACAATGTCTACAGGGTGAAACAAAAAAACATGAACAGCAAGTCAATATAAACCTGCTTTCTCGTAACACAGCAAGAACCGTCATCGACTTATAATGTTATAGGTTACAGCTTTTAATTGGCCTATGGGTTAGTGTTGAGCAACTGAGAGTGTTGGCCTCTGACAGATACTACTCTACACAAGGTCATGTATAATGGCTTTACCTTTTTAACCTTTTGGTCTGCATATTGGGACATCTTGGCATGAACGTTCTCTTAAGAATGTTGCTTCCTGCACAAAACAGTGAACTTGTGCATAAAGCGTTAGCCCTTGGGAATCTTGTCTGCCACTAAAGTCAATTATGTAGCAGCAATGCATTACGTAGGGTTGCATTCCCCAGGCAATCAGTCATTGTCCTCATGAACCGGTTGCGCTGTCAGCCTCATCCTACTCCTCTCCAATCCCATTACATTCCAGCCTAGGTGGGGATCAGGGGAGTCTGCTGATGGGAGGATGGCTCATGAAAATGGCTGGAATGTAGCGAATGGAATGACATCAAATACATAGTAACCATGTGTGTCACGCCCTGACCTTAGAGAGCCTTTTTATGTCTCTATTTGGTTTGGTCAGGGTGTGATTTGGGTGGGCATTCTATGTGTTTTATTTCTTTGTGTTTGGCCGAGTGTAGTTCCCAATCAGAGGCAGCTGTCTATTGTTGTCTCTGGTACGTACAAGGTTGTACGTTTTGTTGGTTCTCTTTCTTGTTTTTCTGGTTATCATTAAATAATATGATTAACCTACCCCACGCTGCATCTTGGTATAATTCCACCAACGACGGACGTTACAGAAGATCCCACCACAAAAAGACCAAGCAGCATTTTCTGGAGGAGTGGACATGGGAGGAGATACTGGAAGGCAAGGGACCCTGGGCGCATGCTGGAGAATATCGCCGTCCTAATGAGGAAAGAGAAGCAGCAAAAGCGGAATGGGGAAGATACGAGGAGTTGGCACGGCGAAGCATGCACGAGAGGCAGCCTGGGGGGGCACATGGGGTGATTGCCGGAGTCAGGCTATAGACCTGAGCCAACGGCCCAGTGCTTACCGTGGGGAGAGAGTGACTAGTCAGGCACCATGTTATGCGGCTCTTCGCAGTGTGTCTCCGGTGCGCATGCACAGCCCGGTGCACTCTGTGCCAGCTCCTCGCATTTGTCGAGCTAGAGTATTCGGCCTAGGCATTCAGCCAGGACGGATTGTTCCGGCTCAGCACTCCTGGCCTCCGGTGCGTCTCTTCGGTCCAGGATATCCTGCGCTGGCTCTGCGCACTGTGTCTCCGGTGCGTCTCCACAGACCAGTACGTCCTGTGCCAGCGCCCCGCAGTTGCCGGGCTAGGATGAGCATCCAGCCAGGAAGGGTGGTGCCAGCTCTACGCTCCAGACCTCCAGTGATGATCAATGGCATGAAGCCTCCAGTGATGATCCATGGCACGAAGCCTCCAGTAATGATCCATGGCACGAAGCCTCCAGTGATGATCCATGGCCCGGAGCCTGCAGTGAGGATCCATGGCACTGAGCCTCCAACGACGGTCCTCAGTCCGGAGCCTCCAGCGACGGTCCCCAGTCCGGAGCGTCCAGCGACGGTCCCCCAGTCCGGAGCCTCCAGCGACGGTCCCCAGGCCGGAGCCTCCAGCGACGGGCCCCAGTCCGGGGCCTGCAGTGAGGGTCCCCAGCCCAGGGCCTACAACGAGGGTCGCCAGTCCGGGGTCGGCGATGAGGGTCCCCGCACCAGAGGCACCACCAAAGTGGGGGGAGCCAGAGGTGGAGCGGGGCATGAGTCCCGCACCGGATCCGCCACCAAGGATAGGCATTCTATGTGTTGTATTTCTTTGTGTTTGGCCGAGTGTAGTTCCCAATCAGAGGCAGCTGTCTATCATTGTCTCTGATTGGGAATCATACTTAGGTAGCCTTGGGATCTTGTCCTTGTATTGTTGCTGTTGAGCCCAACAAGGTTGGTTCTCACTTTCTTGTTTTTCTGGTTATCATTTAAAGAATATGATTAACCTACCCCACGCTGCATCTTGGTCTAATTCCACCAACGAAGGTCCTTACAATCTGTTTGATACCATTCCACCAATTCTGCTCCAGAATTTACCATGAGCCTGTCCTCCCCAATTAAGGTGCCACAAACCTTCTGTGGAAACTTTGAGTCCAAGCACTCATGGTGGATTTCCTCAAACCACCATGCCTTCACAAGGGTGTAATAAGCAGCATATAAAAAAGCCATGTCATCTCATGGCCGCTTAAATTAGCATTTAAATTGTTATGTTCTTCCTCAAGAATATGTGATCCGTTTCAGGAAACTAGTTGTATGTCAGGATGCAGAAATGCCTTCTCGACCATGTGAACTTCAGGATCCTTAATAACAAACTTTTATGCCATCCGTAAATACGAATAAAGTTGTTAAATTACGAGGTTTAGCCAAAGAAAAGTCAGGAACCTTCCTGATAGCCATGATTGGCTGGGATAATTAGTGGGCTGGACATGAGATGAGTTTCAGATTGGTCTGCGATGTACCATCGTGTGTCTCTAAAATCAGCTGCTCGTTATGTGTCATAATCTTTTCCACTGCAGTTTCTTTTCTTCAAAAGATATAATGTTAGCCATAGAGAACTGAAAATATTTCTGCCCTGAATTTATCAGACGCTATCGACAAAGGTCAGTGGGTAAAAGTTGTGATGAACTACTTTCTGGAGGACGATGATGCCATGCTGACGCTCTCTGACTCTGAAAATGAATCAGTCGATGAGCAAATCCCTGATTTAGGTAAAAACATTTTCATTGAAAAATAAATTGTAGAGTCTTCTGATGACAGTGATGGGGAAGAAATGGCGATCAACTTCCACTGATTTCAAAACTTCTTCCGTGACAACAATACTGTTGATCGCCATTTCTTCCCCATCACTGTTATCAGAAGACTCTTCAATTAAAATGTTTTTACCTAAATCAGGGATTTGCTCATCGTCTGATTCATTTTCAGAATCAGAGAGAGTCAGCATGGCACGGCACGATCGTCCTCCAGAAAGTAGTCCCTCACAACTTTTTCCCACTGAATTTTGTTAATAGCGCCAGATAAATTCAGGGCAGAAATGTTATTGAGAGCAGTAGCAACATATTTGCAGTTCTCCATGGCTAATGTTATATCTTTTGAAAAAAAACTGCAGTGGAAAGGATTATCTATGCATAACGAGCATCTCATTTTAGAGACACAAGATGCTACTCTGCAGACCAACCTGAAACTCATCTCTCGGCATGTCCAGCCCACTCATTATCTCAGTCAATCAACTTTTTCTTTGGCTAAACCAAAAAGGCTCGTAATTTAACAGATGGCACAAATGTTTGTTATTAAGGCATGTGAAAGTTCACATGTTTGAGAAGGGATTTCTGACAAAAAAACACATTTTGATCAAAAAAAATGTTGAACTTCAAATGGCTCTCATGTGAAGTCGTGACTTATGTCATACGCCTAGTTTTCTGAAGCGGATCAGAAATATAAACGCAACATGTAAAGTGTTGGTTCCAGGTTTCATGTGCTGAAATAAAATATCTTACAAATGTGTGCACAAATTTGTTTACATCCTTGTTAGTGAGCATTTCTCCTTTCCCAAGATAATCCATCCACCTGACAGGTGTGGCATATCAAGATGCTGATGTGTTTTATCACACAACACAATGCCACTGATGTCTCAAGCATGCTATTAGCATACTGACTGCAGGAATGTCCACCAGAACTGTTGCCAGAGATTTGAATGTTAATTTCTCTACCATTAACATTGGTTACAATGTTGTTTTAGAGAATTTTGCATTACATTCAACCGGCCTTACAACCGCAGACCACGTGTAACCATGCCAGCCAAGTACTTCCACATCCGGCTTCTTCACCTGCGGGATGGTCTGAGACCAGCCATCTGGACAGTTTATGAAACTGTGGGTTTGCACAACCAAAGAATTTCTGCACAAACTATCAGAAACCGTTTCAGGGACTCTCATCTGTGTACTTGTTGTCCTCACCAGGGTCTTGACCCGACTGCAGTTTGGCATCGTAACCGACTTCAGTGTGCAAACTCTCACCTCCAATAGTCGCTGGAGAAGTGTGCTCTTCATGGATGAATCCTGGTTTCAACTGTACTGTGCAGATGGCAAACCGCGTGTATGGCATTGTGTGGGTGAGTGGTTTGCTGATATCTTCACGGAAGAATCCCGGTTTCAACTGTACAGGGCAGATGGCAGACAGCAGTGTATGGCATTGTGTGGGAAAGTGGTTTGCTGATGTCAATGTTGTGAACAGAGTGCCCCATGGTGGCGGTGGGATTGTGATATGGGCAAACACAGGCTATGGACAACGAAACAGAATTGCATTTTATTTTGGAATGCTCTGGATCGACATGTATTCCCGTCAATGTCCAGCAACTTCGCACAGCCATTGAAGAGGAGTGGGACAACATTCCACAGAGCACAATAAAAAGCCTGATCAACTCTATGCAAAAGAGATGTGTCGCACATGAGGCAAATGGTGGTCACACCAGATACTGACTGGTTTTTTGATCCACACCCCCACCTTTTTTTAAGGTGTCTGTGACCAACAGACGCATGCATATCTGTATTCCCAGTCATGTGAAATCCATGGATTAAGCCTAATGAATTTATTTCAATTGACTGATTTCCTTATATGAAGTGTAACTCAGTAAAGTATTTGAAATTGTTGCATTGGTGCGTTCATATTTTTGTTCAGTGTACTTTCAAATGTTTTGTATGGAACTGTTTGGTTCACTGTGATCAATTCTGAGGAAAAACATAACCCCTACTAAGCTAATAGAACAGAGGAGAGTTTACAGTCTCAAATGTTTCTATGATCAATGCAGTGTGTTTCTGGAGTCTTGGTGCAGGGAAGCAGCAGAAGAAGGAAGCTGGCACAGGGGAACTATCAAAGAGAGTGCTGAGAGTCTGGTCACAGCTGTACTGCTTTGAGAGGCTGGATCAATACCATTTCTGAGACCAATTTTACAGTTCTGTGGGTCAGTCACCTCTCAAGTAATGAAGCCGTTCACTTCTCAGCCATAGAGGAGAGGCATTGATGACAAGAGGTTACACACAAGAGTGATCTTTAAGATCTGCATTTCATAAATTGTATCAATACTTTACTTTGTTCTACGATTTTTGTATAGATGAGTGACATTAAAAGGTGGGTTAGGGGTTGGGTACTGGGGCCAGAGGTTCGGGGTAGAAATTAAGTTCGAGATAGTGTAATAGTTAAATGGTTTTTAGATTGGAATTAAAGATCAAAGCTTTACTCAAAGCACTGACATCAGCAGACAAAGCCAGTAAGTTGGAAGAGCTGCGGCGCTAACAGCACATAACATATCCAGACTACGGTACTGTCATGACGTTGGCCTGTGGGTAAGGTTTATGACCCCCCCATAAATACCTTTCTCCCTTCCCTCTCTCTTGACTCTACAGAGGGACTCTTGAATAGCCTTTGTTAAACAGAGATTCTAGGAACATCAGAAGGTGGGGGGAAATGAACCATATTTTGGTAATCCAACCAGTTGAACATATGCGTTGGTACTTAATGAATATGATGTCAGTTCGGTTGTCATCTGAGACATTCTCATCAATGATAGGATGACATAA
Source organism: Oncorhynchus clarkii lewisi (assembly GCF_045791955.1). Taxonomy (NCBI): domain Eukaryota; kingdom Metazoa; phylum Chordata; class Actinopteri; order Salmoniformes; family Salmonidae; genus Oncorhynchus; species Oncorhynchus clarkii. The sequence goes on from NC_092158.1 coordinate 22,477,985, forward strand.
ACAGTACAGTGGAAAGTCTACACATTATAGGTATCAGATTCACATGGAATTGTTGTGCAATTTAAATGTTTGAATATAAAATTATTGGTGAAAAGATTAAATGGAATTTTAGCTTCCAGATGAGAAATTTGGGTTTTCATAAGGTTAGGGCTCTGCTCAATCAGTGGCCCACCCCTGTGAAGAGACATGGGTTATAAAACTATGAAAACACACCCTTCTCCCTCCACTATATAATCCCTTGACGAAAATGTAATCTCCTGTTCCGGGTACATTAGGATGGCGATCCGATGTCAAAAGGGTTCAGATAATAACTACAGAACGAAGCCAACCTCAGCGTGAGCTTTGGTTGCGAATGGTATGAACTTTGAACTCTTATTCACTACCGAAGTGATACCTCCTAACCGTTGAGTTAGCAACAGTAGCTGCAAATGTGGGCTAGGAAAGAACAGACAGAGTATCCTGTCTACCACACAATGACGTTAATACAACGTACCCAATTTACCACCAGAGACATTCTTCCAAGGACAAAGGACTCTGTTGGGCAACACAGCCTTCCATCTACCACCAACCTACCGAAACACAGCTCAGAGTAAATATTTATTGCATTTCCTTTTCCAAATGGGCGGTAATTTAGAATGCATAAGATTCTGTATTTACGATAGAGTAGTTGCCTACGGCCCGATAGAGACATAGCTTCTCCCTTTGTTCTTCAGTCTTCCCGCTCTTTCACTCAAACCAAGCCCCCTTTCCTTTGGGTAACCAGCTATCATATCTGTTCCATCCGCTAGGGACGTTTTCCTTTATGACATCATTTGTAATCAAGGTATGATTCATTCTGTGTATATGTAATTCTGTGTGATTAGTTAGGTATTTAGTAAATAAATAATTAAACCCAATTTTGTATTGCTGAATCAACTTGTTAACCAGGGTACGTGAAGATAACCAAGAATTTACAAATTTCAGATGAGACTGAAATAGGGTGACGATTAATATTGACTGATATTGATGTAAAATATTACTAGGTCTTTAAGAGTTTATTCGGAAGATAACTGCTCTATAAATATTATTTTGTGGTGCCCCAACTTTCTAGTTAATTACATTTACATGATTAGCTCAATCAGGTAATATTAATTACAGAGAAAGGATTTTATAGAATAGAATGTCATATCACTTAATCCGGCATAGCCAAAGACACGACAGTATTGTTGACAGTAATGATGACTGGGTATGGCCCTCAGGAGTCAAGCTGGGAGTCATGGTCTCTCCTGGGAAGTTCAAGTGAGGGCACAGAGCAAACTTTTCTTCCAGCCAGGTAGCCGCTGTAGCAAATCTCAGCCAGTCAAGAGTTCAAGAGCAGAAATGAAGCCAGATGGTCATAATAATGTCAGACCAAATTTGAAAGCCAGTGTGAGTAAGATGCCCAAAGTTCCTTGTGGTTGATGAATACTGTTTCGACAATCAAACTTTTATTTTATTTTGATATTTTTACAAACATTGTTGCTTGAAGGCTGGTTGTATGATTAGAATTGTTATGTGTTTTGCCCCTGTGAACATGTTTACCAACCTGTTCTGATTTACAGGTAAAGTCACATAACCCTGAATAAAGTTTGAATTCCCTCAGGGAATTTGTATGTCAGGTCCTTGTCATTGTCTATTACTGGAAGCCTGTCTAGTGTCTGTCACCCGGATGTCCATCAGAGTGTAACAGGACATGACATGGCCATGAAATTGTCTGTCCTAGGGCGATGGAGATGAAAGATCATGTCATGGGACACTGAACATTTCAGTTACCAGGTGGACTGACTGCAATGTAAGATTCCAATGTATGAGACTATGGGGGGCATAAAAACATGCAATGAAAATAGATTTGCCTTAGAAAATGATGCAAAGTATGGAGGAATGTATACCAGCACAAACATTCACTTAAAATATGGTTTGGAAAATTGTAATATCCTCCTCATCATGTGTAGTGCATGGGTCACCAAAATATATAAGCGTTAGAATATGATGTTTTTGAATAACTTGAGTCAGGTAAGATATGTGGATATGGATATGATTTGGAAGCTAACCAATCATTAAGAGGCAAGATAACCGCAACAGTAATCTCCCTGATGATTTCCCAAGTGTAATGTCTTCCGAGTGATAATCATATTGGACCTATTTTCTTATTCCATGTATCCAAGTCTTTCAAATACACACCCAATTTCATGGAAATTAAAGGGATGGGTGCCTTTTGAAATATAAATTGGGTATGCAGATTTGGACTGAATCAAAGTCTGTCTCCCCAGCTGACATCGAGTGGAATAAGCTTTTCATGACCCATTACGCCTGTGCCAGTTGCAGACTACAGACTCATTAAGGATGGGTTACAACTCCAGGACAATTTTATTAGAGAGGAGGGAGCATCATAATCGTGACTTATGAAAACAAGCCACAAGCTTGAAAAGTTATTTTTCGGTCATAGTTGACAGGTATGGCCCAACAGAGATTCAAGCCCAGTGCCCCATGTGGAATACTGATGCTGACCCAACAGCTTTCTGTGGCTTTTGAGAAGCTTATAAAGAAGGCACCCTCCTGCTGTAAACCAAACTCAATGGGGTAAGCCTACAGGCTATCAAGGATGTCTTCAATCTGCCATACTGTTAATAAAAGTATTGTCTTTGTTTTGCAGACCTGTTGTGTTCAATACAGGTTAAGTGACAGGCATCATAAAGCCATCGCCATTTGAAAATGTTTGTCAAAATACATTTAACTTTAAGCATATCATGGAAATAAAACATCTTAATCAATTCCCCTTCAAGGGCATTTTTCAAAATTATTGACAATGTTGTAAAAAATAAAAATAACAAAACATATAAATGCTCCCAAAATTACATGTATTCTATTTGTCCATCAATCTCAGCATTTGTGTCATAATGTCAATGACAAGAGACAATGAGATGCTAGATGGTAACCCCCACCTTGGGATGATCTCCCTAAGGAGATTCTTGGCTACTGCCATAGCAGTGGAATGTCGACATGGGAATGCCTCTACCCACTTGGAGAAGGCATCCACTATCACCAGACAATATTTGTAACCTTGACAAGGAGAGAGTTCAATAAAATCCATCATTATGTGTTCAAATGGTCCTTCAGGGGTCGGATGAGCCGACAGTGGCATGGGAATACCTCTTCCCATGTTGTTAGTCATACAAATCACACATTTTGCACAAAATTGTTCAGCAAACACAGAAAACCCAGGTGCAAACCAAAATGTATTTACAAAATCAACAACTCCCCCCTTTGACACATGATCTCTTCCATGTGACAACTTAGCTAAGTAGGGGAAACATGAACGTGGTAAAACTGGTAGCCCAGCTGGGCCCAGCCAGAGTTTCTGCACCTGGTCATATGTACATAGTCGTTTCCACTTCCTCAACTCAACAGGACCTACAGAGGATTGTAAGTCAGAGATATCAGTGGGAGAGAAAAAGTTACTATCAGGAAGTAAAACCATCTGTAACACAGGGGCCTCCAAGGAGACAGCTGCTGCCTTAGCTGCCAAGTCAGCCATAGCATTACCTTTGGAGACAGGGTCGGAAGAGTTAGCATGAGCAAGGCACTTACAAACAGCAATTTCAGAAGGGAGCAAAATAGCTTTTAGCAAGTTATCAACAAGTTTTGAATGAGAGATCGCCTTACCAGAGGATGTCAGGAAGCCGCGCTGTTTCCACAGAGTACCAAAATCATGTACCACACCAAAGGCATATCTGCTATCTGTATAGATTGTAGCAGACTGGCCTTTAGCTAATATGCAAGCTCTAGTGAGTGCAAAGAGTTCTGCTGCTTGAGCAGAAAGGTGGGAGGGTAATTTAGCACTTTCCAGTGTGGTTGAGGCAGTAGTAACCGCATATGCAACCAATGGTTCTCCTTTCTCAGAACGCTGAGCAGAGCCATCTACAAACAGTTCCAAATGTGCATTTTGCAAAGGGACATCAGTTAAATCTGACCTTGGTTTAGAGACAAGTTCCAACAGTTCAGCACAGTCGTGCGGCTTTCCATCATCCTCGGTGGGCAACAAAGTAGCAGGATTTAACACAGTGCACCTCTTCAGGGTCACATGACACATTGTCAGAAGAACATTCTGATAATGGAGCAGTCGAGCTGGTGTTAGATGGGCCGTCTTTGCCTGTGAAATAAGAGCATGTACAGCATGAGGAACGTGTACAGTGAGTTCACACATGGCAACAATGTCTGCACAAGCCAACACAGCTTCAGTAGCAGCAGCCACAGCTCTCAAACAACAAACCAGACCTCTGGCCACACTGTCCAGCTGTTTGGAATAATACCCAACTGGGCGCTGCTTTCCTCCATGTTCCTGTGTTAAAACAGATGACATAAAACCATTTTTCTCACAAACAAAGAGGTTAAAAGGTTTAGAATGGTCAGGGAGCCCCAAACAGGGAGAAGTAGTCATGAGTTGTTTCAGTTTGGTCAGAGCAGTCAGTCCCTCTGGTGTCCACTTAATTTTGTCACTCATAGCCATTTTGTGGCCATAAATAAGGTCAGCAAGCGGCTGCACCACCTCAGCATAGTCAGGTAACCACGCCCTACAATACCCTGCCATACCAGTCAATGACATCATGTGTCGTTTAGTAACCGGCTGTGGGACAGAGAGAATAGCCTGTATCCTCTCTTTACCCAGCTGCCTGCCATTGGGAGAGATGTCATGACCCAAATACCTCACTGCCTGTGAAACCAACTGTAACTTCTTCTTTGAAACTTTGTGGCCATTCTCAGCGAGAAATATCAACAGAGCCCGAGTATCAGTTTCACAAGTTTCCATTGAGCTGGAGCACAACAACAAATCATCCACATACTGAATCAGAGTGCTGCCCTCAGGGGGTATAAAACCCTCCAGATTTTGTGCTAAAGCCGCTGAAAATATTGCGGCGGATTCCACGTAACCCATTGGAGCGACGGTCCAAGTAAAACGCTTTCCTAGAAACGTGAAAGCAAACCAGAACTGAGATTCTGGTGCCACTGGAATACTGAAAAATGCATTTGTCAAATCAATCACAGAGAACCACTCTGCTGTGGGTGGTACCGCCCCCAACAGTGTAGTAACATTAGGAACCACCGGGGCACGGGCAAAAACTGCATCGTTCACAGGCCTTAAGTCCTGGACAAATCTCCAATCACCTGAAGGTTTTCTAACAGGCAAGATAGGGGTGTTACAGGGTGATTCTGGACAGGGAATTAAAGCACCATTAGCTAACAAGGATGCATGAACAGGTGTAATACCTGCTATTGCCTCCTTACTGAGTGGATACTGTGCTCTAGACGGGCGCCTGGTATCTTTAGGAGTGACTACCATTGGCTCAGCTCCCTTTATTCTCCCAAAATCATACTTGTCCCTTGCCCATAGGCATTCAGGGACCCCTCTCAGAAGGGGTGAGTCTTCACTCAACAACATGATATTGGTAGAAAAAGAAACCTGATCAACACCATGCACACCCCTCTCAGTTGGTGTTCCCCAACTGAGTGGGTAACAACTTGTCAGTGTGCTGGGTGAATAAGTTGACCCATCAGGGCGCATCTCCCAGTCTGTAGCATCAACCAAACATTTCATCCAAATTCCAGTATCCACCCATTCTACTCTGTCTGATTTTGCCAGGGACACATGTGGTGCGCTATCCTCAAACAGGTAGAGCTCTTTCTGTGCAGGGGTTAGATTAACCCCTAAAGCACAGAAATCACTGCTACAGTATATACCCTCACACTGCACTGACTCATTCTGTAATGTAGCACACAGCCATTGTTTCTCATAATGGAGATCTCTTGTCAATGGTGAAAAATGGGAGGTGCAATGTAAGCCTGCTTCAGACATGAAACTGCCCTCGTGGCCCCAATGGGTTTTGGCCATTGAGAAAACACGAGCAATATTGGGCACCTCATCATCAACATCCCATGCATAATACCAGTCACAACACTCAGACATTAACATCAATTGCTCCCCCTCTTCCTCCTCTTCCTCATGAATAACAGTTAAACCGGTTCGGCCACATGTTATGTTGATGCCCAGTTTACACAGGAGGTCCCTGCCCATCAGATTGACAGGACAGTGGTCAGAGTAGAGAAATTGATGTTGACACTTCTCCTCACAAAAGGAGACAGGCAGAGGCATAGTTACCTGCTCTCTGAGTGGGAGGCCTGAAGCCCCTATAGTTTTGACTATTTCATTAGACATGGGAGGTTTTATCATAGCCTTGCAGTTAATGACAGACATAGCAGCCCCAGTATCAACAAGAAATATTAATGACTCACCATTGACGCAAGCCTCCACTGTTGGCTCTACTCTCGGAAGGGTGTGACACTTTAAAAACAAATGCTCTTGTTGCTCTGAGGATTTTAGCACAACTGTCCCTGTCTTCTCATCATGTCAATACTCCTCCTCCTGTCCCTGTCCTGGATTGTACAGGGTCGTCTGTGCCGGCGGCCCCGTCTGCCAGGCTCCAGTTTGTCCTCTGCCTGGAGGGACTCCTTGTGGTCCCCACTGTTGCTGTTGCTGGACCCCGTGAGGTGGCCCGACCTGCCATTGCTTGGGAGGTGGCTGCCACGGCTGTTGTTGGAATGGGGCTGTCCATGCATGTGCTCCTTTTCCTCCTCTTCTTGCCCCCTCCTCTCGGGCCCCTCTTTTCGGTCCGCCCCTGTCTTTGTTCCTCTGTGGATTCGTTGGCTCAGAGCAGTCAGCAGCAAAATGACCCGGCTTCCCACAGTTGTAGCACCTGCGCACTCCACCCCCTCGTCCTGTCCCTGCTGGGGCTGCTCCCTTGTAAAACGTCATCTGGGCAGCCTGTAGTTTCTGTGTCTTTACTTTTTCTTCGTTTATTTTTTCTTCCTTCTGTGTACTCTGTTGTCTCTCAGCATGCTTGCAGTGCTGTACCACCGTTGCTAATGGCTCAGTCTCCCAACTGATGCAGGTAGTCCTCACAGCTTTCTCCAGGCCCGGTGTCAGACCCCTCACTAGGGCGTCTTTCAGCAGATCCCCATATGCATGTTCGTTTGGTCTGATACCGCTGTGTAGCCTGAAACAGGTCTCAAGTCTCTTTCTGAAAGCCTCCAGGCCCTCATCTTTCTTCATAGTGCATTCTCTGATAGCAGTCCAGTCAGTCTTAGTTGGATACATCTCCACAATCCTGGCCAGCAGCGCCGTTATCTGGTCCTGATATGCGCCATTCTCAGCCCACAGGTAGTTGCAATCAAACTGTCCCTGTACATCCGCCCACCTGAGTCCCAGTTTCTTTTTACAGATATGGGCTATCTCAGCAGCAGATGGTTTGTACTGACCCACTAATACCCTCATCTCTGCTGAATATTTCACAGCGTCCTTACTTGGGTCTGGTAGGTCCTCTACAATGTCTTTGATTTCATCATGTCTCCACGTCCTCTGGACATACACAATGGGGTTCCATGCTGCGGCGGCAGCAGCATTAGCATCATCAGGTTGAGGCTGAGGGTTAGGACAGGCCATCAGAGGGTATTGATGATACATGTCTGATGCTGGGTCGTATTGGAAGGGGGTAGAGACACGCCTCTCCGTCCTGGTCCGTAGACGGTCCTTCAACGGGGGAGTCAGCTGGGGTGCCCCTCCGTCCTCACTTTCCTCACTGGAGCTGAGTGGAGGAGCCTTGAGAAAAGGATTGTTGATTTTTTTTTTCTTCTGGCGTGCTCCCCCCACTGCGCCTCCAGTGAGACTGGCCGGAGTCACTCCAGACCCTGTCAGGACTTCAGCCAGGCTCCGTGCCAGACGATCAATCACCGTGGTGTTGGGAGAGACAGGGGGTGAGGCTGCAGGTTGTAGTGGTCTTGCATCCAGCGGATCAGCAGGAGGCGCCCGAGGAGGAGGGAGGTCCGGCAACACTGGGTAGAGAGTTTGAGGAGTACAGTATGGAGGGGGACAGTCTCTGTCATCATCATCCTTCCTATTCCTTCTCACTGTTTCATCTTTCCCCTTCTTTTCTCCTTCCTCAGTCTGAACTATCATATTCTGACAGGGTTTTCCCCGAAATGTGTCCTGTCTTTTCTTCCGTTTGTCAGCTTCCCTTTCCCATTTCCTGAATTTCACCCAGTCAATTTGATCCCTTTTTCCTAGTTTACCTTCCTTCTCTACCAATCTCTGTCTTACCTCATCTAACAGCGTCACACTTAGTGTCCCTGTCAAAGGAAAACCACCCTCTCTATGCCATAGAAGTACCTGTTCCAGAATATCCCTACCCCATTTATCTACCATAACCTTCAAGGCTCCAGTAGGAGGGTCCGGAATGCCTGGTTCTTTGCACTCGCGCGCGCCCATGGCTCCTTAGTCTCACACACACACAATCTCACTCCCCCTCTCTCTCACACACACACACACACACAGGGAGAGAAAAAATAAAAATTACAACAGGAATTCCTTAAGTACTTCACACAGAATTTTACTGATCACCCACACAGGATTGGTCAGATGCTCACACAGAACTGGTCAGATGTCCACACAGAACATCAGAACATAAAAAGGTAACCCACACAGAGTCTACCTACCGCGCCCACACAGAACGCTCCTACAAAATACTCACACAGAGTAACCCAGGGCATACCTGGCTAGCACATTTAAAATAATTGGAATTCACCACCTCTGAGAGTCACTTAGACAATCACACAGATACACAGAATGAGGTCCTTCTTCCACTAGGGCTTCAACAAGCTCTAAGTCCAACTCAACTTCAAATGTGGTTTGCTCATCTCACCTCTTTTTTTTTATTTTTTTTTTAATCTTTTTTACTATGTTCGGGATGTGGTATCCACTCGGCTCGCTGCCTCTCCGATCTTAGGTTGGTCCATCTGCTCCGTTCTCGAAGTGTGGTCTCCCTGAGATCCCGAGTTTGAGGGATCCCTTGTGCACGATTACCTAGGTCGTCAGGAGCGGTCACCGAGTGAAGATTCACATCCCATCCCCGTCGCCAAATGTCGTGGAAATTTCCTTAATTACCAAATGATGAGAGAGCTGACATTTGATGTTGAATTTAATACAGAGTGACACTAATATCCATGAAACATAATCGCTTCATGAAGTTCATCCTCAATGTTCATTTGTCAATATATCGCATAATAGGAAATTATTAACATTCAAGGCCAGATTAGTCTCCTGAGGATGTTTGGACACTATGGTGAAAGGGCAAGTAAGGCTGATCTGTCCCTCATGTTAGACAGAAGTAGAGTGTGGGGAGGAATGTTATTGAAGCTAGCCACCCCAGACCCACATAAACCCCCAACCTCAGACCTGCCTTCTGCAGTCGTAACTGAACAGGAAATCAAATCATATTTTATTGGTCACATACACATGTTTAGCAGATGCTATTGCGGGTGTAGGGAAATGCTTGTGTTTCTGGCTCCGACAGTGCAGTAATATCTAACAAGTAATATCTAACAATTTCACAACATATACCCAATAGACACAAATCCAAGTAAAGGAATGGAATTAAGAATATATAAATATATGGACGAGCAATGTCAGAGCGGCATAGACTAAGATGCAATAGAATAGAGTATATACATATGAGATGACTAATGCAAAATATGTAAACAATATTAAAGTGACTAGTGTTCCATTTATTAAAGTGGCCAGTGATTTCAAGTCTATGAATATAGGCAGCAGCCTCTGACGTGCTAGTGATGGCTATTTAACAGTCTGATGGCCTTGAGACAGAAGCTGTTTTTCAGTCTCTCGGTCCCAGCTTTGATGCACCTGTACTGACCACACCTTCTGGTTGATTCACCCCTGTGAACAGGCAGTGACTCGGGTGGTTGTTGTCCTTGATGATCTTTTTGGCCTTCCTGTGACATTGGGTGCTGTAGATGTCCTGGATGGCAGGTAGTTTTCCCCCGGTGATGCGATGGGCAGACCGCACCACCTTCTGGAGTGCCCTGTGGTTGTGGGCGGTGCAGTTGCCGTACCAGGCGGTGATATAGAATGCTCTCCATTGTGCATCTTTCAAAGTTTGTGAGGGTTTTAGGTGCCAAGCCAAACAAACACAGTCAATGTCGATGCGCTTCATTCCATTTCCATTGTGAAGAGGTGCAGCAATAAATCTTATCCTGTTAAGGAAATCTCAATCTTTCTTTTTATGCACTTAGTGCACTTGACTTGCTAAGATGTTTCCTAATGAATGGCCTGTGATTAATTTAGCAGGGCATAGTCATCCTGCGATACTCACTGAGAGTGACGACGGTTGGTCGGTGTGACACTTGATATTCCAATCATGCCACTCTGTTTTCTTCTCCGTGATGTAGAGATATCTGAACAACACGACTGAATGCTTCCCTGCATCAATCTATCAGCAGATATGGCCTAACTGGGTTCTGGTCTGTGTGTGTACGTGTTAGTTTATTGGCACACACAACAGTAAAAGCCAGCTCAAACTATGGTTCTTCCCCAAATTTTTCTAAGAATAATTATGTGAGAAATCAGTAGACCATATAGGCATTGTGACATGCCGCAAGTTGATTATAAAGGCCAGTTGCCTCTTATGAATGTCAAACACAGAACTTTGATGATGGCGAAAGGTTCTTTCACTTTGGTCATTCTAATTCATCTTTGATAGGTTTCAAGGTTTATCCATAAATGAAATAGACAGCTCATTGTTCAGAAAAGAAAAGGCCACTTCACTTTTAAGTTTGTCTCCCCCTCAAGTTGATGCGAAGTACGCATATCTCTAAAGAATGGCCTTCATTCAAAAGAAGCAGGTCCAATACTGTGTATAATACCTTAAGGTGTGGACATTAGGTATGTATCACCTCAGTATAGAGTGAGTAAATTAGGATAATTGCTATGAGAGTGTCTGAACTACGGCTGTAGCATCCCAAGCAGTATCAGAGTATAAATCACTTTTAAAAAAGGCTGTTCTCTGCCAACATCTTACCACAATTTAAATGACTGGGCTAAAGCACGATGGGGAGACGTAGTTAATGCAGAGACAATCTACAGGGAGACAGAGGACAGGAGATTACCAGAAGAGAGGCACTCTAAGAAACTAATCTGCCTCTGCATGCCAGACAAGCCTTGTGATACCTGGTGAATAGGCACAGAGGGAACGAATGTGCATTGAGGAGATTAATATTGCAGTCCCAAGGAAAGCCAAGACTGTTCATGAGCAGTATTTTAATAGCCCACATATATCCCAATTCAGGCAGCTGCTATCCAGTTATAAATCTTCCGCCTTGGCCAAAACAATGTCACATCTTAATTGACAGGGCAGTATGCAGAGAATGTAAACATCTGCAGGTCAGAAAATCCCACTTCTGCACAGCGCTTCATATTATTGTGTGTATATGACCAAGAAATATATACAGTGCCTTCAGAAACTATTCATACCCATTGACTTATTTAACATTATGTTGTGTTACAGCCTGAATTCAAAATTGAATACATAGATTTTTCTTTCTCACCCATCTACACACAATACCCCATAATGACAAAGCGAAAACGTGACATTTTTGCAGATGGATTGAAAATGAAATACATAAATATCTAATTTACATAAGTATTCACACCGCTGAGTCAATACTTTGTAGAAGCACCTTTGGCAGCAATTACAGCTGTGAGTCTTTCTGGGTAAGTCTCTAAGAGCTTTCCACACCTGGATTGTGCAACATATGCACATTCAAACTTCTTCAAGCTCTGTCAAATTGGTTGTTGATCAATGCTAGACAACCATTTTCAGGTCTTGCCATAGACTTTAAAGCACTGTAACTCGGGCCACTCAGGAACATACACTGTCTTCTTGGTAAGCAACATCAGTGTAGATTTGGCCTTGCGTTTTCGGTTATTGTCCTGCTGAAATGTGCATTCCTCTCCCAGTGTCTGATGGAAAGCAGACTGAACAAGATTTTCCTCTAGGATTTTGCCTAGCTCCATTCCGATTATTTTTTATAATGAAAAACTCCCCAGGCCTTAATGATAACAAGTTTACCCATAACATGATGCAGCCACCACTATACTTGAAAATATGGAGAGTGGATTTGCCCCAAACATAACACTTTGTATTCAGGACAAAAAGTGAATTGCTTTGCCCCATTTTTTTTGCAGTATTACTTTACTGCCTTTTTGCTAACATGATTTGGAATATTTGTATTCTGTACAAGATTCTTTCTTTTCACTCTGTCAATTAGGTTAGTATTGTGAAATAACTACAATGTTGTTGATTCCGCCTGAGTTTTCTTCTATCACAGCCATTAAACTCCATAACTGTTTTAACCCTTTACAGTCTAAGCCCTGTCTAAGCCGGGGGAGGGGGGTTCTACTAAACTACATGGAATTATTTTAAGAAGGTGTCACGCCCTGATCTGTTTCACCTGTTTTGTGCATATCCACCCCCCACCAGGTGTCTCCCATTTGTCACCATTATCCCCTGTGTATTTCAAATCAAATCAAATGTTATTTGTAACATGTGCTAAAAACAACATGCACAACCGTAGGGTGAAATGCTTACTTACGAGCCCCTAACCAAAAATGCAGTTTAAAAAAATCTGGATAAGAATAAGAAATAAAAGTAACAAGTAACTAAAGAGCATCAGTAAAATAACAATAGCGAGACTATATACAGGGGAGTACCGGTACAGAGTCAATGTCCCGGAGCACCGCTTAGTTGAGGTGATATGTACATGTAGGTAGAGTTATTAAAGTGATGATAACAACAGACAGTAGCAGCGGGGTAAAGGAGGGGAGCAATGCAAATAGTCTGGGTATCCCTTTGATTAGATGTTCAGGAGTCGTATGGCTTGGGGATAGAAGCTGTTTAGAAGCCTCTTGGACCTAGACTTGGTGCTCCGGTACCGCTTGCCGTGCGGTAGCAGCGAGAACAGTCTATGACTAGGGTAGCTGGAGTCTTTAACAATATTAAGGACCTTCCTCTGACACCGCCTGGTATAGAAGTCCTGGATGGCAGGAAGCTTGGCCCCAGTGATGTACTGGGCCGTACACACCACCCTCTGTAGTGCCTCAAGGCGGCGCAGTTTGTCCCTGAACATCTTACAGAGGGGTTGGGTAAAGCCTTGGATCTCTCCACTGTCCCCGCTGAGTATCAGGACCTCCAGGAGGTTTTCAACAAGGCCCTCGCCACATCTCTTCCTCTGCATCGACCCTATGATTGCTCCATTGACCTCCTCCCTGGTACTACAGCATCTCGGGGGCAGCTCTATTCCCTGTCTGGCCATGGAGAAGTACATTGAGTACTCTCTGGCTGCTGGGAGCATTCGTCCTTTGTCCTCCCCTGCCGGCGCAGGGTTCTTCTTTGTGGAGAAGAAGGGCAAAACCTTGCGCCCGTGTATCGACTACCAGGGCCTCAATGACATCACAGTAAAGAACCGTTACCCGCTACCACTACCACTCCTCTCCTCGGTGTTCGAGCCTCTCCAGGGGGCGACTGTATTTTTGAAGTTGGACCTCGAGAATGGTAGCGAGTGGTTTGCAGAAGAGGATGTCTTCCTTAATTGACCCCCATAAACGTAACGGACATATACCAGGAGCTGTGCCAGGCCCTCCATGTCTGTTGACTCATCCAGCTGTAAACACATAATTCACTGGCTTGTATGCAAAGCAGTAATTGTTTCAAAACATCTCCTGCCATGTCACTCATGCGTCATGAAACAGTGTTGTTTGATGAAGGCATGGACTGTATAGTTTTTTTGGCCTTTTCCCCCAGCATTATCCCAGCCGGAATTAAGTCCTCCACAATAGTATGGGGCTTGCCTGTCCTACCCACTCGGTAGCTCACCATATAAGATGCTTCTAGCCCCTTCTCATTAATGGTATCTGTTGCTTTTTATACGTGTCTTACTACATGAATACATGTCGTCTTTATTCTCGCTCAAAAAACTCCTGTGGCTTATTTTTCAAATGGTCATGTTTCATTTCTAAATGTCTACCAAAGAGTGTTGGTTTCCCGCAACAGAGTAATGGTTAATGTGATTGGATGTTCATTATTTGACTAGGCTACCTGTATTTAACAGTGTGTTGTTATTTCGCTGAACACTAGATGGACTAGATGAACACTAGATGGTTTAATTTTATTTTTGGCAGTGAAACAGTGATACTCAGGCGAGAAAAAAACCTCACCCAAATGTATAGCCACGAAAATATAAATGTGATCTGTTTCTTGTGCTTGTCTCAACCCCCCACCTGGTGTCTCCCATTTGTCCCCATTAACCCCTGTGTATTTATACCAGTATTTTCTGTTTGTCTGTTGCCAGTTCGTCTTGCCCCTAAATTCCAAGATGGCGTAGCAGTCGGACGTGTGTTTTGTCTTGTCCCGTCTTGTTCCATGTAAATATTATTTTTTTCCTCGTTTTTTTGTAAATATTTCGTAAATATTTTAATCTCCCTTTCCATCTACGGACTGAATATACTCTCCTGCAATCCACCTCACCCAATGTGGTACGGATCTGCTATTTTTATATTTTAGAACTGGAACCCCCATCAGGAGCTAGCCAGCTAACTAGTTACTAGCTAGTAGTCACGTAGCCACTGCTAGCGGTCTTCTCTGTTAACTCTGACACCAGCAATTCTCAGCTCGGTCAATACCTGCCAGTCTGCACAGCGCGATATCAACCCAGAGCATATCAAGCTGCTTTTTCTCTACCACATCTCTGAACCTTTACACCAGATCATCGCAGCTAGCGAGCTGCAGTCCGAGTGGCTACCTCTGGCTATTGTCTCTGTCCCGAAGCAAGCACCAGTTAGCCTTGAGTTAGCCTCGAGCTAGGCCCATCTCCCGGCTAGCGGAAAAAGTCCACCAGCCAATTCTTGGGCTACAATATATATTTTGCCAATTGGCCTGGACCCTTTACTGCTGACACAGAGCCCTGCCGATCCATCACGACTGGTCTGCCGACGTAATCGTCCGAGGTGGATTCAACAGGCTCTTCCGTCCGAGATGTACTCACATCCTACCATACCCTTGTCTGTACATTATGCCTTCAATCTATTCTTCCACGCCCAGAAATCTGCTCCTTTCACTCTCTGTTCTGAAAGCACTAGACGACCAGTTCTTATAGCCTTTAGCCGTACACTTATCCTACTCCTCTTCTGTTCCTCTGGTGATGTAGAGGTTAACCCAGGCCCTGTAGCCTCCAGCACCACTCCCATTCCCCAGGAGCTCTCATTTGTTGACATCTGTAACCGTAAAAGCCTTGGATTCATACATGTTAACATTAGAAGCCTCCTCCCTAAGTTTGTTTTATTCACTGCTTTAGCATACCATCAAAAATCCTGAAATTTCCATCCCCAACTACAACATTTTCCGACAAGATAGAACTGCCAAAGGGGGCGGAGTTGCAATCTACTGCAGAGATAGCCTGCAGAGTTCTGTCATACTATCCAGGTCTGTGCCTAAACAATTCAAGATTCTACTTTTAAAAATCCACCTTTCCAGAAACAAGTCTCTCACCGTTGCTGCTTGCTATAGACCCCCCTCAGCCCCCAGCTGTGCCCTGGATACCATATGTGAATTGATTGCCCCCCATCTATCTTCCGAGTTCGTACTGTTAGGTGACCTAAACTGGGATATGTTTAACACCCCGGCCGCCCTACAATCTAAGCTAGATGCCCTCAATCTCACACAAATAATCAAGGGATCTACTAGGTACAACCCTAAATCTGTTATCATGGGCACCGTCTGAGATATCATCTTGACCAACTTGCCCTCTAAATACATCTCTGCTGTCTACAACCAGGAACTCAGCGATCACTGCCTCATTGCCTGCGTCCGTAATGGGTCCGAGGTCAAACGACCACCCCTCATCACTGTCAAGCGCTCCCTAAAAAACTTCAGCAAGCAGGCCTTTCTAATCGACCTGGCCCGGGTATCCTGGAAGGATATTGACCTCATCCCGTCAGTAGAGGATGCCTGGTTGCTCTTTAAAAGTGCTTTCCTCACTATCTTAAATATGCATGTCCCATTCAAAAAATGTAAAACTAAGAACAGACCCTTGGTTCACACCCAGACTTGACTGCCCTTGAACAGCACAAAAACATTATGTGGTGTCTTGCATTAGCATCGAATAGCCTCCGTGATATACAACTTTTCAGGGAAGTCAGGAACCAATATACACAGTCAGTTAGGAAAACTAAGGCTAGTTTTTTTCAAACAGAAACATGCATCCTGTAACACTAATTCCAAAAAGTAAAGTCCATGGAGAATAAGAGCACCTCCTCCCAGCTGCCCACTGCCCTGACGATAGGAAACACTGTCACCACCGATAAATCTATGATAACCGATAATTTCAATAATAATTTTTCTACGACTGGCCATGCTTTCCACCTGGCTACCCCTACCCCGGCCAACAGCTCTGCACCCCCTGCAGCAACCAGCTCAAGCCCAGCAGCAACCAGCTCAAGCCCAGCAACCATCAACCAGCCCAAGCAAAATCTGGATCCCTACAAATCAGCCGGGCTAGACAATCTGGACCCTCTCTTCCAAAAATGATCTGCCAAAATTGTTGCAACCCCTATTACTAGCCTGTTCAACCTCTCTTTCATATCATCTGAGATCCCCAAAGATTGGAAAGCTGCTGCAGTCAACCCCGTCTTCAAAGGGGGAGACACTCTAGATCCAAACTGTTATTTCTAAAATCTTCGAAAGCCAAGTTAACAAACAGATCACCGACCATTTCGAATCGCACCGTACCTTTTCCACTATGCAATCTGGTTTCCGAGCTGGTCCTGGGTGCACCTCAGCCACGCTCAAGGTCCTAAACAATATAATTGATAAAAGACAGTACTGTTTAGCCGTCTTCATCGACCTGGCCAAGGCTTTCGACTCGGTCAATCAACACATTCTTATTGGCAGACTCAATAGTCTTGGTTTCTCAAATGACTGCCTCGCCTGGTTCACCAACTACTTTTCAGATAGAGATCAGTCTGTCAAATCGGAAGGCCTGTTGTCCGGACCTCTGGCAGTCTCTATGGGGGTGCCACAGGGTTCAATTCTTGGGACGACTCTTTTCTCTGTATACATCAATGATGTCGCTCTTGCTGCTTGTGATTCTCTGATCCAACTCTACGAAGACGACACCATTCTGTATACTTCTGGCCCTTCTTTGGACACTGTGTTAACTACCCTCCAGACGAGCTTCAATGCCATACAACTCTCCTTCTGTGGCCTCCAACTGCTCTTAAATGCAAGTTAAACTAAATGCATGCTCTTCAACCGATCACTGCCCGCCCGTCCAGCATCACTACTCTGGACGGTTCTGACTTATGTGGACAACTACAAATACCTAGGTGTCTGGTTAGACTGTAAACTCTCCTTTCAGACTCACATTAAGCATCTCCAATCCAAAATTAAATCTAGAATCGGCTTCCTATTTCGCTACAAAGCATCCTTCATTCATGCTGCCAAACATACCCTTATAAAACTGACCATCCTACCGATCCTCGACTTCGGCGATGTCATTTACAAAATAGCCTGTTGTTGTAAATGCCGAACTGCTTTTCTTTATCTTGGCCAGGTCACAGTTGTAAATGAGAACAAGTTCTCAACTAGCCTACCTGGTTAAATAAAGGTGAAATAAATGTACAAAAATTCAAAAAATATTTGTCGCCAAACCCACTGGCTTCATGTCATCTATAAGTCTTTGCTAGGTAAAGCCCCACTTTATCTCAGCTCACTGGAAACCATAGCAACACCCACCCTTGGCACACGCTACAGCAGGTATATTACATTGGTCATCCCCAAAGCCAACACTTCCTCTGGCCGCCTTTCCTTTCAGTTCTCTGCTGCCAATGACTGGAACGAATCGCAAAAATCACTGAAGCTGTAAACAAAAATCTCCCTCTCTAACTTTAAGCATAAACTGTCAGAGCAGCTTACCGATCACTGTACCTGTAAACAGCCAATCTGTGACGGCTGATTTCTTCCTCTTCCTCTGAAGAGATGTAGCAAGGATCGGACCAAGATGCGGCGTGGTAAGTGTCCATGGTTGTTTATTTATTTATTTATTTAAAAACATAAACTGAACACTATAAATACAATACAATAACAATAAACGTGAACAAACCGAAACAGTACCGTGTGGCGACAAACACAGACACGGAAACAAACACCCACACCTAAACAGTGAAACCCAGGCTACCTAAGTATGATTCTCAATCAGAGACAACTAACGACGCCTGGCTCTGATTGAGAACCATACTAGGCCGAAACATAGAAATCCCCAAATCATAGAAAAACACCCAAGACTGCCCAC
Organism: Oncorhynchus clarkii lewisi; assembly: GCF_045791955.1. NCBI lineage: Eukaryota > Metazoa > Chordata > Actinopteri > Salmoniformes > Salmonidae > Oncorhynchus > Oncorhynchus clarkii. The sequence goes on from NC_092158.1 coordinate 22,496,249, forward strand.
CCCAACTCACGCCCTGACCATACTAAATAATGACAAAACAAAGGAAATAAATGTCAGAACGTGACACAATCTGTAAATAGTACACCCAACTACCTCATCTCCATATTGTTATTTATCTTCTTGCACATTTGCACCCCAGTATCTCTACTTGTATATCATCATCTGCACATTTATCACTCCAGTGTTAATTCTAAATTGTAATTATTCCGCCTCTATGGCCTATTTATTGCCTTACTCTTCTACATTTGCACCCACTGTACATAGATTTTTTCCATTGTGTTATTGACTGTACGTTTGTTCATGTGTAACTCTGTGTTGTTGTTTTTGTCGCATTGCTTTGCTTTGTCTTGGGCAGGTCACAGTTGTAAATGAGAACTTGTTCTCAACTGGCCTACCTGATTAAATAATGGTTAAGTAAAATAAAGTTTAAAAAAAAGTCTTACCAGCATGTTTCCCATTTTAATCTTTCTAGTTGCTTTTTTCTAGTGTTCCCAGTTCTGACCATACTGCCTTCCCTGACCATGAGCCGACCTGCCGCTCTGTACCTCATTGTCTCTGCCCTGGATTACTGACCTCTGCCTGCCCTGACCTGTCCCCTTGTACAATAAAATGATGAGAACTGTACTATCCGCCTCCTGTGTCTGCATCTGGGTCATATCCTGATTTGTGATACAAGGATCATTTAGCTATTTAATCTGGAATATTAAGACCCCTTCAAATATCCAAAAAATGTGATAAAAAATGTTTTATAAGCCTATACGAACACATTGAATAACCAATTCACTACATGGAACAACAGATAGCCCCACCAAAATCTAAAATTTGTTCTGAAGTGTCTGTCCTATGTCTGAAAGATATTTAAAAAAATCTGAAATAATAAATAATCTTTTATCACATTTTTTGGGAACTAAACAGTCTCCATATATACTTCCATTCCATTCATCCAAAACAATCAACATGTTCATGGGAGTCTCATCTTTCCACACATGGGTCATATTAGTGTGTAGCCCGAACTGTTCGGACGCCACAGACAAAGTTGGCAGAATGGTGGTCCTGACTTCAGACGAGTCCCAAGACGCCTGTGGGGGTCGTAGAGTAAAACGGAAAACACCATCGTGTTTGTGGGAGTCTCATCTTTCCATATACAGTTGTCGGAAGTTTACATACACCTTAGCCAAATACCTTTAAACTCAGTTTTTCATAATTCCTGACATTTAATCCTAGTAAAAATTCCCTGTTTTAGGTCAGTTACGATCACCACCTTATTTTAAGAATGTGAAATGTCAGAATAATGGTAGAGAGAATTATTTATTTCAGCTTTTATTTCTTTCATCACATTCCCAGTGGGTCAGAAGTTTACATACACTCAGTTAGTATTTGGTAGCATTGCCTTTAAATTGTTTAACTTGGGTCAAACATTTCAGGTAGCCTTCAACAAGCTTCCCACAATAAATTGGGTGAATTATGGCCCATTCCTCCTAACAGAGCTGATGTAACTGAGTCAGGTTTGTAGGCCTCCTTGCTCGCACATGCTTTTTCAGTTCTGCTGACAATTTTTCTATAGGATTGAGGTCAAGGCTTTGTGATGGCCACTCCAACACCTTGACTTTGTTGCCCTTAAGCCATTTGGCCACAACTTTGGAAGTATGCTTGGGGTCATTTTCCACTTGGAAGACCCATTTGCGACTAAGCTTTAACTTCCTGACTGATGTCTTGAGATGTTGCTTCAACATATCCACATAATTTTCCTGCCTCATGATGCCATCTATTTTGTGAAGTGCACCAGTCCCTCCTGCAGCAAAGCACCCCCACAACATGATGCTGCCGCCCCCGTGCTTCATGGTTGGGATGGTGTTCTTCGGCTTGCAAGCCTCCTCCTTTTTTCTCCAAACGGTCATTATGGTCATTATGGCCAAACAGTTCTATTTTTGTTTCATCGGACAAGAGGATATTTCTCCAAAAAGTATGATCTTTGTCCCCGTGTGCAGTTGCAAACCGTAGTCTGTCTTTTGTATGGCGGTTTTGGAGTAGTGGCTTCTTCCTTGCTGAGCGGCCTTTCAGGTTATGTAGATATAGGACTCGTTTTACTGTGGATATAGACACTTTTGTACCTGTTTCCTCCAGCATCTTCACAAGGTCCTTTGTTGTTGTTCTGGGATTGATTTGCACTTTTTGCACCAAAGTATGTTAATCTCTAGGAGACAGAACGCGTCTCCTTCTTGAGCAGTACGACGGCTGCATGGTACCATGGTGTTTATACTTGCGTACTATTGTTTTTACAGATGAACGTGGTACCTTCAGGCATTTGGAAATTGCTCCCAAGGATGAAACAGACTTGTGGAGGTCTACAAATATTTTTTTCTGAGGTCTTGGCTGATTTCTTTTGATTTTCCCATGATGTCAAGCAAAGAGACACTGAGTTTGAACGTAGGCCTTGAAATACATCCACAGGTACACCTCCAAATGCCTCAAATGATGTCAATTAGTCTAGAAGCCTATCTTTTAAAGCCATGACATAACTTTCTTGAATGTCCAAAGCTGTTTAAAGGCACAGTCAATTTAGTGTATGTAAACTTCTGACCCACTGGAATTGTGATACAGTGATTTATAAGTGAAATAATCTGTCTGTAAACAATTGTTGGAAAAATTACTTGTGTCATGCACAAAGTAGATGTCCTCACCGACTTGCCAAACTATAGTTTGTTAACAATACATTTGTGGAGTGATTGAAAAATGAGTTTTAATTACTCCTAAGCGTATGTAAACTTCTGACTTCAACTGTCGTTTTTAGGCCAAACTGTTCGGACGCTGCAGACGATTTTGTGAGAAGATATATTTTCAGGATGTCTCATGGTCTGACAAACACTTCACCTTTCACCACAGATGTGGAAGTGTGATATCGGCGGATGTGGTGGGTTGAGATGCATCCAATGCAAAAACTGATATCTCCAGCTTAAACTGACAGATGTGTATGTTTTTTTTATTATTATGCTAATTACATTTCAGCAGGGTAAATCGACTCTAGGGGTTTTTAAAGTCACCATTGGCCTCAGGAGGAAATCCCTGAGCGGTTCTCTTCCTCTCCAGTAACTGAGTTAGGAAGGTTGCCTGTATCATCCAAAGTGTAATTAATGACTTGACCATGCTAAATGGGATATTCAATGTCTGCTTTTTTCCCCATTTACCAATAGGTACCCTTTGCGAGGCATTGTAAAATCTCCCTGGTCTTGGTGTGTGAATCTGTTTGAAATGCACTGCTCAACAGTACAGAGATGAGGTAGTCATTCAAAAATCATGTTATGTGACTTGTTAAGCACATTTTTACTCCTGAACTTATTATATAAGCTTGCCTTATTTAAGCTTGTAGGTCCGCTTGTATGAACAGTTTCTATTATAGGTTTCACATGTGTGATTTTACATCGAAGCAGAAAGTGGCCATGATCAGTATAGACAGAATACCAGCTGTTGATATAGAGATCTCTTTGAATGACGTCAAGCAATACTTTCAACATGTCAACCCACAAAATTCATATGGTCCAGAGGACGTCAGCAGCAAGGCACTTCAGGCATGTGCAGACCAGGTCACATTACCGTTCCAGCTGTCGCTGAACAATGGGATAATTCCAAACTTATGGAAGAAGTTGCTGATTGTCCTAGCAGCTAAAAACAACAGGCCAAAAGAAAACAATGATTTACACCCTGTAGCCTTGACATCTGTACCTATGAAACGTTTTGAAAAAATTATTAAAAAACAAATTCTCTCTGCTCTCTCATCCCATTTAGATCCAAACCATTTCGCCTACCGTGCTTCCAAGGGTGTTGATGATGCGTAACTGGTCATGCTGAATAATATCTATGAACATTTTGAAAAGGCAAATAGCCTAGTGAAAATGGTATTCATTTGACTTCAGTAGCAAGTTTAATGCCACCCAACCCCACCTACTGGTGGATAAGCTGGTACATTTGGGTGTCAACTCTCTACTGATCAAGTGGATTAATAGTTTCCTTGTGAACCATACTCAATAAGTGAAGTTTAACTCCGCCATCTCTACACCTAGAACGGTGAATACGGGAGCCCCTCAAGGTTGCGTACTTTCACCGATACTGTACACACTACACAAATGATTGTCAAGCCTGTGACTCAGCCCACAAATTCTTTAAACATGCAGATGACATTGCTGTTGTGGGTTTCCTCCACCCAGACCAAGCCTCTCTTCAAGGTTTTGACAGAGAAACATCAAAATTCGGCCATTGGTGCGCAGATAACGTTCTTGAAATAAACGTTAAAAAACAAAGAGATGGAAAATTTGATTTCAGAAGGAACAAAACTCCACTCCCTCCATGAAGATCAATGGGGAATCAGTCAATAGAGTGACCACATATAAATACCTGGGAATCAAAATAGACAATAAACTGAAATTGAATGACTGTGCCCTTGCAAAGATAAAGAAACTGCAACAGAGAATGTTTCTTTTACACAAACTGAACCATTTTAATAATGTCGACCGCCATATCTTACAAATGTTCTATAAATCTGTCCTGCAGAGTGTGCTGTCCTTTGGTCTGATATGCGTGTTTGGAAACGTGTGAGTGCAAGATCAAGTCAAGCTTGATCAAGACAGTGGGAAGGATAATTGGTATAGATCAAGGATCATCCTCTGTATACCAAACTCATCCCCCTAAAACTTGAAATCATTTTACAGGACAGTACTCATCCCTTTCACTCAAAACTCAGTCACAGCAGCAGCTGGACAAGGGAAAGAACATCTAAACAGATAGATATGGGGACTCTTTTAGCACTTTTAATGAATTATATTGCGTAGTTTCTGTGTTTTTATGTTTTATGTATTGTCGTTTTAAGCATATGACCAAATTAATTTCCCCCTGGTAGGATAATAAAGTAGATCAGAATCTGAATCTGAATAACAAAGGGGTTGAATACTCATTGACTCCAGACTTTTCAGCTTTTCATTTTTTATACATCTAGAAAAAAAGAAAAAAAAAACATAGTTCCACTTTGACATTATGGTGTACTGTGTGTAGGCCAGTGACAGAACATCTAACACAACAACATGTGGAAAAAATCAAGGAGTCTCAATACTTTTCTAAGGCACTGTATACTTAAATACAACATCTGGGACAAAGAAACAAGATAGAAACAGAAAGCGGAACAACTATTTGTATGCTGATCCAGAGAAAGAGAGAGAGAAAGAGAGAGACTAGCGTTCTAATAGGACAGCCATGACGGTGGCCTCAGTCAGTTGGCCTCATAGTGAAATCCCTCAGAATTGTTATTCACCCAGACTACATGCACACGTCTGCGAGTGGCACACAGCGGTCTAAGGCACTGCATCTCAGTGCTAGAGGCATCACTACAGACCCTGGTTCGATCCCGGGCTGTAGCACAACCGGCCGTGATTGGGAGTCCCATAAGGCGGCGCACAATTGCCCCAGCGTCGTCTGGGTTAGGGGAGGGTTTGGCCGGGGTTGGCCGTCATTTTAAAATAGAATTTGGTATTAACGGACTTGCCTAGTTAAATAAAGGTGAATAAAAAAAATGTTAAAAGAGAGGCTTCACTACAGTCCCTGGTTTGAATCCAGGCTGCATCACATCCGGCCGTTATTTGTACTCCTCTAGGGTGGTGCACAATTGGCCCAGCGTCGTCTTGGTTTGGCTGGGGTAGTAAATAATAAATAAATAATAATAATTTGTTCCTAACTGACTTGCCTGCAGACTTAAATACAAAAGAAAAATACAAAAGAAATAGAACGTGAGTAGCCAACATCAGAAAATATCTTATACGGTAGCCAAAGTCTTAATTCTTACCTAAAGGAGATACTTCTGTGATATTTTAATCTTATCAAGCACAATCATCTGTCTACTATCAAAGCGTCGCAGCAGAAGAACAGACACTAGTATGAATTGAAGCCATGTTTTTATTAAGCAATGAAATGGTCACTGGGATTTTCTCCCACACTGTGTATCATCCAATGCTGAAATCTAGATGATAAATTACAGCCTCAGGCCAGTAATCTATCATCTGGATTTCACATGTGGTCTACTACAGTGCACAGAGAGACCAGCGAAAGACAGGAAGGGAGCTTGGTCACCTGCAGACCGGGGCTTATCAGGAACAGGACTTGCATGTTGGAGAGATAACAGTTCCACCAAAGGGATTTTTAACAAGGCAGGATTTTTTTTCCCTGAGTCACCAACAATGTCCCATTTTACTCTTTGAAGAATATTAGCCAGATAATCATAATGTTGCGCAAAAAAAAAAAGAAGTTAGACAGGCCCACTAGGATAAAAAGAGATACTCACATTGGTTAACTAATCCATCACACTGACCATTCCCTGCTGTTCTCTGTGTGTGTGTGTGTGTGTGTGTGTGTGTGTGTGTGTGTGTGTGTGTGTGTGTGTGTGTGTGTGTGTGTGTGTGTGTGTGTGTGTGTGTGTGTGTGTGTGTGTGTGTGCGTGTGTGTGTGCGTGTGTAGGTGGAGCTGTCACAATTAGGAAAGATGCCCATTAATGTCCGTGCTATACATCAAGGACAAAATGCAAATGTCCACGGGAGTGATTATTAATTTATGCGGCATTGGCAGACTAAAACATCACCAACAGTATTTTCAGAAATATAGTCTTTCTATGACTGAGAGGAATTGAGAGGAATTTTCATGAAGCACCGCATAACATTTCCTTTCCTTCTACTCAGTCTATAAAGCCATACTGAAAGTGACATTTTATTTTAAGCTTGCCTGTTTAACATTTATTTGATTTTGCAGTGAGGAAGTCTGCTGTTTCCTCAAGGCAGCCCTTCAGACTCTGAGAGCCCATTTGAGAAGTGATTACCTTTTGACAGCTCTGCCCTGGCAGGAGAGTCGTGCTGGGATCCAGCGGGGTGAACACAGTGTAGGCGGGTGTGCGTTGGTGACCGGTCGTAGCCCGAGCTACAGACACCCTGCAGAGGGCTTTCACTCCTCCCTAATTACCCCAAACTCCATTACAGGTGTCTGCAGGCAGGGCAGCAGGAAGCCCCCTAATTATTCTCCTCTCAGGCGTCCTGTGAGCATGGGGATAGTATCGGGCTGCATTAGCAGGGCTGAGAGGCAGAATCAGAACAGGGAGCACAACTTCCACATTACATAACGCCACAAGCAGCCACAGTCATCCATACTGATTTTCAGTGCTTACTTTAAATGGCACTGAGGAGAACATGCTGTTTAGAAGAATATTTCCTCCCAAAAGCTATTTATGTGGCCAGAAATGTCACTATTTTTTAAATTTACACAGTGGGGTTCAGGTGGAGTTGAGATTAGGTGTTTAATTCACAAGGCTACAAAAACAGTAGCTATGCCTCACTAAGGGTATGAGTCAGAAACCCTGTCTTCAAATAGCAGAGGGTATAATTAACACCTGTATCATCTGCATGGCATTCTCAAAACTGGCACAAAATAATCCTTGCTCCTGAGTCTGGTTGTCTCTTTCCCAATGACAGGCTGTCACTCCAACAAGACCTCACGGTTTGACACGGTCTGACTTCAGTATTCAACGTTTGCCCAGTGGGGAGGACATTGTGTTTTAATGGTTAAGTTTAGACATTCATTCCGATTGGTTAAGGCTTAAGGTTTGGGATAGGGTTAAATAATAATAATAATAAAAAGGAGAATACAAACAAGTGCCTAGCACTGGGATTGAACCTTCAATCCTTGGAGCCTGAGCTCATGGCTTTTGCCCATCCGCCATCCCCCGTCCACAAACCCCTAGTAAGCTACTGATTCAGGTGTATACCAGGGATGAGGAGAGACGTCTGTAGTTAGGTATACAGGTGCTTTCTCCTAGAGGTGAATGTCTCCTCTCATGCATTCTCCTGCTAGACAGGCTCTTATTGGCTCAGCAGGGAGGCTGTGATTGGACTTTCTCAGTCTTTCTCAATATCTGCTGTCAGCAACAGGCACAGGTGCTACTTTTATTGGCAGGCAGTGTGTGCGCGAGTGGTGCGTGTGTGTGCCTGTGGGTATGCCTGTGAGTGAAAGTTTGGGGTATATCAATCAACCTGTCAGTGAGTTGCCGATTAAGAGCAGTACATCACCAACGTAGCGTTTCATAGCCGTCTACCACCCATGCTCCTGCCAGTCTGGTTATAATACATTTATTATACATTATGTAATAACACTAGTGAATGGGGCCTGAATATCTGACGCTGTTCACCCCAGCTGTGCTGCTATTTAGTAGCATAACAAGACCATTTTCATCGAGGTAGACATTTATATCTTGCCTCATGCTGGTTATGCACCCCCCCCCCCCCCCTCCCCCCAGGTTTTTGATAATTGCAGACAATGTGTGACGTCTCTACACCCACTGCTACCAGTGCTTGATACCCATGACCAGTCTCTTTGCTTTGATCTGTGTTTGGATCTGGTAGTCAGTACAATATTGTGCTTCCATATGGCATATTATGTAACAGTAACTCATTGCTCACTGAGGTATTGTGTGCACAGAAATGTGAGTATTCAAAAAGTGAACTACAACAGTGAATACGGGGCATTTCTTGTTGCAGTGTGAACATCACATTCATTTACTGGAACAATAATATGAAAAGTGTTGGGTATGACTGAAATAAGAGGATTGAAGGTGAAATACTAACTCAGAAAACCGTGTGAGCCAAATCTATTTGAGAATTGCTGCCCCTGGAGCCTGACTTAATGGAAGTGTAATAGATGTGAGATGGAATTGAGGATTTGTAAGGTTTGTGTTTATCAATCTTCTTCAATTTCATGCCTGGTAGGGCTCCTGATATGCAGAGGTTGGCATAGACTCTGTGAAAATGTGTGGCAGGTTGTTAACCATCCCGAAAAGATCTGGTTGACCTTGTCTTTGTGATCTAGGATGGACTGATATCGTTTGACCTGAGGGGAGACTGTGGTCTGTCTGCAATTCTTTATGAGTGATGGAATTACGTTTCTGATATGAAGTGTAACGCAATGCATGTCTGTCTAAAATAAAATTTGATTATAAATGGTCAATTTAAACTGACCTTGAGCCAAATTCTGTGAGTGGCATCTACATACAGTAAATAATATCAGTGAAATCCCTGACTTGATTATTTAGAAGGATAAATACATCTCAGCATCACAGTATGGATATTTTTTATATATACAATTTCCTAGATACTAACACATACTGTATACTGTAAATATATGTTGTATTACACATTTTTCTACAGAGTTGCCTTGTTATAAACTCAGCAAAAAAGAAACGTCCTCTCACGGTCAACTGCGTTTATTTTCAGCAAACTTAACATGTGTAAATATTTGTATGAACATAAGATTCAACAACTGAGACATAAACTGAACAAGTTCCACAGACATGTGACTAACAGAAATTGAATAATGTGTCCCTGATCAAAGGGGGGGGGGGGGGTCAAAACCACAGTAACAGTCAATATCTTGTGGCAGCCAGCTGCATTAATTACTGTAGTGCATCTCCTCCTCATGGACTGCACCAGATTTGCCAGTTCTTGCTGTGAGATGTTACCCCACTCTTCCACCAAGGCACCTGCAAGTTCCCGGACATTTCTGGGGTAAATGGCCCGAGCCCTCACCCTCCGATCCAACAGGTTCCAGACGTGCTCAATGGGATTGAGATCCGGGCTCTTCGCTGGCCGTGGCAGAACACTGACATTCCTGTCTTGCAGGAAGTCACGCAAAGAACGAGCAGTACGGCTGGTGGTATTGTCATGCTGGAGGGTCATGTCAGGATGAGCCTGCAGAAAGGGTATCACATGAGGGAGGAGGATGTCTTCCCTGTAACACACAGCGTTGAGATTGCCTGCAATGACAACCAGCTTAGTCCGATGATGCTCTACCTCCAAATTGATCCCGCTCCAGAGTACAGGCCTTGGTGTAACACTCATTCCTTCGACGATAAATGCGAATCCGACCATCACCCCTGGTGAGACAAAATCGCAACTGGTCAGTGAAGAGCACTTTTTGCCAGTCCTGTCAGGTCCAGTGACGGTGAAAAGTGTGTCACTCGCAATACTCAAGTGTCTCCAGCATGTTTTGCCATCTATAACACTAGTATTGGGAGGCTGCCATTGGCAACCACTGCTGTGGACATAATTTTAAGTACAACTGATTTAACAGGTGGAAGTGAAAATGGCAGGCTTGTGGCTAAAGATACGATTAAGTGTAAAATGAGAGCAGACACTCTTACCGACACTACAAATGGCTGCTTCAAATCCTTAATAATGGCTCTGCAGCAGTAAACACAGACATGGAGTCGGGGGAGAGTAAGGAACAGGTGGCGTATATTGTGGTCACCTTTGTTCGGCCGGTTTTGATTTGATAACGGTTTGACAGTTGGGCCTGCCCATGGGGCTCTGAGTCAGGGCTGCAGAGGGGAAGAGGTGAAGGCTACAGATGGACCCAGCACTCACCAGGGGTTCATCAACCATCTGTGCCCCTCCTTCACTCCATCACAGGAGTGACAGATCCAGAGGAAGAAGGCAGGTGTAAATCTAAGGAAGGGTGAGAAGCCAGGGTAAAGGAAAGAGGCACAAAGAGGCAGGTAGCCTAGTGGTTAGAGCATTGGGCAGGTAACTTAAAGGTTGCTGGGTCGGATCCTCGAGCTGACAAGGAAAAAATATGTTGTTCTGTCACTGAATAGTGCTGTTAACCCGGTGGGCCGTCATTGTAAATAAGAATTTGTTCTTAACTGACTCGCCTGGTCAATAACAAATATACAGGGAGCAGATCTAGGGAAGAAGTTAAATGTGTATTCACTGAGTATACAAAACATTAATGCTCTTTCCATGTCATACTACCCTGGTGGAAGCTATCATCCCTTACTTACGTCACTTGTGAAATCCACTTCAAACAGTGTAGCTCAGCAGTTCCCAAACAAGGGGTCGCGACCCCATGTGGGGTTGCCTAGTATGAAAATGGGGTCGAAGGAGAATTGACATTCACTTAGGTTGGAGTCATTAAAACTTGTTTTTCAACCACTCCACAAATTTCTTGTTAACAAACTATAGATTTGGCAAGTCGGTTAGACTTAACACAAGTAATTTTTCCAACAATTGTTTACAGACAGATTATTTCACTTATAATTCACTGTATCACAATTCCAGTGGGTCAGAAGTTACCATACACTAAGTTGACTGTGCCTTTAAAATGCTTGGAAAATTCCAGAAAATTGTGTCATGGCTTTAGAAGCTTCTGATAGGCTAATTGACATCATTTGAGTCAATTGGAGGTATACCTGTGGATGTATTTCAAGGCCTACCTTCAAACTCAGTGCCTCTTTGCTTGACATCATGGTAAAATATTAAGAAATCAGCCAAGACCTCAGGAAAATAATTGTAGACCTCCACAAGTCTGGTTCATCCTTGGGAGCAATTTCCAAATGCCTGAAGGTACCACGTTCATCTGTACAAACAATAGTATGCAAGTATAAACACCACGGGACCATGCAGCCGTCATACAGCTCAGGAAGGAGACACGTTCTGTCTCCTAGAGATTAACGTACTTTGGTGTGAAAAGTGCAAATCAATCCCAGAACAACAGCAAAGGACCTTGTGAAGATGCTGGAGGAAACAGGTACAAAAGTATCTATATCCACTGTCATGACGTTGGCCTGGGGGTAGGTTTATGACAGTCATAAATACCTCCATTTTTCCTCTCTCTACCCTACTGATGTGAAATTTGAAAACCCGTTGGTTTACACAGAGATTTTGGGAACATCAGAAGGTGGGGGGAAATGAACCATATTCTGGTAATCCAACCAGTTGAACATATGCGGTGGTACTTAATGAATATGATGTCAGTTCGGTCGATCATCCTATTGTTCCAACTTATTTGAGGAAAATAAGAACAATCCAAATTTTATTTTCGATACTGTCGCAAAGCTAACTTCAGCAGTGAAAAATTCATGAACTTCTTTGAGGAAAAGATGATGTTAGTAATTACTATCTTGTCTCATTGCTACAACTCCCGTATGGGCTAGGGAGAGACGAAGGTCGAAAGCCATGCGTCCTCCGAAACACAACCGCACTGCTTCTTTAACACAGCGCGCATCCAACCCGGAAGCCAGCCGCACCAATTCACCTGGCGACCTGGTTATCGTGCACTGTGCCTGGCCCGCCACAGGAGTCGCTGGTGCTCGATGAGACAAGGATATCCCTACCGGCCAAAACCTCCCTAAGCCGGACGACGCTAGGCCAATTGTGCGTCGCCCCACGGACCTCCAGGTCACGGCTGGTTAGAGCCTGGGCGCGAACCCAGAGTCTCTGATGGCACAGCTGGCGATGCAGTACAGCACCCTTAACCACTGCGCCACCCGAGAGGCCAAATGCTCTACTTTTAAACTCGGACAAAACAGAGATGCTTGTTCTAGGTCCCAATAAACAAAGAGATCTTCTGTTGAATCTGACAATTAATCTTGATGGTTGTACAGTCGTCTCAAATAAAACTGTGAAGGACCTCGGCGTTACTCTGGACCCTGATCTCTCTCTTGATGACCATATCAAGACTGTTTCAAGGACAGCTTTTTTCCATCTACGTAACATTGCAAAAATCAGACATTTTCTGTCCAAAAATTATGCAGAAAAATTAATCCATGCTTTTGTCACTTCTAGGTTAGACTACTGCAATGCTCTACTCTCCGGCTACCTGGATAAAGCACTAAATAAACTTCAGCTAGTGCTAAACACGACTGCTAGAATCTTGACTAGAATCAAAACATTTGATCATATTACTCCAGTGCTAGCCTATCTACACTGGCTTCCTGTTAAGGCAAGGGCTGATTTTAAGGTTTTACTGCTAACCTACAAAGCATTACATGGGCTTGCTCCTACCTATCTCCTGCCATACATTCCTACATGTACGCTATGGTCACAAGACGCAGCAAACAGCTGGAGGCAGGGCTTTCTCCTATAGAGCTAAAGTTTTATGGAATGGTCTGCCTACCCATGTGAGAGACGCAGACTCTGTCTCAACTTTTAAGTCTTTATTGAAGACTCATCTCTTCAGTAGGTCCTATGATTGAGTGTATTCTGGCCCAGGAGTGTGAAGGTGAACAGAAAGGCACTGGAGAAACGAACCGCCCTTGCTGTCTCTGCCTGGCTGGTTCCCCTCTCTCCACTGGGATTCTCTGCCGCTAACCCTATTACAGGGGCTGAGTCACTGGCTTACTGGTGCTCTTCCACTGACGTGACTGACGTGATCATCCTGTCTGGGTTGGCGCCCCCCTTGGGTTGTGCCGTGGCGGAGATCTTTGTGGGCTATATTCAGCCTTGTCTCAGGATGGTAAGTTGGTGGTTGAAGATATCCCTCTAGTGGTGTGGGGGCTGTGCTTTGGCAAAGTGGGTGGGGTTATATCTTGCCTGTTTGGCCCTGTCCGGGGGTATCGTCGGACGGGGCCACAGCCTCCAGTATTTATGCTGCAGTAGTTTGTGTCGGGGGGGGCTAGGGTCAGTCTGTTATGTCTGGAGTATTTATCCTGTCTTATCTGGTGTCGTGTGTGAATTTAAGTATGCTCTCTCTAATTATTTCTTTCTCTCTCTCGGTGGACCTGAGCACTCGGACGATGCCTCATGTCTACCTGGCCTGATGACTCCTTGCTGTCCCCAGTCCACCTGGCCGTGATGCTGCTCCAGTTTAAACTGTTCTTTGACCTGTTCACCGGATGTGCTACCTGTCCCAGACCTGCTGTTTTCATCTCTCTAGAGACAGCAGGAGTGGTAGAGAAACTCTGAATGATCGGCTATGAAAAGCCAACTGACATTTATTCCTGAGGTGCTGACCTGTTGCACCCTCGACAACCACTGTGACTATTATTATTTGACCCTGCTGGTCATCTATGAACATTTGAACATCTTGGCCATGTTCTGTTATAATCTCCAACCAGCACAGCCAGAAGAGGACTGGCCACCCCTCATAGCCTGGTTGCTCTCTAGGTTTCTTCCTAGGTTCTGGCCTTTCTAGGGAGTTTTTCCTAGCCACCGTGCTTATACACCTGCATTGCCTGCTGTTTTAGGCTGGGTTTCTGTACAACACTTTGAGATATCAGCTGATGTAAGAAGGGCTTTAAAAATACATTTGATTTGATGGATAAAGGCTTGCTCTGAGAAGTGTTTATAGTTTCTCTTTAGAATTATACGGGAGTCAGGTTTGTTTAGCCTAGTGTCTCTGATACATGCAATAGGGCAGTGGTCACTGATGTCATTTGAAAATAACCCACTAAATAACCAAGGTGTATTTGTTAAAATCAGGTCTATTAATGCAGATTTTTCTGGGTCTTTTGGATTAGGACGGGTAGGTATAGTTATTCGTTGAGTAAGATTTAGTTTGTTACAAATGTCTTTTAATTTAAGCAATGCTAGCATCAGCCAGTCCAGATTGAGATCTCCAATAATCAATCATTCCCAGTTTACATAATTAGACATTAACTCAAACAATTTGCATAGAATGATACCGGAGCTGAGGGTGGGCGATAGAGCAGATACCGAAGCTGTGGGTGGGCGATAGAGCAGATACCGAAGCTGTGGGTGGGCGATAGAGCAGATACCGGAGCTGAGGGTGGGCGATAGAGCAGATACCGAAGCTGTGGGTGGGCGATAGAGCAGATACCGAAGCTGTGGGTGGGCGATAGAGCAGATACCAGAGCTGAGGGTGGGCGATAGAGCAGATACCGAAGATGTGGGTGGGTGATAGAGCAGATACCGGAGCTGTGGGTGGGCGATAGAGCAGATACCGGAGCTGAGGGTGGGCGATAGAGAAGATACCGGAGCTGTGGGTGGGCGATAGAGCAGATACCGGAGCTGTGGGTGTGCGATAGAGCAGATACCGGAGCTGAGGGTGGGCAATAGAGCAGATACCGAAGCTGAGAGTTGGCGATAGAGCAATTACCGAAGCTGTGGGTGGGCGATAGAGCAGATACCGGAGCTGAGAGTGGGCGATAGAGCAGATACCGGAGCTGAGGGTGGGAAATAGAGCAGATACCGGAGCTGAGGGTGGGCGATAGAACAGATACCGGAGCTTAGGGTGGGCGATAAACTCCCACTAGTGTTAATAGTGAATTATGACCAAGGACCACATTTAGAACTAAGCATTCATGCTGTTTCAGAAAAGAAGTTGAAATGGACATATGGCAATACCTCCATCTCTACCCACTCTGTCTGCTCTCTAGACATTGTACCCAGCTAACAGAACATCTGAGTCTGGAACAGAGACAGAACCAGGATTCAGATATAATCAATATGTCTATCCTGACTATCCTACCAATCCTCGACTTCGGCGATGTAATTTACAAAATAGCCTCCAACACTCTACTCAGCAAATTGGATGCAGTCTATCACAGTGCCATCCGTTTTGTCACCAAAGCCCCATATACTACCCACCACTGTGACTTGTATGCTCTCGTTGGCTGGCCCTCGCTTCATATTCGTCGCCAAACCCACTGGCTCCAGGTCATCTATCAGTCTCTGCTAGGTAAAGCCCCGCCTTATCTCAGCTCACTGGTCACCATAGCAGCACCCACCCGTAGCACGCACTCCAGCAGGTATATTTCACTGGTCACCCCCAAAGCCAATTCCTCCTTCGGCCGCCTTTCCTTCCAGTTCTCTGCTGCCAATGACTGGAACGAACTGCAAAAATCACTGAAGCTGGAGACGCAGCTCTCAGATCACTGCACCTGGACATAGCCTATCTGTAAATAGCCCATCCAACTACCTCATCCCCATACTGTTATCTATTTTATTTATTTTTGCTCCTTTGCACCCCAGTATCTCTACTTGCACACTCATCTTCTGCACATCTATCACTCCAGTGTTTAATTGCTATATTGTAATTATTTCACCACTATGGCCAATTTATTGCCTTACCTCCGTTATCCTAACTCATTTGCACACACTGTATGTAGACTTTTTCTACTGTATTATTGACTGTATGTTTGTTTATTCCATGTGTAACTCTGTGTTGTTGTTTGTGTTGCACTGCTTTGTTAATCTTGGCCAGGTCGCAGTTGTAAATGAGAACTTGTTCTCAACTAGCCTACCTGGTTAAATAATGGTGAAATGAAATAAATACATTTACAAAAATGTTAGCATGTATTTGTGAGACCAGTATTTCAATAAAATCTAACTTTTGAATCAAGCTTCTAGCATTCAAATGAATAATTCCAAGGCCACTGTTTCGAGAGCTCATATCAGATGGAGCATTCAAGGTAATATTAGATGAGCGACGCTTCCTTGTGTAGCTACTGACAGGCCTGAGTTGGATGTAGACAAGATTGCTTCTAACAATACCCCTCTGCCTGTATGAGGAAGTGGGAACACGGTACCTTGACAGTAGTGTAACAATAACATAAATCCATCAAAAGTTGAATCCATGTTAGCAGCACCTGTAGAGCTGTTTAAAGCTGGGAGGGGAGCAATGAGTATAGTCTGATGGGTAATTGACCAATTCCGCACTTGAATCATTCCCACGGTGAATGACTAGGCCCGCTATGAATCCACACACTATTGCAGAGACTTTGATATTACAGGCCACAATTGATATGGTGAAAACAATGTGTGGGGAGGCAGAGGCAAAGAAACTCACATCAATACCTCTCCAAATAGACGTTAGCTGTGATGGCCAAGATGCCCATGCATTGACTTTTATTCTCTATACATGTCGGGGGATGCTATTCACGAGGACATATTGTTCTGTCTCACAGTTCCCGAGCATGAAAGGGCACAGGGGATGTTCAGTGTGCTGCGTGGCTATATTGACGAAAAATATATTCCATGGGGTCGAATGGTGGGCTTTTGCACAGATGGGGCTCAATCTATGGCGGGACGGTGGGCAGGCCTCTGTACTCTAGTTATGAATGTGTCTCCCTCTGCCATATGGATGCATTATATGATACACCGAGAGCAACTGGCAGCAAAAGAGCTTAGCACAGAACTCTGAGATATACTGGAGCAGGTAACTTAGATTGTAAACTACATCAAACCACATCTACTGCACACACACACGTTCGCAATATGGAGATATGGGATCAGAGCATGACAATGTTTTATTTCATACCGAGGCTTGGTGGATATCAAGGAGGAGTGTTGGAAAGATTTTTTCGCATTGAGAGAGGAACTGTTGTCATTCACAATGGATAAAAAAAATTATTTGTTGTCTTTCTGTGTAATGAAAAGAAAACATGTAAGAGACACATTTCGGAAACTGAACGAACTGAACACAAGCACATGCAGAGGAAATATAAAAACATTCTACAGATGAGTGACCGAATCAGGGGATTCAGAGAAAATAAATCTTATTGGAAAGAGTCTTTCAAAAGTGAACCACGCCCTCTTCCCTCGGCTGTGCATGTTTCTAACAGAAATCAGCATCAGCAAGTGTACCACACGAGTGATGACTGCTCACCTCCAATGCTTGGAAGAGCAATTTGGGACCTCATTCCCAATCTGTTTGCCTGTGATCCAGGCTCAGTTGACATGCCGGTAAGTGAAATCGAACAGCTGATTGAGCTGTCATGTGACAATGCATTCACGGGTCACTACGGAGGAGTTTTAGTTCCTGACTCATAGGGAATACCCTGCCGTCTGCCTCTGAGCATTAATGCCGCGTTCAAAACAACTGGAAACTTGGGAAAGATCGTTTTGAATGGTCATGCAACTCGGAATTCCAACTTGGGAATTCAGACCTCTTTGTAGAGCTCCGACTTGAAGATCACTGACGTCATTTGACCTAATATTTTTCAGATTTCCCAGTCTCGAAAGCACCATAAAACTCAAGGTACCCTTCGCCAGCTCATATCTGCATGAAGCAGGATTCAGTGCTCTCGTCTGCATTAAAACCAAATAGCCATCCAGGTTGTATGTGACAACAGAGATGAGATGCGCACTGTAGACCAAGCCCCCTGACTTTGAGAAGCTCTGACACAACGTGCATCAAGCACATTTCATTTGTTGTGGTGAGATACTGTATGTGATGGTATGTGATGGTGAGTTGAGAAGACAATCAGAAATACTGTTAGAATGTTTTTCTATTGACTGCCATAGCCCCAAATAAACAAGTAAACATTGGCTGTTAATGACCTTCTTTTTTTTTTACATGGTTGGGGACGTGAGAATTTTCAGATATGAAAATGGGGTTGTGGGCCAAAAAGGTTTGGGAACCCCTGGTATAGATGCAGGGCAGGACACAGGTAAAAAAAAAAGATGTGTAAGACAATTGAGACATGGATTGTGTATGTGTGCCATTCAGAGGGGGAATGGGCAAGACAAACTATTTAAGTGTCTTTGAAAAGGGTACGGTAGTAGGTGCCAGGCACACAAGTTTGTGTCAACAACTGCAATGCTGCTGGATTTTTCACGCTCAACAGTTCCCTATGGGTATCAACAATGGTCCACCACCCAAAGGACATCCAGCCAACTTGACACACAACATGTGCTTTCGAGTCATGTAGAGGTCTCTATTATAAGATGTTCTTAATGTTTGGTATACTCAGTGTATGTTCCTGAGTGGCGCAGCAGTCTAAGGCTCTGCATCTCAGTGCAAGAGGCGTCACTACAGTCCCTGGTTTGAATCCAGGCTGTATCAAAGCCGGCCGTGATTGGGAGTCCCATTGGGCAGCGCACAAAAAAAAAACAAGCGTTGTCCGGGTTTGGCTGGGGTACACCCCGTCATTGTAAATAAGAATTTGTTCTTAAACTGACTTGCCTAGTTAGGTAAAAAAGAAAAGGTTTCTTAGGCAGTAACCTATACTGTAGTGTTATTTTAGCACAGAACAAATGCATCTTCCCCTATCTTTCACTTTAAGCACATTTTACTGTCATTTATCATCACTTGCAGTACTTGAGCAGTGCAAAACATTTAATCAGTGCTACTGAATACATTGACATTGACATGATTCAATCATAGTTGACGATAGTATTTCTCATTAATTAGAAGTGTTTCAAGGATATTTGCAATGAATCCCTTTATCTCCTTCCCCAGAGTCAGATGAACTTGTGGATAAAAATGTTACGTCTCTGTGTCCAGTATGAAGGACGTTAGAGGTAGTTTCACGGGCCAATGCTAACTAACATTAGCGCAATGACTGGAAGTCTTGATATATACTAGCATGCTAGCAGTTACCATAGACATCCAGTCATTTCGCTAACACTACTTAGCAATTGCATTAACTCTCGTTAGCAACTTCCTTCAAACTGCACGCAGAGACATAAAAATGGTATCCACAAGTTAATCTGACTCTGGGGAAGTAGATAAAGGGCTTCATTGGCAAAATCTTGAAGTATCCATTTAAGATATTATATGGGGATGTCAAACCTGCATCACAATAAATAGATAACAGTTCCTCAACAATGCACCATGCTTTAATTCATTGATGATGGCAATGACGATCACTAACTGCTTGCCTCGATTTTCATTTAATGCTTGAAAATTATTCCGATATTATTGCTAATTTGTGAATGATGAGCTGTTATCGATGAGAATCCACTAACTCTGTTTTTTCCCAGAGTTAGACTTCCTAATTATATTGTCCTGTCAGTAATATACTGGACATGATGCTACAGTAAAACACCCACAGAAGACCACTACAAAGTTTTGGGAATAGTCACACCTGTAATTTAACTGCAATATATTATTTTAGTACACAGACAACGTGCTCCAAATGTGTTGGCCAGATTGAATATGTGAATATGGTAATGTGACATATCCCTAATGTGGCTGTTTATGGAGAAAAATTATGCCATTCCCACTGTTTTCATGTTTCCATTGGCAGCATCTGGAGAGAAAATCCTTTCCTTCATAGATTGGATTAACCTGAGCAACATAGCGTTTCTAAGTCTAATGAAAAATAAGAGTCAAATTTTTCCCCCACGTCACGCTTCTCCAAATCTGTCTTGCATTGTAAGAATTCTACTTCTTTCTGTATAAAACGGGAACTTAAGCATGACGTTTGGAATGAAATATGCCAGTTACAGACTCAGGAAGTGTTTATCCGTCTGTACATTGCTGCACACGGAGGCACGCAAGCTACCATGAGTCATGTTTTACAGACTGTGGGTTCCCTCTGCGCATCGTTGGGTCTATTCTCACAATCAAGCCATTGTTGAAATACAGCTATTTAATCCAACGGTTAGGGGACCATTGCTGGCAGCCATAATGGAATCTGTTTCTCTCTCCCTGTTATTACCAACAAGCTGTGGAGCCATGCAAAGTATTTGCATAACACAAACAGCCTTTGGATTTAGTTTTTTTCATGTCCTCTCTTTGATGAGACAATGTCCTCTCTTTCGTGTCCTCTCTGCCTACAAATAGTCAACAGGTTGTGAAGGGGATTTCTATAGATTTGATTGTTTTCTGACTAAGTCAAGCAGTTGACATACTCTACTAAAGCACTATTGTATAACACTATTAGTAATACAGTACGTAAATAGTATGTACATTTTTAACCCTCTATAAATGCATTTCCAAAGCAACTACATTAATCATTGTCGAACCATCAATTCTGTAAACATTTCCCCCCCTCTGATATTGTTGTCGAGTTGAATAAAATTGGCATTTAGAAAACACTAGTATGTCCAGAGCTCAGCTGGGTGCACTGCAGTTTGTAGAGCAAGATCAAAACTGAAAGCGCAAACCACTGCATTTAACCATGGCAAGGTGACTGGGACCATGGACGTGTACAAACACACCAGCTATGACCTCTGTAAGGCAGAACGATAGTACAGGGACAAAGTGGAGTAGCAATTCAACGGCTCAGACTTGAGACATATGTGGCAGGGTCTACAGACAATCACAGATTATAAAGGGAAAGCCAGTTATGTCGTGGACACTGACGCCTCGCTCCTGGACGAGCTAGACACATTCTTTGCCCGCTTAGAGGAAAACAACATTGACCCGCCGACGTGGGACCCCAACGCTCACGTGTGTGCTCTCGTTCTCCGTGGCCGATATAACTGTTAACCTTCGCAATGCTGCTGGCCCAGACGGCATCCCAAGCCGCGTCCATCAGAGCATGGGTAAACCAGCTGACTGGAATGTTTACTTCCATATTCAATCTCTCCATATACCAGTCTGTTGTCCCCACTTGTTTAAAATGTCCACCATTATTCCTGTACTCAAGAAAGCGAAGGTAACTGAACTAAATGACTATCGCTCCGTAGTACTCACTTCTGTCATCATGAAGTGCTTTGAGAGGCTAGTTAAGGACCATATCACCCTACCTTACCAAACACCCTAGACCCACTACAATTTGCATAAAGCCCTAACAGATCCACGGATGATGCAATTGCCATCGCACACTGCCCTATCCCACCTGGACAAGAGCCCCGGATCTAAACCCCTACCTGTGGAACTGGGGCAACAACACCTCCGCCACGCTGATCCTCAACACGTGGGCCCCATTAAGGTGCATGCTCAGCCCCCTCCTGTACTCCCTCTTCACCCATGACTGCATGGCCTCACACGTCTCCAACTTGATCATCAAGTTTCCTGACGACACAACAGTGGTTTGCCTGATTACCAACAACGATCGTAGTGGTGCCAGGAAAATAAGATCTCCCTCAACGTCCAAAAAATGAAAGAACTGGCCGTGGACTACAGGAGACAGCAGATAGAGCATGTCCCCATCTACATCGAAGGGGCCGCAATGGAGAGGGTCAAAAGCTTCAAGTTCATCGCGTGCACATCACTGACAACCTGAAATAGTCCCTTCACACAGACAGTGTGGTGAAGGAGGAGAAACCCGGTGTCACAGGCAGGCCCAGAAAATCATCAAGGACCTCAGCCACCCGAGCCAGGTCCTATTCACCCCGCTAACATCTAAAATGCGGTGATCGTACAGGTGCATCAAAGCTCGGACCAAGAAACTGAGAAGCAACTTCTGACTCCAGGATATCAGACTGTTAAACATTCACTGCCCTGAACCTTAGTCAATGTTCTACCCAGCTACCTTAGAGATTGTTGCCCTATGTGCATAGTAGGGGAGTTTTTGAGGATAAAAAAGAAAGGGAATGGAGCAAAGCAAAGGCAAAATCCTAGAGGAAAAGCTGGTTCAGTCTGCTTTCCACCAGACACTGGGAGATGAATTCACCTTTCAGCAGGACAATAACCTGAGAAAAAATAAGAAACCGCACTGTGCAGGTTTCTTCTTTTTTCTCATCTTATTCAACTGTTAACATGCTCCGGAAAAAAAGACAGCTCAGATGTGCGTGTGCCTTTTGAATAACAGCACAATAATCTAAAAGGCCAAATCTACACTGGAGTGTGAATGTTCCTGAGTAGCCGAGTTACAGTTTTGACATAAATCTACTTGAAAATCTATGGCATGACCTGAAAATGTTTGTCCAGCAATGAACAACAACCAATTTGATAACGCTTAAAGAATTTTGAAAAGAATAATGGACAAATGTTGCACTATCCTGGTGTGGAAAGCTCTTAGAGAAAGACTCACAGCTGTAATTGTTGCTAAAGGTGCTTCTATAAAGTATTGACTCAGGGTTTTTAATACTTATATAAATGAGATATTTCTGTATTTATTGTTCAAAACATTTGCTAAAATGTCTAAAAACATGTTTTCACTTTGTGGTTATTGTGTGTAGATGGGTGAGAGAATTATTATTTTTTTAATTAATTTTGAATTCAGGCTGTAACACAAAAAAATTGGACTCAGTCCAATATAAATATATAATATAAATATATTAAATAATTTCTGAAGGCACTGTATATACTGTATTATAGTCATTGCTTATCCTATATAACTACTGCTGTACATACCTTTCTACCATTATATGTATATGCAGTGCATTCGGAAAGTATTCAGACCCCTTCCCCTTTTCCACATTTTATTACGTTACAGGCCTATTCTAAAATGTATTAAAAATAAATAAATCCTCATCAATCTATACACAATAACCCATAATGACAAAGCAAAAACAGGTTTTTAGACATTTTAGTAAAGGTTTTCAAAATAAACCTTATTTACATAAGTATTCAGATCCTTTGCTGTGAGACTTGAAATTGAGCTCAGGTGCATCCTGTTTCCATTGATTATCCTTGAGATGTTTCTACAACTTGATTGGAGTCCACCTGTGGTAAATTCAATTGATTGGGCATGATTTGGAAAGCACACACCTGTCTATATAAGGTCCCACAGTTAACAGTGCATGTCAGAACAAAAACCAAGCCATGAGGTTGAAGGAATTGTCCATAAAGCTCAGAGAGAGGATCGTGCGTACCCAAAACATTCTGCAGCACTGAAGTTCCCCAAGAACACAGTGGCCTCTATCATTCTTGACCCACCAAGACTCTTCCTAGAGCTGGCCGCCTGGCCAAACTGAGAAATCGGGAGAGAAGGGCCTAGGTCAGGGAGGTGACCAAGAACCCGATGATAGAATATGGTAGAACCTTCCAGAAGGACAACCATCTCTGCAACACTCCACCAATCAGGCCTTTATGGTAGAGTGGCCAGATGGAAGCCACTCCTCAGTAAAAGACACGACAGCAAGCTTGGAGTTTGTCAAAAGGTGCCATTTTCAACCTACTGAGTCTGTAATACCAACATGTTTCAAGCAGACCACCATATTAACTGTGCCCAAGAACACTAAGGTAACCTGCCTAAATCACTACTGACCCGTGGCACTCACGTCTGTAGCCATGAAGTGCTTTGAAAGGCTGGTCATGGCTAACATCAACACCATTATCCACGAAACCCTAGAACCACTCCAATTTGCATACTGCTCCAATTGACCCATGCCAAATCTTTTCAGTCTCCTGAGTGGAAATAGGTATTGTCGTGCCCTCATTACACGCATCTGTGCAATATAGGACTCACCTGGACTGACTCTGTTACTTTGTTGATTGTCCCTCTATATCTGTCTGCTCCTCAGTTTGTTCCCCGTGTCAGCATTGATGTCGTTATGGTTACCCCTGTCCAGACGCTGTCCCTGTTTGTTTCTTGTCTATTATCCATTAAATGTTCACTCCCTGTACTTGCTTCTCGTCTCCCAGTGTCAGTCCTTACAGAATGCCGACACCACAATTTGAAGCATCAGGGAGTTTTGTGTTTTTTGATTTGTTGGTGACGTCGGGTCCGGGGATGCGTCAGCTGGCTTCTATGCCTTAGTTGGCTCGAGAGATGTCCTTGCCTCGGTTGGCTCGGCAGGCTCCCATCCCACGTCATGCCTCAGCCGGCTTGTCGGGCTCCCACGCCTCAGCCGGCTCATCGGGCTCCCATCCTACGTCATGCCTCGGCCAGCTCGTCGGGCTCCCATGCCTCGGCCGGCTCATCAGGCTTCCATCCCCACGTCATGCCTCGGCCAGCCCGTCAGGCTCGCCCATGTGGGACGCCATCATTACGTGCATCTGCACAATATTGGACTCACCTGGACTCCATTACTTTGTTGATTGCCCCTCTATATCTGTCTGCTCCTCAGTTTGTTCCCTGTGTCAGCATTGATATTGTTACGTTTTCCCCAGTCCAGACGCTGTCCTTGTTTGTTTCTTGTCTATTACTCATTAAATATTCACTCCCTGTACTTTCTTCTCATTTCCCAGCATCGGTCCTTACAGTTGGAGCTAGAAACACAAACATTTCGCTGCACCTGCGTTAACATCGGCAAATCTGTGTACGTGAACAATAACCTTTGATTACATTTTTTGATCAACACCATTGATTGTGTATGTTTGAGTGAACTACTTTGCCCTGAAAACCTTGAATAATCAAACCTGATATCTTCCTGACTTTTCAACCACAAGTGAGAGGGGCATTTGTCTGTTGCGATCTTATACCATATTGTGCTGCACATTTTGGGGGGGTCAAGGTAAATGCAGTATGGGGGCAGATGGTTATTTTTGAAGGGAAAACACGTAAAAAAATGTACTGATAATTTTGTAAATATACCCTAATCATAACTGAAATAGCAATATGTTATATTTCTTTAAACTTTACTCTTAACAGTTCAGATACTCACCACCACACCCCTTCTTTAACTACATTTAAATGCCATAACCTATTATTCTATTTGTGTACCCTTCACCATGCTTGGCTCGTACATGGTCTTGAATAGAAAATGTATACCCAATTAACTTAAAAGGAGTCGAGGCAATCAGAGTGTAACCAGAAATGTCTTACTTGGTTACACAATTTAATTGTAGTATTTAATTCATAAAATAATTCAGTGCCATTCAAAATATAATTCTTCAATATGGAATAAAATGCTATAGGAAAATAGACTTCAAAATAAACCAATCAATATGGCATCAAGCTCAAGAAATAGATGTAAAAAAGACATAGCAACAGCTCATTGTCATTCACCATCAAGTGAAAAAACATACACATTCAATAACAGTCAATAACCGGTGGCAACCTTATACATGGTACATAGAGGGGTCAGATCTTCAGTCTCAATTAACTTAAATGCAACAATACCATTTTACGCCTGTCACTGGCAGCAATAACATTCTGGCATATTGTTTACATATCTATGCTATCCAGCTTCTCCTGGTGAATATGACAGAAAGCAACACGGTCTGCTTTGTCATTGTTGAGCGCAGCCACTTCTTCAACCTCCTGAGGGCACTAAAGCTCCTTTCTGCTTCAGAGGAAAATACACGTACGACAAGGAGCAACCTGACCAGAGCTTCAACATCTGTAAATAAACCATGAACTTCTACTGGCAGTCCTTTTAGAATTTCTGAAGCCTCTGCACTAGTACTGAGTAGTTGAGTAAAAACATGGGCAGTTGCACTGCAAGAGAGCGGGTATTAACATCTGGATATTGAGCGACCATAGATTCAATCTGTCCAGTGAGTAGTGTTCTCCAGTTTCAAGGGTCAGTAGACCATCTTGTTGAAACCTCTCATTAAACTGTTAATCGACCGCATCTCCTACCTTATATAACTCTATCCTCTAGTGTTCCATGGGAGATTTTGATTTATACACATTTGCCTTATAACTCAAATTCTCACCTGATGTCCTGTTCGTCCTCTCCTTGCTTCAACATGGGTTGTGTTCTCCCTCTACCTCTCTCTGCTGCGTGTCTCTGGCCCCTGCCATGACAATCAAATTCAATCCGAATGGAGGCAATACCATTTGTTATATCACTTGGGCTACAGTCAGAAAAGATGAGGAGTTGAAAAGATAGTGCCATATAAATCAAATTCTCACCTGATGACCTGTTCGTCCTCTCTCTGCTCACTCTCTCCCTCTCTCTACTTCCTGTCTTTGACCCCTGCAATAATCATATGAACAACTACCATTATCATCTGACAAAAATGGCTAGCCTTAATTATGGTGTTAGCTTATTAACATTAATTCAATTCTGCTTTTATTAGCAGAATTATTTATTTACTGGCTGGCGATATGTATAGCTAGCTAGCTGATGACACCATTATTGTAATGAGTGCACTGAGAATCGGGAAGCATGTACAGGGAGTGAGTGTTTTAATAAATAAACACGAAACACAAACAACGCACCGATATGAAACAGTCAATAACAGCTGAGGAAAGAAACAGGGGGAGTGACAGATATGGGGAAGATAATCAGGGAGGTGATGGAGTCCAGGTGAGTGTCATGAGGCGCAGGTGCGCTTGACGATGGTGACAGGTGTGCGGGATAATCAGCAACCTGATGACCTAGAGGCCAGAGAGGGAGTATACGTGACAAGAATGAATTGTACAGTGTACGGTGTAGTTAGCTAGCCAGCTACTTAGCCATTCCTTCATAACTTACAGTTCTCTGCAGCCTAATCTTATGTCCTGCACTTTTCTCTTATTTGGTGATGTCATCTCCATTAAGGGCACTACCCACTGGGCACAGTCATCAGTTCAATGTCTAGTTTGATTTACATTTGATTGAGTTGTCAACTAACATGAACTCAACAAGAAATCAATATTTAAAAAATCTCTGGGAACTAAAAAAAATATATATTTTGAGGGGTATTTTGAGGAACTTAGTCGGGGTCTCAACTTACTGTTGAGAGTTATTATAATAGTTCACACAATGTGCAATTAAAAATCGTGGTTGTGCATCAGCAGTCACTCAATTAGCCCATGTCAGCAAATTGTATTTATTTATTTGTAAGTTCGTCTAGCGGCCAGCAATCAAAACTTGTCATAAGCATGGTCGAATTACAGTTATCATATTAAAAACAGCAAACTCAGCTGTAAAACTACAGATTTTTCTCTCCACCCCATTGGAAAAATGTGTAGAATTGCAGCAAACTTGCTTTAAAATGTAAACATTTTCTCTATGGCAAAACGTGCAGAATTCCAGGAAATTAACTTGAAAAAAAGAATATCTTCGATGTGGCCCCCACTACCATCGCTGATCTAGAGGGTGACTCTTCGCTGTAACGAGGGGGGCCGCTAAAATGTTTAACTCGCAGAGTGGGGTAAGCAGCATTTATTTTTTTACATTGAACCTTTATTTAACTCATGATGAGATCCAATGTTTTGTAGCCCCCCCCCCCCCCCCCCTCAACTAATTCAGTTAGTAGTCAAAACATAAATATCACAACCCAGCAGAGTTTATGAATGGGACAGACTCCACCTAACCGTACACCAGGGGAAATGCATCTTGTTTGAAGTGGTTTTGTCATTGCCTGCAATCATTACTCTGGATAGAAGATATTTCATGCCTCAGAACTATACATTCATTACCTTTATCCAAAAATGTATTTCCCAAGCTGAAGAACAAACTGAGGATTTTACCTCAATTATAAAACCATAATTTGCTCAACCGGACTCATTTTGGTTGTTCTGTTTGACAGCGGGCAATCGGTCAACTTGCCATGCATCTCACACCACATCTGTCCCTGTATGAGACAAGGTGAACGACAGTGAGAGTTAGAAAGAGACCGACAGAAAGAGAGAGACAGGTTCTATGTCTCATCACCCCCAGGACGTCCGCTATCTCTGAACAGCTGTTGTCTGAGAGCTAGAGGCAACACTGCGGTGTCCTGTCAACTCCTTCTCCTGTGAAAGCCTTGTGCATGCCAAACAGTTACACGCTGCCCTCTCGCTCTCTACCTCCGTCACTCTCTCCCCCTTACATCTCTCTCTCCGTCTTTCACTACCTCCCTCCCTCTCTCTCTCCATCTCACTCACTCACTCTCTCTCACCCTCCTCTTTAATGCTCCGCACCTTCAAATCTAATACAATCAAGCTTTATTTCTATAGCACATTTCAGACCTGAATGCAACGTAATGTGCTTCACAGGAAAAAACTCATAAAAACAATGAAAATAAAAACAGAAATGTACCACACAACAAACATAAGAGGATTAAAAACAAAAGAATAACAATAAAAACGGACAGATTAAAAAGTACCCTAAGGAAAAGCAAAGCTAAAAAGATCGCTTAAGATCTCTTTTTAAATATGTCCACAGTTTCGGCCCCCTTCAGGTTCTCTGGTAGGCTGTTCCAGAGGCTGAGGGCATAGTAACTGAAGGCTGCCTCTCCATGCCTCTTGGTCCTAGGTTTTGGATCTTAGCACACATGCACTCACTCACGCACACACAATACATTAATGCTACACACACACATCACAAATGCTGCTATCAAACTTATTTACTATTGCAAATATTGCAGAATTTAAACACTTGCCCCCCATTCCAACATTCCTCTGATACATGTGTAAATATTGTAAATACTATAAATTGTGCCTTCCTGTATTATACTTACGCTAAAATGTGTATTCTATTCTACTGAGCCATTTACTTTATGTTCATATTCAAATATTTTTGGGATGGTGTACTGTATACCATGTGTATCCTGTACTAAGAAAACTTGAAACTTGTCTCTTAATATGTGCACCTCCACTTTATATTGCATAAGCATGGTCTCTGTGCCAACTTTTAAACAATCTTCTCATATCTCTCTCTGGTCACATTCCATGAGTTCCCATTCTCTCATTATAGACACAGACAGCGCCATCTTGCCGAAGAACATGGCTTACATTTTACATTCTCCCAACCAATTGTACTATTTTGTAAAACAATTTTTGCATTTTGTGTAACTTATTTTTTAACTTATTGTGTACATAATGCTGCTGCTACCGTCTCTTATGACCGAAAATAACTTCTGGACATCAGAAAAACGATTACTCACCACGGACTGGAAGAAACGTTTTACTTTAATGAGTCCGACGAGAAGGATGTCCTGCATTCACTGGACAGGCCCAGATCCACCACTTTTGCGTGAAGAAAAATCGTCAAAAAAAGGGGACGCAAATCTGGGATCCTTAGAATTCGGAGACGAGTGAGTAAAATCCCAATGCATTCCATTCTTCTTGCTAGTGTGCAATCATTGGAAAATAAAATTGATGACCAACTATTAAGATAATCCTACCAAGATAATCCTATTAAAAACTGTAACATCTTATATTTCACCGAGACGTGGCTGAACGAAGATATGGACAATATAGAGCTAGCAAGATTTTCCATGCACCGGCAGAACAGAGACGCTACCTCTGGTAAGACGATGGGTGGGGGTGTGTGTCTTTTTGTCAATAACAGCTGGCGAGCAATGTCTAATATCTCAAGCTCGAGTCTAATATCAAGCAATGTCTAATATCTCAAGTCTCAAGATATTGCTCGCCTGAGGTAGAGCTTCAGACCACATTATCTACCAAGAGAGTTCTCATCTGTATTATTCATAGCCATCTATTTACCACCACAAAACAAAGCTGGCACTAAGAGCACTCTCAAACAACTATATAAGGCCAAAAGCAAAGAAGAAAATGCTAACCCAGAAGCACCGCTCCTAGTGGCCGGGGACTTTAATGCAGGCAAACTTAAATCATCGAGAGTAGGCAACAACATGTCTGCCATGCTGATCCTTAACACTGGGGCCCCTCAGAGGTGAGAACTTAGTTCCCTCCTGTATTCCCTTTTCACCCACGACTGCGCGGCCAAACACGACTCCAACACCATCATTAAGTTTGCTGACCACACAACAGTGGTAGGCCTGATCACCGACAACGATGAGACGGCCTATAGGGAGGAGGTCAGAGAACTGGCAGTGTGGTGCCAGGACAACAACCTCTCCCTCAATGTGAGCAAGACAAAGGAGCTGATCGTGGAATACAGGAAACGGCGGGTCGAACAGGCCCTAATTAACATCGACGGGGCTGTATTGGAGCGGGTCGAGAGTTTCAAGTTCCTTGGTGTCCACATCCCCAACAAACTATCATGGTCCAAACATACCAAGACAGTCGTGAAGAGGGCACAACAAAACCTTTCCCCCTGAAAAGATTTGACATGGGTCCACAGATCCTCAAAAGGTTGTACAGCTGCACCATCGAGAGCATCTTGACCGGTTGCATCACCACCTGGTATGGAAACTGCTCGGCATCTAACCGTAAGACAGAGGGTAGTGCATACGGCTCAGTACATCACTGGGGCCAAGCTTCCTGCTATCTAGGACCTAAATAATAGGCGGTGTCAGAAGAAAGCTCATAAAATTGTCAAAGACTCCAGTCACCCAAGTTATAGACTGTTTTCTCTGCTACCGCACGGCAAGTGGTACGGGAGCGCCAAGTCTAGGACCAAAAGGCTCCTCAACAGCTTCTACCCCCAAGCCTTTAGACTGCTGAACATTTCATAAAAATTGCCACCGGACAATTTACATTGACCCCCTCCCTCCCTTTTGTACACTTCTGCTACTCTCTATTTGTTTGTTACCTATGCATAGTCACTTCGCCCCAACCTACACGTACAGATTACCTCAACTAGCCTGTAGCCCTGCACACTGACTCGGTACCGGTGACCCCTGTATATAGCCTCGTTATTGTTATTCTTATTGTGTTACTTTTTATTATAACTTTTTATTTTAGCCTACTTGGTACATTTTTTCTTCTTCTTGAACTGCACTGTTGGTTAAGGGCTTGTAAGTAAGCATTTTACTATAAAGTCTACACTTGTTGTATTCGGCGCATGTGGCAAATAAAGTTTGATTTTGATTTGAACAAAACATTTGACAAGGATCATCAACTAGATTCAGCCGCGGGACGATTTTTTTCTTGAACGGATGGTCAGGGGGCCGGAACACAATTACAAATAATTTATAGACCGCAAATCAAATCAAATCTAATGGTATTGGTCACATACACATATTTAACATATGTTATTGCGTGTGTAGTAAACGCTTGTGTTCCTAGCTCCAACAGTGCAGTAGTATCTAACAATTTACAACAATACACGACAAATCTAAAAGTAAAATAATGGAATTAAGAAATATATAAATATTAGGACGAGCAATGTCTGAGTGGTATTGACTAAAATACAGTAGAGTACAGTACATACATATGAAATGAGTAAAACACTATATAAAAATTATTAAAGTGACTAACGTTCCATTTAAAGTGACCAGTGATTCCATGTCTATGTACATAGGCAGCAGCTTCTAAGGTGCAGGGTTGAGTAACTGGGTGGTAGCCGGCTTGTGATTGCTATTTAACAGTCTGATGGCCTTGAGATAGAAGCTGTTTTTGTTTTGTCACCAAAGCCCCATATACTACCCACCACTGCGACCTGTACGCTCTCGCTTCATACTCGTCGCCAAACCCACTGGCTACAGGTTATCTACAAGTCTCTGCTAGGTAAAGCCCCGCCCTATCTCAGCTCGCTGGTCACCATAGCGGTACCCACTCGTAGTACATGCTCCAGCAGGTATATCTCACTGGTCACCCCCAAAGCCAATTCCTCCTTTGGTCGCCTTTCCTTCCAGTTCTCTGCGGCCACTGACTGGAACGAACTGCAAAAATCACTGAAGCTGGAGATTCCCATCTCCCTCACTAGCTTTAAGAACCATCTGTCAGAGCAGCTCACAGATCACTGCACCTGTTCATAGCCCATCTGTATACAGCCCATCTATCTACCTCATCCCCATACTGTATTTATTTATTTAGCTCCTTTTGCACCACAGTATCTCTACTTACACATCCATCTTTTGCACATCTACCATTCCAGTGTTTAATTGTCATATTGTAATTACTTCTCCACCATGGCCTATTTATTGCCTTAACTCCCTTATTTGACCTTATTTGCACTCACTATATATAGACTTTTATTTTTTTTCTACTGTATTATTGACTGTATGTTTTGTTCTTTCCGTGTGTAACTCTGTGTTGTTGTATGTGTCGAACTGCTATGCTTTATCTTGGCCAGGTCGCAGTTGCAAATGAGAACTTGTTCTCAACTAGCCTACCTGGTTAAATAAAGGTGAAATAAATAAATAAATAAATATGCACGCACCACTTTTCTATAATTTTTTTAACTCGACTTCTCCAATTTGGACTATTTTGTATATGTCCATTACATGAAATCCAAATAACAATACATTTAAATTACAGGTTGTAATGCAACAGAATAGGAAAAATACCAAAGGGGATGAATACCTATGCAAGGCACTGTACCACTCATTTAGCAGACCAGATTGATTGTGTATTAGGCAGCACCTTTAATACATTTCCCTATATAAGAAAATGAATGAACATGTCCTAAACTGATTAACCTGTGAAGCCTGTAATGCTCTCGGCTACCCTCAGCTGTCAGAAGCCATTTGCAAAGAGGAGAATTAGGCAGTGTCAAACTATTCTCCAGTCTCCATGGTACCAATTTAAATGGCACGGACTACACCAGTCATGCATATGTATGAAGTTAAAATACAAGACACCAGATATTACTTGTGTTCATTTCACCATTTGTTTTACACATTTGGGGACTTTTCTGTTCTTGTTTTTTATAGTGTGCCTCTCCATACAAGTGATAAGGTACTGCATGAAATTGGTTAGGAATGCTATATAAAGTCACTGTCAGCAAAAAGTGGGGTAGTTGTAGTAGAATATGAACTCATCTGATTTCACGAGGTTGGATGTGTTCAGAGCTCTCCTCAGGACACAGGAGTTCAATATCTCAATGGAAGCCCTGTGCTGTCCCAGAATGAGATGGAAGAGGGTAAACACAGGTACTTGTGAACTTTCTGATAACCTACCAGATGTGTCTGGGTTGGGTGCCTGTCTGCTGAGAAGATCACAGTCTTGAGTCAGGCTGTAATCTCAGGACCGTGACATTGTGTAATAGCTCCCACTATAGAGTTTTCAGATTGGCTTTTTTAAATCCAAGTGTATGAGATTTTAGATAGCGTTATCTTTGCCAGAACCACTACATTTACAATGCACTCCCACTGTTGCTTGCTGTTTGTTATTTGTACAACATATCCTGTCAAAAAAAATGAAGTGTTCAAAATCTAATTCATAAAGAATTAAAATCATATCTTTCCCTGTGGAGAAACTGTTGCCAATTAAGCTAGACACAACACGGCACTAAG
This sequence comes from Oncorhynchus clarkii lewisi, assembly GCF_045791955.1. NCBI lineage: Eukaryota > Metazoa > Chordata > Actinopteri > Salmoniformes > Salmonidae > Oncorhynchus > Oncorhynchus clarkii. The sequence goes on from NC_092158.1 coordinate 22,529,588, forward strand.
TGTGCACCTGTTTCTTAGTCAGTTAAGTGGCAGCTTGACTAATTCATTTGAGACCATTTAATGTGTATGAGAAACAAGTGTCAGGTTAAGCTGGATGCGTCAGTGACTAAAACCACCAGCATATGTAGCCATTATGTAAAACCCATGTGCATTCCTAAAAAGATGGTAGACACACACAGCGACAGATTTTCACCTTGTCAGCTCGGGGATTCGATCCAACAACCTTTTGGTTACTGGCCCAACGCTCCAACCACTAGGGTACCTGCCACCCCACAACTACAGCCCATAACATGCTTACAACACAACATGTGTACAGTGCTCCTGTACAACAAACATTGTCTTTGATAGAGCATGGCGCTTGCATCGCCAGAGTTGTTGGTTCGATTCACATGGGGGACCAATACAAAAATATATGCACCACTGTTACTCGCTCTGGATAGAGAGTGTCTGCTAAATGACTCAAATGTTAAGCAAAAATGTCAAATGTTATAAAGAACATACACAGGGCCTGGTGTGCCTCTGTGAAAATGGTCTTATTGAACGGTCATACTAAATCTCTCCTTATCTCAGTCTGTTGTCCCCACTTGTTTCAAGATGTCAACCAATGTTCCTGTACCCAAGAAAGCGAATGGAACTGAACTAAATGACTATGTTTATTATATATGCATAGTCACTTTAACTATACATTCATGTACATAATACCTCAATTGGGCTGACCAACCAGTGCCAACCACATTGACTAACCGGGCTATCTGAATTGTGACCCGCCACCCACCACCCGCTAACCCCTCTTTTACGCTACTGCTACTCTCTGTTTATCATATATGCATAGTCACTTTAAGCATATCTACATGTACATACTACCTCAATCAGCCCGACTAACCGGTGCCTGTAAATAGCCTCGCTACTGTTATTTTCCATTGTCTTTTACTCTTGTTTTTATTTCTTCACTTACCTATTGTTCACCTAATACCTGTTTTGCACTATTGGTTAGAGCCTGTAAGTAAGCATTTCACTGTAAGGTTGTATTCGGCGCACGTGACAAATAAACTTTTATTTGATTTGATCGCCATGTAACACTCACTTCTGTCATCATGAAGCGTTTGAGAGGCTAGTTAAGGACCAGAGCATTCTGGCAGGCTGTTTCACCGTCTGATACGGCAATGGCACCACCTACATCCGCAGGGATCTCCAGAGGGTGGTGCGGTCAGTCCAACGCATCACCGGGGGCACACTGCCTGCCCTCCTGGACATCTACAGCATCTGGTGTCACAGGAAGGCCAAGAAGATCATCAAGGACGTCAGCCACCTGAGCCACGGCTTGTTCACCCCGCTACCATCTAGAAGGCAGAGACAGGACAGGTGCATCAAAGCTGGGACCGAGAGACTTTGAAACAGCTTCTATCTCCAGGCCATCAGACTGTTAAACAGTCATCACTAGCTGTCCTCCACACCGGTACCCTGCCCTGGACCTTAGACACTGTCACTAGCCGGCTACCACCCGGTACGCTACCCTGCACCTTAAAGACTGCTGGCCTATGTACAGTGCATTCGGGAAGTATTCAGACCCCTTGACTTTTTCCACATTATGTTACATTACAGCCTTATTCTAAAATTGATTAAATAATGACAAAGCAAAAACAGGTTTAAAAAAAAACTGAAATATCACAATTAGATAAGTATTCAGACCCTACTCAATACTTTGTTGAAGCACCTTTGGCAGCTATTACAGCCTCGAGTCTTCTTGGGTATGACGCTACATGCTTGGCACACCAGTATTTGGGGAGTTTCTCACATTCTTCTCTGCAGATCCTCTCAAGCTCTGTCAGGTTGATGGGGAGCGTCGCTGCACAGCTATTCTCAGCTCTCTCCAAGGCACTGTACCACTCATTTAGCAGACCAGATTGATTGTGTATTAGGCAGCACCTTTAATACATTTCCCTATATAAGAAAATGAATGAACATGTCCTAAACTATTTAACCTGTGAAGCTTGTAATGCTCTCAGCTACCCTCAGCTGTCAGAAGCCATTTGCAAAGAGGAGAATTAGGCAGTGTCAAACTATTCTCCAGTCTCCATGGTACCAATTTAAATGGCACGGACTATCGGGTTCAAATCCAGGCTCTGGCTGGGCCACTCAAGGACATTCAGAGACTTGTCCCGATGCCACTCCTGAGTTGTCTTGGCTGTGTGCTTAGGGTCGATGTCTTGATAGATGGTGAACCTTCACCGCAGTCTGAGGTGCTGAGCACTCTGGAGCAGGTTTTCATCAAGGATCTCTCTGTACTTTGCTCCGTTCATCTTTCCCTCTATCCTGATTAGTCTCCCAGTCCCTCCCACTGAAAAACATACCCACAGCATGATGCTGCCACCACCATACTTCACCGTAGGGATGGTGCCAGGTTTCCTCCAGATGTGATGCTTGGCATTCAGGCCAAAGAGTTCAATCCTGGTTTCATCAAACCAGTTTCTCATGGTCTGAGAGTCCTTTAGATGCCTTTTACTGAGGAATGGTTTACGTCTGGCCTCTCTACCATAAAGGCCTGATTGGTGGAGTGCTGCAGAGATGGTTCTTTCTGGAAGGTTCTCCCATCTCCAGAGAGGAACTCTGGAGTTCTGTCAGAGTGACCATCGGGTTCTTGGTCACCTCTCTGACCAAGGCCCACCTCCCCCGACTGCTCAGTTTGGCCGAGCAACCAGTTCTAGGAAGAGTCTTGGTGGTTCCAAACTTCTTCCATTCAGAATGATGAAGTCCACCATGTTCTTGGGGACCTTCAATGCTGCAGACATTTTTTGGTAGCCTTCCCCAGATCTGTGCCTCGACACAATCCTGTCTTGGAGCTCAATGGACAATTCCTTCAACCTCATGGCTTGGTTTTTGCTCTGACATGCACTGTCAACTGTGGGACCTTATATAGACAGGTGTGTGCCTTTCCAAAGCATGTCCAATCAATTGAATTTACCACAGGTGGACTCCAATCAAGTTGTAGAAACATCTCAAGGATGATCAATGGAAACAGGATGCACCTGAGCTGAATTTTGAGTCTCATAGCAAAGGGTCTGAATACTTATGTAAATAAGGTAGTTCTGTTTTTTATTTTTAATACTTTTGTAAACACTTCTAAAAACCTGTTTTCGCTATGTCATCATGGAATATAGTGTGTAGATTGCTGAGGTTTTTTATTTATTTAATAAAAAACGAAATATATTTAATCAATTTTAGAATAAGGCTGCAACATAAAACAATGTGGAAAAAGTCAAGGGGTCTGAATGCACTGTACATAGAGTCATTAAACACTGGTCACTTTAATATTTACATACTGTTTTACCCACTGTTTATGAATATACTGTTTCATAGTCATGGCTCATCCTATATACAGTGCCTTGCGAAAGTATTCGGCCCCCTTGAACTTTGCGACCTTTTGCCACATTTCAGGATTCAAACATAAAGATATAAAACTGTATTTTTTTGTGAAGAATCAACAACAAGTGGGACACAATTATGAAGTGGAACAACATTTATTGGTTATTTCAAACTTTTTTAACAAATCAAAAACTGAAAAATTGGGCGTGCAAAATGATTCAGCCCCTTTACTTTCAGTGCAGCAAACTCTCTCCAGAAGTTCAGTGAGGATCTCTGAATGATCCAATGTTGACCTAAATGACTAATAAATAATTTGTCTTCCAACAAGACAATGATCCAAAACATAAAGCAAAATCTACAATGGAATGGTTCAAAAATAAACATATCCAGGTGTTAGAATGGCCAAGTCAAAGTCCAGACCTGAATCCAATCGAGAATCTGTGGAAAGAACTGAAAACTGCTGTTCACAAATGCTCTCCATCCAACCTCACTGAGCTCGAGCTGTTTTGCAAGGAGGAATGGGAAAAATGTTCAGTCTCTCGATGTGCAAAACTGATAGAGACATTCCCCAAGCGACTTACAGCTGTAATCGCAGCAAAAGGTGGCGCTACAAAGTATTAACTTAAGGGGGCTGAATAATTTTGCACGCCCAATTTTTCAGTTTTTGATTTGTTAAAAAAGTTTGAAATATCCAATAAATGTCGTTCCACTTCATGATTGTGTCCCACTTGTTGTTGATTCTTCACAAAAAAATACAGTTTTATATCTTTATGTTTGAAGCCTGAAATGTGGCAAAAGGTCGCAAAGTTCAAGGGGGCCGAATACTTTCGCAAGGCACTGTAACTACAGTTGTACACACCTTTTTTATTCACATACACACTATGTATATACACCGAGTATCCCAATCATTTGGAACACCTTCCTAATATTGACACGGTGTCAAAACCTTTCTACAGGGATGCTGGCCCCATGTTGACTCTAATGCTTCCCACAGTTGTGTCAAGTTGGCTGGATGTCCTTAGGGTGGTGGAACATTCTTGATATAAACGGGAAACTGTTGAGCTGTACCTCATTCAAAGGCACTTAAATATTTTGTCTTGTCAATTTACCCTCTGAATGGCATACATACACAATCCATCTGACATTGCTCATGCTGATAAAAAAAAACGTATTTTTTTCATATAACATTTTTTATTTGAGATATTACTGCATTGTGGGAGCTAGAAACATAAGCATTTCACTGCACCTGCGATAACATCTGCCGATCTGTGTACCCGACTAATAAACTTCATTTGATTTGAAAAAGGTCTGACAGTCCAACAATGCCATCTACAGATATTCGGTAAGCAATGGGTCTCAGGAAATGTTTTTTTATAGTTAAATACCTGCTGCCACCATGTGGTATCCTTCAATAAATACAACTTGAAACAGATAATTTTTATTTGATTTAATTTAATCTTTATTCAACTAGGCAAGTCAGTTAAGAATAAATTATTATGTGCAATGACGGCCTTCCAAAAGGCAAAAGGCCTCCTGCTGATATAAAAAATTAAATATATATAAATATAGGACAAAACACACATCACGACAAGAGAGACAACACTACATAAAGAGAGACCTAGACAACAACATTGCAAGGCAGCAACACATGACAACACAGCATGGTAGCAACACAAAATAACATCACCATGGTAGCAACACAACATGGTAGCAGCACAAAACATGTTACAAACATTATTGGGCACAGACAACAGCACAAAGGGAGGTAGAGACAATAACACAAAACACAATGCAGCCACACGTGTCAGTAAGAGTGTCCGTGATTTAGTCTTTGAATAAAGAGACTGAGATAAAACTGTGCTTTGGGGACCTTCAACAGAATGTGACTGGCAGAACGGGTGTTGTATGTGGAGGATGAGGGCTGCAGTAGATATCTCAGATAGGGGAAGTACAGAGAAATACAGAGAAAAAGTGTGGTTATTTTGTTTCTCCCTATTATTAAAGAGTAAAAAACATATATTTTTGAAAAACACTAAACATCTATTTTGTATCCTTCTAAAATAAAGGATTATGTTATAAAGGGGTTACTAGATTATTTAATAAACTAATCTCACAAGTGTATCTGTTCCAAATATGATACATTGTCAATGATGACTGCAGCATATCAGGGTCACCGCAGTTCCCAGATCCTCATTCACTGTGACAGTGCATTTTGAGTGGTGTGAAGCCTGAGCAATAGAATAAGTTGTGGTTTCACATGAATAAACCAACTCATCAGATTTTGTTCAATAGTGGTAACATGAAATTAATAATCATCAATCGTTCAAGCTCTGAATGCTGAAATATACCTTGATAACCAGTTTATAATAGCAATAAGGCACCTGGGGGGGTTGTGGTAAATGGCCAACACACCCCTGCTAAGGACTGTATCCAGGCACTGCCTAAAAACAGCCCTTAGCCATGGTATATTGGCCATATACCAAACGTCCTAGGGCCTAAATGCTAAAGTATAGGCCATATGATGGTTATTGCCTATTGCACCCCAAATACTCAAGCAACTAGGCTATCAGTCAATTCAAGTGTCAACCTACCAAATACTGTGTAGATGACAATGTGAAGTTTTTTACTCATGAATCCTTCAATTAGGCCTAGGCCTACTTATTTTTCTATTTACTCGTGAAAATGTTTTTGTTCATGTAGTGTATGTCTGCAGAAGCTAACACTATTTTTCTCAACAGCTTTGGAGTGATTAAAACTGAACAGGACTGTTTTTCAAAGTAGCTTTTCTTTAGATATTAGCATGAGCACATTGGCCATCACTAGTGAGTAGCCTGTTTCATTTTCATCAGTGGGTGAGTCAGTGTCACTAGAAAGTTTATTTTGTAGTCTTTATATCTATATATAAATATACAGTGCATGCAGAAAGTATTCAGACCCCTTCCCCTTTTCCACATTTTGTTACGTTGCAGACTTATTCTAAAATGTATTAAATAAAAAACTTTCAGCAATCTACACACAATACCCCATAATGACAAAGCGAAAACAAGTTTTTAGAAATGTTAGCAAATTTATTTAAAATAAAATAACCTTTACTTTGAGACTCAAAATTCAGCTAAGGTGCATCCTGTTTCCGTTGATCATCCTTGAGATGTTTCTACAACTTGATTGGAGTCCACCTGTAGTAAATTAAATTAATTGGACATGATTTGAAAAGGCTACCTGTCTATATAATGTCCCACAGTTGACAGTGCATGTCAAAGGAGCAAAAACCAAAGGAGGGAATTGTCCGTAGACCTCAGAGATAGTATTGTGTCAAGGCACAGATCTGGGGAATGGTAACAAAACATTTCTGCAGCATTGAAGATCCCCAAGAACCCAGTGGCCTCCATCATTCATAAATGGAAAAGTTTGGAACCAACCAAGACTCTTCCAACAGCTAGCTGCCTGGCCAAACTGAGCAATTGGAGGAGAAGGGCCATGGTCAGGGAGGTGACCAAGAACCCAATGGTCACTCTGACAGAGCTCCAGAGTTCCTCTGTGGAGATGGGAGAACCTTCCAGAAGGACAACCATCTCTCAGCACTCCACCAATCAGGCCCTAATGGTTGAGTGGGTAGATGGAAGCCACTCCTCAGTAAAAGGCACATGACAGCCCGCTTGGAGTTTGCCAAAAGGCACCTAAAGACTCTCAGACCATGAGAAACAAGATTCTCTGGTTTGATAAAACCAAAATGGAACTCTGTGGCCTGAATGCCAAGCATCACGAATGGTTGTGGCAGCTTCATGCTGTGGGGAGTTTTTTAAGTGGCAGGGACTGGAAGACTAGTCAGGATCGAGGGAAAGATGAACAGGGAACAGGGAAAGATGAACAAGTACAGAGAGATCCTTGATGAAAAAATGCTCCAGAGCGCTTAGGACCTAAGACTGTGGCGAAGGTTCACCTTCCAACAAGACAACGACCCCAAGCACACAGCCAAAACAACGCAGGAGTGGCATCAGGACAAGTCTCTGAATGTACTTGAGTGGCCCAGCCAGAGCCAGAGCCTGGACCTGAACCCAATCTAACATCTCTGGAGAGACCTGAAAATAGCTGTGCAGCGACGCTCCCCATCCAACCTGACAGAGCCTGAGAATATCTGCAGAGAAGAATGGGAGAAACTCCCCAAATACAGGTGTGCCGTGCTTCTAAAGTCATACCCAAAAAGACTCGAGGCTGTAATCGCTGCCAAAGGTGCTTCAACAAAGTACTGAGTAAATGGTCTGAATACTTGTGCAAAAGTGATTTCATCAGTGTGGAATGCTCTAATTTACTATGGCAGCACCCAAAGAAAAGAACACAGTTGCACAGGACATACATAGGTAGGACTACAAGGTGTGCATTGAAGAAGTATCGACTGATACTGACTCAATGTATTCTGAGGTAGGCCTATACTCCACCAAAACTCCATTGAGATGTAGGCTTTATCGTGGGGTGGAGTTTAGTCAGCTATGAAAGTAGCCCATGCAATACTTTTTTTTTTTAAAGAATGTAGTAGGCCTAGCTACCGTAGACAACTACATGAGGACACCAAGGTCCAGACCTCAGTAATTTGGGGTCACTTAGAAATGTCCTTATTTTTGAAAGAAAGGCACATTTTTGGTCCATTAAAATAACATCAAATTGATCAGAAATACAGTGTAGACGTGTTAATGTTGTAAATGACCATTGTATCTGGAAAAGGCAGATTTTTTTATGGAATATCTACATAGGCGTACAGAGGCCCATTATCAGCAACCATCACTCCTATGTTCCAATGGCACGTTGTCCAACTGTATCATTTTAAAAGGCAAATTGATCATTATAAAACCCTTTTGCAATTATGCTAGCACAGCGGAAAACTGTTGCGCTGATTAAAGGAACAATAAAACTGGCCTTCTTTAGACTAGTTGAGTATCTGGAGCAGCAGAATTTGTGAGTTCGATTACAGCCCTAAAATGGCCAGAAACAAATAACTTTCTTCTGAAACTCGTCAGTCTATTCTTGTTCTGAGAAATTAAGGATATTCCATGTGAGAAAATGCCAAGAAATTGAGGATCTCGTACAACGCTGTGTACTACTCCCTTCACAGAACAGCACAAACTGGCTCTAACCAGAATAGAAAGAGGAGTGGGAGGCCACGGTGCACAACTGAGCAAGAGGACAAGTACATTAGAGTGTCTAGATTGAGAGACAGACGCCTCACAAGTTCTCAACTGGTAGCTTCCTTAAATAGTACCAGCAAAACACCAGTCTCAACGTCAACAATGAAGAGGCGACTTCGGTAGTGTACAGCAGCCAAGGTGATAATGGCTGGGGTCATTTTTGCTTTTTTTTCTGTTCTCCAAATATAACTTTTTTATTTGTATAAAAATGTACAAGTTGAAGCTCATTTACTACACTTCTATACAATAAAAAAACATCAGACCTCACTAAAATTCTAACAGTCTTACAAGCTACTACACTTATAAGCTACTACACTGTAGCCTAAGTAGGCCACTGCTGACAGTAATAAGAGAACATTCAGAACCCACTACGGTGCTTCCGGTGCCAAGTTTCTGGTCATGTTGCAGCAGTACGTAGGAGGGAGATTAAAAGATGTGAGAAGTGTGCAGGAGGGCTTGTGACAAAAGAGCATGTAGTTTCAGGGAAGCGGTTGGGTGTTTCAATTGTGGTGGTGGCCATGTTGCTGGGGTTCAGAAATGTCCTGTGCGAGTGAGACAGATTGAAGTTTCCAGGGTGAGAGGAGCACAGAAAGTGTCACATGCTGAGGCAGTGAGGAAAGTAGAGGATGATATGTGCTAAAGGAATGGGAAAGTAGGTCAGTACAGAGTGACCAGAACAGTTTGTGCTTTATTAAGGTTGGCTTCTTGGAATTTATTGCTATGGTCATTAATTTTACCGCACAGATGGAAAGGAAATCCCAGAAGACTGAATTGGTAGTAGCAGAAGCATAGATGTGTTTGGGTATCAGAGACTTTAGTGCAGAAAAACTACAGGGGGTTTTCAGAGAAGGGGTTCCAGCCTCCCAGGCTGATGACCTGCTGTAGGATCTGTTGGGGCCAAAGTATTGGGCAGGGGTGGATGGGTGTGTTGGAGATAGTGGTATATATTTATATAGATGGGGATGCAATTTCCTATTTTTTTATTTCCCTTTTCTGTGAACAGTGCACTTTCCAAACTGAAAGGCAGCAATACACAACAAAGCGCCTGTGTAGTCTGCCAAAAACCAGACGAAGAAGAAGTAGTGAGACAACTAGATCAAAGGAGACTGCCAAGTTGCGGAAGTGCGCGCTCTGTCTGCAGAGAATAACACCTTGAAATGCATTAGGACCTTGAAGAAACTGGCTTATTACTTATTTATGAGCGCAGCCGATATCGACCAATAACATGAGTTGGAGTTGGGGATGTGCTAATGAAAAAATATCTGTTCCACTGAACTGACGCTGTTTCGATTTCAGTAGTTACCAGCGTTGTCCTGAGCGAGACCAATCGGTATTTCCATGCGTCTGGATTGGTCGGCTGGCACGTTTCTCGAGTTATGGGCGCATTACAGTCATTATCTGATGAACCAGAATTTAGAGAATTGGCAGAGAAGACGGGCTGTGAGTATTACGTGTGTTTCTTGTAGTATACGAGTACAATTGTTGAGAATGCGCATTGTTATGGGTCTATGTAATCCTGCGCTAAAATGTATCATTATTGTGAAATGAAACGTCACCACAATACGTAACCCCATTCTCAATAATGAGTGTCTTCATAATATACGTCATCAAGCGTAGCGGTAAGTGTTCTGGGGGCTATTTCCATAGCAGAACAGCATGAGTTATATATTGCTGTAGGCTACAGCACTAGTATGAGTATCTTTCCTGCTAGTTGGCGCCGATGCTATCCCTCTTGGACATCAGCGCGCAAAAGGCTTTGACATAAACGGAAAGCTAGTTTCATGTCCACTGTGTCACGAATGTTGAATAAAATTCCATTTCAACTTACTCTGCTGATTGTCTGTCGGGTTGGTTCTTGTATAGTGCAGAATTTGAGACAATATCCACATCAAAGTATAATTCAACTAACTTTTAAAAGCCTGGTAGTGCGTTCAGATCACCTGCAGCATGCGCAGGCAATGCATGCATACTTGCCTAGAGGCCTCCTGTAGACGTTTGTTTACATTGTTTTGCGCATGTGCCAGGGGATATAAATATCAATGGAGGTACCAGTGTTTGGAAAGTCAGTTTAATAATACTTTATTACTTTCCTGTGGATATTTCTGCTCAAATTCCTACCCACAAAAGGACAACCCGCACAGACTACTGGTAGAATACATTAAAATTCAATTGTATTCAGCATTCTGGCTTGTGAGAGGACATTTTCAAATCAAACGTATGGCATTAATCTCAGACTGTGAACCTTGGGTATTAGTCTGATGATTGTCAGGCATCTAGTAGGCCTACTGCAGTGTCTTTCCTGATACCCTGCAATGAGATGAGCTACCATGTCCAAATTAAAAGCAGAACAATGAGAAGACTGTTGGATCAAATATGGAATGTCCTTGTGACTAAAGTCAGATGAAAGAAATGAGACTTGATAATCGTATTAGACTAGATTAATCGCCTATATTTTTTTAAAGCTGCAATATGTAACTTTTTGGGCTACCTGACCAAATTCACATTAACGGATAACTCACATTTCTTTCTCATTGAAAGCAAGTCTAAGAAGCGGTAGATCGGTTCTATGTGCGCTATTTCTATGCTTCCCATTCTTAAGTTTAGTTTTTGCATATTTTACTTTCAGTTTTGTACACTATTGGAACGAGCCAAGTCACTGCCGCACGAGCAAGCTTTTGTGGCACAGTCGATAGCGCACTGGACTAGAAGGTCAAGGGTTCGAGACCTGCTCCCTGCCTGTTTCATTACACAATCTTCAAACAGCTGAAAATACAATATTTTTGGTTATGGAAAATATATTTCACAGCAAATTTATACTTGCTTGTTTTGTCACACAACCTGAAATTAGGTGAACTATCAGAATTTTAGCAACCAGGAAATGGTTGCTAAAACGATTAAATCTTAAAAGGGCGATTCCACGCCAGTGTAGCTGAAAATATTTTTGGTGTCTTAGATTGTTCTGGCAATTTTCACATAGAAACTTCATTGGATGTTTGACATGCTTTTTACATTTGTATCGCAAACCATTTGTGGATTAAGACCTATACATGTCTCCTGTAACAACATCTTGGTGTCATTATACTTCTTATAGTGTGCTCTAAAATATGGAGTATATCAAATTTTCATATGAATTTATTCAACACTAAAAATATTAATGTTTTACTTCTTATGGCTAAGATCCCGCTAACGGGATCGATATGACAACAGCCAGTGAAAGTGCAGGGCGCCAAATTCAAACAACAGAAATCTCATAATTAAAATTCCTCAAACATGAAGTATTTAACACCATTTTAAAGATACACTTCTTGTTAATCCCACCACAGTGTCCAATTTCAAATAGGCTTTACGGCCAAAGCACCACAAATGATTATGTTAGGTCAGAGCCAAGTCACAGAAAAACACAGGCATTTTTCCAGCCAAAGAGAGGAGTCACAAAAATCAGAAATAGTGGTATAATTAATCACTAACCTTTGATGATCATTAACAGATGACACTCATAGGACTTCATGTTACACAATACATGTATGTTTTGTTCGATAAAGTTCATATTTATATCAAAAACTCTCAGTATACATTGGTGCGTTATGTTCAGTAGTTCCAAAAACATCCAGTGATTTTGCAGAGAGCCACATCAATTTACGGAAATACTCATCGTAAATGTTGTTGAAAATACAAGTGTTATACATGGAACTTTAGATACACTTCCCCTTAATGCAACCGCTGTGTCAGATTTCAAAAAATCTTTACGGAAAAAGCAAACCATGCAATAATCTGAGTACGGCGCTCAGAGACCAAAACAGCCAAACAGATATCCGCCATATTGTGCATTCAACAGAAGTCAGAAATAACATTATAAAGATTCACTTACCTTTGATGATCTTCATCAGAATGCACTCCCAGGAATCCCAGTTCCACTATAAATGTTTGTTTTGTTCGATAATGTCCATAATGTCCATAATTTATGTCCAAATACCTCCTTTTGTTAGCGCGTTCAGTTCACAAATCCAAATTCATGACGCGCATGCACTAGGAGCAGACAAAGTCAAAAAGTTCCGTTACAGTCCGTAGAAACATGTCAAACGAATTATAGAATCAATCTTTATGATGTTTTTAACATAAATTTACAATAATTTTCCAACCGGAGAATTCCTTTGTCTGTAGAAATGCAATGGAACAGAGCTCGCTCTCATGTGAACGAGCGCCATGAGCTCATGGCATTCTGGCAGACCCCTGACTCATTCCCCTCTCATTTGCTCCCACTTCACAGTAGAAGCCTCAAACATGGTTCTAAAGACGGTTGACATCTAGTGGAAGCCTTATGAAGTGCAACATGACCAATGTCCCACTGTATCTTCAATAGGGAATGAGTTGAAAAACGACCAACCTCAGATTTCCCACTTCCTGGTTGGATTTTTTCTCAGGTTTTTGCCTGCCATATGAGTTATGTTATACTCACAGACATAATTTAAACAGTTTTAGAAACTTCTGAGTGTTTTCTATTCAAATATAAATAATATGCATATATTAGCAACTGGGACTGAGTAGCAGGCAGTTTACTCTGGGCACCTCTGGGCACCTTATTCATCCAAGCTACTCAATACTGCCCCCAGCCATAAGACGTTTTAATATATCAAAGTACCCTTTTTGATTTTGTTTATTTCAAGACATTGTTTAGAACAATATACTCTACAAGTATATAACATTTCCAGAGTGGGCTCTCTGCTAATTCTTAAGGTTTTATCAGAGGACATTTTTGGAAGTTGAAGCTCATTTAGTGGATTTCTATACAATTGGAGAACAGCAAAAACAAGCAAAAATGGCTCAAGCTATTATAACCTTTGCTGCATTAGTTTCATTCACCTCGGTCGATCTACAAACAAATAGCCTATTAGCTTTACAATTTGTAATGTTATAGGCCTACCCCTGGAAGGGGGTAAATATGATAAATGATTCACACCGACACATAGCATCAGGGATTGTTCAGTCAGTTGTAATGATGAATTGCATAAAATCATATATTCTATACATTGATAGGCTCTCTTTTCTCAAATTACATAGTTTTCACATTTGTATTCCTAGGCATTACTAATCAAGCTCCTAACAAACAGACAACCATGGAGCACACAGATGATTGTATTATCACATTCACATAAGTTATTAGAATATTACTTAGGATTCTGTATTAATATCCGTGATGTAGTGGTAAAGAAAAAGGTGGGTAATGGGAACTATAAACTCCAGTGGGCGATGGAGATAAGACGAACAACCACCAATATAACAAAAAAACAAATGTCACTTTTAGAACTGTAGAACTGTATTGTTTGCACTTTCAGGGAAGATGGGCCATGTGGATATGTTCATATTGAAACATATCTTTAAACATGAACAACCCCAAGTTTGGGAACCACTGCTATAACCTCGCTCTCTGCTTGCTTCCTCTCTTTCTCTTCTGCTTCCTCCTGCAAGCATTGCAGCCTGACTCAGCGATGTGGCGCTCAGTGGTGAGGCTATCTGTCTCAGTAGGCTACTCTCTGTAAAGAAAAGCTATTATGAGAACTCAGTAGCCTATTTTCTGCTCCTGCTGAGGTGGGCTACGTTTAACATTAGCTTCTTACTTCATCCTTCTATCTGGCAAAGTAATACTAGCCAAAGCCCTTCAACGTCTCTCCCGGCAGCTAGCCACCTGACTGACTGACATGCACTATACAGTACCAGTCAAAAGTTTGGACACATCTACTCATTCCAGGGTTTTTCTTTCTTTTTTTACTATTATCTACCTTGTAGAATAATAGTGAAGACATCAACACTATGAAATAACACATATCAAATCATGTAGTAACTTAAAAAAGTGTTAAATAAATAAATAAACAAAAAAATATATATTTTATATTTGAGATTCTTCAAAGTAGCTACCCTTTGCCTTTGATAGCTTTGCACACTCTTGGCATTCTCTCAACCAGCTTCACGAGGAATGTTTTTCCAACAGTCTAAAAGGAGTTCCCACATATGCTGAGCACTTGTTGGCTGCTAAATGTATGTAACCTTTATTTAACTAGGCAAGTCAGTTAAGAACACATTTTTATTTACAATAACGGCCTACACCGGCCAAACCAGGATGACGCGGGGCCAATTGTGCGACGCCCTATGGGACTCCCAATCATGACCAGTTCAGATACAGCCTGGATTCAAACCTTTTCCTTCACTCTTCAGTCCAACTTATCCCAAACCATCTCAATTGGGTTGAGGTCTTCTTGATTGTGGAGGCCAGGTCATCTGATGCAGCACTCCATCACTCTCCTTGGTCAAATAGCTGTAGTGACCATAACATTGTGGCAATAATAAGGAAAGCCGAAGTGCCAAAGGTTGGGACTAAAGTCATTTATAATGTTTCTCAGGAGTCTTTTGTTGAAAATGTATGTTGGTCTGATGTGTATGAAGAGGTGAATCCAGATGCAGCGTTGGAAGTTTTTGTTAAATTATTAATGCCAATTGTTGAAAAGCATGCACCTGTTAAGAAATTAAATGTGAGTGTTACGGTGCGTGAATGAGGACCCAAAAGCGAATCAACTTAAACAGAGCTTCTTTAATTACCAAACATAGGTAGGCTCAGATGGACCGGCAGATTCCGACAGGACAGGACAAGGTTACAGCAAACATGACGACAGTCTGGTTCAGGCATGAATGACACAAACAAACAAGAATCCGACAAGGACAGGAGCAGAAACAGAGAGAGATATAGGGACCTAATCAGAGGGAAAAAAGGGAACAGGTGGGGAACGGGGTGAATGGGTAGTTAGAGGAGACAAGGGACAGCTGGGGGAAAGCGGGGGAGAAAAGGTAACCTAACACGACCAGCAGAGGGAGACAGGGTGAAGGGAAAGGACAGAGACAAGACAACATGACAGTACATGACAGTACCCCCCCACTCACCGAGCGCCTCCTGGCGCACTCGAGGAGGAAACCTGGCGGCAACGGAGGAAATCATCAATCAGCGCACGGTCCAGCACGTCCCGAGAGGGAACCCAACTCCTCTCCTCAGGACCGTACCCCTCCCAGTCAACTAGGTACTGATGACCACGGCCCCGGGGACGCATGTCCAAGATTTTACGGACCCTGTAGATAGGTGCGCCCTCGACAAGGATGGGGGGGGGGGGGGGGAAGACGAGCGGGGGCGCGAAGAACGGGCTTAACACAGGAGACATGGAAGACCGGGTGGACGCGACGAAGATATCGCGGAAGAAGAAGTCGCACTGCGACAGGATTAATGACCTGAGAGATACGGAATGGACCAATGAACCGCGGGGTCAACTTGCGAGAAGCCGTCTTAAGGGGAAGGTTCTGAGTGGAGAGCCAAACTCTCTGACCGCGACAATATCTAGGGCTCTTAGTTCTACGCTTATTAGCAGCTCTCACAGTCTGCGCCCTATAACGGCAAAGTGCAGACCTGACCCTCCTCCAGGTGCGCTCGCAACGTTGGACAAAAGCCTGAGCGGAGGGGACGCTGGACTCGGCGAACTGAGATGAGAACAACGGAGGCTGGTACCCGAGGCTACTCTGAAAAGGAGATAGCCCGGTCGCAGACGAAGGAAGCGAGTTGTGGGCGTATTCTGCCCAGGGGAGCTGTTCTGACCAAGACGCAGGGTTGCGAAAAGAAAGACTGCGTAAGATGCGACCAATAGTCTGATTGGCCCGTTCTGCTTGACCGTTAGACTGGGGGTGAAAGCCGGAAGAGAGACTGACGGAAGCCCCAATCAAACGGCAAAACTCCCTCCAAAATTGAGACGTGAATTGCGGACCTCTGTCCGAAACGACGTCTGACGGAAGGCCATGAATTCTGAAAACATTCTCGATGATGATTTGTGCCGTCTCTTTAGCAGAAGGAAGCTTAGCAAGGGGAATGAAATGAGCCGCCTTAGAGAACCTATCGACAACCGTAAGAATAACAGTCTTCCCCGCTGACGAAGGCAGTCCGGTGACAAAATCTAAGGCGATGTGAGACCACGGTCGAGAGGGAATAGGAAGCGGCCTGAGACGGCCGGCAGGAGGAGAGTTACCGGACTTAGTCTGCGCGCAGACCGAACAAGCAGCCACGAAACGACGCGTGTCATGCTCCCGGGTGGGCCACCAGAAACGCTGGCGAATGGAAGCAAGCGTACCCCGAACGCCAGGGTGGCCGGCTAACTTGGCAGAGTGAGCCCACTGAAGAACGGCCAGACGAGTAGGAACGGGGACGAAAAGAAGGTTCCTAGGACAAGCGCGCGGCGACGGAGTTTGAGTGAGTGCTTGCTTTACCTGCCTCTCAATTCCCCAGACAGTCAACCCGACAACACGCCCCTCAGGGAGAATCCCCTCGGGGTCAGTGGAGGCTACTGAAGAACTGAAGAGACGAGACAAAGCATCAGGCTTGGTGTTCTTAGAGCCCGGACGATAAGAAATCACGAACTCGAAACGAGCGAAAAACAGCGCCCAACGCGCCTGACGCGCATTAAGTCGTTTGGCAGAACGGATGTACTCAAGGTTCCTATGGTCAGTCCAAACGACAAAAGGAACGGTCGCCCCCTCCAACCACTGTCGCCATTCGCCTAGGGCTAACCGGATGGCGAGCAGTTCGCGGTTACCCACATCATAGTTACGTTCCGACGGCGACAGGCGATGAGAAAAATACGCGCATGGGTGGACCTTGTCGTCAGAGAGGGAGCGCTGAGAAAGGATGGCTCCCACTCCCACCTCTGACGCGTCAACCTCGACAACGAACTGTCTAGAGACGTCAGGTGTAACAAGGATAGGAGCGGATGTAAAACGATTCTTGAGGAGATCAAAAGCTCCCTGGGCGGAAACGGACCACTTAAAGCACGTCTTGACAGAAGTAAGGGCTGTGAGAGGAGCTGCCACCTGACCGAAATTACGGATGAAACGACGATAGAAGTTCGCGAAGCCGAGAAAGCGCTGCAGCTCGACGCGTGACTTAGGGACGGGCCAATCAATGACAGCTTGGACCTTAGCGGGATCCATCTTAATGCCTTCAGCGGAAATAACAGAACCGAGAAATGTGACGGAGGAGGCATGAAAAGTGCACTTCTCAGCCTTCACAAAAAGACAATTCTCTAAAAGGCGCTGGAGGACACGTCGAACGTGCTGAACATGAATCTGGAGTGACGGTGAAAAAATCAGGATATCGTCAAGGTAAACGAAAACAAAGATGTTCAGCATGTCTCTCAGGACATCATTGACTAATGCCTGAAAGACAGCTGGAGCGTTAGCGAGGCCGAAAGGAAGAACCCGGTATTCAAAGTGCCCTAACGGAGTGTTAAACGCCGTCTTCCACTCGTCCCCCTCCCTGATGCGCACGAGATGGTAAGCGTTACGAAGGTCCAACTTAGTGAAAAACCTGGCTCCCTGCAGGATCTCGAAGGCTGAAGACATAAGAGGAAGCGGATAACGATTCTTCACTGTTATGTCATTCAGCCCTCGATAATCTATGCAGGGGCGCAGAGACCCGTCCTTCTTCTTGACAAAAAAAAACCCCGCTCCGGCGGGAGAGGAGGAGGGGACTATGGTACCGGCGTCAAGAGCTACAGACAAATAATCTTCGAGAGCCTTACGTTCGGGAGCCGACAGAGAGTATAGTCTACCCCGGGGGGGGGTGGTTCCCGGAAGGAGATCAATACTACAATCATACGACCGGTGTGGAGGAAGAGAGGTGGCCCTGGACCGACTGAACACCGTGCGCAGATCGTGATATTCCTCCGGCACCCCTGTCAAATCACCAGGCTCCTCCTGTGAAGAAGAGACAGAGGAAACAGGAGGGATAGCAGACATTAAACATTTCACATGACAAGAGACGTTCCAGGAGAGGATAGAATTACTAGACCAATTAATGGAAGGATTATGACAAACTAGCCAGGGATGGCCCAAAACAACAGGTGTAAAAGGTGAACGAAAAATTAAAAAAGAAATGGTTTCACTATGATTACCAGAAACAGTGAGGGTTAAAGGTAGCGTCTCACGCTGAATCCTGGGGAGAGGACTACCATCCAGGGCGAACAAGGCCGTGGGCTCCTTTAACTGTCTGAGAGGAATGTCATGTTCCCGAGCCCAGGTCTCGTCCATAAAACAGCCCTCCGCCCCAGAGTCTATTAAGGCACTGCAGGAAGCTGACGAACCGGTCCAGCGTAGATGGACCGACAAGGTAGTGCAGGATCTTGAAGGAGAGACAGGAGTAGTAGCGCTCACCAGTAGCCCTCCGCTTACTGACGAGCTCTGGCCTTTTACTGGACATGAAGTGACAAAATGACCAGCGGAACCGCAATAGAGACAGAGGCGGTTGGTGATTCTCCGTTCCCTCTCCTCAGTCGAGATGCGGATACCTCCCAGCTGCATGGGCTCAGCACCCGAGCCGGCAGAGGAAGATGGTAGTGATGCGGAGAGGGAGGCGACGGAGAGCGCGAGCTCCTTTCCACGAGCTCGGTGACGAAGATCAACCCGTCGCTCAATGCGAATAGCGAGTTCAATCAAGGAATCCACGCTGGAAGGAACCTCCCGGGAGAGAATCTCATCCTTTACCTCTGCGCGGAAACCCTCCAGAAGACGAGCGAGCAAGGCCGGCTCGTTCCAGCCACTGGAGACAGCAAGAGTGCGAAACTCAATAGAGTAGTCTGTTATGGATCGATTGCCTTGACATAGGGAAGACAGGGCCCTGGAAGCCTCCTCCCCAAAAACAGATCGATCAAAAACCCGTATCATCTCCTCCTTAAAGTCTTGATACTGGTTAGTACACTCAGCCCTTGCCTCCCAGATTGCCGTGCCCCACTCACGAGCCCGTCCAATAAGGAGAGATATGACGTAGGCGACACGAGCAGTGCTCCTGGAGTAAGTGTTGGGCTGGAGAGAAAACACAATATCACACTGGGTGAGGAACGAGCGGCATTCAGTGGGCTCCCCAGAGTAACACGGCGGGTTATTGATTCTGGGCTCCGGAGATTCGAAAGCCCTGGAAGTGGCCGGTGGATCGAGGCGGAGATGGTGAACCTGTTCTGTGAGGTTGGAGACTTGGGTGGCCAGGGTCTCAACGGCATGTCGAGCAGCAGACAATTCCTGCTTGTGTCTGCCTAGCATCGCTCCCTGGATCTCGACGGCTGAGTGGAGAGGATCCGAAGTCGCTGGGTCCATTCTTGGTCGGATTCTTCTGTTACGGTGCGTGAATGAGGACCCAAAAGCGAATCAACTTAAACAGAGCTTCTTTAATTACCAAACATAGGTAGGCTCAGATGGACCGGCAGATTCCGACAGGACAGGACAAGGTTACAGCAAACATGACGACAGTCTGGTTCAGGCATGAATGACACAAACAAACAAGAATCCGACAAGGACAGGAGCAGAAACAGAGAGAGATATAGGGACCTAATCAGAGGGAAAAAAGGGAACAGGTGGGGAACGGGGTGAATGGGTAGTTAGAGGAGACAAGGGACAGCTGGGGGAAAGCGGGGGAGAAAAGGTAACCTAACACGACCAGCAGAGGGAGACAGGGTGAAGGGAAAGGACAGAGACAAGACAACATGACAGTACATGACAGTGAGAGCTGTTAGAGCCCCCTGGATGGATGATGAATTGAAAAATGTTATGGTTCAAAGAAATTATGCAAAAGAGGTGACAAACAAGTCAGGCTGCTCATCTGATTGGTTGATATACTGTAAACTGAGACATTTTGTGACTTAACTAAAAGAATAATCAATTATATTTCCAAACAAAGATAAATGACAAAACACAATGGAAAAAGACTTTGGAGTACATTAAATGATATAATGGGCAGAAAGCACAATTCATCTCCATCTTTCATTTAAGTTGATAGTTAATTTATAACAAACGCTTTTGATTATGCCAATCGTTCAATTACTATTTTGCTAGTAAGGTGGAAAAACTCAGAAGTGAAATGAAAACATTGAACAGTGATCCATCATGTTTTTGTATAAAATATCTAATAATGAAAGCGAAGGATTGCTGTTTTGATTTAGTCAAGTTAGTGTGGGACAGGTGGAAAAACTATTGTTATCCATCAATAATCAAATCAAATCAAATTTTATTTGTCACATACACATGGTTAGCAGATGTTAATGCGAGTGTAGCGAAATGCTTGTGCTTCTAGTTCCGACAATGCAGTAATAACCAACAAGTAATCTAACTAACAATTCCAAAACTACTGTCTTGTACACAGTGTAAGGGGATAAAGAATATGTACATAAGGATATATGAATGAGTGATGGTACAGAGCAGCATAGGCAAGATACAGTAGATGGTATCGAGTACAGTATATACATATGAGATGAGTATGTAAACAAAGTGGCATAGTTAAAGTGGCTAGTGATACATGTATTACATAAGGATACAGTCGATGATATAGAGTACAGTATATACGTATGCATATGAGATGAATAATGTAGGGTAAGTAACATTATATAAGGTAGCATTGTTTAAAGTGGCTAGTGATATATTTACATCATTTCCCATCAATTCCCATTATTAAAGTGGCTGGAGTTGAGTCAGTGTCAGTGTGTTGGCTGCAGCCACTCAATGTTAGTGGTGGCTGTTTAACAGTCTGATGGCCTTGAGATAGAAGCTGTTTTTCAGTCTCTCGGTCCCAGCTTTGATGCACCTGTACTGACCTCGCCTTCTGGATGATAGCGGGGTGAACAGGCAGTGGCTCGGGTGGTTGATGTCCTTGATGATCTTTATGGCCTTCCTGTGACATCGGGTGGTGTAGGTGTCCTGGAGGGCAGGTAGTTTGCCCCCGGTGATGCGTTGTGCAGACCTCACTACCCTCTGGAGAGCCTTACGGTTGAGCGCGGAGCAGTTGCCGTACCAGGCGGTGATACAGCCCGCCAGGATGCTCTCGATTGTGCATCTGTAGAAGTTTGTGAGTGCTTTTGGTGACAAGCGGAATTTCTTCAGCCTCCTGAGGTTGAAGAGGCGCTGCTGCGCCTTCTTCACAATGCTGTCTGTGTGAGTGGCCCAATTCAGTTTGTCTGTGATGTGTATGCCGAGGAACTTAAAACTTGCTACCCTCTCCACTACTGTTCCATCGATGTGGATAGGGGGATGTTCCCTCTGCTGTTTCCTGAAGTCCACAATCAATAATGACAAGCCACCAGGTATAGACAGCATTGATGGGAAACTATTGAGTATGGTAGCAGAATGTATTGCCAGCCCTATTTGCTATATATTTAACCAAAGCCTAAATGTGTGTGTGTGTGTGTGTGTGTGTGTGTGTGTGTGTGTGTGTGTGTGTGTGTGTGTGTGTGTGTGTGTGTGTGTGTGTGTGTGTGTGTGTGTGTGTGTGTGTGTGTGTGTCCACAGATGTGGAAGGATGCTAAAGTAATTCTCCTGCCTAAAAATAGTAAAGCACCCTACTGGAGTGATTTAAGGTAGATACTGTATGTATAGGGATATATGAAAAAAAGAACAGTGTGTGGGTGTATGTGAGTGCGTGCGTGTGTAGAGTCAGTATAAATGTGTGTGTGTTGGAGTGTCAGTGTGCGTGAGTGTGTAGAATCCTGTCAGTCTGCTAGAGACAGTGAAAAAATACAAGGGACAGGTAGTCTGTGTAGCTATTTAGCGGTCTTAAGGCTTGGGGATATAAACTGTTCAGGAGCCTGTTTGTGTCAGACTTGATGTACCTCTTGCCGTGCGGAAGCAGAGAGAACAGTCTATGGCTTGGGTGGAGTCTTTTAACGATTTTTCAGGCCTTCCTTTCACACCGCCTGATAAGAGGTCCTGGATGGCAGGGCGCTCGGCCCCTGCCATGCACTGGGCTGTCTGTACCACCCTCACATTGCCATGTGATCCAGGACAGTGCGGTTGCCATAACAAGCAGTGATGCAGCTGTATAACTGTTTGAGGATTTGAGGGCCCACGCCAAAACTTTTCAACCTGTTGAGGGGGAAGCGGCACTGTCACACCTTCTTCACGACTGTGCGCACGTGTGTGTGAACTATTTTAAGTCCTTAGTGATTTGGACACCATAGAGCTTGAAGCTCTCGACATGCTCCACTTCAGCCCTGTCGATGTGGATGGGGGCATGCTCCCCCCATTTCCTGTAGTCCATGATCAGCTCTTTGGTCTTCCTGACGTTGAGGGAGCGGTTGTTGTCCCGGCACCACACTTCCAGGTCACTGACCTCCTCCCAGTCTCATCGTCGCCAGTGATCAGGCATTTTGCTTCCAACACTCTACTCAGCAAACTGGATGCAGTTTATCACAGTGCCATCCGTTTTGTCACTAAAGCACCTTATACCACCCACCACTGCGACTTGTATGCTCTAGTCGGCTGGCCTTCGCTACATATTCGTCGCCAGACCCACTGGCTCCAGGTTATCTACAAGTCCATGCTAGGTAAAGCTCCGCCTTATCTCAGTTCACTGGTCACGATGGCAACACCCATCCGTAGCACGCGCTCCAGCAGGTGTATCTCACTGATCATCCCTAAGCCAACACCTCATTTGGCCGCCTTTCGTTCCAGTTCTCTGCTGCCTGTGACTGGAACGAATTGCAAAAATCGCTGAAGTTGGAGACTTTTGTCTCCCTCACCAACTTCAAACATCTGCTATCTGAGCAGTTAACCGATTGCTGCAGCTGTACATAGTCTATCGGTAAATAGCCCACCCATTTTTACCTACCTCATCCCCATACTGTTTTTATTTATTTACTTTTCTGCTCTTTTGCACACCAATATCTCTACCTGTACATGACCATCTGATCATTTATCACTCCAGTGTTATTAATCTGCAAAATTGTAATTATTCGCCTACCTCCTCATGCCTTTTGCACACAATGTATATAGACTCCCCTTTTTTTTCTACTGTGTTATTGACTTGTTAATTGTTTACTCCATGTGTAACTCTGTGTTGTCTGTTCACACTGCTATGCTTTATCTTGGCCAGGTCGCAGTTGCAAATGAGAACTTGTTCTCAACTAGCCTACCTGGTTAAATAAAGGTGAAATAAAAATAAAAAATACCACTGTCGTGTCTTCAGCAAACTTGATGATGGTGTTGGAGAAATCGTGGGTGAACAGAAGGGGACTAAGCTTACACCCCTGTGGGGTAAGCGTGGCAGAGGCGATGTTGCCTACCCTCTTCACCTGGGGTCGGCCATCAGGAAGTCCCAGGGTCCTAAGCTTGGTGATGAGCTTGGAGGGGAAACTGGTGTTGAAAGCTGAGCTGTAGTCAATTAACATTATTCTCACATAGGTATTCCTATTTTCTAGGTGGGTGAAGGCAGTGTGGAGTGTAATTGACATTGTGTCACCTATGTGGAGAATCCATTGAGTTGGATAGCCATTGGGGGGTGTCTTGTCTGAAAGCAATCAGAGCATATCCGCAATCAGAGTTAATCCATTTTATAGAATGGAGGAAGAGGTGTCTGGTTCTCCCTTGGCCTTAATCTTGCCAGGACCCCCCTCTCTTGCCTCTGTAATGCCGGCATTTCCTTTTGGATACCCCAAAAATTGGTGTAGAGCACTCACCTTGTACTGCGCTGACTCCGATGACAGATTGGTTAAAAGAAATGGACAGTAAGATGATAGTTGAAGCTGTATTGTTAGATTTCTTCTAGTTATGAGAAATATTACTGCGATGAAGATTCCAGATTGTCTGCACAATCTAATTATATTCAGCTCAGACACACATGCATACCCCACAAGACATGCCATCAAGGGTTTCTACAGTCCCCAAGTCCAAAACGAGTTCATGACAATGCACTGTATTATACAGAGCCATGATCGCATCGAACTCCCTTCCAACTCAAGAAAACAGCAGAATTACTGTAAAAAAAATAAATAATTGACAGTGAGGGGACAAACACACACACTCTAACACACAATTTTTGTTGTATTGTTTGTATATCGTTGTATTTTAAATTTGTGTGACTGTCCTTGTCTATCAGTGTTTTGTTGCATGTCATGTTTTGTGTTTTTTGTGAACCCCAGGAAGAGTAGCTGCTGCTTCGGCCAAAGTTAATGGGGATCCAAATAAACAAATAACAGTGTAGGCCTGAATGAGCCACCATGAATAATAGATTAGATACTTTGTGTATAGCTTCAGAAAAACATGCAAGCAATGAGGCCGTGAACAGACCGGTTTTCTTCACCACCTCTATTGTCTGAAATCCCCACCCTCAGTGAGTCTCCTCATACCACTGGTAATCCAACATTAGATCTTCACATACTGGTATGCCCGTACAATATACCTAGGAATGTATCACATGCGGCTGGTCGCCCCATAATTGGGGAGGACGGACTCATAGTAATGGCTAGAATGGATTCAATGGAATGGTAAATAACTCATCCAAGATATGGTTGATACCAATCCATTCACTCTGTTCCAGACATTATTATGAGCTGTCCTTCCCTGGGCAGCCTCTTTTTCACACACTGAAACACTCGCACTCACTCACTCACACACAAACTCTTAATTGAAGTATTGTGGCAATTAGATAGATAGATATTAGATATCAGTCCTTGTTTGAATGCATTTGAATACTTTGAGCTCGTCATTACATATAATACACAGTTTAAAACACATGTATTACTGTCTTTCTCTAAACTACAATGAGAATGCAATGTGAAATCGTTTTTACATTTGAATAAACAAATCCACTGGCATCAACTAAAAATAGATGCTGAATAAACATTCAGCCCTACTCTCTGCTTATACTATGTGTGTATACAGCGTTAGTCCTGAGGATGTCAAATCAGGCAAACTGAATGATAAATTAGACATAACTTCAAGACACAAACATAAATTGTAGTTGGCAAAAGTTAAAAAACAATTGTGTTCCGTTAAGATCATTACTCTGCAGTCCGTCATGGTTTCCTGCTCATTCTATGTTAACTGATGTGCTGCCTGGCATTTTGCTAATAAGAGGCCTCTTGAAGATACATTTGAGTTCTCCTTCATACATCTATGTCTCTAACCTGCTGTGGTAGGCTGGCAGGATGTCCCTCTCTGTCTTGGACTCATGACAGTCCTTTTTTTGTTCCTCAGTTTCCTTCGAGCAAATTGGAATCCTGCACAAAAGATTCAAGCAGTTGAGCCACAATGAAGACATGCTGAGGTAGGACTCCCTAATAATGTTTGACATTCATACACTCTGTAAAGGCCCATTCTAACACACTTTATTTTTTAACTTGTGCTGTTACTATGGGGACACACATGGGTGTATCCTGGCATGATACATTTCTGGTGAAGTGGTTCTTCCCATTTCTTTATAATAAACTAGCCTAACAGGTTTTGGTTTGGCTTTTGTTTAGCAAGATGTTCTAAGTGACCAGCTTCCTGGTGCACACCTTTTTAATTATCTCCTTGTCTTTTCACTTGTAGGAGAGCTGACCTCGACACAATTCCAGACCTGGCATGCAATCCAATCCGCACCCAAATTATAGAGGCCTTCTTTGACAAAAGGTAGATTATCGTGTTCCTGTTAAGTACCTCAATAAGTACACAACTAAGGGCTCTGTTTTAACAAACGCAAAGTAAATCTTAGCAGTTGAGTGGTGGTGTGTCTGAAATATTTGGGCTATTTTGACAGCAGGAACAATGGCCGTAACACCTGGCGTTAAGCGTAAAGAGGCAGAATTTTCTTTGAATTAATATAAGTTGTTGGTGTGACGAGGGCTTGATCACTCACTGGCCAATGAAAACCTGCTCTAACGCTTTTTATGTGGTTGCTTCAACTTGTAACAAGATTTGTAAATGTTCTAATTAGTCTACCTTCGACGTTGATATGGCGAAGTAGAATTGTAAAGGCAAAGAAACAGGCAATCAATAGTTGATTCAACACCACGGTCAGCGATTGGATTTCCTGCAATTTGACATTCAGATCCAACAGATGACAGTGGAAAATGCTTTTTCTTTTTATATAAATGAAAAACAATAATTAGACTTTAACAATATGATGTTGCTAAATAGGCATATTTCATTCAGTGGGCATCAAGTTTCACAGGAGCTGGATATAAATAATATCCATAGCCTATAATGAGACTTTGGGGTTTCAAGACACATTTAGTTTTTTTTAGACGCATTCAGGGCTTGACATTAACGCAACTCCGGTAAATAAAAATGTTGGACAAGAAGAATATAGATTTAAGTTGTCCGAATGGACAAGTAAAAGAAGAAAAGGGTGTTGACTGTTTTTGCTGCTCCCAAAAATGCTATTTGAATATAACATTGGGCATAGGCTATTCTATTGATTAGTCTACTGTGTTCCTCTGCTGGCAAGATCCATGCCATAACCAACTAAATAAATATCCCCACTAGCGTTGCCTGAAATGTGCCCTTTGGCGCATGTTTTTTAAGGGCACACCTCAGATATTTATTACCCTCCCACCTCAACGCAAGCGAGCTGATATTAGACACGTCAATTACCAATCCTGGGGCAAGGTTTGGAAAATAGCAGTGCGCTGGCTTTAACAAATTGAAATTGCTAACGAGCGTTCGTTTGACAATTGGGCTGGCTTAACACCAGTCGAAAATAGAGCCCAAAAAGTGAACTTCTCTCAAGATGCTCCTATCTACCTAGTGTGATTTTCATTAAACAGTAGGCTTGGTGGTGCCTCACAGAGATGTCAAATGTCAGCCTCATCTAGAAACAACCCCTAGCCTTTAGCCCCTAGCCGTTAACCACTACCACCTAGGACTTGTGTAGACCGGAAAGGTTTGAATATTAAGTTTCTTTCTAAAATGATATATATCCATTTTCAGAAATCTTGATAAATTAGCTTTTATTGTTTTAAAGAACTTATGAAAGAGTGAAAAAAACACCAATCTCATCACGGCATAGTGTTGCTCAATGACAGATAGGGATGTATTTATTTTCAATCACTTGATGGTTTCATTTCAGAGAGACAGCTAAACGAAAAGTATACAAAATATTAAGAAAAGTTCCTCTTTCCATGACAGACTGACCAGGTGAATCCAGGTGAAAGCTATGATCCCTTATTGATTGTCACTTGTTAAATCCACTTCAGTCAGTGTAGATTTAAGTGAAGGAGACAGGTTAAAGAAAGATTTTTAAGCATTGAAACAATTGAGAAATGGATTGTGTATGTGTGCCATTCAGAGGGTGAATGGGAAAGACCAAAAATGTAAGTGCCTTTGAACGGGGTATGGTAGTAGGGGTCAGGCACACTGGTATGTGTCAGGAACTGCAATGCTGCTGGGTTTTTCACGCTCAACATTTTCCTGTGTGTATCAAGAATGGTCCACCACCCAAAGGACATCAAGCCAACCGGTCAGGATGCTCTCTGGTGCTGCTGTGGATCTTTTTGAGGATCTGAGGATCCATGCCAAATCTTTTCAGTCTCCTGAGGGGGAATATGTGTTGTCATGCCCTCTTCACGATTGTCTTGGTGTGTTTGGACCATGATAGTTTGTTGGTGAACTTGAAACTCCACCTCTACAATACAGCGCAACAATGTTAATGAGGGTCTGTTCGGCCCTTCTTGTCCTGTAGTCCACGATCAGCTCCTTTGTCTTGCTCACATTGAGGGAGAGGTTCTTGTCTTGACACCACACTGCCAGGTCTCTGACCTCCTCCCTATAGGCTGTCTCATCACTGTTGGTGATCAGGCCTACCACTGTTGTGTCGTCAGCAAACTTAATGATGGTGTTGGAGTCGTGTTTGGCCACGCAGTCGTGGGTGAACAGAGAGTACAGGAGGGAACTAGGCATGCACCTCTGAGGGGCCCCGGTGTTGAAGATCAGCGTGGCAGATGTGTTGTTGCCTACCCTTACTACGTAGGGGTGGCACGTCAGGAAGTTCAGGATCCAGTTGCAGAGGGAGGTGTTTAGTCCCAGGGTCCTTAGCTTAGTGATGAGCTTTGAGGGCACTATGGTGTTGAACGCTGAACTGTAGTCAATGCATAGCATTCTCAAATACTGTAGGTGTTTCTTTTGTCCAGGTGTGAAAGGACAGTGTGGAGTGCGATTTAGATTGCATCATATGTGGATCTGTTTTAGGTGGTATACGAATTGGAGTGGGTCTAGGGTTTCTGGGATGATGGTGTTGACGTGAGCCATAACCAGCCTTTCAAAGCACTTCATGGCTACCGCCGTGAGTGCTACGGGCTGTAGCAATTTAGGCAGGTTACCTTCGCTTCCTTGGGCACAGGGACTATGGTGGTCTGCCTGAAATATGTAGGTATTACAGACTCGGTCAGAGAGAGGTTGAAAATGTCAGTAAAGACACTTGCCAGTTGGTCCGCTTATGCTCTGAGTACACGCCCTGGTAATCAATCTGGCCCCACAGCCTTTTGAATGTTGACCTTTTTAAAGGTCTTGCACACGTCAGCTATGAAGAGTGGGATCACACAGTCATCCGGAACAATTGGTGCTCTCGTGCACGCTTCAGTGTTGCTTGCCTCGAAGCGAGCATAAAAGGCAATTAGCTCGTCTGGTAGGCTTGTGTTACTGGGCATCTCGCGGCTGGGTTTCCCTTTGAAGTCCGTAATAGTTTGCAAGCCCTGCCACATCCGACGAGCTTCAGAGCCAGTGTGTAGTAGGATTCAAACTTAGTCCTGTATTGATGCTTTGCATGTTTGATGGTTCGTCTGAGGGCATAGTGGGATTTATAATAAGCGTCCGGATTAGTGTCCCGCTCCTTGAAAGTGGCAGCTCTAGCCTTTAGCTCGGTGCAGATGATGCCTGTAATCCATAACTTCTGGTTGGGATATGTACAGTGAGGGAAAAAAGTATTTTGCTGCTGATTTTGTACGTTTGCCCACTGACAAAGAAATGATCCGTCTATAATTTTAATGGTAGGTTTATTTGAACAATAAGAGACAGGATAACAACAAAAAAATCCAGGAAAACACATTTAAAAAATGTTATAAATTGATTTGCATTTTAAAGAGGGAAATAAGTATTTGACCCCTCTGCAAAACATGACTTAGTACTTGGTGGCAAAACCCTTGTTGGCATTCAGAGGTCAGATGTTTCTTGTAGTTGGCCACGAGGTTTGCACACATCACAGGAGGGATTTTGTCCCACTCCTCTTTGCAGATCTTCTCCAAGTCATTAAGGTTTCGAGGCTGACGTTTGGCAACTCGAACCTTCAGCTCCCTACACAGATTTTCTATGGGATTACGGTCTGAAGACTGGCTAGGCCACTCCAGGACCTTAATGTGCTTCTTCTTGAGCCACTCCTTTGTTGCCTTGGCCATGTGTTTTGGGTCATTGTCATGCTGGAATACCCATCCACGACCCATTTTCAATGCCCTGGCTGAGGGAAGGAGGTTCTCACCCAAGAATTGACGGTACATGGCCCCGTCCATCGTCCCTTTGATGCGGTGAAGTTGTCCTGTCCCCTTAGCAGAAAAACACCCCCCATGCATAATGTTTCCACCTCCATGTTTGACGGTGGGGATGATGTTCTTGGGGTCATAGGCAGCATTCCTCCTCCTCCAAACACGGCGAGTTGAGTTGATGCCAAAGAGATCCATTTTGGTCTCATCTGACCACAACACTTTCACCCAGTTGTCAACTGAATCATTCAGATGTTCATTGGCAAACTTCAGACGGGCATGTATATGTGCTTTCTTGAGCAGGGGGACCTTGCGGGCGCTGCAGGATTTCAGTCCTTCATGGCGTAGTGTGTTACCAATTGTTTTCTTGGTGACTATGGTCCCAGCTGCCTTGAGATCATTGACAAGATCCTCCCGTGTAGTTCTGGGCTGATTCCTCACCGTTCTCATGATCATTGCAACTCCACAAGGTGAGATCTTGCATGGAGCCCCAGGCCGAGGGAGATTGACAATTATTTTGTGTTTCTTCCATTTGCGAATAATCGCACCAACTGTTGTCACCTTCTCACCAAGCTGCTTGGCGATGGTCTTGTAGCCCATTCCAGCCTTGTGTCTGTCTACAATCTTGTCCCTGACGTCCTTGGAGCGCTCTTTGGTCTTGGCCATGGTGGAGAGTTTGGAATCTGATTGATTGATTGCTTCTGTGGACAGTTGTCTTTTATACAGGTAACAAGCTGAGATTAGGAGCACTCCCTTTGAGTGTGCTCCTAATCACAGCTTGTTACCTGTATAAAAGACACCTGGGAGCCAGAGATATTTCTGATTGAGAGGGGGTCAAATACTTATTTCCCTCATTAAAATGTAAATTAATTTATAACATTTTTGACATGCGTTTTTCTGGATTTCGTTGTTGTTTTTCTGTCTCTCACTGTTCAAGTAAACCTACCATTAAAATTATAGACTGATCATTTCTTTGTCAGTGGGTAAACGTACAAAATCAGCAGGGGATCAAATACTTTTTTCCCTCACTGATGTACAGTCACTGTGGGGACGATGTCGTCGATGCACTTACTGATGATGCCAGTGACTGTGGTGGTATACTCCTCAATGCCATTGGATGAATCACGGAACGTATTCCAGTCTGTGCTAGCAAAACAGTCCTGTAGCGTAGCATCCATGTCATCTGACCACTTCCGTATTGAGCGAGTCACTGGTACTTCTTTAGTTTTTGCTTGTAAGTACGAATTAGGAGGATATAATTGTGGTCAGATATGCTGGTATAAATTAGGTAAAATGGATTTAAGTTTGCCTGCATTAAATTCCCTGGCCACTAGGAGTGCCTCTTCTGAATGAGAATTTTCTTGTTCGTTTATGGCCTTATACAGCCCGTTGAGTGTGGTGTTAGTGCCAGCATCGGTTTGGGGTGGTTAATAGACAGCTACTAATAATATAGATGATAACTCTCTTGGTAGATAGTGTGGTCTACAGTTTATCATGATGTACTCTACCTCAGGCAAGCAATACCTCGAGACTTCTTTAGTATTAGACATCGCGCTCCAGCAGTTATTGACAAATGGACAATCACCCTCGCCCCTTGTCTTACCATCCTGCTGATGCACGGAAAACCCAGCCAGCTCAATATTATTTGTGTTGGTGGTATTTGGTATTTTATTAGGTTCCCCATTAGCTATTGCCTAAGCAGCAGCTACTCTTCCTGGGGTCCACACAAAACATATGACATAATACAGAACAACATAATACAGAACATCATTAGACAAGAACAGCTCAAGGACAGAACTACATACATTTTTAAAAAGGCACACGTAGCCTACATATCAATGCATCCACACAAACTATCTAGGTCAAATAGAGGAGAGTCGTTGTGCCGCGAGGTGTTGCTTTATCTGTTTTATTAAACCAGGTTTACTGTTTGTTTCAGCAATATGAGATGGAAGGAAGTTCCATGCAATAAGGGCTCTATATAATACTGTACGCTTTCTTGAATTTGTTCTGGATTTGGGGACTATGAAAAGACCCCTGGTGGCATGTCTGGTGGGATAAGTGTGTGTGTCAGAGCTGTGTGTAAATTGACTGCAAACAATTTGGGATTTTCCACACATGAATGTTTCTTATAAAAAGAAGAAGTGATGCAGTCAATCTCTCCTCAACTCTTAGCTAAGAGAGACTGGTATGTATAGTATTTATATCAGCCCTCTGATTACAATTAAGAGCAAAACATGCCGCTCTGTTCTGGGCCAGCTCTAGCTTAACTAGGTCTTTCCTTGCAGCACTGGACCACATGACTGGACAATAATCAAGATTAGACTAAACTAGAGCCTGCAGAACTTGCTTTTTGGAGTGTGGTGTCAAAAAAGCAGAGCATCTCTTTATTACGGACAGACCTCTCCCCATCTTTACAACCATTGAATCTATATGTTTTGACCATGACAGTTTACAATCTAAGGTAATGCCAAGTAATTTAGTCTCCTCAACTTGTTCAACAGCCACACCATTCATTACCAGATTCAAGGCCTAGCCCTCACCCTCCGATCCAACAGGTTCCAGATGTGCTCAATGAGATTGAGATCCGGGCTCTTCGCTGGCCATGGCAGAACACTGACATTCCTGTCTTGCAGAAAATCACACACAGAACGAGCAGTATGGCTGGTGGCATTGTCATGCTGGAGGGTCATGTCAGGATGAGCCTGCAGGAAGGGTATCACATGAGGGAGGAGGTTGTCTTACCTGTAACGCACAGCGTTAAGATTACCTGCAATGACAACAAGCTCAGTCTGATGATGCTGTGACACACCGCCCCAGACCATGGCGGACCCTCCACATCCAAATCGATCCTGCTTCAGAGTACAGGCCACGGTTTAACTCTCATTCCTTTGATGATAAACGAGTATCTGACCGACACCCATGGTGAGACAAAACCATGACTCGTCAGTGAAGAGCACTTTTTGCCAGTCCTGCCAGCGACGGTGGGTTTGTGCCCATAGGTGACGTTGTTGCCGGTGAGGACCTGCCTTCAACAGGCCTACAAGCCCACAGTCCAGCCTCTCTCAGCCTATTGCGGACAGTCTGAGCACTGATGGAGAGATTGTTCCTGGTGTAACTTGGGCAGTTGTTGTTGCAATTCTGTACCTGTCCCGCAGGTGTGCTGTTCAGATGTACCGATCCTGTGCAGATGTTGTTACACGTGGTCTGCCACTGCAAGGACGATCAGCTGTCCGTTCTGTCTCCCTGTAGCGCTGTCTTAGGCGTCTCACAGTACGGACATTGACATTTATTGCTCTGGCCACATCTGCAGCATGCCTAAGGCACGTTCACGCAGATGAGCAGGGACCCTGGGCACCTTTCTTTTGGTGTTTTTCAGAGTCAGTAGAAAGGCCTCTTTAGTGTCCTAAGTTTTCATAACTTTGACCTTAAGACACTAACAGCTTACAGACGGTAGGCAAATAATGACCGTTCCACAGGTGCATGTTCTTTAATTGTTTATTGTTCATTGAACAAGCATGGGAAACAGTGTTTAAACCCTTTACAATGAAGATCTGTGAAGTTATTTGGATTTTTACGAATTATCTTTGAAAGACAGGGTCCTGAAAAAGGGACGTTTTTTTGTTGTTGCTGAGTTTATAATCTATATGACAATAATACAACCTTAGCTAGCAATAGGCGGAGTCGAGCTACTACCATATTGCGTACAGTATCCATTTCAGTATCCATGACGTGCCTAGGATGTCATGCAGTGACCTCATCTGTCCACAAGATGGAGATATTTATGTTCCTTGCTTTTTTATACCTCTATAGAAACTTCCATCAGAATGGTGATGGGACGGTCGAGGAGATCAGCTTTGAGGAGTTCCTTGTGGTGATGTCCCACTTCAGACCTCCAGCACTGAACATGACAGAGGAACAGAGAGAAAAGGTCAGGAGGGAGAAACTCCGCTGTGAGTACCGTTATTAAAATGTTACAGTGTGGACTGGTGTTAAGATGGATGTTTTGCATTATAGTATAGTTTCACTACCAAATGTAACACTGGGCTGAAATTGATATAATAATATTTAAAAATGAAATGGATATAATAATTCTTTGTGCGTCTCTTTCGGGACACACAACAGGAGCGTAAATACATACATGAATCACAAGCAATAACTACAGCAGACAGCACATGTGGATTCAGTTCCTTGTTAGTTCCTTATTAGCTTGTGTACTTTCTACAATGACATTCAGAACACTGTACACGGTTTGATGTGTACTATGGCTCGCTCTTTGACTGGAATCCAGAAAAGGAATCCATTATCTGTAAACGTTCTGCTGGGATAGCAGGTACGCATACAACAGATCTGTATCCCATATACAGCATTATTCAGCAAATGCTTGACAGTGATGCCTCATGACACATGCAGGTAAGCCTTTGGTAAGCAAATATTTGTAAAGAGTTTATATAAGATTTTCCTTGTTTTCTTTCCCAGTCCTGTTTAACATGCACGACACAGACAATGATGGAACAATCACTCTGGAGGAGTATCGACATGTAAGCCATTGCCCAGCCCTGTCTTTCAAATACTTGATCTGCCTATCACTATGTATTGTAACCATGACTGCCTTTCCTCTGAGTGTCCTGTAGGTAGTGGAGGAGCTGCTGTCTCGGAGTGGAGCCCTGGGAAAGGAAACGGCAAAAGGAATAGCAGATGCTGCCATGCTGGAGGTAGCCAGTATTTCCATGGGTCACATGGTACGGCTGCTTTTTTACAACATCTTGTGAATGTTTTTTTCCTCACTCTGAGTTTTAGATCTGGAATCAGCTGC
This sequence comes from Oncorhynchus clarkii lewisi, assembly GCF_045791955.1. Taxonomy (NCBI): domain Eukaryota; kingdom Metazoa; phylum Chordata; class Actinopteri; order Salmoniformes; family Salmonidae; genus Oncorhynchus; species Oncorhynchus clarkii. The sequence goes on from NC_092158.1 coordinate 22,564,237, forward strand.
TATATGACATCTGACTATTATAAAAGTTTTTTTCAATACCATATCCAATAATCTCGTTCTCAGGAACCAGATGAGTTTTACGAGGGGATCACTTTTGAACATTTTCTAAAGGTTTGTTATAAAACATATTATTTTGTGTCTAATAATATTTTTATTTTGGGGGGTAAAAGTCATGGCTATAGTTTTATTTTTAAAAGTATAGATTATTTAAGTGTGCTTCGCTGGAGAGCCCATTAAATCATCACTGTTCTTTAAAGGTGTGATCTGCACTCCTTACATCCATTGTTTTACTTTTAAATTAACAATATATGCCCATTGATTAATGAAGATTATAAACTGGGTGGTTGGAGCCCTGAATGCTGATTGGCTGACAACTGTTGTATATCAGACCATATAGCATGGGTATGACAAAACTGCTCTAATTACGTTGGTAACCAGTTTATAATAGCAATAATATACCACGACTAAGGGCTGTATCCAGGCACTCTGAGTTATAACAGCTCTTAGTCGTGGTATATTGGCCTTATTGCTTAATTATAACTTTTAAATGCCTCATGACCTTAGTTCAACTCTCACATCCCATTAGAACCCAAAATATAAGCTTGTTTTACACCATTGTTTGTAAACAAATACTGTATAGCATCAAAACATGGTTAAAACTATCATTTTAATTTCTGGTGGATGGTCAGTCCTTGCATCTATAGCTCTGTCTTTGAAAATCATCTAAAGTGGTTACATTTCTCCAGCCCTATCTCTCTGCTGTTTGACAAGACTGCAGATTGTCCCTTTAACACAAACAATAGCAGCACAATTGTTGTTCTTGTTATTAAAGTACACAATAGTTTAAGGTATTGTCAGAGTTTAGTAACTAAGTACTATACTGGTAGTAAAACAACATTTTCTTTTCAGATACTGAAAGATATTGAGATCGAGACGAAAATGAACATTCGCTTTTTGAATATGGACACGACGACCCTGTGCAAGTGAGGATCTTCCACTTGATTTTATTACTATGATGCACAAGCACTCTTCTATGGTCTTTTTATTTAGTGGCCAGTTAGGGCATACTTTACCTTCTCAGACCAACTATTACAAAGCTCTGTTTAATAGTTTTGGGTGACGGTTTAAGCTTCTACTATCTATTAGCCTCTAACACACACTTTATGTTTTTACAAATTTATTGGCTAAAAAAATATTTATGTGCAACTATGCAAATATACACAGATTAGCAGTAGGTATGTTATGACTTTAGCATGCCTGTATCTATCACTCCATATTTTATGCAAGAGTATTCACAATGCTCTAAATGCCATGAATCAATAATAAATTCAATAATAATGCAACAATCCAGTAATAACAATGTAATAAGCCAGTAATAAAGCGATAGCCAATTATGCAACTCCATGATTGAAGTGAATGCAATTTACCTCCTAGTATATCTAGGGCACTGTGTGGAATAAGCTACAAACATTTGCACGTCTCTTCTATACCGTCATGCACACCTAAACTGTTTTGCTGTTTGGAATCAAAACAGGTTAGAATTTCCATGTTCATTAGAAAGTCACTGACCAATAGAAACAAAGTACTTATTTCCAAAGTTTAACTGACCAGCCTAGCAGTATAGCATACTGCACATGTCCTGTGGCAAGACCCTCCTCATATTGAGATAGTAGTTTCAAGTAAAATGTGCGTTAGACTTGTGCAAATGTTTTAAGAATCAAGCCCACACAAACAAGCATTTGTTGACTGTTAGAAATGGGAACAATGATATGCAACTTGTCTGTGCTGCCCTCTAGAGACCAAAGAATGTGAAGTCTATCCCATTCCCACATTTAATCATCTCTATACTGCCTATTTTATTTTTTGGTTTGCATGTGTTTGATGCCATTCCATTTGCTCCATTCCTGCCATTTATTATGAGCCGTCCTCCCCTCAGCAGCCTCCTGTGGACTAAATGGCATGCATTCATTGAATTAATTTGGCCTTAATCAGTTGCAGATCAAATGTATTTTAAGTAGGCACCAGCAAATACTGCAGCCTGCCGATATCTTGTTGCATCTACAGATTTTAGCATGTCTTGGTGTTTGAATTTCCATACACACTGTATATTTGTACTGTAAAATACAATATTTTCATTTCGATTTGGGATGTTATTGTAGCAAGGAATAATGTAAATGATGTGGCCTTCTCTTTTTATTGAGAACATTAAAATAGGAAACCGCTCACCAAAAGTATATCATTTTTGAAAGATTATGTACTGTAGGAATTGGAGTGTTTAGTTTTGCTTTTAAGAAAATAATTGTATTATCAGACAGCCTTGGAGAGGGATCTATAATGAAACTTGAATTTGCTTTGTACTTAATCAAATCAAGTGGGGGCAGCACACATAGCCTTGGCGCTAGAGGCGTGAGCCAGCAACCGGAGGAGGAGGAGGGGGGGGGGGGGGGGGTGTTCCGCTTTGGGCTGAATGTGTCAATGTTTTGTTCATTTGAAATCAACTGTTTTTCTGGAAGCTTTATATATATATATATATATATATATATATATATATATATATATATATATATATATATATATATATATATATTAGTTGGACCTTGTTTGCAATTAACCAATAAAGTGATATTAATCATAGTGAATTTATGTAATTACCTTCTAAAAAACCTTTAAAGACATTCTCTGTATCTTTGGTGACTCTGTACTTTTTTAAACTTTCCGCTTTGGGCTGAATGTGTCAATGTTTTGTTCATATGAGCAGAATTACTGTCTTAACTCACAAGCCACAGAAATCCCTAATTTGAAATCAACTGTTTTTCTGGAAGCTATGCTGTGCCATTTTCCCTACATTTACCCCCATGTGGGCTAGCCCCCAAGCAATTTGAGTTTTGGCCGATGAGCTTCAGACCCTCGCCACACAGCGGCGCGAGAGAGTACTGATGTGGTGCTCAAATCAAATTTTATTTTCAGAATACAACACGCACACACTGGCAATCCTTACAGTGAAGTGCTTACTTACAAGCTCTTAACCAACAATGCAGTTCAAAAAAAATACCCCCCAAAAAGTAAGAGAAAAGAATAACAAATAATCAAAGTGCAGCAGTAAATAACAATAGCGGGGCTACATTATATACAGGGGTACCAGTACAGAGTCAATGTGCGGGGACACCGGTATTGAGGTAATATGTACATGTAGGTAGAGTTATTGAAGTGATTCATGCATAGATAATAACAGAGAGTAGCAGCAGCGTAGAAGGGGGGGGGGGGGACAATGCAAATAGTCTGGGTAGCTGTTTAGGAGACTTATGGCTTGGGGGTAGAAGCTGGTTAGAAGCCTCTTGGACCTAGACTTGGAGCTCTGGTACAGTTTGCCATGTGGTAGCAGAGAGAACAGTATATGACTAGGGTGGCTTAAGTCTTTGACAATTTTTAAGGCCTTCCTCTGACACCGCCTGGTATAGAGGTCCTGGATGGCAGGAAGCTTGGCCCCGGTGATGTACTGGGCCGTACGCACTACCCTCTGTAGTGCCTTGCGGTCGGAGGCCGAGCAGTTGCCATACCAGGCAGTGATGCAACCCGTCAGGATGCTCTCGATGGTGCAGCTGTAAAACCTTTTAGAGGACCCATGCCAAATCTTTTCAGTCCCCTGAGGGGGAATAGGTTCTGTTGTGCCCTCTTCATGACTGTCTTGGTGTGCTTGGACCATGTTTGTTTGTTTGGTGATGTGGACGCCAAGAAACTTGAAGCTCTCAACCTGCTCCACTACAGCCCCGTCGATGAGAATGGGGGCGTGCTCGATCCTCTTTTTCCTGTAGTCCACAATCATCTCTTCATATATGTGAAGTATTAAGCCATTTTCAGGGACCACTTTTGGCTCGTGGGCACTACTTTCAGAGCTACTGGCTGACAAGGTAAAAATGTACCCCAGTAGGCTGTCATTGTAAATAAGAATTTGTTTTTCACTGACTTGCCTAGTTAAATAAAGGTAATTCTTTAGCCAGTTTATTTATTTTTAAAAACATTATGTAAAAGTACTGGTGAATCTCTTTAACTTCACCAGACCTCATATATTCCCACAGACCTCAGTTATGGCATTACTCCCTCTGTCATAGTGTATATGCTGCAGTGAGGAGGGTCCCCCCCTTACCTTACCTTACCCCAAACATGACAAGCAGACCTCACTGCCCAACTGATGTGTTTTCTATTCATCTCAGGTTTTTCTCTCAGGTAACCTACATACTGATCAAATGTTATTTTATTTTATTGTAAATGAGTGGTGGATTAGCACAGTTGCCTGTAATTTGATTTCACTTGTAGTTTTCAGTACAGTATGGTTAACATGCAGTATTTACATAATTAACTGCCAAAGTAGCATGTTATTGTAGAGTTCCTGGTACTCCCATAAAATGTGCTCAATTTATCTGAAGGGAGTTTTTTTCTGTTTGTCCCTCATAGGCAGACAGACTTTTAGCTGATTATAGCAGCTTTTATCATCCTCCCATTTTTCCTGTATGTATATGACCTTTCACATTTTCATGGATATAGAAAACAACATGATAAAGAGAGAGCCAGTTAGTGCTTTGGTTCACCTGAAGACTTATGATTATCAAGTCTGTTTCAATCACAAATGGAATCTGTGTCAATGACCTTTCATTCCAGTAAATGTTTGATGGTTTCAGTTGTTGCCCAGACTTACCCCATTGTCTCTTGGTTTTAAATAAAGTTCTGGATTGAAACAGGGAACTTGATTCATGACCTAGAGTGTATCCCTCCTCAATTTCCAGTTTTGCATGAGCTTGTGATCTAAGGAAAGCTTAGAATATTTCTGATGGCATTTGTCTGTTGCTTATTTGGATAGTATATCTACAGATGTGCACACTATTACAAACTATCAGTTACATTCATTGTGTCAACTGCAAAAAGTTGACTTACTACCTTTTTTCCTCCCAAGCAACGCTCATGCAACAGACTTGGTTGTAATTGGCATTTGATAAAGTAAACTGACAGTCTATTGATAATTCGTTTTTTATGGAATGTAAAATCATGAAACGCTTGAATTTCGTCCCAGTACAGGTCTGCCTTATAGGGAGTGATGAAGAGAACCATTACATCTATGAACGCATCACCCCAGAACACACACACAATCTGACCCATACACACCCACACCTTGTGACTGGCCAGACAGAAGCCCGCCACTTTCACAAAATATTTCCTATCAGATGCTGTTTAGTCTTCAAGACGTGTCACTGTGAGATGAGATCACAGACTGTGTCTCAATTGCTTCCTGGCATATCTCATGTTGGGACCACTGTGTGGAAGTTCTGCAGTCTAAGGCTAACGTCATAGACTTCACTTGAGCACAGGCTGCGAGAATACTTATTTTTAATTTGCTCACAAAACTTAAAATGGACAAAACTATCAAAGTGACTCAGATTTGACAAAAGACATTCATTTTAAAATCTCACAGTAGTCTACAAGAATACTGCAGGGCAATTTTAACACACAAGTTAAGTTAATTCATTCTCAACACAAACAAAATATATTTAAGTTATTCAAAGTCGAACATTTGTGCGGACAGTTTTTTTTTCAGTGGCAGCAATAAGCTTCCGTAACTCCTGAACACGTGTACAAATAAATAATAAATAAAATATAATAGAAAGTTGGCCTCAGAACAGTGCATTTGTGTATGCAAATGTCCTACTTTTGCACATTTGGTTCTTTATGGTCCTTAGTTCATGTCTGATCTGTGACAGGAGCTCCTTGAAATTCTTCAGAACCACACAACCATAGACCTTCTGTTGGAATACGTTTTGGGAGGGGTGTATTGACGTCGGTCCGTCTACAGGTTCAAGTGGGATGGGCAGGTTTGGAAAGAGGGTTTGGTAAATGCAGTTTATTTGGTTGGCCAGACCACTAGTGCGGTACTGGGCAGTGGTGAGGTTGTTTAGCAGGGGGCTGGAGGGTGGCTGTAAGTCCCTCTGTTGCTCAGTGACTCTCTTCAGGTGTGGTAGGAAAGCCTTACAGTGGGAGTAGATGCTCAGCATCCGCTCTGAGGGGTCCAGGCCAGAGATGTTTGGGTCAGGAACAATGTTGTTTGGCATCTGGCAGAACAGCTCTGACAGGTCTCCTTGACTGGCCTTCTGGAGATCAGGAAATTGTTGGAAGCACAAGTATAATGCGTTATGATTTGTCAATAATGTAGCTTTAAAGCAGTTTTACATTTCCCATTAGACTGTGGACAATGTATGCATGTTACACTAGGCTATAATTCTGGATAAATGTTATGGCATTGATTTTCTACTTACATATATTTTTAAGAGGTCCACAGATTCCATATGTATGAGTCTGGTTAGCTTGAAACTTCTTTGTATGTGACTCTCACATTGTTGGTTTCTACATGCTATTCCAGCATTCATTGAATCAATGGCAGCCACCAGTAACAGGGAGAGCAATGCTGAGGAGCAAGATATGACACAATTTGAAATCTACGTCTGCATTGCTTGCTCTTTGGGGTTTTAGGCTGGGTTTCTGTTTAAGCATTTTGTGACAACTTAGATAAATAGATGTGATTTGACGCCAACACCTCTACCACAGACACTTAATCATGCTACCTTAGCAGTGTTACATGAAAATCTAAATTAGAAGTATGAAGTTCTGAAATGGATATGTTGTGATAAGTAGCTGTGGTAACGGTTACAATATGTAAAATGTATACATGAGCAAAGGACCCAAAAGTTGAGTGTACATATACAGATGTAGGATCTTAATTTGATCGCTTTTTTGTTGCTGAGAATTTGTTTCAACCCCTGTTGTATCAAACTGGCTCAAATTTAAGATCCTACATCTTAAATTTGCTTGCACAAGCTTGCACCTGTGCACTGAGTACAGTCATTCATGCACAAAAACAAAAATCAATATGCAATTATGTGCACAGCATCATACATTCAAAGTCTGCTCATTGATGTTCTATAAATACTGAAGACATTACAGTAAAGTATAGTATGCAGATGGTTTAATTTACAATTAGAGAATATGAAAAATAGTTATCTTGGTTGTATAATGTAATTGTACTTACTACTTGCTGCTTGTGATATGGACAGCTGAGGATACATATTCTTTACATGACCACTCATCTCTCATACAGTGACATAGGCCAAGTGTCAGACACAAACTAGTCATGATCACTCCCCTGAAAAACCTTTTAAAAGACTGAAACCACGCATTTGTCATTGGAGGAAATGACGTGCTCGGCTCTTTCTTTGTGAAGCAACCCAATTTCCCCAGAATTTCTTTTTTCAGAAATGAATTATTTTCTCTGTCTGATGTCAAATCTAAATGAATACCAGATCTATCTACAACAAATATGCATTGCAGGTGTATTCAGTTGTGTATATTGAGCACATACATTTACAAACAGCATAAATGTCAATGGATTATACTATTTGAGGTACTGTAAATGCTGAGTTAACAAATATTAATTTAATAACCTATGCATATGTGAGGTTGTTTGTCATTTGTTTTATATCAGTCACAAAAGGTCAACCCACTATGACACAATTCATTTTAGACAGTACTGTCGCCACCTAGAGTAAGTGGTTGTGAGGTTTTACAGTAAATCGATGCATGCAGTGTTGCAATCTGAGTTTGGGTATCATATAATGAATGATACATTGTTGATTACCTTGTAGTTACACACAGGAGGTGCATGGAGTATCGAAAATACTGTAAAGCTGTGCTCTTGTCAATAGAGGAAACAAAACAGAGTGAGCGCACAGTGGTTGCTTACGTCAGTTAAGACCATTTTCAGGTTCATGAGAAAGCCTTGCATGTGGCCTTACGGGAAGCTGTCAACGCACAGGAAGAGTTTCTCAACAGGAGACTTTCACCAGTGCGTAAAAGACAGAGTAAAGAATGGGTCAGAGTCACCAAATTAGGCCATGAGACAACATTACCACATCGTGATTGTTAGAGGAGCCCGGGGTTGATTATCACAGTGCTTATTACTCAAAATCTAGGAGGGGTATTTGGTATTAATTAGGATCCCAATTAGCTGCTGCAAAAGCATCAGATACTCTACCTGGGGTCCACATGAAACAATACATAGTACAGAACATTATTAGTGGAGGACTGAAATACATACATTTAAAATGTCACACACAACCTATATATCAGTACAAACAGTGCATTCGGAAAGTATTCAGACCCCTTGACTTTACAGCCTTATTCTAAATGGATTAAATTGTTTTTTCCCCTCATCAATCTACACACAATACCCCAAAACGACAAGGCAAAAACAGGTTTTTAGAATTATTTGCAAATTTATAAAAAATAGAAATACCTTAAGTATTCAGACCCTTTGCTATGAGACTCAAAATTGAGCTCATATGCATCCTGTTTCCATTGATCATCCTTGAGATGTTTCTACAACTTGGTTGGAGTCCACCTGTGGTAAATTCAATTGATTGGACATGATTTGGACAGGCACACACCTGTCTGTAATAAGATCCCACATTTGACAGTGCATGTCAGAGCAAAAACCAAGCCATGAGGTCGAAGGAATTGTCCATTGAGCTCCGAGACAGGATTGTGTCGAGGCACAGATCTGGGGAAAGGTATCAAAACATTTCTGCAACATTGATGGTCCTCAAGAGCACATGGGCCTCCATCCATTCTTAAATGGGAGAAGTTTGGAACCACCAAGATTCTTCCTAGATCTGTCTGCCCGGCCAAACTGAGAACAATCTGGGGAGAAGTGCCATGGTCAGGGAGGTAACCAAGAACCCAATGGTGACTACAGAGTTCCTCTATGGAGATGGGAGAAGCTTCCAGAAAGACAACCGTCTCTGTAGCACTCCACCAATCAGGCCTTTATGGATGACTGGGCAGATGGAAGCCACTCCTCAGTAAAACGCACATGACAGCCAGCTTGGAGTTTGTCAAAAGGCACCTAAAGAACTCTCAGACCATGAGAAACCAGATTATCTGGTCTGATCAACCAAGACTGAACTATTTTGGCCTGGATACCAAACGTCAAGCCTGGACACCAAGCGTCAAGTCTGGAGGAAACCTGGCACCATCCCTACGATGAAGCTTGGTGATGGCAGCATCATGCAGTGGGGATGTTTTTCAGCAGCAGGGACTGAGAGACTAGTCAGGATCGAGGGAAAGATGAATGGAGCAAAGTACAGAGAGATCCTTGATGAAAACCTTCTCCAGGGCACTCAGGACCTCAGACCGGGGTGAAGGTTCACCTTCCCAACAGGACAATGACCCTAAGCACACAGCCAAAACAACGCAGGAGTGGCTTCGGGACAAATCTCTGAATGTCCTTGAGTGGCCCAGCCAGAGGCCGGACTTGAACCTGATCGGACATCTCTGGGGAGACCAGAAAATAGCTGTGCAGTGACACTCCCCATCCAACCTGACAGAGCTTGAGAGGATCTGCAGAGTCAAATGGGAGAAACTCCCCAAATACCGGTGTGCCAAGCTTGAAGCGTCATACCCAAGAAGACTCGATGCAGTAATCGCTGCCAAAGGTGTTTAAACAATGTACTGAGTAAAGGGTCTGAATACTGATTAGAAATACTATTTTCCTTTTTGCGTTATCATTATGGGGTAGATTGAGGGAATATTTTTTTTTTAAATCCATTTTAGAATAAGGCTGTAACATAACAAAATGTGGAAAAAGTCAAGTGGTTTGAATACTTTCCAAATGCACTGTAGGTATATTATGGGACTATCCATAAACAATTACTAATATTGAAAGAGTAAAGGAAGTGCTTTATTGAAAACCTATTTGTGAGTTCCTAGGTCAATCCATGTGTTTAACTAGCATCATAATTAGCATTGGGGGTGTGGTTGAGGGATAGTTGTCACATTGATGTTGGGATTGTGACATGCAATCTGACAACCATCCCCATTGTAACAAAGTACCAAGTAAGCTAAATGATGTTGAAAAGACTCCTAGTATATTTATTTTAGTGTACATTGAAAAGACATCTATGTTTCAAATGCTTGGACAGCACAGTACAGTCCAGTAGTTGAATTCAACAGAGTACAGTTGAGTTTAATTCAGTAGAGTACATTATACTGAACTCTACTCTACTGTACTGTATCCTACTTTGCTGTACTGTACAGAACTATACTTTAATTTGAGTGTCTTTACTGTGTTGTACTGAATACACTACTTTTATTTTCTTTACTGTATAGAACTGAATACAGTACTTTTATTTTCTTTACTGTATAGAACTGAATACAGTACTTTTATTTTCTTTACTGTATAGAACTGAATACAGTACTTTTATTTTCTTTACTGTACTCAACAATATTATATTATGATTGGTTCCGGTCTGGACCTGCTTGTCAAAACTGTGTTTCCACGTAATTTCAACAACAAAAAATACAGTGTGGTGGTGTTGAATCAATGTGGAAAAAGTCATCAACTTCAGAAAATGTAGTATTTTTTTCACTCAACTTTTAACCTAAATGCAAAGATAGATTTCATATTGAATTCACATTAGTTGACAACTCAACCAAATCTAAATCAAAACTAGATGTTGAACTGTTCTCTGTTCCCAATGGGCAGAACCAGGATTGCGATAGGGACCCTTTTTATCCTCATAGAGTATCTTATTTCAACATGGAGTTATGAGCCATAAATATGAATAAATAGATAGTTTTGTAAGCTATACTGGTGCTGAAAAATACACAAAGTGACAACTAACCCCTGTCTCTTCTACCTGTAGTGTCGGTCTCTGTCCCCAGCACCAAACCAAGCCACACCTCGAAGGCTGTTGAAACCTATAAACGTTTATTTTGTCAGGAAACTCCTTATAGGTAATCTATTTCAGAGAGGCCCTTTTTCCATCAGGTGAGGATTGTCCAATTACTTATCAGATTGTTCTTTATAGCCAATAAAAAAAGCATGCTTCTCCATTTTCAACCACAATCCCCAAATATTTGAATGAACCAACCATGACCCAAACAATTATGAATTTTCAGTGATGACATTTGTGAAATGAATCACCAAAGTGAGACATGTACTGAAAACAGTCATTTATTTTTGAGAGACATTTTGCTCACTCATGACATAATGTAAGAATGATGCATGTTGCTTCATTTCTGCTTGACTCAGACTTTGAAATCTGTGGGGTGACATAATCACCTAGCAATGCCGTCAGGGGTACGCCAAATAAAATGTGGCTCACATTTTCAAACAGAGGGGGGGGGGGGGGGGGGGTTCTCTCCTGAGTAGCCTCGTTTCACTGGCAAAAATTAAACCTAGTGTTCAGCGAAATACAGTGCCTTGCGAAAGTATTCGGCCCCCTTGAACTTTGCGACCTTTTGCCACATTTCAGGCTTCAAACATAAAGATATAAAACTGTATTTTTTTGTGAAGAATCAACAACAAGTGGGACACAATCATGAAGTGGAACAACATTTATTGGATATTTCAAACTTTTTTAACAAATCAACAACTGAAAAATTGGGCGTGCAAAATTATTCAGCCCCCTTAAGTTAATACTTTGTAGCGCCACCTTTTGCTGTGATTACAGCTGTAAGTGGCCCCAAACTTTTGAAAGGTAGTGTATATTTGGAGTAGTGCCTTTCCTCAGCCACGGTGTGTTTTATGTGCAAAAGTACTATCTCACAAGTCGATGAAACCTTCACTCATGCGCAGACATATAGAAGCAAAACATACCAGTTTGAAAAATACGCTTTTTTTTTTGCAATAATGAAGATTGCTTTTGAGTAGTAAGACATGTATAAAAGCAACATTAATACCATTAATGAGAAGGGGCTAGAAGCGTCTTATATGGTGAGTTACCGAGTGGCAAGGACAGGCAAGCCCCATACTATTGTGGAGGACTTAATTCTTCCTGCTGCCGCGGATATGGCTGGGACAATTCTGGAGGAACTATAGACAATGCCCTCATCAAACCACACTGCTTCACGATACATCAGTGACATGGCAGGAGATGTTTTGAAACAATTACTGCTTCGCTTAAAAGCCAGTGAATTCTATGCGTTACAGCTGGATGAGTCAACAGACGTGGCGGGCCTGGCACAGCTCCTGGTATACGTCTGTTACGTTTATGGGGGGTCAATTAAGCAAACCACTTGAAACCAGGACAATAGGAGAGAATATTTTGGACAGCTTTGTGACATCAAATGGACTTTGGTGGTCAAGATGTGTCGGTATCTGTACTGATGGCACAAAAGCCATGACAGTGACACATAGTGGAGTGGTAATGCACGTGCAAGCAGTTGCTCCCGACGCCACTTGGGTACACTGTACATCCACAAGAGACTCTTGCTGCCAAGGGAATGTCTGACAGCTTGAAAGACGTTTTGGACAATACAAGTGAAAATGGTTAACTGTGTTATTAAAGCAAGGCCCCTGAACACTCATGTATTTTCTGCACTATGCAACTATACGGACAACGACCATGTAATGCTTTTACAACATGCAGAATCACGCTGGTTTTCACAGGGCAAAGTATTGACATGTTTTTTTGAATTGAGAGACGAGCTTAAAGTTCTTACTGACCATCATTTTCACTTGTCTGGCAGCTTGCATGATGATGAGTTTCTCACACGACTGGCCTATCTGGGTGATATTTTTTCTCGCTCAATGATCTGAATCTAGGATTACAGGGATTCTCTGCAACTATATTCAATGTGCGGGACAAAATTGAGGCTATGATTAAGAAGTTGGAGCTCTTCTCTCTCTGCATTAACAAGGACAACACACACGTCTTTCCATCATTGTATGATTTTTTTGTGTGCAAATGAACTCAAGCTTACAGACAATGTCAAATGTGATATAGCGAAGCACCTGAATGAGTGGTTTGCGCAATTACGCAGGTACTTTCCCGAAACGGATGACACAAACAACTGGTTTCGTTATACCTTTCATGTCCTGCCTCCAGTCCACTTACTGATACCTGAACAAGAGAGCCTCATCGAAATTGCAACAAGCGGTTCTGTGAAAATTGTAATTTAATCAGAAGCCACTGCCAGATTTCTGGATTGGGCTGCACTCAGAGTATCCTGCCTTGGCAAATCGTGCTGTTAAGACACTGATGCCCTTTGCAACCACGTACCTATGTGAGAGTGGATTCTCGGCTCTCACTAGCATGAAAACTAAATACTGGCACAGACTGTGTGTGGAAAATTGTTGTGAAATTGTTAAAAAATTTGATTTGAAATGATTTAAGACTGAGACTCTCCAATACAACCCAACATTGCAGAGTTACGTGCATCCTTTCAAGCACACCCTTCTCATTAACCTGTGATGAGTTATTCACAATTTTTGATGAACAAATAAGGTTTTATATGTAAGATGATTCAATAAAGAGCAAAATTATTGATTATTATTATTATTTGTGCCCGGGTCCTATAAGAGCTCTTTGTCACTTCCCACGAGCCAGGTTGTGACAAAAACTCACACTCATTGTTATGTTTAAATGTATCATATAGTATGTGTGGCAGGCTTACAATTATGGCAAAAAAACATCATTTGAGAGTGCGCTGACCTTGACGCTAGAGGGGGTATGCAGCTGGAGGTTGAATGTTTGAAGGGGTACAGGACTATAAAAAGTTTGGGAACCACTGACCTACACCATTGCTTTATGCTATATGAATAACATGACATCTCAATCCTGGTTCCTGTTAAGTCACTGCCCGCTGGGCACAGACGTCAGTCAACATCTAGTTTTGATATATAGTTGGTTGAGTTGTCAACTAATATGAATTCAATGTGAAACCTTCACTGTCATTGTGTTTAGGTTTGGTGAAAATAAAACTACATTTTCTTACAATTGACAACTTTTTTCAAATCCAATCAGTTTTCCCCATTGATTCAACATCATCACATTGAATTTTTTTGTTGGAATGACATGGAAACAATGTTGATGGAACCAGTTTTTGCCCAGTGTGTGTGTTACGTCAGAATGCATTTACTTATGTACACTCATTCCCTTTAATGATTATCATCCACATGTCCCCATTTCAACTCAGCAATGTTTTTGGAGGTGAGCATTTTATTCTGATCTACATCAGCAGGGACTCTAGTTCTATCAGATGACTGACTGCTTGAGAAAAGTGAGGGGGAACTCATACGACCACATCCCTGTCAGCACAACTCAGGTAAGTGTAAAGTGCCTCCACCACAACTCCTCTACCCTTCATCCCAGGGTACTTTCCATTTGGCCAACTTTTAAAAGGCTGCTGCTGATACCACAGCCAGTCAACACTTCGAGGAACTTACAGTTGAATTCTTGCCAGTGAATACAGACTTGAAGACAGTGAGAATGTCCCTCCCCTACAGCCAGATCAAAAGAGATGCACAGTCTGCATGGTAAATGGTAGACCACAGGGCATCGAGGAAACACAGGAAGCACTGCCGTGTAACTTCCTTCACCAACATAACACACAGCACTGTGGGAACTATGGAGTGTCCCTTCTAGTGAACCTGACATGCTATTATTATTTGTTGTATTTCTTGTGACTCCTTACAGTATGCGGTTGTTCTGGTCAATAACACTTTGTCATGTCCGGGTGTATACTGTATATAACGCATATGGTAACAATACAGGAAAGAATCAAATAATTGCACATTCATGCACTGAAATTGGATGCAGGATGTTGATGCAGTCATCATGTTTCAAGAGAATCTCTTTTATTTTGTCTGTGCCACACAGGAAATGCTGCATGGCTTAGTTTAGGAAAGTCCCCTTTATTCTAGCTAAATACATATTTCTTTATAACTGAAGTCCACATAAACACTTTGGTTCATAACAGGTTTAAACCATTTTCAACCAACCCAGAGAAAATAGCATATGGATCTTAACCATTTGTCAACAAAAGTTACAATCTGAAAAACCTTCCAAACTCAAAATATTTTGCTTTCAAAGGAGTAATTTACAGCAAATCATTCCAAAAATGAGGCCTACTAAATAACTTTGACACTTGAATTCTTGCAAGGAGCCATAAGTCTGGGGGTATCAACAATGCCATACTGGGTTGTTCACATTGAAAATATTAGTTGTTTATTCATGTATTTCGAATTCCATAGTTAGTTCTCTTGCATTTGTGTCAGATATTATACCATTCTCAATCTCACTTGCCCAGCCCACCACTATGAAGAGCATGATTTCCATCACTTATCAATGTATAGGGAACAGGAGAGTTTGGAGGCAACTGTCAAAATACCAGGGTTGCATTCAAGAAATCTTTTGAAACTGTTCACCCTGGACACTTTGAAATAGTTTGTAACATCCATAGACAGACATTCAATCTGGTCTTCTGTCTGTGTCACAGGATCACAAAGGCTGATGGTGATAGTAGAAATCAAGTCACTGTAATGGACACATTGTGCAACCTTATGTGAAATAACAACCGTGAACACTGCAAAACATTGTACATCTGGTAGCTAAACAGCTATGACTTGAATGCAACCCAGAACAAAGCAACCACCTGCCAGACATCTTTAAAAAATATGTATTTACAGTAATTCTGTGATAACATTAAACTGTTTTTATACAATCTGATAAGTCTGCAGTGATTCGTTTTCAGTATGTTGATCTACTGTATTACCATGTCAGTTTTATTTGTGACAAAAAAAAAACATTCCAAATTATAATGTGAAGTTCCTTCATCAAGTAATCGACCAAATCTTCTGTATCTCCTAGTTAGGTTCTCAAATACAAATATTTATATCAAAAGTTATACAGCACAATTCTCACCATTTCCTTTACAAGACCTTTGATTAGTGAACATTAAATGATTCACAAATTGGAATGGAACAAACAATGGTGTTGGCCGTGCTAAACAAACATGAAAGAACGACAAATCAAAACCGCTTCATAGGCACAACTTAAATAAAGGCATTTGTGAAATTGTCATATCTAATATGGCGCTTATGTTCAGTATCAATAGGCATTAAAACATAAATGCTATGACCACTTATTTACAAACGGCTAAAATCTCTTGACAGATTCATGCTTTACTTCACAACCTGAATGTGTCTTTAAAGTGCATGCAACAATAAGCAGTTTTACTGAGTTGAATCATTGTGATAAAATACACACCTTGATCAAACTGATGCCAATAAATCCTAAATACTGAACAATGGAACATAAATATCGTAATTGTTTAAAAAAGTGAAGGACTATATTCTTTAGCTCAATATGGAATTAAGTAAAAGCTCTCCATAAATCTGTGTACATACATCTGACACCGTCCCCATACCCTCTTTTTAGCTCACAGTATTCACATCCAGTATTATTCACATTCTCTGAGAAGAAAGATGAAGCCGCTAAACATCACGGTGTAGTCCGCAGCTCACATTCCACAATGCCCCTCCATGTGACATATGCATTAAGCATTATATGAACATGGTTAATACTTAAACATATCAAAGTGCTCATTTTTACTAAAATTTCCTGAATTTTATACCAAAAGGAGCTGTGACGGCATGGAGGAAAGAGTCAGTTCTTATTTTTGATAAGCATTAGTTTCTTGGTTTGTCTTGGTTTAATCTTGTGTTTTGAATTAATCTTGTTTTATTTTCCCCCTTTTTTAAATTGCACAAAAGTAGTTCCCCTGGCACATGACAGCACTATGCTGTAATGTGGTATCTAAAACACTAGAGAGAGAAAAAGAGAGAGAGAGAGTTATCCAGCGTTGTCACTGTGGAGGTTGACGATGGTCAAGTCGACAGTGAAACCGTGCAAGCACGTGTCTACACCATACACCAGAAGCGAAGAGTCCTCCACACACACATCCATTTTCATCTGTCGTCCTCCTTGGGGAAGTCCAGTGATCCTAAGCTCCCAAACCCCAGCTTAGCGCTCTCTGCATCGAAAGCGTCCATCTCCCTCTCTTGCCGTTCAAACAGGTGCTTGATCCTTTCAGTGCGTTCCTTCTGAAGTGAGGCCAGCTCCTCTTCAATCTGAATCCACAATTGTTGAATATTAAACAATAAAATAAGTGAAGTGGTCAGTTTAAAGAGTCTGTGTTACTTATAAAATAATCAAAACATACCTTTTGTTCCAGGTGGGCCCTGCGCAAGGAGACTTCCTGCTCCAGCTTCTGCAGCTCCCGCTCGTGTTGGGCTTCTGTCTGGGCCTTGGTCTTGTTCTGGTAGGCATCCAGGAGCTCCATCTCCTGCTGCAGCTGCTGCTTCAATGCCTGGCACTCTCCTTGCTGCTCCTCCTCCAGACGCATCTGGAGGACCACAGAGACGAGAGCGAGAGGGGTTAAAAATACATGTAAATAAAGTAGCCTTGCACGAGCTGGAACAACTCAGAGGAGCAAAAGCTTATCTCCTGTTTCTGAAGCGTGAGGCAGCTTGATGTGCAAATACACCACTGGGCAGGACACTAGTATATCGCAGGGCCTTAACCCAATCCATCTCCTTAATGCTGAGTGACAAGCAGACTCATCAGGTCAAATTTATTTGGTCCTTCGGTATGACTCGGCCGGGGATCGACCTTCCCATCTCAAGTCGGACACTCTAACCACAAGGCCACCGAGTTGGCAAAAAATGTAATGTACCAGCAGAGATTGTGTGACTGTTTGGAGGTTCAGGGTAAGTCCCCTTACCGCTTGTGAGGCCATCATCTCGTTGATGCTCTGCTCGTACTGCTCGGCCAGCACGGCGAGCTTGCGTGTCTGCTCCTCCTTCAGTGACTTTAGGATGGCTTTGTGCTCACTCTTAGGAGAGACCTCAAGCTGATGGTTCCTCAGGGATTTGTACTGCTTGTTCTGCACCTTACACGTGTCCTGGAACTGTTTCTTCATCTGCATCTCCAACATCTCCAGAAGGACAAATGGAAAGAAAAATTGTAAGAAATAAACCGTAAGAAACAATCATTTTGCCAGTTTTGGGTGCCGGCTGAGCTTCAGTCTGACCAGGGGTACAACTTTAACTAAAGGGTCTTTGCCTAGATGTACAGGCACACAATGATTTATCATTGGCTCTTACTAAACCAAATTTACAGTGCAACAGCTGCAGTATAGATTCTATGCACCTTGAGGTTCCGGGGCTGCTGCCTCTGCTCTAGGGCGTGCTTCCTGTGCAGCTCTCTCTGCCGCCGGCCGTTGTACTCCTCCTGGTTCTCCAACTCGGTCTGGTGCTGCAGGCGGATCAGCTCAACACGGAGCCTCTGCAGTGTCTGCAGCTGCCTGCGCTCCAGCTCCTGAGTGGACTCGTCCTGTCGGATCATCAGGGCCTGCTCCATCTCCTTCTGGGTCTTCTTCTTATTCAGCTCCTGGGACGGGACATATTCTTCATCTTTCCATTTAATTTTAAATATACAGTTCTTCAGATTTGTACAGTGCAAATTAGGCCATTTAACAAAAGAGGTTGAGATGATTATTTTGCCAGGAACTATGAGGCAAAGTTGAAGAAAGCAATCATACAACAGACTGATAAAGAAGGGATATAAAAGCACACATCTATCAGCATCATGGACCCTGCATGTTCCTGTTAGCTAACTAAATCTCAGAGAGCAACTGTACCTCTCTCATTTGCTCGTGTTCAAATTCGTGCCTCCTGACCAGTGTCCTGCGTTTCATGGCCCGGCAACTCCTGTCATAGACCAGCCTCTGCTGGTCAAGGAGATGGGCCTCATCATCAGCCTGTGAGCGCTGCACCGTCTCCTTGTGCCTGGACAGACGCTCCTGCTTCTCCTCCTTGGGTGTACTGGGGTCCTCATTCATCTCCTGCAACACCCAGACAAGAACCAGGGCTTAGTGGGTCATGGGGCGGCAGGGTAGCCTAGTGGTTCAAATCCCCGAGCTGACAAGGTACAAATCTGTCGTTCTGCTCCTGAACAGGCAGTTAACCCACTGTTCCTAGGCCGTCATTGAAAATACAAATTTGTTCTTAACTGACTTGCCTAGTTATATAAAGGTAAAATTACAAATTAAATGGAGAAAATGAATGGAATGCATGGAAAATGCAAACAATTTCACACAAACAAAGAGGAAACATTTGTTAATGATTCATACATTTACCTCTTTGATCTTCTCTTTACAGAGCCTGTACTCTCTCTTCTGGTTGTCTAAGAAGGTGGTCAGCTCCTTCTTTTGCTGGGCAATGATCTGTTGCTGGATCCTCTTCTCCTCTGCTGTAGCTGCCTTTAACTGTACGGGAACATATTAAATGTTCCAGAATTAAAGGTTTATCACCTCCCTTCCATGTTCTGTTTAAAATTCTGACATTATGCTGAAAGGGCAAAATTCTAAGGATGCTATCTAATCAAGGAGTTTGAACATATTCAGTTTACACCTCATTCATACCAATCAGGACCTACTGTCCTACCAGGCGACAGTACATCATTCACCTCTTTGTCTGTGTGAACGGCGTGCCGTTTGGCCAGTCTCTCCAGTTCTATGTAAGT
Organism: Oncorhynchus clarkii lewisi; assembly: GCF_045791955.1. NCBI lineage: Eukaryota > Metazoa > Chordata > Actinopteri > Salmoniformes > Salmonidae > Oncorhynchus > Oncorhynchus clarkii. The sequence goes on from NC_092158.1 coordinate 22,583,646, forward strand.
GTTGTTGGCGTGGGTCTCCACTTCTTTCTGCAACCGGAGCCTAAGCTCATCCATCTCCGCCTTCAGCCTGTTCTCCAGGGCGATCAGCTGCTTCTGGTGCTGCCGCCGCATGCGCTTATAACCAGACATCTGCTCCCGCAGCTCAGAGTCCTGCTCATGCTCCTGGATCTACCTGGTGACCTGGACACAGGGGTCAGGGGTCGGAGGCCACAGAGAGAACGGTCAGGGGTGAAAAGCAAGAGGGCCTGTGAAGGAAGACGACTGTAAAATTAAAATGTACTGTATCGTTCAACATGGACGAGTATCCTAGTCATACTCAGTAATAGACCTTAAAATACAGTAGAACAATGTTCTTTGTGAATCTGAAACATAACTTAGCATATTTTAGTCTTTGCAAGAATACCTTAAATGGAATAGAGAGTCCTCACAAGGACTATATACAGTACGCCTAAAGCTAACTAGTATTTATTTGGTTCTATGTATTGGTTCTCTGAATTTCACCCTTGATGTAGTATAACTAAATTAATTCCAGAATATACCAAATATAATCTGCGTTCTAGTCCAACACATGTAAACTTCAATCAATTATAACTAAAGATGGCCTCTATGACCACCTATCACAAATCCTGTCATAAATTTGACAATCGCACACCATTGTTAATTGGTGGACATTCCTGGGGATTATTAGCTACAGTATCTGTGGATAGCATTTTCCAGGGCAGGGAATAATGCACACTGTTCCTCTTCACTGATTGATCATTTCTGCTTGGCTCAAATTTCACGCTAGTAACATAGCATATGCATCATCAATTATGGTTGCTACATACATGAACATAAAGAGGGCGCCTTGAACGTCAATGTGGTGTTCCTCATGCTAATATATCTGTCACGTACATACTGTATATGTAGCCACAAATGGAGCGGTATGAGCCTGGTTTGCAGGCCTACTATTGAATGGTAAAGGTACAGCTTGTAAATAAATAACAAAAACACTTGAAATCATGACAAACCGATAGCGAAAGAGATTTGATAGATATCCAAACGATTACACACATATAAAAGCACAGGCATAGGGGGAAAACGGAGGATTGAAAAAATTGCACTTATTAACGGGATCCGGTTGCCATGACTACAGATGTGCAGCTGGAAGGACGGAGATCGAGAACCCCCCCCCTTGTTTCTTATGCAAACAGCGGGAAGAGGGAGCCTGCCTACCAAAGATGCTGATGATTTGATGGTGGCAAAGCATTCACAGATCTTGCAGTCGAGAGCCCGGCTCTTGTGAGAAGAAGTAGGCCGCAGCTCTGGCCTGGCGTCCCTGTGCACAGCCTCATCCCTCACGCAAGCATGGTCCTGCAGGGGGGGAGGAAAAGGAGGAGAGAGAGGGGGTGGGCGCTTCCCAGGCCCTCTGTGCTCGCTGTTGCTGCTGCTATCGCTGCCGTGTCTCCCAGCATCCAGCACACATCCTGCTTTAAATGCATCCTTCCCCTGCGTGGTCCCTCGCTACTGCCTGCAGCTCCTCGCTAGAAATGAACAGGGCATCGCAGAGTGATAGCGGGCCCCGCCAGGAAGGCAGCAGCTGAAGGCAGTCCTTGTCTCTGGCGTCTCCACTTCCTGAGGAGGAGGAACCAAATGGATCCGGTGGGAAAGGGTGAAATATACAACGCCTATAACATACAATCAGGGCAAAAAGAAGAGGAGGGAAATTATAAAGAGAGATTGTTGCATTCCTCCCGAACTCAAAATCAAATAAAAAGATTATGGGCAGTATTCCTTTTCTTGTATTCCCATGATGACATAAAATGTTAGGTGATCTGTGAAACAATGTAAATCAAACAGAGATCCATCCAAGGCATATTTCCCCTATGACGATACTAATCAGCTAGATATTTATTATATATTCCAATTCATTTTCAGTCAAAATACATTGTGCTCTTTCTTAGATGGTTGTTTCTAGTGCCTTCTATTGATCTCTCCAGCTCTTTCACGAGCCATCTTTCACACTCCCACTTTTTTTTTTAAAGAGACACTGCAATGTTTCACATACTTGATGGAAGCTGTACAACGATTCTTTAAATTCATTATATGGTGTGGCTTCCTTAATTTAATAGAATGTTGTTGATTCTTGGTACAGATTTGTAAACATTTCTGAATAAACAACAAGGTCATTATAAAAGTCATACAATAGTAGTATTGTAAAAACTACTTCAAACGAATACTAGTTCAAAGGACTGTCTATAGGTAACCTGCTGTACAGAACTTGATTACCCTTTACAATAACTTTCATGAATAAATCAAATCTAATTTTATTTGTCACATACACATGGTTAGCAGATGTTAATGCGAGTGTAGCGAAATGCTTGTGCTTCTAGTTCGACAATGCAGTAATAACCAACGAGTAATCTAGCTAACAATTCCAAAACTACTACCTTATACACACAAGTGTAAAGGGGATAAAGAATATGTACATAAAGATATATGAATGAGTGATGGTACAGAGCGGCATAGGCAAGATGCAGTAGATGGTATCGAGTACAGTATATACATATGAGATGAGTATGTAAACAAAGTGGCATAGTTTAAAGTGGCTAGTGATGCATGTATTACATAAAGATGCAGTAGATGATATAGAGTACAGTATATACGTATACATATGAGATAAATAATGTAGGGAATGTAAACATTATATTAAGTAGCATTGTTTAAAGTGGCTAGTGATATATTATATAGCCATTATAAATGTTTATATGTGTTTTGTAAATTACTATGCATGCCATAATTGCTTCTGAATTGTAATTATGTTTATACATGCTTAAAATGTTTACAAATAATGGCATTGTAATTCATTATGAGGTACGCTGTTTGTAAATATGTATATTATTTGTTAAAGCTGCAATATGTAACCTTTTGGGCAACCTGGCCAAATTCACATAGAAATTTGAGTTATACAGTGCATTCGGAAAGTATTCAGAATCTTTGACTTTTTCCACATTGTGTACGTTAGCCTTATTCTCATCATTCTACACACAATACCCTATAATGACAAACTAAAAACAGGTTTTTGGAAATTGTAGCAAATGTATTAAATGTAAAAAAGCAAATACCACATTTACAGAAGTATTCAGACCCTTTAGTCAGTACCTTGTTGAAGCGTCCTTGGCAGCGATTACAGCCTCAAGTCTTCTTGGGTATGAGAGGGAGATTCTCCCATTCTACTCTGCAGATCCTCTCAACCTCTGTCAGGTTGGATGGGGAGCGTCACTGCACACTTATTTTCAGGTCTCTCCAGAGATGTTAGATTGGGTTCAAGTCCAGGCTCTGTCTGGGCAACTCAATGACATACAGAGACTTGTCCCGAAGCCACTCCTGTGTTGTCTTGGCTATGTGCTTAGAGTTGTTGTCTGTTGGAAGGTGAACCTTCGCCCCAGTCTGAGATCCTGAGCGCTCTAGAGCAGGTTTTCATCAAGGAAATCTCTGTGCTTTGCTCCGTTCATCTTCCCCTCGATCCTGACTAGTCTCCCAGTCCCTGCCGCTGAAAAACATCCCCACAGCATGATGCTGTCACCACCATGCTTCACCGTAGGGATGGTGCCAGGTTTCTTCCAGATGTGACGCTTGACATTCAAACCAAATAATTCAATCTCGGCTTCATCAGACCAGAGAATCTTGTTTCTCGTGGTCTGCAAGTCCTTTAGGTGTTTTTTGGCAAACTCCAAGCAGACTGTCATGTGCCTTTTACTGAGGAGTGGCTTCTGTCTGGCCGCTCTAGCATAAAGGACTGATTTGTGGAGTGCTGGAGAGATGGTTGTCCTTCTGGAAGGTTCTCCCATCTCCATAGAGGAACTCTGGAGCTCTGTCAGAGTGACCATCGGGTTCTTGGTCACCTCGCTGACCAAGGCCCTTCTCCCCCGATTGTTAAGTTTGGCCGGGCGGCCAGCTCAAGGAAGAGTCTTGGTGGTTCCAAACTTCTTCCATTTAAGAATGATGGAGGCCAATGTGTTCTTGGGGATCTTCAATGCTGCAGACATTTTTTGGTACCCTTCCCCAGATCTGTGACTCGACACATTCCTGTCTCTGAGCTCTACGGACGATTCCTTCGACCTCATGGCCTGGTTTTTTGCTCTGACATGCATTATCAACTGTGGGACCTCATATAGACAGGTGTGTGTGTCTTTCCAAATCAATGTCCAATCAATTTAATTTACCACAGAGGGACTCCAATCAAGTTGTAGAAACATGTCAAGGAGGATCAATGGAAACAGGATGCACCTGAGCTCAATTTCGAGTCTGAATACTAATAAGGTACAGTGGCAAGAAAAAGTATGTGAACCCTTTGTATACCTGGATTTTGCCATAAATCGGTCATAAAATGTGTTCTGATCTTTATCTAGATCACAACAATAGACCAACAGTCTGCTTAAAATAATAACACACAAAGTGTATTTTCTTCTGTTGAAGCCATTCTGTTGTTGATTTACTTCTGTTACACTTCAATTGGTGGACAGCCTAACATTCTCTTGCAAAATGTCTTGATAAACTTGGAAATTCATTTATCTGTCGATGATAGCAAGCTGTCCAGGCCCTAAGGCAGCAAAGCACCACAAACTATGATGCTCCATCCACCATACTTTACAGTTGGGATGAGTTTTTGATGTTGGTGTGCTGTGCCTTTTTTGCTCCTCACATAGTGTTATGTGTTCCTTCCAAACGACTCAACTTTAGTTTCATATATCCACAGAATATTTTGCCAGTAACGCTGTGGAACATCCAGGTGCTCTTTTGCGAACATCAGATGTGCAGCAATGTTTTTTTTGGACAGCAGTGGCTTCCTCTGTGGTGTCCTTCCATGAACAACATTCGTGTTTAGTGTTTTACGTATTGTAGACTCGTCAACAGAGATGTTGGCATGTTCCAGAGATTTCTATGTCTTTAGCTGACACGCCAGGATTCTTCTTAACCTCATTGAGCATTCCCTAGGAGTGGCATTTTGAGCCTGTAATCAAACCCACAAATGCTGATGCTCCAGATACTCAACTAGTCTAAAGAAGGCCAGTGTCATTGCTTCTTTAAATCAGGACAACAGTTTTCAGCTGTTCTAACATAATTGCAACAGGGTTTTCTAATGATCAATTAGCCTTTTTAAAACGATTAACTTGGATTAGCTAACACAACTTGTCATTGGAACACAGGAGGGATGGTTGCTGATATTAGGCCTCTGTACGCCTATGTAGATATTCCATAAAGAAATCAGCTGTTTCCAGCTACAATAGTCATTTACAACATTAACAATGTCTACACTGTATTTCTGATCAATTGTATGTTATTTTAATGGACAACAAATGTGCTTTTCTTTCAAAAACAAGTGACCCCAAACTTTTGAATGGTAATGTGTGTATATATATATATATATATATATATATATATATATATATATATATATAGCCCAGTGCTTTCTGTGGTGGTGGGGCAGCCAGCAGAAAATACGAAGCGTAGGGGTTGGTAATGTTCTCTAGTCGCACTGTGATTGGCTCAGTGTTCTGTCACTCATGGGGGCACTACGTCACCGCAAAATCTTCGGGGAGGGCTCCAAAATTCAAGCCCCTTGGGTGCTGCCATAGAGTTACATTAGAAATGCCCATCCATGAATGCTTAGTCATTGACCACAGATAAAATCACATATCTACAGTAGCTTTGATTGGACTGATCATGTCAACATCATACTTTCAAAATCTTAGCTAGCAAGCTGTCAGTCATCATCATGAATCAAGTCGACAATCAACTTGCAAATCCTTTTCAGTCCTTGTCATATGAAGAGAAATTATAGATAAAACATGCCGGTGCTCATCGGCCATTGAACATAAACATTACACAACAAGTTGGAAATCGCAAATTCAACAATGGGTGGTTTGGAAGGAATCAGTGGCTAACTCCAAGCATCGTAAAGCAATCACTAGCAGCACAATTCAGTGGAGTGGATGTGTGGTCCAAGTCTGAGTTTTAAGGGTCTCTTTTCCAAGCTTTAAAGGATAAACATTCAACATTGGCCATTCTGTCAATCCAGCATGACTTCTGCCACTTTCAAAGCAAATGGAAACTTGGAACTGGGAAATCTCAGACTTCAGTGAGTTCAAGACAAGTGTGAATTCCAAGTCGGGAACTCGGTCCTCTTTCAAGAGCTCCTACCTGAAGATCACAAACGTCATGATTCAACCTTATTGTTCCCAGTTGTCTTGAAAGCACCATAAATCCACAGAATGCCAGACTTCGATGACAATGCATGATGACAACATTTGCCCTAGAAGGACAAACCTTCCTGTTCAAGTGAGCACAGCACAACAAGGTGAGTCCAATAATGTATTGTATGCTGCTGCATAAATTATGTAATTTGCCAGGGAGATATGTATACTGTAGCTAAGAAATTAATACAAAGTGTATGTTGTGTAGTAAACTGTTAGTAGCCCATATGACTCACCCAAATAATTTGGTCCCTTTTCCCCTACTGTTCTGACTTGGTGGTGCACATAGCCTGTTTTAGAGAAATGTCATCATAAAATATTGTAAAACCTTTCTTTGTCTGCTTTTTAAAATTAATTAATTAAAACTTTATTTAACAAGGCAAGTCAGTTAAGAACAAGTTCTTATTTACAATGACGGCCTACCAAAAGACTTCCTGCAGGGACAGGGGCCTGGAATAAAAAATAAATACAATATAAATATAGGACAAAACACACATCACAACAAGAGAGACAACACAGCACTACATAATGAGAGACCTAAGATAACAACATAGCCAGGCAGAAACACATGACCACAGCATGTTAGCAACACAATGTAACAACATGGTAGCAACACAACATGGTGGCAGCACAAAACAAGGTACAAATATTATTGGGCACGGACAACAGCACAAAGGGAAAGAAGGTAGAGACAACAATACATCACACAAAGCAGCCACAACTGTCAGTAAGAGTATGCCCCCTTTATTTATCCTACGGTTCGGACTTGGTGTACAGGGAGAATACAGTAAGAACGGTCCATGTTCTGAATTCTGTCACTGTACATTTCAAAAGTGCTGAACAAATAGTTATATTGACTACATCCGTCCTAGCTCGCTCATTAATGTCTTAATCAAAATTACAGATGGCCTCTTATCTGCTCGTCATCCCCTTATGCCATAGTTTGTACCCCTTATGCTATAGTTTGTACATCTTAATTGTCAGTAGAAACCACATTTGTTTAACGTAAGTTAGCCATATCAGCTATGTTTTTTTTAAAGGCAGTAAATGATGCTGAATTAACTGTTTCGCTGCCAGACCAGGCTCCTCTGATAGCCATGTGTAGCAGTGGTAAGGTGTTGGGATTGCTGTTGGGACAGCATTATGTAGGCCCTAACAGTTTGTGGACACCGTTTGTCATCGTTATAGTCCAATTAATGTATTGTTTAGTGTTGTGTAGTGGCTTTGCTGGCATGCCCCACCAAGATTTACATGCTAAAATCGCCACTGCAGCTGTATGACCCAGTGTGGTTGTATAAATCTAGCATGAGATTTAAATGGAGTTCTTATGGCTCAAATAAAATAAAATGTATTCATATAGCCCTTCTTACATCAGCAAAAAAAAATTTAACCTTTATTTAACTAGGAAAGTCAGTTAAGAACAAATTCTTATTTTCAATGACGGCCTAGGAACAATAGGTTAACTGTCTGTTCAGGGGCAGAACAACAGATTTGTACCTTGTCAGCTCGGGGGTTTGAACTTGCAACCTTCCAGTTACTAGGCCAATGCTCTAACCACTAGGCTACTTTGATATCTCAAAGTGCTATACATAAACCCAGCCTAAAACCCCAAACAGCAAGCAATGCAGGTGTAGAAGCACGGTGGCTAGGAAAAACTCCCTAGAAAGGCAAAAACCTAGGAAGAAACCTATAGAGGAACCAGACTATGAGGGGTGGCCAGTCCTCTTCTGGCTGTGCCGGGTGGAGATTATAACAGGACATGGCCAAGCTGTTCAAATGTTCATAAATGACCAGCATTGTCAAATAATAATAATCACAGTAGTTGTCAAGGGTGCAGCAAGTCAGCACCTCAGGAGTAAATGTCAGTTGGCTTTTCATAGCCGATCATTAAGAGTATCTCTACCGCTCCTGCTATCTCTAGAGAGTTGAAAACAGCAGGTCTGGGACAGGTAGCACGTCCGGTGAACAGGTCAGGGTTCCATAGCCGCAGGCAGAACAATTGAAACTGGAGCAGCAGCATGGCCAGGTGGACTGGGGCCAGCAAGGAGTCATCATGCCAGGTAGTCCTGAGGCATGGTCCTAGGGCTCAGGTCCTCCGAGAGAGAGAAAGAAAGAGATAATTAGAGAGAGCATACTTAAATTCACACAGGACACCAGATAAGACAGGAGAAGTACTCCAGATATAACAAACTGACCCTAGCCCCCCGACACAAACTACTGCAGCATAAATACTGGAGGCTGAGACAGGAGGGGTCAGGAGACACTGTGGCCCCATCCGCTGATACCCCCGGACAGGGCCAAACAGGAAGGATATAACCCCACCCACTTTGCCAAAGCACAGCCCCCACACCACTAGTGGGATATCTTCAACCACCAACGTACCATCTTGAGACAAGGCCGAGTATAGCCCACGAAGATCTCCGCCACGGCACAACCCAAGGGGGGGGGGCGCCAACCCAGTCAGGAAGACTGGCTCAAACCACTCAAGTGATGCACTCCTCCTAGGGACGGCATGAAAGAGCACTAGTAAGCCAGTGACTCAGCCCCTGTAATAGGGTTAGAGGCAGAGAATCCCAGTGGAGAGAGGGGAACTGGCCAGGCAGAGACAGCAAGGGCGGTTCGTTGCTCCAGAGCCTTTCCGTTCACCTTCACACTCCTGGGCCAGACTACACTCAATCATATGACCCACTGAAGAGATGAGTCTTCAGTAAAGACTTAAAGGTTGAGACCGAGTCTGCGTCTCTCACATGGGTAGGCAGGCCATTCCATAAAAATTGAGCTCTATAGGAGAAAGCCCTGCCTCCAGCTGTTTGCTTAGAAATTCTAGGGACAATTAGGAGGCCTGCGTCTTGTGACCGTAGCGTACGTGTAGGTATGTACGGCAGGACCAAATCGGAAAGATAGGTAGGAGCAAGCCCATGTAATGCTTTGTAGGTTAGCAGTAAAACCTTGAAATCAGCCCTTGCCTTAACAGGAAGCCAGTGTAGGGAGGCTAGCACTGGAGTAATATGATAAAAAAATGTGGTTCTAGTCAGGATTCTAGCAGACGTATTTAGTATCAACTGACGTTTATTTAGTGCTTTATCCGGGTAGCCGGAAAGTAGAGAATAGCAGTAGTCTAACCTAGAAGTAACAAAAGCATGGATTAATTTTTCTGCATCATTTTTGGACAGAAAGTTTCTGATTTTTGCAATGTTTTTTTTTACGTAGATGGAAAAAAGCTGTCCTTGAAACAGTCTTGCTATGTTCGTCAAAAGAGAGACCAGGGTCCAGAGTAACGCTGAGGTCCTTCACAGTTTTATTTGAGACGACTGTACAACCATCAAGATTAATTGTCAGATTCAACAGAAGATCTCTTTGATTCTTGGGACCTAGAACAAGCATCTCTGTTTTGTCCAAGTTTAAAAGTAGAACGTTTGCAGCCATCCACTTCCTTATGTCTGAAACACAGGCTTCTAGTGAGGGCAATTTTGGGGCTTCACCATGTTTCATTGAAATGTACAGCTGTGTGTCATCCGCATAGCAGTGAAAGTTAACATTATGTTTTCAAATGGCATCCCCAAGACGTCAAATATATAGTGAAAACAATAGTGGTCCTAAAATGGAACCTTGAGGAACACCGAAATGTACTGCTGATTTGTCAGAGGATCATTGTACCAGAAACTTAGAACCTATCACTTACCATGGATGAAGGTGTACTACAAGATCAAGCATTTTCTGGAGAGTGTTACAACGGTGAAAGAACTGGCTAACATGAAATAAGACTTAGCAAAATGCAAAGCGAATTTTGCCAAGGCTGAGGCGAGGAAGAAGGTGATTGTGGAAAAGAGGGTATCTCTTCTGCAAGAGAAGAATGACTTGCAACTCCAAGTAGCATCTTTGAGTGAGCCTTTCTCATAGAACACAATCATTAGCTGAGGAACATTTCAAAATGTTTTAAAGATACCGTTGCATCAATTCATTGATATTGTGTCATTAAATAAACTGTACATGTACTCTTGTTACGACAGCAGGAATCTGAGAATCTCACAGATGCTGAGGAGAGATGTGAGGGACTATTCAAGAGTATGATCCAGCTTGAGGCCAAACTCAAAGAGACAACGGAGAGACTGGAGGATGAGGAGGAAATTAATGTTGAGCTGACTACCAAGAAGAAGAAGCTGGAGGATGAGTGCTCCGAGCTCAAGAAAGACATTGATGACTTAGAGCTCACTCTGGCTAAAGTGGAGAAGAAGAAACATGGAACAGAAAACAAGGTATGACATAATAGATTATATTGTTTCATTGTAAATTTAACCTGCTTATGTGAATGGAATGATGAAAATGACATTTTGATTTGGTATCAACACAGTTCGACTCTCGTTCACTTTAACCTGTTTAAAAATCTGACAGAGGAGATGGCCTCTCAAGATGAGAGCATTGGCAAGCTAACCAAGGAGAAATAGCCCTCCAAGAGGAACATCCGCAGACCCTGGTGGATCTCCAGGCAGAGGACGACAAAGTTAACACTGACTAAATCCAAGACCAAGCTTGAGCATCAAGTGGATGATGTGAGTTTAGATTTTGATCAAATAACTGTAATAAAACCGTCTCAGAATTACATTTAACAAATATGTTCTCTAATTGTATAGCTTGAGGGTTTTCTGGAGCAAGAGAAGAAGCTCCACATGGAAATTGAGAGAGCCTAGAGGAAGCTTGAGGGTGACCTAAAACTGGCCCAGGAATCCATAATGGATCTAGAGAATGACAAGCAGCAGTCAGAAGAGAAGATCAAAAAATGACATGGACTGCAATTTAATAAATAATCTACTGTATCAGCATATACTTTTTATTATGATTCAGACTTAACTGTCAACATTGCCTATGTCTATAACAGGAAGGAATTTGAAACAAGACAGCTTCTAAGCAAGATTGAAGATGAGCAATCTTTGGGGTCTCAGCTACAGAAGAAAATCAAGGCGTTCTAGGTGTGAAGTATGCAGTTTATAATGTATTTATTTTCATTCATAATTTACATATGTGTGAAAGGTGGACTCAATTGCATTAACCTTTTCATCTTAGGCCTGTATTGAGGAACTGGAAGAAGAGATTGAGGATGTGCTGCCCACGCTAAGGTTGAAAAGCAGAGAGCTGATCTTTCCAGGGAACCTGAAAATATCGGTGAGAGGTTTGAAGAGGCTGGTGGTGCAACTGCTGCTCAAATTGAGATGAACAAGAAGCGTGAGGATGAGTTCCAGATGCTGCGCTGGGACTGAGGAATCCACCCTGAAGATACCGCTGCTGCTCTCCACAAGAAGCAGGCTGACAGCGTAGCAGAGCTGGGAGAGCAGATGTACAACCTTCAGAGCATCAAGCAGAAGCTTGAGAAGGAGAAGAATGAATACAAAATGAAGATTGACGATCTCGCATGTTACAGTGTCATAGAGGCCACCAATTAATATGAATGTAATTTCAATCAAGAGCGATGTGCATTTACACCAGGTGAATATAGCCAGCAGCTTGAATATAAATAAGCTGACCAGAGGGAAGCAGACACACTCAGCAGATTGAGGAGGTGAAGAGACACATTGAGGAGGTCAAGGTAAAATGACCTGTTATTACAAACAATCAATTCATACATCTTCATTTGTAACTTTATTATAACCAATTACTTGTTTTTCATTCTTAAAGGCTAAACCCTAGCCCATTGTTTGTAATCAGCCAGCCATGACTGTGATATGCTGAGGGAGCAGTTTGAAGACAAACAGGAGGCCAAGGCTGTGCTGCAGTGTGTAATGTCCAAGGCCAACAGTGAGGTAGCTCAGTAGAGAACCAAGTATGAAACTGATGCAATCCAGCGTACTGAAGAGCTTGAGGTGGCAAAGTGTGTTCAAAAGTAACAACTAATACAGTATGTACCTCTTTTTCTGATATTTGTTCTCTTAGTTTCTCATTGCATAAATGTCATGTTAAAAAGGAAAAAGTTTGCCACCCATCTGCAGGAGGCTGAGGAACAAATTGAAGCTCTGTACTCCAAGTGTGCTTCTCTGGAGAAGACCAAACAGAGACTCCGGTGAGAGGTAGAGGACCTCATGGTTGATGTGGAGAGCGCTAATGCCATGGCTGCCAACCTTGATAAGAAGCAGAGGAACTTTGACAAGCTAGAAAGGGAGAAAGCATATCAATAAAAAGAGATGAGTGTAATGAGATACAATGACAGATAATTATATTTCTTGATAGTGTAAGTTAGTCACATTGTACATTTTTGCAGGTTCTGGCAGAGTGGAAACAGGAGTATAAGGAAGTACAGACAGAGCTGGAGTGATCTCAGGAAGAGATTCTCTCTATGAGCAGGCTCTGGATCAGCTGGAGACCCTGAAATGTGAGAACAAGAACTTTCAGTATAGTGGTTCAATTAATGTTCAGTCAAGAGAGGAATTAGCCAAAGAAATCTGTAAAACAGTTCACATATCACATATTTAGAGGAAGTTTTAAAAGCAGAAGTTGAATGACATTAATGCTGTTATAACCCCAGCCTTTTGGACCATTCTGGACAATTCCACTTAGTGTAGTATTCACCCTTTTCTAACTGCTAATAAATCCAGAAATGTATGGAGCCACATATAATTTGAAAAAGCATAAATGTAAGATTAAATATTAGCCTTTAAAACGTTCCTAGGTCCATCCTACACACAATAATGTACAAGTTATACTTTAAAAAATGTAATCCAAAATAAATGTTTCCTCCAAAGACATCCAAATATATTTTTTATTGAGACATTCTTTCTCTTTCCCCAATAGATCAACAGTGTCAAACATAGCAACACCAAAAGGTTCATGATTGGGTGAATAGCTCCGATTTTACAGAAATTTATGTGTGCATGTCGCAATTCTGGGTGTTGTTGGCCTGCTTCCTTTTTAGTAGCTAGCTAGCTAAACATTGATATTCAAGAAGGCATGTGTAAATGATAACAGGGATGTTTTATACTGTTAGCTTGAATCCGTGTGATTTCAATTGTGTAAAGATCAGAGGCGTCATGCCAGTAAAGGGCACCAGTGCGCGTGTCCCCTCAGATTTGTCTGGTTTTTCAGACGTTAAATTAATTAAAATGTTTAATTAACTGGATTTTTAATCCCACTTTTTATCATAATTATTTATAATAAGATCTGTCAGCTGTATTTTGTGGAGGGGGCACATTGACTGGACCAGACAAAGAGCACCCAAAACCCTATTCTACCTATTAGGTGGTTAATTCCAAGGTGCACCACACAGCAAATGCTAGGCTAGATACTCTAGTGCATGCAGACAGTATCGTCAGTGGAGGAGGAGAGAGTGTCGAGTGACACACAGCGTTTTAATAAAGTTAGAGTAGTTTGTCTGACTATCTTAGCTGGCATCCCTGCTAGCATTGTTGCTTTAGAAAATACAAAAATTGCTTTAATTATTGGGTTATGATACTATATGCCAGTGTGGCAGTTGTACTAAACTCCAAAGGCAAAAGTTCTTAAAGAATAAATGTGCATCATTAATTTAAATGACAATTGAACAGGTAAAAAGGTATAGTTAGATAAATAAAATAAAATGTTTGACATGGCATTATGATTATGGCTCCAGATAACAGGAAAAGTATGTTTCAGGTGTTTGAAAAATGTAAAATTCTACGACCTAAAGACTCATCCCAAAAACTATTTTTTTTCTCCAAAATGTAGGCGGTACAGGGGGTTATAGCAAGTTTTAATGTGTCTAGTTGAATCAATATTTTTGACCAAAATGCCTTTCTGTGTATCTGCAGAGAAGATCTCAGACCAGACTGAACAGATAAGAGAAACTGGAAAGAGCATTCATGAGCCAGAAAAGGCCAAGAATACTGCAGAGCCTGAGAAGGCAGAGATCCAGACTACTCTGGAGGAAGCTGAGGTTAGGAGTTATATGCATGAATAGGCCCAGTAAGCTTAGTCGAAACATGTATATAATTAGTTTGTGTAATACATAGGAACCTCTGGAACATGCTAAATCCAAGATTCCTCGTTTCCAGCTGGAGCTCAACCAGGACAAGGGTGAAATCGACAGAAAGCTTGCAAAAGATGATCAAGAGGAACAGCCAGATGGTGATTAACCCATGCAGAGCAATCTGGACCCTGAGAGTCAAGAAGAAGATGGAGGGAGACCTCAATGAGATTGAGATTCAGATGAGTCATGCCAACCACCAAGCTGAGGCCCAGAAACAGCAAAGGTACTTCCAGGGACAACTCAAAGACAAGGTAAGCTTTTTGATCAACATTTGTTTACAAAGTCAATCACTTAATGACTTCCCCACGTTTCAAATCATATTGGTCACATACGTGATTAACAGATGTTATTGCGGGTGTTGCGAAATGCTTGTGCTTCTAGCGCCAACAAGTAATATCTACACAACATATACCCAATACACACAAATCTAAGTAGGAATGAATTGAGACTACATACATATGGACGAGCGATGTCAGAGCGGAACGGACTAAGATACTGTAGAATAGAATACAGTATATACATATGAGATGAGTAATGAAAGATATGTAAACATTAAGTATAGAAAACAGAATATACATACGAGATGAGTAATGTCAGATATGTAAACATTATTAAGTGACTAAGATACCATAGTATAGAATACAGTATATACATATGAGATGAGTAATGCAAGATATGTAAACATTATTAAAGTGACCAATGTTCCATTCCTTAAAATGGCCAGTGATTTCTAGTCTAAGCTTATAGACAGCAGCCTCTGTTTGTTCCATAACATCTTTATTATTAGGATGCCAAACTGCACCTTGATGAAGCAATCAGAGGACAGGATGACATGAAGGAGCAGGCAGCCATGGTGGAGCGCAGGAACGCCCTGATGTTGGCTGAGATTGAGGAGCTGAGGGCTGCTCTGGAGCAGACAGAGAGAGGCCACCAAGTGGCAAAGCAAGAGCTGGTGGATGCCAGTGAACAGATTGGACTGCTGCTCTCAGGTAGTCATTTAATTTATACCTTTTGTTAACGTTTTATCCTAATTTTGATGAACTTGTTCTTTACATCATTTGTCTTGAAGAAAATTCTTCTGAGCACCAAGAAAAAGCTTACGGTTACTTGGTTTCAGGTCCAAGGTGAGGTGGAAGACACTGTTCACGAAGTCAGAAATGCAGAGGAGAAGGCTAAGGCCATCACTGATGGGAGTCAAATAAAATATGTATTAGTTAACTAAAACTTTTCTATGAACAAATATGTCAAACCACGCTGCATTGATGAGCTGAAGAAGCAGGACACCAGCACTCACCTGGAGAGGATGAAGAATAACCTGAAGGTAACAGTCAAGGACCTGCAGGTCTGTCCGGGTGGGAAGTTAGTTAATGATTGATTAATTATTGATAACAGGCGCTAACATTTGGAAGGGGATAGCTATACAGTATATTTACATAATGAGCAGAATTCTAATCAAAATATCAATTCCTAAATCAAAGTGCGTGAACTGGAGTCTTGCCTGGTAGGTGGAGCAGATACTATAAAAAGTGTAAAGGTGTCTGCAAATGTGAGAGGAGAGTGAAGGAGCTCACCTACCAGGTAAATGAATTGTCTGTGTTGAACAAATGGCTAGAAAATGATTTGACTCTCAGCATCTAAAATAAAACCAATGTCACACCTACCTCAAACTGAGGACAAGAAGAATGTTACCAGGCTGTAGGATTTGGTGGACAAGCTGCAGTTGAAGGTTAAGGCCTACAAGAGGCAGGCTGAGGAAGCGGTAAGTCACTTAAAAGCAAATTGATCTCCAATTATTCTACAAAACATGGTAAACCTGAACTGTACCACCCTTAGCCTTCTAATTACAACTGTTTCTTATTGTTCTTTCAGGAAGAACAAGCCACTCACCTGGCCAAGTTCAGGAAGCTGCAGCATGGACTGGAGGAAGCTAAGGAGCGTGCTGACATCACTGAGTCCCAGCTGAGAGCCAAAAGTTGTGACTCTGGAAAGGTAATTTTGACACTACATTCTGTTTAATGGAAAGGTTCCTAT
The DNA here is from genome assembly GCF_045791955.1 of Oncorhynchus clarkii lewisi. Taxonomy (NCBI): domain Eukaryota; kingdom Metazoa; phylum Chordata; class Actinopteri; order Salmoniformes; family Salmonidae; genus Oncorhynchus; species Oncorhynchus clarkii. The sequence continues at coordinate 22,599,903 of NC_092158.1, forward strand.
TTTACATTCTATTCCATTATCCAAAGACGAGTGAGCAAGGAACAAGTTCCTGATGCCTTTCTGTGTTTCATATAATATGAAAGTCAATGTGAAAGTGTATTAAACCGTTAATTCCACCAGTATTATTCGTTTTGCATGAAACTCCCTCTTAACATCCCAAGGGGTTTATTTCCGTTTGTGGAAATAAATCTGGTTGTTTGTATGATTCATTTGTGTATTTCCAGGAAACAAAAGCTGAATAAAGAAGTGTTGATCAACAATGCTACTGAAGTCTTCTCAAAACTGCTCATACAATGATTGTCATTGTGAAAGTTATGTGCATTGATTAAAATTAAACAATATCTCTGCAGTTTTGTTAATTCTTTAACTGAAATGAATGTATTTTCAAAATATATTCAACCAAAAATAATAGTTATACATGCATTTGACCTACCTTGCCCTCAGGAATTGATTAATCACTCTTGACTGAAGCACCCAAAAACAATGGGAATCCTAAATGTGATAACATAACAGAATCACAATATAACATATCAATTCATGCAATATCATATCAATTTGACAAACAGGCAATAATGACATACATAAAATGACGATTCTGATGTGGCCTACGTACAGTTTCAGTGGACACTGGGCAAAATCATCTCAACTCATGTGATGTGTAGGTCTACCAATGTCCAGGCACTCATGCAGATACTCAAGCCATTCAAAAAAAGTGTATTTTGCTAGTCACTTCCCTGACCAAGGCCCTTCTCCCCTAATTATTCAGTTTGGCCCGGGAGGCCAGCTCTAGGAAGAGTCTTGGTGGTTCCAAACGTCTTCCATTTAAGAATGATGGAGGCCACTGTGTTCTTGGGGACCTTCAAAAAAATATTTTGTTAACCTTCCCCAGGTCTGTACCTAGACACAATCCTGTCTCAGAGCTCTACAGACAATTCCTTCAACTTCATGGCTTTTGTTCTGACATGCAGAGTCAACTGTGACATCTTATATAAACAGGTGTGTGCCTTTCTAAATCATGTCCAATCAACTGAATTTACCACAGGTGGACTCCAATCAAGGTGTAGAAACATCTCAAAGATGATCAATGGAAACAGGATGCACCTGAGCTCAATTTCGAGTCTCATAGCAAAGGATTTGAATACTTATGTAAATAATGTATTTCTGTTTCTTTAAATAAAAAAAATGTGCAAACATTTATAAAAACCTTGAGTTGTCATTATGGGTATTGTGTGTAGATTTATGAGGAAAATGTTTCATTGAATGAATTTTAGAATAAGGCTGTGACGCAACAAAATGTGAAAATGTCGAAAGTTTCTTAGTGCTTTCTGAATGCACTGTACTATGTCTGTCAGCAACAAACCCATTCACCATACCTAAAATATTATCTGGCCTAGTGACAATGTAAACTAAACTTATTGTGAGTTGCAAGCTTGTTGTACTGGACTAGACTGAAATCTGCTACCTAACCCAATTTACATGGGGGCTCAGTGGGCATGCGTGTGTCATGGATTCTGACAAATTGGTAAACGCTTGCAGTCCATACAAGTGCATTATGCATAACAATGTCATTATTTATGGCTGTATTGGATAGAGTAATCTGCCTATCGTGGTCAGAGAGGAAGAAGAAGAGAGAGGCCCAACTCGGTGGAAATCTGTTTCCTTTCAGCAGGAGGTGTTTTTTCGTTGTTTTACCCACCAAGCAAAGAGTTTTTGTGTGGAAGTCAATGAGAGAGTGTCGAATTTGGTCCCCCAAAAATGTATGGCTTATTTGCTAGGTGCGGTTTATTTGATCGAATAGATGTTTTGTAATGCTTATTAAGTTGTTTCGAGTATACTGATATAAGTAGGACACGTGACATCCCGGCAACGTTGTCTTGTGATGGCTATGCATATTTTACAATAATGAGATGTGTCCATCAATCCAAAGAAAGGATAGGCAGGATCTAGACAGCCTGCTGTGCCGCTTTGTGGACAACGACTCCCATTGTTAGGGCAGAGAGACATGTATCTTGTCAGTATATCCATAATCTTTGTTGCAGTGCAGTAGGCCTGTGAGCAGTAGTGTCGTGGTGCCTGGAGAATCAAATCAAATCAAACTTTATTTGTCACATGCGCCGAATACAACAAGTTACCTTACCTTGAAATGCTTACTTACAAGACCTTAACCAACAGTGCAGTTCAAGAAGAGTTAAGAAAATATTTACCAAATAAACTAAAGTAAAAAATAATAAAAAGTAACACAATAAAATAACAATAACGATTCTATATACAGGGAGTACCTGTACCTGAGTCAATGTGCAAGGGTACAGGTTAGTCGAGGTAATTTGTGCATAGGTAGGGGTGAAGTGACTATGCATAGATAATAAACAGCGAGTAGCAGCAGTGTAAGAACAAATGGATGTGGGGTCAATGTAAATAGTCCAGTGGTCATTTGATTAATTGTTCATCAGTCTTATAGCTTGAGGGTAGAAGCTGTTAAGGAGCCTTTTGGTCCTAGACTTGGCGCTCCGGTACCGCTTGCCGTGCGGTAGCAGAGAAAACAGTCTATGACTTGGGTGACTGGAGTCTCTGAAATTTTCGGGGGCTTTCCTCTGACACCAACTATTATATAGGTCCTGGATGGCAGGAAGCTTGGCCCCAGTGATGTACTGGGCCGTACGTACTACCCTCTGTAGCGCCTTGCGGTCAGATGCCGAGCAGTTGCCATACCAGGCGGTGAAGCAACCGGTCAGGATGCTCTCGATGGTGCAGCTGTAGAACTTTTTGAGGATCTGGGGACCCATGCTAAATCTTTTCAGTCTCCTGAGGGTGAAAAGGTGTTGTCGTGCTCTCTTCATGACTGTCTTGGTGTGTTTGGACCATGATAGTTCGTTGGTGATATGGAAACCAAGGAACTTGAAACTCTCGACCCGCTGCACTACAGCCCCGCAGAAGTGGGTATACTCTCATTTTCATTTCATTTAGGGGGACAAAATAGTTAATAAATGTGCTCTGCAGGGAGTCAGTCACCCTCTTGATCTGCTACATCTCATCCTTCTCAGCAAGCTTCCTATCGACTTCACCTTTTGCTTAATTGAGCTCTAGCCTGGACATGTTTACTATTTCCTATTTCATTTGGAAACAGATAAGGCCTGAGACACTTGAAATATAGAGCAGATTATCTGGGATTTGGACATCTGGACATTTGACAAAATTCAAGTGGGAGTTGGAGTGGGCTATCACAGTGCATACTTCAGTCTACAGTATCGTACAGCTGTCAACATAAAATTATAGCCTAAGACAAGTGTTCCATATCATCACACACCAAACTATTTCTGTGACACAAGTGGAAAATCGTATTTGGATAATGCAACAGAATATCCTTGCAGGTGGCAGTGTTGAAAAGTCATATAATACGATTTATTTAAAATATCACTTTACTTATTACTTTGGTGTATTTACGAAACATTCTACTGCACTGATAGTAACATACGCATTTCACTGCACCTCCTATAACACCTGCAAATCTGTGTACGCGACCAATACATTTTGATTTGATTCATGTTCGTAGGGCTTCTTAGGCCTACATAAAGTATGAACAATATTGTAACCTATAATATTGTACATTTAACTGGAACTCATATCCTAAGAAAAACAATAGTTTATTCTGCCTGTTCAAAGTGTGCTGCTAATTTAGTTGTCACCTCTCCCTGTGGTCTTTCTGAGTTGCTGAGCTTTATCCTTACAGTACACATCACTCATCTCCCACATTAGTCCTTTGTTTTTGGTAGCCCTCATTGTCCATGATGAAAACCCCTGTCATAGCCACTGGAATAGTTATTTAAATAGTAGAACTTCTCATTAAACCATAATCAGTGAGCGTCTGTTTTTATTATTTATTTATTTATTACCCCTTTTTCTCCCCAATTTCGTGGTATCCAATTGGTAGTTACAGTCTTGTCTCATCGCTGCAACTCCCGTACAGACTCGGGAGAGGCGAAGATCGAGAGCCATGCGTCCTCCGAAACATAACCCAACCAAGCCGCACTGCTTCATTACGCAATGCGCACTTAACCCGGAAGCCAGCCGCACCAATGTGTCGAAGGAAACACCGTACATCTGGTGACTGTGTCAGCGTGCACCCGGCCCACCACAGGAGTCGCAGGTGCGCAATGGGACAAGGACATCTCTGCCGGCCAAACCCTCCCCTAACCCAGACAGCACTGGGCCAAGTGTGCGCTGCACCATGGGTCTCCCGGTCGCGGTCGGCTGTGACAGAGCCTGGACTCCAACCCAGAATCTCTAGTGGCACAGCTAGCACTGCGATGCAGTGCCTTAGACCACTGCACCACTCGGGAGGCCTATGAGCGTCTCTTATTTCAAATCCCATGCTAAGCACAACTAATTACTCCCAGACCAGGGAAGGAGGTCAATGCCTATGGAATTAAAATCACTTATGCACACTTGATATATCAAGCCCAGTGGATACCATGTGGCGTAAATAAGTCATATTCACAAATCAAGGGGTGACTGAAAATATTACAGATTGTGACTCTTATTAATTCATTTGAGGAAACCATGTCTCACCATCAATCATATTTGTCCTGTTTCCATTTTCATATCATGTCAACACATTTTGTCAAGTACCATGGATAGGAAAGTAGGATGGGTGGTGTTAATGACTAACTCATTTAGTTCTGTAACTGGGAAGATCTTGAAATCTCTACCACATGGGATCAGTTATTGGAGCTGTTTTTAATAGCCTGTGAGACATGAGGAGGATAATTTAGACTGGGTAACAAGGCTCCCATGCCTCTCATGTTCTACTGCTTTGCCAGTAGTGCTGCACCAAATGCCAACACCCTCAGCCCCATTTAAACATCCCTCTCACACCACCACTCTAAAGGTTGCATGGCCATTTAAAGCATTTGATATTCATTTTATTGGCTGGGAACACAGTAAGGAAAGTAATTGAAAGTTGTGTTACCCTGGCTGTATTCCATCAAAGGAGACCTTGATGTTTTCTACTTAAAGTAACTTGACACTGGGAAAAACACCAAGCAGAATATGTTTTCTTAAATGATACCTTCTTTTGGTTAATAAAATATGTTCCTACATACATACAGTGCCTTCAGAAAGTATTCAGGCCCCTTTTACTTTTTCCATGTTTTGTTAGGTTACAGCCTTATTCTAAAATGTATTAAATCGTTTTCTCCCTCATCAATCTTCACACAATACCCCATAATGACAAAGCAAAAACATGTTTTTAGAAATCTTTGCTAATTTTAAAACATTTAACACTGAAATATGACGTTTACATAAGTATTCAGACCCTTTAATCAGTACTTTGATGAAGAACATTTGGCAGCGATTACAGCCTCCATTCTTGGGTATAACGCTACAAGCTTGGCACACCTGTTTTTGGGGACTTTCTCACATTCTTCTGTGCAGATCCTCTCAAGCTCTGTCAGGTTGGATGGGAAGTGTTGCGGCACAGCTATTTTCACATCTTTCCAGATAATTTTTGATCTGTTCCAGTCCCTGCTGCTAAAAAACATCCCAACAGCATGATGCTGCCACCACCATGCTTCACCGTAGGGATGGTGCAAGGTTTCCTCGAGACGTGACACTTGGCATTCAGGCCAAAGAGTTCAATCTTGTTTTCATCAGACTAGAGAATCTTGTTTTTCATGGTCTGAGATTCTTTAGGTGACTTTTGACAAACTCCAAGCGAGCTGTCATGTGCCTTTTACTGAGGAGTGGCTTCCGTCTGGCCCCTCTACCATAAAGGCCTGATTGGTGGAGTGTTGCAGAGATGGTTGTTCTTCTGGAAGATTATCCTATCTCCACAAAGGAACTCTAGAGCTCTGTCAGAGTGACCATCGGGTTCCTGGTCATCTCCCTAACCAATCCCTTCTCCCTTCTCCTTGTTCAGTTTGTCCGGGCGGCCAGCTCTAGGAAGAATCTTGGTGACTCCAAACTTCTTCCATTTCAGAATGATGGAAGCCACTGCATTCTTGGCAACCTTTAATGCTGTACAAATTTTGTTGTCACGCTTCCCCAGATCTGTGCCTCGACACAATCCTGTCTCGGAGCTCTACGGACAATTCCTTCGACCTCGTGGCCTGGTTTTTGCTCTGACATGCACTGTCAACTGTGGGACCTTGTATAGACAGGTGTGTGCCTTTCCAAATCATGTCCAATAATTTTTATTTAACACAGAGGGACTCCAATCAAGTTGTAGAAACATCTCAAGCATGATCAATGGAAACATTTCTAAAAACCTGTTTTCGCTTTGTCATTATGGGACATTGTGTGTAGATTGCTGAGGATTTTTTATTTTAATACATTTTAGAATAGGGCTGTAACTTAACAAAATGTGGAAAAAGTCAAGGGGTCTGAGTACTGTTTACAAGAAATCTAGTAAGTCTAGTCTTGTCTTACAGACAGAATGTACATATTTGTTTTTATTCATAATTTATGCCTAGAGTATGTTGTTATGGATTCTTACACTGCCAGAAATAGGATAACAAATGCAGACATGATATTCAGCTGACACTGACTGGGGCTTCCAGGGGTTTATGGGGCTGAAGGCACTAGGACTAGTTTCCTGTGATGCCCCAAACATAGGATTGTCTCGTTCAAGCTCGACTTCGCTTCTGGACACAAGTCTCACCTGAGGTAAATCATCAAATTTATAGTAGGCCAAATGTATATACAATAGGGCCAGGACGATACCATTTTTCGACAATTTTCAGACAATTCGCAAGTGGCTGAATCTCACTGGAGAAGTCATCCAAGCAAGGGAAACAGCGCCCCCTTGTCTCTGTATGTGTAGCTCATGTATCTGATGCTGTCTGGAACAAAATACTGTAGTATGACATGTTGTCACCGTAGCATTTGACTGATTGATGCCAGCAAGCATTTGGCCTCCCTTGATATTTTTTAAAAATATATAATTCGCCAAACTGTGGGTTGTCCTGGTGTAGCAAAACGCCCCCCAAGAGAGGCCAGTTTGGATTTGGCTGCACACCAATCAAATCACATCGTAAGAAAAACATCATCATTGTCAGAGAACATGTCTGTTTCTCGTCTGCTTGTATTGATGTCCTGCAGTAGCTAGCTTGCTAAATCGACCCTTTATTAGATTAAGCAGACTGTGTTTGTCTATTGTTGTGGCCATAGATGAAGATCAGATCAGATTTTATGACAAATTTATGCAGAAATCCAGGTATTTCCAAAGAGTTCATATACTTTTTCTTGCCACTGTATATATTTTAAAATGTCACTGGATTCATCTGAAGGTTACCCATACAAATAAATGGAAGAATGGAGGTGGTTTTGTGGCAACAAAAAAAGGGGTTAAATATGTGTCCAAAAATATATTTCCTGGACTTTCTTATATCTCCTAGATATAGGACAGACACTTCAAACCTTAATTCTTATGATTTATTTTTTGACTGTTTTTTTTGCCATTCATGAATGTGTTATTTAATGCGTTTCTATGGTATTTTGTAGTAATTTAATAATATATATATATATATATATATATATATATATATATATATATATATTATTATATATATTATATATAATATATATATATATTTATACTTACAGAGGACCTCAAATGTAAATAAAATTTAAAATCAATTGGCTTTATTATCATTGGTATGACCATCAGTAGTTTGTATACAAAGAGTTTAACAGCTTACATAAGAGCCCCCAACCCTCCTCAATATGGGTAGTTTTGCCATGGATTGTTAATTGTTTTTATTAAAAAATTATTACATTCATAGAAATAGCAATATTGAACTGTTTCAGCATTCTTAGAACTTCTTAGGGCTAGGCCCCTTTTTTCTCAATTTCCGCCTGAATGACATGCCCAAGGTAAACTGTATGTTGCTCAGGTCCTGAAGCCAGAATATGCATATAATTGGTATCATTGGAAAGAAAACACATGGACGTTTGTAGAAATATTAAAATAATGTAGGAGAATATAACACAATAGATATGGTAGGAGAAAATCCAAAGAAAAACCAACCAGAATGTTTTTTGTTGAGCGAGATCATGCTCTTACAATGGAAAGTATAGGGGCATACTGAATTCTAGCTCCCATAGGGTGTCAGCAGTCTATGTTCAAGGTTTCAGGCTTGTAACTTCCAAAACGAATAAGAAATATCAGTTTTAGTAAAGGGACACAGTCTTGGAAATTCATGTTTGGGCGCGCCATGAAGACAAAACGCACCTGCTAAAATCGGTTTCCTATTGAACATACTTCTTTCCATAAGAAATATTATAGCTTGATAACATTTAAGGGTATCTGAGGAGTAAATAGAAACGTATTTTGACTTGTTGAAACAAAGTTTAGGGGTAGATTTTCGGATTTCTTTCTCTACATGTTGAACGAGTGGATTACTCAAATCGATAGCGCAAAGTAAACATACTTTTTGGGATATAAAGAAGAATTTTATCTAACAAAACTATACTACATGTCATAGCTGGGACCCTTTAGATGACAAATCGGAGGATAATTTTCAAGAAGTAAGTGAATATTTCATCGCTATTTGTGAATTTATGAAACCTGTGCCAGTGGAAAAATATTTTGATTTGGGGCACCGTCCTCAAACAATCACATGGCATGCTTTTGCTGTAATAGCTACTGTAAATCGAACAAATCCATAATTATAATTGATTATAAATAGTAAGTCATAAAATGCTATATTATACTTTTCCCCCATTTTATTTACAGTTACAGTTACAGTTAAATTAACAAGCTTTCAACCAATATAAGACACTTGTATGTACCTAAATGTTTAATATCCATCATTTTTATGATTATTTATTTGAATTGCGTGCCCTCCAGCTTCACTGGAAGTTGTCCCGCTAGCAGGACGCCTAGCCCTACGCATGGTAATTTTTACTCCCAATTAACCTATCATTTGACAAATGAGAAAGTACATTTCATCAGTCTTGACGATTTCTGTTTATCTTGGTTTTGCTAGTTAAATCATGGGACATGATTAACCAAAATGCATAGAAAAACCTGACAACCTTGCGGTTACAATGAGAGTAAATTAAGTTACAGGGTTTCAACAGCAATAGAAGCCACTATGTTTGTCATTTTGAATGACCAAGAGCTAATACACAATCACATTATTGTCAAAAGTTGTCAACACTGTCATTCACTTCTAAGCTTTACCCCAAGATTTATATCTAATTGTGATGGATCTCAACATCTGGACAACTGGATTCACTCTTTCCCCTCCTGCTCATGCTTGATCTGAATGGGGATGACCATGTCACTGGGGAGGATGGTGGTAACTGAGCCTGGTAGAAGTGCTTCTACTAAGAGAACCCCTTCACCAGACAGAGATGAGCTGATGTGCTGCAAGTCCACACCAGGGGGCAGCCTTCAACAAACAAACAACAACAATTTGCTTACAACACAGACAGGCTACAATATGTTTACTGTGGTTCAAATGGCTGCATGTCATCTGTTTTAACAAATGTAATTAAACCGTGGGAAATGATTTAACGTCTCCTATAACAATCAACACAAAGACTTTCAATTGCACACATTATTTATTCAGTTCTTAGTTTCATTACCGGGAGATGTCTTTGCCATAACATTGTGAGAGACCTTGTTTCCTATTCAACCATTACAACTTACTTGTTTTTCCTTATAAAGCACCTTGAGACTGATCCATGTTCATCTTCCCTTTCATCATGTTGACCTTAAAATATGAGTTGAGAAAAATTATTGAAGTAATGGAATTTGGAGCATGTGGACATCTTAACATTTCAACAGTAAATTGTCAAAGATATTTAACAATGGATGTTCCAAAAACCATATTCCATTTTCTTTTTTTAACCAGAGAAATAATGTTCCTACCTGCAATCTCCAGGAAGCCCCCCTTGGTTTTGATTGATATCTCCTCTGGTGAGAAGTGATTAACATCCAGGGTGATCCTCCATCTGCCCTGTTCCATCCTGATCTCTGACACTCCTCCAGACAGTTGCCTCTGAAGCCTGGCTGAATTCTGGGGTGCCACTGCAGCAGGAAGAACAGTGCTGAGGCTGAAGAGGGGATAGTGTGTGTACCCTGGCCAGGAGGATGATGCCAATGTATTCCTAGCCCAATCTATCCAGCTCACATCGCCTGGATCCAGGAAAGGAGGGAGGCCAGAGTCCTTCTCCATGATCATGTGGCTAGGCTGTGTCCACTCACGGAAAGGATCCCAATTTACATCTCAGCGGAAAAGAGGACGGGGTAATACCTTGTTGTGGTCAGCCATGACTTCTGAATCACCTTCTGAGAGTGGTACTGGGGGGTGGAGCCTGTCTCCTCTCTTAGTTTCCCCTTGGCTAGCTAATGTTATTCAATCTCTATCTAATTACAATGGCTTAATGACTGGTTTATCCGGTTTAATGACTTAGACTCGCCATACAAAAGAGCAGCTATATTTTCCCCCAAAGAGTTCAGGAAGGCTGCCTCATAGTGGGATGGATTGCCCTGGACAAATCAGCATCACTCACAACATTTATATACCCAGCTGATCCATTCTAGCACCTATCAAGCAGTAAGTGTTATCCATGGGATGAGTTGATAGGCATGGCTGGAACAGTGGTGCTGCTCCTCTGTTGCCCTGGGACCTGCAGAGGATAACTCAAATTGTATTTATAGCGCAAACGGCAAGTAGTTGGTGGATGAATCCGGCAACAGCAACGATGGGGTTTATTCAATGATTGGCCTCTGCAGTCTTGTCATATACTGGTGCTCTTTGTCCTCTCCATAGTAATCTTATCGCTCTGCCATGTGCAGGGACAGCATGTACATTCACCACAGAAACTGCTAAGCTACCCCTGAGCTACAGTATAAACAGGGGGAGGGGGGTCACAGCCTCAAACTCCAAAACATGACCTTTCTGTTTGCACCACTGTTGGAGCTTTGGTATCCTCAGATACCTAATATGTTCAGAAGGTTATTTTGCAGTGACTTCCACTTCTATGTACATCTATGGGCATGTAACATTCACTCACATGTTGACCCTGTGGCTCCCACATCTGAGGGAGTGATGGAGTTCTAATAGACAGACTGACACTAGAGAGGAGAATTTTTATATGACGAGCCTGTAGGTCTGTCCTCTGGGTTTCCCTGCTTCAATGAATCGAATAAGCCTGCGCCAGTGTATCAGATGATCTAACATAATGTCAGCACCTCAAGCCCTCTCCATTCATTATGCTCAACTCCAGTCTCTTGGGTGAAGTTCTACTTGTTTATGTTTCTCTCCCACGTAATCGATAACTCAATGTTATTTAACTAGGCAAGTCAGTGAAGAACAAATTATTTTTTACAATGACGGCCCACCCTGGCCAAACCCTCCCCTAACGTGGAACAATTGTGTGACGCCCTATGGGACTCCCGATCGGTTGTGATACAGCCCAGGATCAAACCCGGGTCTGTAGTAACACCTCTAGCACTGCGATGCAGTGCCTTAGACCACTGCGCCACTCGGCCCCCTAAACTCCATTTTACATTTTAGTCATTTAGCAGATGCTCTTATCCAGAACGACTGACAGGAGCAATTAGGGTTAAGTGCCTTGCTCAAGTGTACATCGGCCAATTTTTTTCACCTAGTCGGCTTAGGGACTCAAACCAGTGACCTGTCGGTTACATAAATAAAACATCTGTCATAAATAATTCAAACAATGAACCTCACACCTGACTCAATCAGTACCGTGAGTGTGCAGTGATACCATTTATTAGTATGGTAGTGGAAGAGATATCATGAATTTCATTGCTGATATTATTACATGCCATACATTCATATTTTGCATTACAGAGTTAGAAGTGTGGATATATGCATGCCATTAGGTACAGTACTGTTTTAAATCAACAGGTATTGTGTTTTGCCATATAACCAGATACATTATGGTGCAATTAACTCTACTTTCACTATCAGCAGTAGAACAAATGTTTATGTTTGCAACTCTAACCTTGAGACAAATCTGAGTCCTTTATGCAAAAGTGGGTTACATACAAACATTTATGGAGTGTGTCTATTGAAGAATATAGCCTAGTACTGAAGTTTACTGAAAGGCTTTCTGTGAGATAGTCGAGGCTTTCTGTGATGCAGTCATTCTCTGTGCTGGTATTCTTAAACCAACTGTTCTATGGATCCTGTAGAATGTCCATTAGAAAACCACCCTGATCTGATCTTGACCATCATCTGACACAGCAGATGCTGCAGTTTCTCTGAACAGAAAAATAAGAAGACATGTTAAACTGCTGTAGCATTGAGCTCACAACCTTGAAGGTACATGTATAGTGTAAAAGGTGTATTTTTCTGAGGAAGTGTGTAAACAAAAATGTAAGGCACTGAAGATCACTATACCCTACCTTTTATGTTGTCTGCTGTTGATTATGAGTGTTACTATCATTAGGATTAATGCTAGTGCTCCAATAACTGAACCAACCACAATTCCCCTGAGATTATCTGCAAAACAAAGAGCATATACTGTAGTTTAAGTGTGGCTTTAGAGGGAAAGATAAATCATTTTGTTGTGAGGGCTTTGAAATGCTTCCCTTTTCGATAAAGGAGGAGCGATTATCAGCTTGTCCACAGTCAAAAAGGAGAATGCAAACCTTTGATTTTCAGATACTCAATTTCATACCTATGTTATTCATGATGACGCACAGTAAATAATAGTATAGTGACTACAGCATCCTTCAGTATCATAACAGTACTTTAGCTACCCTATGCTATGGATATTTAAAGAATTGTGTCAATTATACTGTATGTGATGATTCAAACTCAGTCTGGTCTCATTGCCATAGCAATATGCTCCCATATCTGTCCCTGCCAACTCATGTCAACGGTATTAGTGGAGGGGTTGTAAAAGGGGCTTAAACAAAGCACATGAATCGGTGGTGAAGTTATGATTTTTTTTAATAATTTGGGGAAATCAAAAGAAGACAGGACACGCCGTACATAAAAAGCAACTGATTTCAAACATTAAGCATGGTAAAGTTGATGTGACCTCACTGGCAATACACCCATGATATTGATCCTCAGCCAATATTGATTTCATGTTGTTGATAATGTGATAATTGTGATAATTTGTTACCAGAATTATAGAGCATTTTGCTGTTGATTTTAGTGATCATTTTTACCAGAATTATAGGGCATTTTGCTGTTGATTTCAGTGATGATAAATACATTTTTACATTTACATTTTTGTCATTTAGCAGACACTCTTATTCAGAGCGACTTCCAGTAGTGAGTGCATACTGTGGCGTACAGCAGGTCAACCACCAGGGGGAGACTTGTCGAGGCCTGGTGACAGACGGAGTATAGATCACGAGGCGATGGCTCCATCTGCTGGACGTGCCGGGTCGGCGGGCTCTCCTGCCAGGACTAATTGGGGCTGATTGGGGATTGGTGAGTAATCAAGGGCTGATTGCTCACCAGCTGTACAAGTCCCATAAAGCTGCCAGAAGGGCAGCACACTGGGGAGAGACTGGAGGAGGAACGGACTCCTGTATAGTTGGGGGCGGTAACAGGATAGGGTTCTTTTTTAAAATTTGTATTATTTTATTTTTTTTTTAGATCACCACAGGATACAGCTAGACCCGGAGCCCAGAAGATGGTATCCCGGAGAGGGTCTCTTGGGGGAGACCTATTCTTTTGGACTATTATTTTAATAAATAGCTTTGAAACTGAGCTAATCCTACTCTGTCCGTGTCTGATCTGTGTAAATGTTTTGACCCAAACCCCCTGGTCTGCCACAATACATTTTCATACTGGTATTTCCTACATACCAGGAGCATATATCATGTTGCTGTTGATTTCAGCAATGATTCATACCAGTAGCATAGAATTTTGCTGTTGATTTCAGCTATGGTCCATACCAGCCACGCAGGTCGTGGTTTCACCAGACCATTGACCAGTCCCCAGGCATGTGTGCTCCTCTGACCCCCAGAGGACATAGCCAGAGTCACAGGACAGCTTCACCACAGCTCCCTGTAAATATCTGGTCCCCTCCTTCTTTCCATTTGTGGGTGGAGAAAGCCAGCCACAGGACACCACTGTAGAGAATGAGATAAGATGGGCTTAATTTACCGCTATATTAATTCTATGACTAACGGTGCAAATGTGCTTATGTTCATTGTTTGTTATTTTGTTATACAGTAGGTTACCTACCTGGCTCTAGATCCTCCACTACAGACCTGTGGCTCTGAAAAGATACCCTGGTGGCGTTGCCCATCTCCAGACTACGAGCCATCAGCGTATCATACCTACAATGCAAATATGATAAGATATTTCAAGCAATAAACAGAAGAGAACATTATGTACTGTGTAGTGTACTGTGTGTGATAACAGAAGATGGCAGATGTCTGGCTAGATTCCTCTGATCCATGCTTGTCGTACCTACAGTACAGAGAGCCCTCTCCAGAGCACAGCTCAGAGGCTTGGCTGCCGAGAGGATCATTTGGATCCTCAGGGATGGAAAACACTGGACGGAAACTGGCGTCGTGTTTTGGAGCATGGAGATATGAGTTCAACAAGTGTTCCGAATCGTACGTGAAGAGCGTGGACTCGTTCAATATAGCCCCTGGAAAAATTTAAGTAAAAGCATATTTTTACTGAGTAAAAAATGTATTGACTGCATTTGTTGTGCACATGACAACTGTGTGCAATTGCATTATGAGTACACTGAACCTTAGTTAGTGATTAACAATATCTCTGTAATCTGTCTGGAGAACATGTATGATATTAATTAGATGCAGACTTTGTATTTACTCACAGCTTGCCCCGAAATTAAACAGCCCCTCTGCATTGCCTTGATCAGACTCAGTCTGACCATCACTGGTAACCAGGTCATCTTTGGGATCACCGTTCATCTTTCCTAACAGTCCACGGGTAAAATCCTTAAACACCTCTGGTAGAAGCACTGTGGTTGTCATGGTTCCCCCTCTCAGTCTCAGTTCCACTCCAGCTCCAGAGGGGAACATGACAGTCACATTTGTAGGGTTGGGCGAAAATACAAACACACCTGGAAAATAAGTATGTTAGATCCATATCTTAGAACTGCACATTTTTCTTATCTTATCTGGTTGACATTTTAGAAAATAGAATCTCCATTCTAGATTCTACATCCACATTTACAGCTCAGTGCAGACTTGGTGAATACTGATGTCAAACATTTGAACTTGAAATTAAAGTTGAATCATTCTCTTTATGCAGGGAAGCTAGGACTTTAAAGCAGTTGTAAATATGTGTTAGTAATTTCACAAGGGCACAGACAGCCCTTATATCTCTTCATCAGTGAGCCAGCTCATCCTTATCTCTGCTGCATTATCTCTCCACTGCATTGATTATTTTATGAAAACAATAGCTCTTCCATGAATCCAAAGGTCAATTAAAAAAGCCCAAGGTCTCACCCTTCAGATCCATCCAGCTCTGCTCAGAGAAGGAGAGGGAGGTTTGGTTCTGCAGCACCTGTAGGTGGTCTTGAGGGTTTCCGAGTCGCACCTCAATGATGTCAGAGGTCCCCTCTCTCATGGCAACCGCTGACAGCTTTGTTGCTTTCACCATGCTGCCTGTGAAATTAATGTTTATGAATAATAATCAATGTAAAAATAATTTCTTGATAATGAATTTCTTGTCTCTTTCATTCTAACTATAGGTTTTCTTAAAAACTCACCATTTGTCAGTATTACCGGCTCTGTTCTGCCCTGTATTGTCAGTTCCTTGCTTTCTGAGACTATAATGGTGTATTCCCCCTTTCCATTGAAGGAGTAACTGACGCCATCAAATGTTATGAAGTGGGGGTCTCCAAACACCACACCTAGTGATAAAAAATGCAATACCATTATTATAAATTATTCTAAGATGACATTGAAACGATAGTAAATAACAGAAAAAAATATCTACATTTTAGACACTGTATAATATTATGTTCAGACAGCTGTAATGTCGTGAATCAGACAGTCATACTATAGACCAGAGCCATTTTCTCACCTGCTTTTGGTACTTGGTAGGTCCTGCAGTCACTGGAGGGTCTGCGTTTGAAGTAGTAGTGACAGTTGTCAGACCACAGGCAGCAGTAGTAGAAGCTGAGGACGTCGTAGAGCCAGTGGGAGAACCCAGGGACTCTGGGGGGCTTTACAAATGGGGGTGAGCCCCAGTCATGGGCTCTGTCTGGGGTACTCCCGCCAATGGAGTCATCTGTCAAAACCTGGGCCCCCGTGTGGTCATAGCAACACTGCTGTCCTGCTGCAAACTTGGGGCTGTCAACAGTGAATATGAAACACAGGATACAAATAGGCCTTGAGGACTCTTAATGACTGACAAATCATTAGATTGTTATGGGACTTACCTGGCTTGTATGGCCCGCACACAGTGCACACTTCCTGGGTGGTAGGTACACACACTCCCCTTCTCCATATCACAGCCATAATCTGTCTGTGGGTGAAAGGAAAAGCATCAATTAAAATGCACAAAGCAAACTGTATCATACTCCTTTATTTTACTGGTATCTATCATACATGTAAAGCAATACTGTATGTATGCTATGCCTGCACTGTTGGGAGCACAAACATATTAGCCTTTACTGATCAAGGTACAGGTGTAGGATCTTAATTTGTGCCAGTTTACAGCAGGAAAATAATCCTGCAGCAACAGGAAATGTGAATTATGTGGATTGTGATTAATGGACATATTTATAGAGGTTGATACATTCAGCCGATGTGGGTAAGACCTTTAAACAGGTCAACATTGACAAGGCCGCAGAGCCTGACGGATTACCGGGATTTGTACTCTGAGCATGCGCTACCCAACTGGCAAGTGTCTTCACTGACATTTTCAACCTCTCCCTGTCTGAGTCTGTAATACAAACATGCTTCAAGCAAACCATCATAGTCCCTGTGCCCAAGAACACCAAGGTAAAATGCTTAAATGACTACTGACCCGTAGCACTCACGTCTGTAGCCATAAAATGCTTTGAAAGATTGGTCATGGCTCACATCAACATCATTATCCCAAAAACCATAGACCCACCCTCATTTGCATACTGCACCAACAGACCCACAGATGATGCAATCTCTATTGCACTCCACACTGCCCTTTCACACCTGGACAAAAGGAACACCTATGTGAGAATGCTATTCATTGACTACGCTGATCCCCAACACGGGCGAGTGCTCAGTCCCCTCCTGTACTCCCTGTTCACTCATGACTGCACGACCAGGGACGACTCATCAAATCAAATTTTATCAGTCATATGCGCCGAATACCACAGGTGTAGACCTTACAGTGAAATGCTTACTTATGATCCCCTAACCAACAATGCAGTGTCAAAAAATAGGGATAAGAATAAGAGATAAAAGTAACAAGTAATTAAAGAGCGGCAGTAAAAAATAACAATATATACAGAGGGGTGCCGGTACAGAGTCAATGTGCGGGGCACCGGTTAGTTGAGGTAGTATGTACATGTAGGTAGAGTTAATATTAAAGTGACTATGCATAGATGACAACAGAGAGTGGCAGGGGTGTGGAGAGGGGAGGGGGGCAATGCAAATAGTCTGGGTAGCCATTTGACTAGATGTTCAGGAGTCTTATGGCATGGGGGTAGAAGCTGTTTAGAAGCCTCTTGGACCTAGACTTGGCGCTCCGGTACCGCTTGCCATGTGGTAGC
Source organism: Oncorhynchus clarkii lewisi (assembly GCF_045791955.1). Taxonomy (NCBI): domain Eukaryota; kingdom Metazoa; phylum Chordata; class Actinopteri; order Salmoniformes; family Salmonidae; genus Oncorhynchus; species Oncorhynchus clarkii. Next base: position 22,617,585 of record NC_092158.1, read on the forward strand.
AGAGATAACAGTCTATGACTGGGTGGTGGAGTCTTTGACAATTATTAGGGCCTTCCTCTGACACCGCCTGGTATAGAGGTCCTGGATGGCAGGAAGCTTGGCCCCAGTGATGTACTGGGCCGTTCACACTACCCTTTGTAGTGCCTTGCGGTCAGAGGCCGAGCAGTTGCCATACCAGGCAGTTATGCAACCATGCTTTCGATGGTGCAGCTGTAGAACCTTTTGAGGATCTGAGGACCCATGCCAAATCTTTTCAGTCTCCTGAGGGGGAATAGGTTTTGTCGTGCCCCCTTCACGACTGTCATGGTGTGCTTGGACCAAGTTTGTTTGTTGGTGATGTGGACACCAAGAATCTTGAAGCTCTCAACCTGCTCCACTGCAGCCCCGTTGATGAGAATGGGGGCGTGCTCGGTCCTCTTTTACCTGTAGTTGACCAGTAGACTTTTTGCATTGCCCCCCCACCATCTTCTATGCTGCTGCTACTCTCTTTTATTATCTATGCATAGTCACTTTAATAACTCTACCTACATGTACATATTACCTCAATCACCTAGACACCGGTGCCCCCGCACATTGACTCTGTACCGGTACCCCCTGCATATAGCCCCGTTATTGTTATTTACTGAAGCTCTTTTAATTATTTGTTATTATTTTCTTACTTTTTTGGGGGGTTGTATTTTCTTAAAACTGCACTGTTGGTTAAGGTCTTGTAAGTAAGTATTTCACTGTTATATTCGGTGCATGTGACAAGTACAATTTGATTTGATTTGAAACTTCAGAAGCATTTTTAAACCTCAAATACGTGGACAGTTCTCCTGCAACATGGTGATCAAATTAAGATCCTACATCTATACCATAGTTTACTGCTTTGACTTACATGAAACCTCCCAGTGTCTGCTCTAGCCTGAGCCAGTGTGCATGGACAGTCAATAATTTCAGAGAGGAAGTCTGGCAGTGTCTCCTCCAGCTGGTCCCAGGCTTTACACTTATCCAGTGCCCAGACGGCTGAGTCCTGCCTGAACTTGTCCTCCAGATGCCAGGCTAGAGCATGGTCCTCTGTCCACACTGCCTGGACATTCCTATAGGACATTCATATCACGGTGACAATTTATCTGTATGACTATGTCTGCATACACTGATGGAGCCTACTCAACTTATTTGCTCAACTTTATGTTGAACAATAACTTTATTTTCTTCATTTTCAGCCAACATGTATGTGGTTGATGACTAGGTAGCTAACACAGTTACAACAACATGTATGTGGTTGATGACTAGGTAGCTAACACAGTTACAACAACATGTATGTGGTTTATGACTAGGTAGCTAACGCAGTTACAACAACATGTATGTGGTTTATGACTAGGTAGCTAACGCAGTTACAACAACATGTACACCTCCGTTCAAAAGTTTGGGTTCACTTAGAAATGTCCTTGTTTTTGAAAGAAAAGCACATTTTTTGTCCATTAAAATAACATCAAATATGGCCTCCAGTGGTTAAGGGCTCTGTACTGCAGTGCCAGCTGTGCCACCAGAGACTCTGGGTTCGCGCCCAGGCTCTGTCGTAACCGACCGCGACCGGGAGGTCCGTGGGGCGATGCACAATTGGCCTAGCGTCATCCTGGTTAAGGAGGGTTTGGCCGGCAGGGAAATCCTTGTCTCATCGCTAACCAAGGTTGCCAGCTGCCAGCTGGCTTCCGGGTCGGATGGCGCTGTGTTAAGAAGCAGTGCGGCTTGGTTGGGTTGTGTATCGGAGGACGCATGACTTTCAACCTTCGTCTTTCCCGAGCCCGTACGGGAGTTGTGGCGATGAGACAAGATAGTAGCTACAAAACAATTGGATACCACAAAATTGGGGAGAAAAAGGGGTAACAAAAAATATTATAATAAAATAAATAACATCAAATTAATCGGAAATACAGTGTAGACATTGTTAATATTGTAAATGACTCTTGTAGCTGGAAATGGCACATTTGTAATGGAATATCTACATAGGCGTACAGAGGCCCATTATCAGCAACCATCACTCCTGTGGTCCAATGGCACGTTGTGTTAGCTAATCCAAGTTTATAATTTTAAAAAGCTAATTGATCATTAGAAAACTATTTTGCAATTATGTTAACACAGCTGAAAACTGTTGTCCTGATTAAAGAAGCAATAAAACGGTCCTTCTTTAGACTAGTAGAGTATCTGGAGCATCAGCATTTGTGGGTTCGATTACAGGCTCAAAATGGCCAGAAACAAAGCACTTTCTTCTGAAACTCGTCAGTCTATTTTTGTTCCGAGAAATTAAAGCTATACCATGTGAGAATTTGCCAAGAAACTGAAGATCTCGTACAGCTCTGTGTACTACTCCCTAAACAGAACAGAGCAAACTGGCTCGAAGCAGAATAGAAAGAGGAGTGTGAGCCCCGGTGCACAACTGAGCAAGAGGACAAGTACATTAGAGTGTCTAGTTTGAGAAACAGACGCCTCACAAGTCCTCAACTGGCAGCTTCATTAAATAGTACCCGCAAAACACCAGTCTCAACATCAACGTCAAATTGGCCAGTCTGTGATATGGCTTTTTCTTTGCAACTCTGCCTAGAAGGCCAGCATTCCGAAGTCGCCTCTTCACTGTTAACGTTGAGACTGGTGCTCTGCGGATACTATTTAATGAACCTACCAGTTGAGGACTTGTGAGGAGTCTGTTTCTCAAACTAGACGCTCTAATGTACTTGTCCTCTTGCTCAGTTGTGCACCGGGGTTGAGGTAATGGGAGCAGTCACCTGCCCAAAACCCCGGATAAACCTCCGGTAGTAATTGGCAAACCCTAAAAACCGCTGCACCTCTTTTACCGTTGTCGGAGTCGGCCAATTACGCACGGCCGCAATGCGGTCACACTCCATCACCACCCCAGATGTGGAAATGCGATACCCCAGGAAAGAGACGGCTTGTTTGGAGAACACTCATTTCTCGGCCTTGACGTACAGGTCATGCTCCAACAGTCGCCCAAGTACCATGCACACCAGAGACACATGCGCAGCGCTTGTGGCGGAATACATCAGAATGTCATCGATATAAACCACTACACCCTGCCCGTGCAGGTCCCTGAGAATCTTGTCTAAAAAGGATTGGAAGACGGCTGGAGCATTTTTCAACCCATACGGCATGACGAGGTACTCATAATGGCCAGATGTGGTACTAAACGCGGTTTTCCACTCATCTCCCTCCCAGATACGCACCAAGTTATACGAGCTCCTGAGATCCAGTTTTGTGAAGAAGCGTGCTCCGTGAAATGACTCCACCGTCGTGGCGATGAGAGGTAGCGGGTAACTGAACCCCACTGTGATGGAATTTAGACCTCTATAGTCAATGCACGGACGCAGACCTCCCTCCTTCACAAAAAAATAAACTTGAGGAGGCGTGGAGGGCCGAATGTACCCCTGTCCCAGAGATTCGGTGACATATGTCTTCATAGCCACCGTCTCCTCCTGTGACAGGGGATACACGTGACTCCTGGGAAGTGTGACGTTTACCTGGAGGTTTATCGCACAATCCTCTCGTCGATGAGGTGGTAATTGGGTCGCACTCTTTTTACAGAAAGCGATAGCCAAATTGGCATAATTGGGACTGTGCACGGTGGAGACTTGGTCCGGACTCTCCACGTCGTTGCACCGATGGAAACTCCCACACACCTACCTGAGCACACCTCTGACCACACCTTTAGAGCCCCCTGTTTCCTACAAAATTTGGGGATTGTGATAAGCTAACCAGGGAATTCCCAGCACCACTGGAAACGCAGGAGAATCAATGAGGAAGAGACTAATCCGCTCCACATGACCCCCCTGCGTCACCATGTCCAGTGGAACGCTGGCCTCCTTGACCAGCGCTGACCCTAATGGTCGACTATCTAGGGCGTGCACGGGGAAGGGTTGGTCCATCTGAACCAAGGGAATCCCTCATTTAAAACGTATTATGGGCTGAGATCCCGTTAACGGGATTGATATGACAACAGCCAGTGAAAGTGCAGGGCGCAAAATTCAAAACAGAAATCTCATAATTAAAATTCCTCAAACATCTTATACCATTTTAAAGGTATTCTTGTTGTTAATCGCACGACCGTGTCCGATTTCAAATAGGCTTTACAGCAAAAGCACCACAAACGATTATGTTAGGTCAGAGCCAAGTCACAGAAAAACACAGACATTTTTCCAGCCAAAGAGTGGAGTCACAAAAATCAGAAATAGAGAGAGAATTAATCACTAACCTTTGATGATCTTCATCAGATGACACTCATAGGACTTCATGTTACACAATACATGTATGTTTTGTTTGATAAAGTTCATATTTATATAAGAAAAATCTCAGTATACATTGGCGTGTTATGTTCAGTAGTGAGCCACATCAATTTACAGAAATACTCATTATAAATGTTGATGAAAATACAAGTGCTATACATGGAACTTTAGATACACTTCTCCTTAATGCAACCGCTGTGTCAGATTTCAAAAAAGCTTTACGGAAAAAGCAAACCATGCAATAATCTGAGTACGTCACTCAGAGACCCAACAAGCCAAAAATATATCCGCCATATTGTGCAGTCAACAGAAGTCAGAAATAACATAAATATTCACTTACCTTTGATGATCTTCATCAGAATGCACTCCCAGTTCTACAATAAATGTTTGATTTGTTAGATAATGTCTATAATATATGTACAAATAGCTACTTTTGTTAGCTCATTTGTAAACAAATCCAAAGTCACGAAGCTCGTTCACTAGGAGCAGACGAAATGTCAAAAAGTTCCGTTATAGTCCGTAGAAACCTGTCAAACGATGTATAGAATCAATCTTTAGGATGTTTTTGTAACATAAATCTTCAATAATGTTCCAACTGGAGAATTCCTTTGTCTGTAGAAAAGCAATGGAGTGCGAGCTACCTCTCATGTGAATGCGCGTGACCAGCTCGTGGCAATCTGCCAGACCACTGACTCAAAGAGCCCTTATTAGCCCCTCCTTTACAGTAGAAGCCTCAAACAAGTTTCTAAAGACGGTTGACATCTAGTGGAAGCCTTAGGAAGTACAACATGACCAATATCCCACTGTATCTTCAATAGGGAATGAGTTGAAAATCGACCAACCTCAGATTTCCCAGTTACTGGTTGGATTTTTTCTCAGGTTTTTGCCTGCCATATGAGTTCTGTTATACTCAGACATCATTAAAACAGTGTTAAAAACTTCAGAGTGTTTTCTATCCAAATATACTAATAATATGCATATATTAGCAACTGGGACTGAGGAGCAGGCAGTTTACTCTGGGCACCTTATTCATCCAAGCTACTCAATACTGCCCCCAGCCATAAGAAGTTAAGCGCGAACCCGCGGTCCATAAAATTCCCCGCTGCGCCTGAATCTACTAGCGCCTTATGATGGGAATGGGGGGAAAACTAAGGAAAATAAATCAACACATACATATGACCAGGGAGCTCTGGGTGAGCCTGGTGCTGATTCATCTGGGGTGCCCGAGCAGTGCTCTGCCTGCCCTCTCGACTCCCAGACGAGCTCCTCCAGCACCGGTAGGCAGTGTGCCCTCTCCGACCACAACTGGTGCAGGAGGAGGCTCCTCTTCCGGTCGCCCTAGCTGCAGCACCCCCTAACTCCATTGGTGTCGGAGTGGGAGTGCTGGGGGATGGAACGGACAGAACCCGATCTGGACTTCCGCGAGCAGCCAGCAAGTTGTCCAGTGAGGGTGGTGTCTCGACAAGCTAGCTCCCTGCGGACATCCTCCCGCAGGCTGCACCTATAGTGGTCCATCAGGGCCCTGTCATTCCACCCCGCACCGGCGGCCAGGGTCCGAAACTCCAGCGCGAAGTCGCTCCTCGTCGCCTGCCTCAGATGAAACAGACGTTCACCCGCCGCTCGGCCCTCCGGTGGGTGGTCGAACACAGCTCGGAAGCGGTGGGTGAACTCTGGGTAATGATCCCTCGCCAAGTCTGGACCCTCCCAGACCGCATTGGCCCACTCCAGGGCTTTGCCCGACAGGCAGGAGACGAGGACGTTGACACTCTCTCCTCCCGAAGGAGTCAGGTGAACGGTTGCCAGGTAAAGCTCCAGCTGGAGCAGGAACCCCTTGCACCCGGGAGCTGTCACATCGTACTCCCTCGGGAGCGCGAGCCGAATCCTGCTGGGTCCGGATGCCGCAGGAGAAGGTGGTGGTGCAGGCTGGAGAGTTGCTGAAGACGGGGTAGGGAGGCCGCTCCTCTCACATCTCTCCATTCTCGCCATCACTTGATCCATAGCCGTCCACAGACGGTGTAAAACGGAGGTATGCTGGAGGACACTCTCCTCCATGGACGGGGAGGGCGCGTCCGCTCCTGCTGACTCCATGATTTTTCGGTGCGGGATTCTTTCAATATCTCCCTAGGAGAAGTGGGTGTGGAGTCAGGTGCAGGAGAGCAAGAATTCCAAGAAGGGCGTTTTATTACTGTCCACCAACAAAACAGGTACAGGACCACAAAAGCAGCCCCTAGAAAACAGGAACGCAGTCTAGTCGAAAATGGAGGAACAAAGTCTTCTGACTAAACTAACTTGTGGGAAAAACAGTCAAGTGAAATTAACCTGCTTAACAGGGAAAAACGCAACCCAAGCCAACGACAGTAACACAAACAATCCTGCACAAAACCTAGCGGGTAGGGCGAGATTAAATACCCCACTGATTAGCCTAAACTAGACACAGGTGAACACAAGACAGACAAAATCAAAAGAAAAAGAAAAGGGATCGGTGGCAGCTACTAGGCCGGCGACGATGACCGCCGAGCGTTGCCCGAACTGGGAGAGGAGCCACCTTCAGTGGAAGTCGTGACACTTATACTTGAGTCATTTTCTATTAAGGTATCTTTACTTTTAGTAGGACAATTGGGTACTTTTTCCACCACTGGTAGGTTGTGCTGCAAAAAATGCTGTATGCTATTTTTGTTATCAGTTTAAATGTGAGTGTGTCGAGTCTTTTGCCGTACCATGTTCCATCTGGGTGAGTACTGGGGCTGATGCGTAGACAGCCGACCTCCCAGTCTGAGAAGGGCTTCCCTGCTGTCTTGGGCACAAATCTGAAGGCACCACTGTTAGGCTGGTCCCTCCCAAGAGAGTACAGGTACTCCCATTTACCCTGCCAGGACTCTGAGTAGGGATCCCCTATGACATGAAACATCCATGAGTATCCTTGGAATGCCATAAATCCTGAAATGTCTATATCCCTAACTGTAACATTTTTTGACAAGATAGAACTGCCAAAGGGGGCAGAGTTGCAATCTACTGCAGATATAGCCTGCAGAGTTCTGTCATACTATCTACGTCTGTGCCCAAATAATTCGAGCTTCTGCTTTTAAAAATCCACCTTTCCAGAAACAAGTCTCTCAGCATTGCCGCTTGTTATAGACCCCCCTCGGACCCCAGTTGTGCCCTGGACGCCATATGTGAATTGATCGTCGCCCCATCTATCTTCAGAGTTCTTACTGTTAGGTGGCCTAAACTGGGACATGCTTAACACCCCGGCCACCCTACGATCTCAGCTAGATGCCCTCAATCTCACACAAATCATTTAAGGAACCTACCAGGTTCAACCCTAAATCCGTAACCATGGGCTATATCATCCTGACCAACCTGCCCTCTAAATACAACTCTGCTGTCTTCAACCAGGATCTCAGCGATCACTGCCTCATTGCCTGCGTGCGTACTGGGTCCCGGTCAAAAGGCCACCCCTTATCACTGTCAAACGCTCCCTAAAACACTTCAGCGAGCAGGCCTTTCTAATCGACCTGGACGATATCCTGGAAGGATATTGACCTCATCACGTCAGTAGAGGATGCCTGGTTGCTCTTCAAACATGCTTTCCTCTCCATCTTAAATAAGCAGTCCCGTTTCAAACAAATGTAGAACTAAGAACATAGCCCTTGGTTCACCCCAGACTTGACTGCCCTTGAACAGCACAAAAACATCCTGTGGCGTTCTGCATTAGCATCGAATAGCCCCCGTGATATGCAACTTTTCAGGGAAGTCAGGAACCAATATACTCAGTAGGTTAAGAAAGCTAAGGCTAGCTTTTTCGAACACAAATTTGCTTCCTGTAGCACTAATTCCCAAACTTTTGGGACACTGTAAAGTCCATGGAGAATCAGAGCACATCCTTCCAGCTGCCGACTGCACTGAGGATAGGAAGCACTGTCACCACCAATAAATCTACGATAATCGATAATTTCAAGAAGCATTTTTCCACGGCTGGCCATGCTTTTCACCTGGCTACCCCTACCCTGGCCAACATCTCAGCACCCCTTGCAGTAACTTTTCCCCCCACCCCCCGCTTCTCCTTCACCCGCTTCTCCTTCACTGGATCCCTACAAACCAGCTGGGTTCGACAATCTCAACCCTCTCTTTCTAAAATTATCCGCAGACGTTGTTGTAACCCATATTACTAGCCTATTCAAACTCTCTTTCGTATCGTCTGAGATCCCCAAAGATTGGAAAGCTGCCGCGGTCATCCCCTCTTCAAACGGGGAGACACTCTAGACCCAAACTGTTATAGACCTATATCCATCATGCCCTGCCTTTCTAAAATCTTCAAAAGCCAAGTTAATAAACAGATCACCGACCATTTCAAATCCCACCGCACCTTCTCCACTATGGAATCTGGTTTCTGAGCTGGTCATGGGTGCACCTCAGCCAGGCTCAAGGTCCTAAACAATATCATAACCGCCATCGATAAAAGACAGTACTGTGCAGCCGTCTTCATCAACCTGGCCAAGGCTTTTTTTTTTACTTTGTCAATCACGCATTCTTATCAGCAGACTCAATAGCTTTGGCTTCTCAAATGACTGCCTCGCCTGGTTCACCAACTACTTCTCAGACAGAGTTTAGTGTGTCAAGTCAGAGGGCCTGTTGTCCGGACCTCTGGCAGTCTCTATGGGGGTGCCACAGGGTTCAATTCTTGGGCCGATTCTTTTCTCTGTAAATATCAGTGATGTTGCCCTTGCTGCTAGTGATTCTCTGATCCACCTCTACGCAGACGACACAATTCTGTATACCTCTGGCCCTTCTTTGGACACTGTGCTAACAAACCTCCAAACGAGCTTCAACGCCCTCCAACACTCTTTCCATGGACTACAACTGCTTTTAAATGCTAGTAAAACTAAGTGCATGCTCTTCAACTGATTGCTGCCCGCACCCTCCCACCCGACTAGCATCACTACTCTGGACGGTTCTGACCTAGAATATGTGGACAACTACAAATACCTAGGTGTCTGGTTAAACTGTAAGATTTATTTTTAAGCATCTCCAATCCAAAATTAAATCTAGAATCGGCTTCCTATTTCGCAACAAAGCCTCCTTCACTCATGCCGCCAAACATCCCCTCGTAAAACTGACCATCCTGCCGATCCTTGACTTCAGAGATGTCATTTACAAAATAGCCCCCAACACTCTACTCAGCAAACTGGATGTAGTCTGTCACAGTGCCATCATTTTTATCACCAAAGCCCCATATGCTACCCACCACTGCGATCTGTGTGCTCTCGTTGGCTGGCCCTCACTACATATCCGTCGCCAAACCCACTGGCTCCAGGTCATCTATCAGTCTTTGCTAGGTAAAGCCCCGCCTTATCTCAGCTCGCTGGTCACCATAGCAACACCGACCCGTAGCACATGCTCCAGCAGGTACAGTGCCTTGCGAAAGTATTCGGCCCCCTTGAACTTTGCAACCTTTTGCCACATTTCAGGCTTCAAACATAAAGATATAAAACTGTATTTTTTTGTGAAGAATCAACAACAAGTGGGACACAATCATGAAGTGGAACGACATTTATTGGATATTTCAAACTTTTTTAACAAATCAAAAACTGAAAAATTGGGCGTGCAAAATTATTCAGCCCCTTTACTTTCAGTGCAGCAAACTCTCTCCAGAAGTTCAGTGAGGATCTCTGAATGATCCAATGTTGAGCTAAATGACTAATGATGATAAATACAATCCACCTGTGTGTAATCAAGTCTCCGTATAAATGCACCTGCACTGTGATAGTCTCAGAGGTCCGTTAAAAGCGCAGAGAGCATCATGAAGAACAAGGAACACACCAGGCAGGTCCGAGATACTGTTGTGAAGAAGTTTAAAGCCGGATTTGGATACAAAAAGATTTCCCAAGCTTTAAACATCCCAAGGAGCACTGTGCAAGCGATAATATTGAAATGGAAGGAGTATCAGACCACTGCAAATCTACCAAGACCTGGCCGTCCCTCTAAACTTTCAGCTCACACAAGGAGAAGACTGATCAGAGATGCAGCCAAGAGGCCCATGATCACTCTGGATGAACTGCAGAGATCTACAGCTGAGGTGGGAGACTCTGTCCATAGGACAACATTCAGTCGTATATTGCACAAATCTGGCCTTTATGGAAGAGTGGCAAGAAGAAAGCCATTTCTTAAAGATATCCATAAAAAGTGTAGTTTAAAGTTTGCCACAAGCCACCTGGGAGACACACCAAACATGTGGAAGAAGGTGCTCTGGTCAGATATAACCAAAATTGAACTTTTTGGCAACAATGCTAAATGTTATGTTTGGCGTAAAAGCAACACCCTGAACACACCATCCCCACTGTCAAACATGGTGGTGGCAGCATCATGGCTTGGGCCTGCTTTTCTTCAGCAGGGACAGGGAAGATGGTTAAAATTGATGGGAAGATGGATGGAGCCAAATACAGGACCATTCTGGAAGAAAACCTGATGGAGTCTGTAAAAGACCTGAGACTGGGACGGAGATTTGTCTTCCAACAAGACAATGATCCAAAACATAAAGCAAAATCTACAATGGAATGGTTCAAAAATAAACATATCCAGGTGTTAGAATGGCCAAGTCAAAGTCCAGACCTGAATCCAATCGAGAATCTGTGGAAAGAACTGAAAACTGCTGTTCACAAATGCTCTCCATCCAACCTCACTGAGCTCGAGCTGTTTTGCAAGGTGGAATGGGAAAAAATGTCAGTCTCTCGATGTGCAAAACTGATAGAGACATACCCCAAGCGACTTACAGCTGTAATCGCAGCAAAAGGTGGCGCTACAAAGTATTAACTTAAGGGGGCTGAATAATTTTGCACGCCCAATTTTTCAGTTTTTGATTTGTTAAAAAAGTTTGAAATATCCAATAAATGTCGTTCCACTTCATGATTGTGTCCCACTTGTTGTTGATACTTCACAAAAAAATACAGTTTTATATCTTTATGTTTGAAGCCTGAAATGTGGCAAAAGGTCGCAAAGTTCAAGGGGGCCGAATACTTTCGCAAGGCACTGTATATTGCACTGGTCATCACCAAAGCCAAAACTTTCTTTGGCCACCTTTCCTTCCAGTTCTCTGCTGCCAATGACTGGAACGAATTGCAAAACCTCTGAAGCTGGAGTGTTATATCTCCCTCTCTAACTTTAAGCATCAGCTGTCTGAGCCGCTTACCGATCATTGTACCTGTACACAGGCAATCTGTAAATAGCACACCCGACTGCCTCATCCCCATATTATTACTTACCCTCTTGCTCTTTTGCACCTCAGTATCTCTACTTGCACATCATCATCTGCACATCACTCCAGTATCATTGCTAAATTGTAATTATTTTCACCTCTTGGGCCTATTTATTTCCTACCTCCCTACTCTTCTACATTTGCACACACTGTACATATATTTTTATTTTATTTTGTGTTATTGACTGTACGTTTGTTTATATGTAACTCTGTGTTGTTGTTTTTGTCGCACTGTTTTGCTTTATCTTGGCCAGGTCGCAGTTGTAAATGAGAACCTACCTAAAGGTGAAATGTAAAAAAAATGCACTGACAGCAAATGGTAAGATGTTGGCAGGACTTAGCTGTTACTCACCTTTCTCCATGTATCCCCAGAGCTCTATGTTGACCTTTTCTGCTCTGACCTGTGAGGTGTTCCATGTCATGTCCAACGGGCCTCCAACTTTTGGGGTGCCGTAGTACTGCCACTGGGTTGCGTTGATTATAGTAGCTTTGAAACTGGGATCTAACTTTCCAGGATGGACTGTAGATTAAAAAACACAAACGGAGTATCAATGCATTTTACTGTAAATTGGTAAGAAAGGGGTATTGACATTTTAAATAAGTGTATCTGGTCGGATTTTGTGATAAATAGCTGCCATATATCAGTGCTGCACAGGGTTTCCCTACCTGATAACCAAGCTCCATGTCTGCTGAAGGTTGTACCATTGTCTGTAGAGATCTGAAAAGGAACCAACCCTGTTTCATACAGTAGAGGTGATATGCAGTGGCCTCTGCTGTCTGTGTCCACATAGCCCACCGTTTTGATTTCATCATTGAACCTTCAATTAGAAAGACAGTTTTCAGTAGCTTTAATATGCATATCTACCAGCCATACAATCACAGAACTTAGAATGTAAACTCAGCAATATGTTAGGTAAGTGAAGTGAAATAAGTATTTTGCATCTACCTGCAGATTATTTGGGAGCTCTCATTAAAAGTTGCTTTGAGGACAATAAAGTCAGTTCCACCAAATATTGATCCGGAATATGGAGTGACATCGACACAGTACTCCCCACAGTCCGCACAGCAGTTATCGAGGGATACACAAGTGGCATGGCAAGAACAGGATTCTAATTTGCCACCACATTTTCCTTCACATGACTGTCCTGTAAGAAAAATATAAAATTACATGTGAAATGAGAGTGGAGAAAAATAAAGTGTGGTGTTACAGTATAACACAACCAGTGGTGTAAAGTACTTAAGTAAAAATACTTAAAAGTACTACTTAAGTCATTCTTTGGGGTATCTGTACTTTACTATTTATATTTTTTACTTCACTAGATTCCTTAAGAAAATATTGTACTTTTTACTTCATACATTTTCTTTGACATCCAAAAGTACACTTACATTTTGAATGCTTAGCAGCACAGGAAAATGGTCCAATTCATGCACTTATCAACAGAATATCCTTGGTCATCCCTACTGCCACTGATCTGGTGGACTCACTAGACACACAGGCTTCATTTGTAAATTATGTCTGAATGTTTGAGTGTGCCCCTGGCTATCCTTAAACTTAAAAAATCTAAATAATTGTGCCATCTTGTTTGCTTAATATAAGGAATTTGAATATACTTAAGTATATTTTAGCAATTACATTTACTTTTGATATATTTTAAACCAAATACTCAGACTTTTACTCAAGTAGAATTTTACTGGGTGACTTTTACTTTTACTTGAGTCATTTTCAATTAAGGTATCTTTACTTTTACTCAAGTATGACAATTGGGTACTTTTTTCACCACTGAACACAACTACCAACCAAAAACCTTGAGCTGCAACATATTTTTTCCTTTTCAAGTTGCATGTGGAACCACCATTAATAGATTTAGTATGACAAAGTTTCCACTACCTACCAGATATCCTGCTACTGGAAACAAAACAGATGAAAATCACAGCCAAGTAAGAGGCTCTTCCCATCCTGATGTTTGACTGTTTGTTTACCAACAGCCGGTCCTTGATACTGTACTATGCAATGTACAGAGAGGCTTCCAGCTAGCTGCAATTACTAGATTTTTACCAATATGAGTTACGGGTTGTGCTCAACAGTCCGGTGTCACATAACCTTTCGGTAACTAACATTTACAGGCATCTTTGTTGAGAAATGGTAGCAAAGGTCATTGTGATTACACAGTTCTGCATGCTTGTCCTCAGTTGACTAATTCACTCAACAGTGTTTGTGTATTTTGGACCCTATTTTCACAGTTGAGTAATAAGGCTGTATGTTGGGCGTGGGTGGCTCTACCTGCCATACAGATTAAAAACCTCACAAAAGAAAAAATATCAGCACCTTGAACTGTGAGTGAGCTGATGAAGAATATCATTACAAACTGTGGAGGTTACAATGAATTCCCTTTTTCCATGGTAATGCATTAATTACACACCACAGTGAGAATAATACATTCTTCTATTGGCCTGTGTTAACTCAAGTTATTCACAATTTCTCATTATAAATACGGTTGATTTGTCACGATCGTCGTCAGAGAAATGACCGGACCAAGGTGCAGCGTGGTGAGCGTACATTTTTTTCTTTAAATGTCACCAACAAAACAATAAACCACAAAAAACCAACCGTGCCGCTCCGTGAGACTATACATGCATCAAACTAAGACAACTACCCACAACTAAGGTGGCAAAACAGGCTGCCTAAGTATGATTCCCAATCAGAGACAACGATTGCCAGCTGCCTCTGATTGGGAACCACACTCGGCCAAACACACAGAAATAGAAAACATAGAATGCCCACATCACACCCTGACCTAACCAAATAGAGAAATAAAACGGCTCTCTAAGGTCAGGGCGTGACATGATTCCTAACTTTGGGTGCTGTTAAGCCATCTGTCTCCTGTGTGATTGATTGTGGATATTTAGCACCACCAACACGTTGGGGCATTTTCTTGTACATCTCCCATACTGTACATAATATAAATTTATTATTCAGTAATAGATTGTGTCTTGATCTTTATTTTCTGTCAAATGTATTAATCTCTTTAGCCTGTCATTTTTAGCAGGCAATGGCCAGGGATCTACACATATTTTGTTTTTATAGTTTTCAGAAGCTGTAAGCTTTGATGTATTACTCAATAGGTACAAGGAGATGCTGTTGAAAACCGACTGACCTCCGCTTAAGGTATTCAATTATCCTGTACATGTGTCCAGAGAGTGGTAAACCACCCACCAGACCAATACACTGTAAGACCTCTTTCTCATGAGCCAGTCCCCAGAGGAGGCCAAAACTCCATGCTGAAATCATTGAAGTAAACATACAATTAATGGCATGCCTTGTTTTAAAGCAACAGTGTTAAAAACACTTTAAAGATGATTCACACAGTGAACTCTGTAATTCATGGCACTCCAAACAGTGCATGAAATAATAAAAAAAATTCTGCTGTTTCAAATGATATGATAGTACTGTTACACCAATCATAAATATATTTGATTTTGGTTTGTCAGTTAAAATCTCTTAGAAAAAACAGGTTATGATACAACACTTTTCTAATCAGATTTTGTCTCTCAGCCCCTAGATGTCTGTAGCCTACATTATCCATTATTGATCATAATGGTGCCATGTGGGAGTCAGTTAGTTGCCTTGGTAACCTCTGTAGTTAGCGAGCCCTCTTGAGACTTGGCGGGAGGTACAGTTCTTAGACTCAAAAACCTGACTCTGAATTAAGACACAATGATGATGTGTAATTACCAGTGAATAGCTAATGAACTCCCTTAGAAAAATCTGAGACTTAAAGTTATTTTTGTGTCTTGCTTGGATTAATCACTTTTACACTTTCATTTAGTCTGTTTGAAGAGAAGATGCAAACAGCCAACTTCATAAGTACTACCCTCCACTGCTCTTTTAAAGAAGGGATTCAGAGTACAAAAAGACAAGCTCTGCTCACTTACACAAAGGCAAGAAGGTGCAATTACTCCACACAGCTTTCCAAATGTAGCTGGAAATATGATAATATATTAAATTAGGTTTTGAAGATTTAAACAAGATTTGCATGTGAATGTGTCATTAATTTAATATCTTATTTAGGGGAAATCAACAGAGATCAAGGAGCACAACTAATGTAATCAAATGTTCTACATTCAATTTGTTCCTGCAGCCTTTATCATCAGCTACCTCCACATATTCAGAAATGATGAGATGGCAGCAGTGACAGATAGCCTGCTGTTGGAGATGATGAATTTTACCTATGGGGGAAACTGTTGCCTTCAGCAAGGAAATCTAATTAATACTGATAATCAGTGTTGACGAGTCATTCAGGGCAGAGCCACAACGTTTTTTTTGTTGCCTATTTTGCATGTTAGTTTTACATTAATACGTGTCAATCCAGCATGACTTCCAGCATCCAAAAAAACCTGGAAACTCGAGAACTGGGAAGTCTCAGACTTCAGTGAGTTCAAGACAAGTGGGAACTCGGATAAAACTAGCTCCGACTGGGAAAATACGGAAAATGATTTTGAACAGTCATCCAATTCGGAATTTCAAATTGGGATTTCGCTGTAAATTTCAAAAGTGTGAACAAATAGTTATATTGACTATGTCCGTCCTAGCTCACTCATTAATATATTGATCGAAATTCCAGATTGCTTCTTATCTGCTCGCTGTCCCTTTATGCCATAGTTTGTACATCTCAGCTGTCAGTAGAAACCACATTTGTTTAGGCAAGTCAGCCATATCAGTTATGTTTTTTTTAAAGGCAGTAAATGAGGCTGAATGAACTGTTTTGCTGCCAGACAAGGCTCCGCTGATAGACAGGTGGAGCAGTGGTAAGGTGTTGGGACTACTTTTGGGACTCTGCTGTTGGGACAGCTTTATGTAGGCCCTAACAGTTTGTGGGCACCGTTTGTCATCGATATAGTCCAATTCATGTATAGTTTAGTGTTGTGTAGTGGCTTTACTGGCATGCATCTAAAAAATATATCTCTCAAGAGCATATGGTATGTTGACACTTTTCAGAAATAGAACAGTAAACATAGTCCATCATAGAGTTTGGAGCATCGCTCCATCGGGGTAGTGTATGACATAGCTCTAGTCTAGTGTAAACCCATCTATCTGTCGAGTAGAGGGGAATGGGATGATGCTATCCTAATATCAATCAAGGCCAGGAAATTGCTGTGTCTGTCTTCTGTTGGCACACACAGAAGATGTGATGTTACTGGACTTTGATGGATGACATGATGATTCACAGCTATGGACAGGGTTAAGCAGCATGTTGTTTTTAGTCACTCATTTTACATTTAAGTCATTTAGCAGACACTTATCAAGAGCGACTTACAGGAGCAATTAGCGTTACGTGCCTTGCTTAAGGGCACATCGGCAGATGTTTTGGTCAGCTCGGGGTTTCGAACCAACAACTTTTCTGGTTACTGGCCCAACGCTCTTAACCCCCAGGCTAACTGGAGAAATATCTCAGTGTTCAATATTTCTATACTAGAGGCATTGTACATGTAATTACAAAGTTATTGGCTGTGTTATGTTATGAGTCAGCTTTCCTGCAAGAGGATGATATTAAAGCAAGTCTCTGTGTATGGGATACTTAAGCAATAAGGCACAAGGAGGTGTGGTATATGGCCAATATACCATGGCTAAGGGCTTTTCTTATGTATGTCGCAACGTGGAGTGCCTGGATACAGCCCTTATCCGTGGTATATTTGTCACGACTTCCGCCGAAGTTGGTGCCTCTCCTTGTACGGGCGGCGTTCGGCGGTCGACGTCACCGGCTTTCTAGCCTCCACCGATCTACATCGTTTATGTGATTCTGGATTTTCGTTCTCCTTGTTGGAAGATTATTTTTGAGTAAAGTTACTATTATTACTCATCTCTGTGTCCTGCACCTGACTCCGCCTTACCCACATCACCTAGACTCTGACAATATTGGACATATACCACAAATCCAAAGGTGCCTTATTACTATTATAAACTGGTTACCAACATAATTAGAGCAGTAAAAATACATATTTTGTCATACCCTTGGTATACGGTCTGATATACCACGGTTGTTAGCCAATCAGTATTCAGGGCTCGAACCACCCAGTTTATAATAAACTTTCACCCTCTGGTATTGCACATACTGTGGCATCCTTCTTGACAAAGTTACTGCATTTGCGTTGGCGCAAAAGTAATATCCTTTGACACCGCCCATGTTTAATTGATGATGGGTGCAGTGCACATGAAACAGGAATGGCATTGCATCTCAGTGAAGGTGTGCTGTATTCAACTGAAATGGATGGATTAGTGATTTGAAGGCAACTCCTCCCCTCTGCTCAGCTTTCAACCAAGACCATTTTCCACACTGGAAAACTAACTAAAACATCGAAGTGGATCATGACATCTACAGTTTGATAAAGGGATTGTAATGTTTTAGCTAAGCTACTTTATTGGACGTGCTTATTTTCAAGGAAACATTCATTTTGTTTGATTTCATGCATGGTTGGTTGTTTTTTTAATCTGAAAGAGAAAAAACAATACTGTTGTGCTTTGTGTTCCGTTGCGCTCTAAATTTAGAAGTGCGGTTGTATCCATACACTGTTCCAGACACTTTTGGAATTTTTATTTATTTTTATTATTCAGTCATTCAAAATGTATTAGCAGAGTTACTTATAAAGATGCAAAATCTCATATATATATACACACACACACACACACACACACACAGACAGATTGGGCTCAAGTAGCTGGAGGGGCTTTTAGATGTGGCTCCAGGCTGTGCTGACAGGCTGTGGCCAAGTGGCAGTGTGCCACAGAACTCTGGGTATCAGGTCAGAAATCCTCTCCCCTGTACCCGCTAACACTGCCTGCTGGGCACTGATAAGCCTGCTCCAGCCTCCTAGCTGGTTCACCCAAGCTGTGCCCCATCATCCTACTATGGGCAATGATTCCAGGGTTTGGACATCAATAGATCTCTGTAGGACTTACCTCAGAGGTGAAGCGCTTTCGCAGAGTTATCTCTAACTGCTCCAACAAAACCACTTGTAACATTTATCACTTTTAACATTTAAGATAACATTTATCTTTTGTAGACTTTGGCTGTTTATGTTTCTTACTGAAATATATAGACTTTCTGGAAAAACATGGCACTGCAGAACAACAGGTACTGAGGAGTGTAAAAAGGAACTGTGCTTGCTTTTATCATAGTGTAAAGATATCCACTGCCAGTTCTATTCTGACACCTTGGATAGTGGGGGTCACGGCCGTCCATTATCAACGGCGACCCTAGAGCAGTTAGGGTTAAGTCCCTTGCTCAAGGGGACATTAGCAAACTTTCAGTTACTGGCCCAATGCCCTAACCTCTAGGCTACCTGTCACCCCTTCATCACAGAATGGAAGTGGAGGCCCGTCCATATCTTCCAGCATAGCATGATGAGGGATTGCTTATTGTAACGGCTTATCTCCCAGTAGGGAACAAGTGATTAGTCTTCAGTCTGAGGCAGCTTTCATTCCTCTACGCAAGATTAAAGCCCAGCTATCACCCTCTGTATCTCATGATACTCATGCTTTCATTAACATATAATTTTCGCTCTACCCTCATTTTAAGGCATTGTAGAGATACAGATGCAGGAAATGTAAAACTTGTAGTGTATTTGAGGTTTAAAAAGGCTTCTAAAGTTTTTCATTTCCACTTCATTTTCCCCTTAATTGTCCACGTAAAATGTATCAACCCCTAAAAAAAATGCCATTAATTATAATCCACATAATAATTCCCATTTGATATTGATGCAGGATTTTTTTCCTGTTGTAGCAAACTTGTTCAATTTACGATCTGTAGAAAAACATTTTAAACCTGAAATACAGTAGTTCAATGGTAGTGAATACCAAACAGCAAAAACCTGTCATGGCATAACCAGATTCTTCAGGGGAAATGAGCAGGTGGTACCAGGTATCTTCAATGTCAAGCATGAAATTGTGTATATAAATCAATTTATGCATATGGGTGGGTGCAGCTTTGTGTGGGTATGTGTGAATGCACTTGTGTCTCTGCATGGAGGCCTGCTCTTACTGTAAAGTCCAAATAACTAGAGGTGACTGTCACAAGTGGAAAGGCATGGCCTATCCAGCAGCCATAAAGAGCCCTTTCACAATCTCAGCCCCTCTCCATCACACTCAAGTGCTAAAAGCAATTACAACAGCACTCTGTTTGATTGAGCTCTCTGTCGATAGCCTGTCAGTCACAATCAACCTTTTCATTTCTGACCCCACTTTTACTCCCCCGCATCACATCCAGACCTGTTCAGATTTGGACACACGAGCAGCCCCTCTCATATAAAGAGATAAGACTTTGCCTTGTAGCACCATTCACTTAAATCAGTTAACTTTAAATGCAAAGTCTGGCCTGTACGTGCTGCATTTATGCCATTAGTACTTTCAGAGGTGTTGGTGATAGTTCTCGCTGGATATAGGACTCAGGGACCAAGACTTTTATGAAACAGACCCCAATAGTGATTAGAAATGTTAAATTTGATGGCTCAGGACTGAATCTCCTCTGGTGTACAGATGGTGGAAAATGACAGTTGGCGTAATGAAAAATCATCTGACATGACACATCTCATCATGCCTCCCCTGTGCTGGATCACAGAGATAACAGAGCATATTCACATGCTGCCAGACTGAAACACTTACATCTAAAACGTATTCAGAGAGCCTGGTAAACTCAAGGTCAGCCATGTGCATAAATGAATGTGGAACCAACTCTGGAGGTGGGAAACCAACACGGCCCACTCCAAAGGACTGTGGGCTCTCATTCTCCGTGGCCGACGTAAGTAAAACATTTAAGCGCGTTAACCCTCGCAAGGCTGCCAGCCCAGACGGCTTCCCTAGCCGCGTCCTCAGAGCATGAGCAGACCAGCTGGCTGGAGTGTTATATTCAATCTCTCCCCATCCCAATCTGCTGTCTCCACTTGCTTCAAGATGTCCCCCATTGTTCATGTACACAAGAAAGCAAAGGTAACCGAACTAAATGACTATTGCCCCATAGCACTCACTTCAGTCATCATGAAGTGCTATGAGAGGCTAGTCAAGGATCATATCACCTCCACCTTACCTGACACCCTAGACCCACTTACACTTGCATACTGCCCCAATATGTCCACAGACGATGCAATCACCATCGTACTGCACACTGCCTTATCCCATCTGGACAAGAGGAATACCTACGTAAGAATGCTGTTCATTGACGATAGCTCAGCCTTCAACACCATAGTACCCTCCAAGCTCATCATCAAGCTCGGAGCCCTGGTTCTGAACCCCGCCTTGTGCAACTGGGTCCTGGACTTCCTGACGGGCCACCCCCAGGTGGTGAAGGTAGGAAACAACACCTCCATTACGCTGATCCTCAACACAGGGGCTCCACAATGGTGCGTGCTCAGCCCCCTCCTGTACTCCCTATTCATCCATGACTGCTTGGCCAAGCACGCCTCCAACTCAATCATCAACTTTGCAGACGACACAACAGTAGTAGGCCTGATTACCAACAATGACGAGACAGCCTGCAGCAAGGTGGTGAGGGCCCTGGCAGAGTGGTGCCAGGAAAATAACCTCTCCCTCAACGTCAACAAAACAAAGGAGCTGATCGTGGACTTCAGGAAAGAGCAGAGGGAGCACCCCCATATCCACATCAACGGGACCACATTGGAGAAGGTGAAAAGCTTCAAGTTCCACGGAGTACACATCACTGACAATCTGAAATGGTCCAGAAGGCACCTCTTCAACCTCAGGAGGCTGAAGAAATTTGGCTTGGCCACTAAGACCCTCACAAACTTTTACAGATGCACTGAAAGCATCCTGTATCACGGCCTGGTACACCAAGTGCACCACCCGCAACCGCAGTGTTCTCCAGAGGGTGGTGCGGTCTGCCCAAAACATAACTGGGGGCACACTTCCTTTGTGTGTATTGTTGTGAATTGTTAGCTACTACTGCACTTTTGGAGCTAGGAACACAAGCATTTCGCTACACCCGCAATAACATCTGCTAAATATGTGTATGCCTACCCAGTAAAGGAAAGGAACCCTGTGTGAAAAATGTTTTCCTGTTTTTTTATGAGTTTTCCTATAGATATTTTAGATTTTTACTTTCAAAACCACACCTTATTTTTACAGAAAAATACAAAACTTTGGTGTAAGTCCACAACAATGCTTAAACCACATCAATCTGATTGGGTGGGCTTGTCAGGGCATGGCTCCCCAGTGGGTGGGCCTCTGTCCACCCAGGCCCATCCTTGTCTATGCCCTTGATGCAAACAGCACATGATGACAATTGTGCTTCTCAAATAGCCTAGTAACCAAAACTCTGGACTTTTTAAAACCTGGTATGCATACCCATTGTCACCTTAGTTAGCATTTACTGGTAGATATCATGAATTGAAATGTTTTTCCTACCCTACTAGCTACTGACGTATGCCTCCACTACACTACTTTGAAACGCATCAGCAGGGATTAGTGCTTCGAACACATTGACAGCGTTGTTGCATTTTGGTACACCAGAATGCTTTCGGTGTGATGCATAAATTGGATTTATTGAACGTATGCATCAAACTGTATGTGTAGATGGCTTGACAGAAATGGTAGCAGAAAGTGAATGTTGAACGTTTGTTGCATACATATCCAGATGATATCCAGATGTACTATTTTGCACAATGATGCTCTCGGTGTGTTCGAAGCATAACGCTTTGAACACACTGACAGCATCATTGCATTTTGGTACACCAGAATTACATTAATTTCCAATGAAACGCTGCGTTTGCCTTGCAGCATTGCATTGCAGAGGCAGTTGCAGTGCATTTGCTGTGGTGCATATGTTGGATTTATCAAAAGTATGCGTCAAACTGTACCTATATGTTTGCCACTGTGCAAAAAATGTATATAATAGATATAAAGGCTGCTAAGATATTGTACAGTGGCTTGCGAAAGTATTCGACCCCTTGGCATTTTTCCTATTTTGTTGCCTTACAACATGGAGCTAAAATAGATTTTTGGGGGGGGTTGTATCGATTGATTTACACAACATGCCTACTACTTTGAAGATGCAAAATATTTTTGATTGTGAAAAAAAACAAGAAATAACTTCAGCGTGCATAACTATTCACCCAAAAGTCAATACATTGTAGAGACACCTTTTGCAGCAATTACAGGTGCAACTCTCTTGGGGTCTGTCTCTATAAGCTTGGCACATCTAGCCACTGGGATTTCTTCCCATTCGTCAGGGCAAAACTGTTCCAGCTCTTTCAAGCTGGATGGGTTCCGTTGTTGTACAGCAATCTTTAAGTCATACCACAGATTCTCAATTGGATGTCTGGGCTTTGACTAGGCCATTCCAAGACATTTAAATGTTTCCCCTTAAACCACTCGAGTGTTGCTTTAGCAGTATGCTTAGGGTCATTGTCCTGCTGGAAGGTAAACCTCCGTCCCAGTCTCAAATCTCTGGGAGACTAAACAGGTTTCCCTCAAGAATTTCCCTGTATTTAGCGACATCCATCATTCCTTCAATTCTGACCAGTATCCCAATCCCTGCCGATTGAAAAACATCCCCACAGCATGATCCTGCCACCACCAGGCTTCACTGTGGGGATGGTGGTCTTGGGGTGATGAGAGGTGTTGGGTTTGCACCAGACATAGCATTTTCCTTGATGGCCAAAAAGCTAAATATTTGTCTCATTTGACCAGAGTGCCTTCTTCCAAATGTCTGGGGTAAATCCCACATGCCTTTTGGCGAACACCATATGTGTTTGCTTATTTTTTTTCTTTAAGCAATGGCTTTTTCCTGGCCACTCTTCCATAAAGCCCAGCTCTGTGGAGTGTACATCCCCAAAACATCACTGCTCTAGAGGAGATCTGCATGGAGGAATGGGCCAAAATACCAGCAACAGTGTGTGAAAACCTTGTGAACCTTGTGAAGACTTACAGAAAACTTTTGACCCCTGTCATTGCCAACAAAGGGTATATAACAAAGTATTGAGATAAACTTTTCCACCATAATTTGCAAATAAATTCCTTAAAAATCCTACAATGTGATTTTCTGGATTTTTTTTTCTCATTTTGTCTGTCATAGTTGAAGTGTACCTATGATGAAAATTACAGGCCTTTCTCATCTTTTTAAGTGGGAGAACTTGCACAATTGGTGGCTGACTAAATACTTTTTTGCCCCACTGTATATATATACTGAGATCATGTGACAGATCATGTGACACTTAGATTGCACACAGGTGGACTTTATTTAACTAATTATGTGATTTCTAAAGGTAATTGGTTGCACCAGATCTTATTTAGATGCTGCATAGCAAAGGGGGTGAATACACATGCACACACCACTTTTCCATTTTTTTTATTTTTTATTTTTTTGCAACAACTAATTATTTTCATTTCACTTCACCAATTTGGACTATTTTGTGTATGTCCATTACATGAAATCCTAATATAAATGCATTCAAATTACAGGTTGTAATGCAACAAAATAGGAAAAACGCCCATGGACTAATACTTTTGCAAGGCACTGTATTCGTGTTTCAAGAAAGAAGTGTATATATTTGGCCTGGCAAAGCGGTTTTATGCGCTGGCTGAATGGAAGCTTTTTAATCCGCTGGTCTCAGCTGGCCTCGGGAAGAAATTAGGAGTCCTCACTGTCCAAGACCGAGTCAAGACCTAGTACAAATGTATCCGATATCGAGACAAGACTGAGACACTCAATATGTGGTCTCGAAAACGGACTGTCTTGAGTGCTACAACACCACTCTTATTTACAATAAAATAATTCAAAATGACACAATACACTATTTACCATTCATTTCTATTGGGCACAAAATCATCTGAAACACAACCAAAACAAACAGCAAATGCATCCAAATAGCATACAATTAAAGCTGACAGTATGCACTTTAACCTCATAGCCATTGTATCATTTCAAATCCAAAGTGCTGGAGTACAGAGCCAAAATAACAACATGTTTGCCACTGTCCCAATACTTTTGGAGCTCACTGTATGTATTGTATTGTCATAGAGTAAAATTGCAATGATTGCATTTGCCTAGGTACTCACTTGGTGAAAGCCACATGCCTTTAAAATGAAAGAATTCAATAACCTAACAAATCACTAACAAATACAGTCATGGGTAGTAACTCTACAATTCACTCAAATAAATATGCAAATTAGGCTTTACACCAAACAGTGTTAAAATCCAAAAATGATATACTGTAACAGTTGTTAATTTCTTACACTGAGAAAGTGTAACAGCATCAGCAAAGGGAGTCCAGTTAACTCTAAATCAGGGCTCTCCAACCCTTTTCCTGGAGAGCTACCCTCCTGTAGGTTTTCGCTCCAACCCCAGTTGTAACTAACCTGATTAATCTTATAAACCAGATAATTATTAGAATCAGGTGCACCAGATTAGGGTTGTCGCAAAAATCAAGAGGACGGTAAGTTTTATGTTTTACACTGTAGGTGTTGCTATTTTTCTACAATAGAGCTATGCAAACACCACAATCAAGTTCATTTGAACACTTTAAGAGTTGAATGGGGAGCACTGCAACAGTGTTAAATCTTTAACACATTCAAAAGTGTTAATTGAACACCAGTTCAGTGACACTCATATGTTCACTGAAAATAGTGTACATTTTACATTTCATAGTTAAATGTACACCATTGATTTTGCTGTGCATGTTTGTGAATAGATGCCACTTCGTTTCTACTAAATCCTTCAGTATCACAGACCACAAATCTCATTGTCTTAGACAATCTCTGTAGTGGATATGGTACATTCTATGGTTCTTCGTAGGGATATGTATCCTTCTTACTTTGTGATGACTTGGTCTTGAGGTGCTTGAGATGTTGTAGGTTGGTGTTAAGATGCTTTTGAAATTCCTTGACCTTTAAAGGGACAGACAACAGAGTCTATAGCCTCAATCCAAAGGAACACAATCTTTGTGAAGAGGATTGTACAAGTGCTACAAGTTAAGGATCCCATGTCCCTTTGTAGACATCAGCTGGCCTGTACATGGTGTACCTCCTTTTGAGTGTGAGACCACCCTCAGTGTCGTGGAGGTTTGATCCAGTTCCTAATAGTCCACTTCTGACCAGAGCATCTCTGGACCACCAGGCGCAGGCCGAAGCTGGCCTCTCTGGACATCTCTACTTCCAAACAACGACCAGTGTCTCTGCTGATTATTGGGCCATTCTACAGAGGGAAGAGGAACAAGCGGTGATTATTATTGCAGTATTAACAAGCAATATAGATTTGGCAGGCAGGATTCCTTGTTTCCCCCCCACAAGCCATGACATTTTTTACCTGAGTAAAGTCCCAAAGCCTCTGTGATGAGCGTGACATTCCCTCACATTTATTTAGACTTGGCGTCCTCCCTAGTCCCTCATCCACCAGACACTTGGTGTTGGGCAGGAACGTAGTGGAGCCCAGGGGACCTAGCTGCAGAAGCCCCACTGAGGTGTAACGGGCCAGCTAAAAAAAAACACATCAATGCCCAGTAAACGTCAATATAAAAGGTTGTACACAAATTCTTCCTATGCAAACACCCATATAGTCGTTGGACACAAATTCTTCCTATGCAAACACCCATATAGTCGTTGGACACAAATTCTTCCTATGCAAACACCCATATAGTCGTTGGACACAAATTCTTCCTATGCAAACACCCATATAGTCGTTGGACACAAATTCTTCCTATGCAAACACCCATATAGTCGTTGGACACAAATTCTTCCTATGCAAACACCCATATAGTCGTTGGACACAATTGTGTACATAATACTTGAACTGTCTCATGAGAAAGATCATTCTTGACGCATTGAGTACAAAGGTAAGTAATAGTGCCTCTTGAAATATTTGCTGCGTAATTGGCTGAAATAATAGCTAATGATAATGTATCCTTGGTATCACAGGAATGTGTGCAGGTATCAACACCATATGTATTTGGACAGTAAAGCAAAATTATACTCCAGCATTTTGGATTGGATTTGAATCTGAGCCTCGACACAATCCTGTCTCGGAGCTCTACGGACAATTCCTTCAACCTCATGGCTTGGTTTTTGCTTTGACATGCACTGTCAACTGTGGAACCTTATATAGACAGGTGTGTGCCTTTTCAAATCATGTCTAATTAATTGAATCTACCACAGGTGGACCACAATCAAGTTTTAGAAACATGAAGGATGATCAATGGAAACAGGATGCACCTGAGCTCAATTTCGAGTCTCATAGCAGATCCTCATAGCAGGAATCCTTGTTTCCCCACAAGCCATGACATTTTCAAGTTTTACCTGAGTAATGTCCCAAAGCCTCTGTGATGAGCGTGACACTCCCTCACATAGACTTGGTGTCCACCCTCCTCCCTCGTCCACCAGACAGGGTCTGAATACTTATGTAAATAAGGTATTTCCGTTTATTGCAAACATTTTTTTTTAAAACGGTTTTCACTTTGTCATTATGGGGTATTGTGTGTAGATTGATGGGGGGGTTATTTAATTCATTTTAGAATAAGGCTGTAATGTAACAAAATGTGGAAAAAGTCAAGGGGTCTGAATACTTTCCGAATGCACTGTATATATGGCGTTGACTGTATGTTCCATGCAGGGGAAAGCTCAATTGTTTATGAGTTTAATGGACCACACATACCTTTGTTTTGAGTGCATGTTTGATAAATGACACCCAGTGATCCTATCTGCCGAGTTAATTTCACACAACTCCTAATATTTAATTTCATAAGCCACACGTTAGCTTCAATCCATTCACAGTGAAGGGCACCGGTGATTACAGAAGCCAGGGTTTAATTATTCATAGTGAACAACACTCAGGAAACTAGATGCCAGAGAGGATGTTAGAGCCCATCACAGGTGCTGCTGCACTGTTCTGAGTAGAGGGAAAGCCTAACCTTACAGTGTATAATTGGCTTGTGTCAAGCATATTAATTTGGAATTCACAGAAATACCATGCTAAAGCAAGCGAGATAACATCACAAACAACCACTGTGAGATGAACAATGGAAGGGCTTGAAAGCAAAAGTGCAGGGATGGATGATGTATTGTGGTTTTGTGTGAGGGGGCAGGGTGTATGTGGAAGTGATTTATGTTTTCTAATGTAAGCGCTTGTGTAAGAGAAAGCCAGAAGATCATATTTTCCCCCAGCTATATCTAAACAGGAAGAATCCTGGAATATACCCTACCTGTGTCACAGTAAAAAAAAAATTAAAAAGGAATTTATAGTTAAACAGCATAAGATCCCCTGACCTGAGATGTCATGCCATGGCACGGGTAGAGAATTGGACTGCTGTCATCATCTGGTCCTTGGTCTAAGCAATAGCCACTGGCCTTGCTGTTCCGCACCTCACCGTAGGTGATGGTGTCGTTGTACACTCGCATCTCTGGATACACATTCTGCAAGTACCACTGGAAACTGCGACATTGCAATTTCTTCCTCAAGGCGATTCTCTCAGAAACATCTCCAAAATCAACCCCAGGGTTCTGATTTGTTAGAAAACAATTCACAGCACCAAAAACAATGACCAATTAAGATCAGAAGTTAGTAGACGCAATTGAGCTGTAAAATATTGTTCCCGTTTAGGGAACTACACTAGACTTACATTGATGGGGATATTCCAGGCCATGTATACATGGGATTTGTAGTCATCCATCCATACCTCGGCTGCCCTCAAGGCATTGCGCTTGGCATAGTAATCAATGTCGTTGTTGTAGGGTTTCTTGGTGCGTTCAATGTGTGCCACCCGAGCACAAGGTAAAACCTCCATACTCCCTCCGCACTGCCATACCTAAGCAATAACATAGACAGTTCAAGAAAGAAAAAGAAAGAAAGACCAAAGCCTGCCCTGAGCACAATAGCAATATAGTTTTGTATTCTAAAAATGAATCTTGTTGAGAGAGTTGCAGAGGCAACTGCCCACAATTGCTTGGACATTTTTCAGACAAAGGGTCACTTTATTGTGTGTATTATACTGTGCTGGTGGTGTTGCCAGAGAGTTGTTTTTTAGAGTACCTCTCCATACTCCAACGCTGTGAGCACATCACAGAGAGTTGTTTTTTAGAGTACCTCTCCATACTCCAACGCTGTGAGCACATCACAGAGTTGTTTTTTAGAGTACCTCTCCATACTCCAGTGCTGTGAGCACATCACAGAGAGTTGTTTTTTAGAGTACCTCTCCATTCTCCAACGCTGTGAGCACATCACAGAGAGTTGTTTTTTAGAGTACCTCTCCATACTCCAGTGCTGTGAGCACATCACAGAGAGTTGTTTTTTAGAGTACCTCTCCATACTCCAGTGCTGTGAGCACATCACAGAGAGTTGTTTTTTAGAGTACCTCTCCATTCTCCAACGCTGTGAGCACATCACAGAGAGTTGTTTTTTAGAGTACCTCTCCATACTCCAACGCTGTGAGCACATCACAGAGAGTTGTTTTTTAGAGTACCTCTCCATACTCTGAGAGGTACCTCACAATAGTATTATATGGCTTAAATCTCTTTTGATACAATCAACTCTCTCTTATTTATTGTTGTGCTGTCTCCCTCTTCCACTCCCACTGTCTCTTCTACCTGGACCACATTTTTTTAATTTTATTCCCCGCTGACAGTAATAGGTGCAAACATGGGCTCTTCTCCTCCTCTCCGTACCCCTCCCTCTCTCCACATCCATCTCTCTCCTGCTGTCTCCTGTGTGTCCTCTCGTTTCCCACACAATGTCTCTCACGTCATAACGATCATGTCTGGGGCAATGAAGTGTAAAATATGCCAACGCACCAGCCTGTGTGCCAGTGGGACGCTGGTAGGTGACTGCAGAGTTCTGGATCACATTAAATTCTCACACTGGGACACAACTTCCACACCAATGTCACTGCAGACTTTTTGACTGTCTACAAAACCAAAATAGTTCTCTCCCAAAAACATTAAACTATCTCAGTAATATTATTGCAGAGTAAAGGAATCCAAATGGGTACAGGCCTTTTGTGAAATAAAGAATTCACAAATCACTTGACAAATGTTTTTGGTGCACTACAAGAGCATGTTTTTGTTATTCAGCAGAATACCAGGTGCCACGGTGCAGGATAACTTTCATCCATATTCATGCCAACTGGTCTCCCTGTATGCTTAGAGCCTAATGACTACTTAATGATCTCAGCAGAGCCACACAGAAAACATGATTGCAACATGAAGGGAGATAAATTAGTCAGAACAGCCCCATATGTTTCAATAACAAGACATTGATGTCAAATCACCGGAAACGATCAGAATTAAGTTATTTTTGGACCTCCTCGGGTCAATGATAGGATGGATTTTTCCATTGTGCTCACTAGTAAAACTGAACTTGTTTTGAATCATACTTCAGATAATGACGGCTGATCCCGTTTAAAAAGATTTTGAAATCTATTTGGATCACTCAAATGAAAATGAGGCCAAAATCAATAGAATAATTTGCTGTAGTTTACGTTCAAATTAAATCACACCCACATCCTTTTTACTGTGACGGAGCTTAATTGAACTTCATTCATGACTTCCAGCACACAAACACTTAAACTCTCCAGTCACAAAGACCTAATGATTTTCTCGCTCTATAATATATTTGTACTAGGCTAACACATCATGGATCACAGGGTTTGCATTTTACCAAGCTTAAACTAACGGATTACTTTACACAACATTTTCCTCAGTTCTTAGTTTAAGCATGTACCACTTAGAAACTTACCCTCATGCCCAACTCAATGTTCTCTCCTCCATACACCTCCATGCCTGGGTCTAGAAGGCCAATCTCTCTAAAGTATTCTCTGTTCACCACAAAGGAACAGCCAATCATGGCAGGGGTCCTGAACAGGAGAAATCACATCTTGTATAACTGCCCAGTACAAAAGCGTGTTGTAAAATATTGCAAATTTTAAGAACATGTTTTTCAAGCCATCATTTACAGTAAAACAACATACATCAGAGTATTGCACCAGAGTGCTGCCAAAGCACCTGCCCCCTGTCACGCCCTGATCTGTTTCACCTGTCCTTGTGATTGTCTCCACCCCCTCCAGGTGTTGCTTATTTTCCCCGGTGTATTTATCCCTGCGTTTCCTGTCTCTCTGTGCCAGTTTGTCTTGTATGTTCCTGCTTTTTCAATTCTCTTTTTGCTAGTCCTCCCGGTTTTGACCCCTACCTGTTTTTGGACTCTGTACCCACCTGCCTGACCATTCTGCCTGCCTTGACCTCAAACCTGCCTGCCACTCTGTACCTCCTGGGCTCTGAACTGGTTTTGACCTTTTGCCTGTCCACGACCATGCTCTTGCCTACCCTTTTGGATCATAATAAATATCAAAGACTCAAACCATCTGCCTCCCGTGTCTGCATCTGGGTCTCGCCTTGTGCCCTTATAGCCCCCAATAATATCTAAGATATATATTTTTCCCCATACCTGATGGGGGCCGTCTGATCTCCTCTGTCCAGCCAGGCCTGAGGGGGTATGATGTACATACACCACAGGCCCCAGTTGTAGCCATGGGCTGCGTTAGCATACTGCTGCACCTCAAACGTGTTGTGCTTGATGTTGTCGATCGACGGCAGAATAATACGTGTTCGATCCTCCCTGATTCTTGTTAGGATTGGCTCTGACCTATCAAAGGAGGAAAGGAGACACATTTTAGTTACATGTTATACCTCTATAAATGTTGTAATATCAGGAGTGTGAGATGTTTACTGATAACTGTACAATATCAACCATACTCAACAATTAGCCCGGATCCAGACCCAGAACAGGGTCAATACAGATGTTTTTAGGAACTCAGTCGGGCTTTCAACTTACTGCTGTTGAGCGTTTTAATAGTATCATGAACAGGGTGCAATTTCACAATGTGGTAGGCATGGGCAGTTTTCCTCTTGTTATGTCATTCTCTGACAGACCTTAGAGAGCTATTTATAGCCTGTCAGAAATGTCCATTTAATCAACTAGCTCATGTTAGATAGGTAGGCCTAACTTATCTTCATCTTGTAGGCTATGTATCATAGCCACATTGGCCAGATTAATTGCCCAGGAGCCTTGCCAGGGGACCCCATTGATTTTGCTGAGTCAGCCAGGTATCATGTCAACACACAAGATACGCAACACGCAAAATATGTAGAATTGCAGGAAATTAGCTTTAAATCTGCAACATTTTAAAAGTGGGGGTTTCATGACAGTAAATCATGTTTCTGTCATCTCATCTGTTCCCAGATAGAAAACGGGACCACCGCAGTCCGTTCAAATATTTCATCATCATCAAAACATCCTGACGTCTCACTGCTAGCAGAGGGAGGTGCACTTCTCATCTTTCCTTACACTTGACACCTCCTTTCCCATTTCACGCCTGTTCCAGAGATCAAAACCAAATCAATATTAATGTATGTAGCTAGCAGTTCTCTGTATTACGGCTGTAGTGAAACGCTCAGGCTGATGGCCTCACATGGGACACATGGTTCTGTTTTTTAAGTGTCAAACTAATTAACTGATGCATTCAGAGAGAATTTTCCAATGCGGTCATAACATTAGCAAAGAGTGCAAATAAGGAGTCTACATTTCACAGCTGCAATATCATTTTAGAACAAATAGGGATAACCTCTGAGAGTTAGTGTAACCTTTCCTGAATGAATTGCTCTTTCCAAAGTGGCGTGGTGAAGATGGATTGCAGTGACTTCTGTACCTCCTTGTCTTGTTCTGTCAGACTGTCTTAAGACTCAGACGCACAAACTCTATCAGCAGGTCTCAGTGTAATGAATTCCAGGCTTATAATAGTACAGTATGTTGCTACATATTGGAGGACAAATGAGTGTTGCACCGCAATGTTGGGAAGAATCTGCATCTGATTGATTGATCATGCATGAGATTATTTTAAACTCCTTTTCAATCTGTGGGAAAATGAGAATCTCTTTCTCACCATGCTGTGTTGAACTCAACATGTGCGTCAAAGAAGCCAACAACTGGTGCAGTGGCTGCTTTCCATCCAAGGATTCTGGCCCGTATAAGTCCCTCTCGTCTGCTATTTCTGACAATCTTCACTAGGCCTGGATAATTCTTATTCACATACTGATCCAGGTTCAGCTTTAGGTCCACTGAAAAAACAAACAAAGAATCAAGTGTTGGAGCAAAAACTAGAAAACAATAATTTCAGGTAGGTCTCTCTCACTCACACACACACACACACACACACACACACACACACACACACACACACACACACACACACACACACACACACACACACACACAGTCTTGTATAACTAACCTTGTGGGGACAACCCACAACCCACTAACCCCTAACCCTAAACATTACCATAACCCTAACCTTAACACCAAAACCTAACCTTAACCCAAACCCTAAATCTAAACCTAGCGCCTAACCCTAAAACTAACCCTAGCTCCTAACCCTAAACCTAATTCTAACACTAACACTAATTCTAACCTTAACCCTAAACCCCTTAGAAAAAGCATTTTACTTTATGGGGACTACCAAAATCTCCCCAGATGGTCCAATTTTTATTAGTTTACAATTCTTGTGGTCCCCACAAGTATAGTTAAACACGTCCACACACATATACACACACACGCGCACTGGAAAAGCCCTTGAGTTACCACTGTCACTGTTGTCGTCCACCAGGATGATCTCCTTGAGGACGTATGCAGGTGTGTGATTGACCAGGCTGTTGACTGACCGTAGGATCACAGACAAGGCCTCGTTCACAAAGATGAATACCACCGTCATCTGAGGGAGGTCATCTGGGTAAGTCATCAGCTTGCACCTGTCAACACAATTTAGTGAGAAGCTGTCACATCAGTTCCCTAAACTCAAATGTTATCTTCTTTGTTTTCAAGCTGTGAGGGCAGGGTTTAGGACCTACTTTTTCGGCCTGTAGTCGGGAATGGATCTATCCAGAGGGATTTGATTGCTCAGCTGTGCATTGTAACCATAATCTTTGTATTTTCCCCCATCTGGGTCACGGACAGGGTTTCTCAGGGTTGCAGGGTTCCTGGCCTGCCCCTGTCTCAGACCCATTTGTCCCTCCAGCAATCCAACCGGCTTTCCCAGCCCTGTGGAAATTCAGAGGAAAATGTTAGACTCATTTTGCTGCCAGCAAGCTGTTACACCTTTCATCTCAATTCGTCAATCATTTGAGCCGTCTCTTTTCCGTTGAGAAACTAAACCAAATGTGAGCATCTAGATGAATTGGAGAGTTGGCAATAGAAGTGTAGACAGGGGAAATAATTGACATGTCTACTGACTGACTCCAGCACCTTCCCTGTTAAAGATAGGATGCCGTTGGATGAAATAATACTTAAAATCATCTTCAGAAACTCCCAGTCTGACTGACAAACAGGAGGGCCAGGTAGAAGGAAGCTCAAGGTTGTTATTATTATTCTTTATCTAGACTCTACTAGTGGAGAGGAATACACAACAAGGGGACAGGATGATTGACTTGTAATGTGAGTAGAATGTCTTATACTGTCAGTAGTACAGCAGGACCTGGCATCTTGCTAATCCAATTTCTGAACTGATTATGCATTTAAACACTGATAATAAGTGTCAAAGTGACATAGTCAAATCTTAATTATTGAATTAATTAATTGATTCAATTAGCTTGTCCCTTGAGGTGGATTTTAGAAAGCAAATGGATCAGACACCACATTGGATACTGAAGATAAATCTGTAAATGTGGTATACAAATGTAGGATCTTAATTTGACCTATATTGTCACAGTAAAATAATCCTGCAGCAACAGGATTTGAACATTTAGTCCAGAATGTTGCTTGACCGGTGGTTAGGCCATTAGCTGGCCAAAAGTAGGCTACATGAACAGTGCAATACTGTTAATATAACCGTGTGTTAGTGCGGGTTTTCAGAGAATTTATGTAAATCCCGAAGCTCATCTGCATATCCTGCAGTTCAGGAAAATTCTCAGCTACAAAAGAGTGATCAAATTATGATCCTACATCCTTAATAGTCAAACCCTTTGGATCCCACGATGCAGTTAGCATCAGTTGCTGGGACTGCTAATCTCTGTTCAGTGATCCTGCCAATCAAGGACAGGTCTGATGAGCTATTTGGCATTGCAGCTATGTGTTGCAGCTAGCTAGTTGCATATTAAGCTAGCTGGGTTTTCTTGAGGGCTTGAACACAGCCCGCGACGCGGTTAGCCATTGTGGCTGTGATCGTGGAAAGCCCGGGTTTTGTGGCTGCCTAGATCCCTGCTGTTTGTTGTTTTCAATCTTCCCTGTGACCTGCCCTGTCTGGAACTGCGAGAAGTAACAGCATAATCTACCTTGCTAGCTACCATGACAAAGACCAAAGCCGGCTGGAGTACCGTTGAGGTCAGTGGTGTCTCTCTGTCACAGGTGAAAGTGACAAAAATCCCAGGTGAAGGTGACAAAAATATAAATTAATTGATTAATGGACAGCTGAATGTACATATTTTTTCTCTTACTTTGTTTGCTCTTTTCAGTATTATATGCTAACATCAGATAACATTCATATATTAGCCATTTCTGAGACTCACTTAGATAATTAATTTGATGATACAGCAGAAGCAATACAATGATATAACATCTACAGAAGAGACAGAAATGCTTATGGGGGAGATGTTGCTGTATATAGAGACATATCACTGTAATGCTTATAGAAGATCTTATGTCAAGTGCTATTGAAGTGTTGTGGTTGCAGGTTCACTTGGCCCATCTAAAGGATTTTATTTTGGGGTGTTGCTATAGGCCACCAAGTGTGAACAGTCAGTATCTAAATAATATGTGTGAAATGCTTGATAGTGTATGTGATGTAAACAGAGAGGTCTACTTTCTTGGGGACCTGAATATTGACTGGTTTTCATCAAGCTGTCCATTCAAGAGGAAGCTTCTTACTGTCACCAGATCCTGTAATCTGGTTCAGGTTATTAATCAACCTACCAGGGTGTTTACAAACACTACAGGAACAAGATAATCCACATGTATCGATCACATTTTTACTAATACTGTAGAACTTTGTTCTAAAACTGTATCCGTACCCATTGGATGCAGTGATCACAGTATAGTGGCTATATACAGGAAAGACAAAGTTCCAACAGCTGGTGCTAAAATAGTGTATAAGAGATCATACAAAATATTTAGCTGTGACTCTTACAGTATGTGGATGATGTTAAAAATATGTGTTGGTCTGATGTAATTAATGAGGAGCATCCAGACGCTGCACTTGAATTTATGAAATTGCTTCTTTCAATTATTGATAAACACGCACCTGTTAAAAAACTGATTGTTAAAACTGTTAAGGCTCCATGGATTGATGAGGGATGTTAAACTGTATGGTTGAAAGAGATGGGGCAAAAGGAGTGGCTACTAAGTCTGGCTACACATCTGACTGGCTGACTTACTACAAATGGAGAAATGATGAGACTAAACTCAACAAAAAGAAGAAGAAACTGTATTATGAAGCCACAATCAATGATATACAAATATTGGAGTACTTTAAATGAAATTATGGGCAGAAAGACAAATTCAACTCCATCTTTCATTGAATCAGATGGCTTATTCATCACAAAACCATTTGATGTTGCCAATTATTTTAAGGATTTCTTAATTGGCAAAGTGGGCAAACTTGGCAGGAAATGCCAATAACGAACTGTAAGCCATTGTATTCATGCATAAAAAAACAAGAAATGAAAGAAAATCATTGCAAGTTAGAATTTGCAAAGTTAGTGTAGGATAGTTGGAAAAATTGTTATCGATCAATAATGTCAAACCTCCTGGCATTGACAACTTAGATGGAAAGCTACTGAGGATGGTAGCTGACTCTATAGCCACATTTTTTTTAAATATTATGTTTATTATTTTCCAATAAAATAAAATAATTTTAAAAAGACAGCAATACAGACATTTACATTCATTGTACTGTTGAATGGGATGGCTAATTTAGAGGACAAAACAAAACTTAACTCACACATATGTAACATAAAACAAAATCCTATTAGGTGGTACAGGTATAAGAAGACAGCATATAGTCATTACAAGCAGTGTAGTTAAGCCAAAAATAAATATTGTGTGGAGTACAGCATATCATCAACCCAATGAGACCATACCACCCTGCATACCACTGCTGGCTTGTTTCTGAAGTTAAGCAGGGTTTGTCCTGGTCAGTCCCTGGATGGGAGACCAGATGCTGCTGAAAGTGGTGTTTGAGGGCCAGTAGGAGGCACCCTTTCCTCTGGTCTAAAAGAATATCCCAATTCCCCAGGGCAGTGATTGGGGACATTGCCCTGTGTAGGGTGCTGTCTTTTGGATGGGATGTTAAACAGGTGTCCTGAGGTCATTGAAGATCCCATGGCACTTATTATAAGAGTAGAGGTGTTAACCCTGGTGTCCTGGCTAAATTTCCAATCTGGCCCTGATACCATCATGATCACCAAATAATCCCCAGTTTACAATTGGCTTGTTCATCCCCCTCCTCTCCCCTGTAACTATTCCCCAAGTTGTTGCTGTAAATGAGAATGTGTTCTCAGTCAACTTACCTGGTAAAGTAACAGATAAAAAATGTATCCAGTATCAGCTGCCATATTTTGTAAAACATTGGACTTCTATTGGAGGTATTGTATCAAATCTTTTCCATATGTATTACATTCCCTAAATCCTGTAACCACATTTCAAAGGTAGGTACAGTCTCCAATTTCCAACATTGCAATATGAGCCTTTTGGTTTGTAGAGTACAAAAAGAGACAGCCTTTCCCTCTTGGTTATTCCCATCAACTGTACCAACCAGAGCAATCAATGGGTCTGGGTCTATAACTCTATTGAAGATAAGTAATCAAAAATGAGAGCCCAGTAAGCAAAGTAACTTAGGACATGTCCAAAATAAGTGGGTCAACGTCCCCTCATCCTGCTTGCACCTCTCCCACAGTGGTGAGGTGTCCAGGAATATTTTATGCAGTTTTACTTTTGAGTAATGTAACTTGTGTATCACCTTAAACTGTACAAGGTTGTGTCTGGTATTCACTGAACTGTGGTTAATATTCCTGAGAGCTTCTACCCAGTCCTCATCTGGGATTTCTAAACCAAGTTCTTGTTCCCAAGCCCTTTTAATAGTGTCTGTGGATACCTCTATGTGGGCCTGTAGCACATCATACAGTCTAGAGGCCGACCCTTTTGAATGAGGTTTGACAAGGATCAAGCTATCTAATGTAGGACTATTTGACTTAATGCCATACTGTGGGATATGTGTCCTGAAGAAATTCCTGATTTGGAGGTATCTGAAAAAATGTGTTGTTGGTATGTTAAACTTACCCTGTAAGTTGTTGAAATGAAGCTAACTGACCATCGATGCATAAGTTACCAATTGTTGTGAGCCCCTTCTCCCTCCAACCCTTCTCCCTCATCCAATGCAGGGTAGAAAGCGTGATTCAGGCAAATCGGGCTGTCAATGTATACAGTGGGTATGTTAAGAAAATACCTCATCTGTTTCCAGATCCTAAGAGTATGACAAATGACTGGATTAGAGTCATAAGTGGCTTTTTTTCACATATGATGGACTATTAACAAGTGCCAGAAGTGAGGAATGTTGACAGGAGGCCTGCTCAATCAAAAGCCATGAAGGCATATCATTCTGTCGCATTCCAGGTAAACTTTCCCTCCAGAAAGACACAATATTCAGATTAGCAGCCCAATAATACAGTTTGAAGTGAGGAAGGCCAAAGCACCCCTCTATCTTGTACTTGCATAAATGCTTCTTTGAATTTCTGGCTGCCTTGTTATCCCATAAAAATGGAATTACTATTGAATCCAGTGTCTTAAAATTTGTGGTATGAATTTGGGTTGACATTGGAAGAGGTAAAGAAACCTGGGTAGGACAACCATTTTAATAGCGTTTATACGACCAACCAAGGAGATCGGCAGAGTTTTCCAAAAATCTGTATTTTGTTTAAGCTGATACATTTTCATTTCCCAATTCGCTTTCAATAGCTGAACAAGGTCTCTTGTCACTACAATGCCAAGGCTTGTGAACTTGTCCATCAATGTTGTAAATGGGGTAGATTGCAGAAATTGCATATCCACAGGCCGGGATATCGGCATCAATTCGCTTTTTTGCCTGTTTATCTTGTAGCCAGAGAGGGAGCCAAATGTATTTATCAAGTTAAGTAAGAGGGGAATAGAAGTTTTAGGCTTGGATAAAAACAAAATAATATCGTCTGCATATAGGGACATTTTGTGCTGCGTGTCTTTTATTTTATCCGGAGCAATATCGGCACATGCCCGAATGCGTCGTAGCAAGGGGTTCCATGGCTATAGCGAAGAGAGCAGGCGAAATAGGACACCCCCTGTCGGCAGCCCTTGAACAGGCGGAATGACTGCGACATTTCCTGGGTGGTTACCACGGACGCCATTGGATGTGCATAAATAATTCTTATCCAATTAATAAAATTCCTTTCCAAACCCGAAATACTCTAGAACCATCATCATATACTTCCAATCAATCTGATCAAACGCCTTCTCTGCATCAAGAGCTATTACCACTGCCTCAACCTTATGATCACGATACATTACATTGAAAAGGCGTCTCAAATTGTAGTATATATGTCGGCCCGGGATAAAACCTGTCTGGTCAGGGTGTATGATGTCAGAAATATATATTTTTAATCTGTTTGCCAATATCTTTGTCAACACCTTGTTTTCTATGGGGAGTAAAGACACGGGGTGATAAGACGACATCTCCATGGAATCTCTATCTTTTTTCAAGATCAGTGCTATTGTAGCCTCATACAGTGTTTGCGGGAGTTTTGGCATTTTCTTTGGATTGTTTAAACATTCCAGAGCTAGACTGGCGCAGTAGAGAGCTAGACTGGCGCAGTACTTCTTATAGAATTCTATTACATATCCATGGGCCCAGGGGCCTTGCTGTTTGGACATTGTGCTATCGCTGTGTTAATTTTCTCTAAAGTTATCCCTGCATCAAGTGCAGCAGCTGCCCCCCTGTCTAGTTTAGGAAGTTCACATTCAGTGAGAAAGCGTTCCATAGTTTGTGGATCAGTAGCCTCGCATTTTGATTGATATAGCTCTGAATAAAACTGCACAAAGCATTTATTAATATCCTGCGGATTACTATTTTACCCTTCTTGTCTTTTATTTTGTGAATAGCTCTAGATGCCTGTACCTGCCTTAGCTGTCTTGCTAATAATTTATGTGGTTTGTCACTCAGTTCAAAATAACTTTGTTGCGTTCTAGCAAGTAAAGAGCCCACCCGTTTCGGAAGGATGGTATTGTATTCATATTTCAACTTTGTGATCTTCTCAAGGACTGCATTCGAGGAACCCGTCCTTAAAATGTTCTCCTGTTACCCTTATAGCCACATTTAAAATCTGAACATAGAGGAAAGTCTTTGTCCTCAGGCCTGGAGGGAAGCCAAAGTAATTCCGCTACCCAAGACTGGTAAAGCGGCCTTCACTGGTTCAAACAGCAGACCTATAATTTTTCTGCCAGCTCTTAGCAAACTGTTGGAATAAACAGAACTTGCTTTTTGGAGTGTGGTGTCAAAAAAGCAGAGTAGACATTGTTAATATCTACATATATTATCTACACATATTGTTAATATCTACATATCTACATAGGCGTACAGAGGCCCATTATCAGCAACCATCACACCTGTGTTCCAATGGCATGTCGTGTTAGCTAATCCAAGTTTATCATTTTCAAAGGCTAATTGATCATTAGAAATGTCACGTTCTGACCTTAGTTATTTTGTTATGTCTTTGTTTTAGTATGGTCAGGGCGTGAGTTGGGTGGGTTGTCTATGTAATTTTTCTATGATTTGCTATTTCTGTGTTTGGCCTGGTATGGTTCTCAATCAGAGGCAGCTGTCAATCGTTGTCCCTGATTGAGAACCATATTTAGGTAGCCTGTTTTCTATTGTGTTTCGTGGGTGATTATTTTCTGTTCTGTGTTTGTATTTCACCGTTCAGGACTGTTTTCGTTTCGTTCTCGTTTTTTGTTGTTTTTGTTCGAGTATTCATTTTCATTAAAAGAGAATATGAATACTTACCATGCTGCACCTTGGTCCTCCTCTCTATCTCCCAACAACGAGCGTTACAAGAAAACCCTTTTGCAATTGTGTTAGCACAGCTGAAAACTGTTGTCCTGATTAAAGAAGCAATACAACTGTCCTTATTTAGACTAGTTTAGTATCTGGAGCATCAGCATTTGTGGGTTCCGTTACAGGCTCAAAATGGCCAGAAACAAATAACTTTCTTCTGAAACTCATCAGTCTACTCTGGTTCTGAGAAATGAAGGCTATTCCATGTGAGAAATTGTCAAGAAATTGAAGATCTCGTACAACGCTGTGTACTACTCTCTTCACAGAACACAGCAAACTGGCTCTAACCAGAATAGAAAGAGGAGTGGGAGGCCCCGGTGCACAACTGAGCAAGAGGACAAGTACATTTGTGTCTAGTTTGAGAAACACATGTTAGTTTAACACATGTTAGACAGAAGTCGAACAAAACAACCCCCAAAATATTTTTATCATCAATTTCTCTCAACCAATCATCAGTCATTTGTGTAAGTGCTGTGCTTGTTGAATGTCTTTCTCTATAAGCATGCTGAAAGTTTGTTGTCAATTTGTTTACTGCATTATATCTGGTCAAATTTTTCCAAAAGTTTACTAAGGGTTGGTAACAGGCTGATTGGTCGGCTATTTGAGCCAGTATCTTTACGGAATTTAAAATTACAATGCTTGTCTTTCATAATTTGGTCAGATATACTTGGATGTGTAGTGTCAGCATTTGCTGCTAGCATGTTATGCCTAAGTTTGCTAATCTTGCCAATTAAAAAAATCATTAAAGTAGTTGGCAAAATCAGTTGTTTTTGTAATGAATGAGCAATCTGTTTCAATGAATGATGAAGCTGAGTTTGCCCTTTGATCCAGAATTTCATTTAAGGTACTCCAAAGCGTTTTACTATCATTCTTTATTTCATTTATCTTGATTTCATAGTGTAGTTTCTTCTTCTTTTTATTTAGTTTAGTCACATGATTTCTCAATTTGCAATAAGTTTGCCAATCGTTTGTGCAGCCAGACTTATTTGCCATTCCTTTTGCCTCATCCCTCTCAACCATACAATTTTTCAGCTCCTAATCAATTAACAGTTTTGACATTGTAATCAGAGGGCTGTTATAAATAC
The DNA here is from genome assembly GCF_045791955.1 of Oncorhynchus clarkii lewisi. Taxonomy (NCBI): domain Eukaryota; kingdom Metazoa; phylum Chordata; class Actinopteri; order Salmoniformes; family Salmonidae; genus Oncorhynchus; species Oncorhynchus clarkii. The sequence continues at coordinate 22,659,305 of NC_092158.1, forward strand.
TATGCATGCCAGAGACTGAGAGACTGACTGCATCACTTCTTCTTTTTGTAAGAAACATTCATGTGTTGAAAATCCTAAATTGTTTGCATAGTCCACTTCCACACAGCTCTGACACACACACTTACACCACCAGACATGCCACCAGGGGTCTTTTCACAGTCTCCAAATCCAGAACAAATTCAATAAATTATATATAGAGCCATTATTGCATGGAACTCCGTTCCGTCTCATATTACTGAAATAAACAGCAAACCTGGTTTCAAAACACAGATAAACCAACACCTCACAGCACAACGCCTCTCCCCTATTTGACCTAGATAGTTTGTGTGCATGCATTGATATGTAGGCTATGTGTGCCTTTAAAAAAATGTATGTAGTTCTGTCGTTGAGCTGTCTATTAATGTTCTGTATTAAGTCGTTTCATATTTTGTGTACACCAGGTTGAGTAGCTGCTGCTTTTGCAACAGCTAATGGGGATCCTAATAAAATACCACAAATACCAAATACCAAACCTGCTGCAGAAATGTCACCATCTGGCTTGAATTTCATCACTGATATATAAACTTTATATCTAATACAGTTGAAGTCGGAAGTTTACATAAACTTAGGTTGGAGTCATTAAAACGTGTTTTCTCAACCGCTCCACAAATTTCTTGTTAACAAACTATAGTTTTGGCAAGTCGGTTATGACATCTACTTTGTGCATGACACAAGACATTTGTCCAACAATTATTTACAGACAAATTATTTCACTTAGAATTCACTGTATCACAATTCCAGTGGGTCAGAAGTGTACATACACTAAGCTGACTGTGCCTTTAAACAGCTTGGAAAATTCCAGAAAATTATGTCATTGCTTTAGAAGCTTCTGATAGGCTAATTAATATCATTTGAGTCAATTGGAGGTTTACCTGTTGATTTATTTCAAGGCCTACCTTCAAACTCAATGCCTCTTTGCTTGACATCATGGGAAATCTAAAGAAATCAGCCAAGACCTCAGAAACAAATTTGTAGACCTCCACAAGCCTGGTTCATCCTTGGGAGCAATTTCCAAATGCCTGAAAGTACCACGTTCATCTGTACAAACAATAGTATGCAAGTATAAACACCATGGGACCATACCGCTCAGGAAGGAGACGCGTTCTGTCTCCTAGAGATGAACGTACTTTCGTGCAAAAAGTGCAAATCAATCCCAGAACAACAGCAAAGGACCTTGTGAAGATGCTGGAGGAAACCGGTACAAAAGTATCTATATCCACAGTAAAACGAGTCCTATATCGACATAACCTGAAAGGCCACTCAGCAAGGAAGAAGCCACTGCTCCAAAACCGCCATAAAAAAGCCAGACTACAGTTTGCAACTGCACATGGGGACAAAGATCGTACTTTTTGGAGAAATGTCCTCTGGTCTGATTAAGCAAAAATAGAACTGTTTCGCCATAATGACCATCGTTATGTTTGGAGGAAAAAGGGGGATGCTTGCAAGCCGAAGAACACCATCCCAACTGTGAATCACGGGGGTGGCAGCATCATGTTGAGGGGGTGCTTTGCTGCAGGAGGGACTGGTGCACTTCACAAAATAGATGGCATCATGAGGAAAGAAAAATTATGTGGATATATTGAAGCAATATCTCAAGACATCAATCAGGAAGATAAAGCTTGGTCGCAAATGGGTCTTCAAAATGGACAATGACCCCAAGCATACTTCCAAAGTTGTGGCAAAATGGCTTAAGGACAACAAAGTCAAGGTATTGGAGTGGCCATCACAAAGCCCTGACCTCAATCCTATAGACAATTTGTGGGCAGAACTGAAAAAGCGTGTGCGAGCAAGGAGGCCTACAAACCTGACTCAGTTACACCAGCCCTGTCAGGAGGAACGGAACAAAATTCACCCAACTTATTGTGGGAAGCTTGTGGATGGCTACCCGAAACGTTTGACCCAAGTTAAACAATTTAAAGGCAATGCTACCAAATACTAATTGAGTGTATGTAAACTTCTGACCCACTGGGAATGTGATGAAAGAAATAAAAGCTGAAAGAAATTATTCTCTCTACTATTATTCTGACATTTCACATTCTTAAAATAAAGTGGTGATCCTAACTGACCTAAGACAGATAATTTGTACGAGGATTAAATGTCAGGAATTGTTAAAAACTGAGGTTAAATGTATTTGGCTAATGTGTATGTAAACTTCTGACTTCAACTGTATATACGTAACTTGGCAGTCAAAACATAATTTGTCCATCTAAGAAACATTGCATGGTTTAAACCATCGCACTCCCAGCCAGATGCAGAGAAACTCATCCACACCTTCATCGTCTCCTGGATCGACTATGGCAACGCTCTGATCGAGGTTTTCCAGCTAAATCATTTCAGAGGCTACAACTTTCCAGAATAGTGCTGCCAGAGTGCTGACCAGGACCAAGAAGTCAGCCCACATCACCCCCATCCTTGCTGAACTCCACTGGCTACCGGTTAACTACAGGATTGACTTTAAAATCCTCCTCCTAGTGTTTAAAGCCTTGAATGGATTGACTCCCACCTTTATCAGCGACCTCATTTCTATAAATTAGCCACCTCGCCCTCTTCGCTCTAGCAACTCCCTACTTCTTCAAGTCCCCAAGACACATCTCCATATTATGGGGGACAGAGCCTTCTGCTCCCTTGCTCCTTGCCTATGGAATGCTCTCCCTGACCATCTGAGAGCTGATTCATCAATTGGATCTTTTAAAACGGGCCTTAAAATCAGGGGCACATCTTTGGTTTTAGAAGTGGGGGGACATACATTATTATTATTGTTTTTTATCCAGCCGGATAAACATTCCAAACAGCCTACCTCGAGCGCTCTGAGGAGTCCACATGGTCCTAAAGTACACTGTTGCTTCATTTTGTATCACATTTCAATGATACAACTGGGCGGGACAAAAATGCAATTTCAGAATGTGGGGGGGACATGTCCCCCCGTCCCCAGTGAAAGTTGCACCCCTGCTTAAAACAACATATTTCTACTGACTTTCTATTTTATAGTCCTAATCTGTAAAGTCCTTTTAGGATTCAGAATTGCTATTTCCTGCTTTGATTCTAAATGCGTAATGTTTATATCGTTTAAAAAAAATACTATTCATTGTTTGTATTTTTGCCTATGTAGAGCTTTGAGATAACACTAATGAAAAGCAGTAAACAAATTAAATATATTATTATTTATTTATTATTATATAAACTCAGGACAGTGGGGTATAGAGATTTCTTCTTGGGTGACTTTGTTATTCATTAATTTTAGTCCTTAGTCCTTGTGCAGTAAAAGAAGAGGTGATATTGTCCTTTACAATTGTTTGGAGCAAGATTGAAACCCATCTATTAAGGCTGACACACCATCCATCCTTCTAAACTGCTTTGTAATGGATTTTAATTATACTCCTCAAAGAGAATGTTATTAAATATTTTCGGTGCTAAAAAGAGGGGCCATGGACATTAACTATGGAGAGCTACTGGATGTGCAGGCTTTTGTTTCCAGACAGTCCTCTAACACACATCTGATTCAGCTAATCAAGCTGCTGATGAGCACCTTATTAGTATCTTCCAGTAAGTATTGGCCACTCCTGATCTAATAAAAAATACATCATTATGGCCAGTCACACAGTCTATATACTGTAATAGTTTTAATGATCCACAATTAATTGTTATATAAAACAAACTATAACTCTCCATATGGATTAGACTTGTATAATTCTAGTATTTTGGAAGGAAAACCGCCCTTTGTCTAGGTTATTTTTGGATGATTGAAAAGCAGGGTAGACATGTGGGCTGAAAGTGATGCTGGGAATGGTACTGTAAATATGGATGAGGTAGATGCAGGCCAGGTTGATCAGTTATTCCAAGATAAGAAAAGTACGATACCCATTGGGTTGTATGGCACCTGAGATGAGGCAAATTCATGAAACACTGTCAAATGCATGATTTACTTGAAGCACTATACAATTCATGAATAAAGCCCTGACATGGGGTGAAATAAAGTTACACCAAGCTGACTCTTGATGTTCATGATCACATCAATCAATCATTTACCGTTTAATTGGTGGTAGACCACGTCCTCAAGATGTTCGAGCCTTTGAAGAATTGCCTGCTTGTCTACAAAGTTAGTGATTTTTCCATTTCTACGGTTAGATCTTTGCTCAGTAGTCCTGCCGTTTTTCATGAATTCCTCTGAGCGATCCTGAATTCTGCAGTAAATCGAGAACAGTATAATGCCCACAAAAACGCAGATGTTTACAGTCAACAAAGTTTTTATCCGCCGTGCCCCAGCCATGAAACCGAGAGGAATCCGTCAGCATCTACCCATGAAAGAATAACACGTGCACTCCAAGTTTAGTGGCCAATCTTTGTGTATGTGTATTGGCACGTAGTCTCGTCATAGCCACCTCAGTGCTCCCGCGCATCAAAGGAGCTGTCCATTCAGCACCATCCTCGCCGCAGCGATAAGAGTGGGCAAGAAGGCTGTCAAAAACAATAAGCCAACGTAGAATCACATTTCCATTCTATTGCCCAGGGCATCCTCTCCAAATTAGTTCAAGAGAGAAGATATTTTCGGGCGAACTCCTGCCCCCCAACTGATTGCTTACTCAGCGACTGATTGCTTACTCCTTAGCAGCATGGCAGTAAATCTCGCTCCAGTGCGCTAAACGCGGGGCTTGTTTCCAGATGCCAGTAGTACAATCGAGGACAAAAGAAGCGAGTGTAGTCTAGGCTAAGACCCCATCTGGGTCTCCTCAGTCACCCCACTTGATATCATTTCATAAAATCATGAACAAAACACCAAGGCGTTACTAATGAGAAGTGAATGTAATCCTTAATCGCATGTTACCTTGCTCGCTTGATGAAGACTGTTACGCAAAGATAAAAGGACTGACATAGGCTACCAGTAACCAAGGTATGTCTGATATCGCCCCGATACACTCTGTTTCTGTACAGAGAGATGGAAAGCATCCTTGTTACAGTTCTCTCTCTCTCTCTCTCTCTCTCTCTCTCTCTCTCTCTCTCTCTCTCTCTCTCTCTCTCTCTCTCAATTGCTTAAACACAATTTCTGAAACCTTGCTCCATTTCCTGAAAACATTAAACACAAATCCTCATCTTCAAGCCTCTGAAAATGAAACATTCGCCTCAAAACAGTTTTACCTGTATTCAAAATCAAACAATGCTCTCAAATCATAAACAAAGTGATCAAAATAATATACACTCTCAAGCAGTCAGTAAACCATACACCGACAAATAGAAAACACATTGTTCAAAACATACAATTCTCAGGGAGAAGTACAATTTTCATCTAAAAAAATATTCGTATTTTTCCTTCATTGTCTTTTGATGAACGAAAACATGTTCTATCATAGTAGCTCAAAATTGATCAGAAATTACTACTCTGCTTTGCTCTTTGCAATTTTGTTTTTTGTTCTTCCTCCTCCTTGTACCCCTATTTTTACAGTATTGTACCCTGCATCTCACAAACTTGTCCTTTGTCACTGTGATACTGTAATTCTTGTTCTTTGTTGATATGAACCTGCAATCAGTCAAAATCTATTGAGCAGTCAATACTGTCAATAAATGGAAAGCACAATGTTCAGGGCCATACAATTTGTCCATTGTACAGTATACAGCCTACTGTACTACAGTATACAATACTAAAAGGGACAAAAATCAAAGGAGTAAACATGTGATCAATGTGCTTCTTCTTGTCTTTGGGCTGGGTCAGGCCAGAGCACTTTGTCGACATCACAAGCAATATTGTCCCTCCTGAGGCAACGGGGGAAGAAGCCTCTTGTTTGCAGTATCCAGCCCTGAAATGATTCCTTACCTATACAGTATCACCACAGGCTAAATCCATGGCTTGCAGCAGATTTACTCTGGTGTAGGGTTGTCTATCATACACTTTCCATCTCCAAGAGGAGAAAAACTCCTCAATCGGATTCAGGAAAGGCAAGTATGTAGGGAGGTACAAGTTCATAAACTGCCCATTGATGTTAAACCATTCCCTTACCTGAGCAGCTCGGTCCCACACTATCACATAGGTGGGAAGGGGATTCTCATTTAGCTCTTGACCCTGATGCTCTTGAACCTGCTGCTCAAATAAAATATCTCTTAGATTGGCAATACATCTTAGAAGGTGCTGGGTGTTATATGGCCCGAGTATAACATGGTGATGTAGAACACCATGGTTGCTGATAGCAGCACAGATTGTGACATTGCCACCTCGTTGACCAGGGACTTCAACAATGGCCTGCTGTCCAATCATGTTTCGGCCTCTCCTTTTTGTTAGATTGAAGCCTGCTTCATCGACAAAGATGCTCATGGGGTCTGTCCAAGCATTCCAAGTCAAATATTGTCTGTGTAGAAATACAATATACTGTATGTAGGATTTTGTAAGTCGTACAGATACAGTGTTATACTGTAGAGTACAATTAGGCTTCTAATTCACATACATTGTATGTACTGAAGAGTAATGTCATTCACATAGTATGTGTTAATACTGTAGACAATCTGGATTACAGTAAATGTTTCTGAATGTACACTTACTTGCACATACTGAGCTCGCAGTTCTTTCACCCTTGGTGAGTTGCGCTCAAAAGGTGCTCTGTATACTTGTTTCATTCGCATCCTGTTACGATGGAGGACACGGTCAATTGTGGAAATGCTCACACTGTCGATTCCCTGGAAGTGTGTGTTGTCTTGTATCACTCGTTCCTGGATTTCTCTGGGTCGTATTACATTATCTTGAAGGACCATGCCAACTATAACGGCCTCTTGCTCCCGAGTGAATATAGCTGTCCTTCCACCTGCATGTGGCAGCCTTGCAATTTTAGAAAAAGTAGTTGTGCTCGTAACCGGCCGCAACCGGGTGGTCCGTGGGGTGACGCACAATTGGCCTAGCGTCGCCCGGGTTAGGGAGGGGTTGGCCGGTAGGGATATCCTTGTCTCATCGCGCACCAGCGACTCCTGTGGCGGGCCGGGCGAAGTGCGCGCTAACCAAGGTTTCCAGGTGCACAGTGTTTTAGCAATGAGACAAGATAGTAGCTACTAAACAATTGGATACCACGAAATTGGGGAGAAAAACAGGGTAAAATAAATACAATTAAAATTTTTAAATTTAAAAAGTAGTTGTGCAGTTACAAAACATATTCATGCAGTACAATACATACAGTGGTTAACTTTACAAATGTCTATTGAAACAGCTGCATATAGTGTAGTACAGTAAATTTGCAATTACAAAAATACAGTAGTATACTGTACCTGTTCTCTTCTCTGAATGTCCTTACTATGGTGGACACAGAAAATCGGCTCAAATTGGGTTGCACTCTAAGTCCTGCTTCCCTCATTGTCAGTTCATGGACAAGAAAATGGTCTATAACTGTTGCTCAAAATTCATCAGATATTTCCACTCTTCCTCTTCCTCTTCCTCTTCGCCCTCCTCTTCCTCTTTCTTGCCCTCCTCCTCCTGGCTTATATTGGTTGTGTTGCATCATTTGAAACAGGTTAAATACATTTTGAGTGGATGTGTTCAATCAATGACATGTGTTCTCTATTTGTATTTGTTTGTTGCCACTTGTGTTTACCAGTATGGATGACATGTGCATTAGAGTGCAGAATGTGTTTTGAGAATGAGAATGTGTTTAGAGTTTTGCTGAAAAGTCTAAGTGAGATCTGCAAATTGTGTTTTACCATGTGAAATGGTTTAAGGTATTGACAACAGACTGCATAATTAGCTATATGAGTCCAGGCAACTGAGCACTTTGTTCAGCCAATGGGTTTTAGTGTTTTAGCAATTGAGAAAAACTGTAATCTGGTGCAATTTGTAATTTTGCAGCTCGGACTATTTAAAACTGACAATTATATTTATAGGAAACACCAAGAATAAAGCCAGGAAGGTTCATTCTGGGGCGACAGGTAACCTAGTGGTTAGAGGTTACTGGATCGAATCCCCGAGCTTGACAAGGTAAAAAAAAGAATACAAATCTGTCGTTCTGCCCCTGAACAAGGCAGTTAACCCACTGTTCCCTGGTAGGCCATCATTGTAAATAAGAACTTGTTCTTAACTGACTTGCCTAGATAAATAAAAGTCAAATCTGTGTAGTTTTGCTGGTGTTGATTTTTGCTTTATACTAATTTCCCAGGGCACCCCACATAAAGCAGGCGGGTGCTGAATGTGCGTTGCTATAATTACACAATCCACCCAGAGGCCCAAACTGTTCCTCAGGGCAAAAGTCAATAGTCTAGACAGGGGGTATGTGGGGCCTCAAATCATATAGAATAAATAAAGCTTGTCCCAGGATATCCAAAGATAATAACAAACATCCAAGGAGGGAAAATAAATATCCCCATGTGTAAAATTGCATAATGCTTTACATTATAAAATATGTCAGCTAGAAGTAAATGACATTGCAGTAATGAAGGACTGAAGCCATGTCCTGTTAAATAATGCTACAGTAGCATTATGCATCGAAGAAATAGAGACATGGCATAGACATGGCAATACTTCTATTTACTTGACCAGAATTATCCAAGAACTGTCATGGTCTGAGTGCATTCATGTCATGGAGTACATTCATGCAATCTTTACAATCTGATAGGTGGATCTGGCAAATCCCTTATTTGCATCCATAAAGAATATTAATGTACAGCTTAACAACCAGCAGCATAAATCTGACTTCATACGATCTTTTACATGTTAGGTAAAAACTGCTGAGGGCAGCTTAATGTTTCTAACAAACGTTGATTTGGGACCAAAGCAGTATTTATTTTAAGCAAAGTGATGAATGAAAATGTCTGCACAGAACAGAAATGCCAACTGTTGATATTTTCTTACAGAATCATGCGATGAAGGGCACAGGACAATAGGCTAAGGCAAAGAATCTTCCATTAAACTTGTTGTTGTAAAATTAAATATATAATACACTGACCTTTAGCAACATAAATTGTCCCTTAAGATATACTTCACACTAGCAAAAGGCAGCCTGTCTGCACATTTTAAAGTTGGTTTGGCATTTCTATCTTAAACCATTCAAGAGCAATATCCCGGCCCTTCCATTTAGGAGCTATTCTGTAAACCAAAACTACACTTCATTGCTGAAGAATACCCCATGGAAACTCACAACACCACCCTGAGTATATCTTAAAAAGCCACAGCGGAGGTGACACTGGGTATGGCTGCTCTCTCTCTCTCATTGGCCTTCCCACTGAATCCATCCAAACACATTTCCCAGGCAATCCTGCCTCTGTATTAGGAAATGTCCAAAGCCATCACATCCTATTCAGAGCCAGTGGCAGCCTGAGTGCCAGACATGCTCTCTTAGCCAGATTAACAGCTTCATGAGAGCCATCAGGCTGCAGCTGCTGTGGTCATACAGCACATTATACAGCACATTATACAGCACAGGCAGGAGAAAGATGGTGTGAATAACAATCAAACAGGTCCTTGCCTCATTGCAATAGGCAAACATTGTTTAGGAAGTCTGCCTAACATGTTTCAATTACATTTTTTCCTTTGAACTCTGAGAAGGGGGTGGGAGACAATTGATACAGACAATCTGAAGTTCTTTCTTTTCCTTGATCAGAGTTTTGTAATAAATCTATTGTTTTTTTGCTTAGAAAATATTTCTACCATATGGTAACATTCCATATCGTCCTTAAAGGCCCAGTGCAGTCAAAAATGATTTTGCTGTGTTTTATATACATTTCCACACTTTGAGGTTGAAATAATACTGTGAAATTGTGAAAATGAGGCCTGCAAATTCAGCCTGTTTTGGGTGGAATGGAGTTTTTGCCTGCCTAGCAGTAAATTAGTTAATAGGCTAATAAGAGAGTTCCAAACTGTTCTACTATTGACAGCTAGTTTTCCCCACTCCAACAGTCTTGCTCTTGCTTGAGAAATTGCTCATTATTAAGATGGCATTTTTGTTTATTTTTTACTGTTTTAATTTAACCCTTATGTGGTGGTCTATGGGACCCATTTTCAATGTTTACTAAAAGAAAAGTGATACAATCAATATTGTTTTTAACCCAGTTTCATTAGCCTTGGCTCATTTTCTGTAAAGAACATTTAAAATAACACATTTTCATTGAATGCACACTGTGCACCCCCTACACATTTATAGTACATATGTGGTTGTAATGGCTCTCGTCCGTGGAAGGAAGAGTGGACCAAAGCGCAAAGTGTTCATGATATTTATTTTCAAGAAACACTCAAAAAATAACAAATCCCCCCAAAAAACGCGAAAGCGAACAGTTCCGTCAGGCACAGACACTAAACAGAAAATAACACCCCACAAAACCCAAACTGTAACGGCTGTTGGAAGGAGAGGACCAAAGCGCAGCGTGGTACATGTTCATACTTTTATTAATGGAACTGAACACTGATTAACAAAACAACAACGAGAACGAACGACCGAAACCAAACCAGTTCTGTCTGGTGCAGACACAAAACAGAAAACTACCCACAAAACCCATGTGGGAAAAAGCTACCTAAGTATGGTTCTCAATCAGAGAAAACGATAGACAGCTGCCTCTGATTGAGAACCACACCCGGCCAAACAAAGAAATACAAAACATAGAAACTGAACATAGAATGCCCACCCTAGTCACACCCTGGCCTAACCAAAATAGAGAATAAAATCCTCTCTATGGCCAGGGCGTGACACAAACGGAAAATCACAACTTATATATGATCCCCAATCAGAGACAAGGATAGACAGCTGCCTCTGATTGGGAACCACACTCCAAAAAAACAAAGAAATAGAAAGCATAGATTTTCCCTCCCGAGTCACACCCACACCTAACATAGAGAATAAATAAGGATCTCTTAGGTCAGGGCATGACAGTGGTGTTCGGGTCCACTGTAACCGAGGGTAATAAAAGTGTGGGAAAATGTGTGTGTAGGTGAAAACATGTGAAAATGAAACAAAAAGGTTTGCTGTGTGCCTTGACTCTTTCTTCCTCCTCCCAGGGCCTGCTGTTTCAACATAGCCCCAAGAACCTGCCTGTCTCCCGCTTTTCTCGCGCTCTTTACCCTCTGTAGTAGGTGAAACTACACAATATCTTGCAGGAACTGTCGTGGAGGGTCGTTACAAAATATAACACTTACAAGAACTTGTGAATTCAATGTAGGCTTTTAATACAAACACATCAGAAGCCTAGATGGTCCGCGGAACACACCCTTTTCCAGAGCACTGGCTCTGTTTTTATACACATACAACATATGAGTCCATCCCACATGCAAATGAAGTTACTTCCATCAGTCCATCTGCAACGATTATATCCCAATCTGTGCATCCTGCTTGTTCACGCCCAATAACGCCCATATCTGCTTTCAGTTAAGTTATAATGGTGGCAGGACCTCTTCATGTCCCAAAAATAATACATTCCCATCTTATCCTATGGGCCCCTTATGTTTAGCTTGGTGTGTTCTTTGGTATGTCTGTCCTTATTAGGACTAGTAGACTATGTGTCTCTTCTCTTCATGTCCTAAAAATATATGCCCTATGTCTATAGTCCATCCGTTGGTCATTTGGCTGACCCCCTCCTTTGTGTGTCCCTCTGACCTTGGTATATCCAGCTGTCCTATGCTCTCATGGCCTTACTTTGGTTTCCTGTCCTATACAATAGACAATGCATTTTACCAGAATGGCAAATGCACTCTAAGTGTATCTTCCTCTTGTGGTACAGTATTATGTTTGTCCCTATATGTACAGCTTGCTCCCACAGAACCTGCACAGTGTTATTATAATACATTATTTCAATACATTATAAGAAAATTCTGTATTTTTCCACACTCTACCCCAGCGATGTACAAATTTGGGGAGGGACACAACAAATAAATAGCTTTGCATGTGTGGCTCCTTACCACAGTCAATCAGTATGGCAAAAATAATCTCTGCTCAGAGGACCTGAGAAATAATCTTTGTAGAGAGAGAAGCTAGTGTGGAAAGAACGTCTTCCACTTTGGAAGATGAAGAATTTTCTGAATATGAGGATCTTGTCTCTGTCAATTCGGAGTCTGACTCTCCGCCAGCCCCAGGACCAGCCCATCAGCAACCAGCTCATCAGCAGCCTGCAGGAGGAGAAATATGGATGTCAAAAAATTTGGAGATTGAATGGTCTTCTTGTCCAAGGAATGAGCCACCCGCATGGCTGCCAATATGATAAGGATGCAACCAGGGCCGACGCGGATGGTGGTTACTCATGTGCATGACATAAAGTCTATTTTTGAACTGTTCATCCCAGACACCATCCAGAAAATCATTATGGACTGCACTAATATGGAGAAGATGTGTTTTTGGAGAGAGATGGAAAGAGATGGACCAAACTCACTTTCATGCATACTTTGGGGTTCTTATCCTTGCTGGTGTTTTCAGATCCAGTGGGGAATCCACAGAATCCCTGCGGGATGCAGAAACTGACAGAACTTTTCCATGCAACAATGTCTCTGGAAAACCTCCACATTATTTCCAGGATTATCCGCTTCGATAACCGAGACACCAGACCAGCTCGGCGGCAGAGAGACAAGCTAGCTGCAATCAGGTCAGTGTGGGACAAGTGGGTGGACAGCCTTCCCCTGTTTTACAACCCTGGGCTACCATTACTGTTGATGAGCAGCTTAGCTTATGCCATTTAGGGGCCGCTGCCCCTTCAGGCAGTACATACCGTCTAAACCCACAAAATATGGAATCAAGATCTGGGCTGCCTGTTCATATGCATGGAACTTGCAAGTGTAGATGGGGAAGCCAGATGGAGGAGCCCATGAGAAGAACCAAGGGACGTGGGTTGTCCTGGACGTGACACAGGGACTCCGTCACGTGATAACTTTTTTACTTTGTATAAGCTGGGACAGGAGCTTCTCAAGAGGAAGCTGACGATGGTAGGAACAGTACGAAAAAACAAGCCAGAGTTCCCACCTCAGCTGTTGAATACACGGGACAGGCCTATCAATTCCTCTAAATTTGTGTTCACGGCTGACACGTCCCTAGTGTCCTATGTGCAAAAGAAAGGCAAAACTGTGGTACTCATGAGTACGCTGCATAGGGATGGGATAATCTGTGGCCAGGAACATGAAAAACAGAAATCATAATGGATTACAATGCCACAAAAGGAGGGGTGGACAATTTACAGCTACAGCTTCAAAATAAGAACCCTATGCCACCCACTTGTGATATTCTTCAACGTCTTGGACATCTCGGCGTACAACACATTTGTCATCTGGATGGCGTTGAACCCTGATTGGAACAGAGGGCTCCAGAGGAGACGGCTCTTTCTTGAGGAGCTGGGCAAGGCATTGGTGAGACCTCCAATCCAGAGAAGGCAACATATCCCAAGAACCCCAGCTTCTGAAGCCATCATGAGGAGGATTCAGGAGGAGGATGCTGGTTCTCCATCCGCCCAACCCACTGAACCAACAACTTCAGTAATGGAAGAAAGTGTGTGGTGTTGTTGCATGTGTGTGTCTTACTCTCCTACATGGGCCGGCTGTAACAATTGATGTGAGTGAGTGAGATGTTGGTAAAATTCCTGAACTAATTGTTTTGATCATTCTAGATTGTAGCCAGTAGCAACAAGAAGAAGCGCTGTGATGTGTGTGGATCCAAGAAGGACAGGAAGACGCAGTACACGCATCAAGTGCAAGAAGTACATTTGCAACACACAGAGTAAAACTCTGTCCCTCATGTCGTGTGTAGACCGGCCTTCATTTGTGTTCTATGTGGCATCATTTCCATAAAATACTGTATGTAAAATTTGTCATTCCAATGTGTTCAGTTCAAACCAAAAAACATCAGTAGTGATGAAAACCTTGTTTCATTAATATTTGTTCAAGATAAACATGATTTAATGCACCCATGTCTTAATTATAATAGATTTTTGTTAACAAAAATCACATTATTTAAAAAAACGAATAGCGGTTTTATTGGTCAACATGTATGCTGTCTATATTGCTTGTAACTGATATAAGTCAACATCTAAGTATCAAGAATTTTTATATAAATTGTTATGGCTGTAATGTTTTAAAAACCCAATAATGTTGTGGGTCCATCAGCCCCGCGAAGGTTGCGTGAATAACAAAAACATGAACATCACACAAGGGTTAAAACAATCACAGTAAGGTACTTAATTGTTACCCAGAAATGATTAGATATTGAGATAAAAACGTCTGCATAGGACCTGTAACTAAAGATGACAACATTATTTAGATGAAGGCGTTTCTGTCAGGTATTTCTGATCGATGTTGTGCAATGTGCGCACAAACAAAGATTTATACAGGATAGCGTGGAGGCTGTGGTTAAACCATCCATCCCGAAGTAAAATGTACAATTTAAAGGTTGGACAACTTGATCCAACAGCACAATAAGTGACATGGGATAGACCTGTGCTGCCCTCTACTGATAGGCATGTTTCTGGTTACTCAAAGGGTTTTCAAAGAGCCAGCTATTACACCAGCAGAGGACAGTGTAACACAACATGAAATGGCTGTGGTGACTGGACCCTCTTAGTAATGGATAACATTGAACAATAGCGTTGCACAAATGTGCCCTGTGATCCCTCAGGTGTGAAGTACGACAGAGAAAACAAGGCCCACTCCAATGTTCCTTGCTGTTTCTCACAAAAGGTGGTTTCAGCTCTGTCCCTGGTTTGTTCTGTGTTTCATATCATTTCACTGCAAATCATCAGTCAGATTGGATTAGAAAGTAGACAATTGATCTCATCACAAAGATTAATCTGGAGTGTGTTTTTATTACTGGAGTGTGATTTTATTACTGGAGTGTGATTTTATTACTGGAGTGTGATTTTATTACTGGAGTGTGATTTTATTACTGGGGTGTGTTTTTATTACTGGAGTGTGATTTTATTACTGGAGTGTGTTTTTATTACTGGAGTGTGATTTTATTACTGGAGTGTGTTTTTATTACTGGAGTGTGATTTTATTACTGGAGTGTGTTTTTATTACTGGAGTGTGCTTTTATTACTGGAGTGTGATTTTATTACTGGAGTGTGTTTTTATTACTGGAGTGTGCTTTTATTACTGGAGTGTGCTTTTATTACTGGAGTGTGCATTTATACGGAGACTTGATTACACACAGGTGGATTGTATTTATCATCATTAGTCATTTAGGTCAACATTGGATCATTCAGAGATCCTCACTGAACTTCTGGAGAGAGTTTGCTGCACTGAAAGTAAAGGGGCTGAATAATTTTGCACGCCCAATTTTTCAGTTTTTGATTTGTTAAAAAAGTTTGAAATATCCAATAAATGTCGTTCCACTTCATGATTGTGTCCCACTTTTTGTTGATTCTTCACAAAAAAATACAGTTTTATATCTTTATGTTTGAAGCCTGAAATGTGGCAAAGGGTCGCAAAGTTCAAGGGGGCCGAATACTTTCGCAAGGCACTGTACGCCGGTTGGAACCAAAAATCTCAGATTTGGACTCATCAGACCAAAGGACAGATTTCCACCAGTCTAATGTCCATTGCTCTATTTCTTGGCCCAAACAAGTCTCTTCTTATTGTTGGTGTCCTTTAGTAGTGGCTTCTTTGCAGCAACTCAACCATGAAGGTCTGATTCACGCAGTCACCTCTGAACAGTTGATGTTGAGATGTGTCTGTTACTTGAACTCTGTGAAGCATTATTTGAGCTGCAATCTGAGGTGCAGTTAACTATAATGAACTTGTCCTCTGCAGCAGAGGTAACTATGGGTCTTCCTTTCCTGTGGCGGTCCTCATTAAAGCCAGTTTCATCATAGCGTGTGATGGTTTTTGCGACTGCACATGAAGAAACTTTGAAAGTTCTTGACATTTTCTGGATTGACTGACCGTCATGTCTTAAAGTAATGATGGACTGTAGTTTCTCTTTGCTTATTTGAGCTGTTCTTCCCATAATATGGGCTTGGCCTTTTACCAAATAGGGCTATCTTCTGTATACCACCCCTACCTTGTAGGATTGACTCAAACGCACTAAGAAGGAAAGAAATTCTGCAAATGAACTTTTACCAAGGCACACCTGTACATTGAAATGCATTCTAGGTGACTACCTCATGAAGCTGGTTGAGAGAATGCCAAGAGAGTGTAAAGTTGTCATCAAGGCAAAGGGTGGCTACTTTGAAGAATCTTACTACATGATTCCATATGTGTTATTTCATAGTTTGATGTCTTCACTATTGTTCTACAATGTAGAACATTTAAAAAATAAAGAACAATCCTGGAATGAGTAGGTGTCCAAATATTTCACTGATACTGTATATTTCCACACTATGGGTTTTGGAATAATAATGTGAAATTGTGAAAATGATGATAATGCCCTTTTAGTGTAAGAGCTGTTTGAAAAGACCGCCTGACAATTCTGCCTGTTTTGGTGAGATCGAGTTTTGGCCTGTCTGGTGACATCACCAGGCAGTAAATTAGTTAATAGGCCAATAAGAAAGAGAGTTACAAACCTCTGCCAATTACAGCTAGTTTTCAGTTGTCCCCGCTCAGACCACTTCCAGACAGTCCTAGCAAAATTCTTGCTTGAGAAATGGCTCTTTGCTAAGAAGCTATTTTAGTTTTTCTTCTGACCATTTTAATTGAAAACAATCACAGTAAGGTACTTAACTGTTTCCCAGAAATGATTTGATATTTAGATTTTAAAAAATTGCTGCATTGGGCCTTTAATAAGTATTGAATGGACTCCTGGTGCCCTGGGGAGGTTAGAACCTACTGTTCCAGAGCATACATGTCTCATTTGTCAATGCTCTCGAGCAGCCTAGTGGTGCACTCAACTTACAGGACCTTTCTAAATGGAGCACTTCATCAGGGAAAACCCACAGAATCTGTCAGTGCACCACTAGAGACCTAAGACACTTGGGAATGTAGTAACTATTGCACTATACTAAACAAATACAAATATATATCACTATACAAATATAGGAAATCAAAAAGGTTTACTTACACTCAGAGTTTGAAGGGCGTTATGTGATAACAGAGCATCATGTAGAACTGCAATCATAAAGCTGTTATCTGATCAACTTTGTTCAGAAAGAGGTCAACCAAGAGGATGATGAGAGCATATCCATGCTTCATGCATCTTTTAGCATTCTGCTAACGTTCCTATGGGAGTGATGCAAACCACAACAAAGGCTGGATGTTACTGATAATGGCAACCTGGGGAAGCTTTTCTACTATTTCCTAGTCCCAAGGCAATTGTAGCAGGACACTTTGAACACTACTTTCCAGTGAATATGTACTGTAGGTCCTACAGCTATGGGGGGTTGATTTCTTTTCTTGGCACAGGAATGCCAAGCATGCTTGACATTTTTTTTGATGTAGACTTGCATAAGTCTACATCATATAAAGAATATTAATTTAACTCTGCCTTTTAACACACACCTTAGACTCCATTTTCCCATTAGCAATAGGCTATTATGCAACATCAATAATGCATATAGAAAAACAGTTTTGTTTGCATTTATTCGTAACGAATTATGAAATATATGATTCACATTTCCTCAAAACCCTTTGTTTCACCATCATGAACAAATTTTTCCAATAATCAATCTGTATGCTATTCTCAGCATAGGCTATACTCAGTTGTAATAACCTGGTAGTCATGATAACTTCTATGTAATACTGTATCAAGAACAGAACGAACTTTTTTAAGCAGTTAATATGGTAGAAGTAGAGTTCCATTACTCATCTCCTCCCGTCAGTGTCAAGTCGATGATCATTTCAGACACTTCCGTGCAGAGGTGGCGGAAATACGTCAGTTGTTCAGGGTATTGGGATTTACTCTAGACTACAAACGAAAATGCAATGTAGAGCGAAGTGGGGAGTGGGCTTTAAATCTAACGTGTCTCTTTAACACCATTTACCCAACGATTTACTCAAGCTCAACGGGACATTCGAACCAAGGAACCAATCATATCAACTAAGGAACCACTGAAAGAAGAATTCGAGGCTGGATCTATTATGAAGACCGAACCAGGATAAAGGCGAATCGTTTTCAGGCTGAGGTTTGGTCACTTAGGCGTGAAGATTGACAAGCTTTAAACAAATAGCCTGCGCATGGATGGTTTTATCTGTCAATGGATGGACAATTATTCACTTCACGGAATTGATTGCGTTGTGTGGATTATTAATGTGGGATCTCGTTTGCATTTCAAAGCCCATAAGTAACAATCAATCAGGCAATCAACATTAAAAAGAGGAGTTATTTGGGCTATTTATATTTTAATTGGATTAACTGGATCCGTCTAGCCAAGCACAACCGTTTTGGGGGGAGGCTATGGCAGTGGACTGACCATGGATTGGGCGGTGATGGAAGTAGAAGAACCGTCGGACATGATACAGCGTCATAGCTTTGTCTGGCAGCTCGCGCTGTAGCAGCCAGACAACAATTGTAACAAAGTTGCAGAACAAGTCAATATTATTGTGAGTCTTGGTGATGCCATTAGAAGGGCAGCCGCTGTTCGCATTCTAATCGAAACCATCCTTCGAGAATGTTCTTGTCTGTTTTTGTTATTGTTGGATAGATGATTCTCTCAGATCGTTGTCTGAATTGTTTATTTGATTTGTAAAACAAAGCAAGGGCTCTTCTGCGCACTGTTACTTTCCATGGACATAGAACACATTTCGCACTGTCTTGTGGTATTCGCCTCGTCTCGGAGTTATAAAATGGACGGGGAAATAAAGCGCAGCCGGAGGTCCAGATCGCAACGAGACCGCGTGCGGAGAAGGGATGCGATTGACAGGAATGATCAAAACCGGAGTCCATCATCTGGCACCGACCGGGGGCAAAGTCCGTTCAGAAAAAATGCCCTGTGTAATTATGGAAAAATGACCAACTTGCATTATGTCCGACCCAAGCGTCCCTCTCGGAGAAAGAGACGGGGGTCAGTGTCTCAGGAGGAAGACATTATTGATGGCTTTGCCATAGCCAGCTTTATCAATCTGGAATCTTTAGAGGTAAGAACGTAGGGCTATGTGTGTGTGTGTGTATATATATATATATATATATATATATATTGGCACATGTTTGTTTATTTGGACATGATTCATAAGTAAATAAGTCTCTTAAATCACCCTGTGTGGGCCTCATGGCTCATGGTCTCTGACAGGTTCATGTGCAGTTTACCCAGTTGTCTCCATTGTGAGTTAATTTGCAAATCTTGTGTAAAGATGTATAATAACCATTGTAACAATGTGTTGGCTATCTACACTGTAATTACCTACCTGCCTATGTAACACGGTTTTAGGGACCTTGGATATTGCTGTAAACATACTGGTTTGAAGGGTCAATATGCTGTGAGGCTGACAGTTGATAATATGCTGTTAGGTTACTGTTGATTTATCCCAACATCAACCAGTATGATGCTATGAGGTGTCACTCAGTCCATGTGTTTCTATAAATCAGACTCACTTTCATTCCAGCAGATGTGTTTCTGGAATACAGATAATTATGGGTGCACACTGGCTGGTTTGGTCAATGTCATGATAATTGCTAGTGTTTTTCAGAGAAAAACTGGTCGATTTTGAATATGTTCTGATTTGCTGGTTGTACACACATGGAAAACCAAATAACTCTAGGCCTACGCTTGACCCATTATAAAGAAAGCTGCTCTCTTGCTCTTAAACGCTCCCAGGTGCAGTATTCATCAGCTGGTTTTAGTTTTAGTGTGCCCCCTCCTGCCTCACGGCATGTCCACACACAGGGACATGTGTTTTGAAAATAGATGCAAAAGAAGCAATGATAAAAGCATCAGAGGCTTCTATGTTCAAGCAAACCAAGTGTGTGGAATGATTGAAAATGACCTTTTCTCTCAGTGCTTTCCGCCAGATGGTGACTACCAGTAAACATGATTAATGGTAGTTAAGTGACACTGTGTAAAAGACAAACTGGCAGTAAAAAGCCAGAGCTGACTCAAAGTGAATGGTGCATATGTACCAGACAGAAGACTCATTATCATTATGATACTGTCTGAATCCTGTTATGACATTCACATTCTAGAAAGAGAAACCTATTGTTATACCAAATGTCACGGGCGCACCACAAAACATAACACAATACAATCAACTCTCATTGATGGTGATGACGATCATGATCTATTACCGTCAACCCTTGCTTCTCGGAGTTGTAAACTCAAGGATTTGCTTTGCTACGTGACTACACTAGAGCGTGCCAGTAGAGGAAATGAATGTAGAAAGAATGGAGTTTGGTATAGATGCCGGAAATTTGGTCTGAGGTTAAAACAAGTTTAGGTCTTATACATTTTGTTTTATGAGATAATATCAGTCAGTTAATAGTACCTTTATGAATTATGAAGGCTTTATGTGCTCTATGTGCTTGTTCCTCTGTGTCTAAATCACTAAACACTTAAAATGGTCCAAACACACACGCACAGTCGTGAAGAAGGCGCGACAGTGTTTATTCTCCCTCAGGAGGTTGAAAAGGTTTGGCATGGGCCCTCAAATCCTGAAAAGGTTCTACAGCTGTACCACTGAGAGCATATTGACTGGTTGCATCACTGCTTGGTATGGCAATAGCACCGCCCTTGATCGCATGGCGCTACAGAGGGTTGTGCGGACAGCCCAGTACATCACTGGGACCGAGCCGCCTGCCATCCAGGACCTCTATATCAGGCGGTGTGAAAAGAAGGCCCAAAAATCATCAAAGACCCCAACCACCCAAGCCATAGACTATTTTCTGTGCGGCGCACAGCAAGAAGTACCGGTGCATCAAGTCTGACACCAACCAGCTCTTGAACACCTTCTAACTCCAAGCAATACGACTGATAAATAGCGAACAAAATAGCTACATGGACCGAGTTTACCTTGTATCTTTATTGACCTTTTATTTCAGTATTTGCACTGTTGCCTAGCCCCCTTATCCCTCCCTATACATATCTACCTATAAAAAAACCTCATTCATTTCCCTGTGGTGGCAAATGAGCCATGGCAGAGTTAGTGCGTACAAACAGATGCCATTGCTATTACACTCACACTGTAGTGTAGTCACTGTAGCCATGATGGACCAGTACATGAATCACTGTAGAAACAGCTGCTGCATACAGCTGTTGCATATTGCCAACATGATTCCCACAACATTCTGGATGAGGATGACTGTAGACTTATGACTCCAGCTCAAAATGACCCTGACCTGGATTGTAATAGAGGAGGCTTACATAATTGTATAATGATTGTTGCAGTGACTGAGTGCTGTAACCTAGACGGTGTAACTCACCAGGGAGGGATTCTTGGATGTGCTGGCCCACTGTATGTTTGTTTGACTTCATTAGCTCTGTAACCAGCGTGTCTGGCTTGTCATTAGTCTAGCTTTATGTATGAATGGGTGTCGCCTGCAGCAGCTCTACCCTTTAAACTGTGAAACGTTTCTTTGTCACACAGTCTGTTCCCTTTAATAAGGCATGCTTCTCTTCTCTAGCTCTGCTAATAGAGCGACTCTCTCCCTACTCTCCCACTTTTATGATGATTGAGCTTCTAGGATTCCACCAGATAGAATTTCATTAATACTAAATCTAGGATTAGTCATTTATAGTGTGAGCTGTCAGACTGTTACAAGTTTTTAATATCCTACTGCATTAAAGCCCCAGTAGACATTTTGACACCCTATTTGCGTAAGTAGAATGATATGTTTGATGTTCTCTCGGAGTCCGTCCTTCCGGTCAGGTGTGTACTTTACTGTACACCCCAGAGGTGATGTCCTCTAAGTAGCTGTTTGATAAGCACTACCAGTGTGCCAAAGGCTAAAGGTTAATTTAATAGGCTGCAACAGGTGAGAAACACTGTCAGAGAGCATTCTGCGCCCATAGCTCTAAGTTAATAAAAAAAATGTTTGTCTGTTTTGCTGTATTCAAGATTACGGCTAAACTTGTACAGGCAGTGGCACAGTGGTCTAATTTTCTCAAGAAGCATATAATTAAAATATTACAGCGGTTGATAGGTAAGTGCTTCTTTATGACAGCCAGGGCCCTGCTGCATAGTTAATGTGCTCCAGCCTCCCAGTCTTCTGGCCCAGCTCTTCAGGCAGTCAAGAGGGGGAAAGGCTGCTGCTCCACAGCTCCTTGTCTCTTTGTGGTGTTTGTCTGTCTGTTTGGATAACACTCTTTAAAAGCTTGTGTGGACAAGATTGAGGAAGGGATTGGCTTTCAGGGGCCCTACCAGGACTTTTAAACAAGTAGGTGTCACTTGTCTGTGTATGTGAAAGTGTTCACTTGGAGCTGATAATAGGCTGTGCTTTTGCTTTCATCCCTTTTTTCAAGTAGAATCAATGTTCAATGTTCTAGTTCTAGGAACACTGAAATGACCTCTCCATGGCCATATTCAGTGTGCCTGAATGCGCACTCATTGACATAACATAGAGGGTATCTGGCCTGCCATCCCCCTAGTCTCCACAACAGCTAGCCTCTTATGTCCAAGGATTACCTTCTCCTCTCTTAAGCATGGTGGTAGCACAATGACTTCATTCAGCCAGCTAATGCTGAACGTTTCATGTTTTACCCCTGTTCGCTGCAGTTCCACATAATGGGAAAACCCACCGTTGTAAAAGTGAATGCGTGTGCGTGTGTAAGACAGAAAACAGGCTGGCTCGGACTCAGACTCTTCCTGCCATAAAACCCCTCTCCTAGCCTTTGTTCTGCTGCTTGTCCGCTTCTGCTGTAAATAAACCACCAGTCGCCCTAAACAGCCTGGAAATGACATGGAACACCATCATGTCTGTCTGTTGCAGTGTGCTGACAGACAGAGAGGCAGCAAGTTTTATTTAGAAAGTGAATATGTAGAACAGGGCTGGCCCCAGGCATATCTTTTTTATATATATAAAAAATAGGAACTCAATCGGGGTCTCAACTTACTGTTGAGTTTAAGAATAGTATCCACCAAGTGCAATTTTGAAATCAGCAGTTTTTCTCTTGTTATGTCAGTCACTGACAGTCACTCAATTAGACATGTCAACTACCAATGTTTTTATTCAGCTAAACTTATAGTAATCATGGCCGAATACCAACCCTGGCACATAGCGCACGTGCCCAGGGGCCCTGACCTCCCGGGAGCCCCCCATTGTTTTTAGTCATTCTCACTCAGATATTATATTAACATGGTAGAAGTCATGGCAAACTTTGTGGAATTGTTTGTTATATATTGCTACATTTTCTCTCCGCCTCATGGCAAAATGTGTAGAATTGTTTGTTATATATTGCTACATTTTCTCTCCGCCTCATGGCAAAATGTGTAGAATTGTTTGTTATATATTGCTACATTTTATCTCCTCCTCATGGCAAAATGTGTAGAATTGTTTGTTATATATTGCTACATTTTCTCTCCGCCTCATGGCAAAATGTGTATAATTGTTTGTTATATATTGCTACATTTTCTCTCCGCCTCATGGCAAAATGTGTAGAATTGTTTGTTATATATTGCTACATTTTCTCTCCGCCTCATGGCAAAATGTGTAGAATTGTTTGTTATATTTTGCTACATTTTCTCTCCGCCTCATGGCAAAATGTGTGGAATTGTTTGTTATATATTGCTACATTTTCTCTCCGCCTCATGGCAAAATGTGTAGAATTGTTTGTTATATATTGCTACATTTTCTCTCCGCCTCATGGCAAAATGTGTGGAATTGTTTGTTATATATTGCTACATTTTCTCTCCGCCTCATGGCAAAATGTGTAGAATTGTTTGTTATATATTGCTACATTTTCTCTCCGCCTCATGGCAAAATGTGTGGAATTGACAAAAACTTCCATTAAAAAACCTGCAGCATTTTCTCTATGCCCAATGGCAAAAATATGTAGAAGTGCAGGAAATTAGCTTTAAAACTGCAAAATGTCTCTCCACCAAATGGCAAAATGAGTCGAATTGTATGAAATTTGTTATACAATTTTTACATTTTCTCTCCACCCCATGGCAAAATGTGTAGAATTGCAGGAAATGAACTTAAACATTTTCGCACCGCCGTCAAAAGGGAGGCCACTAAAATGTTTTGCAGCGAGGTGGGGGGCTGCCGAACCAAATCTCACTTAGGGTCCCCAAAAGGCTAGGTCCGGCCCTAATGCAGACTGCTGCTACTTACTGCATGACCTCAATACACTGGCTAAATAATGACTGTTGGCCCCATTTTGTGGATAGATACTATTTAGCCCTGATAAGTAGGGCTATCTGCTGAATATGGTACAGTTCCAAATGTAGTTTAGTTCCAATTCAGGGGCAGTGCAAACAACACTCTTTTGTTTTACACTGTCTTTCTATCTCTGTCCCTCTGTTTTTGGCCTCCCCTTTGTGTCTGTTGGATGTTGAGCTCTACTGCTTTGTAGTTAGGTTAGGGTTCCACTACAATGCCCATAGCTGAGGAGGTTATCCCAGTATAATGTCTGGAGGCCACTGTGAATAGGCTCTCTGAGGAAAAGGCCTGATTAGTTACTGATGGTGTGTAATCTAATTGTCTTAGTACCTGGCAGGCGAGGAGAGCAGAGGCATTAATCAAGCTACTATATACAGCTGTCAAGGTTAGTCATGTTTTATTACATGTCCTTTTCACCCAAATATACACTGAGTGTACAAAACATTAGGAACACCTTCCTAATATTGAGTTTCGCCCCTTTTGCCCTAAGAACAGCCTCAGTTTGTCGGGGCATAGACTGCAAGGTGTCAAAAGCGTTCTACAGGAAGGTTGGCCCACGTTGACTCCAATGCATCCCACATTTGTGTCAAGTTGGATGTCCTTTGGGTGATGGACCCTTCTTAATACACATGGGAAAAACCCAGCAGCCTTACAGTTCTTGGCACACTCGTACCAGTGCCCCTTGCACCTACTACTATGCCCCGTTCAAAGGCACTTAGATATGTTGTCTTGCCCACTCACCCTCTGAATGGCACACATACACAATCCATGTCCCAGTTGTCTCAAGGCTCAGTGGTCAATCTACATTATGTAATGGAAAGAGCTGTTCCTAATGTTTTGTACACTCTGTGTATGTTGTTGCCCAGATTTACCCTCTACCACAGTAGCATGTGATAAGTACTTTGAGGTAAGATATGAAACTACATTTTTCTCAATAATCTTGTCTGAAGAGTGTGTGTAATGAGGCTCTCAAGAATTCCTGATGTTATGTCGTTGCCTAGATCAGCTTTTGTCAGCTGAACATCTAGTCAAGCTTCTGATCATAATCACTTGTCAGACTGTCTCCATCTGATTTTCCTGGGCTGCCAGTGCAAATAACATATTGAGTTGATGAACAGTAAGTCAGACAGGATTCTGATGACGAATGATATTGACCGATTTAGCGTACCTCACTCTTATGAATGGCAACATCAGTCTATAGAATCAGTGAGTGTCCTTGAATGGGTCTATACTGAGATGAAGAGTTGTAGCTGTGCTGTACTACACAGAGAAAGAGAAGCTCCACGATGAAATCACTAATCGCTTCACACAGGTATGTGGGGAATTTCTTCCTCTGAGAATGGAACACAGCAGCTGTCCAGGGACTGTAGATAGTCTAGATACTGTGCTATGTGGACAGAATGTACTGTAGTGTTTACAAATGAATCTAGGTGATAATAAACTGGATCCATTTCAGCCCCCTCGTCTTTATCATTACTGTAGGTTGAGACAAGAAAAGTGACATTTATGTTCTATTACAATTTCATGTTTATATTTTTGGCCACCAGTACCTCCTTTAAATATGTTTGACATTTATGTGACAAAGTACACATTTAGACTTGTACGGCAGAGCCATGGCAGTGTGAATTTATTCATGACTTAAGTCCATTACTGGTAAATAGATTGCCCGACTCCCATAATTCAGTGGCAGGACCTGCTGTGACCTCAGGCTGTTGGACAGGCAGAACCTGTCGTGGGAATAGAGTGTTAAGTGTCTAACTACCTCTACCACTTATTTGTGTGTCACACACATTGTGGGAAATGACACGCCAACTCTATTTCAGCATTCAAATAATCCAGTCATTATGAACCTATTGTATCTGCAACCTCTCTACAGAAGTCAGGCCCATTTAAAGTGAATCATGTACCAGAAGATGGTGGCCTATAGTTGCTTGTGATCGAACAGTTCCGAATGACAGAAAGAGGTCTAGCTGGGAATGGATGGAGTGCTTGATCTATGGATAGGCTGTTTGCAGTATTATCTCTGTTGTGGTCAGGAGGATAAAGACATACATAATCATGCATATCAATTCAGATTATCTACAGCCATGACTGTATCTCCTCATGCCTCTATAGGACTTACGCTGTTTAACAGCTAAGCAGCACCGGTGATATCTGTTGACCTGTAGCTTTACACACAGCTTAGAAATCCATCATGTACTGTATCTAATGGAGCAACGCCCATGAACATCAGATCTGCTGGGTCCACATTCATACACTGTAGTGCTTTAATAAATGAACATAGGAAGGAATATATTTCACTATAACAGATATATTACTCTAATAAAGGCATGTTAGCCGATGCTATTAACTTTATACAATTAACTGACTGACTCTCTGTTGTACCCCTGCATGTGTTGCACCTTTGCAGAGCAGTTAATGGAGACTGAAGCAGCACTTATTGTGCCATTAGCTGATTGTATGCCCTTTGCACTGTCTTCCCGCAGACACAAATTGGATTTGAATAGCATAACATCCCCCCTTGTTTCTCTGGCCTCTTGTATCTCATGTCCTTTGTGGAACATTTGCAGGCCATACCCAGGGTATGTTCAGATGCCTAGTGAGAGCTCATATGTCTGACTGCAGAGCCTGTGGAACATGAGCTGTTAATAGCTTGATTCTCATGAATTCTGTTAATTGAGTATAGACTGTGTTATAACATGCATGTTACTGCTATATTCACTGGTGGCTTCATAGATGGTGAGAGTGAATGGATGGAGGTACAGCTGTGAAAGTGGAACTTGATGAGAGCCTTCCATCCACTGAATCCTTTGTAAGCCACTGGACTTTACCTGGGATTTAGATCCAGTGTTCTTTCTCAAAGCCATTCACACCCCAAACCCTAACCTGGATTTAGCTGGATTCACCCTATTGTATTCAGTGTAGCTGGCAAAACGTATCTACCCCAGATTATTTTCACCAACACTCTCTCATCCTCCCCTTGTTTGGTATTTGGTTTTTGGATATTTCTCTCTCCCTCCTTTCTCCCCCTATCCACCTGCCTCTCCACAGATGTGTACACCTGATGCTAATTTAGAGTCAAGCTAACAGTGATTGTTTTTATCAGAGTCTTGGTAACAGTCCAGGGAGCTGGAGAAACAGAATAAGACATAATTTACCTCACGCCGCTAGTCTTTCAGCAGCATGAATATTAATATCACTATGGCAATGGTTCTGGAGATTAGCTCAAGGTAGGGCTTTACACTTGTACCATTAGATCAGTTATTTTCATGGATAGCTGAAGCTGCAGGCAGGGAGGACGCTCAGCGGGGAATGCTGACAGTTCACACTTGGTGATTAGTTCGTTTCCATTGAACAATAATACCTAAAAAGCCACCAGTGTAGGGGTTAATTTATTGCATCGCTCCATTCAAAGTTTTTTATTTTTTTATTTCACCTTTATTTAACCAGGTAGGCAAGTTGAGAACAAGTTGTCATTTACAACTGTGACCTGGCCAAGATAAAGCAAAGCAGTGCGACACAGACAACAACACAGAGTTACTCATGGAATAAACAAACATACAGTCAATAACACAATATAAAGTCTATATACAGTGTGTGCAAATGAGGTAAGATAAGGGAGGTAAGGCAATAAATAGGCCATTGTGGCAAAATAATTACAATGTATCAATTAAACACTGGCGTGATAGATATGCAGAACATGAATGTGCAAGTAGATATACTGGGGTGCAAAGGAGCAAAAAAATAAACAACAGTATGGGGATGAGGTAGTTGGATGGGCTATTTACAGATGGGCTATGTACAGGTGCAGTGATCTGTGAGCTGCTCTGACAGCTTGTGCTTAAAGTTAGTGAGGGAGATATGAGTCTTCAGCTTCAGTGATTTTTGCAATTAGTTCCAGTCATTTGCAGCAGAGAACTGGAAGGAGAGGCGGCCAAAGGAGGAATTGGCTTTGGGGGTGACCAGTGAAATATACCTGCTGGAGGGCGTGCTACGGGTGGGTGCTGCTATGGTAACCATTGAGCTGAGATAAGGCGGGGCTTTACCTAGCAAAGACTTATAGATGACCTGGAGCCAGTGGGTTTGGTGACAAATATGAAGCGAGGGCCAGCCAACGAGAGCATACAGGTCGCAGTGGTGGGTAGTATATGGGGCTTTGGTGACAAAACGGATGGCACTGTGATAGACTGCATCCAATTTACTGAGTAGAGTGTTGGAGGCTATTTTGTAAATGACATCGCAGAAATCAAGGATCGGTAGGATAGTCAGTTTTACGAGGGTATGTTTGGGAGCATTGTTGAATGATGCTCTGTTGCGAAATAGGAAGCCGATTCTAGATTTAATTTTGGATTGGAGATGCTTAATGTGAGTCTGGAAGGAGAGTTTACAGTCTAATCAGACACCTAGGTATTTGTAGTTGTCCACATATTCTAAGTCAGAACCGTCCAGAGTAGTGATGCTGGACGGGCGGGCAGGTGCGGGCAGCGATCGGTTGAAGAGCATGCATTTAGTTTTACTTGCATTTACGAGCAGTTGGTGGCCACGGAAGGAGTGTTGTATGGCATTGAAGCTAGTCTGGAGATTTGTTAACACAGTGTACAAAGAAGGGCCAGAAGTATACAGAATGGTGTTGTCTGCGTAGAGGTGGATCAGAGAATCACGTACAGCAAGAGCAACATCATTGATGTATACAGAATAATAGACATTTGTGTCTTAGATTACCTGTAACTGATTTTTGTTCGTGTTTATTGCTTGCCTCCACTGTGCTTGATGACATGTGTATCAACACCAATGGTAAACCCCCCGCAGGTCACTGGTGTTATTCCGGGCACGGGGAATTTAGCTCAGACTGCCAGACCCCACATCCACAGCCTGACAATGGGCAGCAGCTGGCCGCCCACATTCTAGTCTCACAGGCCTGCCTCATAGGATATGAAAGCCTGCTCTCATATACTAGACATAACATAGTAAACATAAATCTGGGACACTCAAATTAGTATGATATGTTACATTTGGTGTGGTTACATAAGACAGATGGTTACTTAAGGCAAAAAACAAAAGTAGAGTGGTTAGTCGGGGTGGAGTGGTGGGTGTATAGCACGTACGTCTAGCAACCTAAAGGTTGCGAGTTTGAATTTTATAATCGACAACTTTATCATTTTAGCTAACTTTTCAACTACTTAGCATGCTAGCTAACCCTTCCCCTAACCTTAACCCTTTAACCTAACTCCTAAACTTAACCCTAACCCTAACCCCTAGCCTAGCTAACATTAGCCAGCTAGCTAACATTAGCCACCTAGCCACCTACTGTAGCTAGAATTCATTAACATATCATACATTTCGCAAGTTCGTAACATATAATATGATTTGCAAATACGTAACATATTGTATGTTTTGCGAATCATAATGTATAATACTGTTACGAATCTCTTTTGGCCCGACAGTCTAGGGGGGGATGGTAGTGAGACCCGTAACATAACTCATGTAAATTATAATAGTGACAAAGTAAAAGTGAACGAAATAACCACGACAACCGAAATAATACCGTCAAACTCAGGGTTTATTATAAACACACGGTAATGGGGGGGGGAGCAGGAAAAGGGGCTGAGCTGGACCCAAGGAAAGAAACAAATATGCAAAAACACCCCTAAGCTAGACTAGCCTATTTCAACAACAGCTAACTAACTAACCAAAAATACAGTGGGTGGTCCGCCCAGTTCTAACTAGTGTGTTTTAACAAAGTTTACCTACGGGTAGTGTATGCCCATGGGCGACTTGTCTTGGTTTCCCCTTTTCCCACCAGCAAACACCATAAGCAAAAACAATACTCACAGGAGATGACAAAGTGATTTGGAGGTGCTCAAACAAAAGAAGAGGTTAATTAATACACAAAGAGAGAGATCTACATACATGGCATTTACAAAGAGATTGTGCTACTGAAATCTATCAAGAACAGCTATCTACTAACATGGCATTACAAAGATTGAGCTCTCCTGAAATCTACCAAGAACAGCTATCTACCAACATGGCATTACACAGAGATTGAGCTCTAGAGCAAACAAATGATAGGGTTTTTAAACCAAGGGAAAGGAACTGTGATAGGGTAGGAAACAGGAGGAGGTGTGTCTTCTGATTGATGGGTTGATTGTTGACTGATTGGGGAGTGATGACTTTCACCTGTGAGGGGAGACGGAGAGAAAAGAAACACACAGGATACACACAGACACAGGATACCTGTATCCGTAACACTCCCACCCTTAAAAGAGCAACCCTAGGGATTGCGACCACAGTATTACAATTAATACTCACAACAAAATTAATACTTACAACAACAACGTCAACCTTGCCAAAACATACAAAAATCATTTTTACACACGAGACAAAGCATCTGCCAACACATTATCTGAACCCTTTTTGTGGCGGATCTCCAAATTATAATTTTGTACAATCAGCGCCCAACGCATAAGGCGCTGGTTCTGGTTGTACATTCGGTGGAGAAAAACTAAGGGGTTATGGTCAGTATACACAATCACTGGTAGGGCACTGGAACCAATGTATACTTCGAAGTATTGCAGAGCCAACAACAAAGCAAGAGCTTCTTGTTCTATTGTCGCATAGTTTGTTTGACATTTATTAAATTTACGTGAAAAATAACAAACGGGATGATCCACTCCACTCTTGTCCTGCTGCAGTAGAACAGCACCAGCACCTCTGGCACTAGCATCTACCTCAAGCTTGAACGGTTGTTCAAAATCCGGAGCAGCAAGTACAGGGGTACTACATAAGAGTGCTTTCGCAGATTCAAAAGCGCTCTTACATTCAGGGGACCACACAAATGGTCTAGCCGGACTGAGCAAATCAGTCAATGGAGCAACTACCGCAGAGAAATTTTTACAGAAGCTACGGTAGTAGCCAACCATCCCTAAAAAGCGGCGTAGCTCTCGTCTAGTGGTAGGTGCAGGGAATGCAGTTATAGCCAAGACCTTGGCATCAACAGGGCGCACCTGTCCATGGCCAACCTCTTTACCGAGATAGGTAACAGTAGCCTTCCCAAACTCGCACTTTGCCAAGTTCAGGGTTAGAGAAGCAGCTGCCAACCGTTCACATACTACGCTTAGCGAGTCAACATGATCTGACCACTCAGACGAATAAATCACTAGGTCATCAAGGTATGCACTACAATTAGGAACGCCAGCTAATACGGAGTTAACCAGTCGTTGGAAAGTGGCTGGTGCATTTCGCATCCCAAAAGCCATGACTGAGTACTGAAGGAAGTTGTCTGGGGTCACAAAGGCAGAAATCTCAGAAGCACGTGAAGTTAACGGAACCTGCCAGTAACCTTTTAAGAGGTCCAACTTGGTCACATACTTAGCAGCACCAATAGTGTCGATACAGTCGTCCAGTCTGGGTAACGGGAACGAATCTGGCATTGTGACAGAATTTACCTTTCGATAATCCGTACATAACCTGGACGTACCATCAGGTTTAGGAACCAGAATGCAAGGAGAACTCCAAGGGCTTGAACTTGGCTTAGCCAGGTCATTCTCCAACAAATATCTCACCTCATCCCTCATTATCTTCCTCTTGGAAGCGTTGATACGATATGGGTGTTGCTTGATAGGTGTAGCATTTCCAACATTAATGTCATGTTCCAACACATTTGTGCGAGTAGGAACGTCATTAAAGAGACATGGAAAACTGTGTAGTAGCCTCACAATATCATTAGCCTGTCCATCCGTTAAATGAACCAGACCTGACTGGATAGACAGCAGCATTTCTGAGTTGGGCAATCTAACACACTGCTGTTGAGTATTGCGCAACTCCAAGCCATCAACATCATCAATATGACAGTCCACTATCATCGCAGTAGTAGCAGAGGAGACAGCAGTACCTTCCTCTGTTTTTGAACTATCTAACTGTGTGATGGGTCGGGTGTGGTATGCTTTCAACATGTTAATGTGACACACACGAGATTGGCGTTTTCTATCAGGAGTTTGAAGCACATAGTCAGTTTCACTTATTTTCTTTTCAATTAAATAAGGACCAGAGAAACGAGCTGACAGTGAAGATCCTGGAACAGGTAATAACACCAGTACTTGGTCACCTGGCTGTAGTGGACGAGAAACAGCCTCTTTATCATAGTGTCTTTTCATGCTCCTCTGTGAGGAAGACAGAGCTTCCTTTGCAAGAGCACAAGCTTGGTGTAGGCGCTCACGAAAGCGACTAACATAGTCCAACACATTCTCATCTCTGGTACACAACTCTTGGGACAAGAACTGTTCTTTAAGGACTTTCATTGGTCCTCTTACTGTGTGACCAAACACTAGTTCAGCCGGGCTGAAACCTAGGGACTCCTGCACAGTTTCACGAGCAGCAAACAAAACTAGAGGAACTCCCTCATCCCAATCTTTCTCAGATTCCAAACAATATTTACGTAGCATAGACTTCAGTGTCTGATGCCATCTTTCAAGCGCACCCTGAGACTCTGGGTGATAGGCGCTTGATACACGGTGCGTAATTGATAAGGATTTCAACACCTGCTTGAAGAGCTTGGATAGGAAATTGGTACCTTGATCGCTTTGTACCACCTTAGGTAACCCGAATGTCGTGAAGAATTTTATTAAGGCTTTACTCACTATCGGAGCTGTAATCCTTCTCAGAGGAATAGCCTCGGGGTATCTTGTAGCCATACACATTATCGTTAACAAAAACTGGTTACCCGATTTTGTCTTCGGTAACGGTCCGACACAATCGTAGTATATATATATATATATATATATATATATATATATATATAAATAGTAATTCTTAACATGGCATACAAAATGGGTAATGGAAATCCACAAATTAATACATACCATACAAAACTTAACATATAATACTAAATGGAGTGTCTCGGATTTACGTACAACATAATACGAAATGCTCTGAGACCAGGTTGGATATGACCTCAATACACAGAGCCATGCCCAGAAGCATCATGAGTATGGTTTTATTTCCATTTTTTTTGTCTTTAAGATTGGTTTTTATTTAATTCTTAGAGGTTTCAGCAAGGATTCCCTTGCCGCCTTGTCATATTGACTCATTCTAAGCATTATCATCATCCACACCAAGGTCTCTCTCTTTCTGTGCTGTAGATATTAAGCCTCTTTTGTGTTTGTTCTTTCGTAGGTGGCTCTGAGGAAGACCTCAAAGAGCCTGAGGTTGCAGGAGGGTAAGGAGAAGTGGGAGAGCCAGATGCTGAAGAAACGAAAGGCTTCGGAAAGGACTGAGATCCCTGTGAATGTATTCACTGACAATGGAGCTGACTTTGAACATGAGCAGTATGGAGAGAAGGAGCAGGGGAAGGTGAAAAACAACTCAAAGAAGAACAAGCAGGTAGCGTATGGATCTGTGGTATTAACCTTCATTATATTTCGAATGAATACGCTCTACTACAAACCAAAACCTGTCTACCTGGTAATTTGTGTGTCCACATGTGTAAGGGTTTTGCCCAGTGAAGTAATGAGGTCTTACAGTTGAGGTATTATTTTTGGTTGTTTGTGTAGCTTAGAGTCTAGGCTTGTTTATTTTGAGTTCTTTCTTTCTGTTGCAAGTCATCCACTTTCAATCCCACAGTTCTATTTTTCTAATGGTGATCCTGTTTCAATCAGTTGTAAACAAACTGTCTCCATTATTAGGTGTTCATTGTTGGCACCAGCCATATAATGAACTCTATCAGGTTAATTCCCGAAGCTTCCCATCCTGGTCTAGTAATTGCCTTGCACAAGCCTGTCTGTTGTGCATGAAGTCAGGAGGGAGCCACACAGGAAACGAGGGCCAATAAAGAGCTATGATGAGATAAGGTGCTTTGTGAAGAGCTTCCTCCTCAGCCCAGGATGTGTCTGTGTTTGTAACAGAGAGCACACCAGGTACACACACACTTAGGCTCGCTTCCATATCAGTCACTGGCCTAGCCAATTCCCCTACCCTTATCTCTGTGTGTAGACCAGATACTACTTGTTGTAAGGTATCGCCTTGTAAGGCATCACCTAGATGGCCCCTGGCTTGTGGATGTTTCCTCTACTGAACAGTATGCAAAACAGTATGTTGGATAGTAGCCTCCTTTGCAATAGAGGAGAGATCTATGATCATGTTTGTTTCAAAGTCCTTTGTTCCTTTAATTGATTGTTTATCTAAGCACATTGTAAGTAGATGGAATCTACTTTACGAAATGGATGAAACCTACGCACACTTGATTCAATCAAGAGCAGTTCAATTGTGTCATTGAAGAAACCTCTAAAGTGTTCTCTAGAAAGTAGAGGGACTTAAGATAACATCATCTCTTCTGTTTCACCTCATCACCAGAAAGATAGTGTATTTTACTGCAGCTCATTGCACATTGACACAGCACACTGGCTGTGTCAAATCAAGTCAGGACTTTAGCTGAAGGATGCTAGTTTGACATATTCGCAGCCACTGTGAAACATCATCTATGCTATTTAAATAAATCAGTTTCACACGAACACCCACACACAGAAATAGACAGTGTCCTGGGCTGGACTGTCAAAGCAGGGAAGTGTAGCAGCCAGCAGAACACTACAGGAACGGGCTGAATGCTACAGTAGCAGTAGCTTTAAACCAGGGCTGCCCAACCCTCTTCCTGGAGATCTACCGTCCTGTGGGTTTTCAGTCCAACCCTAATTTAACACACCTGGTTCTACTTATTAGCTGCTCAACAAGACCTTAACTAGCTGAATCAGATATTCTAAATTAGGGTTGGACTGAAAACCTACAGGACAGTAGATCTCCAGGAAGAGGGTTGGGCAGCCCTGCTTTAAACCATCAAACCTCAGATCAATACCACATTATTATACTGTTCCTGTGTCATCATCACCACGTGCTAAGCTTTCAGTCAATATCATTTGTCTTGTTTTGTCCAGAAACAATTCGTTCTTTCCTGAATCAATGTTTGAATATGCATTATGCTTCATGGATCTGTCATTTAAGGTTTCCATTGCAACACAATTGTGTGTGGGTGTGTGTGTGTGTGTGTGTGTGTGTGTGTGTGTGTGTGTGTGTGTGTGTGTGCGCGCTGTGTACCTGCACCCATGTTGCCGTCAGCTCTCAGATGGGCCAGAGCATGGCCTAGTGCTAATTGCCCATCACGGGCAGTCAATGAGTCTGGGCATCAACTCTGCTTGTTTTAAATCAGGTTAACTGTGTCATTGAAATGGATGCCCTCACTGACGTGTAATCACTCACTGATGTCTGTAATACGATAGTGCCCTCTGGTGGTCCAGATTCTCTTCTGGGCTGATAAATGTACTGTCTACCAATTCAATGTAATATAGATAACCATGGACTCAAAGAACGGAAGATAATTAGTCTTATCATGTTCCTCAGGTGAAGGGGCTTCTAGGAAGGCAAGACAGAGCTGAAGTCACCAAAACACAGGGCACACATCAGAGAAGCAACTCCAAAGGACACCATAGTGAGGTATGAGCAGTGTTGTCTGGATAAAGAGATGTTTGTGTGCAACAACATCCTATTGAGTGATTACAGAAGGCCTTTATCAGAATCTATCATAAGCCCTTGCTCATTAACATTATCCTTCCTTTCCACAGAGTTCATTCTCTGGTCGGGGATATTCGGTGAGTGACTTCAATTCTTTCTGACAGAATTAATGTCCAGGATCTGCCTATAGTCATTCTCAGAGTATGAGGGCAAAACCGGGTCAGTGATTATCTTTACCATTTTGAGAACAAGAACAGTCTGTGACAAAAATGTTCTCAAAAGCTAACAGGCTGATATTTAGTAATGTAGCTAAACAGGTGTCATGTCAACATGGATTAGTGATTTGTGGATCTGAGTAACCTTGACATGTTGACAGTGAGCAGGGCTTGAGTCATTAGGGGAGTGAGGCAGAGAGACGCGTGTTGTCAGTGGTTTCAGTATAAATTGACTGGCTGA
This sequence comes from Oncorhynchus clarkii lewisi, assembly GCF_045791955.1. NCBI lineage: Eukaryota > Metazoa > Chordata > Actinopteri > Salmoniformes > Salmonidae > Oncorhynchus > Oncorhynchus clarkii. The sequence continues at coordinate 22,695,397 of NC_092158.1, forward strand.
TACAGTAGCTCACAGTTGTGCTGCTGTGTCGTCTGGCATGATGAATCCCTTAGAGCAGACAGATCAGTTCCCACAGCAGTTAAACACATGTCTGTCACTAGGAACGAGGTAACAGACATAATGTATAATAATATCCTCTCTCTCTCTCTTGATTTGTAAACAGACTGTTTTTGTGATATTACTACTAGACATAACCACAGCTTTTAGTCCTAATCTAACCAGGATTATTAGTTGATCTCAATGGATCTCAATGTTTATTTAATGCATTATTTGTAAATACAGCACATATTTATCAAGATTTCATTGAACATACTAAATTAAATGATTGGAGTCAAGTTTCTTAATCCACAATCTTGTTTTCATGGAATAGGATATTGTAATGAAAGCTTACTGTAAACACCCATCAGTCACTCTTATGACTACTGCCTCTAGTCTCGCGGTATCCTCTGCTGTTCTCTCCCTGTCAATAGAGTAGGAGTAAACACGGCATGGTCACTCAAAACACAGGTCATGACCTTGAATCAAGGTCTCTTTATAATCTCTAGACAAATAATAACACTATTTGTTCCTGTTGGTAATATTGATATGACTGTGGAGGCAGATAGCAGAAATGTGAACAACTCACTTCCAGTTTGAGTGTTTGTGATTGATGGTGTTGATACATTCTCATGAATTAATGCAGTGTTTTACATCCTTTCTCTCGCAGTGTGACAGTGAGAGTGACATCGATGACAAGGCAAGATAAACATTCTCACTTTTCACAACTGTTATCACTGATAATAAGGTATCAGTGCTCTACTATTCTGTCATTCAGCCATGTGTAACAGCTTCTGTCCCTCTCCTCACCCCAACCTGGGCTTCAACCAGAAATCCTCTGCACATCGACAACAGTAACCCTGAAGCATCGTTACCTATCGCTCCACAAAAGCCGCGTCCCTTGCAGAGCAATGGGAACAACTACTTCAAGGACTCAGAGCGAGTGACGTCACCGATTGAACGCTACTAGCGCGCACCGCTTACTAGCTAGCCATTTCACACCGGTTACACATGTATTCCCATCTGCGCTGTCAGCTGGCCAGGCTTTAATGTACTGATAGGAAGGGGGTCCTCTAAATGCCAGGCAGGGTTGTGATGGGAGTCAGGTCTTTTGGCTGACCTTTTTATTTACATCAGGGCAGCGTAAACAGTGTGTGTGATGTCTTTAGTCTTGTGTTTTATTACTGCTTTGTGAGTGTTAGGTTCAGTCTGTGTGTCCCAACGACATTATACTAATTTAAACTTGTTATAAATATCTATATGTTAATAATACCAGCACTCTTTGATTTCATTATTGGATTTGATCTAAGGAATTTGCGGAAGTTAACTTGATTACACTGTGAACATCATTAGGCCTTTTTACGAAAGTCAAGATGTTCTGATAATAACAACTAGTCTCTGTTATTTCCTCCATATGATCTATTTACTTTGTCAGCAACCTCAAATTAAATCTGGAGGCTCCAAAACTGAAATTGAACTCATGAGGTCATATGAACCAGATTACAGTATTGTGGCATTTTGCTAGGTTGTTAATCAACTGAGGGATTCCAGGAATAGCTGTAAATAAGGTCTTTACATTTGCAACACCAAAGGAACCTCATGATGGTTTACCACAGCTGAATTTCAGCTGAGTTCAGACCCAGTAAATCAACAATTTGATGTAGCAATTGAGTCTGCTCGTTTTGATTCGTCTTTATTTGATGCCATTAGTCCATAATCAGGTGGTTTCACAGCGTCCATATGACTTTGCAAAGAACATAAAGTTTAAAGATGAGAAATACACAGAACATCATATATTCTCACCACATATATTATTTAAATGAAAATGGCTGATATATATAAGATATATGTCTCACCTTTTGTCCCTCTGTTCTCATTTACATTCATTGGGAACTTGAACACACCCCCTTGAGTGACGAAGTGCACATCGAGTCTGGGAGTGGAACAAGAGCCAGTATACCGAACAGTCCTGTTGACAGAGTGCTGATAAAGATGGAAAAGCAACCACTTTTCTGGACAGTTCCACTACCGGCACCTTCAGAATCCTAATTTAGCCTCTAGCTAGGCTAACATATTTCTTATTTCCTTTCTTTTCTCATTCTAACTCAGGTTTCAGGGATTGTGTCTGATAAACTCTTCACACTAAGGAAAACTACTGGTAAGAATATTTCCTCTGGTTTCTGGGGTATTCAGCGTGTATGCTTTTGACTCTCTGTCCTCGTTTAGCTGTTGCTATTTACAGAATAGATATGTGTCTCTCTTAGTGACAAGATTTTGACATGCTTTTTATGGCATTCCATTTCTGTTCACTCGAATAAGGGAATAATCCTCTTTAAAGCCACACAGTGGTCAAGTTGTTGGCAAAGTGTTATGGCCTTTGTCATTTTAGGATCCTCACACACTTGCTCTTAATTACACAATGTGGGTATAACATCGAATGTTACTCTACCCTGTGGAAAGTCTCTGCTCTAGAGGGATTTATTATATTTAAAGTAAAAACAAATAATGATGCAATGTTTTGTCAGATATATTTGTGCAATTGAGTTGAGTGATTTGTAATAGTTGATAAATGTTTTCTACAAAACATTTTAGCTATGAATTGGATTGAACCTCTACTCCCAGTGGCTTAGATGCTTTGTTGGGGCTAGGAACTGGTTAGTCACACTTCATGCTCAATGAGACTATTGGCTCAAGCAATTTTGTAATCTACTGCAATGTTCCCTATTATCATCCTTACCATCGCCATCAATTCCATATTGTGATCTAACTATAGCTGAAATTCACAAGAGGTTGGTGGCACCTTAATTGGGGAGAACGGGATGTCGTAATGACTGGAATTAGTGGAATGGTATCAAATACATCAAACACATGGTTTCTAGGTGTTTGATGCCATTCCATTTTCTCCGTTCCGGCCATTATTATGAGCCGTTCCCCTCTGCAGCCTCCTGTGCTGAAATTCAACAATGAAATACAATTTTCACCTAAAAGAATGGTGCTGAAAGCAACATCACTGAATGGTATTGTTCCCATTCAGCAATCTTTACCCGACTGAGGTGTTGGCCGTATAGGGGCAGCTTGATAGATTGTGTTCCCTTCAAAACCCACGATTTCTCAAACTAAAACTCATTTGGCCTGTAAAAGCCAAGAGGAGACGCACATCCAGGGTCAGGCAGCATAAAACCTGTTCTAATCCCACTGGCGGCTGGCGGTGAGAACCTTTTAGAGCTGAGCTAGGGGTTTAATATGTCTTGTGTGAACGTGATTAGGAGCTCCCCGTTTAACTCTCACTACCTCCAAGCTGCTTGTGGTGGGCTTTAGAGAGGGCATTTGTTGTTTGCTTTGGAGGTCTCTTCAGTCTCCCAATAAGCCGCCTGGAGTTCAGCCTATTGAACGTTATGATTACAAATAATGGTAAACACACCACTAGTCTCTCCCCAGGGCCCTCAGCTCTTGTCAGAGCTCAAAGACTGCAGGGAATAGAGACTAAGGTTGTGTTTGGTGCTGGGAAAATAGGCAGTTTGTTGAATTTAATGATCATTTTCTGGCAGTGAATGGAAGATCTATTGGTGCGACTAACAAATTGTAAGCACTTTGTAGTATGAACATGCTAATTTTTCCAAGACACACTGGCTGTTACGAAGCTGCTCGTTGTTGCCTCATTGTTGTTTCTAGATGTAGGCCTAGTACAGCAGAGATTAGAAGCTATTCACCACTCTGACTGAAGGTTGTTTCAGCTAAGTATGGACACATCAATGTCAGTATTTATCACATCAAACTGTGGTTGGTAGCCTATGTTCTCTGGTTGCTAATAGACATAGGTGTTGACCAGAGGGATGAAGCAAAAGTGTGCAGCTCTGCCAGAGTGTCAGGTCTACAACGCAGCCAAGAGCAGAGCAGCGACACGCCCCTCGATCTGCCCGCTGCCAGCCCCGCCCCTGGCGCTCTGCCCGATGCCAGCCCTGTCCCTGCAGCCCCTCTCACCACCACCCCACCTCCTGCTGTGTGTGTGAAGAAGGAGAGGACGTCCCCTCACAACCCTACCATGTCAACTCTGCCAGGGCAAGGCCTATCCCAGGTCAAGAGAGAACCATTGTCACATCACCAGGGTCGTCCCCTGTACATTGGTCTCCACAACAGGTAGGACATGGCATTGACCGAACTTGTTCAAACCATTTAATAATACTATATCCTAGAGGAGGTTGATATTTATTTACAACTTTTCCTTCCTCCTCTCCACAGCAGCATAGAGGGGTCCCACAAGCGAACCCTCCCCCCATCCCCCCACTTCGGGCGCCATTCTTCTCCCTTGCCAGCCCTCCCCCTGTCCATCTCAGAGCTGTCCGCACCCCACTTCTTCCTGCCAGGCCACGGGCATCGCCGCCCTGCCATGTTCACTAGTTCACCTGCGGGATTAGCAACCAGCGGTATTGTAGGACGGTCCACTCGAGCAGGCTGCTCAGGTAAGAGGCATGAACAGTAAATTAGATTTAATGTACAACAGGTGTAGGTTGTGAGAAAGGGTGAGAAAAGAGCAGTAGTCATCATAGAGTATGACCTTTAACCTCGCCTCTCTCCCCCCACAACAGAGCACGACCTGCTTCGCCAGGAACTGAATAACCATTTCCTGGCACAGACTGCAGTTAGAGGGGCAGGCTCTGAGCCACCTCTACTGAGGGCAGAATTCCACCAGCACACACACCAGCACCAACATCAGCACCAACACCAGCACCAACACCAGCTCACCTTCTCACCCTACCCCAACGGGTTGCCTCCTCCACCAGGCATCGTCTCTACACCCCCAAATATGGGTTGCACAACTGCCCTAAATGTAAGTCCAGTACATGGCCATTACAAACCTCTTCATATGAGTTCATGTTATTATCAAATCCCACATTCATTGTAAAGAGCATTTTAGGTCACCCAGAAACCAGAGAGTTTACAGAGTGCTTTGTTTTTGCTGTTTTCCAAACTCATCTTCTTAATAGTGTAGCGTCAGGCTCAGCATCTGCCTCCTGTACTCTGGGGAAAACCCTGTGTGTGTGTTAGTTTCACATCTCAAATATCACACAGAAATATCAGATACAGTCCCCAAGAGATACATTTTTGCTTTAGACTCCACTAAAACGTTTTTTACACCCACCAGGGAACATTTTGAAATATTTCAGCATAGAGAAAAAATAATGTATGATCCCTGAAATGGTTGGCTGTTCCACTGGCAGTTGGTAAAGGCAGTGTAAATGGATCTCATGGCTGTTTTGACACACCAAAGCCCTGCTGTCAGGACAAATGACTGTGCCGCAGCAGAAGGAATGAGGTCATTAGTGCTTTTGATCGTGGGTAATTGCTCATGGATGCTTGTGCCGGGCATTGGCAGGGCTTCAGTTAAGGCTTAAGCAGCTGAGATATGGAAACTCTGAACATAGCCATCTGAAGTGTGTACATGCATCTGTTAAACAGTCAATGAGCTCAGATGAATGCACCGTGCTGTGCAGTCGTTGGCATGCATAGCTTCCTGGCACTTTGTGTAATGTGAGGTGTAGAACAGGACGGTCATGGTTAATGTTTTATATTTTTATAATAATTTGTAGCATTTTTACATTTGTTTCTTCTTTGTGTATGCTTATAATATTGTCTAATATTGTTCATATTACTGACATGTTCTCAAAAAATGGTCTTTCAGTTGGAAAAGTACTCAGCAAAACTGGAAAACCCTTACCTAAGACATCAACATGTAAGTTAAAGTACTGTTTTCAGAAAGATGGCAATAAGTTCCTTTGGATTACCATCATAGGCATTATTCTGTATCATATTATGGTTCTCAAAGAAATGAAGTTATATGCCATTTACTCACAGATCTACTCTGGGCGTACGAAGTGTATGTTTAATCTTTTGTTTCCCCTGACGTTCCACTTCATTCATTCTCATCTTAACCTGTGTGTGGTCTTGCCCAGTTCTACCCCTCCTACCCCCCAGTGATGCCAGGCATGCCAGCCCTGCACCCCCACTCAGGACCCCCAGGACCTTTCAGCTCTCTGCAAGGAGCCTTCCAGCCTAAGGTCCATACCACATCACTCCCTCTGTCTGTGTGTCTGTCTGACTGTCTGTCTGTCTCCTTTATGGTCTTGTGTTAACCACATAATTGTCAATCTAATCATGTGACTTACCATCCCTCCCTAGTCTATGGATGTAGTGACACGGCCAGAAGTCCCTCTACTACCAAAGGACCCACGGGTAGGCCTCTTCTCTATCCATTAAGTTATGAATAAAACACTGTAGTAAAGGTTCAGATATTAACCCTCTGTTCTCCCTCTGTTCACAGATAGCTGATCCATTCAGATCATCAGCTAGGGTAAGAATATGCCATTCGCCGTCATTCTGTAAGCTTGTCGACAGAATTTTAGCCCTTGGGTTTAAGACTAATTAAATGATTGTCCTTCTATTCTTGCAGAAGGCTGGCAAATGGTGTCTAATGCATGGCCAGATCGCATGGCAGATTCATCACCACCAGCAGAGAATGAAGGTGCACAAGATGCATTCATTAATTTACAAAATGCATTAATTATTTTCCAAAACCGGTAATCAGTGAAGTAATGCTTTCTGTGTCCTCACATCTCAGCAACCCCTTCACCTCTCAATCTCTATTAAGCTTTTAATCCCTCTCTCTGTCCATCACTCTCCTCCCCACTTTATCTATCTATCTTTAGCAGAACATGCACTTTGATCCACATCAGCTGAATATGAGCAGGGTGAAGCTGGACCTGTTTAGTCGGCCAGCCGCACCAGGTCTTCCTCCTGGACTATCCTATGGCCATGACATGGCCCGACCTTTCCTGTCCTCCTCAGGTTAGCCAGCCTACTCCATGTCCTATTCATTACTATGTTAAATGAGGAAGTACGTGCAGTTATGATGATATTGTACAGTTATGGTTATATTGTACGGTTATGGTTATATTGTACGGTTATGGTTATATTGTACGGTTATGGTTATATTGTACAGTTATGGTTATATTGTACGGTTATCGTTATATTGTACAGTTATGATGATATTGTACAGTTATGGTGATATTGTACGGTTATGGTTATATTGTACAGTTATGGTTATATTGTACAGTTATGGTGATATTGTACAGTTATGGTGATATTGTACAGTTATGATGATATTGTACGGTTATGATATTGTACAATTATGGTGATATGGTGATGATGATATTGTTACAGTCATGGGAACAACGGCTTTTATTGGTTCCCTCTCCCTCTACAGGTCATTTGTCTGCATCACCATTCAATGCCCCCACGCATCACGGCCACTATCAACATGCTAGCCACCTTACTGGTAAGAGCCATAGGCTGCTGGTGCAACGTCAAAATAATGATGTATAGGGCCTCCCGGGTGGCGCAGTGGTTAAGGGCAGCACCAGCTGTGCCACCAGAGACTCTGGGTTCGCGCCCAGGCTCTGTCGTAACTGGCCGCGACCGGGAGGTCCGTGGGGCGACGCACAATTGGCCTAGCGTTGTCCGGGTTAGGGAGGGCTTGGCCGGTAGGGATATCCTTGTCTCATCGCGCACCAGCGGCTCCTGTGGCGGGCCGGGCGCAGTGCGCGCCAACCAAGGTTGCCAGGTGCTCAGTGTTTCCTCCGACACATTGGTGCGGCTGGCTTCCAGGTTGGATGCGCGCTGTGTTAAGAAGCAGTGCGGCTTGGTTGGGTTGTGTATCGGAGGACGCATGACCTTCAACCTTCGTCTCTCCCGAGCCCGTACGGGAGTTGTAGCGATGAGACAATTGGATACCACGGAATTGGGGAGAAAAAGGTGTAAAAATAAATAAATAATGATGTACAGCCATTAAGAGGTCTGTGATGCTCCTCAGATCCATTTGATCGAGCCAGTCACTATGGAAACCTTGGACAACTGGCAACTAATGCATTTGGCGGCCTGGGTGCCCCATCTCTTGGTAGGTTTTCGCTCTCCAATATAATGCAACCTACTGTTTCAACTCAATTGGTGACCTGATTGATTTTATTGAAATTACATAAATCTTTTAGGCCCAGGCAGCCCGTTTGGTGACAGGCAGGGCCATGGGTTGCCAGGTTTTGTCAGCCACCCTCAGGAAGCCTGGAACCGCCTGCAACGAATGCCCCCCTCCTTCCCCACGCCTCCAGCACAGTCCAGGCCTGCTGATGTGGCCCGCAAGCTCACAGTCCAGAGCAGTGAGAGGGAAAGGGAAGCTAAGAAAAGGGATCACTCTGCTACCAAGGAGGAGTCAGAGAGAGACGGGTCAGTGACAGCCCTAGCGCAGAGATGGCATTTCCCAACCTGAAAGGCCTTCAAAAGTTGTGATTTAATATTTTGAAACAGCATCTAACATTCAAAGAATTGCCTATTTTTCCAACCACATAGAGGCTAGATATCATGTTTCCCAGCTGTTAACCTCCACACCTCTGTCCTCTCCATAGAAATTCTCTGGAAAGAAGCCATCAATCCACCCACACATCCTCAGGCTTTCAGATTAGTAATCTGATTGGCAGCAGCAGCCCAGAAAGGAAGAGGAGTAGCCCAGATCAGGGTTGTCGTCAGGCTGAGAGGGACGGCACCTCGCTGGGGAGAGTCCAGGTGAAGCAGAGCTCCTCTCCAGCGCTGGAGGTGCAGGATAGGGGATCCTCAAACCCTTATAACACAGTGAAGAATCACCAATCCAGCGAGAGCACACAAACCCTGAAGGGACCTTTAAACATAAAGCAGGAGCACAGAGATGAGCCAGAGGTTAAGGCTGGGCCACTAGAAATGACCCTCTTACTCCCACCAGGCCACTCTCAGGCTCCACACCCCTCATCAAGGCACAGCCACTTCCCCGTCGCAGGCATGCTTCAGAGCAGCCATCTACCCCACTCTCTACCACTCTCCATGAGCCCCATGCACCCAGTGAGCAGTCTCAGTGCAATGGAGCGAGCCCGTGTCCAGCCCTTCATGGGGGTCAGTCCACTAGCCACAGGTCGAGACCACCATGTGCCCCTTCACCTCTCGGGCCCCTGGGATCCACTACGAGACCCCTACAGAGGTCTGTACCTGCAGAGCCAGCAGGTACATACGACCTATGACCCTGAGAGAGGCCACAGACAGCGGGAGCAACACCCCCACCCACAGCCGCACCTACAGGACAGTCACCGGCAGACAGAGGAGAGGGCCAGGTTGCACCAGCTCCAGGGGTCTCCCATGGAGGGCCACCTAGCACACACACCCACCTTTACGTCCTCCCTGGGTGGGGTGATGTACCCCAGGCTCAGCCCCTCAGCTCCACACAGTGGCCATCTGAACAGGACTCCTCCCACTGCTACTCTCAGTGCCCCACCTCCTCTGGTGCCCACTTCCACCACATCCCCTGGCATACCTTCCACTCCTCGAAAGACCACACCCACCAGTGCCCCACCCTCTGGGGACGCAACCCCATCCTGCAATCCTAAAGAGGTCGAGGCACAGTAGCATGGAAGTCTCTCAGATATAAGAGACAAGACGCTATACAGTACACACTCAACTTGACGACTTTATGTAAAAATAGTATATTGTAGATTATATGTTAATAAATAACAAGTTTAAGTAGTGAGTCTTCATAGAAACTGTTGAATAAGTTGAATAACTATTGTTGGATAATGTTATTTGATAGTAATATATGAGTATTTTGTAAGATTTATATTCCCTCTCTGTGTACAGAAATAGATTTTATGAATTTGTACATTTGTGTAATTAATGCATTACCTTTGTTTAATACACATTTATTACACATTATTTATCAATAGGTAAAACTGACAAAATATGTTCTCCTCTTGATTGATAGTTTTTAGGTTAATGTAACTATGTTTCTTACCTGAAAATGTTTGACTTTCACTTTGTGGAAATATTCATATAACCTGTTATTTGTTTCTATAAAGAATGTCTATTTAAACAAAAATGTAATTACTTGGCAATTCATTGTCTTATTTTCACTTGCATTTGCAGTAGTCCTTAAATTATCATAATTGTTCTATTTTTTTGTATTATAGTATAATTTATCATAGCATGGGCTTGTATGTACAGTGGGGTCCGAATTTATTTACACCCTTGATAAAGATGAGCAAAAATGACTGTATAAAATAAATATTAATTGATATTTAGGTATGGAGTTATTTTCTGCTTATGCATTCTAATTTCTACGCCAAACCCACCAATGGTGTGCGTGGCCAAACTGCTCCATTTTCATGTCATCTGACCAAAGCACGGGTTCCAATCCAAGTGCCAATGCCGTTTAGCAAACTCCGGGCATTTACATTTGTTGGACAGCATGAAAATAGAGCTCTTTGGCCACGCACTCCAGTGGAGGGTTTGGCGCCGAAATGAGAATGCATGAACAGAAAAGAACCCCATACCTACTGCAAAACATAGTGGTGGATCTTTGATTTTATGGGGCATTTTTGCTTCCACTGTCCTGGGGTCGTTGTTAAGGTCAACTGCATCATAAACTTTACCCAGTACCAGGACATTTTAGCCAAAAACATGGTTGCCTCTGCCAGGAGGCTGAAACTTGGCACAAGTAGACGGCCATCTCAATCTCCAGACTTGAAACACATTGAAAATCTGTAGTTTTAATTAAGGCCAGGCACCACAGACAAAAATTGTGATTTTGCTTCCATCTGTCAATTTTCATATTTTGCAACCTTAACTTCCATACTTTAATAAAATGTACAAATTGTCAATAATGTATATAAATAACTCCGTCAACACCTACCATAAATGTCGTTCTTGATAGCATGTTTTATGTAGAATTTCAACCTCTATTTTCAAAACTTTCCATGTTGAATCATATACAGTGGGGCAAAAACGTATTTAGTCAGCCACCAATTGTGCAAGTTCTCCCACTTAAAAAGATGAGAGAGGCCTGTAATTTTCATCATAGGTACACTTCAACTATGACAGCCAAATGAGAAAAGAAATCCAGAAAATCACATTGTAGGATTTTTAATGAATTTATTTGCAAATTATGGTGGAAAATAAGTATTTTTAAACTTTGATTCATTACATATGCTGTTGCTTACTCACTTTGTCCCTACCTATATACAGCGCTTTCGGAAAGTATTCACACCGCTTTACTTTTTCCACATTTTGTTACCTTAAAGCCTTATTCTAAAATTGATTAAATTGTTTTCCTCCTCTTCATCAATCTCAAATTAAATGCGATTAGTCACATGAGCAATCAGTGACGTATTTAAAGGGCAGTAGCCATGCTGAGCAGCGTTTCTCAACCGGTCATTCTGTACGGTTTACGTTTAATGGAACGTTCCAGACGTTAAAAACGTACTCAACACAGCTATTCCTGGTCGTGCAGAACAACACAGTTTCACACCTTTGTTTTAGTACTGAGCCGTTCATTAATACGCTCAGTGTCCTAATAAACCGTTTTTTGCCACAATTTCGTGAAAGTGACCGAAGCCTTCAGAAAGCCTCGGTTTCCCAAGCACTACTAACTAGGTTCTCTCAACCATACATAATAGTGTGCTGAAAATTCGAGATTACATTCCTCTACCGTGTGGCTCTACGCCCCGAGCCATCTTTCCGCTTGTTGCTAAGGAGACATACCAAGGGGTGTGTTCGTAAAGTCACGCTGGACGTTCGTAAATTCATAGCGTTTCGCTCTCGGAACGTTCTGACCTCACAAAAGCAATCAAGCTACTTCCTGACAAAAATGAGAGAACTCCTCACTCTGACCATTTCGCCCTAGCAGAGCTGGTTAGGCTGTTTTCATGTTATCTAGATCGTTGGTGACTGTAACATGTCATATTCAACTGATATTGCGCGATCGTAAATTCCTTATTCTGCGCTCTGGCACACAGACGAGCGGTCTGAAATCGTAGTAGATAGCAAGAGTGAATTTACGAACGCCACCGAAGTAGATTTCCAGAACGAATTTACGAACTCTGACACTAGATTTTTTTTAAATGAAGGTCGGTGGTCATATACCCGCTTTCACTTGCTAGTTGAAACTCAGGCATTTCCAACTTTCTGAATAATTGAACGCCGCACGGGTATAATGACAACAAGTTAGCAAGTAAGACATTTTCAAGTTTTCTAAATCCGACTCGAACATGACCACGTCATTACGTGGTATTGTTACGTCGACACGTTGTGTCGAATCGAAGTGTCGCACCAGACAGTGAATATTAATTTCAGGGTTAGCCAACACACCATTTTGAATCTGTGCTCAAAAGCCAGCTAGCTAGCTTACGTTAGCATTTACAGTGTGCTAGTAGTGCTGCTAGAGAGAATAAATCAAGCTCCAGCAATGTCAATGTGGAAGGGACTGCACATGACAGCGCGTGCCGCTCATGGAATTCATGTTTCCTCGCGATTTATCCATAAACACACGCGACTCTGCACCCGAAACATCAGCACTAGTAGACCTGTGCAAAATGATTTCTTCAAAGGTGAGATTATCAACTTTGTTTTCACTGTTGCGTTTGTGTCCTACCCAGTAGCGATTTTAGCATGGCATTTTTGGTGGGGCTACAAAAAAAATGGTTGGATGCCTTCCGGAAAAGCCACAACACAACATTAAACAATACATTAATTGCACTATAACGGCGACAGACGGTGCCCACAAACTGTTGGGCCTATATAAAGCTGTCCCAACAGCAGTTCCAACATCTTACCACCGCTACACCTGGCTCTCAGCGAAACAGTTCATTCAGACTAAAAAAAATCAGCGCTGACTTGCGTAAACAAATGTGGTTTCTACTGACAATCGAGATGTACAGACGATGGGGTAAGGGGGGCGATAAGAGGCAGTCCGTCATTTCGATTAAGACATTAATGAGCGGGCGACTACTGACGTAGTCATAACTTTGTACAGCGATAGAATTCAGAACATGGGCCGTTCTTAGTGTACCCCCGTACAACAAGTCAGAACCACAGGATAAATAAAGGGGGCATATAAACAGACAATGAATTTCTTTAAAACAGGTTATAGGCTACACGTGCAACACCAAGTTAGAACACATGCATTGCTTGCTGTTTGGGGTTTTAGGCTGGGTTTCTGGACTGCATTTTGTGACATCAGCTGATGTAAGAAGGGCTTTATAAATACATTTGATTGAACAGTAGGTGAAAATAGACCCAAAGGCACATTGAACACAGTTTGGGTCTTTGTGTGTCAAAAAAATATATGTCATGTAACACTTTGATGCATTAAATAAACTTGTTTAATTTGACACGTCAAATAACACTATTCCATTATAGAATGTTGTGTATTATGAATTTGCATGTGCCAGCACTACTATCAGTAGCACTGTCAAAGCTGTACAAACAAAGTTGGCAAGCAAGCACACACCTGCCACGAAATATGTTTACAGTACTGTGTTGGTGAAAATAAACTACATTTATTAGTGAGGCACGTGGGCTACTAACAGCTTACTACACAACATACACTTAGTATTACTTTTTCTTAGCTACAGTATACATATCTCCCTTGCATAGACATTTTTGGACTCACCTCGTGAAGGTGGCATGGTGGTCCATTGTGGTCAAATTTTGTCATCAGTCTGGCATTCTCTGGATTAATGGTGGGAACTCAGAGGGGGGGGGGGCACTCCATTGAATAGCAGGCTATCATTGTTGAATTTGCAATTTCCAACTTGTTGTGTAATCTTTACGGCTGATGAGCCCCGATACATTATATCTATAATTTCTCTTAATTATTTATCTTCATATGACAAGGATTAAAAAGGATTTGCCAGTAGATTGTTGACTTGATTCATGATGACTGCTAGCTAAGACTTTGAAAGTAAGTTGTTGACATCAGTTCAATCAAAGCTACTGTACATATAATGTGATTTGGTGTCATTTTATCTGAGGCCAATGACCTTGAGCCTTCTTGGAAAGGCACTTGTAATATAACTCTGGACACAAAGGGCTGATATTTTGGATATCTACCCTTACTAAGGACTTAAACTTGGCAATGACGTACAGTCCCCATGAGTGACGGAACACTGAGCCAATCACGGCGCAATGCTCCTATTTTCTGCTGGCTTGCCCCACCACAGAAAACACTGAGCTAGGCTGAAACACCTGCATTTTGGAGCTGCTTTACTCAAGAAAACAAAAAGAGACCATGTGTGTATGCAACTTTATTAAGACACGAAAGTTAGAAATAGCGATATAATATATGCCTTGCCTTTGAAGGTCTTCTTCTGTTGGCACTTCAAAAGGTCCCAGTTACATTACAAATGGTCCTTTTGCTCGATCAAGTCCTTCATAAAAACTCAGTCGTGCTTCAGTCAAAAATCCACTCAAAATGCATACAAAATGAATCCCAAACGTTACCAATAAACTTATCCAAACAAGTCAATCAACGTTTATAATCAAACCTTAGGTACCCTAATGCAAATAAACTATAAAATTTAAGACGAGAATCATTATTGTCTTTACCCGAGAAAAATAACAAAGAACGCGCTCTCATTCACACGCTTGGAAATATTACAGCCAAAATGGGAGCCACCTAGAAAAACTACAATTTCTGGCTCATTTTTCCAAATACCAGCCTAAAACTCTTTCTAAAGACTGACATCTAGTGGAAGCCCTAGGAACTGCAATCGGGCATGATTTCGCCCTATTATAAAAGTGCCAGCCATTGAAATCAGTGATAGGATGAATATTTTTTTGGGGGGGTGGCTTGACCTCAGGGTTTCGCCTGCCATTTCAGTTCTGTTATACTCACAGACATTATTTTAACAGTTTTAGTGTTTTCTATCCAAATCTACCAATTATATGCATATCCTAGCTTATGGGCCTGAGTAGCTGATATGTGACACGGATTAAAACAGGAAAGCCCCCCAAAATTATTAAATATATATGGGGCTCAAAACAGGTGGGACTCAATGACGGTTTGCCACGGGTCCTACCTAGTTAGCTAACTTACAGTGGGGAGAACAAGTATTTTATACACTGCCGATTTAGCAGGTTTTCCTACTTACAAAGCATGTAGAGGTCTGTCATTTTTATCATGGGTACACTTCAACTGTGAGAGATGGAATCTAAAACAAAAATCCAGAAAATCACATTGTATGATTTTTAAGTAATTCATTTGCATTTTATTGCATGACTTAAGTATTTGATCACCTACCAACCAGTAAGAATTCCGGCTCTCACAGACCTGTTAGTTTTACTTTAAGAAGCCCGCCTGTTCTCCATTTATTACCTTTATTAACTGCACCTGTTTGAACTCGTTACCTGTATAAAAGACACCTGTCCACACACTCAATCAAACAGACTCCAACCTCTCCACAATGGCCAAGACCAGAGAGCTGTGTAAGGACATCAGGGATAAAATTGTAGACCTGCACAAGGCAGGGATGGGCTACAGGACTGTAGGCAAGCAGCTTGGTGAGAAGGCAACAACTGTTGGCGCAATTATTAGAAAATGGAAGAAGTTCAAGATGACGGTCAATCACCCTCGGTCTGGGCATTTCATATTCCTCTATAGAAGTTGAACTACTACATGCATTTTGATTGTTGAAATTTTGTGCAGTTTGCTATAATATACTTTTTGTTGACATTGTGTTGATGTGACTCCCTTACATAATTTTTGTATGGTAAACCCTGAATTTGAAATTACACTGCTCAAAAAAATAAAGGGAACACTTAAACAACACAATGTAACTCCAAGTCAATCACACTTCTGTGAAATCAAACTGTCCACTTAGGAAGCAACACTGGTTGACAAACATTTCACATTCTGTTGTGCAAATAGAATAGACAACAGGTGGAAATTCTAGGCAATTAGCAAGACACCCCTAATAAAGGAGTGGTTCTGCAGGTGGTGACCACAGACCACTTCTCAGTTCCTATGCTTCCTGGCTGATATTTTGGTCACTTTTGAATGCTGGTGGTGCTTTCACTCTAGTGGTAGCATGAGACGGAGTCTACAACCCACACAAGTGGCTCAGGTAGTGCAGACCATCCAGGATGGCACATCAATGCGAGCTGTGGCAAGAAGGTTTGCTGTGTCTGTCGGCGTAGTGTCCAGAGCATGGAGGCGCTACCAGGAGACAGGCCAGTACATCATGAGACGTGGAGGAGGCCGTAGGAGGGCAACAACCCAGCAGCAGGACCGCTACCTCCGCCTTTGTGCAGGAGGAGCACTGCCAGAGCCCTGCAAAATGACCTCCGGTAGGCCACAAATGTGCATGTGTCTGCTCAAACGGTCAGAAACAGACTCCATGAGGGTGGTATGGTGGCCCGACGTCCACAGGTGGGGGTTGTGCTTACAGCCCAACACCGTGCAGGACGTTTGGCATTTGCCAGAGAACACCAAGATTGGCAAATTCGCCACTGGCGCCCTGTGCTCTTCACAGATGAAAGCAGGTTCACACTGAGCACGTGACAGACGTGACAAAGTCTGGAGACGCCGTGGAGAATGTTCTGCTGCCTGCAACATCCTCCAGCATGACCGGTTTGGTGGTGGGTCAGTCATGGTGTGGGGTGGCATTTCTTTGGGGGACCGCACAGCCCTCCATGTGCTCGCCAGAGGTAGCCTGACTGCCATTAGGTACCGAGATGAGATCCTCAGACCCCTTGTGAGACCATATGCTGGTGCGGTTGGCCCTGGGTTCCTCCTAATGCAAGACAATGCTAGACCTCATCTGGCTGGAGTGTGTCAGCAGTTCCTGCAAGAGGAAGGCATTGATGATATGGACTGGCCCGCCCGTTCCCCAGACCTGAATCCAATTTAGCACATCTGGGACATCATGTCTCGCTCCATCCACCAACGCCATGTTGCACCACAGAATGTCCAGGAGTTGGCGGAT
This sequence comes from Oncorhynchus clarkii lewisi, assembly GCF_045791955.1. Classification (NCBI taxonomy): domain Eukaryota; kingdom Metazoa; phylum Chordata; class Actinopteri; order Salmoniformes; family Salmonidae; genus Oncorhynchus; species Oncorhynchus clarkii. Next base: position 22,712,259 of record NC_092158.1, read on the forward strand.
GCTTTAGTCCAGGTCTGGGAGGAGATCCCTCAGGAGACCATCCGCCACCTCATCAGGAGCATGCCCAGGCGTTGTAGGGAGGTCATACAGGCACGTGGAGGCCACACACACTACTGAGCCTCATTTTGACTTGTTTTAAGGACATTACATCAACGTTGGAACAGCCAGTAGTGTGGTTTTCCACTTTTAATTTTGAGTGTGACTCCAAATCCAGACCTCCATAGGTTGATAAATTTGATTTCCATTGATAATTTTTGTGTGATTTTGTTGTCAGCACATTCAACTATGTAAAGAAAAAAGTATTTAATACGAATATTTCATTCATTCAGATCTAGGATGTGTTATTTTAGTGTTCCCTTTATTTGTTTGAGCATTGTATATCTGAAAGGTAAAAATAACTGTCTGTAACATGTTGAAATTCTTCTTGTAGTTGGTGTGAATGTCATGTATTACCATAAAGTACCTCTGCGGCCAGATATGAGAATTAAGTCACTTTCATAGTAACAACTAGAATGACAAATTTAGAGTGCCTTACGTCCTAATAGAAATAACAGTATATTTCTTAACACAGATCTCGAGAACCAGTTCAAAGCGTTCAGGGAGAAAGCGGCAGACGCCATGCCTGGCAGTGACTGGACTCCGTTTGAGAAGAACTCCTCACTCCCCCCTGAGAGGGCAGACATCGTGATCGTAGGAGGTGGCGTGGTGGGCTGGTCCATTGCCTATTGGCTGAAGCAGAAAGAGATGATTCGGGACGGGGTGCGGGTGCTGGTGGTTGAGAGGGACCCCACTGTGAGTGGCCTAGGCTGTGTCACGTGACCTCACTCACGTCCACTGAATACATTTGAAGCTCAAGCAATGTTCCATTAATCTCTCCTGTCTCTGTGTGCACTTGTTCACTTCCCTTCACTGGTTTTAAAGGAAATGACTGGTATAAGAATATGGTGGAAACTCCCTGTACCCATGCCTCTATCAATCCAATGCTTTTAGATTTGTGGGAAGTAGTAAACAAGTGCACATTTCAGTAGAAAATGACATTATTGGGATGCACCCTCAGGCTTGGGGCTGTCCTAATGGTCTCTGAAACTTTCCTTTCCATATCACCTTTCCTTGATGACCAAGTATAAACGAAGAGACTGGACTCTTAAGTCATCTTAGATCAGATGCTCGTCAAATCATTAAAGGACTGCTACACTAACACAGTAGTGCACAGACTGAATCTAGGTGTTAATCTGTATCTTCTATCTCCCTGTCTCCAGTACTCCCAGGCCTCCACGGTGCTGTCTGCTGGGGGGATTCGACAGCAGTTCTCCTTGCCAGAGAACATCCACCTGTCCATGGCCTCGGCTGACTTCATGAGGAACATCAATGTAGGTCACTGACACTGACCACCAGCTAGTATCAGCCATTGGGTCACTGTGACCACCAGCTAGTATCAGCCATTGGGTCACTGTGACCACCAGCTAGTATCAGCCATTGGGTCACTGTGACCACCAGCTAGTATCAGCCATTGGGTCACTGTGACCACCAGCTAGTATCAGCCATTGGGTCACTGTGACCACCAGCTAGTATCAGCCATTGGGTCACTGTGACCACCAGCTAGTATCAGCCATTGGGTCACTGTGACCACCAGCTAGTATCAGCCATTAGGTCACTGTGACCACCAGCTAGTATCAGCCATTAGGTCACTGTGACCACCAGCTAGTGTCAGGTTATTTACTCATAATACAGTTGACCATTTCCCTGTCAATATATGGCCAAGCTGCAGTCAACATGTACAATTTGTATCTATTATTGGATCCCTATTAGCTGCTTCCTGAATACACAAAAATGTGTTTTTTGTTCTTCATTTAAGGTTTGGGTTTTTAAGCATAAGGTTAGGGATAGTTAAAAAAAAATTAGGGCGATATTGTGGTACTTCTGTCTTTGCAGCTTGGCATGATGGTGACAACTATACATTTGTTTATGGCATTCCTTAGACCTGTTGAAGTGTTTTATTTATTGTTTCAGTGTAAAGTGATTGACAGTTTGTTGTGCCTTCTCAGGAACACTTGAGTGTGCTGAATGACGACCCCGTGGACCTGCAGTTTAACCACTCCGGATATCTTTTTCTGGCCAGTGAAAAAGTGGCTCATATCATGGAAGAAAACTACAGCACCCAAAGGTAAACACTTGTACCCTACACTTATGCACCATACACACAAATATCTCATCATGCAAATATTTAAATGGAACCTGATGCCGTTTTTTGACAAATGCTATTAATTTTAATTCCAAATCAGGTATGCTGGAGCAAAAGTCTCTCTTCTTTCACCTACACAACTAAAGGAGAAATGTCCATGGATCAACACTGATGGAGTAGTGCTGGCTTCATATGGTGAGTACAGATCTTCGTTATTCTGAGTGACGGACGAGATAGTATTACCTGAAATGATTGAAGTGGCATAATCTGGGTCCATGCAACAATAAGACAATGAACATTGTCTTCTTTAAAGCAAATTGAGCATATGCAGTCTTGGTACAATGACAGATCCAATAAGCAATATATTCAACATTTCTGAACAGTTGTAATATACACGCAGTGGCCAGCTTAATAGTTACACCCAACTAGTACTATGTCGGATCCCCCTTTGCATCCAGAACAACCAGAATTCTCTGGGGCATGGATTCTAGAAGGTGTCGGAAACGTTCAAACTTTGCTCAGTTATCAAGTAACCTAACGTGTGCCAGGAAAACATTCCCCACACCATTATACCACCTCCACCAGCCTATACCGTTGACAGCAGACAGGTAGGGACTCTGCCATCAGCATGACGCAACAGGAACCAGGATTCGTCAGACCAGGCAATGTTTTTCCACTCCTCAATTGTCCATTGTTGGTGGAGCCGCTTCTTCTTGTTTTTAGCTGATAGGAGTTTATCCCGGGTGTTGGTTGTCTGCTGCTGTGGCCCATCTGTGACAAGGACCGACAAGTTGTGCGTTCACGAGATGCCTTTCTGCACACCACTGTTGTACATAGCTGTTATTTCCCTGTTAGCTTGCACGATTCTTGCCATTCTCCTTCGACCTCTCATCAACACAGTCCCCCACAGGACTGCCGCTGACTGGATGTTAATTGTTTATCGTTCCATTATTGGTAAACCCTGGACACTGTCGTGCATGAGAAGCCCAGGAGGCCCAGCTGTTTGAGATACTGGAACCGGTGCGCATGGCACGACGATCACGCCACGCTCAAAGTTGCTTAGGTCACTCGTGTTTCCCATTCTAATGTTCAATCAAACAGTAACTGAATGCCTCTGTCTGCTTTATATAGCAAACCACGGACATGTGACTCGGGGCCCCTGAGTGTATAGCCAGTGTTGTACGCCCTGTCTTCGTCAATGTCTTCATCAATGTATCTCTAAATTCAGTACTGTTACCCAGTGAAGCATGCTTTCAGTGCATCAGTCCAGACACATATCTGTCAAATAATTCACTGATGAACCTTTTACACTCATACCTGTATATGTGTTGAAAATGTCAGATTTGGACACTGATAAGTGCGTAACTTGGAATGCAGTGGGCAGAGCTCAGGGTCTCTGCTTCACAGCTCTGTATGGGTTTTGGCTGAGTCATTCTGAACTTGAGCACTGCTAGCAACAAGAAGTTGCCCCCATGCAAATTTTTTGTCTGAGTGAGGAAATGTTGTAAATTACGAGGACTCTATGTATTTTGAAAGATGAGACGTTGAGGATTATTAAATACAGCTTTGATGTCATACAAGCAAGACAACCACCCGAGTCCAAATTACACATTTCCATATCATAAAACTCATGTAATATAGTGTCAACGTTTACAATCACTATGTTTGATGTTCAGTTACAAGATGACATGACGTTATACCCTGGGTTGTCCTGAACATAATGAGCCTGTTGTATTGTGAAGGACATTTGCTGTGGATCACAGGCGGGGATGCATAACTGTGTTCCAAACAAAACAACCACAATGGCACAGCTAGGAGACCAACAAAAAACACCATTATAGTTTGCTGCGAAAAGTACAGTAAATGTAAAATGCACATCAAATCAAGTGTCATGTTTGGATTCCGTCTTGTCAAATGTTGTCCTGACTTTTAGTCTAATTTTAGTCTAATTGTTCCCTTTAAATTGCTAATATGGTTATGCATATGCCTTCCATATTTCTAATGCAAGAAACATTTCAATTTATCCCTATCCAAATAGGCCAATTCCCACGAGTGTAATGGGGTAAGCTACTGGAACACTAGGGAGTATGTATTGCATAACTTTTCCAGTAATGTTGATCTTATCAGTGGAACAATATCATTTTTATTTAACTAGGTAGGCCAGTTGAGAACAAGTTCTCATTTACAACTGCGACCTGGCCAAGATAAAGCAAAGCAGTGCGACAAAAACAACAGTTACACATGGGATAAACAAACATACAGTCAATAACACAATAGAAATCTGTATACAGTGTGCAAATGAAGGAGATAAGGCAATAAATAGGCCATAGTGGCGAAGTAATTACAATTTAGCAATTAATACTGGAGTGATAGATGTGCAGATGAGGATGTGCAAGTAGACATACTGGTGTGCAAAAGAGCAGGAAAAACAAATATGGGGATAAGGCAGGTAGTTGGTTGGATGGGCTATTTACTGATGGGCTGTGTACAGCTGCAGCGATCAGCAAGCTGCTCTGACAGCTGATGCATATAGTTAGTGAGGGAGGTATGTCTCCAACTTCAGTGATTTTTTTTTTTTTTTTTTTTTTTGCGACTCGTTCCAGTCATTGGCAGCAGAGAACTGGAAGGAAAGGTGGCCAAAGGGAGTGTTGGCTTTGGGGAAGACCAGTGAAATATACCTGCTGGAGCGCTTGCTACTGGTGGGTGTTGCTATGGTGACCAGTGAGCTGAGATAAGGCGGAGCTTTACCTAGCAAAGACTTATAGGTGACCTGGAGCCAGTGGGTTTGGTGACGAATATGTAGCGAGGACCAGCCAACCAGAGCATACAGGTCGCAGGGGTGGGTAGTATATGGTGCTTTGGTGACAAAACGGATGGCACTGTGATAGACGGCATCCAATTTGCTGAGTATAGTGTTGGAGGCTATTTTGTAAATGACATCGCAGAAATCAAGGATCGGTAGGATAGTCAGTTTTACGAGGGTGTGTTTGGCAGCATGAGTGAAGGATGCTTTGTTGCAAAATAGGAAGCAGATTCTAGATAAAATTTTGGATTGGAGATGCTTAATGTGAGTCTGGAAGGAGAGTTTACAGTCTAGCCAGACACCTAGCTATTTACAGTTGTCCACATATTCTAAGTCAGAACCGTCCAGAGTAGTGATGCTGGGCGGGTGGGTGCGGGCAGCGATCGGTTAAAGAGCATGCATTTTGTTTTACTAGCATTTAAGAGCAGTTGGAAGCCACAGAAGGAGTGTTGTATGGCATTGAAGCTCGTCTGGAGGTTAGTTAACACAGTGTCCAAAGAGGGGCCAGAAGTATACAGAATGGTGTTGTCTGCGTAGAGGTGGATCAAAGAAGCACCCGCAGCAAGAGCAACATCGTTGATATATACAGAGAAAAGAGTCGGCCCGAGAATTGAACCCTGTGGCACCCCCATAGACTGCCAGAGGTCCGAACAACAGGCCCTCCGATTTGACACACTGAACTCTTATCTGAGCAGTAGGTGGTGAACCAGGTGAAGCAGTCAGTTGAGAAACCAAGGCTGTTGAATCTGCCGATAAGAATGCGGTGATTGACAGAGTCGAAAGCCTTGGCCAGGTCGATGATGACTGCTGCACAGTACTGTCTTTTATCGGTGGCGGTTGTATCGTTTAGGACCTTGAGCGTGGCTGAGGTGCGCCCGTGACCAGCTCCGAAACCGGATTGTATAGCAGAGAAGGTACGGTGGGATTCGAAATGGTCGGTGATCTGTTTGTTCACTTGGCTTTCGAAGACTTTAGAAAGGCATGGCAGGATGGATATAGGTCTGTAACAGTTTGGGTCTAGAGTGCCTCCCCCTTTTTGAAGAGCGCTTTCCAATCTTTAGGAATCTCAGACGATACGAAAGGGAGGTTGAACAGACTAGTAATAGGGGTTGCAACAATGGCGGCGGATAATTTTCGGAAGAGAGTGTCCAGATTGTCTAGTCCAGCTGATTTGTAGGGATCCAGATTTTGCAGCTCTATCAGAATATCAGCTGTCTGGATTTGGGGGACGGAGAAGCGGGGGGACTTGGGCCAGTTGCTGCGGGGGGTGCAGAGCTGTTGGTTGGGGTAGTCAAGTGGAAAGCATGGCCAGCCGTAGAGAAATGCTTTCCTAACTGACTGTGTATATTGGTTCCTGACTTCCCTGAAAAGTTGCATATCGCAGGGACTATTTGACGCTAGTGCAGTACGCCACAGGATGTTTTTGTGCTGGTCAAGGGCAGTCAAGCCTGGAGTGAACAGGGGCTATATCTGTTCTTAGTTCTACATTTTTTTGAAAGGGGCATGCTTATTTAAGATGGAGAGGAAAACACTTAAAGGACAACCAGGCATCCTCTACTGATGGGATGAGGTCAATATCTTTTCAGGATACCTGGGCCAAGTCGATTAGAAAGGCCTGCTCGCAGAAGTGTTTTAGGGAGCTTTTGACTGTGATGAGGGGTGGTCGTTTGACCGCGGACCCATAACGGACGCAGGCAATGAGGCGGTGATCACTGAGATCCTGGTTGAAAACAGCAGAGGTGTATTTAGAGGGCAAGTTGGTCAGGATGATATCTATGAGGGTGCCCATGGTTACGGATTTCGGGTTGTACCTGGTAGGTTCCTTGATAATTTGTGTGAGATTGGGGGCATCTAGCTTAGATTGTAGGACGGCTGGGGTGTTAAGCATATCCCAGTTTAGGTCACCGAACAGTATGAACTCTGAAGATGGATGGGGGGGGGTAATCAATTCACATATGGTGTCCAGGGCACAGCTGGGAGCTGAGGGGGATCTATAACAAACGGCAACAGTGATGGACTTTTAAAAGTAGAAGCTCAAACTGTTTGGACATAGACCTGGATATTATGACAGGGGGGCTAGGGGCTCTGCAGTAAAATAAAACAATGAGAGCTACCCTAAACAACAGTATAAAAGGCATATTGACATTAGAGAGAGGCATAAAGCAATCACAGGTGTTGCTTGAGAGAGCTAAGACAACAACGGGTAAATGGCGATGAATGGGCAGAGAGGGTCAGTTAGCTACACACAGGGCCTGAGTTCGAGGCTGGGGCCGGCCGATAAACAAGATAATAAACAAGATAATCCTGTAAGTGTCCTCACACTGCTTGTGGAAAAAAGCAATCCATCAATAAATTGCAACCTTGCACAGGCACGCCCCATAATTTTGCTGGCTAGAACCAATTAAATGACTTCCTTTCTGGGTTAAGCATGAATTGTCTCTTCTCCCAAATGACCTCTACTTTGACAACGTCTCCTCATCCCTTTGCACACCCAGGGCTGGAGAACGAGGGCTGGTTCGACCCCTGGATGCTGTTGAACGCTTTCAGACGGAAGGCCATCTCCATGGGGGTCTACCAGTGCTTTGGAGAAGTCACAGGTTTGTGCTTGTGCCAATATCACAGCATTGTGGAACAGACAAGCCATGTACACACTGGTTTAGCTTGGCTCTGTAATCTATCCAAGCTGTATATTGATGATTTTGGCGATGCTGTGTTTCAGGTTTTAGTTACACCACAAACACAATGACTACTGCAGAAGGAGACAAGGTGGATTTCAGGAGAATCAAATATGCTAATGTAAGTATGACTCCTGATTTGTGCAAGGACATGTTTCACTAAACATGAACTCTAATTCAGTTGCTGCATTTCTCATTTCTGCAACTCATTTCTGAATCAACATCTTAAGATTAACACCCAGATCCTCACTTCAGTTAATCAACACAGGGTTGAAAGGGAAAAACATTCTGCAACAGTAAACATCATCCCCCGCGAATGATGCCGGGTCTCTCTGGCAAGACATATCATTCACCCAAGTTTGTGACTAATGGACAAACAGAGACTGATCCACAGTCCCCTCCCCAATTTCATCATAGGGGACAACAATCTGTATTTTACAGTAATTTGGACGTGTTCAAGTAATTCCGCCCCATTTCAAAACGTCCCTACTGAACGCAACCCAGCTCACAGTAGCTAGGACCTCTCTACCGTTATGGTCCCTTCCTAATTGTCTGTCCCTGGTGTCTTGAGTAGGTCCAGATGCCCAACAGTCTGGAGTACCAGCCTGTGGAGTGTGCCATCGTGGTGAACGCTGCAGGGGCACTCTCCGGTAAGGTGGCAGAGATGATGGGCATCGGGCTCGGCCCGAAAGACACCATCGCTGGAATCCCGCTACCCGTGGAGCCCAGGAAAAGGTGCGTTGGATAGAGGACCACCCCCCGATGTACTGCATTTGTCAGAACAAATCATTTACACCATGTTGCTGACAGCTAGCTTTCTTTCAGCCCTTATTGGTATCGGTCATAACACTGATATAATATTCACAGGCTACTCCGGGGAGAAATGCTAACTGTATTAGGTCTCTGTGTATTATGTGTTTGTGGTACTGTCTAATATATCAGTGTATTTGTTGTGGGTCTTCGTCTAGGTTCATCTATGTGGTCCACTGTCCAAACGGGCCAGGGCTGGACACTCCCTTCCTCGTAGACTACTCTGGAGTGTACTTCAGACGAGAGGGGCTGGGAGGAAACTACATTGCTGGGATGTCACCAGAAGAGGTGAGGAAGAGGATTGCCCTATTCCTCTAACTTAATTTTGGAACCCTGAGTCACCTGACGAGGTCGCTTTTCCAAAAATTATCTAGATTTTAAATTATGGTAACCTTGAATAATGGTTAAATAAACAGCATTCAGTAAGCTCAAATGGGAGAAAATGTTTTGAGTCAGAACTCAACCAATTTAGTTTTTGGTTGAGGGATTTCTCCTTTCTCCCGTCTTTGCTCTGAACTCGCCCCAAGAGTCTGGGAAGTGGTCTTCATTATTTGCAACCCCATCAGGAAGAGGAGCCAGAGACCAATAACCTGGAGGTGGACCACCAGTTCTTCCAGAACATCTGGCCTCACCTGGCCCACCGGGTCCCTGCCTTTGAGTGCCTCAAGGTAAATTGATGTGACATTGCAACCATAGAATTACATAGTAATATGGGTCATAATGGTTGCAACCTTCCTCGCCTCTGAAAACTAGGTTGTGTTCAGTAGGCACCAAATGTTATATACAGGGTGGGACAATCCATATGCTCTAAATTAACTTTCCCTTTTCATTGGGAAAGTCAGTTGATAAATCTATTGCTAATGTTTCTGCTTTTGTCCTTTGTGCTGCTTTCGAATTAGCTCCATATCGTTGCCAATAACGTCTATCCCTCAAATTTTAACATTCGTCTCGCTTCACTCCTTTCAGGTGAAGAGCGCATGGGCCGGCTTCTACGACTACAACACCTTTGACCAGAACGGCATCATGGGCATGCACCCGCTGGTCAACAACATGTTCTTTGCCACAGGCTTCAGTGGGCACGGGCTGCAGCACTCGCCGGCAGTAGGTCGCGCCATGGCCGAACTCATCCTGGACGGGGGCTTCAAGACCCTGGACCTGAGCGCCTTCAGCTTCAAACGCATCATGACCAAGGAACCCATATTAGAGAGGAACATTGTCTGAGAGGGAGAGTCTGACATTTTTACGAAGGAAAGAGTGGAAAGCGGAATGCCTTGTCCCATTCTACAGTCTTGTGGGAAATATGGTCTCGAAATAAGAGTTTGCCAAAGTTTCTGGTAAGGTGAATGGTGTCCTATTAATTTCTTCACTAAAGTGCATGAGGGAGTAACTGCACATTTCACAAGCTCAATTCTGTGGTCTACCGGTGAGACCACATGGCAGCGGCCTCAGCTTTGCACTTAAACACAGTCACCCATTGCTTGGGAGTGCTCAGAACTCCGACCGCAAGACTGAATGAGAAAAAATGGGATGTGTCAGAAATGCATCTCAGGAACGAGTGAGGGACTTTGTGGGATGAGGAAGAGAAGAGGGTAGAAGAAAGAGCCTTGACAGCAAACATGGACTTCTGAAGTAAGCATGGAATTTAGGATGCCTAATATCTAACCTACTGTACAAAGAATAAGGTACTGACATACTATGCGTTAGCACAATTAGAAAGGCTTTTAGTTGGATATTGGAGTAATTTCCATTCCTCCGATGGTAAACCTGTATTGAATGGCTTGATTATGCATATTTTTTATTTTATTTAACCATTTAACCTAGACATGTCACTTTACTCTTGATCACGTAAGCATTCAACTGTATTTGTATAAGAAAAAGTGAAGTTGGAAGTTTACATACACCTTAGCCAAATACATTTAATCCTCGTAAAAATTCACTGTTTTAGGTCAGTTAGAATCACCACTTTATTTTAAGAATGTGAACTGTCAGAATAATAGGAGAGTGACTTACTTCAGCTTTTATTTCTTTCATCACATTCCCAGTGGGTCAGAAGTTTACTGAATTAGTATTTGGTAGCGTTGCCTTTTAAATTGTTTAACTTGGGTCAAACATTTTGGATAGCCTTCCACAATAAGTTGGGTAAATTTTGTCCCATTCCTCCTGACAGAGCTGGTGTAACTGAGTCAGGTTTGTAGGCCTCCTTGCTCGCACATGCTTTTTCAGTTCTGCCCACACATTTTCTATAGGATTGAGGTCAGGGCTTTGTGATGGCCACTTCAATACCTTGACTTTGTTGTCCTTAAGCCATTTTGCCACAACTTTGGAAGTAGGCTTGGGGTCATTGTCCATTTGGAAAACCCATTTGCGACCAAGCTTTAACTTCCTGACTGATGTCTTGAGATGTTGCTTCAATATATCCACATAATTTTTCTTTCCTCATGATGCCATCTATTTTGTGAAGTGCACCAGTCCCTCCTGCATCAATGCACCCCCACAACATGATGCTGCCACCCCCATGCTTCACGGTTGGGGTGGTGTTCTTCGGCTTGCAAGCCACCCCTCCCCTTTTTCCTCCAAACATAACGATGGTCATTATGGCTAAACAGTTATATTTTTGTTTCATCAGACCAGAGGACATTTCTCAAAAGAAAATGTTATTTGTCCCCATGTGCAGTTGCAAAACGTAATCTGGCTTTTTTATGGCGGTTTTGGAGCAGTGGCTTCTTCCTTGCTGAGCGGCCAGACAGGTTATGTCTATATAGGACTGGTTTTACTGTGGATATCGATAATTATGTACCTGTTTCCTCCAGCATCTTCACAAGGTCCTTTGCTGTTGTTCTGGGATTGATTTGCACTTTTTCGTACCAAACTTCGTTCATCTCTAGGAGACAGAACGCGTCTCCTTCCTGAGCGGTATGACGGCTGTGTGGTCCCGTGGTGTTTATACATGCGTACTATTGTTTGTACAGATGAACGTGATACCTTCAGGCATTTGGAAATTTCTCACAAGGATGAACCAGACTTGTGGAGGTCTCCCAAAAAAATTCTGAGGTCTTTGCTGATTTTCCCATGATGTCAAGCAAAGAGGCACTGAGATTGACGGTAGGCCTTGAAATACATCCACAGGTACACCTTCAATTGACTCAAATTATGTAAATTAGCCTATCAGAAGCTTCTAAAGCCATGACATAATTTTCTGGAATTTTCCAAGCTGTTTAAAAGCACAGGCACCTTAGTGTATGTAAACTTCTGACCCACTGGAATTGTAATACAGTGAAATAATCTGTCTAAACAATTGTTGGGAAAATTACTTGTCATGCAAAGTAGATGTCCTAACCGACTTGCCAAAACTATAGTTTGTTAACAAGAAATTTGGAGTGGTTGAAAAATCAGTTTGAGACTCCAACATAAGTATGTAAACTTCTGACTTCAACTGTACATGTGATACAGTAAAGACGTCAATCTATTGACGTCTTTATCGCATGTGTTTGTATAAAAAAAAGTTAACACTTGTGATCAATAGTAAAATGAACTAGTTTAGACACCCATGGCTTCAATTTCAAAATCTATGTGCAATGGCACATCAATTTACCTCATTGCCGCCCACCAAAATTAGCCTACATTTAGGCTATTGTTTGTATTTCACACTGTTGGGGTAAAAATGTGTAATGCTTGTATAGATGTCAACCCCAGTTCATGTTATCGTCACCAATCAACTGCATTACAGTTAAACAACTACCACCCCCGATTTCTATATGCTAGTTATTCTACCAGCTTATACGAACGGGAAATGGCATTTAACAGACAGTTTTGTAAACCTGAAACAGACAACTTCTAAATATATTTGGCTGTTTTCACTGCACAATATCCAAATCAGATTTTAGTAACCACCTTGTGGGCCTGTTTATAACATAATCATGATGGATTTGACAAATATCCACTTTGTTAGATCAGCTTTTTGAATGTGCGACCCATCATCCCCCACAGTCTGCGTCCTATGTATGGTTGTTTTCTTCAGTGTGTGAATCTCCTATGATGTGCATTGCTTATTTTACAGGCCAAATTTCACATTTATTTCCTTAATATGTAAAATGACTGCCTTGTTTGAATGTTTAGCCAAAGAGTTTTTATTTTCAGCACATACTGGGGGAAAAGCCCACCAATTCCCATACATTGAAAGTCATAATGTAAATGTGACATGTAAACCGAGACAAAATGTAACATGGCAGCTTCCACTCAAGCTCTAATTGGAGTAGATGAATACGTCTCCAAAACAGTATCATTTCTTCTTCTTTATCAGCATATCCAATACAGATGGCGCTTTGCGTTTTTTACCTTCAAAAAGCAAGAGAAAGAGTTAGTCCATTTCTATAAATTCAAACCATAGCAAATAGGGGTGTGATGTTTTAAATGAATTTGGGATTGTCAACGTTTTGATTTTTGTGTGCAAATAATGCTACAACAATACTGTAAATAGAAGATGACATGCATCTTTCTAATTATTTGCCACTGATAAAGCGCTCCACACCTCATTGTCATTATTAGTTGGGAAAATGGCAGTGAGACATGAAAGCGACAGCAGCTAAGTCCTGTATGGTGATGAAATGGACACTGAGGGGGAATTGAGCTACAGTAGCAGTACTGGTGCAATGCTGACGTTGCTGGCAGCGGTGGGATAAGGGACAGAGTGAAAAAAATCAATGGTAGAGGATGTCTACTTCAATACCCTAATGGCATATCTAGAACCAGACTACAAGATGCCAAAACCACCACGGACCTGATGGAGAAATTGACAACGATTGCTCTCAAACACCATTGTTGGACGTCTATGAACACTCTGCAACGAGTCATCATATTGATGAGAAGTGTGACATGAAGTCCCATGGACTGAGAACATGGAGGAGAGGCACAAATAAAACCTAAAACTGCATTTATACCATCATTACTGAGTGAATTGGGGACAGCAGTAAGGGGAGTGCCGTTGGGTAGGTAGCCAGGACTGCGTTTAGATTATTATTTTTTTTTAATTTATGAAACGCTTTAATGATAAATGGCAGTTTAAACGCTAACAAAATGTGTACATTTGTCACATCCCTAATTGCAAAAAATGAGCTCCAATGAATCATTCCATCAAGGATATAGCAGTACATGTTTATTAGGACAAGGAACAGCTAATCTGCAGTCCCTGTCCTAAATACCGACAATTAATCCTTTCATCAACAGTAACGTTAGTTGTCAGTACTAGTGATTAAGTAGTAATTTGTAAGGCATTCAGGGTGATATTCTGACTTGGTCCATGTGAACAACTTGGACTTTCGCATATCATTTATTGATATCAATGGGAGATTTGCATGCAAGTTTGAGCATGCAGATCCAAAGTCAGAATATGGAGCTCTGTGTTATCCTATACTATGGTTAAGGTTAGGGGAAGCTGATCCTATAGCTGTACCTAGGGGAAACAAACCTTTCTCCTTGCTGGGTGACTCATCACTGGAATGTGGGGATCTCTTTGCGTAGGCTGCCTTCATCCTCTGGATGTTCTTCTTGCTGATCACCTCGTGCTCCACTATGGGCCGCGGGTAGTCCTTACCTACGATGCACCCTGCTGCCTCCTGGATGCTGCGGGGAGCCTTCCACGGTTCGTAGATGTACTGAGCTGGGTACTTCTTCAAGTGGGGCAGGTATTTCCTACAACACAGATGATTGTGATTGGTTAGAACTTGAAGGGGGGGGGGGGGTGCCCTTCTTACAATGCACAGGTTCATGATTGGTTGTGGTTAATCATCAATTAACATATCATAAATCGCACTCACAGCTTTCCAATCATTTTTTTAAATGTATGGTCTGTTTACATATTTTAGGGTTAAGGTTGGAATAAATGGGTATAACCTGTAAATTATGTATAATGACTTTTAGGGTGACTATAATTCCATTACACTTTGATAAATAAAAAGGCATGTGATGTTTCTGCATAAGTAAAAGCAGGAAATGTATCATCTATGCCTTTACTCTCATTCATTCCAATTAGACTGGTTTTGGATTTCTCCCTGACCAAGGTGGCTGCCATTTTTGCCCCATTATAGAACTGAGAGCTTATGACATAGCCCCTTTTATTAATTGAAAAATATCTTACCAGTTTAGGATTCAGATTAGAGGTTGGCCGATTAATTAGGGCCGGTTTCGAGTTTTCATAATCGGCATTTTTGGACACCGATCATGGACATTGCAGGCTGACTGCCTGTTATGCGAGTGCAGCAAGGAGCCAGCTAGCATTAAACGTGTCTTATAAAAAACAATCTTAACATAATCACTAGTTAACTACACATGGTTGATATCACTAGTTTATCTAGCTTGTCCTGTGTTGCATATAATCGATGTGGTGCCTGTTAATTTATCATTGAATCACAGCCTACTTCACAAAACGGGTGATTTAACAAGCTCATTTGCGAAAAAAGCACTGTTGTTGCGCCAATGTGTACTTAACCATAAACACCTTTCTTAAAATCAATAGACAAGTATATATTTTTAAACCTGCATATTTAGTTAATATTGCCTGCTAACATGAATTTATTTTAACTAGGGAAATTGTCAATTGTCTTGCAATCTGTTCGACAGAGTCGGGGTATATGCAGCAGTTTGGGGCCGCCTGGCTCGTAGCAAAACAATTGGATGCTATGGTATTACAAGGTAGTAAATCTAACATTCTGGCTTTGGTAAGGGTTAATGTTCTTACTTGATGTAGTCTCCGTTTTTGTCAGTTTTCTTCCCAAAGACGATGGGCGAGTAGACCCTGAAGAACTGGTGAAAGAAAGTACTAGCAGAGAGCCACTGCCAGTTCCCAGCATTCAGGGACCAGTCTCCATCCAATAAGAGTTCCTCAAATACCTGTGAGGCAAACAAGGTCCAATGAGAATCGACTCAATAATACAGTGGTCAGAACTAAATTCATCTAAATATTCTGAAATGGTGTCAAAACCTTGTATCAGGCCTATTGATGCAAACATTTTCAGATCAATGCATTCAAAAGAGGATGAGAGAAAGACTCTACTTTCAAGTATTGAGTTGCTCCTCTAATCTCAGCATTTAGCCTCATTCTTACCAAACATTACCATTTTGATTTGGTTATTGTGCTTTTCATTAGACTTATGAGGAATGGTTGAGCATATATAGGGATTATGCCCCAAATGGCACCGTATACCCTACATAGTGCACTATTGACCAGGGCCCTGGTCAAAAGTAGTGCACTATTTACATTTTAGTAATTTAGCAGACGCTCTTATCCAAAGCAATTTACAGAAGCAATTAGGGTTAAGTGCCTTGCTCAAGGGCACATCAGATTTGTCACCTAGTCAGCTCGGGGATTTGAACCAGCAACCACTCAGTTACTGGCCCAGCGCTCTTAACCGCTAGGCAAGGGAATAGGAGACTACTTAATTTATGGCAACATCTGAAAATGGTTGTCTAACAATGATCAACAACCAACTTGACAGAGCTTGAACATTTTTTTTTTTTAAGAATAATGTGCAAATGTTGCACAATCCAGGTGTCCAAAGCTATTAGACTTACCCAGAAAGACTCACAGCTGTAATCGCTGCCAAAGGTGCTTCTGCAAAGCATTGATTCAGGAGTATAAATACTTATGTAAATTAGATATCTGTATTTATTTTTTCAATAAATGTTAAAAAAACTAAAAATGATTAATCATTATGGCATAGTGTGTAGATGGGTGAGTATCATTAACCCATTTAAAATTCAGGCTGTAACAAAATGTGGAAAAAGTCTAGGGGTATGAATACTTTTTGAAGGCACTGTATCTGTTGTATGGTGAACTTGGGTGTCAATATTTATGTGTAAATCTGGCTTTAACAGCCCGTGCTTACCCAGCCACTGCTGTCACTGAATTGCACCTAATAGCCTACAGTAAGTTTCAAACTCTACAAAACAAGTCTGCCAAATAATTCGACCATAATCTCTTATTGTCTGATGTTGATCATTAGAGAATGATACGAACTGTTGAATTATCAATTGAAAGTTAAAACCATTTGAGACACACACTAGTAACATGTTGATTAGCAGTAAAAACTACAGTTACAGCTTTCAGACGGCAGTGTGAACTTTAAAACCAATTATTAAAAGGTTTTCTATATTAAGATTTCACTAATAACCTTGTCCTTACAGAGCATAACAAAGAGAGAGTACTTGAGTTGGATGGTTGTGCTGAGATTAATGGATGGGGCAGGAGCCAGGTTTAAAAATCGATCCTCTATGGAGCAGGACTAATCGTGTCACTTTATTCCATTAAACCATTCAACTCCGTACGAGACACAAGAGAGAGAAAAGTCCCTCAGCTTGAAAAGTTGGAGTGGTAGTACGAACAGGTAACAGACTAGGCACAAATCGGCTCTCTGAGTGAGATAGGATAACTTCTGCAAGGTTTCATGTTCTGAATTATAATTATGATGTAAGCAATGCATGATTGTTAAAGCTCTTGTTTGAGCAGAACATCTGACGACATGGCCATCAGGCCCTAACTGTAGATACACTTCGGTTTCACAAAGGTTCTTAGACTGTACAGTACATATGCCTATTCACTGTGGTTTCTTTCTTCTATGCAAATTAGACTCCAGAAGAGAGAAATGCTGTATTTCATAGATTGACAAATGATACCATTTAACTCATTATTGGAATAATTATTTGCGGTACACTGTGTTTTCAACAACCACAGTGGACAATATGATCAATATTTCATATGGCCTATCATCATTTCAGACCAAGTGTCCTACAGTAACGATGAATGAATTAAAGATGGATGAAGAATGTGTTGCTCTTGGTGATACATTTCAATTAACAGTAGCTGGATATGTATGACACTTACTGCAGTGCCAGGCCATACTCATGTCACCAAACAGGAAGTGAATGATTATATCCATGAAAAATAATATTATTTAAAGATGGAATGGATGTGGTGGTTTCACCATTAAGGATTCCAGCTTTAATGTTCAGGTTTGACTAATATCAATGATTGGTGGGCTAGGCTGGGACATTCAACTACATCATCCATGCTCTGCAGTGAGGACATTGTCAATAAAGGGGTCAGACTTGTTGATCAGTCTTTTTAAATGTCATTACACAACTTGAACATTGTAAATGTACTAACAGCAATAAGAGTAGATAGTCTTTCTTTCTTGTGAGGTACTGTATTTGCCTCACTGAAAAGAATGTTAAATGATCAGATGTCTTGTATTTACAGCATACATAATGGGGGTTAAATTATTATTTATTGTATTGCAGTACAGTTGTGATTGCTAAAGCCATGCTAAAGAATGCAGCTAAAACCCACTTGGGGTTATATACCGTAGACGTTAATAAATAACAATAATCCATAACGGCAAGGTATGGTAGTCCATACCTTCTGGCCCTCCTCCCAGCTGATCCACAGGTCTCCTCTGGTCAGGAAGCAGGCCACGGCGTGCCGGGCCAGGTGGTGGATCCAGCCCTCTTGCCTCAGCTGGGTCATGATGGCATCGATGAAGGGGAAACCAGTCCTAGCCTGCAGAGCAACACACGCACACATTGAGTGGATTGATAAACAACAATGTCATGCTTTACTATAGCATCATATTAAGTGAAATTCTATTCTTCAGAGGTTTATGGTCTAGTTCCCAGACACAGATTGAACCTATTCCCCTGGACCAGGAGTAGACTTAATCTCTGACTGGAAAACTGGCCCTATGTGTTAGGAGCTCTACAGGCCTACCTCTGCCCATGCAGCCAGATACTCGGGGTTGCTGTCCCAGTCCACCTGTGTACACACCGGGTTTCCCTCCATCTTGTCAAAGTTGGGGATGCCCAGGCCGGCTGTGTAGAAGAACTCTCTCCACAGCAGCTGGCCATGCAGCGAGACGGGAGGCTTGGAGTGCTTCTTCTACAAATCCCACAAAGGTAAGATGTCAGACATTACTTTCCATTTTCCACAATATGACTTCCCATTCTTGTGCATGACCAAACTCTGCAAAACACTTACCCATCAATGGAAGTTGATTGATAGGCTTGAAGAGACTCACCCCTTGGTAGACGTCGGTTAGACTCCACCAGAAGGTGCGTACTGACAGGCAGCCAAATGTCATATAAGGGCTGAGGACGGTGGTGCTGGGGCTCAAGGAGTTTGGGGACGTCTGTGGTTTCTCAAAGCCACACACCCATTCCTGGGTGACACCAAATAACGAAAAGAAATTAAACAAGGAATTCCATTTAACCAACTCCCCCATTGACCTCAATGAATGATTTTACATGAAAGTCTGGGATAAGCGTGTGAACCTTAAGTCTAAATACTAACCAATGTGTTGGAAGGAAAATGGGTTTTTCCATCTTCCACCCACTTGTCATTGCTCATGTACCAGTAATCAAGATGGCTGCCAAAAGACATGAGTACCTTTTTCTCCATGTGTTGGTCCAGTCTCAGCAGAGCCTCTTGCTCTCCACCGGGGAACAGCTCCTCAGTCAAAGACTCTGGATCCTGATACAACTTCTCTAACGTGGAGATGCCATAGTTTTCCTCATGTTTCTCTGAGCACGGAGTCTTTACATCTAGTTGAATGTGAGGAAGAAAGGCAAAAGTTAGGCCAATTCCCACAAGTGTAAAGGGTTATCTGTATAGGGCTAAAATAATGTATGTTTCTTACAGAAATCTGAAAAGAATTTGCATAAGCATGGTAGCAATTGAAAGTGAAGAGTTTGGAGATCATGAGGAAATTATTAGACCAAAGTGGATGACAACAGTTGACCTAATACAAGACTAAATCCAAACATTACACTGTTGAATTTATGAGCATTTTTAATTTAGTGTACTTTTCGCCACATTTGTTGATAACGAAATCTGAAATACTCTGGATACATTCAGTAACATGATAAACATATTCCTTAAATGTGGGGTAGGTGCAACATAACAAAAATAATTACACAGGTTTGAGTGAGGATGAACTGATGTCCACAAGTGGCCACACACCTCTCCAAAGTGTAAACAGTTCCTAAGTCATTTCAATGCACTTTTATGACTCAAAGAAGTCTTCAACTATAAAGATGTTTTTATTTTTTAGCTCTCCTAGCTGTGCCGTTGAGGGATTAGAGCAAGTATACTTGTAGTTAACACAACCCTGTATCCCCGCTATATCACACAATTACTGTTGTTTACACAATCCAAAAACAGCCCATTATAAATTGCAATCTGGGTCAGGTGAGCATCATTTGAAAGCTTGTTCTAATGCCATCATGACTAAAAGGCTTTCACAAGGAAATTCTTAGAAACCGATCATAATTTGTGCGCATTGAAAGGAGTCGAGTGCATGTTCCGCAGCACATTTTCTTCACAAAAGACAAACAGGCTCATTCTGTTCAGAACAACCCAGGGTATTTTTTTTCTTCCTTTATTTAACTAGGCAAGTCAGTTAAGAACAAATTCTTATTTTCATTGACAGCCTAGGAACAGTGGGTTAACTGCCTTGTTCAGGGGCAGAACGACAGATTTTTACTTTGTCAGCTCGGGATTCAACCTTCCGGTTACTAGTCCAACGCTCTAACCACTAGGCTATGACACCATGTCATCTTGTACATACATCAAACAGTGATCATAATTGTTGACACTGTATATGACATGAGCTTTATGATATGGAAATGTTAAGTGCACATTTGGACTTGCTTGTATGACATCAAAGCGGTATTTAATATAATCCTCAAGGTCATCTTTCAAAATGCATAGAGTCTTCTTAGTTAAAGCATTTCCCTCACTCAGACAAACAAAAATTAGCAAATGTTGCCCAATTAGCGGGAAGGATGGGGGCAACTTCTTGCCGCTTATCAGTGCCCAAATTTGGAATTTTCAACCCTTATACACTCTTCCTCACAAAGTTAAAAGCGTTGGATTGGTTTTGGCCTAAGCATGGGCTAGAGGAAGTTTCCACCATATTTCTTACACATTTTAAATCCATGAAGGGAAGTGAACAAGTGCACGCTTAGGTCGTAAAGGTAGAGAATCGGGACATGGCAAATATATTCACATGGGAGAACCATTCCAAAAGACCTTTTGGTCTTACCCTTCATGTCATCACTGGTTGGAGCGGGGATAGGCCTTTTGGGGGGACCGATACTACTGACAAGGGTCTGCAGCCGATTGTAGGTCAGGGGAGCCTTCCCGTTGTTCTCTTCAATTATCCTACAAGAATGACAGGGCAGGGATACAGATCATTAGTGTTGCATCCAAGATAGTCTTGCAACTTGAGTGATGGTGTTCATTTTATGTATTCAGACATTTTTCAATTAAGACAGTGTCATCATGCATTTCTTTCTAAGATGTCTGTCTCCATATAAAATAATCACATTTAATTTTATTCTTATTGTGTTTCATTAATTTCTAAGTTGGCAATAAGCTTTCTCTGCACAGAGTAAACACTCGTTAAGGATCGCTCACCTGTCTATGTTGTAGAGTGTGTGGGAGACTTTGTAGATGATTTCTACTCCGTGCTCTTCAGCTAACCGGACCACCTCCTTGTCCCGGCGGAGGCTGAAGGGCTCTGTGTCATACTCATATGTCAACCGCGTCACCTTCCACTTCTGGAACAGCTTAGGAAAGACCTCCTCTGGCTTACCTCTCACCACAAACAGCCTGGAGAGTGGAGACCCCACCAGCACTTTTTACTTCACTAACTGTAGATTTTTTTAGAAGCACACAACAATAGAATACCAGTAGGGATCCATCTGGGATCGCCACACAACAAACAGCCAAGAAGAGACACCATATCTAATTTCTTTATCCACTCCTTACATTAACTAACCAAAACAATACATGCATCTTTATTGATCCATTATCAAAAAATATTGTTTTGCTTCAACAGTACCCAGTCCCATCAACACAACATATCCACTAAGCAACTGAAATAGCATTGGACATCATGCTTTATAGTTGTCCTTTTATTCATACCTAGAATTGAGTTTCCTCAGGCTGCAATCCAAGTCTTTAAGGGCTCCTATGAGGAACTTCCATCGGTTGATGCCAATTTTGACGTTGTTGGGGGCACAGGGGTCCAGAACAAACAAAGGGTAGATCTCCTTGCAGTCCCGCAATGCAGCCACAAGTGCTGGATTGTCGTGCAGTCGGAGCCCCTTGCGGAACCAGTGAATGCAAGTATGAGCCATGCCTGTTTGGTGACCTACCTTTTAAGAATAAACGAATCAAGGAGGCAGGATTGTTAGTTTAAGCTCTGCTCCAGTGGTTCCCTCTGTCCTTACATGTCTGTCAGAAGTAGTTCTAAAGTGAGGGGGAGTAGCCTAACTGGACATTTATGGCAGTTGGTAGTCCTCTAATTCATTACTTTCAATATCTTGATGGGATGTAATGGACTTCAAAAGGTAAACACTGTGTCCAGCATTGGTTACCTATCTAGGCTTTAAAATATTTTAATAAAAGTAGCCTACTGAATTTCTCTGTATGGGTTCGATTATGCCTACATAGTTTCTATTGTAAACGAATTGAGATACAATTTATCGGTTTTAACATTTCAATTTTCTCATGTAAACAAATGGCACAACAGTCCGTTTTCAAATAACTATTTTGTGCCTTTGAAACTAGTTTTAAAAACTAGACTTACCTTTATACAGTCTTGCCTGCACCAGTAGAAAATATTGACAATTTGTTTTGTAATCAATCGTAAAGAGAGTTACAAAACCCAACACAACACGTGTTACCCGTGAGCAGCCAATCAGAAGTAGGTCTAATAAATGGATGCTGTTTCTGGCCAATAAGATCATTGAGACAGTCCGTGTTGTGTGGTGCACTGCCAAGCTGTGTAGTTGCTACTTCTCCATTAGATGGCGCCGTTGCAGCTACATAGCAGCGCGCCATTGCAACACGAAATTGACAATGCATAAGGTGAACGAAATGCTAAGGAAGTGCACACTTCTGGAGAAGGGTAGAAAATCGGAAGCAGACCTTATAAATGGACTCAGTGATAGGGCCTTAACTTACGTGTTTACTGCTAAACATCCCATGGTCATCAAAGAGCCATCCTCTGTCTAGTTCTGGGACTTTATTTTTATTTAATTTTTTTACTAACAACAAATCAATACATGAAGTACATGTTGGAACACAAGTATATATAAATAATATACAAAGGACAATTGGGCTAGGGGGTACAATATCACATTACACAAGGACCTTAAGGGACATGCATACACTTAGAATTCTAACAGCTTTTTTGTTAGTAGAGTATTTAATTGTCTTAAAATATAGTTACATTTCTTTTTGTAAGGTAAGAAAATGTGGTGTTTTGTTTGTAAATTTACATTTGTGAATATGAAATCTGGCCAAAAGAATAATTTAATTAATTACATCAAATTGTTTCAGCTTATTTCTATCATAGGTAAAGAATCCAAGCAGTGCATCTCTCCACAATAGTGTAAAATCTTCATAAATGTGTTCAATTATAAATCTACTGATGTCTTGACACAGTTTTCAATGCCAGAAAAAGAATACAATGCCAGAAAAAAGATGCAACACCATTTCTGGGTGGTCATTACAAAAGGTACAATTTGAGTAACCTCAGCAGCAGGGAATAACAGGGAGGGACAGCCTCAGCAGTCAGCTGGCTCAGGCACCAGGACAACAGGAAGAAGAGGGATCAGACGAGTAGAAGCACCAGCAGTAGTGCCACATACGTCTGCTGTTTGGATGCTGTTTGATGAGAGAGCAACTGGGGATGCAGCACAAAGGAATCCCTCAGCAGATGCCATAATGGAGGTCTGATCCTATTTGGAGGAGCCCCTCCAAAGATCTGCAGATCCTCTGAGCTGGTGGAAGAAAAAGGCCTATGTCTACCCACTGCTTACTAAAGTCATGACAGGGAGACTGCATAGTGGCCACATCCATTCCATCTGAGAGGGTCTTCTCGAAAACGGGACAAATAAACTGTCTGTTACATGCAATATGCTTTGTGGACTGAACCGGACAGAGGTTGCTATCCAGTTTTGTGGCAAAACAAAGATGTGGTTGAATTTATTCTGCCATGGTCTTATTGTCTCAGCCTTAGGCCTATATATCACTGTCGCAGGGCATATGAATTAACAGGATTTATAGAGCAAACACATTTATCACAACACAGATAGTAATATGGCTTTTTTTCTGGCTTCCTCTGTGATTTTTACCCACGCATCACTACTGCAGCAGTCTAAAAATTGAACAGAAAAGTGAATAGTCTAAAATTGGAGTGTGGGATACGTTTATAAATGATAATACATCGTTTCTTGGTGGGATGCGTTTATTGGGTAATGATGCATATGTAGGAGACCCGTTTGAGGTGTTGGAAAATGTGAAGTATGCGCTGGGAAAAGTTGTCTATCAGAGTGACCAGGCGTGGTCTTATTTTGATTAATGATATTTCTGAAGAAAAGAGGAAGATTGCAGTGGGCATCACAAGAATCCGAACAACAGAAGTATTGTGCTTTAAACAGAGCACCCATCAAAGGAGTCTTTTCAGGAGTAACGACGGATGCTCAGGTTGAATACCTGAAGAGGATTCTTGTTGTGGTTGGTGCCCGGCGTCTGACCCGCTGGGTGAATGGAGACAAATAAGTCTGTCGGCCCTGTTTTTTAATGTTTTATAAAGAGCACCTACCTACGCAAAGATTGGTTATGTATACAGCTTTGTAAAAATGTTTAAGGATTTGGCCATGTTTCAAGTGTGTGCAGACGGACGGAGTATGCTGAAGAATGGTGTATAGATGGACGATCGGGTTTGCAATTGTGTTGGGGATCATGTTCCTGGTGTGCCTTGTAAGGGTGAAGGAGATTGAGGTGGCATACATTAGAGCGTTCAATCGAATGCGGATGGAATTGAAAGAGTGTTGATGGATGTAGCACAGCCTGTAGTAAATATTTTCTGACAGGCTTGGATTTTGTGGCGTTCATTGGCACAATTATAAACTGTACGGCTCCAGTCTCAAAGAAGTCAAACAACTGTACATTATTGTGGCTGCGGCAGAAACGTTTTTTAAGAAACGCCTATTTAAGACTTGAAAGTGGTAGACTACTGGCGACGGAAGACGGGCCACCCTCCCATCTCAGATTCGTTTTTATTTTTAACAGAAAGTTGTATGATTCTTTTTTTTTTTTTTGGTAGTTCAGTTTTTGGGTGATCCTGTTTCCATCCCGATTAGTAAAATGTGCGAACGTCAATATAACTTTACCATAGAAGTCTGTATTTAACACGATCTAGCCAGCAAACTTTGTTTCCAGGCTGACTGACCGGGTCCTATGGTACGTTTTTTTGTTGTATTTTTATATCCGGCTAACTAACGTTAACTAGTAACTGGGCGATTCGACAATTAAGATAATGTTAAAGTACACACACGACTAGATAGCTATGTAACGGTTAATCTACAGGATGTAGCTAGCTAGGCTTTTGTCTAGGGGAAATCTTGACAACCTGGAACCACAGATAGTAACGATGTAATTTAGCTAGCTAGCTGGCCAACCGTCTTGGTAAAACAATGGATTTGCTAGCGGAGGTCCCTAAAAAAGGAGCTTTCAAGGCTAGCTAGCATTCACATAAAGTCAGCTAGCCAGACCAGAGTTAGCAAGTTAGATCCAGATAAATGGCTAGATAACTATTCAGTAGCTGTAGTGTAAGTATTGCTTTCAGTGTTTAACTAGTAGTTAGATTCCGCTTGCTAGCTAACGTTAGTTAACATGAAATGGCTTTGAACTTTTGATGACAAGCTAACGTTAGCAGGTTAGACTTGTCATTGGCCCCATATTATTGTTGGCTAACTAATTACCCTAGTTTAAGAACCGGGGTTGTTCTGTATTTTTTGGCTTGTTATAAACTGAGTTTCAAACAAACTAGCTAGCTAGTTATGATGGCACCCATATGTATGGGTTTTGAAGTCTAACCTGCTAGCCTGTCATCAAAAGTTCGAAATCAAATTGTATTAGTCACCTGCGCCGAATACAACAGGTGTAGTAGACCTTCCAGTGAAATGCTTACTTATGAGCCCCTAACAAACAGTGCAGTTTCAAAAAATACGGATAAAAGTAACAAGTAATTAAAGAGCAGCAGTAAATATATATATATATACACAGGGGGTGCTGGTACAGAGTCAATGAGCGAGGGCACCGATTAATTTAATTAACAGTGAGGGAAAATAGTATTTGATCCCCTACTGATTTTGTACGTTTGCCCACTGACAAAGAAATGATCAGTCTATAATTTATGGTAAGTTTATTTGAACAGTGAGAGACAGAATAACAACAACAAAAATCCAGAAAAACGCATGTCAACAATGTTATAAATTGATTTGCATTTTAATGAGGGAAATAAGTATTTGACCCCTCTGCAAAACATGACTTAGTGGCAAAACCCTTGTTGGCAATCAGAGGTCAGACGTATCTTGTAGTCAGCCACCAGGTTTGCACACATCTCAGGAGGGATTTTGTCCCACTCCTCTTTGCAGATCTTCTCCAAGTCATTAAGGTTTCGAGGCTGACGTTTGGCAACTTGAACCTTCAGCTCCCTACACAGATTTTCTATGGGATTAAGGTCTGAAGACTGGCTAGGCCACTCCAGGACCTTAATGTGCTTCTTCTTGAGCCACTCCTTTGTTGCCTTGGCCGTGTGTTTTGGGTCATTATCATGCTGGAATACCCATCCACGACCCATTGTCAATGCCCTGGCTGAGGGAAGGAGGTTCTCACCCAAGAATTGACGGTACATGGCCCCGGCCATCGCCCCTTTGATGCGGTGAGGTTGTCCTGTCCCCTTAGCAGAAAAACACCCCCAAAGCATAATGTTTCCACCTCCATGTTTGACGGTGAGGATGGTGTTCTTGGGGTCGTAGGCAGCATTCCTCCTCCTCCAAACACGGCGAGTTGAGTTAATGCCAAAGAGCTCCATTTTGGTCTCATCTGACCACAACACTGTCACCCAGTTGTCCTCTGAATCATTCAGATGTTCATTGGCAAACTTCAGACGGGCATGTATATGTGCTTTCTTGAGCAAGGGGACCTTGCGGGCGCTGCAGGATTTCAGTCCTTCACGGCATAGTGTGTTACCAATTGTTTTCTTGGTGACTATGGTCCCCGCTGCCTTCAGATCATTGACAAGATCCTCCCGTGTAATTCTGGGCTGATTTCTCACCGTTCATGATCATTGCAACTCCACGAGGTGAGATCTTGCATGGAGCCCCAGGCCGAGGGAGATTAGCAGTTCTTTTGTGTTTCTTCCATTTGCAAATAATCACACCAACTGTTGTCACCTTCTCACCAAGCTGCTTGGCGATGGTCTTGTAGCCCATTCCAGCCTTGTGTAGGTCTACAATCTTGTCCTTGACATCCTTGGAGAGCTCTTTGGTCTTGGCCATGGTGGAGAGTTTGGAATCTGATTGATTGATTGCTTCTGTGGCCCCCTTTAAGAGTGTGCTCCTAATCTCAGCTCGTTACCTGTATAAAAGACACCTGGGCGCCAGAGATCTTTCTGATTGAGAGGGGGTCAAATACTTATTTCCCCTCATTAAAATGCAAATCAATTTATAACATTTTTGACATGAGTTTTTCTGGATTTTCTTGTTATTCTGTCTCTCACTGTTCAAATAAACCTACCATTTAAAATTATAGACGGATCATTTCTTTGTCAGTGGGCAAATGTACAAAATCAGCAGGGGATCAAATACTTTTTTCCCTCACTGTAGGTAGATTTAATTAAAGTGACTATGCATAGATGACAACAGAGTGGTGTAGGGGGGGGGGGGTCAATGCAAATAGTTTAGGTAGCCATTTGACTAGATGTTCAGGAGTCTTATGGTTTGGGTGTAGAAGCTGTTTAGAAGCCTCTTGGACCTAGACTTGGCGCTCCGGTACCGCTTGCCGTGTGGTAGCAGAGAGAACAGTCTATGACTAGGGTGGGAGGGAGTCTTTGACAATTATTAGGGCCTTCCTCTGACACAGCCTGGTATAGAGGTCCTGGATGGCAGGAAGCTTGGACCCAGCGATGTACTGGGCCGTTCGCACTACCCTCTGTAGTGCCTTGCGGTCGGAGGCAGAGCAGTTGCCATACCAGGCAGTGATGCAATAAGTCAGGATCCTCTCGATGGTGCAGCTGTAGCACCTTTTGAGGATCTGAGGACCCGTGCCAAATCTTTTCAGTCTCCTGAGGGGGAATAGATTTTGTCGTGCCCGCTTCACGACCGTCATGGTGTGCTTTGGCAAGGCATTATGGTGGTCTGCTTAAAACATGTTGCTATTACACAATCGGACAGGGAGAGGTTGAAAATGTCAGTGAAGACACTTGCTAGTTGGTCAGCGCATGCTCGCAGTACACGTCCTGATAATCCGTCTGAATGTTGACCTGTCTAAAGGTCTTACTCACATCGGCTCTGGAGAGCATGATCACACTCGTGTCGTGTCACTGGGCAGCTCTCGGTTGTGCTTCCCTTTGTAGTCTGTAATGGTTTGCAGGCCCTGCCACATCCGACGAGCGTCAGAGCCGGTGTAGTACAACTCGATCTTAGTCCTGTATTGATGCTTTGCCTGTTTAATGGTTTGTCAGAAGGCATAGCGGGATTTCTTATAAGCTTCCGGGTTAGAGTCCCGCTCCTTGAAAGCGGCAGCTCTACCCTTTAGCTCAGTGTGGATGCTGCCTGTAATCCATGGTTTCTGGTTGGGGTATGTACGTACGGTCACTGTGGGGACGACGTCATCAATGCACTTATTGATGAAGTCAATGACAGATGTAGTGTACTCCTCAATGCCATTGGAGGAATCCCAGTACATATTCCAGTCTGTGCTAGAAAAACAGTCCTGTAGCTTAGCATCTGCTTCATTTGACCACTTTTTTTTGTTGATCTAGTCATGGGTGCTTCCTGCTTTAATTTTTGCTTGCTAACAGGATTGAGGAGAATGGAATTATGGTCAGATTTGCCAAATGGAGGGCGAGGGAGAGCTTTGTATGCATCTTTGTGTGTGGAGTATAGGTGGTCTAGAGTTCTTTTCCCTCTGGTTGCACATTTAACATGCTGATAAAAATGTGGTAAAACTGATTTAAGTTTCCCTGCATTAAAGTCCTCGGCTACTAGGAGCACCGCCTCTGGGTGAACATTTTCTTGTTTACTTATGGCAATTTCATGTTAACTAGCTAGCTAACGGAATCTAACTACTAACGTTAGTTAAACACAGAAAGCAATACTTGCAATTTATTTGGGGTGCCTGATTGATATCAGCTGTGAAGTCCATCATTGTAGCTAATGACTGTTTTGACTCACAGGAAGAGATGTCAGGAGTAAGTGCGGTGAGCTCGGCGTTGCCTGCGGCTACAACCCGTACCACCTCATTCAAGGGCTCCTGCCCCAGCTCGAAGTATGTGAAGCTGAACGTGGGCGGGGCGCTCTACTACACCACCATGCAGACACTCACCAAGCAGGACACCATGCTCAAGGCCATGTTCAGCGGTAGGATGGAGGTTCTCACAGACAGCGAAGGTATTGATGATGACATGGGTTGACTGCACCAAGGGTTTCCCAAACCTTTGTCCACTGCCAAGTCTTGGCACTTCATGTTCCTTCATGCTGCATAGGATACGATTCTCCCAGGCTAGCTGCCCTTGCATGCCTCCCATCATGTCTTCTGAGATGACGCTATATGAAGACGCACAGTCTACTATCTCCACTCTGTTGTCCCTGCCACTTCTCA
The DNA here is from genome assembly GCF_045791955.1 of Oncorhynchus clarkii lewisi. NCBI lineage: Eukaryota > Metazoa > Chordata > Actinopteri > Salmoniformes > Salmonidae > Oncorhynchus > Oncorhynchus clarkii. Next base: position 22,741,457 of record NC_092158.1, read on the forward strand.
ATGTAATGAGCCCTGTCCTCTGCTGCAGGCTGGATCCTTATTGACAGGTGTGGGAAGCACTTTGGGACCATTCTGAACTACCTGCGTGATGGTGCTGTACCTCTGCCTGAGATCCGGAGAGAGGTGGAAGAGCTCCTGGCAGAGGCCAAATATTACCTGGTGCAGGGGTTAGCTGATGAGTGCCATGCTGCCTTACAGGTATTGTGCATCACCTTAACATACTGTAAACACTTACCTGTAATTAATCTCTCTCTTGGTGTCTCTCCTTCTCTGTGTGCTTGTGTGGCCCATCATGCCATCATTGAATTATTTGTGTCCTGTTTTCCTCCATGCGTTCAGAACAAAGATATGTATGAGCCCTTCTGTAAAGTGCCCTTGGTCACTTCATCAAAGGAAGAACAGAGACTCATATCTACCTCCAACAAGGTTAAAAGAAAAATCACAATTTACATGTATGATTAGACAGACATGTCACAATATTGTATTCTGTTTGTTTCTCAACACTGACTGCCTCTGTGCCTTTTAATGTTGTATTACAGCCCACAGTCAAGCTGTTATACAACAGGAGCAACAACAAGTACTCTTACACCAGGCAAGCTAAACATTGCATATGATTGTGGGGAAAATACTTATAATCAGCACATCACTGTGTTTCTTAAATGTATGTGTGAAGGGGATTGTATCAATTATTTAACTTGTATAGCACTTTTCATTACAGAAAATAATATAAAAGTGCATAAAAAGTGAAACAAATCAACTTAAATTGATGGAGATTAAATGTTTCTATTTGGCTTTGGCTAAATGGCTGGGAGTTGAGGCACTTTGGATTGGAAAGACAGTGTAGCTCCAGCGGAGGGAGCGTCAATGTTTCTCACTGGCTGTACCAAAGACAGTCTGACAAACGGGCCCGGAGCTCTTCATCAGTGCACCACATTTGCTTCTCCGACGGTCAGATTTTTACCACCAGTAAGCCAACCAACATTATCACCACCAGTAACTATACCAGCCAACCAACATTATCACCACCAAAAAATATACAAAATAAAATAAAATCTGAATGTACACTTTTGGAATTACAGTAACACTGCAATCTATATACCAGCCAACCAACATTATCAGTATCCTCCATAGGACCCGGTCCTCCATTGAGGAACATGTAGCACCCACCTGGGTGATGCAACAGCTGCTGAAAAGAGCACGAAAAGCCACCACATCTTGGCAGTGGTTAAGAACAGTCCCTGAGCCTCTTCTGCCATCTCTAGACACAGCATGCGGTACTTGTTGTAATTCTTCCCAACAGATGAAACAATTAAGCCGGGCCGCATTATATGAATCCAAACAGCTAATGAAGTTAAACTTTTCATCCCAATTCTGAAAATCAGAGTCAAGACCACGAGATGTAAGTGATCAACCCCCAGAGCAGTCGTGCATAGCGATTTAAACCGATTGACAACCATACATTAACATCTGGTGTCATTACCTTTTCACAGCAACTCCGATGACAACATGCTGAAAAACATAGAGCTGTTTGACAAGCTCTCTCTGCGGTTCAACGGCCGTGTGCTCTTCATCAAGGACGTGATCGGGGATGAGATCTGCTGCTGGTCGTTCTATGGGCAGGGCCGTAAGATCGCTGAGGTGTGCTGTACCTCCATAGTCTACGCCACAGAGAAGAAGCAAACCAAGGTAATTGGTTTCCCACAGCAAGAACACAGAAAATGTATGATATGAATGTTGCTTGCTCTGGCAAAAGCATAGACTAGTCTCTTGTCAGTGAGAAACCTTGTATTTGTACCTAGTGTGGTCGAAGCAGTATAGTCTTTCCTCAGGTGGAGTTCCCAGAGGCTCGTATCTATGAGGAGACACTCAACATCCTGCTGTATGAGTCTCAGGACGGGCGTGGTCCAGACAACGCTCTACTGGAGGCTACAGGGGGCGCTGCAGGCCGATCCCATCACCTGGATGAGGACGAGGAACGGGAACTCATCGAGAGGGTGCGACGCATTCACATCAAACGCCCTGATGACCGCACCCACCACCACCAGTAACTATACCAGCCAACCAACATTATCGCCACCACTAACTCTACCAGCCAACCAACATTATCGCCACCACTAACTATACCAGCCAACCAACATTATCGCCACCACTAACTATACCAGCCAACCAACATTATCGCCACCACTAACTCTACCAGCCAACCAACATTATCGCCACCACTAACTATACCAGCCAACCAACATTATCGCCACCACTAACTATACCAGCCAACCAACATTATCGCCACCACTAACTATACCAGCCAACCAACATTATCGCCACCAGTAAGCCAACCAACATTGTCAGTATCTGCAGTGACTATTACCCATCACTGACAGAGAACAAGTGCAATCACACAATACCCACAAGTAATCTCATATCCTTGACATTGACCACAAGTGACCTCTGTGCTTCTGCATCACAGCCACTTATGAACTTTTGCCAGTCTCTAATCATGATTATAAACTGGGTGGTTCGAGCCCTGAATGCTGATTGGCTGACAGCCGTGGTATATCAAACCGTATACCACGGGTATGACAAAACATTTATTTTTACTCTAATTACGTTGGCAACCAGTTTATAATAGCAATAAAGCACCTCAGGGGTTTGTGGTATATGGCCATATACCACACCCCCTCGTGCCTTATTGCTTAAGTAGAGCATGGTTTGGGTGTTAGTTTGTGTGTTGTCCCAAATGGCTGTATCAGTGTTTTCTAAACCCTCCATAAGAGCTGTTCTTTTTATCAGTGGTCAAAGAAGACTTATTTGACCCCCTGTATTTCCATATGTTTTGTATGTCTCATCTTTGTATGAATGTTGACATGTCCAGTAGGAGATCTGGTGCCTTAAATCTGTGGTCTTGTGCCTTAAGTCTGTGGGTGTTAGTGCAGCTTACAATCTGATTTACTTTATCATGTCACTACAACATTGCTTGGAAGTTCATGTATTGTCACAGAGTTGCTAGTTCAGGTCAATTGTATTTCAGTGATTATAGTAATACACTGTGTAACAATACCTTTTCCTACCACTTCAGTTTTTAGAGATGTTTTGTGAGAGAGAAAAGAAACCTGCACGCTGCTCTTGCTAGTGTGACTGTTCTTTATTAAGCTTTATTTATTGTCCTCAAGGCCCTTTGTCAGAGCTTTTGTGAGTTTTTCATTTGCACCCTTATGTAGACAGTGCTCCACCCACAGCCGTTCAATGCATTGACTGGGGTTGGAGTGAAGGACAAATATATTCATTCGCTTGAATTGGTGATATGCAAACTGTATCTAGAGGCGAAAGAAATGTACCTATTTATACGAGGTGCTGGCTAGCAGAGTAGAACATTGTCTGTCCAAACGTTGGATATTAGGTTATTCAATTATTGCATCTGAGCTCCTAGAGTGTGCGGCTCTCCTTTAATTTTTCAAATATGCAAACTGTATTTTATCATGTTTTAGAAATGTGGTTCTTCTATTTTCTGTATGTTCTCATTTCATCCAGCAGAGGGTGTTGTGTACAAAGACACTGAAAGTGTGCTAAGTTGTTGAAGTTACCCCTAGATGCTGATCTTGGGTCAGTTTTGTATTTCCCCCACTAATGGATAAGGGTTGGGAAGCTGACCCTAGATATTTGCCTAGGGGAACTTTACCCCAGTGCAATATGTTACAACCCACCCCTGAATTGTAAGTGGTGTGGATACACCCACCTTTTATACTGTAGTCATGGATTAATGATTTTTTTGGCATCCTAAAGAACCTTTTGAGATGCTGGATGTGTAATTAAATGGATGTTAATTGCTTCCTGTTACAAGAATTCTTTGAGGGCGACGTTACAAGACAACTTGTTTGGAAGACCGATGGCAAGAGATTAAACCAAGCACATCCAGACAGCAAATAATGTCACAATTTAACACTATTTTACCTGGGAAAGGATTGTCTTTTGCACTGTATTTAACATTTCTTACAATAAAGATTTTTATAAATACACTAGTGGGTTTTAATGTAAATATGGTACAGCATCTTTGTGAGAAAGTATACAAATGATGACACAGCCTATTGCTTCAAAATAAATGTTTGACTATTTTAGCCATATTGTTTATCTCTACAAAATCTAGTGAAAATATCCCAAAAAACGAACCATATTTTACAAATGAGCACTAATACAGTAATCACAACTGAGCCCATGTAGGTGATGTGTAGCTTAATAACAGGTGAAGTTTTTGGCAGAGTGGAACACCCGTAATTCCTTTGGGATTTTCTCCACAGTATGAACCATTTGTTGAGATTTCAGTTAATATGAAGGAATTGTGAAATGGTCTTGGAGTTTTGGTAATATGTCAAACCCTTCTAGAGAGGATGCAGGTTCTCATTTATGATATAAATCCCAAGATGCCTCAATTTGTAGAATCAGATTATTTGCCCAGTCCATTACTTTGACAAGTGCAAGGGATCCAGTTCAATTTTTAATCATTGGACAGGGCTTTGAGTTGATTCCTGAGTAAATATAAGAGAAGTGTTCATGTCGTAGCCTACTGTTTACCAATAGTTTACAAAACATATTTGTTAATTTGAGAATTGAATGGCCACACAGTCTTTCAGTTTCATACTCGCCTCCATCAGATGGCCATTCTTTGCTCTGTAAATCATTGGTCTCCTGGCCACTCTCGAAGTCAACAATCCCCTCTCTGCCAGGCTGGATGTCAAACTTAACACTGCAAACGACCACAAAATTAAATAACATTACCTACAATTTTGGCAACAATTAGCATTTTCTTTAGACTACAGTAGTATTGAGTTGAACACTGGTCTTACCTGGCCTGGACTACTTTAATACAGTGCTTTTTGTTGACCAGCAGACAACTTGGTCAAGGCCTCAAACAGGTAGTCAGTCACACTGCAGCACCAGGTCCCCCTGAGCAAATAGACAATGCAACAATAGAAATGCAAATGTTCTACTATTCCATTCGGAAAATAATATGTGCAAAAGCTTAGTAAAGAAATATACATTTGTGCACATCAATGATAAGTGTTTTGCGCAGCCAACCTTTTGCTTGATATCCTCACATTGGACATGGAGGATCAGGAAGCTGTCACTCAGGTTGCTGACTGACACACCTGGAAGAACACACAGCCCAGATACTTAGAACAGTGGTTGAATGAACACAGTGCATTACACTGCGAGAACAAAACGTGATACATGCACACACACCTAGGCAGCTTTATTCCTCTCCTTGGTGCTAACCTTTGAGGTTGTTGAACTCCACTGCTGTTTGATCTTGGCCTCCTCCACCAGGTAGGCTGCAGTTCCAGTGTAGATCAGCTGTCTGAAGCGAGGCCTGAAGCCATTCCTGTTGTATTTCACCACAGGAACACTGTACTGTGGGAAGGTATGGAGTTTACTTTAATTTGACCTTAAGGTAAAAAAAAAAAAGTTTAACTTTAACATAGCTTACTTAACTCCATTTGTTTACCTTGATGCGTTCTTGCCAAATCATCTGATAGGCTTTTATGTGGATGTCTTCCTCACCTGACCAAAAAAGGCAACTGGTCAAAAATGCTGGTCATTGTCACCATGGCTGTCTGTAAGAGGCGCACAATTGGGCACATAATTCATCAGCACAAGGTCTCCGCCTCACTTATCCTGGTGTCCACAAATGGTTTGCACACATTGTGAGGGTAAGTTCTCTTTTCTTCCTTTGAATAGGGAACTGGTCAATCCCTTGATTTGTAACTGGAAATGGGGTAAGCAAACAACTGAGATGTATAGTGTGATTGAGGTGAGCCCTATAGTCAAATAGGGTACACATCTGCATTAAATGACTTGTAGGGTAGGCTTACCTGTGATTCCTTGCACGTACTTCCGTAAAATGTGCTGGGTGTAGAGTTTCCTCGACATCTGTGAGGCCTACAAGTACAAATGTACAGTGCCTTGCGAAAGTATTCGGCCCCCTTGAACTTTGCGACCTTTTGCCACATTTCAGGCTTCAAACATAAAGATATAAAACTGTATTTTTTTGTGAAGAATCAACAACAAGTGGGACACAATCATGAAGTGGAACGACATTTATTGGATATTTCAAACTTTTTTAACAAATCAAAAACTGAAAAATTGGGTGTGCAAAATTATTCAGCCCCTTTACTTTCAGTGCAGCAAACTCTCTCCAGAAGTTCAGTGAGGATCTCTGAATGATCCAATGTTGACCTAAATGACTAATGATGATAAATACAATCCACCTGTGTGTAATCAAGTCTCCGTATAAATGCACCTGCACTGTGATAGTCTCAGAGGTCCGTTAAAAGCGCAGAGAGCATCATGAAGAACAAGGAACACACCAGGCAGGTCCGAGATACTGTTGTGAAGAAGTTTAAAGCCGGATTTGGATACAAAAAGATTTCCCAAGCTTTAAACATCCCAAGGAGCACTGTGCAAGCGATAATATTGAAATGGAAGGAGTATCAGACCACTGCAAATCTACCAAGACCTGGCCGTCCCTCTAAACTTTCAGCTCATACAAGGAGAAGACTGATCAGAGATGCAGCCAAGAGGCCCATGATCACTCTGGATGAACTGCAGGGATCTACAGCTGAGGTGGGAGACTCTGTCCATAGGACAACAATCAGTCGTATATTGCACAAATCTGGCCTTTATGGAAGAGTGGCAAGAAGAAAGCCATTTCTTAAAGATATCCATAAAAAGTGTAGTTTAAAGTTTGCCACAAGCCACCTGGGAGACACACCAAACATGTGGAAGAAGGTGCTCTGGTCAGATGAAACCAAAATTGAACTTTTTGGCAACAATGCAAAACGTTATGTTTGGCGTAAAAGCAACACAGCTGAACACACCATCCCCACTGTCAAACATGGCGGTGGCAGCATCATGGTTTGGGCCTGCTTTTCTTCAGCAGGGACAGGGAAGATGGTTAAAATTGATGGGAAGATGGAAGGAGCCAAATACAGGACCATTCTGGAAGAAAACCTGATGGAGTCTGCAAAAGACCTGAGACTGTGACAGAGATTTGTCTTCCAACAAGACAATGATCCAAAACATAAAGCAAAATCTACAATGGAATGGTTCAAAAATAAACATATCCAGGTGTTAGAATGGCCAAGTCAAAGTCCAGACCTGAATCCAATCGAGAATCTGTGGAAAGAACTGAAAACTGCTGTTCACAAATGCTCTCCATCCAACCTCACTGAGCTCGAGCTGTTTTGCAAGGAGGAATGGGAAAAAATGTCAGTCTCTCGATGTGCAAAACTGATAGAGACATACCCCAAGCGACTTACAGCTGTAATCGCAGCAAAAGGTGGCGCTACAAAGTATTAACTTAAGGGGGCTGAATAATTTTGCACGCCCAATTTTTCAGTTTTTGATTTGTTAAAAAAAGTTTGAAATATCCAATAAATGTCGTTCCACTTCATGATTGTGTCCCACTTGTTGTTGATTCTTCACAAAAAAATACAGTTTTATATCTTTATGTTTGAAGCCTGAAATGTGGCAAAGGGTCGCAAAGTTCAAGGGGGCCGAATACTTTCGCAAGGCACTGTATGTAATGGGTGTACAGTATACTCATTACAGAGGAGGCTGGTGGGAGAAACTATAGGAGGACGGGCTCATTGTAATGGCTGGAAAATAAATGGAACGGACGTGTTTTCCATGTGTTTGATATCGTTCCATTTATTCCATTACAATGAGCCCATCCTCCTATAGCTCCTCACACCATCCTCCTCTGACTCATACCATGACACACAGGTGTGTAAAATAAGTTTAGAGAAAGTATTAAAGCACAGTCAATTCCTTATTGAGACTCACTTCCTGCATAATGGGGGGAGGGGTTACCCAGTGTTCTTATCCAGAACTGTTTTGGGTAGATTCTCCTTGAGCTGCGTGAGGTAGGTTTGCCTGACTAACGCCAAATACTTTGTGTTGTCAACACAGGCTGGCTGATTTCTGGGCATGAAGTCCTTGATGAACCTACAAATTATGATCACAAAGTACAACTGATTTTGTGGAGTATTTGTGGTAGATGTTGACCCTTTGTCTTTTGAGATATCTTCTGATCTTTGTCTCTTAATGACCTTGACAGCCCAGGATCTCTTCTCCCTCTCTCTCCTGGCCTTCATGCCTCTCCAGCATGTCTCAATCCTAGTATAATGAGACAACAAGACAGCTGATTAAGTCATAGTCTTGTATATCATATTATGCTAGTTCCAAGAAAGTCAAAGTAGAGACCTGCTTCTCTCTGTCTCATGTAGTCTCCCTTCACGCTGTAGCCTTTGTACTTTGCCTGGATCATTGTAGCTGTAACATGAAGTGACATGTAAAACCTGACTTCTTTCCAATTCAATGCCATTTAGCAATCAAATTCCAGAATTGAGTAGCCTGTCATCTGTTGTTAGAAAAGCTAGAGCCAGTACCCACCCAGCTTATGCTTGCAGACCTCAAAGGCATCTTCGGTGGCGAACAGAGTTCTGGGGTGACGTGTGAAGATCTTGGTCCTTTTGTATCATAAATGAAAGACAAGCCAGTGAGAAACAGCCAGACTGTGTTACCAGGTGAACCCAAACCCATAATCCTGGAGACCACCTCACCTGCACATCTTGTATTAATCAGGCTTGTAGCCCAGGTGCTTGATCAGGCACTCCACCCCCTCTGCGTCTGTATCTTTCCAGCTAGGCCAGGTGTCTGAACACAGGGGCTTGTACCTGACAGAGACAACAGGAAACAGAGTGTTCAAACTAATGCAGCTATGTATCATAGCAGTTTATGCTGGACAGAGAGCAACTGCACACTATGAGGCCTCACCTGGCTCCTTGCCTTCGTTGGGCTTCATACAGCAGACGTACCAGGGCTTCTTAGACATAAGCATCTCTGTTAGGCTGCTCTTAAACTGAGTGGCCACTTGAGAAGACAGCCATGATGATAAATATAGAAACTCATGGCAAGACCGGATCACTTTGGTGGCTCGTGTTATCAGAAAGTCTCTTTTTACTGTTTCAGGTCTCTTCTTGCTGTCTGGCTCAGTGGTGGGAAAGCAGTGTTTGATGATGGCATTCTTAGACTGACGCATGACCTAGTGGAAAGGTGGAAACATCCCCCAGCTAACAAATGGATAAACATCAACGCATCGTTCAACACTACAACATTTTAACAACAATTAAGCTCAACTAAGACTCTGGCACACTTAGGCAGTGTAAAATATGCAGGATGAACGATAAAGAACGGTCTCTTCAAAACCAAGAGGCAGTAGAACAAACACTCCCATAGTCCTCCCCCTTAACAGTCATGTCAGTCTATCCCAAAGCAATGCCTAACAATCAGCTCTTCTATAGTTCACAGGTGGGCTTAACAATGAATAATATAGCAGTCGGCAGGAAGCAGATTCCAGTGAGAGCCCTGGACACACCTCTTAAATGTTCCTGTACAAGAGAGGATTCTTTTTGATAATTCATGATAAATGATATGATCTGATAGAGAGATTAGGACTCACCTCTATATTGCTCTCACTGAACTCTATGACACTGAGGTCTTTCCGTACCGTCTTCCAGTCACTCTTTTCATTGATTGAGCTGACTTTGGCACATTCCACCTGGATGAGACAGGAGATAACTGTCTTGATGATGACGGCCCACTCCATGGAAACGTTGATTGTTTGTCTCTTTTATACATATTCATACTGTTCAATTGTAAAGGTCCTCACCTGTACCAGGTAGCTGTAGCGTTGATAGGTTACCTCTACCACCTGTACCATGTAGCTGTAGCGTTGATAAGTTACCTCTCCCACCTGTACCAGGTAGCTGTAGCGTTGATAAGTTACCTCTCCCACCTGTACCAGGTAGCTGTAGCGTTGATAAGTTACCTCTCCCACCTGTACCAGGTAGCTGTAGCATTGACAATTCCTCTCCCACCTGTACCAGGTAGCTGTAGCATTGATAAGTTACCTCTTCCCACCTGTACCAGGTAACTGTAGCATTGATAAGTTACCTCTTCCCACCTGTACCAGGTAGCTGTAGCATTGATAAGTTACCTCTTCCCACCTGTACCAGGTAACTGTAGCGCTGACAATTCCTCTCCAGACCCAGCCAGCATAGCAGGTCCTCCTCTCCTCCCTCCACTAGCTGGTAGAAGATGTGGAAGTTTCTCTCTCCATGGTTCTGATGCACCACCCGGGACTTCTCCAGTAGATAACCTAGGATGTGGCCACCAACAGCTTCCCCCTAGGGGGAGTACAGCCCATTAAAGATCGAACACTCATTTTGTTATGTTCCTCTGATGTTTTACTATGGGAATTCTGTGCTCAACCTCATGGCACTTACCACGTGATCAAACTGAATGTCTATGTACTTCCCAAAGTGGCTTGAGTTGTCATTCTTCTTCCAAAAGCCTGAGAGAGGTACGTACACACTATATTATCAGTCATTGTATTTGTACATGGCAGTGTACAAACATAATGTTAATTTCTCATGTCATCACATATGCTTTACTATGGTATTCACCTTAAGCACAGGGTTGGAGAGCAGCAGTCGGTCTTGGACATTGACCAGCAGTTTGGTACTGGGGCAGCTCACAGCATAGAACTGCAGGATCTTCTTGCTCCACTCTCCCCTGAGATCAAGATGAAGTGGTTGTTGGTCTCTGTTAACATGGTGCGGTAGACATTGTCTGCCAGGGCGTAGCTGAAAGGGAGGGCAATGAAGTAGAGGTTCAATTACATTGCTGATGAATATACTGTAGATACATAGGCAGCACTGTATAGCATATCTTGTGGCGCACACATACAAGCAAACACATATGTTATACATGTACACATGCAACTTACATATGGGGTGGAAGCACAAAAAAGTACACTCCCATGTAAATGTCCATCTACTTCTTGGTGCAGATTCCCAGATCTTTGTAGGGATTGACTGACACTAGGAGCATACCAACGTAGGTCTGTGGGAAATGTATTAGAATGAACATTATGAGAGATGGATGCCTGTCTGCATGGGTGCAACAAGAATGTAGTGTGCTTGTTATCTACATGACCTTACAGAAAGTAAGGTAGCTCACCCTGTAGGTACAGCACAGCAGAGCAAAGTGCCAGTTCAATTAGGGGAGAAACACTGTTTTTCCCTGTTTCCTCAAGTTGTCCAGGAAGGCACTCTCACTGGTGTAGGCATTCAGCATAACAAAATCCTGGATGTCCACGCGATCCCAGGCCGTAAGGGAGCCCTCCACGTCCCGAAGGTTACAGTGCTCCTCCAGGCTCTGACCAATCAGAGACAGGGTCCAGGACAGTTGCGTTGATATCTTATATGCAAATGCCCCCAAAGCACAACATAACAATACTGTCACAAATCCCATCAGGGCATGACAGTTGTAAACTAGTAACGACAACCAGATGGCAAATCATTTATCTGCTGTATTCTTTTCAGACAAAAAAAATACACTGTTTTTTATATTAGTGACATGTTTTCACAGCAATAACTCAAGGAACCTTTCACTGCCAAAAGACTCATGTTCTGTCCCTCTGTGTTCTGTTTTCCTTGGAGTTATCTGCATCTGTCAGGTCTGAGGCCGTGCCACTCAGTGCTCATTGACACACAGATACAGGCAATCTTGCCTTAAACCAGTTAATTTCTCAACGTGTCCTCCTCTCTTAGCCTCGCAAAGACGTCTGATCCCGCAAGTTTACATTAAACGCTACGCTTGCGGGATCAGGCGGCTTTGCGTAGCTACTCATCACTAGCGTGCGTGGGGGCCTTGACCACATCCCCTGCACATGACAGATAGGAGTTCAGTTCAGGCATTCCTATCTAATCTGCTTCCATGTTCCTCAAGGAGCAATCAGTCTCTTGTCACTGTTTACAGAGGATACAGACGTCCCCCTCCCCACACAAATATAGTGCAAACTCCACCCATTTACCCCAAAAGCAGGGTCAAAACACAGACCAACTCCAAAGCTGTTGCACTGAAATCAACTCTTAGAAATGCTAATAATGTTATCCCTATGACAGCATTAATAATGTGTAATTTACAATACTTTTGTGCTTCCATAATTTATATTCTGAACAGAAGCCACACTTTACTGTTATGAAAATCCAATTGTTGCTGAAGTTTCGTACCCCAAACAAATGAGCCCTTGGACCACAATATGCAGATCTGTTCTCCCTAATTACAATGCTATTCCTATTTTCTTTTAACAAAGGTGTTCAAAGTAATGCATTTCAAAGTCCCTACCGTGAATGGAAATCGTTGGTCTCAGACTGCTGTGAGCTCCAATCCCCTTTTATACTGAACTTTTGGGTTTATTTAAGAGAAAGGACCATATAAAAGGAAACATTGACATATTGCCCCCTCCATTTCCACCAATAGGAAGCCATCAATACACAAAAAAATTAGAGAGAAAGGAAGCAGACATGGTCTGTGTGTGTATAGGTGTGGAGTCATGTATTTATTAATGACTAAGTCTTACTTATGACATAAAGGTGAGAAACTGCTACATGTAACGTTACAGTAAAGACAATGATTACACTGTTCTATGGCTACTCTCCCTCTCCAAATACCTTTACACCAAATGACCCCTTTCTTGTCCTGTTCAGCAAAGCACTATATGGCAATCTCCCTCTGGACTCTTATTTTTTTAGGGGAAACAGGGCTATTTTCAGCCCCTCTTACAGGAAAGCAACACTACCAGTCCCAGTTACCAGGTGGAAGATGGCCCAAGGGCACCAACACACAAGGCAATTCATCATTTAGTTATTTACATTGTGCCTTCCTGATGCCATTTCCCTAGGGAAAGAATGAAGGACATGCTTCCCGCTGGGCAGACATGGGTTGAATCAACGTTGTTGCAACGTCATTTGTCAACCTATTGTGATGTGGAATCTACCTGGAAAAACCTTTGGATTTGAAAAAAATTATCAACCAGTTTTCATCTAATTTCAACCAGCATTGTAAACATTGAAATTAGGGTAAAAATACACTGACTTAATCTGACTAACAGGTTATTATATCAATCTAATTTCAACAATCATTTTTATTTTCTTTATATAACCTTTATTTAACTAGGCAATCATCAGAACTATGTAGAAGGCCAGCATCCCGGAGTCGCCTCTTCACTGTTGACATTGAGTCTGGTGTTTTGCGGGTACGATTAAATGAAGCTGCCAGTTAAGGACTTGTGAGGCGTCTGTTTCTCAAACTAGACACTCTAATGTACTTGTCCTCAACTTAACCCGATAAAAAGATGTACTCTCTCAGAGCTAAACTCAGCAAAAAAAGAAACGTCCTCTCACTGTCAACTGCGTTTATTTTCAGCAAACTTAACATGTGTAAATATTTGTATGAACATAACAATATTCAACAACTGAGACATGAACTGATTAAGTTCCACAGACGTGACTAACAGAAATGGAATAATGTGTCCCTGAGCAAAATCAAAAGTAACACTCAGTATCTGGTGTGGCCACCAGCTGCATTAAGTACTGCAGTGCATCTCCTCCTCATGGACTACACCAGATTAGCCTGTTCTTGCTGTGAGATGTTACCCCACTCTTCTACCAAGGCACCTGCAACTTCCTGGACATTTCTGGGGGGAATGGGCCCAGCCCTCACCCTCCGATCCAACAGGTCCCAGGCGTGCTCAATGAGATTGAGATCCGGGCTCTTCGCTGACCATGGCAGAACACTGACATTCCTGCCTTGCAGGAAATCACACACAGAACAAGCAGTTTGGCTGGTGGCATTGTCATGCTGGAGGGTCATGTCAGGATGAGCCTGCAGGAAGGGTACCACATGAGGGAGGAGGATGTCTTCCCTGTAATGCACAGCGTTGAGATTGCATGCAATGACAACAAGCTCAGTCTGATGATGCTGTGACACACTGCCTCAGACCAAGACAGACCCTCCACCTCCAAATCGATCCCGCTCCAGAGTACGGGCCTCGGTGTAACGCTCATTCCTTTGTTGATAAACACAAATCCGACCATCACCCCCGGTGAGATAAAACCGCTACTCGTCAGCGAAGAGCACTTTTTGCCAGTCCTGTCTGGTCCAGCAACGGTGGGTTTGTGCCCATAGGCGAAGTTGTTGCCGGTGATGTCTGGTGAGGACCTGCCTTACAACAGGCCTACAAGCCCTCAGTCCAGCCTCTCTCAGCCTATTGTGGACAGTCTGAGCACTGATGGAGGGATTGTGCGTTCCTGGTGTAACTCGGGCTGTTGTTGCCATCCTGTACTTGTCCCGCAGGAGTGATGTTCGGATGTACCGATCCTGTGCAGGTGTTGTTACACGCGGTCTGCCACTGCGAGGACGATCGACTGTCCGCCCTGTCTCCCTGTAGCGCTGTCTAAGGCGTCTCACAGTACAGACATTGCAATTTATTGCTCTGGCCACATCTGCAGTCCTCATGCCTCCTTGCAGCATGCATAAGGCACGTTCACGCAGATGAGCAGGGACCCTGGGCATCTTTCTTTTGGTGTTTTTCAGAGTCAGTAGAAAGGCCTCTTTAGTGTCCTAAGTTTTCATAACTGTGACCTTAAGACAGTAACAGCTTACAGACGGTAGGAAATTAACAACCGTTCCACCGGTGCATGTTCATTAATTGTTTATGGTTCATTGAACAAGCATTGGAAACAGTGTTTAAACCCTTTACAGTGCAGATCTGTGAAGTTATTTGGATTTTTACAAATTATCTTTGAAAGACAGGGTCCTGAACATTTCTTTTTTTGCTGAGTTTATATGTATCTTCTAAGCTACAGTGAATAGTTTACTATAGGAGCTGTGTGGTAAACGTAGGGGCATGATTTGAAAGCTCATGGTCCCAAGGCTCACACCCTGACCTCCACCATGCTACCAGAAGACATAGAATTCTAAAGCTGCTTAAAACACGAGCCCTCCAGGATGTATTTCTGAGAACACAGGGGGCAGAGAAGTGCAAAAATACGTTTTCAATCCACCACTCTAAGAAAAAAAAAACCTTCCTCTTCCAACCCTCATTCTCCCACCCTCTACCTGGCACAGCAACTGTCACATCTTACATGGTTGCCAGCTCTGCAACACTGAAAACCTCTTTTATTCAATTCTATAGTACTTTTTCCCCTGAACTGCAAGAAAGGCTCTTTCAATGTTCTGTAATGTTGAGAAAACATCCATTAAAAGATGCCCCTCCAATACATCTTGTATGTGAAAAGCATTTTTGGTCATGTGAATAAGAAGATGGAAACCTTTTTAAAGAGCAGTCTACAATCCAGTTCACACATTCAGCCAGTATGTCTATTCAGTAATTATTCATTAGAAAACATTCAACGTCACAGTCAATTTCACACTCAGCAGTCAAAACACAAAAGAGTTTTGGCCTACTTACTGCAAGCAGGGTAATGCTGAGGGGAACGACAGAGCAAGAGAAAGCACAACAGGGGGTGTGGGTGACGGTTGGGTGATGGGGGGGGGTGTAATCTTCTAATATGTGAACCCCAAAAGCAAGTATTTATATGTCAAGGAACAGACTATAAAGGAGAAGTAATGGTTTCAGACTTACTGAGCTATGACACCTATGGTTATCATGAGGAACAAAACAATAGAACATATTTTTTAGTCTTCTGATTTCATTACTACTGAATTGTTATTCCGATCCTCAAGGAATGTGGGTAACTGGGTTAGGGATGTGGAAGAGGTGGGGGGTTGATTTCTCCCACCTTTGAGCTACTATTTATTTTGCACTCTCCTCCCCTCCAGAATCCCTCCCTCCGATCTCCTCCCAGCCCAGCATCATGTTAAACCAATGAGACAGGTGAACAACATCACTGAAGGCACCCCATTTCAGATGTCAGAATCAATCTGACAAAACAGGAGGCGATGGGGATCAAACCTCCCTTTCTCCCTTCCTAAGCATAAACAAGGGAACTGGACCCTTCTTATCCACATTGAAAGTGAAAATGTCTTGAAATTCCATTCTCTCGCTCTGTGCGCGAGTACACGCATACATGCTTGTGTGAGATAAAGTTTCTCTTTGCACTTGTGTTTGACACACTCTTAATTGCTGAAAATGTAAGGACCATTAAATTATACACATTAATGGAACCTAATGGTAATGGCAAACAGGAGAGAGTGACATCTTTTCAAAAAGTCTGAAACAGGTGATAACTCACACAAAGAATAGAGAGAGAGAGATGTAGAGAGAGAGAGAGAGAGAGGGATGTGGAGAGAGAAATAGAGAGAGGGATGTAGAGAGAGAGGGATGTGGAGAAGTGTGTGTATATATATATGAGAGATGGGGAGAAGGATGTGGAGAGAGAGGGGGGGATGGAGAGACAGAGGGATAGAGAGAGATATTTTGAGAGTGGGATGTGGAGAGAAATAGGTGTGGGTAGAGAGGGAGGACACTAGCAAAGGTGGAAAATGAACAACAACACACCTACATTTAATGGCAGGCTAAAGCGGAACAGGAAAGCCTATCTGACCGAGTGGCCATCACCCTAGAGGCCAGCCCATTGTCTCAGGCTCTCCACTTTGGGACAGGATCCTGTTACTCTGTCACAAAGTGGCCGTTAGGCTCCTGAAAGAGAGCACTCCTCATGGGCCACAGACTGACACCACACATCACATCACCCATGTCAACACACACATGTTTAGGGGGCTCCAGGTGTCCGGAGAAACCTGAGAGTCACGGTTCTGTATCTCATCCTACAATGGTTCCTTTTTATAGCTTCAATTGTAGAGATCAAATCCAGCATACTATAATGTGGTAGAAAACAGTACCATAAACAGTATGTATTTTACCATTGTATTACATATTTTTCCAAAGTCTGGCAAAGGTTGAAGCTTAACGTGGTGGTCTTCATAAGTGGTGAGCAAGGCACTTAGCGCTAATTGCTCCTGTAAGTCGCTCTGAGGGTCTGCTAAATGACAAACATAATAATAATAACATTGGGGAACAGTCATTTTTTCTATCAAACAGAGGGAAAGCACACAGACACACTAAAAAACACACCGCAGTATTACCTCACTCATCTCCAAAGCCATGTGAGTCATGGTTGAATCTGTCTTGTAATGGATCAAACAACTTAGAACTATCGTCCCAGATTTCGCATTAAAGAGGGACTCTCGTCCTGGGGTTGTTCTAGCAACCGAGCAACACTCTCATTCTAGAGCTACTTTTAGTCTCTGGCGAATCAAACGCAGGTATGTCCCTTTGACCGTAACACCTCACTGTCACACTGCTTTCCTCTGTCCCTCTGACTTCCATGCTCTCTGACAGAACTGGCCAGGTTCTGGGGACCAGGGGAGTGGTTCGTGGGGAGTTTCTCCATGTGGACTAGTACTTCCTGCTGGAGCGTTGCTCCGGTCCTGTCCATGCTGAGACCATACATGCTGAGACCACGCTGAGACCACACTGAGACCACGCTGAGACTACGCTGAGACTACACTGAGACCACGCTGAGACCACGCTGAGACCACACTGAGACCACGCTGAGACCACGCTGAGACCACGCTGAGACCATACTGAGCTAGTTGGCTCTGGATGCTCTAAGATAGTTAGTTCATCATTCATGAAGCCTAGGCAGGAAGGTCTTATTCAGTGCTTCACATGAGTGTCCATTGACACACAATGTGTGTTTGTGTGTGTGTGTATGTGTGGTGCATGGGTGTGTGCGTCAGTGTGTGTATGCGTGCCTGTAAAACACAAGGATTCAGAAACTATCTGCTCCAAGCTCCAGTGCAGGTATTGTGTTTACTGATCTTTGATTAGGCAGATACATTTCTGACTAATTATAAACCACTCATAAATACCAAGGTGAAGCTACAGTAACAGGCCTGTTGGGATGAAACTATTGTCCTCTCAGTGCATCTTAAAACTGCTGTCAATACCAGCCTGTGCTTTTCCCTGTCATCTTAAAAATTATATATCAAGTTTGTTCTAATTTTTATTCAAACAGATCATACATGATTTAACTAACCATAAATAAGTTATTGATCGACATTGTTATCCAGAACGATTATTTAAGATGAAGAAAAAACAAAGTATAGATGATCACCTTCCCTGTCTTGTGGATTAGTACGAAGTAATGTGTTGGGTTGTGACAGGCTTGACAGAAGCGTAACATTGCCCTGTCATTCCGACTGTTTAAAATGTAAAGTTGAGCATCCTGTAAACATTAACAAAGGCATCTTGCATTACAGCCACACTAATTAAACAGAGAGGAGACATTCAAAACAAAGGACATACATTTTAGACACTACTAAAAATCAGAACAGAAGGAATAACTTGACTCCCACTATATCAACTTAAGTTCTATACTTCCAAAACAATGTTACATAGAGGCTTACATTCCCAGAGACTACTGTAACATTTAAGGTAATTTATAGGAAACACTGAACCATTTTGAGCAGTTCATTTTCTGTTTGGTTGCAGCCCCCTACCAAATACCCACCCATATATACCCTCCAGCCTGTGGTTAGACTTGTCTAGCCTTAACAAGCTTTGTGCTACCTACCCACAGCTCTCTGATTTAACATGAGTCCATGTAAAATCCAATTACACCAGAGTTAGGGGGTTGATTTTCCCATTACAGATTTCATGCTGAGTTTGAGGGCTACGATTTGATAACCCCACACATCAGCCCTCTTTCCCCTCTCTCAGACAAACTCTAATTTTCTCCTCTTCCTGACACTTTATGTCTCTGTAATAAGGGGTAACAAGCCGTATACCCTAGTCATCAAAGTCCACTCCAGTCAAGAGGTAAGGTCATCATCCTCAACCAACCTCTGTCCTACCTTACTCTCATTCTATCATTCAATGAAATGGGATGTCAGATCCCGTACACAGCAATGTTTTTTCATTGTTCTACCTTATCATCAATAGGGGGCAGCAGTAGCCTTGAAGTTGGAGAAGCTGGCTTTTAACCGAAGGGTTGCCGGTTCAAATCCCAGGGCAATGTGCCCACGAACAAGGCACTTAACCACACAATACACACACCTTTTCCTGCAGCAGGGCAGCAATGTACCAAAGACCCCCGCACACCATAAACACACAGGTAGATACACATACACATACACACACACACACACAAAACCAGCTACACCAGCATATTAGGTAACCCCTTAACCTCTCAGAAAATCATGGGTTAACATACTGACCAATTACAGCACAACTCTGCCTCCTTAAAGGGCATGGGACTAGGCATCACAGGATAGCCAAATTAATATTCACCTGCTCAATTAGTCCCATTCAACTCAGCATGCTTTATTTATTGGAGCAAATAGATAGCTGAGGAGAGAGCTGGACTCTAATGGTCAAGACTAGCCAGGTTACTGTAGTAGCCTTCTGAATCTCAGCCATGTTCAGTGAGCAAGAAACTTTCTGCTAGGAAACCATGGCCAAATGCATACAGCTGATGGCAATACAATAACATGATTCTAAAACGCAATCATTTAGGTTAAATGCAATTTCACTGAGCTATAGTATTGAAATGCAGCTTGGTTTGTTTATCTGAAAAAGTGTTATTTTTGTGTATAAAATGTGGCTGTTTGATATAGAAATTTCATTAAAAAGTATGACAATGCACTGATAGAGCATTTCATTGGAGGAGTCAAATAATTTCAAAAGTTTGGTAACACTCAAATGTAGAGATAGTGGAGAAGGTTATTGGAGATATTGAAAAATAGACCAACATGCATTGAAAGTCAAATGACATATCTTTGTACCTTTGAGTACATGTACAGTTGAAGTCTTAAGCTTACATACACTTAGGTTGGGATCATTAAAACTCGTTTTTCAACCACTCCACAAATTTCTTGTTAACAAACTATAGTTTTGGCAAGTCGGCTAGGACATCTACTTTGTACATGACACAAGTAATTTTTCCAACAATTGTTTACAGAGATTATTTCACTTATAATTCACTGTATCACAATTCTAGTGGGTCAGAAGTTTACATACACTAAGTTGACTGTGCCTTTAAACAGCTTGGAATTCCAGAAAAGGATGTCATGGCTTTAGAAGCTTCTTGGCTAATTGACATCATTTGAGTCAATTGGAGGTGTACCTGTGGATGTATTTCAACGACTATCTTCAAACTCAGTGCCTCTTCGCTTGACATCATGGTTAAATCAAAAGAAATCAGCCAAGACCTCAGAAAAGAAATTGTAGACCTCCACAAGTCTGGTTCATCCTTGGGAGCAATTTCCAAACGCCTGAAGGTACCACGTTCATCTGTACAAACAATAGTACGCAAGTATAAACACCATGGGACCACGCAGCCGTCATACCACTCAGGAAGGAGACGCGTTCTGTCTCCTAGAGATGAACGTACTTTGGTGCGAAAAGTGAAAATCAATCCCAGAACAACAGCAAAGGACCTTGTGAAGATGCTGGAGGAAACAGGTACAAATGTATCTATATCCACAGTAAAACAAGTCCTTTTATATAGACATAACCTGAAAGTCCGCTCAGCAAGGAAGAAGCCACTGCTCCAAAACCGCCATAAAAAAAGCCAGACTACGGTTTGCAACTGCACATGGGGACAAAAATCGTACTTTTTGGAGAAATGTCCTCTGGTCTGATGAAACAAAAATAGAACTGTTTGGTCATAATGACCATCATTATGTTTGGAGGAAAAAGGGGGAAAACACCCTCCCAAGCTGAAGAACACCATCCCAACCGTGAAGCATGGGGGTGGCAGCATCATGTTATGGGGGTGCTTTGCTGCAGGAGGGACTGGTGCACTTCACAAAAAGATGACATCCTGAGGAATGGAAATTATGTGGATATGTTGAAGCAACATCTCAAGACATCAGTCAGGAAGTTAAAGCTTGGTCGCAAATGGGTCTTTGAAATGGACAATGACCCCAAGCATACTTCCAAAGTTGTGGCAAAATTGTTTAAGGACAACAAAGTCAAGGTATTGGAGTGGCCATCACAAAGCCCTGACCTCAATCTTTTAGAAAATGTGTGGGCAGAACTGAAAAAGCGTGTGCGACCCAGGAGACCTACAAACCTTACTCAGTTACACCAGCCCTGTCAGGCTGAACCCAACTTATTGCTCGAAGCTTGTGGAAGGCTACCCAAAACATTTGACCCATGTTACACTAATTAAAGGCAATGCTACCAAATACTAATTGAGTGCATGTAAACTTCTGACCGACTGGGAATGTGATGAAAGAAATAAAAGCTGAAATAAATTATTCCTTCTACTATTATTTTGACATTTCACATTCTTAAAATAAAGTGGTGACTGGCCTAAAACAGGGAATTTTTACTAGGATTAAATGTCAGGAATTGTGAAAAAGTTTAAATGTATTTGGCTAAGGTGTATGTAAACTTCCGACTTCAACTGTACATGGTTTTATATAATGTGAGCATTCTTCTGGTCAGGTTGTTCTGACCAGTCCAGTCCAGGTCGATAGAAGCTGAATCAGATCTGGATAGACCAGAGAAGGAGAAGGGCAGCTCAGCTGTGTGTTAAGGGATGCTTGCTGAGAAGTGGGAGCCTGATACAAGGGCGAGAGCAGCTCCATAAATGTTACATTAGGACACACATCCTTACCTATAGCACCTGGATTTATGGACATCCCATAATGCAACAGCCCTTGCAAACTGGCTGTCATGGTGTCCTAATTTTCTTCTTCTGTTTTTTCGCCTGTAATGTTCTGCAGAGAGAACTAGACAGAATGCCTAGCAGACAGACAAATCCCCAATGTGATAAAATATTATTGCAATATACATATAATCATACTCTGGGTAGTAAAAAGGCATAAACTGTCATTCTAACACTTCTCTGGCTGGAACTATTGAAAGTAAGTTTAAGGTTATCATATAGGCTACATCAGAATGATAATAATCCACACAATATACAGTTGCCTAATCATGTTCTGCTGTCAGGTGGAGGGGAGGGGCAAGTTGCACAACTGGGTTGGAGTGTGTTGGCATTATTCATTTATGGGAAATGCTTGTTCTGATGTACTTGTAAGAGTTGTTTGGAAGGGGGAGAATGCGCATGCCATTAATTGACAATGCACAAAGTATTCAAATACGGGGATTCGAGAGGAGGGCCTAGGCCAGGGTTCCCCAACTGAATTTGGCTAGGGGGTGGTTTTTTTTGCCCCCCCAAATTTTCTCGGCAAAAAAAAAAAAAAACACACCAGGAAATCAGCTACAATTGAAATCTGTTCCCAAGTATTCCCAATCCCATCCATAATAGAGAGACAGGTGATCAAAAACAAACGTAAGCAATGTTTGAAAGTATTATGTTTTAGTCCAACGTGATATCTGTTTGGGCTTCTTGCGGTCAATTTGCAGTCTACAAACTGTTTAACGCCCTTCCCTTAAAATGACCATAATTCCCACATGTCTATGTTGTTGTCTGCTTTCACTGGTGTTTATTTCACTGCTATCATTGAGCCTGGAAACTGACGTTACTGCCTCTCCTCTCCGCGCCTCCTCGACCACCTTCCCGCTGCAGCTCATCAAATCGCGCGGGCAAGCGCGCCGGATCAAAATTGGAACCAGCCAGTGGTGCTGATGAACAGCTCCTTGCCAGAGTGGACACACTGGACAGGCAGTCGGTGACAGAAGAGAGAGTTTTAAAACGGGTTGGAAGGTTAATGAAAGGACTCAAACTCAGCGTTGATTCGTTCAGAACAGGTTAGCAAGGGGTTGTTTACATAGTTGTTTTTACATTTCATATAACGTGTCTGATATCTAGCTAGCTAAGTTAGCTGTCAAAGTAAATACATGTCTCATACTAGCATTGGGAGCTAGATTGAAACGAGCTACTGTAGCTAGCTAGTTAGACAGTCAGGTATGGGTCTGGTAACTAACGTTAGTTGAAACAGCTACGTGGCTACTTGTGTAAATGTAAAGCTAGCATTGTCACTGTGGTTAGCTACCTAGCTGTTGGCTGGCAGTGTGCTAGGTTTGTCAACTAAGGTTAGCTAACGGACTATTTATTTTGTAGGAGATGATACCATCGCGCCAGATGATACCACCGCGCCAGCATGACAGCGATTTTCAGAAATTCAGAAAGTAACGTTAACGTTAATCATTCATCACACCTCATCACAGGATGTCATGTAAAGCTAGATCATGATACTTCACCAGGTTGTCACGGGTCTGAATTAACTCTGAAAAGCTTGGCAGGCAAACCTTCAAGTTATGGTTTGCAAGGGGTCTCTCTCTATCTTTCTCTCATATATATATATATATATATATATATATATATATATCTTTAACTTTCACACTCTCTCACTCTGCCCTTCTCTCTCTCTCTCTCTCTCTCTCTCTCTCTCTCTCTCTCTCTCTCTCTCTCTCTCTCTCTCTGTGTGTGTCTAAAAATATGCACACACAAAAAAACATTACAATTAATCATTTTAGGTCTGAATAGATATGTCAGAGCCCATCAGCTCTGTTTTCTGTCCCACTGTTGGGGCAAGGGGAGGGGGGTCTATCCCTGGGTGTCTGGTGCTGGGGACTTGGGAGGGGTGGCCTCAAAATAGATAACAAGGGGACACTGCTTGTAGAAACCCTTGGGGGAGGACTTGCTTGACTGCCTGTCTAATTTGTACTGGTAAGCAAAGGTGGTGGACACATCTTTCACACGTCAAACTCTTCTTCCAACAGCGGAGAGAGTAAAGAGAGTAAAGAACAACTTTTCTCCTCGTCAATCAGAGCTTAGCTACCTCAGCGACATAATTGCTCAGTGAACTGGACCTGCTTGTCTATAGCCTTCTCATTGTGTTTATTTGGAGTTCCCCTAGCGACATTGTTGACAGTGAAGAAGGGATTTTTACTTCAGAAGGAATCATTTTTTTGTGCTTATCTGAATTGAGGGGTATTCTTTGTGACACTGTTACATGGATGTTTCCCTCAAAAAGGTTTGTGTTTTTTCAGATTTTATGTGAAGTTACCTTTGAAGCAACCAAGTTTGGAGATTTCTTTCAGCCAAATTGTAATTGAATTAACTACAGTAATATATTTCATGCTGGATACTCTGTTCCCACAGTAATGTAACTTTATTGTGATGTTCTCACTGTAGGCTAATTTCTTATGTTTCTTAACTAGTTTCTTATCTTATAGCCTATGACTCATTGATTGAAAACCAGAACAGCTCTTCAGTCTACTTACAATGGAGTTAATTCAAGACATTGGCTAAAACCTGACTGTAAAATGAACCACAATCAAACTTGTAATTGTATTACTACTACAGTTTATAGA
Source organism: Oncorhynchus clarkii lewisi (assembly GCF_045791955.1). NCBI lineage: Eukaryota > Metazoa > Chordata > Actinopteri > Salmoniformes > Salmonidae > Oncorhynchus > Oncorhynchus clarkii. The sequence goes on from NC_092158.1 coordinate 22,765,674, forward strand.
CTGGGTTTTTACATTATAGAACTTATAGTTAACCATTCCCTTTCTGGTTTGTGGGCATGACATTGACCACACAGGGTCTCCAAGCAACACTTTGTTTTTATCATCTGACGAAACATAAGAATGGGCCAGTTAATTTTTGCACTGCCAAGTTCACCAGGTGGGTGGAGATCTCATTTAAGGACCAATGGAATGGTCTAAAATGTGTAAACTCCACCCACCCGGGGCACCAAGCCATGCAAAAAATGAATTCACCCAATCTGCCTACTGATAACAATGTGTGGGTGGAGCTGAAATGCAATGTTTGTAACTGTGAGAAAGAAGATTCCCAGTAAAATACTAACTATTGTCAACTAAGCTAACCAAATGTAAGGTCAGACTGAAATATGCTTTAGAAAGGCAGGAGCATGCATGTTATTTTAATGTCTGTTTAGAAGAGTCAACAGCATTAAGCCTGCTTTCCAGGCTCTCCTGCACTAGAGCGGTTGGCTGTAGTGCAGAGGGTCTGGTGTTGACAGAGAGGCAGAGGGTTCTCATTTAACTCCCTTGTCAATTAGCTGTCACTCAATCAGATTAATGCAGGCTCTGGTCATCTTGGGGTGGAGTGTAGGGAACAGCCCTCTGGAAACAATAGAGCCAGGTGCCACAGGGCTGGGGACTGTCATTTGAATAACTAATCATTATTCAATGGCCAGACCAACTGTTGCAGACAATGTGCACAGTGTACCCGACCCTACTCCACACTTTGGATATTGTGGGGGTGCCCCTGTGTATTTGTGATTCAGCCCAGTCCACCTGGTCATGCTGCTGCTCCAGTTTCAACTGTTCTGCCTGCGGCTATGGAACCCTGACCTGTTCACCAGCCCTGCTGTTTTTGACTCTCTCTCTCTCTACCGCACCTGCTGTCTCTAACTCTGAATGATCGGCTATGAAAAGTCAACTGATTTTTACTCCTGAGGTGCTGACCTGTTGCACCGTCTACAACCACTGTGATTATTATTATTTGACCCTGCTCGTCATCTATGATCGTTTGAACATCTTGGCCATGTTCTGTTATAATCTCCACCCGGCACAGCCAGAAGAGGACTTGCCACCCCTCAGAGCCTGGTTCCTCTCTAGGTTTCTTCTTGGGATCCTGCCTTTCTAGGGAGTTTTTCCTAGCCACTGTGCTTCAACATCTGCATTGCTTGCTGTTTGGGGTTTTAGGCTGGGTTTCTGTATAGCTTTTTGTGACATCGGCTGATGTAAAAAGCGCTTGATAAATACATTTAATTTATTAAATGGAGATGTGGCCACCGGATGTAACATTGCATAATTTTTTTTAGTATCTGGAACTGGAAAGTAACAGTCATTGAAATAAAAGGGTCAGTTGTGCAAATAGAGTTTGTAAAACTCTGTCCAAAAAGAAACTGAATCAGATTAGACATGCTATTCATGGGTTGCACCTTCGTCACTCGTTCGTGTCAACATTCTACCGATGCCGCAGCATATTGATGTCCGACGGAAGGTTAATGCTCAGTCTTTCTGAACGGGGGCTAGTGAATGTTTCGTCAAAATTACACTATAGTGGACTGGAAATACAATGACATTGCTAAAGTAGACACATAATTAGTAGAAAACAACATTGCCATCATTATGTTGTCATCAAGTTTACTTTAGAGAGATGGCAATGTTGCTGGCCGTGAGCTAGCAAGGTTTGACAGAAATAGCTAACAATGGTAACATTAGCTAGCTCAAATGTTGGTGCTCTCCCCTCAATCTTAGATAGCTAATTAAAGTTATACTGCATCTAAAGTCAATCTGGCGACGTAGCAAAGATGACAAAAGCTTGTCCTACTAAAAAATCTTGACTCCTTTTCTAATGCCATCGTGCTTCCAAGACATGGTAATGCACTTTAGACAGTCTTCATCAGCACCTATTGTCACTGCATTGAGTAGAATGCTCAGCTGGGCATCAGTCCTAAAATTAACATTCAAAACAATTTTGTGATGAAACATGGAATCCATGAATTCAGTTTCAGTAACTCAGGTCCCTTACAGTAGATGTTGAGCAGCTCCTTTGTCTGTCGCTCAGGCTGCTGCCCACTGAGCTGTCCCAGCAGAGTGAGGAGCTGCCAGGGGACCTGCAGTCTCTATCCTGGCTCACCACCGTGGACGTACACAGGCTGCAGCAGATGGCCACAGGCAGACTGGCCTTCAACAACACAGAACCCCAGAGCAGCCCACTGGAGCTTCACCCAGGTTCAGACCAGCACAGAAACATGAATACAGCACTAGGACATGACACCATTGTCCCTCCCCATAGCAACATGCAGAACAGTTATATTGGAATGAACTACATCAACAATCAAAATGGAAATGTAAGTACTCCAAAACCTTTCGTTTTTTTTGTTTTGTATTTGTGTTTGTCTTTGTTATTTTTAATCATCCATGTTCTTCCCTTCATATGAGTCTTTATCTTTCAGATGACAGGGTACCCAGGAAGTGGTATGCCTGCCTCAGAATACCAGTCCTCCCCAGCCCACTACTACCACTCCCCCCAGCAGGCCTATAGCCCAGCTCAGGCTGTCCAACAGGTAACATCCACAGAAATGTTAAGAAATGTTTCTGAACTCTAATGAACATAAGAGTTTATGACAGAGTGATGCATATAGTATTTCTCTGTATCTCTCTATAACTCGTAATTAATGCAAGGAGGGCCTAATAAGTTTATTGGTTTCATTTTTCCCAGCATTCCCCCAGGAGCCTATATAACGGCCCCTCCTACCATAGCCAAAACCTGTATGAGCAGCAAGCAGCAGGCATGAGCATCACCAACCCCCACAGCAACCAGGATCTCCTACAAGAACCTAATTCCTTCCCCAAACCTATCTACTCCTACAGGTAGGACACACTAACACATTAACTTGGTCAGTTTACATGACATTTAATCGGTACAGTTTTAACACAGTTCGTAAAGGACCTATCAAAAAAGAAGACACAATTAGAACTGAGCAAAAATTAAAATGGATGATATTTGACTGTTTTTGCCAGCTGCCTGATTGCTATGGCTCTGAAGAACAGCCGGACAGGCAGCCTCCCTGTCAGTGAGATCTACGGCTTCATGAAGGAGCACTTCCCTTACTTCAAGGTGAGGAGCAGGGAGATGCCTCTTTACACACATGAGATTATCTGGGCTCATGGAAGTTTGGGAACATCGGCAACAATGTTTTTATCAGTATGTGTTTAACTGATGGTCTACCTTACAGACGGCGCCTGACGGCTGGAAGAACTCTGTGAGACACAACCTGTCTCTGAACAAGTGCTTTCAAAAGGAAGAGAACAAGCAGGGAGGCTCCTCCTCCACTCGTAAGGGCTGTCTGTGGGCCCTCAACCCAGCCAAGATCAACAAGATGGAGGAAGAGATGCAGAAGTGGAAACGCAAGGACCTGACTGCCATCCGCCGCAGCATGGCCAACCCAGGTGAGGATGGTAGAGCAGACGAGAAAAGACTAGCCACATTGTGGCAATTAGCCATTCTAAAGAAAAAACAGCACATAATGCTTATGTACACTGAGTGTACAAAACATTAATGACACCTTCCTAATATTGAGTTGCACCCCCTTTTTCCCTAAGAGCAGCCTCAATTCGACGGGGCATGGACTCTACATGGTGTGAAAAGAAACCCACAGGGATGCTGGCCCATGTTGACTCCAGTGCTTCCCACAGTTCTGTCAAGTTGGCTGGATGTCCTTTGGGTGGTGGACCATTCTTGATACACACGGGAAACTGCTGAGCGTGTAAAACCCAGCTGCGTTGCACTTTTTGACACACGCCTGTGCACCTGGCACCTACTACCATTCCCCATTCAAAGGCACTAAAATCTTTTGTTTAGCCCATTCACACTCTGAATGTCACACATACACAAGATTTGTCTCAATTGTCTCAAGGCTTAAAAATCCTTCTTTAACCTGTCTCATCGCCTTCATCTACACTGATTGAAGTGGATTTAACAAGTGACATCAATAAGGGATCATATCTTTCACCGGGATTCAGCTGGTCAGTCTATGTCATGTAAAGAGCAGGTGTTCCTAATGTTTTGTACACTCAGTGTAAGCTCATTGTTTACTGCTAATGTTCATGTTTCTCAGATGAGCTGGACAGGCTGATCACAGACCGACCGGACGGCTGTCGGAGGAACCCTTGTGACCCCAGGATGACGTGTCTCCCTTCTAGCCCCTGTGGTTCCCCTCTGTCTGGGCTTCTGCAGACATCCCTCCCCTTCCATCTCCAGGCCCAGAATCCCACCATGCTAGGAGACCCCAGCTCCCCTGTTCCCGCCCGGACCCCTCCCCTCCACGCGGTCCCAGACTACTCCCACACCCCCTTCATCCAGCAGCAGCCCTACAGACAAGCCAACAGCCACAGTCTGTACAGCCTCCACCCTGACGTCACAGCAGATGTGGACGCTCTGGACCCTAGTATCATGGAGTTTGCCGGTGGGTTATTATGAATATCGGAGGGATATTACTGTATGTTTAAAATGAATAATGGCATATTTGTGGAACACCTTTATCAAAACAGATAGTCTTGAACATAACTGTTTTAATCCAAGGATGATTTGGTTAATGATCTGTTTTAACGGGTTATAATGTGTTTGTTTCTGTCTCTCAGGGAGCCTATGGGAGGGGGTGAGAGAGGAGGGCTTCAGCCTGGAGAGTATGTTTAACCACTCTCCTCTGTGCCTGTCTGACTCTGAGCTGCCTGGCCACACCACTGGACAGCCCCTGGTGGACCTACAGGTTTCAGGGCTGTACACCACCCTGGACCCGGCACCTGCTGTCCCCTTCTAGTACATCACCACCACAGAGGCCGCCCTGCTCTGGCTGACTGTGAAACACTGATATACAGTGTATTAAACACTGATATACACCAAGACAGACCACTACTGTTGAACCTGCATGTCCCCACACCTACTGTATGAGAATCCTGAACATTCTCCCACCTGACAGGATGTCTTGCCTCTTTCATGTCAATCAGAGATTTTTTTTTTTTTTTTACTGATTCCTGTTTCTCTACCAAAGCACTTAAGAAGCACCCAAATCAGCTAGCATAGACGTGTTTGATTGGGCCTGTCAGATTTTGAGAGTGATGAGGATACAGTGTTTTTGTGTGTGTAATGGTTTAGAGGTAAAATGCAATGCCACTTTATTTTTACAAGAGCTGGAGTCAATGTTGTGACGGTTGTCTTCTGTGAAGATATGTAAAAGATTGTCGGGGAAACTCATCTGTCATCTATTTCTTGTGGAGGAAAAGTCTTTACTAGCTTGTGCAAACAATCCTTTTTTTGTTACCAGATTTGATTGTGGTATTTTAGCTCAATAGTTTATTTGTAGTACTAAAGTCCTGCTAGGCAGGCATTATCTCAGAGTTTTCTGTTTTGTTCATTTGTATTTATTTACTTTGCTCTGTGTAAACTGTCTAACATGACTCTTAAAGCCATGCCTTACAACAATAATTGTATATTGTAATATAGAGGACTTTAACATGTTAATGTATTTTAGAAATACTAAACATTTTTAACTTAAGATTATTTATGTAAAGGTATTACAGACATGTTAAAAGCCTTAGCAGATTCACCTGTTTTAAACTGACAATAGACTCCTGTGCCTACAAGGTGTTTCTCTAACTGTAAACATTTTCAGAATAAATATTTTCAGATGCCAGATTTATTGCAGGTTTTTCAGTGTTATTCACTTATTCACACAATGCACACCGTGCTGCTGAACTAGAATTAAACGTGTGACACGAGCACCGTTTACTGTCAGTCTAGGGTATTACAACAAAGTGTTTATATTCATAGCCGTACTGTACCAGTGGTGACTGGTGGCACTTTAAATCAGAGGACGGGCTCATAGTAATAGGCTGGCAAGGATTGGAATAATTGGGACAGTATCAAACACACCCAGCACATGTCCATGTTTGATACCATTCAATTCCATTGACTCCATTCCAGCCATTATTATGAGCCGTCCTCCCCTCACCAGCCTCCTCTGTACTGTACATATCCTAAGTACCATTTGTAAAAGGTGTAATCCTAGCCTCAAATGTGTCCCGCACATTGAATATACACTGCTCAAAAAAATAAAGGGAACACTTAAACAACACAATGTAACTCCAAGTCAATCACACTTTTGTGAAATCAAACTGTCCACTTAGGAAGCAACACTGATTGACAATACATTTCACATGCCACCCCCAATAAAGGAGTGGTTCTGCAGGTGGGGACCACAGACCACTTCTCAGTTCCTATGCTTCCTGGCTGATGTTTTGGTCACTTTTGAATGCTGGCGGTGCTTTCACTCTAGTGGTAGCATGAGACGGAGTCTACAACCCACACAAGTGGCTCAGGTAGTGCAGCTCATCCAGGATGGCACATCAATGCGAGCTGTGGCAAGAAGGTTTGCTGTGTCTGTCAGCGTAGTGTCCAGAGCATGGAGGCACTACCAGGAGACAGTCCAGTACATCAGGAGACATGGAGGAGGCCGTAGGAGGGCAACAACCCAGCAGCAGGACTGCTAACTCCGCCTTTGTGCAAGGAGGAGCAGGAGGAGCACTGTCAGAGCCCTGCAAAATGACCTCCAGCAGGCCACAAATGTGCATGTGTCTGCTCAAACGGTCAGAAACAGACTCCATGAGGGTGGTTTGAGGGCCCGATGTCCACAGGTGGGGGTTGTGCTTACAGCCCAACACCGTGCAGGACGTTTGGCATTTGCCAGAGAACACCAAGATTGGCAAATTCGCCACTGGCGCCTTGTGCTCTTCACAGATGAAAGCAGGTTCACACTGAGCACGTGACAGTCTGGAGACGCCGTGGAGAACGTTCTGCTGCCTGCAACATCCTCCAGCATGACCGGTTTGGTGGTGGGTCAGTCATGGTGTGGGGTGGCATTTCTTTGGGGTGCCGCACAGCCCTCCATGTGCTCGCCAGAGGTAGCCTGACTGCCATTAGGTACCGAGATGAGATCCTCAGACCCCTTGTGAGACCATATGCTGGTGTCGTTGGCCCTGGGTTCCTCCTAATGCAAGACGATGCTAGACCTCATGTGGCTGGAGTGTGTCAGCAGTTCCTGCAATAGGAAGGCATTGATGCTATGGACTGGCCTGCCCGTTCCCCAGACCTGAATCCAATTGAGCACATCTGGGACATCATGTCTCGCTCCATCCACCAACGCCACGTTGCACCACAGACTGTTCAGGAGTTGGCGGATGCTTTAGTCCAGGTCTGGGAGGAGATCCCTCAGGAGACCATCCGCCACCTCATCAGGAGCATGCCCAGGCGTTGTAGGGAGGTCATACAGGCACGTGGAGGCCACACACACTGCTGAGCCTCATTTTGACTTGTTTTAAGGACATTACATCAAAGTTGGATCAGCCTGTAGTGTGGTTTTCCACTTTAATTTTGATTGTGACTCCAAGTCCAGACCTCCATGGGTTGATAAATTTGATTTCCATTGATAATTTTTGTGTGATTTTGTTGTCAGCACATTCAACTATGTAAAGAAAAAAGTATTTAATAAGAATATTTCATTCATTCAGATCTAGGATGTTATTTTAGTGTTCCCTTTATTTTTTTGAGCAGTGTATAATCTGTATGTAAACATAATGCATAATAATGACAATGGTACAATTAGGCAGTATGAGGCCAATGGTTTTAAGTTACTTGTCTTTTACATTCTTGTTCTTCCCTCTCCCAAATAGTTGTTTAGAATAGATGTAACTCATCCCCCACCTTCCCTGCAGGCTTTATTCCTATTGGATGACTGTAATTTGAGATACAAGATGCCCCAGCAGATTTAACCAACTCAACAACACGTGTTGTTGGCACCTCAGTGCTAGAAGTGTCACTACAGACCTCTTGGTTCGAATCCAGGCTGTATTACAACCGGCCGTGATTGGGAGTCCCATAGGGCGGCGCACAATTGGCCCGGCGTCGTCCGAGTTTGGCCGGTGTAGGCCATCATTGTAAATAAGAATTTGTTCTTAACTGACTTGTCTAGTTAAATAAAGGTTAAATAAAAATAAATAAAAAGCAGCCTCCGTTGGTTATGATAATGATGATTTGTGGCCACAGATGATTTGTTTCCGTTTCTACCGATGTGGTTAGATGGGGTAGGCTTACAACAGCTCCATCTAGTGGTCGCGCCGGGGACAACAGTAACTGTTGTTGACAAACTGTAGCATTGTAGCTAAGCCTAACCCTAACCCTAACATTAACCTAATTCTCCTAACCTGCTACATGAATTCACCTGCGTTAGTTCTGCTGCCTTGAACCCAGAGCTTTCCTGGGTTGAACCCCAAGCTTTCCTATGTGGTTATGTGCAGTGGAGCTGATCAGGCTGAATTAACATAACACACTGTTATTGTAGCACATCCACATTCTCTCTTGGGACAGTTAAATCTGTGATGATAGCAGAGCAACAATAACGCTCCAACCAGGAACAAAACAAGTGTATTTATAGTCCCGTGTCAGTTATAGAACTGGTTCCAGACTCAATTATTCTGAACCAGAAAATATACGTCCTTTTGTTATTAAAATGCTGACTGTTAAAGTAGTACATTTTTTAAAAATGTAACTGATTCTTTTTCACCAATACCAGGCCTCCCATTGCCAGTATAACAGCTAATGTTCTATGCAGTCCTAATTGTATTCCCTACAGTTGTGCTCTGCATCAGGGTTAAAAGTCCTATTAATAGATTCATTAATTGACTTTTTCTTTCAGAGTGACGCTGTACTCTGAGATCCTCATGATGAAGTCAAGGACCACCTGCATTATGCTGATTGAGGTACTTCCTGCCCAATGTCCTTTGTACGATTGCGATTGTTTTATCTCATAGTAAGACAATCAACACTTTTCTTGATTCAGATATTCCGGGCCCTTGGCGCTGTTCGAGGTCCTTCTGGCCATCTGGATCATACCTACCATTGGCTGGCCTGGCTGCTTGGCCTGTCTACAGCATCCCTGCTGAGCTTTGTTACCTTCTGTTTTGTAAGTATTGTTACACTCTAGACCTGCCGTATCTATGGTTCCGAAACAAAATGGTTGAAATGCATCACTGAGGTGCATGTTACTGAACACATAGGTAGTGGATGAAGTGTGTTTCAGTATATGCATGTGTAAATGTCTGTATTCATGTCTGTGTGTGATACTGTGGCTGCCCAAGAGTGCCCGCTTCCATGTGCTTTCGGGAAATTGCTATGAAATCGTTAAGGCGCATCGTTGCTGACAACAGGAAAACCATGCCCCATGGTGAACTTATTGCCAATAAACAGGTGAGACTGTATGATTGGTGTGGTGTGTGTGTGCATTCATGTTGGAAGTGTTAATCTGAGATCATCTTGCTTAGTTTATAACTGCGTTTGTGTATTCACAACACTTGCTTGAGTGTGTGCATGTTCCATATTTGCGAGGCAGGAGGATCGTGGTAGGATCCAAGATCTCTTAACTCCTCATTATCGCAGAATAGCTATTCTCCTGTGGTTTATATGGTAAGTCCATTTTGCTCTCATTATTCTGGTATCTCATTAGCTCACCATCTCGATTCAACCAGTACATCCTCTCCTCACAGTTCTGAAATTGAAAACCAGTTGGGGCCCTTCGCATGATCTCTGTGTTTGTATGGTTTCTGCCTCAGGTTTGCCAATGCCTTCTCCTACTATGGCCTGGTCCTCATGACCACTGAGCTATTCCAGGCAGGAGATGCATGTAGTGGTGAGTGATAGATGGTCTGCATGCTACTCTTTAAAATGTTGAAACTTCCCTTTTGATAGTCATAAGCAGAAACTCCTGCACCGCCCTAACAATCAAACATGTAAAACAGTCTTGCAAAAGCACGCTCTTCTAGTTGCTCTTCTAGAAACTTTGACTTGATGTAAATGTTTTGTACATTCAGTCATCACACAAGCTGCCAAGATTGAGCCAAAATGCAACCTGGAATGCAACTACTTGACGTTAGACGACTACAAAAATCTACCGTGGACCACCTCCTAAAAGTAATTCAATAGAATGGAAGCTTGTGTTTTGCTGATATGTTGACTGTGTCTCAATGAGTAGAGCACGACGCTTGCAATGCCAGGGTTGTGGGTTTGATTCCCACGGGGGATCAATTCGAAAAAGTACCTAAATGTACAAAATGAGTGGGACATTCTGTATCTGTATGGCCATATCTGTTCATTTTTTATTCTGTCTCTGCAGGAGTTTTTGTGACGTTGTTTGTGATCGATCGGATTGGCAGGAAGAAAAGCATGGCGATGTGCATTCTGCCCCTGTACTCTTGTATTGGGAGGTAAGTGCTTTCTTCACCTTGGTCAGGTCCGAGATTTGAGAACTGTGGTAATCAAGGGCCTTAACTCTTAACTGACTCAGTTAACCCCTGATTGGCTGTAGAGACTACTCCCTTCTTCATTCCTGTTCTGCTGGCATTTCTCATACTCTCTCTCGCTACAGGGCTGCTCTCACAGTCTTCATCGCCAGAGCCTTCATCACTGGGGGATTCCAAGTTGCTTTAATCTGCACACCTGAGTTAAGCATATTTACATTTTTTCCATCAGTAGATACTTGACATCTAAAATCTTGGATACTGCTGTTGAAGACATGAGGACGTTTTGTATAAACTATTCTTTCTTTAGGTATATCCCACAGCCACCACAGGTATGGGGATCAGGGCCTGCAGTGGGATGGCCAAGGTGGGTGCCCTCCTAACTCCCTTTACGACACATTTAATAATGACCCGGTTTTAAATGGGGCGGCAGGGTACAAATCTGAGCTGACAAGGTACAAATCTGTTGTTCTGCCCCTGTACAGGCAGTGAACCCACTGTTCCTAGACCGTCATTGAAAATAAGAATTTGTTCTTAACTGACTTGCCTAGTTAAATAAAGGTTACATAAACAATATGTACTTAATTCAAATCTAAGATATCCTGCCCCCTCACCGAGGGCTCCCCAACAACCTCCAGCTGTTTTGGCCCATACAGGTGCCACTCAAGAAGTCTGTGTACTGCATCTGTTGCCTGCAGGAGCGTTCGTACTGTTGCCCATTGAGACCACAGGCCTGGGCCTGCAGGAGACTAGTCAAATCACAGCCGGTCAGGAAAAGACGTCAAGTGGCTCAGGTTTCACCAACACATGCCAGCTAGCTTGATTATTCCCACTTCAGTCTTTTCAAGTCATGTCCCATGGATTCTACACAAAAAGGAAATAAAATATATTTTTCAATAATTATTTAGATAATAATAACTTAAGAGAATGTAGATGGCAATAATTAATTCCTCCACATCATCTTCATTATAGCAATACAATGGGTGCATATCTGTGAAGGCGCAATATGAGTTCTAAAATGTGTGTGCTAATGTTCCTTGCTTAAATCTGTTTGCAAATAATATTCCCATGAATACATTTCATAATAAGTAGCCTTTGGTTTCCGTTGAGTGTAGTAGTCTCTAGTCTGGCCAGAGTCACCTTGACGACATTGGCCCAATGATAGCGCGCACGCAAACCGAAGCAGCCAATCATAGCATCCGGCAAAGTGTCAGAACAGAATCGCTTGTCATTTATGCTCTGCATGCAACCTGGCTGCGATGTATTTTGTTTGTCTGCACGATAAATGGTATATGACACAGATGGACAAAATTGCATACTTGCCTTTACAACTATTTACAAATGACTATTCTAAAACGAACTGTGTAGGATGGGCGAGTCAGAAGCCGGTGATGGGTTTATCAGGATGGTGAAATCAGAGGCAAGAAAGATTTAATGCGATCCTGAGCGTTTTCTCCTGTGCTACACAGGGTCAATCTAGGCGCATCTTGGCCCAGAGCAACGCGCCTACCTTCCCCCCATTCAAAGGTCTCCTCCTTTCCGTAGCAGTAGCCAGCCATGGCTCTGGTAACCCTACAGCGCTCTCCCACCCCAAGCGCAGCATCCACCGCCAGCACCAACGCGGGGGAGGTAAGTGAAACTGCGGGAGTTGTTCGCTACGTAGGCAGCGCTGTGAAGGAAACGCCGGGGATGTGCCCGATGCTCACGTCCCTCATCCACTAGGCCCAGCATTGCAGAGGACGCTTTCAGTTGTCAATATATTTTTTTGCAATTTAGTGACATATTATATCTAACACGACAAGACTGTTTTGTATGGACATAATTTAATAGGCTTTATGGAATCCATCCGTTTAGAATGGTGAAGTAGTCCAGCCCAGCGCTATTAGCTTCTAAACAAAATCTGAGCCGGTGATTAGTTACCAGAACAATGCATTAATTGCATGTGGCAGCATTTTATTTCTGCCTTCAGTTTTTGTGGTTTAAAGACCAATATGCGTTTATACAGCAAGGCAATTAATAAAAGCATTATCTCAGGATTTTGCTTAGATTTTTAAGTCATGACATTTGTTTAAATTCTTTGCTTCAGCTTGCATATGGAATAGACTATAGAGTGAGATTCATCAGTATTGTGCAGCTACTTGCCTAGTTATGTACACCATTACATCACTACTGAGTCAGGGATGTTGCTGTTGGTACCTGCTCGTTTCAATCACTGTCAAAATACTACTGTGGCAGGTGTGAGCTTATATTTCAAAACATATGAGATCATAGATAGTGACATGGTATGGCCAGTAGAGAGCGCTGATACACTGTATTCAATATTAAATGCAAGTGTATTACACGTTTTAAAACCTAACGTAAAGCATCTCCTTCATGTCCCATAAATTCACTGGTACATCACTCTGATCTTACTAATAAAGCACATGATGACTTTCAAAAGCAAATGAATCCATCATGGCTTGAATTCTATGGAGGCAGGCGCGCACACACACACACACATGGCTGTGTGCTGCAGAAATGATGTCATACTAATTACATCATTAAAGATACTGCTGCAGAAATGATTTTATACCGAGTTGGTTACCTACTAGGTATATGTCTGTATACCTCTCTTTTATTTCTGAAAGTATCTAGATTACAATTGCTACTAGTGACTGAGTTAGTTTGAGCTGTGCTATTAAATAGCCTCTTTGACATCAGATCCACAGATCAAGCGCAGTCTAGGCCTATGTGCTCTTTTCAACACTGTAACATGTCATGAAACGCAGAGAGAGAGTTTTATTCAGATCTCCTAATGCAACAAACAACCTCAACCACTCTGCCCTCAGGGAGCTACAGCATTGCTACTGGTACAGAAGGCCCAAATGTCTAGCCTATATTTAGTTACTTGTCCCATGTAGATCAAGAGCATCACTTAGTGATGGTCTATATACCCATAACTCTAAAGGAAAGGAATCTCTGTCTCCACCAGTCAATGGGAATCTTCTGAGTCATTGTACTGTGACATTGTGATTAGGTATGGTAGCAAGGGGAGCATGGCAGGACATAGCAGGGCATATGGGTCATGTGCTGCTGTTGCGCAATGCATCCTACTGTACTGTCAGCACAGCCTTGATGGTAGGGTTTCTAGTAGGCCTACAGTGTATGTAACATTTCTGTCTTTCTCTTGCAGGAATTAGGGTGTGATGATGACCGGAGAGCAAATCAGAGGTAAGCCTCTCCCTCCCCTATTTTCTCCCTAAAAAAAACACACAAAAAACATATATACAGTGGGGAGAACAAGTATTTTATACACTGCCGATTTTGCAGGTTTTCCTACTTACAAAGCATGTAGAGGTCTGTCATTTTTATCATAGGTACACTTCAACTGTGAGAGACGGAGAAAATCACATTGTATGATTTTTAAGTAATTAATTTGCTTTTTATTGCATGACATAAGTATTTGATCACCTACCAACCAGTAAGAATTCCGGCTCTCACAGACCTGTTAGTTTTTCTTTAAGAATCCCTCCTGTTCTCCACTCATTACCTGTATTAACTGCACCTGTTTGAACTCGTTACCTGTATAAAAGACACCTGTCCACACACTCAATCAAACAGACTCCAACCTCTCCACAATGGCCAAGACCAGAGAGCTGTGTAAGGACATCAGGGATAAAATTGTAGACCTGCACAAGGCTGGGATGGGCTACAGGACAATAGGCAAGCAGCTTGGTGAGAAGGCAACAACTGTTGGCGCAATTATTAGTAAATGGAAGAGTTCAAGATGACGGTCAATCACCCTTGGTCTGGGGCTCCATGCAAGATCTCACCTCGTGGGGCATCAATGATCATGAGGCAGGTGAGGGATCAGCCCAGAACTACACGGCAGGACCTGGTCAATGACCTGAAGAGAGCTGGGACCACAGTCTCAAAGAAAACCATTAGTAACACACTACGCCGTCATGGATTAAAATCCTGCAGCGCACGCAAGGTCCCCCTGCTCAAGCCAGCGCATGTCCAGGCCCATCTGAAGTTTGCCAATGACCATCTGGAGGATCCAGAGGAGGAATGGGAGAAGGTCATGTGGTCTGATGAGACAAAAATAGAGCTTTTTGGTCTAAACTCCACTCACCTTGTTTGGAGGAAGAAGAAGGATGAGTACAACCACAAGAACACCATCCCAACTGTGAAGCATGGAGGTGGAAACATAATTCTTTGGGGATGCTTTTCTGCAAAGGGGACAGGACGACTGCACCGTATTGAGGGGAGGATGGATGGGGCCATGTATCGCGAGATCTTGGCCAACAACCTCCTTCCCTCAGTAAGAGCATTGAAGATGGGTCGTGGCTGGGTCTTCCAGCATGACAACGACCCGAAACACACAGCCAGGGCAACTAAGGAGTGGCTCTGTAAGAAGCATCTCAAGGTCCTGGAGTGGCCTAGCCAGTCTCCAGACCTGAACCCAATAGAAAATCTTTGGAGGGAGCTGAAAGTCTGTATTGCCCAGGGACAGCCCCGAAACCTGAAGGTTCTGGAGAAGGTCTGTATGGAGGAGTGGGCCAAAATCCCTGCTGCAGTGTGTGCTAACCTGGTCAAGAACTACAGGAAACATATGATCTCTGTAATTGCAAACAAAGATTTCTGTACCAAATATTAAGTTCTGCTTTTCTGATGTATCAAACACTTATGTCATGCAATAAAATGCAAATTAATTACTTAAAAATCATACAATGTGATTTTCTGGATTTTTGTTTTAGATTCCGTCTCTCACAGTTTAAGTGTACCTATGATAAAAAATTACAGACCTCTACATGCTTTCTTAAGTAGGAAAACCTGCAAAATAGGCAGTGTGTCAAATACTTGTTCTCCCCACTGTATTTGAATCTAGAAAAAGTTGTTTGTTTTCAAAGAACTCTTGCATTATGGTGACGTGATCTGTATGGAAAACATTGTTGCCCTCCCTAGGTGCCTGGCTAAATTACTACAGGCCTCTATGTCCAGCTACATATTGGGGGTCGAAGGTCAGCTATTATACATGACATGGCCAAAAGTATGTGGATGCCCCTTCAAATGAGTGGATTTGGCTATTTCAGGCACACCCGTTGCTGACAGATGTATAAAATCGAGCACACAACCATGCAATCGCCATAGACGAACATTATCAGTTGAATGGCCTTACTGAAGAGCTCAGTTACTTTGAACGTGGCACCGCCCTTGTCAACTGTAAGTGCTGTTATTGTGAAGTGGAAAAGTCTAGGAGCAACAACAGCTCATCTGTGAAATGGTAGGCCACACAAGCTCACAGAACGGGAATGCTGAAGTGCTTAGCGCGTAAAAATCATCTGTCCTCGATTGGAACACTCACTACCGAGTTCCAAACTACCGTTTGGAAGAAACATCAGCGCAAGAACTGTTCGTCGGGAACTTCATGAAATGGGTTTCAATAGCCGAGCAGCTGCACACAAGCCTAAGATCGGCAATGCGCATTGCCAAGCGTCTGCTGGAGTGGTGAAAAGCTTGCCGCCATTGGACTTTGGAGCAGTGGAAATGTGTTCTCTGTAGTGATGAATCACGCTTCCCCATCTGGCAGTCCGACGGACAAATCGAGGTTTGGCGGATACCAAGAGAACGCTACCTGCCCCCAATGCATAGTGCCAACTGTAACGTTTGGTGGATGAATAATGGTCTGGGGCTGTTTTTCATGGTTTGGGCTAGGCCCCTTAGTTCCAGTGAAGGGAAATGTTAACGCTACAGCATACAATGACATTCTATACAATTCTGTGCTTCCAACTTTGTGGTAACAGTTTGGGGAAGGCCCTTTCCTGTTTCAGCATGACAATGCCAACTTGCACAAAGCGAGGTCCATACAAAAATGGTTTGTCAAGATTGGTGTGGAAGAACTTGACTGGCCTGCACAGAGCCCTGACCTCAACCCCATCACCTTTGGGATGAATTGGAACGCCGACTACGAGCCAGGCCTAATCGCCCAACATCCGTGCCCGACATGACTAATGCTCTTATGTCTGCTGTGAGGACTTGCTTCCATTCAATGTTCCAACATCTAGTGGAAAGTCTTCCCAGAAGAGTTGAAGCTGTTATATCAGCAAATGGGGGACCAACTCCATATTAATGCCCATGATTTTGGAATGAGATGTTCGATGAGCAGGTGTCCATATACTTTTGGCCATGTATTTCCCTGAGAAGCCGGTCATGCACATGCATTAGGTGATACAGTAATGTATAGTAACAATCTGTTGTGCTCCATCTGGGGGAGGGATTAGTATACATTTCTTTGACCAGGGAATCTGAGTTTCCCAATGCCTATGGATATAGACCCCTGGTCCTGGTGTCAGTGGGAATTACAGGACTGGGTTACAGTAGGAAGCACCTAGGAATGTCCTGAAGAAATAACATGGACACTGGTGCTGAATTACACACATTGTAGATAAGTATGAATAACGTAATACTAGTATTCAATAAATAGGCCCACACCTTAATGATAGTTTGCAAAAGAGATGGAACATCTCACACCATTGCAGTCCATTACAGTTCACAAAGAATGTCTCCATCTGGGGACCCTTAAACACTGAGATGTAGGCCTAGTTGTATCAAGGGTAATACCGGTCCAACACTCAGTTACCATTCCCTTTAACCACCATTATACATTCCATCAAATCAGAAACACTATCCAGCTGTATTGCAGAGCTGGGAGGGGATAGCATAGGTGGAATCCTCTACTCAGCTACAGAAGGATGTGATGTCATGGTGTTGTTGTGCCGGGGATAATTTTGTTCTGGAGTTTCTTGGTAAGAGTTGATAAGACCTTTTTGGCCTTGCTGTTGTAGTTGGCCTAGTGTTGGCTGGACACTCAGTTCTCTAGTCCAGTGGTTCCCAAACTTTTTATGGTCCCGGTCCCCTTCAAACATTCAACCTCCACCTGCATACCCCCTCTATCACCAGGGTCAGCGCACTCTCAAATGTTTTTTCATCATTTTAAGCCTGCCACACACACTATGCAATCCATTTATTAAACATAAGAATGAGTGTGAGTTTTTGTCACAACCCAGCTCATGGGAAGTGACACAGAGCTCTTATACGACCAGGGCACAAATAATAATAATAAATAATTTTGCTCTTTATTTAACCATCTTACATATAAAACTATATTTGTTCATCGCAAATTGTGAAAAATCACCACAAGTTAATGAGAAGGATGTGCTTGAAAGGATGCACATAACTCTGCAATGTTGGGTTGTATTGGAGAGAGTCTGTCTTAAATCATTTTCCACACACAGTCTGTGCCTGTATTTAGTTTTCATGCTAGTGAGAGCCGAGAATCCACTCTCACAATAGGTACGTGGTTGCAAAGGGCATCAGTGTCTTAACAGTGCGATTTGCCAAGGCAGGATACTCTGACCGCAGCCCAATTCAGAAATCTGGCAGTGGCTTCTGATTTAAATTACATTTTCACAGAACCGCTTGTTGCGATTTCGATGAGGTTCTCGTTCAGATATCGGTAAGTGGACTAGAGGCAGGGCATGAAAGGGATAACGAATCCAGTTGTTTGTGTCATCGGTTTCGGGAAGGTACCTGCGTAATTGCGCACACAACTCACTCAGATGCTTCGCTAAATCGCATTTGATATTGCCCGTAAGCTTGAGTTCATTTGCACACAAAAAATCATACAATTATAGCTGGAAAGACCTGTGTTGTCCTTGTTAATGCAGACAGAGAAGAGCTCCAACTTCTTAATCCTAGCCTCAATTTTGTCCCGCACATTGAATATAGTTGTGGAGAGTCCCTGTAGTCCTAGATTCAGATCACTCAGGTGAGAAGAAACATCACCCAGACAGGCTAGTTGTGTGAGAATCTCGTCATCATTCAAGCGGTCAGACAAGTAAAAGTGATGGTCAGTAAAAACTTTAAACTCGTCTCTCAATTCAAACAACTGTGTCAATACTTTGCCCCTTGATAACCAGCTCACTTCTGTATGTTGTAAAAGCATTACATGGTCGCTGGCCATATCATTGCATAATGCAGAAAATACATGAGTTCAGGGGCCTTGCTTTAACAATGATAACGTCTTTCAAGCTGTCAGGCATTCCCTTGGCAGCAAGAGCCTCTCGGTGGATGCTGCAGTGCACCCAAGTGGCTTCGGGAGCAACTGCTTGCATTCGCGTTACCACTCCACTATGTCTCCTTGTCATGGCTTTTGCGCCATCAGTACAGATACCAACATGAGCAGCAGCTACGTTTGGCTACATACGGACCGTTAGTGGAATTCCCGCGAGAGAGTAATGGTTAATGTGATTGGATGTTAATTATTTGCCTAGGCTACCTGTAACTGACATTGTTGTTATTTCACTGAACATTAGATTGTTCAATTTTATTTTGGGCAGTGAAATGAGGCTACTCAGGTGAGGGGGAAAAAACTCACCCAAATGTATAGCCCCGTTGGAAAATATAAATGGACTGTTAGATATATATATATATATATATATATATATATATATTCTATCTCTAAAATAAAAATGTGAATCACATTTTTATTTTGCGTACCCCTAACAAGCATTGCGCTTACCCCAGTTTGGAAATACATGCTCTAGTCCAACCTGGTTGGGCCAAGGGAGTTTCAGCCGTACACAACAGTTTCCCCCATCCGCTAGACATGCCACACACAGGGTGGGTTGAGATTATAACATTGATAAGGTAGATTACTTTCTTGGTGGTACAAGGCAGATAGAGGAATGTTTGAAAGGTGGTATAGGGAGCAATTTTGATTATGTCGAATCTTGCTTCAGAGTTGCTTAAAAACACAATAAAAAAAAATATTGATATTAGTGGTTTTGTGCCATTAAATCTTTTGTTGTTAAAAGGCTAAAGCAAAGACATTTAACTTGATAGTGATAGATAGTCACCAGAGAAATGCTGCAGGGCGGAGCAGTCACACCATTGATTATTGGAAGTGGCCCAGTCCACATTAGCTCTGCTCATCTTGTCCTCTCTCAGACCCTAGGACCCAGTGATGTCACCAAGTCTACCTCTCTGAGGGCCATACTGTATCAGTCAGGCAGAAACCTGATCCATATTTACCCCCCAGCAGCCCTTGGTTGTCACAGTACCCTGGCTGCCTCAGCCAGAAAGCCCAAGCACCAGCCAGGGTTATGCAACAGCCAAGGAGAGAGAGGTGTGTGTGTGTGTGTGCAGACTTCAAAAGGGAAGATGTCCTTGGTGTGCGTCTAACGAGCATCTTGCGTAAATTGCTTCACACTGGCATTGGATATGTGTTCTGTGATGCAGTTATGGTTCATACAAAGTTGAATATGCTACTCAATGAGTAGTATGTTTCCTTTGGCTCAGTGGCTCATCAGAGATCCTCTGGGATCTTTTACATGTCAAATAGCATCCACTCACTCTATAGACGTGTGCTTTGTAGACTGAAGATGAGGCAAGCTAGATTCCTTGCCACCCAACCCAGCTAACGTGAAACATGCTTGAATGGTGCTTTTGTGTCGGGAGTTGCGGAGGGAGTTATGATTGCTCAAGCGTGTGCTGTGAGGAGGAGATAAGCTGCTGCTGATGGTTGGGAGTTGAGGCAGGAGGCAGAGCTGAACAGACGCAGCAGAATCTGAAGACTGATCCTCACAGCCCAGACGGACAGGAGGGAGAGACGGACGCACCAGACCAAGACAGGATACATCATCAGACTATTGAACCCAATCTGCACCTTTTTACAGGGAAAAAAGAAACCCAGGGCTATATCAGTTATTATACATTGGAAACCAAATTAGTTTTTGAGGCACACAATGCTTGTGAATGTATTTTTTGCACATGGATGTGCTAAGAAGCTATAAGGGCGGAGGAGATTTTGTGAGGAGGCCAGTAGACTCCAGAGAGCTACTGCGGGAGAGATCCAGAATCAGGATGCATCTTGTGGTGGAGCCTTCACGGGAAGCCATGCTTACCATGCTGCCTCACTTTGTGAAGAACACAGTCCTGAGTAAGAGAGAGATCTGGCGAATGTAAGTCCTCCACTCACTCAAGGACAGGCAATCCTAAGTGTATCTCTCACTGGCATTTCTACCTTGATAAGAGGTAGCACAATGGCGACAATGGTTTGAATGGTTGTCACTTGTAACTGTGCACCCTGCATTTTCTGTATACGGGTATTGTTTTTATGGCTGTCTATATTTCTTCTTGAGTGTTCTTTTTAGAAGTCTACTGTTCACAGCTGTCCTAATGTGAGTTTACACAGGCAGCCTAATTCTGATCTTTTTCCACTAATTGGCCGTTCAACCAATCAGATCAGCTGTTTTGCCAATAATTGAAAAAATTATCAGAATTGGACTGTGTGTAAACTCGCCTTAGAAAGATGGGGACATGCTCTGATTGTTTTCAGTAATGGTGTAATGGACAGATCAACAGTAGCTGGAGCCTTTTCCATACAGCTTTGTCTTTTAGCCTATACATCCATCTGTGATTACTGCTATTCAGTTCATCCCATTTACAGTACATCAGACAACTTAAGATGAGCTGTTATGGTACCCTACCCAACTCTCTGACCTCTTGACTGAGGCCACCCTCATATTTTTCAGGACATTCTGAAAAGGAACAATGCTACGTAACAGCGGGGCAGAAACAAAAGGTCTTGTGATGGACCCACTGTCATACCATGCTTTGTTTGTGGTGGCAGAGCGAGAGGGCAGCCTGCCTGTTAACAAAGACTGGCTCTGTTCCTCCTGGTCAATGTTGTGGCCAGCAAACGCGCAGCTCTGTTCCTCCTGGTCAATGTTGTGGCCAGCAAACACAACTCTTTTCTTCCTGGACATTGCTAACTCCAAGGAAAAACTATATTTTATCCGGGGGTGGTCAGTGCCTCGAGCACAGGGGTTAGGGCAGTCGGGAGAGCCCATCCCTGGCCAGAGAAGGGAGGGATAGATGGTGCTGGCTGAAGAAAGGCAGAGGAAATATTTCAGTGGTGGGCTCAATTATCTGCCCCAACGATAGGTCAGGGTACCTAACCACGTTCTGTCAGTTCATTATCTGAGGGAAATATTTTATAAAGGAAAGATCTGCTCACATTTACTTCCTGATGAATTTGGGAACATCCTTTCCTGCTAGTCACTAAACTTTCGCATTCTACATCTCCAGGTCATTTGTCTCCATTCCTGGACTAAAACAGCCTCACTCATTGACAAGTGAGAAGGATACTGTGGGTTGGACAGTTCATCTGTGCATCTACTTAAATGGAGCACAACAAAACAGGGAAGAGAGACCAAGCAGGTGTAGGAAGGAGTGACTATTTCAAATGTCCTCTCTGTTCTAGAGTAGAACGCCATGCTACTTACTATAGGTACTGTGGAGTGCAGTGTGCCACAGACGGTGCTTAAGCTGTTGAAGCAGTACAAGGATTTCTGCAAATCTCTATTCAGATATGCTGATGATCTGTTGCCTACTTCCAGTACAGTCTGTACTCTTTCTTTCACTTCTCTAATGAATGCTTCCCCTGTGTGTTACAACATCAGACCACTAGAAACCCTATTTTCCTGTCTGTTTCAGCCTCAGCGAGAGCTTCTTCATGGTCAAAGGAGCTGCCCTCTTCCTGCAACAGGGCACCAATGCACAGGGACCCAAGACCCCTACACACCACAAACACGCAGGTAAACACACTGGCACACCACAAACACGCAGGTAAATGCACACTCTTGACACACACAGGGCCCATTGTTCATTGGCCCTGTTCACCCATGACTGCGTGGCCATGCATGCCTCCAACTCAATCATCAAGTTTGCAGACGACACTACAGTGTTAGGCTTGATTGCCAACAGCGACGAGACGGCCTACAGGGAGGAGGTGAGGGCCCTCTGAGTATGGTGTCAGGAAAATAACCTCACACTCAATGTCAACAAAACAAAGGAGATGATCGTGGACTTCAGGAAACAGCAGAGGGGGCAGTCCCCTATCTACATTGACGGGACAGGAGTGGAGAAGGTGGAACGTTTTAAGTTCCTCGGCGTACACATCACGGACAAACTGAAATGGTTCACCCACACAGACAGCGTGGTGAAGGCGCAGCAGCGCCTCTTCAATCTCAGGAGGCTGAAGAAATTCGGCTTGTCACGAAAAACACTCACAAACTTTTACAGATGCACAATAGAGAGCATCCTGTCGGGCTGTATCACCGCCTGGTATGGCAACTGCTCCGCCCACAACCGTAAGGCTCTCCAGAGGGTAGTGAGGTCTGCACAACGGATCACCGGGGGCAAACTACCTGCCCTCCAGGACACCTACACCACCCGATGTTACAGGAAGGCCATAAAGATCATCAAGGACAACAACCACCCGAGCCACTGCCTGTTCACCCGCTATCATCTAGAAGGCGAGGTCAGTACAGGTACATCAAAGCAGGGACCGAGAGACTGAAAAACAGCTTCTATCTCAAGGCCATCAGACTGATAAACAGCCATCACTAACATTGAGTGGCTGCTGCCAACACACTGACTCAACTCTAGCCACTTTAATAATGAAACAATTGATGTAATAAATGTGTCCCTAGCCACTTTATACAATGTTTACATACCCTACATTACTCATCTCATATGTATATACTTTACTCTATACCATCTACTGCATCTTGCCAATGCCGTTCGGCCATCGCTCATTCATATATTTTTATGTACATATTCGTATTCATTCCTTTACACTTGTGTGTATATAAGGTAGTTGTTGTGAACTTTTTAGGTTAGATTACTTGTTAGATATTGGTCAGAACTAGAAGCACAAGCATTTCGCTACACTCTCATTAACATCTGCTAACCATGTGTATGTGACAAATAAAATGTGATTAGATTTGTTCAGTGAACCGTGACAATGCCACTGCTAAAGTTCTATTTAAAGACAAGGTAATATTGTCTGAGGTTGGCTTGGCCTTTGTGATTGAGCCTGTGTTCAACCCATATTCACAGAAGGATTACCTGGCCATTGACTGCCCTCGAGGCAGGTACTTGTCTGCTTTTAGCTTTGATATGCTTGTCAAAGTAGGTCCAGATGTGACCCTAGAGCCTGCCTATGTAACAGTTTAACTTTAGTCCATCCCCTTGCCCCTACCCGGGCTCGAACTAGGGCGTGACTAGGGAGTGCACACATAGACAACTGACACAATCGTTACCCATCGCTCCACAAAAGCCGCGGCCCTTGCAGAGCAAGGGGAACCACTACTTCAAGGTCTCAGAGCAAGTGACGTCACCGATTGAAACGCCATTAGCGCGCACCGCTTACTAGCTAGCCATTTCACATCGGTTACATTCACCCCCCTTTTGACCGCCTCCTTTTCAAGGGGCTTTATAGATCCTGCTTGTTTGATTTCACCCCCCCCCCCCCCCCCCCCCCCCCCCCCCATCAAGATGTTACATAAACTCACCAAGCTAGACTAACCAGCCTGCAGCACATATGATGTCACCTCAGTGGTGTGTGTATATGTACGGGTAGGCCTAAGTGTGTGTACCTGTGTATGATGCAGCATGCCTTATAGCAGGGTTGTTGTTGAGATTGGGGAGTCCTAACACACCCCTCTCCTCCCCTATGATGTGCAGGTTAATCACAAGATCAATGTGAGGATCACTCCAGATTCCTTGATTACATCACCAGACATTCAAGTCCATGCTTAGCTCTGATGAACCTGGCATCCATGTATCTGTATGTTTACATGTATGACAGACTGCTTCTGCATGTTTGTATGGGTTTAGCCGAGGGTTGTACTTGAGATTAGATGTTATGGTACACCATTCCTATTTATTTACCCGTCTTGTCACGAGATGTTCAGGCTTTGCTCTGCAATGTGTAACTTCAATACAGATGTGTTGTTATGGCTGGTATTAAATCACCCTGCAGGTGGGCATAATCAGAGGTACCAGTCTAAATAGGGGCCTGGATAGCAGAGCTGGACACAGTTATACAATATGTCTGATTATGAGGCTTGCTTGATCTGGATTATGGTATGCGGTTCTCTTCTCTCCCAGGTGACTTACCCCGACACCTGCAGGTAATGATTAACACCCTCCGCTCTGAGGACCACATTAAACTGGTGAGTCAGATCCCCATCTCAGATGTACTTACCATCCATTTTTATTGACAAACAAATGCTACACAGTGTAACCTGTTCTTACTGTACCCCAGGCTGTACGGTTAGAGAGTGGTTGGTCTGACCGTGTGCGGTACATGGTTGTGGTCTACACCAGTGGTCGACAGGACACCGAGGAGAATATCCTGCTAGGGATGGACTTCACCGATAAGGACAGGTACTCGTCTTTCCTCCTTAGCCAGCAGTATCACACTACACTATGGTTTGTTGTTATCATAGAGTAATAATCTATTCCGTTGCATAATTCCCAGTAAAAGCTGCTCTATCGGCATGGTGCTACCGCTATGGAGCGATACGAAGATCCATTTAGATGGAGATGGGTAAGTGCTACTCTTCTCCATACTGAGGATATAAAACATTAGGAACACCTGCTCTTTCCATGACAGACTGACCAGGTGACAGCTATGATCCCTTATTGATGTCACCTGTTAAATCCACTTCACTCAGTGTAGATGAAGGGGAGGAGACAGATTAAAGAGGGATTTTTAAGCCTTGAGACATGGATTGTGTATCTGTGCCATTCATAGGGTGAATAGGCTAAACAAAAGATTTGAGTGCCTTTTGAACGGGGTATGGGAGTAGGTACCAGGCACACCGGTTTGTGTGTCAAGAATTACAATGCAGCTGGTTTTTCACGCTCAACAGTTTCCCATGTGTATGAAGAATGGTCCATCACCCAAAGGACATTCAGCCAACTTGACACAACAGTGAGAAGCATTGGAGTCAACATGGGCCAGCATCCCTGTGGAACGCTTTCGATACCTTGCAGAGTCCATGCCCCGACATATTGAGGCTGTTCTGAGGACAAAATTAGTGGGCTGCAACTCAGCATTAGAGGTGTTCCTAATGTTTGGTATACTCAGTCTATACCCTCACATAAATATACATGAAACTTTCCACAAAGGTACGGTATGTGTCACAGTGCATCCCACAGACATTAAGTTGCATATACAGTCGACCATGAAGTACCTCTGATCGTTTAGCCCTTCAAACAGCCCAGCCCTGTGACACAGAATGAGTTGCTCTGCCCTCCAGTGGGCAGTCCAGTCAACTACAGGCATTTTCAATTCTCCATGTGGCAGATGAGTTCTTGCTGAGCTGTTAGTCATCCCTCTCTGTGCTGGAGGAATGTTCCATTGGAATGTGTCCTGAATAGTCCCCTAAACCCTTGTAGCTCAGCCCCTGTTTGTGCACCCAGACCCCTCTCTCTAATCCTTCATCTTCTCTCTCCTCAGAGGATTTAGTGTGACCACAGGAGGACGATCGCATGTCTTCAAGCCTGTTTCTGTGCAGGCCATGTGGTAAGTGTCTGGTTGTTTTTGGGTTTGATACTGTATTTGGGTACTTCAAAATATAATTGTCTGGTGACCTTTATATTCCCTGAAACCATACAGTGACTGTACTCTACCATGTTGGTTCCATTTAAATATCAACAATCAATGAGTGGAAAAACATAAACTAGTAGATGAATTATTCAGGCTGGTAACACTTTGACACCGACCTCGCTGCCAGTTGTCCATGCACCATCTACTGGTCAATAGATGCCGCTATCATTACAATGTGCAGACTCATCATTTTCTCTGGGTTTGACAGGCTTTTAAATGTATTCTGAATTTCCTGCGTCATTAAAAATCAATGATTAAAAGACTGACTCTATAATCAGAGTGGAATAGCTTCTGAATAGTTGCTGTTGAGAACCTGTATTAAGACTGGGAGCTTCTTCTACCTGTGTGGCTTCAGGTCTGCGCTGCAGATCCTCCATAAGGCAAGCGATGTGTCTCGCAGGCACAACTACTTCCCCGGGGGCTTGGCCCTCACGTGGTTGGGCTTCTATGAGAGCTGTATCACCTCCGAGCAGAGCTGCATCAACGAGTGGAACACTATGACCGACCTGGAGACCATGCGGCCCGACTCACCTGCCATGTTCGTCGACCGGTAAGACCTGACTCGTCCGTTTTCGTAAGATTCAATTAAGTCGTTTTTCTTATGATTCATTCTAGTTGCAGTACCTTCTGAGATTGGTAATGTATGTTCATCAGGGTAAACCGGGCCTTTCTTGTTTTAATCAAAAGTGATAAATGTGTTGGTTACATTCATAATTAATTCATTGATATATTGACATATGTTGTTATTCAGGCCAACGGAGAGAGAGAGAACCGAGTGTGCAATCAAAGCTAAACTACGCAGCATGATGATGTTCCGGGACCTGGAGAATGTCACTTCCAAGGAGGTATGTGTCGCCACTCACCAGGCTTTGTAGGGACACACAGATCGGTTTGTTGGGGCAATTAACTCTGCATGAGATATAAGTACCATAGTGCAGCCTAATACCGGTTCTGTCCTCCCCCTCTCAGATCCGTGTGGAGCTGGAGCAGCATATGAGTTGTAACCTGAAGGAGTACAAAGAGTTCCTCGACAATGAGATGCTGCTGATCCTGGGTCAGATGGACAAAGCCACACTCATCTTTGACCACCTCTACCTGGTGAGAACCTTTCCCTAACTTTACATCCTGATTGTCTCTTTGTATCCCTGACACTAACTAGTAACTACACTCCTCTCTAACCTCTGAACTACTGTCACAACTCTGTTACTGTAACCCTGGTGTAGGTAGTTTGACCTTTGTAACCTGACGGAGTAAGTTGTCTTGATATTCATTCCTCTGTGTTTGTCTTCTCTAGGGCTCTGAGTGGAATGCCTCCAATCTAGAGGAACTACGGGACTGTGGGTGAGTGGATGTCTCACAAACACTAAAGCTATTTCACTAGAACTGCTCCCTAACCACCCCTGCTCCCTAACCATCCCTGCTCCCTAACCATCCCTGCTCCCTAACCATCCCTGCTCCCTAACCATCCCTGCTCCCTAACCATCCCTGCTCCCTAACCATCCCTGCTCCCTAACCATCCCTGCTCCCTAACCATCCCTGCTCCCTAACCATCCCTGCTCCCTAACCATCCCTGCTCCCTAACCATCCCTGCTCCCTAACCATCCCTGCTCCCTAACCATCCCTGCTCCCTAACCATCCCTGCTCCCTAACCATCCCTGCTCCCTAACCATCCCTGCTCCCTAACCACCCCTGCTCCCTAACCACCCCTGCTCCCTAACCATCCCTGCTCCCTAACCATCCCTGCTCCCTAACCATCCCTGCTCCCTAACCACCCCTGCTCCCTAACCACCCCTGCTCCCTAACCACCCCTGCTCCCTAACCATCCCTGCTCCCTAACCATCCCTGCTCCCTAACCACCCCTGCTCCCTAACCACCCCTGCTCCCTAACCACCCCTGCTCCCTAACCATCCCTGCTCCCTAACCATCCCTGCTCCCTAACCATCCCTGCTCCCTAACCACCCCTGCTCCCTAACCACCCCTGCTCCCTAACCATCCCTGCTCCCTAACCATCCCTGCTCCCTAACCATCCCTGCTCCCTAACCATCCCTGCTCCCTAACCATCCCTGCTCCCTAACCACCCCTGCTCCCTAACCACCCCTGCTCCCTAACCACCCCTGCTCCCTAACCATCCCTGCTCCCTAACCATCCCTGCTCCCTAACCATCCCTGCTCCCTAACCACCCCTGCTCCCTAACCACCCCTGCTCCCTAACCACCCCTGCTCCCTAACCATCCCTGCTCCCTAACCATCCCTGCTCCCTAACCACCCCTGCTCCCTAACCACCCCTGCTCCCTAACCACCATCCCTGCTCCCTAACCATCCCTGCTCCCTAACCATCCCTGCTCCCTAACCATCCCTGCTCCCTAACCATCCCTGCTCCCTAACCATCCCTGCTCCCTAACCACCCCTGCTCCCTAACCACCACCCCCTGCTCCCTAACCACCCCTGCTCCCTAACCACCCCTGCTCCCTAACCACCCCTGCTCCCTAACCACCCCTGCTCCCTAACCATCCCTGCTCCCTAACCATCCCTGCTCCCTAACCATCCCTGCTCCCTAACCACCCCTGCTCCCTAACCACCCCTGCTCCCTAACCATCCCTGCTCCCTAACCATCCCTGCTCCCTAACCATCCCTGCTCCCTAACCATCCCTGCTCCCTAACCATCCCTGCTCCCTAACCACCCCTGCTCCCTAACCATCAGCACTGGCTCACAAACATAGTGTTGTATTATTCTGTATTCCCATACGAAGGACAATAGATGTATGTCAGGTCATTGATACATCTCTCCTTCATAAGACCTATCAATACAGAAAGGTTGGTTGTTGGAACACGGATAGCACTACTGAACGAGATACTGCCCCACTGGAACGCAATCACTCTTGTCAAGAGGGCGCAACAGCGCCTCTACTTCCTACGGCAGCTGAAGAAATTCAGCATGCCACACCAGGTCCTCTCCAAATACTTCCACTGCACCATTGAGAGCATCCTGACCATGTTGCATCATGGCCTGGTACGGGAATTGCTCCGTCCACTATCACAAGGCCCTCCAGCAGATGGTGAAGACGGTCCAGTACATCACTGGGACTGTGCTCCCACCCATCCAGGACATCTACTTGAAACTGTGCCTGAGGAAGGCCCACAGCATCGTCAAGGACCCCACACACCCCAGTCATGTGCTGTTGACTCCCTTACCATCGGAGAGACGGTATTGGAGCATGAGTTCTAATAACATCAGACTGCCGAACACTTGATCTGGACTTACCACCTGCGTTCTCTTACCACCTTACCATTCTCTGCACCTTAGCACACATGAACTCACATACCCACACACACAGATATATACTGAGTGTACAAAACATTTCCATTCCATAGACTGACCAGGTGAATCTAATGAAAGCTATGATCCCTTATTGATGTCACCTGTTAAATCCACTTCAATCAGTGTAGAGACTGGTTAAAGAATGATTTTTAAGCCTTGAGACAATTGAGACATGGATTGTGTATGTGTGCCATTCAGAGAGTGAGTGGGCAAGACAAAAGATGTAAGTGCCTTTGAACAGTGTATGATAGTAGGTGCCAGGCAGGCACATCAGTTTGTGTCAAGAACAAGAAAAATAAAGAAAAATCTTGGAATGAGTAGGTGTGTCCAAACTTTTGACTGGTACTGTATATGGTCCACCACCCAAAGGACATTCAGCCACTTGACAGAACTGTGGGAAGCATTGGAGTCAACATGGGCCAGCATCCCTGTGGAACGCTTTTGACACCTTGTAGAATCCATGACTTGACGGATTGAGGATGTTCTGAGTGCAAAAGGGGGTGCAACTTAATATTAGGAAGGTGTCATTAATGTTTTAGACACTCGGTGTACACATCAACATTTTATTTATTATTGTTGTTGCATTATCGAGAAGGAATCTGCCAGTAAGCACTTTTCGTTGGCCTGTGTATACCATGTGTATCCTGTACATATGACAAATTAGAACTTGAAACATGTTTTTTTCTTCTTGATGCAGTGTGGGCTACATCCTCAACGTGACCAGGGAAATAGACAACTTTTTCCAGGGCACGTTCTCCTACCACAATATCCGGGTGTTTGATGAGGAGGCCACAGACCTGCTGGCCCACTGGAACGAGACCTACAACTTCATCGTCAGAGCCAAGTGAGTGCCTACTTGTCAAACAAACTACACCCTACTTCTCAAACAGCTAACTAAAACACGTCTTGCAGCATGTGAAGTATTTACTGCAGAACAACAAAGGAAGTGTAGACTTAAATAGTGGGTAGTTCCTCTGTCTCTGGGTTATTTTATACACAAACTATGTGGAAAGCCTAGTCACTCTGGATTAGACTTCTTCAAAATTAACAGGGTTTAAATGTAAAACATTATTGCCCCACAGAAAGAACCAGTCTAAGTGTCTGGTCCACTGTAAGATGGGTGTGAGCCGGTCAGCCTCCACGGTCATAGCGTATGCCATGAAGGAGTATGGCTGGACTCTGGAGAAGGCCTACAACTTTGTGAAGCAGAAGAGGAGCATTGCTCGGCCCAACGCTGGCTTTATGAAGCAGCTGGCCGAGTACGAGGGCATCCTGGACGCTAGGTGAGTCAGGGTATACTGGGGTACTGTACTGGTATATGCAGGTTTGCTCTGGCATGTAACCAACTGTGCTACATGAGGAGCATCTGCCACTTATTCTTACTCCACTGCAGTCATGAGGTATTGGTTAGTGCTATCCTTGGGACGTCCCTAGGGATGCGCATTTTGGGGAATATTTTGAGTTTTTTTTTTTTTTAATGTAAATAAATACAATTCCATGTACAGATAACTAGTTAAGCAGTTAGATTAAACAACTCCTTTGTAAGATAAATGTTTTCAAATGAAACATGTATGGAAACAAGTGAATTAACACTCCTCAGTTAGTAGGCTCAAGCAAGCTTAGACCCACATGGTAGCAAAAACTAGCAAGCAGAAATTGTTAACAAGTTAGACATGATTTAAACAGACTTTGCTGTAGGTTACTATTTAGAGGTAACACAAAATCATGTATGTTATATAAAATATATTCACCCCACCCAGTATTGTAATCAAAACTTACCAGAAAGAATGTAGTCCGTGGCTCAGACAGAGTAGTAGTGTGGGCTCAATCGCATTTCATTAGTGTGCAAGATCTTGAGAATCAGCTGTACATGTGATGAAAGAATGCACTGTGCATGCAGAGGGTTGCAATTCCATTGAATTGGGGATAGTTTAACCAAAATATGCCACAAGACCTAGAATTGCCTTGTGCATCCCACAAAAAGGTTCACTGTTATAAGCTAACTTTTTGATGAATTTAAGCAAAATTCCCGGGCTTAACTTCCCCATAGAAAATTTCCGGATATGTAAAGGAAAGTTTCCAACCCTTTGCAACCCTAGACGTCCTTACCGCTTACCTTAACCACTATCCTAACATACATGAAGGGAACGTTTTGACATTTGCCATATGGTCGGTGAGAAAAATTTGCCGACGGCGGCGGGCCGTGCAGCAGGGCCGGATCTTCCGGGAAGTCATCGAACAAAGTCTCTCGGACATTCGGTTTCCGTTTTATAAAATTTTCAAATGTTGGTCATTTTTCCGCTATCCCGGTAAATCCCACCAGAGGGCGAATGGAATCATATTGCAAATGTACAAAACATCACCAATCACGACGTGGCCTTTTCTCCTAAACGGAAAAGACTTCGAAGACGAAACTTGGTGAGCATAGGTTTGGCATAATGGGCAGTTGGCCCCGAACAAGATGGTGTCGAGGCCTCATCGGTTTTTGAGTTATAGCCATTTTTCTGGGATTAAAGGTCAAAAATTCAAATAGAGCGCTAATTTGACCTACGGTGTCAGGAAAAAAAGAACCAGCCATTTATCTATCGTAATTTAAGAGAAATCGTACAATTGGTGATGTTCAAAATTATTATTATTATTTTTTTAAGTTACAGGTCCAGTTTCAGCGTGTTCATACAAATCTTTTTGAAGTGTGTTTCGGAGCTCTGTGAGATTTCTGTGATTTTCTGTAATAACACACACTAATTCAACCCTCTGTAAATAAGTCAGTTCTTAACATAAAGACTTAACTTAAAACTCAAACTTCTATAATAAGTGCCTACCCCAAGGAGGATATGTGTTCACTTTCAGCTTCCTGTGTCAACCAGAAGTGCCTTAAAATGGTGTCATAGGTGCTGTTTCGAAGGGCTAAAAAGGTCTGATCTTTTCAAAACGTCATATGTGTGATTAGGCAACACTCATGAACTGTAAGTCAGTCAATTCTCCCAACAGATGTCAAAGAAAAGCTCTCTCTCTCACTCACACACACAAACACACACACACACAGCAAGGATGGAGTGACAAAGTGCGGTGCTTAAAGACACTCCGAGCCTGAAATGGCATTATCATAATCTCTAGGCTGTGCCGAGTTCAACGAGATGCCCCGCTAGACTAGCTTGCTCGGTCTGAGCTCAGCGACCATGAAAAAAGTAGGCCCATAATGAAGCCTGGCCCAAAATTGCAGGTGCTTTTGGGTGACAGCAGGAGAACAGTTAGGGTTAGAAGCACAATTCGACCTCAAGAACATTCCTGAGGTCCTCCCAAGCCTAACCTTGTCCATGTGGCATTAACCCTTAACAGTTAAAAGAAGGTGTTTACATCAAACAGTTTTCAATTACTTCTGTCCCCATAGGAATACATTGCCTGCACCCCTAAATTCAACCTGAAGCCTATGTAGGTTATTAATGCCTTATGAACCTGTCTTTGATGACAACTCATCAGGCCACTATGAGGTCTACCTGTGTCGATTCTAAGCTTCCTGAAGCAACCGGAAGTGATTCAATTCACCCTAAAAGTGTTTTGATATATATATATAACCTGCAATTGTGAAAATCACTGCATTCAACCAAGTGTAGATCAGTCAATTCTTAACATAAATAGTTAAAACTCAGGATTCTGTAAGAGCATACCCCAATCAAGATATGTGTTTACTTATAGCTTCCTGTGCAACCCGGACGTGCCTTAGAATGGTGTCATGTGTGCTGTTTAAAAGGTCAGATCTTTTTAAAACTACATATGTGTGATTAGGCAACCCTCATGAACTGTAAATCAGTCATTTTTCCCAACAGATGTCAAAGAAAAGCTCTCACACACACACACACACACACACACAGCAAGGATGACGTGAAAAAGTCTGGTGCTTAAAGACACACAGAGCCTGCAATGGTATTGCCATAATCTCTAGGATGTGCCGAGTTCAACGAGATGCCCCGCTTGACCGTAGCTCGCTCGGTCTGAGTACAGCGACCGTGTAAAAAAGAAGGTCCAAAATGAAGCCTGGACCTAAATGTCAAGTGCTTTTGGGAGACAGAGAGAGAACCGTTAAGGTTAGATGCAGAATTTGACCTCAGGAACATTGCTGAGGTCCTCCCAATCTGTGCAAGCCTACCCTTGGCCATGTGGCATTAACCCTTAACAGTGAAAACATGTTTTTTTCTTCTCACAGTTTTCAATGACTTCTCTCCCCATAGGAATACATTGCCTGCTCCTCTAAAGTCAACCTGAAGCCTATGTGGGTTATGAATGCCTTATGAACCTGTCTTCGATGACAGTCCATCAGGCCACTATGAGGTCTACCTGTGTCGATTCTAAGCTTCCTGGAGCAACCGGAAGTGGTTAAAATCACCCTAAAAGTGTTTTGCCATACCCAACCTGCAGTTTGATAGAAATAGTGCATTAAACCCTGTGTAAATCAGTCAGTTCTTAACGTATAGACTTAACTCAGGATTCTGTAAAAGCCTACTGCAATGAGGATATGTGTTTACTTTTAGCTACCTGTGCCAATCGGAAGTGCCATAATTGGTGTCATAGGGGCTGTTTCGAAGGGTTAAAAAAGTCAGATCTTTCCAAAACTTCATATGTGTGATTAGGCAACCCTCATGAACTGTAAATCAGTCATTCATCCCATCAAATGTTCATTAAAAACTCACACACACACACACACAGCAAGGATGGAGTGACACAGTATGGGGCTTAGAGACAGACAGAGCCTGCAATAGTTACCTTTGTTCAAACTTGTAAACCGACTTCCATTGATCGTACATGGCAAATGGACATAACATCCTGATTTGGCACTTTCATATTGCATTTGGAAATTTCTTATGGCATTTGGATTTTTAAAAAAGGGACTTTTGACTTCCTATGAAATCATATTGCAAATGGACCAAACATATGCCTTATGGACAAGTAAAACAGTTTTTAAAAAATGGCGATTAATCAAATATGACAAAAGTATGTTGATACTGTTCTTATACATGTGTAATTTACAAAAAAATCGAAAGAATTTCGAAAAACGGTCCAGAAAGCACTTTTTTAAGGGGGTGATACATTTTTGAAAAGATGTTCAAATTTTCAAAATTTTACTTGTGTGTCTTGACTTGTTACATTTGCAATATGAAAAATTACGATGGAGCGCACTCGCCATCTATTGGATTTTTGCAGTGTTACACTTGGCATTTGCTATATGGCATTTGCAATCAACTTTGAATGAAACGACGTCCAATTGAATGGTATTGGACATAGTGTATATGTTTTGTACGGTGCCGATATGTTCCCATTCATTTTTGTCCATTTCAGGGGGGTGTTCCCTTACTATAATCCTGACCTAACCCTAACCTTCATTTCAACTTCAATGGGTTAACATCAGAGTTGGGACGTCCCAAGGATCACAGGGAGCAAGGACCCTGAGATATTTAACCTCATTATGCTCAACCTAACTCGCTGCTTAGAGGTCAGGTCAAATGTGACAGTTAATTCACCACAGTGGCTGTTTAGAGGGGGTCAGGTAAGCAGTCTAAGGTTATTAGCTTATAATTAGGTTGGTAGATTGCAGGTCATTGTGACTGAATGATCCTTAAGTTTTATTAGTGGCTAAGCATCTTGTTATGTCTGTATAAAGTACATGTACTCTGTACATAGTGATGGGGTTACAATAACCATAATGTGTTCCCCAGTAAACAGCGCCACAACAAGCTGTGGAGACCCGAGGGAGGGGAGGACATCCCAGATGAGGCGTCTGGCCAGTGTTGTGGTGGAGAGGATACCCCCGTGGAGGATGAGGCCTGGGGGGGAGAGGGCTGCAGCGCCTCCCCCTGCCGGGGCCTGGAGGTGGACGCCCTGGACCCTCTCAACTACAATTACTACTTCAGACGGCTGTCGGACACGGCCCTGGACAGCGAGCCCTCCACCCCAGTGCGCGGCCCTCCCCTGCTGGGCATGGAAAGGGTGTTCATCGAGATCGAGGATGTGGAGAGGGACGCCCTTCTGGAGGATGAGGGCTTCCCCATGGCCCAACTGGCTTTGCCCGGGGAGGGCACTGCCGCCCAAACCTGTGGGGGCCGCCTGGAGCCCCTGGAGGACATGAGGCTACGCCTGGAGTTCAGCACCGTGGAGGAGGAGGACGAGGAGGAGGCACAGAAGGAGGAGGCGGAGATGGCCGCCCTGGCCCGGACACCTGCAGGAGGAGAGGGAGTGACGGAGGACGAGGAGAGGAAGGATCAGGCCAACGTAAACCGCTTCAACAACGAGAACGCCAACAACAGTAACCGCCTGGCTGCCAAGCGCAGCTGCCCCGCTGCCTTCGACGTGAGTGGGACAGTAATTAATGCCTGTATCTATAAGAATTATGCTGGTTTGCTTACTTTTAACCTAAACTGGCTTGGGGTTAGGGTTGAGATATTAAGCCTATAATTGTAATTCTGTAAGTGTAATATTTATGTCATTATTTGATCCCATTTCATTTAAGGGATTATCATCTTGTAGGTGTCATAATCTGTTTTATTTGCTTCAAGACCTTAAATCAGGTAATGTCCTTGGTCCGTTACCCTGTCACTCTCTGTGCCTGACCATGCATTCCCTCCCTCTCTCTGTTTCTTCTGTTTAGGACAGTGCTAGCACAGGAAACCCTTACAAAGTGAAGCCCTCCTACCAGTCCTGTAAAGACTGCCTGCGTCTGCCACCAGGGCGGCGCTGTGAGCGCCCCGCAGGAGGCCGCAACCACCGCCTTAACCCCACACGCCACTGCGGGGTGGTCCCCACTATCTCCATAGACCCCCCTGGCACCCACTTCACCAACACACCCACCCCCCACTCCCCCTGTGCCCTCCCTGCCACCATTGCCCGCCTGGAGGCCTACCGCCAGCGGCTGGTGTCACCCATGAGCTGCGAGGAGCTGCCCCGAGACAGACACTGCTCCCTGGAGACGGAGGACATGGACGAGCTACAGGAGGAAGAGGAGGAAGAGCAGGAGCCAAAGCCAGGGAGGGAGGCGGGGACTGGAGTCATCACAGAGCTCACGTTTATGAAGCTCAGCTTGGAGGGGGAGAGGCCAGCGGGTCAGCCTCCTGGTGTGGAGTTGCAGCCTGCTGGGGTGGAGGTGGACCCTCCTAGTGGTGGAGTGGAGCCACAGCAGGAGCAGGAGGCCCTTGCCCAGCTACAGAGGACAGGGCTGGAGCTGGGGCTGGTAAGGCTCTCAGGACTGGCCATGGAAGGTCCACTCTCAGGGGCATGGCTGTCTGAGCAGATGGACCTGAGCTTGGCGGTGGAGGAGATGGAGGTGGAGGGGGATGTAAGGGTGCATTCTGAAACCCACATCCCTTCTACCAGCTGTGTGGTCACAGCCGCAGACCCCCAGATGAACACCACCCCAGTGTCGTACCCCCAGTGGTCCACCCAGACTTGGACCCCTGTGTCCTCCCCCTATGGCTCCACCCTCACCCGGAGCTTAAGCAGTGTCAGCCTCCACAGTAACTGCGGGGGACGCCCAGGCCTGGTCAGGCCGCGCACCCAGGAGATGGAGACCCGCATGAGGCTGGCCGGCCTGACCGTCCCCTCCCTGCTCAAACGCTCTAGCTCCCTGGCCAAACTGGGAGGTCTCACCTTCTCCACCGAGGACCTCTCAGACCTGGCTGATGATCAGGCCCAGCTGTTCTTCACCGTGCCCCCAGCCCTCTGAGCCCCCATCCACCCTCTGGAGCTGACTGTGTTTCCAGTGTCTCTCTTTCAGACAGGTTCCATGTGTCTAAACCACCTGACCGTGTAAGAGCAGTTTGAAGGAGCAGGGAGAAATTTGCCAGGTGTCCTGGAGACATGCCTGAGACATATTAGCAGCATGTTGGCTGGAAGAAAGAAAAATAACTAAAGATTTCCTATTCCTATTATAGACAGTATACAAAACATTAAGAACACCTTCCTAATATTGAGTTGGACCCCCTTTCCCCTTTTGCCCTCAGAACAGCCTCAATACGATGGGGCATGGACTCTACAAGGTGTCAAAAACATTCCACAGAGATGCTGGCCCATGTTGATTCCAATGCTTCCCACAGTTGTGTTAAGTTGGCTGGATATCCTTTGGATGGTGGACCATTTTTGATGCACACAGGAAGGAAACTGTTGAGCGTGAAAAACCCAGCTACTACCATACCCTGCCAAACTAAAAAGCCAAACTTTTACATGTATTTTTATTTTTAGGGGAATCTTTTGTCTTGCCCATTCACCCTCTGAATGGCACACATACACAATCCATAACTCAAATGTCTCAAGGCTTAAAAATCCTTCTTTAACCTGTCTCCGACCCTTCATCTACACTGATTTGAAGTGGATTTAACAGGTGACATCAATAAGGGATCACAGCTGGTCCGTCTGTCATGGAAAGAGCAGGTGTTCCTAATGTTTCGTTGAGTCAGTGTACATGTACTGTCTGTTTATCAATCCAAATAAGAGATGCTATTGGAGAAGATCCACTTGAAGGAGCTCAATGAATGTGTGCAACTGAGCCTCTGTTTTGATTCATGTGCCCCTGAGCATCTCGCGCCCCTGAGCAGACTGACTGTTGAAGATTGAATCCTCCTTTTCTGTATATTCCTCCCTTGCTACAAGCTGTTTTTGTGTCACCGAACAACAACTTCATCATATGAGCAGCTTCCTGCCTCTTCAAGCAAAGCAGGGTACCTCAGTCAGAACACAAGCATCTCAAGACTATTATGGTCCAATACTGTTTTTGTTGGCTTACCTCTCCTCAATGACTGGCTCAGCCAGCTCTCCTCCATTGAGGTACTTAATTTAATAATGTCTTGAAGTGGTCAAAAGTCCATTCATAACGGTCTAGTGTTACGCAAGCTGTCCTCATTGTCACAACTAGAGCTTCCTCATGGGGAGCAGAGCAGTAGACTGACTGGACTTATCACACATGCTATGGATGATGGGAAGAAACGGAGAAGAAATATTGAAATTATCTTCTGGATTAATTTCGGTATCTTTGAGGTAGTTTAGAGGGAGCATATACACTTTGGTTTAGTTTTGCCACAGCTGAACTTTCACTTCTGTGCAATGGTAATAGGTACAGTACTTCAATGATCTAATTTAAGAACTCATCATGTTTGTATGGTTTGATAGGATTTGTGGGCAACTGAAAGAGTTCAAATGGTTTTGGGACTGGATTTTACAACACTGCATTAATCTACTGCAGCACTGATAATTCTCTGCTGCCCCCCTCGTAGACCAGCTGTAGTCAAAGCCATAAAGTCTGACACCATCGTCCCTGCATCACTCTCAAAAGGCAATCAAATACAGTACGTTGATTTTCTGGCTGTTTAGTTTTTGCATTAACATGCTAGTACATACTCTCCTCCCCTTCTTGTTCACACCTTTGTGATACTGCACTGTAGAGGCTTTATTCAACTGTCAATGTGCCACAGCAACAGAGTAACATTAGACTACCTTTCTTTGTACTGCAAAAAAAATACTAATCCGTTCATCTGCATAAGCTACACAAGACAACACCTTTGACACTCTGAAGGCCCAGGCATAAACCTGGTACTGTGAAGTGGCCACTGGGTCGTTGCTATACATTGAAGCAGAACGACTGTTTGAACTGCTTGTTTTTGCTCTCCCATTTAGTGCCAGACCTGGGAGTGTCCCAGCAGCAAAGCCTAATGTGATTTAGCTGGAGCTGTTTGTGGCAGGAAGAAAGAAGCAGCTTTTCTCCGCCTTTTCCATTCGTATGGCAATGCTATCAGCCAAACTAGGAAGTTGGGACAAAAACAAGCTGAGGTGTCGGAACAGACTATCTATAGTTGCTTAGAAAGGGGTTACAATTCTGGTTTCTGTGGCAGTCTGTGGAGAGAATATCACTAGCCACTAGGAATTGTTTTGTTTACAGCAGACATGAGCAACTTCCAAAGCTGTTGTAGAGCCGCAGTACAGTATGACTGGGGCCACTGCCATCATCCCACATGTTGTATCACCAATGTTACATGAACTTATCTTCCTTATTTATGATTGAGTATTTATTTGTACATGTTTTAATTATATAATCTAATATGCATTTGGTTGAGTTCTTTGTGGCCAGCCTAAGCTTCATTTGCCACACGGGTGTTATTATGCTTTGAAGTTGTTTTGTCTGTTATAACTACTGCATTTGGCATGTTGAGTGTGCAAGGATAATGTGTGATGGCAGTGTGTGTGCAGGCGCATGACAATATATAGATTTTATTACCACCGTGGTTGTAATATGAGTGCGATGGGAAAGGTGTCTGTGTGCAAAATAACTGTTACTCATATGTCATTGTCACTGATGCAATGGTCTATACTATACATCATGTAGACTGGATTGCTCTTGATTTGGGATAACAAAGAAAATGAAAATCTCTCTTAATCAGCTGAATATCGCAGCATGTGTTACATTAGTAACTTTTGTTAGTGTTTGTTACTCCGAGGTACTGGTCAAAGCAATTTGCAATTAATTTAGGTTCAAGTCACAATAATGGCTTGTGTTCTGTGGTCAATGAACACTGGCTGTGCTTAGACAGGCAGCCCAGTTCAGAATTATATATATTTTTTCTCACTAATTGGTCTTTTGACCAATCATGTCAGATATTTTTGAGAGCTAATTTGATTGGTCAAAAGACCAATTAGTAAAAAAGAGATCAGAATTGGGTTTCCTGTTTGAGCGCAGCCCTTGTGGCTTTTGAGTTATTGCACTGTATGAATTTCCCTGTGTTCACTGGTGGGTTTTCAATGAGCAAAGAGATTCCCTCACAGGTAATACAATTATTTGAATGGAATAGGGATTTGTCTCAAACTGACCCCTGTCCCTTCACTTTTAATCCAGTTCAGGCTAGTCTACCACTTGTGGTTAGTGTGGTCACCATTTAGGCGTGATCATTTGGTGCGCGTTATTCAAGCCTACTGTTATACTACCTTCATGTGGCTGTTATAAGCTTGATGTAATTTATGACATAATGGGTTATAAAAGTTTACAGAATATCCTATAAGTTCAACTTTTTATTTCATGATACTGTGATGATACGGGGTTGTGATGAAATTATTATGTTTGGTTAGCCAGTTGTGCTCAGCTTTAGGCCATGCTCATAGCAGTGAACAGTAGGCTGTGTGGTGGATTTAAGTGCTGTCAAAATTAGCGTCTTCACCAAATGCTCCACCACTGATGCTATGCTTAAAGCTACTGCACTAGGTTTGATTGTTTGCATCATTTGTTTTTGAGTGTTTTATATTTCTACATACGTGCCTTAACCATGGCCTAGCTACATCGCAGGCTTAACCCTGGCCTTAGCTCTGGCTGGCCTAGCTACATCGCAGGCTTAACCCTGGCCTTAGCACTGGCTGGCCTTGCTACATTGCAGGCTTAACCCTGGCCTTAGCTCTGGCTGGCCTAGCTACATCGCAGGCTTAACCCTGGCCTTAGCTCTGGCTGGCCTAGCTGCATCGCAGGCTTTGCAGAGTCATTGTGAATGGAAAGGCCACTTGCCCTCTGCCCCTATAATAATAATCCTGTTGCTCACACAAACCCACAAAGTACACATGTTCACACACAAGCTCTCTCTCCCACACGTGCATATGCTTGTCAAGCTCATCAGTTGCTAGGGTGATCTATTATTGAAACCAAAGTTTGAGGGGTTTATTTGGACATATAAGCACAGAACCAAGTCTTATCTACAGTGCCAGGCATCTTAGGGTTCGTTCACCTGCCCTTACTGACAATCCTTTAACTGGTCAATGCTTTGAGAGCGATGGAGAAAGCTGGATATGGAGACATAGGAAGAGGGGGATACTTACAGTAGGTCATGTCAAGAGTACAAGTTGCCATCTTTCCTTGATGTTCACCCCTTACAATAAGATGTTTTTGCATATAAGCCAAGGCATGAATGAGTGAAACCGCCTAAAACATACATAATCAACTTGAGTGATTTTTGTAACATTTTTATTTGTTTAAGCTGTGACTTATTGTTTGCACTGGTTGTGTTGTGTGATGCCCTTTATCTTTTTTTTATTTATTTCTTAAACATTTTGTTAAGGATGTCCAGTCAATGTGCATCATGGAAATAAATAATTTCCTCTCTTTTCTGGCCTGTACTGGATCATACTGAATGGAGAGGAGACAATCATCATGTAACACTTGCATTGCAAATACATGCACACAGACCATTGGTGTATTTATTGAGTTAGTCAAATTAGGTAATTGGGATATCACGGGATGGGCAGGGAGGAGAATGGGAGACTGGTGACAGTGGAAGAAGGATCCCTCCAACAAAAATACTCTGTAGTCCTTCAGGGCAACAGGCTAGACAGACAGGCCAGCAGGCCTGCTGCTTTCACAACTCAAGACAGGTGAGTGCCTCCCTACCTCTGCTCCTCAGATGACTGGAAGCAAATGCTGTAACGTAACAGACGCAGACTTTATGCATAGGTTAAGTTGTATGTGTGTTCAGTGTTGCCCTTTTTATTATACAAAATAGTGTATTTGGTGGAATGTGAAGCTAGTCAGGTGATGTGTTGATAATACTGGACCTGGGTTTGGGTTAAACAGATGAGAAGAGCAATGTTAGTCTCAATTCTCTGGAGAAGCGACCAGAGCAGCATATTATTTGATGATATTCTGAGTGACAAACATATTTTAGCATCCACGTGTCAGTCAACTTGGTGCATGTGCCTCAGTTACAGTGGGGCAAAAAAGTATTTAGTCAGCCACCAATTGTGCAAGTTCTCCCACTTAAAAAGATGAGGCTTGTAATTTTCATCATAGGTACACTTCAACTATGACAGACAAAATGAGAAAAAAAAATCCAGAAAATCACATTGTAGGATTTTTTTATGAATTTATTTGCAAATTATGGTGGAAAGTAAGTATTTGGTCACCTACAAAAAAAGCAAGATTTCTGGCTCTCACAGACCTGTAACTTCTTCTTTAAGAGACTCCTCTGTCCTCCGCTCGTTACCTGTATTAATGGCACCTGTTTGAACTTGTTATCAGTATAAAAGACACCTCTCCACAACCTCAAACAGTCACACTCCAAACTCCACTATGGCCAAGACCATAGAGCTGTCAAAGGACACCAGAAACAAAACTGTAGACCTGCACCAGGCTGAGAAGACTGAATCTGCAATAGGTAAGCAGCTTGGTTTGAAGAAATCAACTGTGGAAGCAATTATTAGGAAATGGAAGACATACAAGACCACTGATAATCTCCCTCGATCTGGGGCTCCACGCAAGATCTCACCCCGTGGGGTCAAAATGATCACAAGAACGGTGAGCAAAAATCCAAGAACCACACGGGGGGACCTAGTAAATGACCTGCAGAGAGCTGGGACCA
Organism: Oncorhynchus clarkii lewisi; assembly: GCF_045791955.1. Lineage (NCBI taxonomy): Eukaryota > Metazoa > Chordata > Actinopteri > Salmoniformes > Salmonidae > Oncorhynchus > Oncorhynchus clarkii. Next base: position 22,808,223 of record NC_092158.1, read on the forward strand.
AAGTAACAAAGCCTACCATCAGTAACACACTACGCCGCCAGGGACTCAAATCCTGCAGTGCCAGACATGTCCCCCTGCTTAAGCCAGTACATGTCCAGGCCCGTCTGAAGTTTGCTAGAGAGCATTTGGATGATCCAGAAGAAGATTGGGAGAATGTCATATGGCCAGATGAAACCAAAATATAACTTTTTGGTAAAAACTCAACTCGTCGTGTTTGGAGGACAAAGAATGCTGAGTTGCATCCAAAGAACACCATACCTACTGTGAAGCATGGGGGTGGAAACATCATGCTTTGGGGATGTTTTTCTGCAAAGGGACAAGGACGACTGATCCGTGTAAAGGAAAGAATGAATGGGGCCATGTATCGTGAGATTTTAAGTGAAAACCTACTTCCGTCAGCAAGGGCATTGAAGATGAAACGTGGCTGGGTCTTTCAAAATACCAGCAACAGTGTGTGAAAACCTTGTGAAGACTTACAGAAAACGTTTGACCTCTGTCATTGCCAACAAAGGGTATATAACAAAGTATTGAGAGAAACTTTAGTTATTGACCAAATACTTATTTTCCACCATAATTTGCAAATAAATTCATTAAAAATCCTACAATGTGATTTTCTGGATTTTTTTCCCACATTTTGTCTGTCATAGTTGAAGTGTACCTTTGATGAAAATTACAAGCCTCTCTCATCTTTTTAAGTGGGAGAACTTGCACAATTGGTGGCTGACTAAATACTGTATTTATGTCATGATGTAACTCCTGGGTAAAGGTATCGACACACTCAACCATCCACCATGTCCATGGCCGTGATGATTCAGAGCTATATTCAACTCCATTTTTGCACCTTGATGGGCTGTTCTGAAGTTGGCCACAAAGGTATGTGTTCTCTTTTTGCTATTTTGAATGGTGCATCATACTAGGCACTTATTTCCATAAGGGTCTGGGACTGTTTTTTTTCCCCCAGAACAGTTTATGTTGGGACTTTCAGGAGTTGCTAATAGTTTGTTCTCTCGGAGTCATTCGTCTCTCATAAATGCTCGGTGTCCTTGCATGATAGTAGAGAAACGGGGAAATTTGGGTGAGGCTGTTGTCACAGATGCCATGAGAAGATCCTCTACCCTGCACACATCCATCTCAATAACACCTTAGATACAAGCCTGTAATTTATCTAGTTGCGATTAACATCCTACCAACATTGTGAGAATAGAATAAATGAATTTAACCACTCATTCCCTTTGATACAGTACAGTATGTTATACACAGTGGGTGGTCATGATTACTTAAATTAACTGCCCAGTGAAAATATTACTTAAAAAATTTCTCATTCTGTTAACTCATATCCAAATAATGTTGTTGATGTGTACTATACCAAAGCATAATTTGGTATAGGACAAGAAAAAACACTTTAAAAACCCAACCTCAAACCTGTATCTCAAACAGGCTGTCTAAAAAAAAATGCTATTTCCTCATAGAATATATAATCACTCTGAGGTGGATGAGCTGGCCAATCAGGGGTCTAGAGGATGAGCTGGCCAATCAGTGGACTACTTGCATGAACATTTTTAATGACCAGTATACTCCCACACTATTCTGTTGTTTGGGTACGCCCACACCATTCCACAACACAGAAAAACTGCTTTTTAAAGGTGCACCTGGCAGGAATCACTCCGCCATTTCCTGGTTGCAAAGATTTTACTGGGCAGTTACTTAGATAGGGGAAGGTTAAAAGTTGTCAGACCTGTATAGATCACTTACTTCACTTAACAGTTGAGCCTAAATCAAACACAAACTGATTTCATAGCAAATTCTACCATTATTAAAACATTGATCACTGCAGGCCTGGGTTTAATGCAGTATAACTGATATTGTCTGGGGGGCTTACTAGAATAGTCTCTCAGCACCACTTAAGCCTGAAAAACCTGAAGATACCTGAAGGATTAGTGATGCAGGGTCAAGAGGTTCAGTCACCTGTCTGTCCTCAATCACTTCACCCTGCGGAATCAAACAGAGCCTGGAACATGGACATGGAATTAAAGTCTACAGGGTGTCTTCGTTTTTGGTTTCCTTCCATTATAAACCATTATAAACGTCCCTTTTTCAGGACCCTGTCTTTTGAAAGATAATTTGTAAATTCCAAATAACTTCACAGATCTTCATTGTAAAGGGTTAAACACTGTTTCCCATGCGTGTTCAATGAACCATAAACAATGAACATGCACCTGTGGAACGGTCGTTAAGACACTAACAGCTTACAGACGGTAGGAAATTAAGGTCACAGTTCTGAAAACTTAGGACACTAAAGAGGCCTTTCTACTGACTCTGAAAAACACCAAAAGAAAGATGCCCAGGGTCCCTGCTCATCTGCGTGAATGTGCCTTAGGCTTGCTGCAAGTAGGCATAGGGACTGCAGATGTGGCAAGGGCAATGAATTGCAATGTCTATACTGTGAGATGCCTACAGGGAGACAGGACGAACAGCTGGACAACGTGGCAGACCACGTGTAACAACACCTGCACAGGATTGGTACATCCAAACATCACACCTGCGAGGCAGGTACAGGATGGCAACAACAACTGCCCGAGTTACACCAGGAACGCACAATCTCTCCATCAGTGCTCAGACTGTCTGCAATAGGCTGAGAGAGGCTGGACTGTGGGCTTGTAGGCCTGTTGTAAGGCAGGTCCTCACCAGACATCACCGGCAACAACGTCGTCTATGGGCACAAACCCACCGTCGCTGGACCAGACAGGAATGGCAAAAAGTGCTCTTCACTGACGAGTCGCGGTTTTGTCTCACCAGGAGTGATGGTCGGATTCGTGTTTATCGTCAAAGGAATGAGCGTTACACTGAGGCCTGTACTCTGGAGCGGGATCGATTTGGAGATGGAGGGTCCGTGATGGTCTGGGGCGGTGTGTCACAGCATCATCGGACTGAGCTTGTTGTCATTGCAGGCAATCTCAACGCTGTGCGTTACAGGGAAGACATCCTCCTCCCTCATGTGGTACCCTTCCTGCAGGCTCATCCAGCATGACCCACCAGCATGACAATGCCACCAGCCGTACTACTCGTTCTGTGCGTGATTTCCTGCAAGACAGGAATGTCAGTGTTCTGCCATGGCCAGCAAAGAGCCCGGATCTCAATCCCATTGAGCACGTCTGGGACCTGTCGGATCGTATGGTGAGGGCTAGGGCCATTCCCCCCAGAAATGTCCAGGAACTTGCAGGTGCCTTGGTGGAAGAGTGGGGTAACGTCTCATAGGGGCGGCAGGTAGCCTAGTGGTTAGAGTGTTGGACTAGTAAACCAAAAGGTTGCAAGACCGAATCCCCGAGCTGACAAGGTAAAAATCTGTCGTTCTGCCCCTGAACAAGGCAGTTAACCCACTGTTCCTAGGCCGAGATTGAAAATAAGAATTTGTTCTTAACTGATTTGCCTAGTTAAAGGTAAAAAAAAAGAAATTTAAAAAAGAACGGGCAAATCTGGTGTAGTCCATGAGGAGGAGATGCACTGCAGTACTTAATGCAGCTGGTGGCCACACCAGATACTGACTGTTACTTTTGATTTTGTCCCCCCCTTTGTTCAGGGACACATTATTCCATTTCTGTTAGTCACATGTCTGTGGAACTTGTTCAGTTGATGTCTCAGTTGTTGAATCTTATGTTCATACAAATATATACACATGTTAAGTTCGCTGAAAATAAATGCAGTTGACAGTGAGAGGACGTTTTTTTTTCTTTCTGAGTTTATGTTTAGTCACTGTTTATGTTGTAGTCTACCAAATCAACACCCTATGAACATAAAACATGTATTGCTACATGTGCTGTTAAGGGCAGGGTGTCACATTTCTGTGTCATAGCGCCAGGCCGCCAGTTACTGTGAAGACACACAGTGGGCATTCATATTTAATAGGCCTATGCACATTCCAGGTTGTGCCATGGTATAAATGACAAGTGTTTACTTCAGATAATAAACCGACCTTATTGTGATGGTCAGTTGAGGACATAATAATTTCTATTTTTGTTTGTAACCTAGAACTACTAAGAAACAGCATGCCATTTTAATGCCTGTTGAGCTTTGTTCCTCTCAAATAATCTCGCCTCGTCCATCCATCACGCCAGTCGTAAGACTCTGTCCTGATCAGTTACCAGACTGACAATCCTGTTCCAAAGTCAAAACCCTTATGACTCTAATCTGTTTTCAAGTTGACCTTTCCCTAGTCCTCATTATCATAACAATCATAAACAATTGATTGGTTTAGTTCTGTCGAATGCCTTACTGTAATATTCTAAGAGTGTGCTTAGATCATGCTCTTACTGAAGATATGATATCTCAGCATCCCTTACTGATTCATTTTCAATGGGAAATGGACATCAGTTTTGTTCTGTTCATGTTCCAAACAGCCCTCAGTGTGTGACCTTGGCATCAGGCTGGTGACTGATCTATTATCCCAGTTGTCCTGTTTCCTTTTTGGCCCTGGCATGTGACTCACCGGCAGCAGTGAGAGCCACTTTAATTATAGCGCCACAACATTCCAGCAGGACAGAATGAGGAGGGATAGAAATAGTTAACTGGAGAGGGGGGGGGGGGGGGGGGGGGGGGGGGTAAATTATTTTATTCCTATCATCTATTTAGATACAGAAATATGGAAAATGAGCGAGAGGTACGGACGGGGTGAGTGAGTCAGACAGGGAGAGGCTTGGCAAAAGGCCTTATGTCAAATTAAGAGATACGCAAGCAGCATGCTACTGTTCACTCCGAGTCGTTCCTTGACCACTGTTGTGTCTTGACGTGTATCTCTCTTCTCCTATAGAGAAAAAAAAGAACAACAACGAATGGGTCAGAAACTGAACAAAGGGTTGGAAAAGGAAGGAGTCTCAACAAATGCCTACAATGGAGGAGAGCAGTCGAAGCAGGGGGGAGAAGAGGGCCTTAAGGCACAGTTGGAGCCCAGTGAACAGGGCAGCGGTTGTCGTAGCGCTGGGACTGGGAGCTATGGGATAGCAGAGCAACTGATTGTCAGCAGCAGCCTGGCCACTGAGCAGGGAGACGATGAGCTCACTGCGACCCCTGCCCTGACAAACACCCTCATTAAGGAGCCAATGAGCCCCGCTCTAGGCGAAGAACAGAGCCCTTTGACCATGGGGGGAGGGAATGAGGGAGGGGACAGAGAAGACAGGGCTGTCACACATAATACAGATATGCCAGAATGTATCCTGAGCTCTGAGAGGAGCACACAGTGCTCAGAGCCCAAGAAGAAAGCTGTGGATAGTAAGAAAAGGGTGAATACTGGGACAGGAGCTACAATGGAAGCACAAGTGATGAGTAAATGCCCTGCTGGTGGTGGGCACAGAGACTCAGATACAGAGGATATGACAGATAGGTCTAACACAGAGGACTTGATCTCAGAACCTACCAAGGAGGTCTTTGTACTTCTGGAGAAGGATGAATCGGGGTTATCGTGTGATGTGAGCAGCGCGATCGCTGATAGCAGGGACAACGAGAAGGAAAAGAAACAGCCTTCTGTAAAAATAATAGTGGAGGAGGATACGACTTCTGCCGCTAGTGTGGATAAACCTCAAGACCTTCCAATGTTGCCTACTGACCCACAGAGGAACGTTTATTCTGCTGTGGATGATCTGAGGCTCAGTGAAGACAGACTTCATAGCGGAAAGAAACAGCAGGAATCACAGACAGCCTCATCTTTGGGCACCGAAACAAGCAAAACACAAGTAACATGGGATGAGGATACAAGCAGCACTGTAAACACTTATTGTGTTCTTTCCGGTAAAGGCAGCAGTGGTTGCGAGGCACAAACCTCACGTTCACAAACAGACTGTTCGGAAAGAGCAGATCCACATTTAGCTGAACCGGCGGGCATCGGGTGTCCCCCAAAGAAGGCTGAACGAACTGAAGCCGTCAAAGCTATTTCGGAGAATGAGTCTGGAATTACTGCAGTTTGTGATCTCAAAACGGGCATTCAAGGCAAAGAACCAGACCTCTTGAGTATTGAATCAACTCATGCCAATTCCAAGTCAACTGATATAAATAATACATTCTATGATGATATAGACTGCACTCATAAGGATTTTGTCCTATTGAATATAGAGGAAGAGCTTGATGAGAAAACAGAAGCATTAATTGCGCTTAACACAAAAATGAAGCCGGACAAACGCTGGGAAAAGACAAATCCAGTTAAGAGTGGTTCACAAACTGAGAAAGAGCAGGCCACAGCCCCAGATGAGCATCCACAGGTGAAAGACACACAGAAAAGGGAAGTAAAAAGAGACTGTGTCACAGACAACAGGATTGGGCCATGTGAGTCAAACCAGTGTGAACCTGAACTACACATGTCACCTTCAACAGGTGTCCCAGGAAATACAAAACCACCACATCCTCCTCAGCCCCCACCAAGGCCAAACGCCAAAGGTACAGACAAAAGACAAACAATAAAATCTATTCATTCACAGTTTGATAATGTAGAGAGCAATGATGGAAGTGTCTCCTTACAACAGCAGACTACAACTTATACTGGAAAAGCAAAACCAGTATCCTCTTCCCCTGACACATGCACCTCCATCTCCAACCATCAACATTTAGCTGATGACTCATTAGAACAATGCAATGTGATTCCCTCCCCTCCTCTCTCTGTGCCAAAGCTAGAGGATAGTGATGGGCAGAGACAGGTTGTTCCCATGCAGAGGGAGAGAGAACCTGTCTGTTACACTCATGTCACCACCCCACCACCCATCACTCACCTTCTGCCTGAGAGGGAGATGGCGAGCGCAGTGCCAACACAACATAACAACAGTATGAATTTCACCCAGACAGAGGACAGAACAACAGGTGCCTCTATAGATCCATCTGTTCCAGTAGAGAGGCCTAAGCTGAAGGGGCCTCCTCCACCTGTCCCAAAAAAGCCCCAAAATCCCTTTAAGATTCCAGCTACAAAAACAAGCTCTATGGATGAACAGAAAAGAGGTGATGATTATCATCACAAAGAGGAAAAGAAGAAGAGGAGACAACCACATCAAGTCAGCAAAGGAAATACTTGCGACACAGCTTCTCGGGATATGTGTGTGTTATGGGATGACACAGGTTCTTCTTACACTGTACCATCCAACATGTACACACCAGATCATTTTGATTCATTGGATGATTTTTCACAACAACAAAGGGCACCAACTAGAGAGGAAAAGTATAGAAATATCATAGATTTTGATGCTTGGGCAAGAATGGTGAAACTTGCTGCGGAAGAGGAGAAACCAAAACAACTTGACATGTTGGACGGACGACCTTTTTTGGAAAAGCAGGCTAAACTCAAAGGCCCACCACCTCCTGTACCCAAAAAGCCCCAAAAGCCATTTGTTCCATTAGAAACAGTTCCAATCTCAGAGGACATAGCTTGGCCTTCAGATGACGAGGAGATACGAGAACTAGAACTGTCCTTGTGTGAGAGGATGGAAGATGAAGATGATGACCCTGAACCCCAACCTGACACGGTCAGCACAGATGTCCGTTGGAAGAACCTTGGTGACCACAGAATCCATAGTGGTCTTGGTGAGCCTACCGATCACGAATCTGTGGCTGAGCTTGAAACTGAGACATACAGGCCTGTGGCTGAGCTCATAAAGGAGACCAACCAGATGCACCAGAGAATCAGGCATGCAGACCAGACAGACCCCCTCATGGCCAAGTCCATGATCAGGCATGCAGACCAGACAGAACGCTTCATGGCCAAGTCCATGATCAGGCACGCAGAGCGGACAGAACCTCTCATGGCCAAGTCCATTGACGGGGCTGTGGACCTGGGCCAGAGCCTGAAAGTATCACAGATGCAGAGCCTGAAAGTATCACAGATAAAGAAGGCCTTCGATTTCACTAAGAAGCCTGCTGAAAAACCACCAGAGACAAAGCCTGAACCCAAAAAAGGTAATAAAGTGCTTTGGATCAAATACTCTCTCTGGCTGTCTCTTTATTTATGTCTCCCTCCCTTCTGTTTCTTTCTTTCTTTCTCTCTTTATTTTCTCCCTCCCTTACTTCCTCCCTCCCTCTCTTACTTCCTCCCTCCCTCTATCTGTGTGTGTGTGTGTCTCTTTCTCTCTCTCACACACAAACACACACACAGCCATGTGAGGATCTTGAGTTGTAAAAAGCTATTGCAGTCTGGTTTTGAGCATTGCTTGCAAGTCAGTGAGTCATACTTGTCCTTTGTAACTATGGAGCGTACTGTACGCATGAGAATGTGTTAGTCAGGCCTTTGGGTTCAGTCGTACTGTAGATAGAACAGTCCTGTGTCCCGTGTGGATCAGTTCATAGAGCATGATTGCTTGCAACACTAGGGTTGTGGGTTCGTTTCCCATTTGGGACCAGAATGAAAAAAAGTACACAGAGAGTATGTACTCACTACTGTAAGTCACTCCGTATAAGAGCATCTGCTAAATTACTAAAATGTAAATGTAATAGAGTACCACAGTATGAGTCATAAAACCCATAAAACCTAGAGGTCAAACAGGGAAATGGTTCCAATTGTTTTTCCACCATTCATTTTTCCCATAGGGGATTTTAGAAACACTTAAAATAGGTCTGTGTTTTGTGTAGGCTTACCTTGGTGTGACATCTGATAACTGAGTATTGTTTTTCTTGAAAATAATGGCACATTATTGTACTCTTTTCTCTAGGACAAGATTACTTTTATCAATATATGTATTTACCCCATCCCCCCCCCCCCCCCCCTGTGAACTGTCTTGTGCAAGTTTTAAATTGACACATTACCTGCTGGCAAAGATATCAGCTAGAGGTGACGTGCAGGAGCTTGCAGGGATTTAACGTTTTGCATGATGTCTAGTTTGATGCTAATTAGCATTTTCAAATCTTAAGAGTAAATAGAGACGAATATATTGATAAAAGTCACCTTGTCCGAGAGAGATTTACATGGTTAGCAAAACATCACGCCAGGGTAAGCCTACACGAAACACAGCCCTTATTTTAAGTGTTTCTAAAATCCCCTTTGGGTATTATGACACCTCCCCTGTGGGATTCTATTGAACAAATGTACATTGAACAGGCGCAAACATCTGAGAAATGTGGTAAACTGGGGGGATTTTTATTTATTTTTTATAATGTGGAGCTGCCTGCCTTGCCATTCTCAGAATCACCACTTACAGGCGCACTAAACATTATTATTATAAGCCTACTTATGACAGTGTTGGTGATGCTTTCATAGACTCACTTAATAATTTTCAATGGAGATAATAAAAAAAATAATAAAACGGTATCTTTATCATATAAATAAGACAATTGTTATCCTAAAATTCCTCGTATGTAAGAGGCGGGGATGGAACAGGGCGTTGCTTCCGGTTCATAGAATTACAGTCTGGAGGGAAAGAAGAATACTCGAACGGCTAAACGAGTGTAACAAGGGAAAATCGTAACGGACGAGGGCTAAAATACCATATTCATGTGTTCATATTGATTACCTCGCTTTCACGGAAAATTTCGCATAGATTTAGGAGGTAAGGAAAATAGACCGCTCTGTATTTGCAGTAAACATCTTGCTGCTAGCTAACCAACCCGGCTGTGCACCGTTAATGAATGGTAACAGCCTGAGCCATGGATAAAATATGCACTTTTGTTATAATAGCTCACTGGCGATGTCTATCATGCTCAAAATTCTAGCCGATAGTAGTAAATAGTCAATTCATGAGTGTCTTTATCGATACATTCCTTAGACATCGCTTTAGCAAGTCTTGTTAACCTATCATTTATCCTCCTGGGTGATGATCTGCCTTTGAAAATTATTACTAATGAATTGCACATAGGGAAGTAGCTAGCATTTTTGCTAGCCACACAATGCATGGCCACCTTTAGCGTATGGAATCAAGAGTAGCCTGCCTAGCTATGCTCTATGGTCAAATCTGTTGGTTTATTATTACACTGTACGTCAATTTCTGCTTTGACCAATCACCTGTATCAATCAGAAGCATACAGATTACAGTAACCTACAGGACCCAGTCATCTAGTTAATTCAATAATAGCTAGCTAACGTTACACGTTGCTTAGATCGCTAGCTACATTATCTGGTAGCTGCTGTTAACAACGCGGGTGTATTTAAATACACTAGCGTTGATTTCAATTGTATTGGGTTGCACAAAAACAGTCCGCGTGAAGCCAGAAGTTAAATACAATTCAATTTAAATGTACTGTGCCAGTGGGCAGGAGGCTTGGTCATTATGATGGGGAAATGTGATACAAAATATTTAAAGGAACATATTATTAAACAGACTTTCCAAAGCTGGTCTGTTGTAGACCCACCTCTTCTCCTGATTACCTCATGTCAAAATAAAAGTTCTGCACATGCGCTATAATATGTGGACAAAAAAGGAATAACTTGTTTTGACATGAGGTAAGCAGATAGGAAGTGGGTCTACAAAATACCCACGTTTGGAAAGCCTGTTTAATAATAGGATCCTTTAGATATTTTGTCTCAAATTCCCTGCCCCCCCCCCCCCCCCCCCCCCCCCTCATAATGACCAACCATCCTGCCCAACCCAGTAGGTTGAAATTGAATTTTATTTAACTTCTGGCTTCCCGCACACTAGCGTTGCACAAAAATAGTGCATGTAAATACGGTAGTCTGTGGCAGTCAATTGTGTGTCCAATGATATCCAGTCTAGTAGGTCATACACTGATAATAGATGCCACTGTGGTGTTGTCGCAGTTCAATCTGAGACTAGAGTTATCAGTCTGTCTACTGCACCTCTTTTCTTGCCAGGAAAGAGTAAGCATATGGCCTACCATTGACTGACCACAATTGTCATCATTTTGAACACGAATGCATACATTTTATTACATAATATTGTCATATGGTCTACCTCACAATACCTAGGGCTTACTATAGCAAATGTTTTGCATTGCTCGTATAAATTGATCATGATCAGTTTCTATGGGTTTAGTTGCACTTAGACATTTATCTACATTCTATCAGGGGTGAGAAAATACATGACCCACCTCTGTTTAGCAGCTGAATATATTTGACACTAGAACTGGCTGACAGTTTTACAATATGTCACAGTTAAGTCTGTCAGCCAGTTCCAATAATGGACCATCGTGTTCTGTTTTTCAACCCCTGCATGTCCTTCTCTGGCTGCATGGTGCAGTTGTAGTGATGCAGGCTGTGGTCAAATAGCCACAGTATCATAGGAATGGTTTATGTCCTGTACCCAAGGCTTTGACCCAGGAGGATATTTGATCCAGGGGAGATGGGTCTTGCTGCGGTTCCTGCTCCGAGAGGGATCGATGTGTGACTAGAAGGGTCTTCAGGACAAATGGATGCTTGCCTATGTTTTGGCTAATTTGATTTATATGAAATATATATAAATAAATAGTGTTATTTGCTAGGCAGATGTTTCAGTCACTGGCCCCATTTCTTCAGAAGGATGCAAACCCATGACCTGAGTATACTTTATACGTTGGGAGATGGGCTTGGTTGAGCTCAGTCAGAAGAATGTAACTCCGTAGCTCTAGAGCGAGGACAGCCCAATGATACATGTACCAGCTCCTTAATAAAAACGACTGATTAAACACTTTTATGACTAAAAGACTATCTCTTCCCTCAGCATGTAGTATTCTCTGATTTATCTCTTCACCACAGGGTCAGCTTCTGTGTTATTTTAGACCAGTTCTTTCTGTCTGTACTACCATTCAAAATGAGAGTACGGAGACCCCAACAACAAACTATCAGATTCTACCCAGTGCTTACATCGGGTCAATTGATGGGCTATTCACTACATTCTGGTTATCCTTACAAGATTGCGAGGCCATCAGTGAACATTCTGAATAGATGTTGAAGGTAGCAGCATGTGGGTTAATACTAGTGCTGGGAATTGTCTGGGATCTCACGCTATGATGTGCCGATACGATATGTATTATGATTCTCACAGTTTTATATATGTATTGCAATTTGATGTTCCAAACATATTGCTCACTATATTTCTGCTGCAGAGAGACTAGAGAGAGCATGAGAAAGAGTTTTGATATGTAATTGAAATAAAAGTGCTGAAAACATGTTGCCCCCCACAATCACTAGTTAATAATACTAGTAGAATGACTCTGATGGCGGACATTTGTGCTGTCCTATTCCTTATAATCTCGTCTATTATCACAGTCTGCCATGCGCATGGGCTAAAGGAAGGATAGAACTTCTGCATCCACTTCCTGTTAAGGAAACAACGCTATGTCTGCAGGAAACCATCACTCATCAAAAAACAACATTCCATATGAAGTATGGTGGGAGGATCAACAATTATTCAATCCAAATGCCAACAATAATTCATGTTTTTACATGGGTGGCACACTGGCAAAATGCCTACTGCACACTCCTCAAGAGGATCCACCAGGTCAAAGTTTTATATTTTTCGGTGCTGTATTGTGGCTATGCACTGCTTTCTGTTCGGGGCTATGGGAGACCGATACAAAGAAGCCTTTGATGCTGAACTGTAATTGATTAAGTTCTTCCTGCAGTAGGGTCAGCTCCTCTGATTGGAGCCTGCTCCCTGTGAGGCGTGATGGGAATCTATCATCTGTTTTGTTTGGAAACCAACCAATACGCTAGCTAAATTGAGCTCACTTGTCAAACTTTTTGGCCAGCTTACACCAACATTTAGCCTGCCAAAGTGAACATTTGGGAAATGTGAATAAAGGCTGGCTAAGTAGGCTAATAAGAAAGTTTGTCAAAATAACTATTAGGCTAATGCGGCAGGTAGCCTAGTGGTTAGAGCGTTAGACTAGTAACCGAAAGGTTGTACGATCGAATATCCGAGCTGGTAAAAACCTGTTCTGCCCCTGAACAAGGCAGTTAACCCACTGTTCCTAGGCTGTCATTTGTTCTTAACTGACTTGCCTAGTTAAATAATGGTTAAAAAAATAATAATCCTAGGTTCATAGTTCATACACACAAACTCAGCCAGCACCTTGTTTGATCAGATGCACAGAAAAGTAGACATCTACAACGTCTGCCTCTTCTGACAGCTCTGCCATCGAGCTTGGGACAGCTTAGCTTAGCCCTGGTCTACCATTTGAGGCAGAGATGGGTATGTTATGAGACATTAATTAGTCAATGGCAATGTCCCATTAAGCTTTTAATGTGTTCTGTCTGGAGTGGCTTCACATCAACTGAGCATCAATTTGGGTAGTGAACAATGACCACACCAGTTTGTTTTTAGTATAATGTACACTCATAAGAGGGGGTCTAAAGATACATTTGAAATTTGTAATGAACAAATACATGTGAACTAGTGCTGCTGAAGTGTTTTAAAGTAGCTACTGAGAGGTCTGTCATAAACTGTGTCACTATCTGTTGCCTTTAGTACGCTGTTAACTTTATGCCCTTAGTAACCCTGTTCTAGCATCTGTCTGACATCTCTCCCTGTCTGTCTCTCCTTCTGATGGCAGATATGTTCAGGCGAGTGGTGCGAGCGAGTAAGTTCCGTCATGTCTTTGGCCAGGCGCTGAAGAACGACCAGTGCTATGATGACATCCGCGTCTCCCGGGTCACATGGGACAGCTCCTTCTGTGCCGTCAACCCAAAATTCGTCGCCATCATCATCGAGGCCAGTGGGGGCGGAGCCTTCCTTGTCCTCCCTCTGCTAAAGGTGAGTGTGTCACTATCAGCCAGCCAACTAGGCAGCATCATGGCTTCTTCTGTCTCATCAGGCTTCGAACACTTCTTCTCACTGTTGGCCTAGATCTCAGTATTAGTTACATTCAATCGCTCCATTCTGTTTCGGTGTGATTTGATTATTTGTTATTTCCTACGTTTTTGGTTACTGACAGAGCCTATATGCAATCATGGAAATGAGATAACAAAATTAAATTACTATGCTATTTTACTATGCTGGATATGTATATGTGCCAATCAATTCATTATCTGTTTAGCAGAATGTGAGGGTGCACTTTAGTATCAGTGCAAATGGGCTTGGCCACCTTTTGAAAGACCAACAATTTCAGGACTATAGTGCTGTAACTGAATGGGTTTTAGATAACAACATTTCTAAGTGGTTTAATTTTTGTGACAGAAAAGTGAATATGCCGGGGATTGATCAGGCTGACTAGAGAGCGGGTGTTGTTGGGGTGTATAGGGGAGGTGTGTGAACAGCCTCTCTTTCCTCTATTCAGTACCCAAGAGCTTGCAGCTGTTATCAGCAGGTTTGACCATATATGGTTGTCCAGCCATTTCAGGCTGCACAGGGCTCTACACTGACCTTTGTGCGCCTATTTTGAAAAATGTAGGCGCACGCAAATAAATTTAGGAGCAAAATGAAAAATATTTGAGAGATTAAAGCTAGAATCCTTACTTTTTCTAGGCACGCTCGTGCTCCTAAAATATAAACACAATATGTAAAGTGTTGGTCATGAGCTGAAATAAAATATCCCAGAAATTTTACAAATACACAAAAAGCTTATTTTATCTCAAATTATGTTCACAAAGTTGTTTACATCCCTGTTAGTCAGCATTTCTCCTTTGCCATGATAATCCATATACCTGACAGGTGTGGCATATTAAGAAGCTTGATTGTTACACAGGTGCACCTTGTGCTGGGGGAAATAAAAGGCCACTCTAAAATGTGCAGTTTTGTCACACAATGCCACAGATGTATCCAATTTTGAGGGATCATGCAATTGGCGTGCTCACTGCATTAATGTCCACCAGAGCTGTTGCCAGATAATTTAATGTTAATTTCTCTACAATAAGCCGCCTCCAATGTCGTTTTCGAGAATTTGGTAGTATGTTCAACCGGCCTCACAACCGCAGACTAGAGGTCGACCGATTATGATTTTTCAACGCCAATACCGATTATTGGAGGACAAAAAAAGCCTATACCGATTAATCGGACAATTTTTAAAATGTATTTGTAATAATGACAATTACAACAATACTGAATGAACACTTATTTTAACTTAATATAATACATAAATAAAATCAATTTAGGCTCAAATAAGTAATGAAACATGTTCAATTTGGTTTAAATAATGCAAAAACAAAGTGTTGGGGAAGAAAGTAAAAGTGCAATATGTGCTATGTAAGAAAGCTAACGTTTAAGTTCCTTGCTCAGAACATGAGAACATATGAAAGCAGGTGGTTCCTTTTAACATGAGTCTTCAATATTCCCAGGTAAGAAGTTTTAGGTTGTAGTTATTATAGGACTATTTCTCTCTATACCATTTGTATTTCATATACCTTTGACTATTGGATGTTCTTATAGGTACTTTAGTATTACCAGTGTAACAGTATAGCTTCTGTACCTCTCCTCGCTCCTACCTGGGCTCGAACCAGGAACACAACGACAACAGCCACCCTCGAAGCATGCAGAGCAAGGGGAACAACTACTCCAAGTCTCAAAGCGAGTGACGTTTGAAATGCTATTAGCGCGCACCCCGCTAACTAGCTAGCCATTTCACATCACATCGGTTACACCAGCCTAATCTCGGGAGTTGATAGGCTTGAAGTCATAAACAGCAGAGCTGCTGGCAAAACGCATGAAAGTGCTGTTTGAATGAATGCTTATGAGCCTGCTGGTGTGCCTACCGTTGCTCAGTCAAACTGCTCTATCAAATCATAGACTTAATTATATTAATATGACCATTAATATGGTCGAATCCGGAAACTATCATCTCGAAAACAAGATGTTTATTCTTTCAGTGAAATACGGAACCATTCCATATTTTATCTAACGGGTGGCATCCATCAGTCTAAAAATTCCTGTTACATTGCACAACCTTCAATGTTATGTCATAATTACGTACAATTCTGGCAAATTAGTTCGCAATGAGCCAGGCGGCCCAAACTGTTGCTCATACCCTGATTCTGCGTGCAATGAACGCAAGAGAAGTGACACTTTCACCTGGTTAATATTGCCTGCTAACCTGGATTTCTTTTAGCTAAATATGCAGGTTTAAAAATATATACTTCTGTGTATTGATTTTAAGAAAGGCATTGGTGTTTATGGTTAGGTACACGTTGGAGCAACGACAGTCCTTTTTCGCGAATGCGCACTGCATCAATTATATGCAACGCAGGACACGCTAGATAAACTAGTAATATCATCAACCATGTGTAGTTATAACTAGTGATTATGATTGATTAAGTTTAATGCTAGCTAGCAACTTACCTTTGCTTCTTACTGCATTCGCGTAACAGGCGGGCTCCTCGTGAGGCAGGTGGTTAGAGCGTTGGACTAGTTAACCCTAAGGTTTTTACCCTAAGGTAAAAATCTGTTGTTCTGCCCCTGAACAAGGCAGTTAACCCACCGTTCCTAGGTCGTCATTGAAAATAAAAATGTGTTCTTAACTGACTTGCCTAGTTAAATAAAGATTGAATAGAGGTGTAAAAAATATATATATATATTTAATGGCTAAATCGGCATCCAAAATTACAGATTTATGATTGTTATGAAAACTTGAAATTGGCCCTAATTAATCGGCCATTCCGATTAATCGGTCGACCTCTACCACAGACCACTTGTATATCATTGTGTGGGGGAGCGGTTTATCAATGGCAATTGGATTGTCTCTATGGCAATTTGAATGCACAGAGATACCGCAACGAGATCCTGAGGCTCATGGTCGTGCCATTCATCTGCTGCCATCACCTCATGTCGCAAGGATCTGTACACAATTCCTGGAAGCTGTCAGTTCGTCCATGGCCTGCATACTCACCAGACCTGTCACCCACTAAGCACGTTTGGGATGATCTGGATTGACGTGTACGACAGCGTGTTTCAGTTCCCGCCAATATCCAGCAACTTCACACAGCCGTTGAACAGGAGTGGGACAACATTCTACGGGATTTAACCAACAGCCTGATAAACTCTATATGCGAAGGAGATGTGTCGCACTGCATGAGCCAAATGGTGCTCACATCAGATACTGACTGGTTTTCTGATTCACGCCCCTAAAAAACTTTTTATCTGTTACCAACAGATGCGTGTCTGTATTGCCAGTCATGTGAAATACATAGATTCGGGCCTGATTTAAATAAATTAATTGACAGATTTTCCTGTATATGAACTGTAATTCAGTAAAATGTTTAACATTGTTGCGTATTGTGTTTTAGTTCAGTATATTTTGGTCTTTAGTGCAGGGCCGACAAACACATTTTTTACCTTCTCCCCTCCCTCTTGCCTCCATTTTACAGTAATCAGTTAGTTGTAATTTTGGATAGAGCAGACATTTCCTTATATATTTTGTTAGCTGCATGTGTGACAACTCCCCCGGTTCTAATTATGATATCATTTACAAAGATTATATATTTTTCCAAAGATAATGTTTTTTTTTTAATCAATTAGTGTATTTGTTTTGTCTTTTCTGGTGGATTAAACTGCAGTTTGTATTAAAAGTAGACCTATTTTGGAGATTATTTCGTTTTGAAAGAAGTAAGAGGTTGTAATCTGAATAAATGGGAAAAGGCCCTTTTTGATCATAGGATGAGACATTTTTACTAATCTGCAGGAGAACCAGTTCGGATTTAAGTATAACTTTTGTATGACTGAAGCCTTTAATGAGAGGTTCAATGCTTTAATATTTAATAATTTTAGCCCTCCGAATTCATAGTCATTTATAAATTAATGGTCTTTTTTTAGGAATGTTAACCTGCAGAGTTTGTAAATAACCATGTACAAAACATTAGGAACTCTCGCTCTTTACATGACATAGTCCGACTAGGTGAATCCAGGTGACAGCTATGATCCCTTATTGATGTCACTTGTTAAATCCACTTCAGTCAGTGTAGATGAAGGGGAGGAGACAGGTTAAAGAAGGATCTCTAAGCCTTGAGACAATTGAGACATGGATTGTGTATGTATGCCATTCAGAGTGTGAATGGGCAAGACAAAAGATTTAAGTGCCTTTTTGAACGGGTTATGGTGGTAGGTGCCATGCAGGTGCACCGGTTTGTGTCAAGAACTGCAAAGCTGCTGGATTTTTCATGCTAAACAGTTTGATTTCTGTATCAATGGTCCACCACCCAAAGGACACCCAGCCAGCTTGGCACAACTGTGGGAAGCATTGGAGTCAACATGGGCCAGCATCCCTGTGGAATGCGTTCGATACCTTGTAGAGTCCATGCCCTGACGAATTGAGGCTGTTTTGTACTCGATATTAGAAAGGTGTTCCTAATGTTTTGTACGCTCAATGTATAGTCCTGCCTTGGGTTTTTGATGATCGTAAAGAATATGAATGAATGGTACTGGAAGAAAGTAATAGTTAAGAAATGCCAGGCATGTACATGAACAACAAATGATCTACAGTGCCTTGGAAAGTATTAATACTCCGTGACTTTTCCCACATTTTTGATACGTTACAGCCTTATTATAAAATGGATTAAAGACATTTAAAAATGCTCAGCGATCTGCACACAATACCCCAAATTGACAAAGAAAACTTTTTTTTTTTTTTTTTGCAAAAAAAAATATACAAATGCCTTATTTACATAAGTATTCAGACCCTTTGCTATGAGACTCGAAATTGAGCTCGGGTGCATCCTGTTTCCATTGATCATCATTTATGGTTCTACAACTTGATTGAAGTCCACTTGTGGTAAATTCAATTGATTGGACATGAGGTTGAAGAAATTGTCCGTAGAGCTCTGAGACAGGGTGGTGTCGAGGCACAGATCTGGGTAAATGTCTGCAGCATTGAAGGTCACTAAGAACAGTGACCTCCATCATTCTTAAATGGAAGAAGTTTGGAACCACCAAGACTCTTCCTAGAGCAGGCCGCCCAGCCAAACTGAGCAATCAGGGAGAAGGACCTTGGTCAGGGAGGTGACCAAGAACCTGATGGTCACTCTGACAGAGCTCTAGAGTTCCTCTGTGGAGATGGGAGAAACTTCCAGAAGGACAACAATCTCTGCAGGACTCCACCAATCAGGCCTTTATGGTAGAGTGGCCAGACGGAAGCCACTCCTCAGTAAAAGGCACATGACAGCCCACTTGGAGTTTGCCAAAAAGCACCTACAAACCATGGCCTGCTCAGACCATGAAAAACAAGATTCTCTGGTCTGATGAAACCAAGATTGAACTCTTTGGCATGAATGCCAAACGTCAGGTCTAGAGGATGCTTTAGTCCAGGTCTGGGAGGAGATCCCTCAGGAGACCATCCGCCACCTCATCAGGAGCATGCCCAGGCGTTGTAGGGAGGTCATACAGGCACGTGGAGGCCACACACACTACTGAGCCTCATTTTGACTTGTTTTAAGGACATGACATCAAAGTTGGATCAGCCTGTAGTGTGGTTTTCCACTTTAATTTTGTGTGACTCCAAATCCAGACCTCCATGGGTTGATAAATTTGGTTTCCATTGATCATTTTTGTGTGATTTTGTTGTCAGCACATTCAACTATGTAAAGAGAAAAATATTTAATTAGAATATTTCATTCATTCATATCTAGGATGTGTTATTTTAGTGTTCCCTTTATTTTTTTGAGCAGTGTATTTCAAATATGTTTTTAATATTTTTAATCTCAATTTCCATCTATGGACTGAACATCAAATCAAATCAAATTTTATTTGTCACATACACATGGTTAGCAGATGTTAATGCGAGTGTAGCGAAATGCTTGTGCTTCTAGTTCCGACATACACTCCTGCAACCCGCCTCACCCAATGTGTTATGGATCTGCTATTTTTTATACTTTAGAAACGGAACCCCCTTCAGAAGCATGCCAGCCAACTAGCTACTCACTAGAAGTCAGTTAGCCACTGCTAGCGGTAATCACCGTTAACTCTGACATCTGCCAGCCTCAGCCTGGTCAAATTCCTGCCAGTCTGCACAGCACGATATCAACCCAGAGCATATCGGACTGCTTTTCTCTACCGCATCTCCAGATTCCTACCGCAAGCTTTGAACCTTTACTCCGGATAATCGCAGCTAGCTAGCTGCTATCCGAGTGGCTACTCCTGGCTAATGTCTCTGTCCTGAAGCAAGCACCAGTTAGCCTGGATCTAGGCCCAGCTCCCGGCTAGCCGAAGAGATCCATCAGACTTCAATGCCTCTTTTGCCAATTGGCCTGGCCTGGACCCTTTGCTGCCGACATGGAGCCCAGCCGATCCATCACGACTGGTCTGCCGACATCACCGTCCGGGGGGTTTCAGCAGGCTCTCCCATTGCGACGTCCTCCTGAGGCCCATCTGCTAGCCCCGGCCTGCTAGCTGTCTGTATCGCCGTGCCTCCAGCTCACCTAGCTACTCACTGGACCCTATGATCACTCGGCTACACATGCCTCTCCCTAATGTAAATATGCCTTGTCTATTGCTGTTTTGGTTAGTGATTTTTGTCTTATTTCACTGTAGAGCCTCCAGCCCTGCTCAACATGCCCTTTTGTTCACCCCCCCACACACACACATGCGGTGACTGCACCTGTCTTAAATGGTGCCTCTAGAGACAAAACCTCTCTGGTTTTTGGTTTCATACATGTTAACATTAGAAACCGCCTCCCTAAGTTTGTTTTATCCACTGCTGTAGCATGCTCCACCAACCCGGATGTCCTAGCCATGTCTGAATCCTGGCTTAGGAAGGCCACCAAAAATCCTGACATTTCCCTAAATATAACATTTTCCGACAAGATAGAACTGCCAAAGGGGGCGGAGTTGCAATCTACTGCAAGTATTTAGTCAGCCACCAATTGTGCAAGTTCTCCCACTTAAAAAGATGAGAGAGGCCAGCTTTTATTTTTTTCATCATATTCCCAGTGGGTCAGAAGTTTACATACACTCAATTAGTATTTGGTAGCATTGCCTTAAACAATTTAAACTTTGGTCAAACATTTCAGGTAGCCTTCCACAAGCTTCCAAAAATAAGTTAGGTGAATTTTGGTCCATTCCTCCTGACAGAGCTGGTGTAACTGAGTCAGGTTTGTAGGCCACGTTTTTTCAGTTCTGCCCACAAATTTTCAATGGGACTGAGGTCAGTGCTTTGTGATGGCCACTCTAATACCTTCACTTTGTTGTCCTTAAGCCATTTTGCCACAACTTTGGAAGTATGCTTGGGGTCATTGTCTATTTGGAAGACCCATTTGCAACCAAGCTTTAACTTCCTGACTGATGTCTTGACATGTTGCTTCAATATATCCACATAATTTTCCTACCTCATGATGCCATCTATTTTGTGAAGTGCACCAATCCCTCCTGCAGCAAAACACCTCCACAACATGATGCTGCCACCCTTGTGCTTCACGGTTGGGATGGTGTTCTTCGGCTTTCCTCCAAACATAATGATGGTCATTATGGCCAAGCAGTTCTATTTTTGTTTCATCAGACCAGAGGACATTTCTCCAAAAAGTATGATCTTTGTCCCCATGTGCAGTTGCATACTGTAGTCTGTCTTTTTTATGACGGTTTTGGAGCAGTGTCTTCTTCCTTGCTGAGCAGCCTTTCAGGTTATGTCGATATAGGACTTGTTTTACTGTGAATATAGATACTTTTGTGCCTGTTTCCTCCAGCATCTTCACAACGTCCTTTGCTGTTGTTCTGGGATTGATTTGCACTTTTTGCACCAAAGTACGTTCATCTCTAGGAGCGGTATGACGGCTGTGTGGTCCCATGGTGTTTATACTTCCATACTATTGATTGTACAGACGAACGTGGTACCTTCAAGCGTTTTGGAAGTTGCTCCCAAGGATGAACCAGACTTGTGGAGGTCTACAATTTTCTTTTGATTTTCCCATGATGTCAAACAAAGAGGCACTGAGTTTGAAGGTAGGCCTTGAAATACATCCACAGGTACACCTCCAATATACTCAAATGATGTTATTTAGCCTATCAAAATTTAAATTCCTCAAACATACATGTATCTTATACCGTTTTAATGATAATCTTGTTGTTAATCCCACCAGTGTCCGATTTCAAATAGGCGTTTACAGCGAAAGCACCACAAATGATTATGTTAGGTCACCACCAACTCACAGAATAATTCAGCCATTTTTCCAGCCAAAGAGAGGAGTCACAAAAAGCACAAATAGAGATCAAATGAATCGCTAACCTTTGATCTTCATCAGATGACACTCATAGGACTTCATGTTACACAATACATGTATGTTTTGTTGGATAAAGTTCATATTTATATAAAAAAATCTCAATATACATTGGCGCGTTACGTTCACTAGTTCCAAAAACATCCGGTGATATTGCAGAGAGCCACATCATTTTACAGAAATACTCATTATAAATGTTGATAAATACAATTGTTAGACATGAAAATATAGATATACCTCTCCTTAATGCAACTGCTGTGTCAGATTTCAAAAAAACTTTACGGAAAAGCAAACCATGAAATAATCTAAGATCAGAAAATAAATACAATTATCAACAGAAATCACATTATAAATATTCCCCTACCTTTAACGATCTTCATCAGAATGCACTCCCAGGAATCCTAGTTCCACAATAAATGCTTGATTTGTTCGATAATGTCCATTATTTATGTCCAAGTAGCTACTTTTGTTAGCGTGTTTAGTATACAAATCCAAACGCTTGTGCAGGTCCATCCAAACGTCGGACAAAAACTTGTCAAACTAAGTATAGAATCAATCTTTAGGATGTTATCATAAATCTTCAATAAAGTTCCAACCGGAGGATTCCTATGTCTGTAGAGAAGCCATGGAACTCAGGTCGCTATCATGTGAAATGCGCATGACCAGGACCTGGCTCTCTGCCAGACCACTGACTCAAACTGCTCCCATCCGGCTCCACCACACAGTAGAAGCCTCATTCAAGTTTCTAAAGACAGTTGACATCTAGTGGAAGCCTTAGGAAGTGCAACTTTATCCATATCCCACTGTGCATTCAATAGGGGCTGGGTTGAAAATCGACCAACCTCAGATTTCCACTTCCTGTTTGGATTTCTTCTCAGGTTTTTGCCAGCCATATGAGTTCTGTTATACTCACAGACATCATTCAAACCGTTTTAGAAACTCCAGAGTGTTTTCTATCCAATACTATTAATAATATGCATATATTAGCAACTGGGACTGAGGAGCAGGCCATTGACTCTGGGCACCTTTCATCCAAGCTACTCAGTACTGCCCCTGCAGCCATTAGAAGTTTAAACAATTGTTGGAAAAATTACTTGTATCATGCACAATGTAGATGTCCTAACCGACTTGCCAAAACTATAGTTTGTTAACAAGGAATTTGTGGAGTGGTTGAAAAACAAGTTTTAATGACTCCAACCTAAGTGTATGTAAACTTCCGACTTCAAATGTATATAGATGCCTTTTAACCTAATGTTGTATTTTTATTCCTTCACAAGCCAACCCTTGGTCTTTGCCAGTAGGACTAGGGGGCTCACAGTTCATCGTTTCTCCCGTCTTTGTTACGGATCTCCAACAGTCATACTGAATGTCCTCTTTCTCTCTCCAGACTGGTCGCATAGACAAGGCCTACCCAACAGTATGTGGTCATACGGGTCCTGTCCTGGACATCGACTGGTGCCCTCACAATGACCATGTCATCGCCAGCGGCTCAGAGGACTGCACAGTCATGGTACATACAGACAGTTTTCCCTGCTTACATCTTTAAAATGGTGACCCTATGTTCAAGATGCTGTCTAGGCCCAGGTATGAAAACCTACCTACTACACATGTTCGGACTCTGTGGATGCACCTTATGTAAAAAAGGAAAGCTCTTTATCCCTATAGATTTTTTTTTCCAGTGAACTCTGACATCTCTTAAGAAGACTATGATCAATAGCCCTGTCTGGGTCTGTCAGTGTGCTGCACATGCTAGTGCTGCAACCTTAGCCTCCCTGGTGTGCTCTGTACACAAAGCATGTGTCATAGCGTTATCGGATCCACAGCCATAAGTGGATGGTGGGGCAGTGAGGTCATCCTATCAGAATGTCTTGTGTCCTTATTTGGTCTTAGACAAATAAATAATGTCTGCAGCAAGAGACGGACAAGTCCACAGAAGGGTCCATACAATATTTTATCTAAATGTATTTTATATGATAGACCTTAAAGATGGAATACAAAAACATGTTAGTAAGGCCTGCTCTCTGAAACGTATGTTATGCAGGTGAAACATGAAATGTTATGCAGACCTTATTCCTTTCCCATCCTTGTTTCTGCCCCATCAGCTCTCTGCTGCCATCCTGAGACTAAACACTGTTAGTACATCCTGCTAACATTAGACAAGCACATCCATAGTATACTGACACCTAGCTAAGGCTGATTGTCTCAAGGGGTTGAGGAGAATTGAACTCTATTTGTTCATGTCCGTAGTTATAAATGAGAAAATGGATATAAATAAGTAGAAGGCAATGGCATCATGACTAACTTCATCTCTCGCTGTCTCCAGGTGTGGCAGATCCCAGAGAATGGGCTGGTCACCCCGCTGGCTGAGCCTGTGGTGGTGTTGGAGGGGCACTCGAAGAGGGTGGGCATCGTCACTTGGCACCCCACGGCCCGGAACGTCCTCATGAGTGCAGGTAGATACAGGTTTAATACCCTGCTCTCACACGAGTATAGTGTCTGCAGGAGTATGGCACTTTCAGCGGGGAGTTAATTTGTCACAACAGCTCTCAGAATACACAGCATTTTATATATTTTCCACTCTACTGTGGGACTGTACTCTGCTACGAGGCAGTGGCATGTGGATTTCAACTAGTTTATTTGTGTCTGTCCCACCAGGCTGTGACAACCTGATCATCATCTGGAACGTGGGGACGGGCGAGGCCATGATCCAGCTGGAGGACATGCACCCTGACGTCATCTTCAGCGCCTGCTGGAGCCGCAATGGAGCCCTCATCTGCACCGCCTGCAAGGACAAGAATATCCGTGTCATTGACCCCCGCAAGGAGAAGATCGTGGCTGTGAGTGGGCTGGGGACTCTAGGGGAGATACAGTGCCTTGTGAAAGTATTCACCCCCCTTGACGTTTTTCCTATTTCGTTGCATTACAACCTGTAATTTAAATTGATTTTTATTTGGATTTCATGCAATGGACATACACAAATTAGTCCAAATTGGTGAGGTGGAGAAGAAACGGAAAAGTGGTGAGTGCATAAGTATTCACCCACTTTGCTATGAAGCCTCTAAATAAGATCTGGTGCAACCAATGACCTTCAGAAGTCACATAATTAGTTGAATAAAGTTCATCTGTGTGCAATCTAAGTGTCACATGATCTGTCACTTGATCTCAGTATATATACACCTGTTCTGAAGGGCCCCAGAGTCTGCAACAATACTAAGCAAGGGGCACCACCAAGCATGTGGCACTGTGAAGACCAAGGAGCTCTCCAAACAGGTCAGGGACAAAGTTGTGGAGAACTACAGGTCAGGGTTGGGTTATAAAAAAATATCAGAAACTTTGAACATCCAACGGAGCACCATTATATCCATTATTAAAAAAATGAAAGAATATGGCACCACAACAAACCTGCCAAGAGAGGGCTGCCCACCAAAACTCACAGACCAGGCAAGGAAGGCATTGATCAGAGAGGCAACAAAGAGACCAAAGATAACCCTGAAGGAGCTGCAAAGCTCTGCAGCGGAGATTGGAGTATCTGTCCATAGGACTACTTTAAGCCATACACTCCATAGAGCTGGGCTTTATGGAAGAGTGGCCAAAAAAGCCATTGCTTAAAGAATAAAACAAGCAAACACATTTGGTGTTCGCCAAAAGGAATGTGGGAGACTCCCCAAACATATGGAAGGAGGTACTCTGGTCAGATGAGACTAAAATTGAGCTTTTTGGCCATCAAGGAAAACGCTTTGTCTGGTACAAACCCAACACCTCTTATCACCCCGAGAACATCTCCACAGTAAAGCATGGTGGTGGCAGCATCATGCTGTGGGGATGTTTTTCATCAGCAGGGACTGGGAAATTGGTCAGAATTGAAGGAATAATGGGTAGCGCTAAATGCAGGGACATTCTTGAGGGAAACATGTTTTTCTCTCAGACATTTGAGAGTGGGGCGGAGGTTCACCTTCCAGCAGGACAATGACCCTAAGCATACTGCTAAAACAACACTTGAGTGGTTTAAGGGGAAACATTTAAATGTCTTGGAATGGCCTAGTCAAAGCCCAGGCCTCAATCCAATTGAGAAACTGTGGAATGACTTAAAGATTGCTGTACACCAGCGTAACCCATCCAACTTGAAGGAGCTGGAGCAGTTTTACCTTGAAGAATGGGCAAAAATCACAGTGGCTAGATGTGCCAAGCTTAGAGACACACCCCAAGAAACTTGCAGCTGTAATTGCTGCAAAGTGTGGTTTTACAAAGTATTGACCGTTTTCTTTTTTTTCCCATTTCTTGTCTCTTTCACAATAAAATATAGTTTGCCTCTTCAAAGTGGAAGGCATATTGTGTAAATCAAATGATACAAACCCCCCAAAAAATCTATTTTAATTCCAGGTTGTAAGGCAACAAAATAGGAAAAATGCTAAGGGGGGTGAATACACTGTATTTTGGCTTGATAATCACTCTTGTAGCACTGTCTCTCACATAAACACACACACGCACACGTCATTGGTGCTGAAACATGCGATCCTCTGTGATAGACGTGTTGTGTTTCAGGAGAAGGACAAGGCCCACGATGGAGCACGGCCCATGAGAGCCATCTTCCTAGCCGACGGAAACATCTTCACCACCGGCTTCAGCCGCATGAGCGAGCGGCAGCTAGCCCTCTGGAACCCCGTATGTCACCTCCCATCCAGACCCACACGGACACACACACATGGAAATCTGCCGATGTGCCCATGCGCAAGGCACTTAACCCTAATTGCTCCAGGGTCGCCGTTAAAAGTGGCAGACCCTGGCTGGAACCCCACTCTCCGAGGGTGTCTCAGGGAGAGTTGGTATATGCAAAAATACACATTCTCAATTCACACGTGTAAAATAGGACAAATATAAGCACCCACCAAATTATTATTTGGTATACACATACAGACAGACATTCATGCACTCATAGATGCACAAATCCTTATCTAAATCAAATCAAAGTTTTTGTCACGTGTGCCGAATGCAACAGGTGCATGAATGAATGCAACCTTACAGTGAAATGCTTACAGGCTCTAACCAATACTGCAAGAAAGGTGTTACGTGAACAATAGGTAAGTAAAGAAATCAAACAACAGTATAAAGACAGGCTATATACAGTAGCGAGGCTATAAAAGTAGCGAGGCTACATACAGACACCGGTTAGTCAGGCTGATTGAGGTAGTATGTACATGTAGATATGGTTAAAGTGACTATGCATATATGATGAACAGAGAGTAGCTGTAGCGTAAAAGAGGGGTTGGCGATTGGTGGGACACAATGCAGATGGCCCGGTTAGCCAATGTGCGGGAGCACTGTTTGGTCGGCCCAATTGAGGTAGTATGTACATGAATGTATAGTTAAAGTAACCACATGAAATGTATGTTTTGTGTTGACAGAAAAGCATGGAGGAGCCAATATCAGTCCACGAGCTGGACACCAGTAATGGAGTGTTGCTGCCCTTCTATGATGCAGACACCAATATAGTGTACCTGTGTGGGAAGGTGAGGATGATATACTTGTTAGAGATGTTGTCTCCCATCTGAATAGAGGATTAGTGTGACTTCGGTCTTTCTGGGAGGATTTCACAGGTTTTAACAGTAACCTCTCCTATGTTCAGGGTGACAGTAGCATCCGGTACTTTGAGATAACAGACGAGGCTCCATTCGTGCACTACCTCAACACCTTCTCCAGCAAGGAGCCCCAGCGAGGTATGGGCTACATGCCCAAACGAGGACTGGACGTCAACAAGTGCGAGATTGCCAGGTAACAACCATGCACTCAGTGATGGCTTTGAGACCTTCTCCTTTTGTCCATTAGAGGGAGGACATGTTGCAGTATTTGAGAGAACAGTCCTAATGCCTTTGATTCTGTGGCTGTACATCCTCATCATGTTTTGTCTATTTTACTTGCAGGTTTTATAAACTACATGAGAGAAAATGTGAGCCAATCATTATGACAGTCCCCCGAAAGGTTTGTGTCTTTCTTTTACTCTTTGAATATTTTTTTTTACATTTAAGACGTTGATGCTGTAGAAAAGAGTGCAATTGTTGTTCAAATCGGGCAAATCAGGCAATATTAAGAATAGAGCCACTGACTAGAGTACAGTCCTAACTGATACCATTGTCTTTCCTTCTCTCCGTCCCACACATTCAGTCGGACCTGTTCCAGGATGACCTGTACCCGGACACAGCAGGACCAGATTGTGCCATCGAGGCGGAGGACTGGTTTGATGGGAAGAACGGCGAGCCCATCCTGATCTCCCTGAAAAACGGCTATGTCCCCGGCAAGAACCGCGACCTCAAGGTGGTCAAGAAGTCTAATGTCTTGGAGGGCAAGCCAGCCAAGAAAGCAGCAAACACCTCGCCTGCCGAGAGCAAGGCCTCTCCACATCCATCTATAGTGAGTAGGACTGAACACTTTCAGTAACAACTGTCAAGCTATATTAAGACAATATAGTGAATAAACCGGTACTTTTAACACAGGCAATAGACAAGATGTGTTAAGATAAACTAAGAAAATCAGCTGCAGTAACACAGTGAATAGATTTGATTCTCAACAATTGATATCAGAACAGTACTGGAACATTTTCTGTTAAGTCATTTTAGCTACCAAATGGTTTGTGAAACAATATATCTTGTCATTATTTAACTGGTTGTCCTTTCTATGCTTTATTGCAGCAAAATGAAGGGAAACTGGAGGAGCTACTGCGAGAGGTCAAGTCGCTCAGGGACCTCGTCACCCTACAGGACCGTCGAATTGCCAAACTGGAGGACCAGATGTCCAAGGTCGCCATCTAAGACTCAGCCCCCGCTCAGGACCATTCATTGATTGGGAGATAATCGAGTGAACAGGGCCAGTCACTGCCAAAATTTGAGAATTCGGCTTCATCATTCCGCTTGGAATCTTCCCAGCGACGATCCCAAGCACACATTCCAAGATGAACTTTGTTTTTTATCATGTCTACCCCTCACACTTACCTCTAAAATACTTAGAGAAACAGCTGTTGCAGTTCATAGTCCACCTTTTTACTGGGGATGAAACGCATTTAAATAACTGCCATTTTTTGGTTGATTGAAAAGTCTTACCATTTTGTTATTGTTTTAAATTGTGGTCAAGAACATTCTGATGGGAAGTTTGTACTTACTGCAATACTCTCAACAATCGTATGTAGCCACCAGTATTGCCATATTCCCTTGATTTTTGTGCTGCCAAAAAAATGTTTGTGTGGGTGTGGGTTTTCATTTATTTTGTCTTTTCTCCTGTTTTGCATTCCAGTTACAGACTATAGGGTAATAGAATGATTTAGGCAAAGAGAAGAATTATCTTTGAACCAACTATAGCTGTTACAGTGTTGCAATAGAAAGAGAAAGATATCAGATTTTTTCCGCCACGCCAGCTGCTCGTATTAAGCATCAGGTCACTGAATGTGAAGGAAGTCTGACGATATTGTT
The DNA here is from genome assembly GCF_045791955.1 of Oncorhynchus clarkii lewisi. Lineage (NCBI taxonomy): Eukaryota > Metazoa > Chordata > Actinopteri > Salmoniformes > Salmonidae > Oncorhynchus > Oncorhynchus clarkii. Next base: position 22,837,698 of record NC_092158.1, read on the forward strand.
AGTTCTTCTGGGTGTAGATTTTAACTGTGGGGGTGTCGGCAGGCAATGGCGTGAACTGCAGCTCTCGCTGGCATAAATGTAGTGGTGCCTCTGTCACGCTGTGGAGGGTATTGGGGCTCATTCTGAGGTCACCCACTTCGGTGCATATTGTGGCATTGGAAAGGGACCTCTCTCAGCATTTCTTTCACTCAACCATCTAGTTCATGTAGTAAGGTGCATGCAATAAAGATTTTACACATGGAAATGTCTTCTCCACAATAAATCCCTTATTCTTTGTTTGCGCTAACCTCTCTTTCTACCTTTTTCACCTCTGTCTGTCTTGCTGGCTTGAATTAAATGATTCACACACTGAAACCGGCAGAGCAATGCACAGTCTGATAGACAGATCTCAAGTGGGATTTTAGAAACCGTTATGTGAATATACAGTATAACATTATCTTTTGATAATACCACATAATCTGAAATTATCATAAATGACAACCAGGACAATTCAAGATCCAATAATTAGTCTTAAGTACAATAATGAAAGATCCTTTGTCCCATCATCAGAGCGCCAGTGGCACAGTCTAGAGAGGAAAAAAAAAATTAAACCATGGAGTAGGGGTTTTCATTGCTTTGGCGGGCCCATAAAAGTCATTTTCTGCTCCTGGCTTCCTGTTGGGGGTTGTTCTCATCACACAGCATGGAGGGAAGGGGGGTCAGAGGGGCTGTGTCTGGCATCCAGACACACCGGCAACCAGTGGGCGGATGAGGGGATGAACGTGGACTATGGGGATTTTGTAGATTAGATGGAGTTATATGAAAGGCTAGAAGTGGAGGGATAACAGTTCAAGGAAGATTAAGTGAATTTGGTGGGAACTTGCTTTTTTGGGGATATGTTACCTACTGATACAGCATTTACATGAGTTAATGGATAAGGATTACTGAAAAGCTTACCAGCACACATTTTACTCCTGTATTTCCTCTCTCTTGACCACCCACCTCCTAAAATCATTTGCTGGGAAAACAGCCCGTTTGAAGGTCACTGTGGGATAAACGTCCTCTTTTGTAGCTGTGTTTGTGTGGCTACTCAACTTTGTTGTGTGTTAAAATTCTGGTGTATCAAATTCCCATGCTGTCTCTGCAAAATAACATTTTGAACAGTTTAGGTTCTGTGGGGGAAATATAATTTGTTGTTTTTAATGGATCAAATGTCATGTTTATCAGTCTGACAATTTAGTGAATATAGTGCTCAAACTCCATGCAGACAAGAATATTTTGCTTCACCTGTCATGCATTGTGTGATGAAGTAAGCCTATACCAAGAAAACTATTTCAGCCTGCAACTAAACTAGTGGTTGTGATTAATCCATTATCCCTGAGACAACTACCTCTGTGAAGGGGGTTAGAGAGACTCCAGAGCAACATCCGTTCACAAATTACTCACAAGACGAGAACAGGAAGTGGTGGTTTCAATGGAGACAGGTTTCAATACTTGCTGCCACATTTCCACAGGAGGTCTGTAGTTTACACTGCACAGCAATGATGCTGGTTACAGGAGGTCTGTAGTTTACACTGCACAGCAATGAGCCTGGTTAGAGGAGGTCTGTAGTTTGCACTGCACAGCAATGAGCCTGGTTAGAGGAGGTCTGTAGTTTGCACTGCACAGCAATGATGCTGGTTACAGGAGGTCTGTAGTTTACACTGCACAGCAATGATGCTGGTTACAGGAGGTCTGTCGTTTACACTGCACAGCAATGAGCCTGGTTAGAGGAGGTCTGTAGTTTGCACTGCACAGCAATGAGCCTGGTTAGAGGAGGTCTGTAGTTTGCACTGCACAGCAATGATGCTGGTTACAGGAGGTCTGTAGTTTGCACTGCACAGCAATGATGCTGGTTACAGGAGGTCTGTAGTTTGCACTGCACAGCAATGACCCTGGTTAGAAGAGGTCTGTAGTTTCCACTGCACAGCAATGATGCTGGATACAGGGGTCTGTAGTTTACAGTGTAACTCTCCCAAGCACCACACGTTCTTCCTTATTAGACTCCAGACATCTAGCGTCTACCACAGAGGGAAATATCTGAGACACACCCATTCCACTTAACCACCTCAGACACTTCTGTTGAGAGAAACTTTGATATTTCCAAAGTATGATATGGACTGTAATTGGGTGGATTTTGGGATGTAATTAATGATCTACTTTTGTGTGGATAAATGTCTGCTGAATGTAGTTCTCTGAGTTTCACGTTCTTAGAGCACAAACAACATTTCATCTTGATGTTCTGGTGCCATTTTGGAAATTTGATGTATTGATTGGGGACTTTTTTCTGGAGGAATGTAACAGGGTTTCAGGGTGATTTGTGATGTTTTACTTGTGCTTCCCATGTCTGTATTTTTGTATTTTAATCTGTATATGTTTGGGTATAATGTGTATATTTACGTTGTATATACAGGGCACATTTGTAAAAGAGACCTAGGTCTCAATACGTTTTCCCTTAAAATAAAAAATAAAAATGAATTAATACAAATAAATTGAATCAGATTATCCCCTGAACCACTTCAAATCAGGGAAAGGTAACAAACCTCTGGGCTTGTCAGTTTCACACTTGAGTCAGTGCGAAAAATGTAACTTCTGCAGAACAGTGCGCATTTCCTGTTTCTTCATATCAGGTAGAGAGCTCTGTTGTGCCTCTACCATCAGCTCGTCAAGGCATGCCAGCATGTGCTTAACTCCAGCATCACCAATTTGAGCCTCTTATCCTTCCACGACTTCTACTACACTTCCCCATCAGTGAGGTAAGACTTAAGAATTACTGACAGTAAGTGCCTGGGACAATAGAGATGTTTTGAATACTGGATGTTGAGTGTAAAATCTGCCTTTTTCATTGGTTCCAGAGTTTGAAGATTTTTGCTTTTCTTGAGGTGCCTCCGATTTGTTTTATTCTTTAAATTATTTTTTGTATTTTATTGATGCTACCAGAATTGTTTGTAAATAATAATACATACTTTAAGTCTCATTATAAAGCCTATGATACCTTTGAGTTCCTGTTTCATCCGTTGCGTGGGTGTGGTGCTAGTTATGAGTAACATACTGTTTCACCATGACATGTTGACGATGTCACCACCCACAGTGGCATGTCGCTTTGTCACAAACAACAGTTTCCTTAGGCCAGTTAGAACATCCATTAGTTGCATTCCACGTCAGCATTGATAGTCTGCTTCCTGACGCCCCTGCCATATCGCAACAGATCTTCAGATATAATTTGATATCCAATAGCATACTACATACAAGCAGTAATGTGTGTACTGATTTCTCATTTCAGAGTTGGCACCATGATGTCATGGTATAACAAGGTGTATCCTGTTCTGTTATGGAGCCTGTTTCTGTTGTATTCTGAGGGATCTCAGAACTTCACACTCACAGAAGACAGAGGCAGTAATATGAGCATCAATACAGCAGCAACACAAAAGAGCAGTTCATCTATGGTGGAAACCCATACGGTGATGTACAACAGCAGTACCCGTGAGGTAAGCGGTGCCATTACTGTGGGTGTTAACGCCTCAGAGGCAACCATGATGACCAGCTTGGGTCCAACCCTTTCTCCCTTAGCAATGATAACTTCATCAGGTACAACCCCATCTCCCCTCACCACCAACCAACCCACCAGCCAGACGTCCTCTTCCCATGGGCCATCTAGCACATCTGACCTCTTGTCCACCACCACTCCCAGCTCTACCATCTGGTCCTCCATCACAGAACTTAACACCACATCTGAGGTGTCCTCCACCACTGGGCCCTCCTCCATCTCTGGACCTTTCTCCACCAATGTCTCAGCCTCCACCCCAGGGCCTAGCTCTACCATTGTCTCATCCTCCACCCCAGGGCCTAGCTCTACCATTGTCTCATCCTCCACCCCAGGACCTAGCTCTACCATTGTCTCATCCTCCACCCCAGGGCCTAGCTCTACCATTGTCTCATCCTCCACCCCAGGGCCTAGCTCTACCATTGTCTCATCCTCCACCCCAGGGCCTAGCTCTACCATTGTCTCATCCTCCACCCCAGGGCCTAGCTCTACCATTGTCTCATCCTCCACCCCAGGGCCTAGCTCTACCAATTTCTCATCCTCCACCAATGAGACTTTCTTAACCACTTTTCCACCCATCTCAACCTCTGACAATTCTACCAACTCCTCTTCTGGGGTCCTGATTCCCAAGATAATAACAGAGAAGGTCCCCATCTTGATCACCAAGACAACGACCACCATGACAACGTTACCTTCTAAAAAAGATCCATCAGGGGGAGGGGGTCTGCCCTGCTCTCCTACCCGACGGGATGGTCTGGTGAGCCAGTGTCTGATTGCCATTGCCTCCCTGGCTGCAGTGGCCACCTTCTTCATGGTCAGCTGCATCATCCTCTGCACCAAGTACTCCTCCAGGAAGCATCGCTACAGAGTGGGCACAAACAATCGGGGCACTGAGATGGTGTGTATCTCTGCCCTGCTCCACGATGACAATGGTTCCCATTGGAGACCCCACATCCCCAAGAGCAACGGAGCCCTGCTGCCTGGAACAGAGTTGGATAGTGACGAGGAGGGGGGAGATGATGTAACCCTCCACAGCTTCCTCCCAGACAATGAGCAACGAATCTAGAGTGCAGACTGTGTCAGACTCTGTGAAGTGCTATATGGTCCAATTACACAGGGTACACAACTCCAGGCCTGAAGGTTAATGGTCATCGCAGCCATCTTAAAGTTCATCAAGGGAAAGGATTAAAAACAGAGACTGTGGGGGCGTATAAAACCTTTGTAGTTTGCCTACTTACTCTGGGTTAAATGACCACTTTTCTTCAATTGATGAGACTTTGAATTGTACATCTGACTGGTCGACTGCTGTCAATATACAAACTGTTGCTCTTAGAATATATTTTAGCGTCCTCTTTGAAGTTGTTGGTTGGGCCTCGCTGCACATCCATCTACTGCAACCAGTAGAGGAAGAGACAGAAACCACAAATGGAGAACCAATGATACGTGACTTTATTGTGACATGTTTACAGCAAACAGTGACAAAGTTTGGAGAAGTCAGGTGGTCAATCATCCTCAAACGTAACGCAACCCAATGCAGCCTCTGAGTAGTTCTGAGTGAGATTGAGTTTTTGCACCATTGCACTGACATGATTCTGTTGATAATGAAGTTCACCTAATAGGAAGAGAACAGTGATGTAAAAAAAAAGTTTGCTACACAGACAGTTTATTGGAGAGATTTAGGATTCTACAATTGATTTATAGATCTGGAAGTAAAGTTCATGTTATTTTTTAAGAGAATCGTTCCTGCACATACACACTTATAGAGCTATAAGAAAACCCAGACTGCTTATGATGACTCACTGTTCGTTTGGTCACTGGGTGGATGGGGATATTTAGAGCTGTATGTGGTCAGAATCTTATAGCCTTCAACGTTCTGAGTGGAAATACATGATACAAAAAAACATCATTATTTTATTTTATACATGCTTCAGAAAATATGTATCCTTGTGAGCAATTTCATTGATTTGTTTTCTGCAAAAAAGCTTGTTCTTCTGGAAGACTTGTTAGGTCTTGATAACAAAACCATCTGCCTTGATGTACAGTGAGCCAAAACATAGACTGTATGAAGTATTTCAAAATATGGTCAGGGTCAAGCGAATGTGAGATGTGATGAAATGTCCTTTACAGGGTGTTAAATAAGTCTGTAACCTTCTGTATTGAGTGTCTGTGTAGACAGTCCCAGACTGCCCAGTTCGGCAGATGTTTCTTGTGTCCTTGTCTTGCCATGATATGTCATAATACAAAGATACAGTATCATTGCTAAACCCAGACCCCCTTCAAACCGTTCAAGCCCTCAGATGTTTGACTTCTTTTTCACTTTTTGGGGTTTTCCCTCCGTGTGAGAGAGGGACAGGTTTCCTAGAGACACCACATGTCTGTTTATCTCTGAGTCCAGTCAAACACAATGAAGAGGCTCCACAATTTAACTAAAAATGTATCACAAAGGACTGGAACAAATTAATAGATCATAATGAAACTGTAAAGAAATGACAAAGTGATATTAAACAACGAGCAGCTGGCTAATGACTGTGTCTGTGGTGATTCAAGTCTAATGACATTTCAGTTTTTCAAACATGAACCCTCTAGATTTGTCACTGTAAAACTATGGCCTATGGTTTGTAATATGCGCCAATATTTCCCTTTGTTTTACTATGTACTCATAATAAGTAGATAACACAAGCAAGCAGACCAAATAAAAGGCTGGTTAATTTTTTTTACATGCATTCAAGGCCCCTTTCTGGCATCAATACCAAAGTTCATTCTTTGCAGGAGCAGAGATTGACATCTTAGTCCACATGCTTCATACGAATCAACAGGGTGTATATTATAAAACTGGAATCAAATGTTCATGCTAGGGAAAGCTGACTCTGAGGGATGTAGACAGAGCATATAAGACAAATGGAATCATAGACCAGAGACTAGACTAGAGTATGTACTCCGTAACCACCTCACTATCATTATGACCAAATAAAGGTTGGCCAGTCTTGATGAATCATCTCAAACATTCTGAGCTGTAGCTGTGTTTACTCTATTAACATGAATATCTCTCTCTGTGTGTGCGCACACACACACACACACACACACACACACACACACACACACACACACACACACACACACACACACACACACACACTTTCTCACTCTTGCTTGCTAGCTCTTTCTCTCTCAATTGTGGCTACACATTGAGCATGTTTAACTATTGTAATGGCCATTTTTATGTTTGTGCTTTTCTTTTTACCCCTTTTTCAACCACAATTTCATGGTATCCAATTGGTAGTTACAGTCTTGTCCCATCGCTGCAACTCCCATATGGACTCACAAGAGGTGAAGGTCAAGAGCTGTGCGTCCTCCGAAACATGACCCAGCCAAGCCGCGCTGCTTCTTGACACAATGCCCGTTTCACCCAGAAGCCAGCCGCACCAATGTGTCTGAGGAAACACCGTACATCTGGCGACCATGTCAGCGTGCATGCTCCCAGTCCACCACAAGAGTTGCTAGAGCGTGATGGGACAAGGACATCCTGGCCGGCCAAACCCTCACCGAACCCGGACGACGCTGGGCCAATCGTGCGCCGCCCCATGGGTCTCCCGGTCGCGGCGGGCTGCGACAGAGCCTGGACTCGAACCAGGATCTCTAGTGGCACAGCTAGCACTGCACTGCCACTCGGAAGGCCATGTTTGTGCTTTTGTAATTACCAATTTCTGTGTTCATGTAAGTGACTGATTGAACGCCTGGAAGAAATCCTCACTGTAATATCTGCAATTTGGCAGTACGCCCAGACCCTTGTTTTGAGAACGATTCCATCAATAGAACACAATGCTCATTGTTTTTGGCAAGGTCCTTGGCACGTGCCCCAACCCCCCTACCCTCTTACTGGGCTGTTATGGGTGGCATGTCCACACAGAAAAAATGGCCCCCTTCCTGTGAGAGACAATCACACTGTGGAGCTGCATGTCTGTTAAAGTGGCTGGTCTGCTGTAAGTCATCAGGGAGTCAGAGGTACAGTGTCGGGTCCAAAAGAACTTTAGCCATAACTATAACCACTTGGGATCGTCACTATACTCTTGGAAAAAAGGGTTCCAAAAGGGTTCTTTGGCTGTCAGCATAGGATAACCCTTTTTGGTTCCAGGTAGAACCATTTTGGGTTCCATGTAGAACCCTCTGTGAAAAGTGTAACCAAAAGTGTTCTTTCTACCTGTAATCAACAATGGTTTTTCAAAGGGTTCTCTTATGGGAACAGCCAAAGAACCGTTATAGGTTCTAGATATAGATAGCCCCTATCTAGAACCTAAAAGTATAGCTTCGGTGAGTAGAATGTGTATAATATGGGAGAGTGAATAAGGTACAGTATGTGACAGAGTAAGGTATGTGACAGAGTAAGGTATGGGACAGAGTAAGGTATGGGACAGAGTAAGGTATGGGACAGAGTAAGGTATGTGACAGAGTAAGGTATGTGACAGAGTAAGGTATGGGACAGAGTAAGGTATGTGACAGAGTAAGGTATGTGACAGAGTAAGGTATGGGACAGAGTAAGGTATGTGACAGAGTAAGGTATGGGACAGAGTAAGGTATGTGACAGAGTAAGGTATGTGACAGAGTAAGGTATGGGACAGAGTAAGGTATGGGACAGAGTAAGGTATGTGACAGAGTAAGGTATGTGACAGAGTAAGGTATGTGACAGAGTAAGGTATGGGACAGAGTAAGGTATGTGACAGAGTAAGGTATGGGACAGAGTAAGGTATGGGACAGAGTAAGGTATGGGACAGAGTAAGGTATGGGACAGAGTAAGGTATGTGACAGAGTAAGGTATGGGACAGAGTAAGGTATGGGACAGAGTAAGGTATGGGACAGTAGTAAGGTATGTGACAGAGTAAGGTATGGGACAGAGTAAGTTATGTGACAGAGTAAGGTATGTGACAGAGTAAGGTATGTGACAGAGTAAGGTATGGGACAGAGTAAGGTATGTGACAGAGTAAGGTATGTGACAGAGTAAGGTATGTGACAGAGTAAGGTATGGGACAGAGTAAGGTATGTGACAGAGTAAGGTATGTGACAGAGTAAGGTATGGGACAGAGTAAGGTATGTGACAGAGTAAGGTATGGGACAGAGTAAGGTATGTGACAGAGTAAGGTATGGGACAGAGTAAGGTATGTGACAGAGTAAGGTATGGGACAGAGTAAGGTATGTGACAGAGTAAGGTATGTGACAGAGTAAGGTATGTGACAGAGTAAGGTATGTGACAGAGTAAGGTATGTGACAGAGTAAGGTATGTGACAGAGTAAGGTATGGGACAGAGTAAGGTATGTGACAGAGTAAGGTATGTGACAGAGTAAGGTATGTGACAGAGTAAGGTATGGGAGAGAGTAAGGTATGTGACAGAGTAAGGTATGTGACAGAGTAAGGTATGGGACAGAGTAAGGTATGGGACAGAGTAAGGTATGGGACAGAGTAAGGTATGTGACAGAGTAAGGTATGTGACAGAGTAAGGTATGGGACAGAGTAAGGTATGGGACAGAGTAAGGTATGTGACAGAGTAAGGTATGGGACAGAGTAAGGTATGGGACAGAGTAAGGTATGGGACAGAGTAAGGTATGTGACAGAGTAAGGTATGTGACAGAGTAAGGTATGGGACAGAGTAAGGTATGTGACAGAGTAAGGTATGGGACAGAGTAAGGTATGTGACAGAGTAAGGTATGGGACAGAGTAAGGTATGTGACAGAGTAAGGTATGGGACAGAGTAAGGTATGTGACAGAGTAAGGTATGTGACAGAGTAAGGTATGTGACAGAGTAAGGTATGTGACAGAGTAAGGTATGGGACAGAGTAAGTGCAAGTGAATTCAATACATTCCGAAAGGCCTTGACAGAGTTATTTTTAAGGATGCCCAAAATGTTTCAGGGGGTTAAGTGCATGTAAGAAGACAGAGGGGGCAAGCCAAGTGACAAACAATTTATCCAATAAAATGTCTGTGGTTAGTCGAGTCTCTGTCTATTCCCCAGTTAAAACCCAGAGTGGATTGTCTCCTCACTCTGAGCTCAGCCAGCCTGCTGCAGTGTTGACTCTGGCCTTGAGCATCCAGAACAGGGACCGGAGAGCCGAGTTTATCCGAGCCCCTAGGCCCTGCCCCCCCATCACATTAGAATACTGCCTAACAAGAACAATCTGTGTGGAGCCAAGGAGCCCAGTCCTTTTCTGGGAAGCAAGGCAGCCAGAGAGGGAGGAGGGGAGGAAAGGAGAGGAGAATGGGAAGGAGGGATTTGTCCCGATGGCAAAGAACTTTACGTTTGATTTTTTTCTGTGCCGATCAGAGAAACCTCCAGTCTGAAATCTGAAACTGTAGAATTACTGTTGGAGGAGGTGAGTCAGGCACGTTTTCCCATCCTCTCAGTTTAAAAAAAAAAAAATGTTTACCTTTATTTAACTAGGCAAGTCAGTTAAGAACAAATTCTTATTTTCAATGACGGCCTAGGAACAGTGGGTTAACTGCCTTGTTCAGGGGCAGAACGACAGATGGTACCTTGTCAGCTCGGGGGTTTGAACTTGCAACCTTCCAGTTACTAGTCCAACGCTCTAACCACTAGGCTACCCTGCCGCCCCAGTTCATTTTCCCATCCATTTTCCTCAAACTCTAAAGCATCCACAGTTCTAGAGGAGCCTTTTCTGTGTGTGACCACTTCTGTGGATGGTGAGTACAGACACTTTCATTTATTCACTTTATGTTATTTATTTACTTTCTTTACTGTACATTTTACCCCATAGGGTTTATTTCCAAAAGAGAAATAACGTTCTTATCAAATATGAGTTAACTTTTAGTGGACAGATATTACCTCACATGATTGCAGTGCAGTTCAGTTTAGCTACCGTGACAGCATCATGACTTATGTCTCCAGGCTAGCAGCTCGCTAGCAGGCTAGCAGCTCGCCAATAGAGTTCTCCAATAGGTTCTCTGAATCCGAATGGGTTTCCCATATGTGAATGAGCTTGTTCAGATAAATGTGTGGTGAACAGAGATTTTATTTTTGAAAGAAGGTATAATTTGAAGTCGGACTAAGTCTTGCATTATTCAATCATTTTAAAATGTTTGTACGCCATTGATATTCGACACAATGGCTGTGCTAAATATACGACTGTTCAAAAATGTCTGGTCATCTCCATCAAATGGTATCTTGAACACTTCCATAGGAACTAATTCCTCTGTAACCATTATGTGTGTGCACGCATCCGTGAATGTGTGTATGTGTGTGAAAGTATACACTGAGGGAAAGGGGGATACCCAGTCAGTTGTACAACTGAATGCATTCCTCTGAATCAGAGAGGTGCGGGGGGCTGCCTTAATCGACATCAACGCCCGGGAACAGTGGGTTAACTGTCTTGCTCATTTTTACCTTGTCAGCTCGGAGATTCGATCCAGCAACCATTTAGTTACTGGCCCAACACCCACCAAGTGAATGGGTGAGACATTATAAAGGAACTCCCCCCCCCCCCTTCCTGAAGAGTGCAATGGTTCATGTGGCCCAACTTGCACACAGATGGAGTGGAAAAATGGGGGGAAGGAGTGGGTCGGCTGGGATGATTTACAAGGACCAGGCCAGCAGTCAACTCCTGGGTCACATTCAGCAGGGCACAACTGTGGAATGTTCAGATATAAATATATTGTGTAGAGCAGACCTGCCTCTCTGACATGTTGAGTAAGGATTCATGACAGCTCTATTAATGACATTTCTATCTGCAGTGTTCAGTTAGTTTAAAGTTTGGCTATTCTCTGTCATTGCGAAATTAAAAGGAGGCCCTTCCTTTTATTGCTACCATACACTGTGCAGGGCTGTTTAGTTTATTGCTTTAAGCAACATTTAATTTCAGGGAAATAAGAGGGTCATGATGTATTTCTGGGAACCAGCATGAAAAGGAGCTGCTCACCGATTTGACAGCTCCAACGCAGTTACACCTCCGAGATCGACTTACAAAAACAAAAACAGTTTGTGGTTACTGTGGGTTAAGGCAAAACTGATTGAATTCAGGCCTTTGTGTGCATATGTCTATGTGTGTGCAAGTCATGTGTGCATTGTGTGTGTGCCTGTGTGTGACATGCTATGATTGGAATTCAGACCTTAAATTCTGCCTGCCTTTCATCAGCTTTCAGCTGCTATCTGGGTCTTAAAATGCCATCTACAGCTATAGACATTCTATCAAGAATAGAAATGACTCAGAAGGCATTTTCATTCATTGTTGATGAGTGAAGCCTTTACAACGTATTGTGCAACACTCACAAAAAAACTCTAGATGTTAGCTGTCAATGTTAGACACAAGAACAGCTATATGAATCGAAACACCTGTCGATCAAAATCTGTGCAATTTAATAACAGTGGAAATGCAATTTGACAACAGCCACACTGACACTGTATGTTCTTGTTTTGTTTTCTGCAGGTCCTATAGGAGATGACGTTCCTCATGGCACTTCATCTGATTGGTCTGTTGGTGACGCTGTGGTCCAGCAGCCCCAGTTTGGCCACACCCCTCCCTTTCAACATTTCATTGGAGGGAAGTGCAGAGGGGGAGGAGCTAGACAGCCTCATTGACACCCCTTCCCCACCTGCCACCAGTAGCCCTGCCTCGGAGTCCTCAACCACCTCACATGGCTCCACCCACGTAGAGCACTTCTTGCTCAGGCAAATGGTTCACTTCCTGCAGGATAACCTGTTCCTCATCCTAGTTTTCTTCACACTCTTCATCACTATCTTCCTCATCCTCTGCTGTGCTTGCATCATGAGCCGCAAACGAAAGATCAATGCCTACTACCCCTCGTCCTTCCCCTCTAAGATGTACGTGGACCAGAGGGACAAGACCGGAGGTACCAAGCTTTTCAACGAGTTGCCAGAGAAACCCTCCAACCGGCAGCAGGCTGAGCCAGTGGACTCCAGCAAGAAGCTCCATCATGACATCATGAAGGCAGCCAAGAACCTCCGTACTCTCTCCAAGCCTCCCCTGGGAGAGCAAGAGGGAAAAGACCCCACACAGATATCTGCAGCAGCAGAGAAAAGTCATGAGGTGAATGTTCAGGCTGTGGGAGAAATAATAGAGAAAGACAATCAGCCATCAAATCCACCAGAGCTGAGTGAGGAGGAGGTATGCCAGCTCTCAGTCAATGAAGCCCAACATAGCAGCTGCCCTGAGCAGTCAGAAATCCTTCCGGAACAGACAGGCCTAAAAAAGGATGATGAGTCATTCAAATGAGCTGAGTCTCCATCTGGCCAATGGCACTCACAGGCTCAGCAGGAAAAGGACAGGCAAGAGGACTCCACTGTCACACTCTATTCCGTTGATCACTGGAGAGAAAACAGCACTTTTGCTATGCTCTCGACACTATGTTTGATCTCAATGGTTTGGACCAATTTTGCACGAGTGACAATTTTTAAGGCAAACCTGTCAGCTTTGTTTACTGCTTTTTGGATTTACCAAATTATGTCTGTTCAGTTATATGTAATCATACACTTGATTTACTTCTGTTTCCCAGTAGCCATCTTTCAATGTATCTCTCTCTAAAAGAACAACACTATGTAACCTGCCATCTTTCAATGTATCTCTCTCTAAAAGAACAACACTATGTAACCTGCCATCTTTCAATGTCTCCCTAAAAGTACAACACTATGTAACCTGCCATCTTTCAATGTGTCTCCCTAAAAGTACAACACTATGTAACCTGCCATCTTTCAATGTGTCTCCCTAAAAGAACAACACTATGAAACCTGCCATCTTTCAATGTGTCTCTCTAAAAGTACAACACTATGTAACCTGCCATCTTTCAATGTGTCTCCCTAAAAGTACAACACTATGTAACCTGCCATCTTTCAATGTGTCTCCCTAAAAGAACAACACTATGTAACCTGCCATCTTTCAATGTGTCTCTCTAAAGGGTTAACACTATGAAACCTGCCATCTTTCAATGTGTCTCTCTAAAGGGTTAACACTATGAAACCTGACCATACACCCCTATATATGCTGTCTTGTTTGATGTTTCTGTGTTTTTATTTGTATTTGTACAATGGCCAAAGTAATGGTGCTGCATCTTGTTTTTCTCCCTCTTCCATTCTTTGGTAGGTTAGTGAGGTGTTTATCCTAGGTTAGAGATCATTTTCAGGGCAATTTGAGGTTGCTTTTTCTTGAAGAACAAATATGGATAAGTACAGGGCAAGTTAGCCTATTTTAGAATCCCAGAGTTAAATACTTACACACTCCTCTTTAACATTTAGGCTCAGCATTCCCGAACAGTCCCATTACAAGTCAGAATGTTGAACACACTAATTAAATGTACTTCTTGTCCACCGATTTTGTCCTTATGTCAGAGATAATCTGATACAAAATATCCACATAGAAGCATTATCAAGCTTTTAGAGACTATTGCATATTTTTTTTACAGCGACTGAGTAACCATGGTAACAGTCTAATGTTTAGACAAAGGTTAAGTTCACCATGAGCACCTCATGGTGCAGCATCTGCCACAACTTGAACTCAGACAGTATGTCTCCAACATTAAGGGAGGTATATTTACATTATAAAACCTGTGTGTAGTTAGTCAAATGTTTATCCTGTCTCTTGAAACACTTCCATTAAAGGGCCAATCTGCAGTTCAAAAAGCTGTCACCCCACCATTGGTTTTGGTAAAGAGCTGAGAGAACTAGAACCACTCAAAGTCATAGACAGAGCTATGGATACAAGGACTGGACATCCATAAGCTCAAATTGATAATTTTAACCATGTTTTGAAGCTATACAGCATGTTTACATTTACAAAAATTGGGAGATAAACAAGTGTATATTTTGGGTTTTGATGGGGCGCAACAGTTGAACTAAGCTCATGAAGTATTTAGAAGTTCTATTCATCAAGAATCAATGGCTATATATATATATATATATATGCATCATTCATTTAAAGCTGTAATATGTAACTTTTTGGGCAACCTGAGCAAATTCACAGAAATTACTTAAGTGTCATTCTCATTGAAAGCAAGTCTAAAAAGCGGCAGATCTGTTCTATGCTTCCCGTTCTTATGTTAGTTTTAGAGGCTTTGACTTTCGGTTTTGTACAACAGCTTCAAACAATATTTTTACTTACGTGAAATGTATTTCACAGCGGTTTAGATGTTTCAATGATTCTCTACACTACATTTGCTTTCGTCACAAAGTGAAATTAGGCAAACTATTACAATTTCAGCAACCAGGAAATGGCAGAGCAATTTCTGCATAGTGCAGAGTCCAAAAGTAGATGTAGCAACTCCGAAATGACCCATTAAGTGACAACCGTTGCTCTGCTGCAGAACCAGGTCCTGTGACAGAACTTGGGAAAGCACCAAACATAGCAGTCTACTCTACTCGTACTGTGCCATTACAATACAGGCTGGTTAGTCGTGTGTGGTGTGGTTGAAAACATGACCAGACACATACCAAAAATGGTTGTAGAAGTGCTGCTTTCTTTATTTTCAGTGTTCTTTGGTTGAATATGGTAGAAATTGTGAAGACAGTAAAGAGATTCTAAAATGTGTTGTGTTTGGTATTTGATAAAAGCAGAACCATGATCTGCATTTATGGATGAAGTCAATGTATTTACATGGCTACGGATAAAGTATGCCAACGATGCCATCTAGTGGAGAATACAAGCATTGCTCTAATTTCTGGTAGTCTGCACACTGCTGAGAACAAAAGACAATACCTTAACCGGATTATAGACCTTGCATGACAAAAAAAAGAAAAGAAAGACATAACATACTACGTACACGTCTTACTTTATTAAATTTGCATTACAACCAGGAAGTCTGAAATGTGACAAAAGAAGCCAAATAGATACCTTAACAGTTTGCTGTCATTTTATATCTCCTGCACTGCATTTCCTCATTGCCTTCAAAACATTTGTGCTACATGGGTGTTGATGGGACACCTTTAGAAATCTTATTCAATACTTCACCACAGCATCCATAATCATTTCTCAATGGAAAATACCAAACCATGACAAAACCATGACAAAACCATGACAAAATAAAGCGAATAAAGACAAAGCAAACTTGTCTCGGCTCACTTTGCATTTCTCACTCCTGAAAATAAGGCTTACTTTGTACCAATCACCCGATCAGTGCCCTTAAATTGTGCGTTAACGTGACAGGCTACAGAGTAGACTGGGAAACCACAGATTGCCACAGGGGCCTGGTGTGTATACTGTGTTGTCTATGTACGTTGTATGGGTGGACATAACCTGGGCTCATTTAGGATGCCCCATATATAGAAGGATGGAGGAGTAGGGAGCCAGGACTACATTTGAGTGTCCTTGGCAGTAGGGTGCAGGACAAGGGTGTCCAGGACTACGAGAGAGAGAGAGAGTCCTCCCTTAGTTGCTGGCTTTGACAGCCTCAATCTTGCCATCCTGCTGTTTGAGACGGTAGTCATTCAGAGCAGCTCTGATGGCATCCTCTGCCAGCACTGGAGAAAGGGGCAAAAATTTCACATGGTTGTAAAATAGATTAAAAAGGCATGTATGGTTTAGAAATTCAGCTTGTTAGACAGGGCAGAACAGTATTATATATCAGACTGAAATAAGAGCTTACTGGAGCAGTGAAGTTTGACAGGTGGAAGACTGAGCTCTTTGGCAATGTCAGTGTTCTTTATTGTCAGTGCTTCGTTAATCTGAAAGCCAAAAAGAGGGAAACATTTCACCAACCAAGAAATAAACTTGATCCAACCATGTAATGAAAGGAAAAAACAACAGTGTGGTGGAAATGACTGTTGAATTGAGAAATTGAAAACAGAGCAACAGAACAGTAACACAGGAAGCAGGGGAATTGTCATGGATGCAGAATGTTCACTCACGGATTTGCCCTTCACCCACTCTGTTACCAGGGAGCTGGAGGCAATGGCTGAGCCGCAGCCAAACGTCTTGAACCTGGCATCCACAATCTTCCCCTGATCGTCCACCTCAATCTGTAGATAGGAGATTAGTCACTTTATGCAACTGTCTTTTGTCCACATAACTGAATAAACAATGCCGTAACATTACAAAATACATACACTTTGTAACTAAATAAATAGAGCCTGCTGCTTCTTGCTAAGTCCCATCTGGGTCATCTGCTTCTTTGGAACACAATCAAGACATTGTGACCTCATTCAAAATCCAAGGTCAGCAGAGGATGCCATGGTGAGACAGGAAGTAATGAGGACAGGGGACCAACGTACCTGAAGCTTCATCACATCTCCACAAGCTGGGGCTCCCACCAAGCCTGTCCCCACATTCTTGGAGGTCTTGTCCAGGGATCCAACATTCCTTGGGTTCTCATAGTGGTCCACTACCTAAACATGGCAACAAGGAGACAAAAACATTTTATTACTTAACTCAAGTTTATAAATGACCCCATCTAGGTAATATTCCCTGTGCATAGCTACAAACATTCACATAATATCATCCTTAAATGAATTCCAACTGTCTCCCAAAAAAGCAGGCTCAAGGCTGAGAGGGCTGTTGCACTCCCGTTATGCAATGGGCAGTTTCAACATTATGTAAGGGAAATTAAAATAAACAGATTAGGACAGGACTCCACTGTCCACAACAGTAGCACTTCCTGCTGCAACCTCCCTCCCCCCAGACGTAATCACCGTGATGCAGGTCATTCTCTGCATTATTGAAAAATGCTGTGTGTCTAAAGAGCCTAAATATTTGGGGAGTTTGTTAGTGGCCAGTTGGTAGTGATAACGTTGTTTTATTGACTAGCCTAAATCTCATAACTGTGGGAGCAGCCTTAAATTACCACGCTCATGTTCCTTTTGGCCAAAGATGGCTTACAAGACAGTCATACATGTTCAGAATGAGTGATGAAATGTTAGCCTAAATCCAAATGGACAATTCCACCAAATAGATTGCATAATTAATAGGTTATTGTGTTCTTTAACATGTATATAATACAGGTTCAACAAAAACCGAGAGTTACTGTGGAAATATGATCTTATTTCACACGTTCTGTAGAAAAATCCAGAATCAATGAAACTGCGTATTGCCATCGCAGGTAGTACACTGGTGCTACCGCTATGCTGCTTCAGAGATTTGACTGACACCTGTAGCGTAACTGACGTTAGTGTTACCAAACAGCTAATTTAAGGAATTAGCTGAAACAGTTTAGGAAGAAACAGATTAACCTTCAGGTATAACTAGCTACATCAGTAAAACCTGCATCAACCGAGACAGAGCTGGAGATTAAAATTAGATTTGCGGAAAAATAGCATTTTTAGAAAGAACATTATCTAACATGTTAGCTAGCTAGATGTACGCTATAGAACTAGTCAAGGCATGTGACGCATGTTGTTAACTAAGCTAGCTACTTCGACCTCTACTTTAAAATATATTTCATCTAGATACTCTCAGAGAAACAAATACATAACTAGATAATCAATGCCAAATGTACTTATAGCAACTAGCTAACGTTAGCTTAGGTTCGTTGTCAAAACAAGCTTGCAGGGAATTCACATTTAACGAGTTTACGACCTAAACAGGGACACGTGGTTTAATTTATCAGCCATCAAACATAGCTAGCTATACAGGTTATTTTACCTTCTTGTGGTAGGCGGCTTGGACCGTATATTCCGGGGAAGTGATCCTTCTCATCACAACAAGCGGGGTGATACACTTCTTTGCAACTAGAACCGCCATGTTCGCTGTTTGTCTGAAATGACGCAGTCTGGAAGAGTGCGAGCGAATACCCTTATCATGCGCATGACAGTGTGGGAGGAGGAGCTTTTGGACTGATCCCAGTGAATGACAGAAAAGTGCATGGAGTTTTATATAATATTCAAATATATCACATTTTTAGTGTAGAAATATTCAGCAAATATATCTAAAGGTTAGGCATGAGCCCTAAAGGCAAACACAGGGTAGTAGCTAATTAACCATAAGGAATGATATTGTGTTAGAAAAACAAAAGAACGTTGTATGTGTTATGTATATATGAGTTATGTGACAGTGGAGAGTACATTTTCGAGGTAGGAGACCGTTACCTTTCATGTCAGAAAATCTAAAGATACACACAAAACAAACTAACCTTGTAGGTGTATTTCATCTCCTGAGGTTAACACAGGAGAGTGATATTGGTCACGTTTTAATTATAGCTCCCCAGCTGTCTGAAAATAATGCGAAATAATATTAGTAGTGCTCTCCATGGTGCTGAACATTCAAAGCGTGTGATGTGGAAGCCCACATCTAGGATCCCCTTCCCCATTCCGTGATGCAGTTGTGACAAATAAAGAAAGAAAGAAAGAAAGAAAAAGTGAGCCATTGGTCAAAAGGCAAGGGTGTAAACTGAGGGAACACTCTCAGTAGGCTGTTATAGATGCTGTCACTTCACACTAACACAGAAGGTGAGTCTTTTATTTTTCATGTTTTTATGTAAAAGTGCTTAAGGTAAACTCTCACGTTTGACAAAGACAAATATTGAGAGGCTATTTGAGCACAGGTCTTGCTGTAATGTTATGTTTTCAATGTGTGGTCTGAGCATTTGTATGTACAGTGCATTCGGAAAGTATTCAGACCCCTTGACTTTTTCCACATTTTGTAACGTTACAGCCTTAATCTAAAAGGTATTAAATTGTGTTTTTTTCTGTCATCAATCTACACACTATACCCCATTTGGGGGGTTTCTCCCATTCTTCTCTGCCGATCCTCTCAAACTCTGTCAGGTTGGATGGGGAGCATTGCTGCACATCTATTTTCAGGTCTCTCAAGAGATGTTTGATTGAGTTCAAGTCCGGGCTCTGGCTGGGCCACTCAAGGACATTCAGAGACTTGTCCCGAAGTCACTCCTGCGTTGTCTTGGCTGTGTGCTTAGGGTCATTTTTCTGTTTGAAGGTCAACCTTTGCCTCTGTCTGAGGTCCTGAGCGCTCTGGAGCAGGTTTTCATCAATGATCTTTCTGTACTTTGCTCTGTTCATCTTTCCCTCGATCCTGAATAGTCTCCCAATCATTTCCGCTAAAAAACATCCCCACAGCATGATGCTGCCACCACCATGTTTCACTGTAGGGATGGTGCCATGTTTCTTCCAGACATGACGCTTGGCATTCAGGCCAGAGAGTTCAATCTTGGTTTCATCAGACCAGAGAATCTTATTTCTCATGGTATGAGAGTCCTTTAGGTGCCTTTTACTGAGGAGTGGCTTCCGTCTGGCCACAATACCATAAAGGCCTGATTGGTCCTTCTAGAAGGTTCTCCCATCTCCACAGAGGAGATGGGAGGAACTCTGGAGCTTTGTCAGAGTGACCATCAGAGTGACCACCTCCCTGACCAAGGCCCTTCTTCTCTGATTGCTCAGTTTGACCGGGCGGCCAGCTCTAGGAAGAGTCTTGGTGGTTCCAAACTTCTTCCATTTAAGAGTGGAGGGCACCGTGTTCTTTGGGACCTTCAATGCTGCAGAAATGTTTTCGTTACCCTTCCCCAGATCTCTGCCTCTACACAATCCTGTCTCGGAGCTCTATGGACAATTATTTTGACCTCATGGCTTGGTTTTTGCTCTGAGATGCACTGTCAACTGTGAGACCTTATATAGACCGGTGTGTGCCTTTCCAAATCATGTCCAATCAATTGCGTTTACCAAAGGTGGACTCCAATCAAGTTGTAGAAACATCTCAAGGATGATCAATGGAAACAGGATGCACCTATGCTCAATTTCGAGTCTCATAGCAAAAGGTCTGAATACTTATGTAAATAAGTTATTTCTGTTTTATATTTTAAATATATATTTGCAAAAATGTCATGATGGGGTATTGTGTGTCGATTGATGAGGAAATTGTTTTATTTAATCAATTTTAGAATAAGGCTGTAACATAACAACATGTGGAAAAAGGGAAGGCGTCTGAACACTTCCTGAATGCACTGTATTAGATGACAATCCTGTTATTCTATTTTGGGATTTCAAAAAAGCATTTGATACTGTTAGTCATGAGTTTATTTTTGATGCATTGCACTATTTAAAATGTGGTCTTTTTTATCAACACAATTAAAACTCTTTATAATGGTGGTAAAAGTTATGTTAAACTTTCCTGTGGATCCTCACCTAGATTTGATATTCCTTAAGGGATTTGTCTGTGCTGTCCAGCATCACCATTTTTATTCCTATTAGTATCACAAATGATTTATTCAATGGTCACCAAATGTCATTTTGAAGGAATTATTGTGTGTGATAATGAGGTGAAGATTTCCCAGTTAGCTGACAATACAACCCTGTTTTTTTTTATAAATTAAAATCAGGTTCCAGTAGCCCTACAACAGTAGAGCTTTTCTCTGAAGTGTCAGGTTTGGTATTGAATATTGCAAAATGTACATTTTTGCACTTAAAGATGCAGTGAGTCCTAGAATATGTGAGATTTCTGTCAAAGATGTTGTAACCTACTAAGGTGTCAAAATGACCCAAAATACTAATGAAATGAAATACATTTATGTAAATCCCTTAATTGAATTTATAAAAAATAAATGTTATTTATGGTTGGCAAGAGATTTATCTCTTCATGATAGAGTCTGTCAAAGGCAAAGGGTTTATCTCGAGAATCTTATCTTTTTACATCTTTAGAGATTCACAGTCTACATGTACCACTCTCCACAAATTATTATTCAATTTCATTTGGAAAAAGAAGAAACACAAGATCAGGTAGGATATTACCAACAAGATTTGTGATGGTGGTCTTAATGTTTTAGATTTTAGACTGTTTAACCGACTGCAAAAGTGAATTGTATTTAGAGGTATCTCAAAAAACCTTACAGTTTTGGAATATAATACCACTTTTTTTTCTCCGGAAAATTGGGTGGCTTAATTTTTTACTTCAATGCCCTTATGCTGTGCGTAAACTTCCTGTAAAATTTGCAACATTTCATAAACAAGATCTAATGTGCTGGTCCTTGTTATACAAGCACAACTTCTCTCCACACAAATGTTTTATTTGGAAAAACAGTGATATTAGATAGAAATGAAAAATAAATAAAACCATATAGAAATAAAACCATATTTATCCATAATTGGTTTGCCAATAACATATTCGTGGTTACTCAACTTATAAATTATAAGGGTAGTCCTTATACTTACAATTAATTATTAGCCAAATATTACTTTGTTATGTTGTGTAAGGAATATGACGTTTTAATGAAAGCTAATCCCAATAGAATCCTTACTTTACTGAAGGGTCGATCAAGCGTTTCATTACATGCACTAAATTACAGTGATAGTGTAGAAATGCATCAAGACATTACATCAGAAATTTAACAACAATTTAGTCTGAGAAATTATTAACAGGAAGCTTACCACTGCTGCTATTTTTCAATGGGAATCTTGATGTGAAATGGCAATGTGAGTGGACTAATCCACATAAATATTTGATAACTGATAAAGTAAGAGACGTCTCTTACAAGACCCTTCACAGATGTTTTCCTTGTAATAGTCTTATTTCAAAATATTGAATTAATGTTGAAGAGGAATGTGGCTTTTGTGAATTGGAAAATTAGACTATATAGCATTTATTTTGTGAATGTTTGCATAGTGAAATATTTTGGATGAATATGAAAATAATATTAGTGATAAGATCAGTAAACTCGCTTCATACTCGTCGCCAAACCCACTGGCTCCAAGTCATCTACAAGTCTCTGCTAGGTAAAGCCCCGCCTTATCTCAGCTCACTGATCACCATAGCAGCACCCACCCGTAGCACGCGCTCCAGCAGGTATATCTCACTGGTCACCCCCAAAGCCAATTCTTCCTTTGGCCGCCTCTCCTTCCAGTTCTCTGCTGCCAATGACTGGAACGAACTGCAAAAATCTCTGAAGCTGGAGACTCTTACCTCCCTCACTAGCTTTAAGCACCAGCTGTCGGAGCAGCACACAGATCACTGCACCTGTACATAGCCCATCTGTAAATAGCCCATCCAATCTACCTCATCCCCATACTGTATTTATTTATTTATCTTGCTCCTTTGCACCCCAGTATCTCTACTTGCACATTCATCTTCTGCACATCTACCATTTCAGTGTTTAATTGCTGTATTGTAATTACTTTGCCACCATGGCCTATTTATTGCCTTAAGTCTCTTATACTACCTCATTTATACATGCTGTATATAGATTTTTCTACTGTATTATTAATTGTATGTTTGTTTATTCCATGTGTAACTCTGTGTTGTTGTATGTGTCGAACTGCTTTGCTTTATTTTGGCCAGGTCACAGTTGCAAATGAGAACTTGTTCTCAACTAGCCTACCTGGTTAAATAAAGGTGAAATAAAACAAATAAAATAAACCTATGAGCATTACCAAATGTGATATTTTAAAACATTTCCTAATTTATTTCAAATGTTATATAACACAACAAAATATATAATGACCAAAGTATTAAAGAAGTGTCAACAGTATGTCAAAATGTAACTTATCTATAGCATAATATACTTTTTTTGTGTCTCTCTGGATTTATTTATTATTTGTATTGTTTTTGTTATGTGTGATATCTGTACATTGTTTTGTACAATGTTTGTGTAATGCATAAAAATAAAAAAATAAAAAAAACTCCCCCAAAACATCTTGGATGCAGTCTCCAGTTCTTATTATACCTCGGTTGTTCGAGAGGATCAAAACTGCAATGTATCATGGGTAAAATGTGACTGACTGATCTACCAATGATAATTAGTCTTTACTTATGATGCAAGGTGGTTTGTAGATTAGTCCGTTGGCAGCCTCCCTGCAGTTATTTTGATGCTCTTGAACACAGCCACCTTTGGTGTTTTTGGGTCGCCTTGTTAACGGCCAAAAGCACAGTTTAGGACGAGATTCACCATTGAACTACCTGCTTTATGTATCTTTTTGGGGATCTGACTAAATTCACATGGAAATGTGAGTTATAAATCTGTCATTCTCATTGAAAGCAAGTCTGAATGATAGATCTGTGTTTCCCGTTTTTACGTTTTGTTCACCAGCTTCAAACAGTTGAAAATATAATATTTGGGGTTATGGAAAAGATCATTCACAGCGGTTTAGATGGTACAAGTATTCTCTACACTATACTTGCTTGTTTTGTCACATAAACTGAAATTAGACGAACTATTCGAATTTTAGCAACTAGAAAATGCCGGAGCGATTTCTGAATTGGTCATCTTTAATCATATGTATCCTATCATGTAATCGCTTTTGCCACATTCCAATTGAGGTGGGAAATAAACTACAATGTAGGAAATTAATATTATTTGTAAATCAGTCAGACACAATTTACCCATGATACATTACGGTTTTGAGCCTCGAACACGGCCATTGGTAACCAATCGGCGTAGCAGCAGATACACAAGTAATCACCAAACAACTTCTAGATGCTAACTATAGTGATGATATCAGCTGAAACTTGAATTTAACTTGGTAACTTGAACGAATAGTTGGCTTTCTATCTAGATATCTGTACCCACGACACCGAAGATTTGTTTGAAAAACGCAAGGAGGTAGTCAATTATGTGATTTGATGTTACGCCGATAGCTCGCTAAACTAGTAGCAACATTTATTCTAGAAACGCGCAACGTTAGCATACTGGATCTAGCTGCTACGTTAGTTAATGTGGTAACTTTTCTAACGCCACTGGAGCATTGTTAAGCAACATTTAGTGTAAATCATAACGCAAGTTTGACTTTGGCATATCTCGATTCTCATCTGTTTGGATTAATTTAGACATACTAATCTACAAGCAAGGGGGCGGCTAGATACATCACCCCACTTTACCTCCTGATCTGCGGAAACAATGGCTAGTCCTGCCCCTCCACCAGCCACTGTCTCGACCGCCACTGAGAACCCCAGCAGCTCGACTGCTGCTGGGGAGGGTGGCAATCAGGACAGCACCTTCGAATGCAACATCTGCCTGGACACCTCCAAGGATGCGGTGATCAGTCTGTGTGGGCATCTCTTTTGGTAAACACCCTCTTGTCGTGAGACTGTTCTGTATTTGTGATTGATTGAGGGACATTCTTCCTTATCTGGTACTCAGGAGAGGGTATTGTGCACATAATTCAATATAGTAATTTAATATATATTCTCTCTCCCATTCTTTACATTTCTTGTATCACCTAGTTGGCCCTGTTTACATCAGGTAAGTCAATTGATACGTCATTTATTTTACACAACCACTGTCATCAGCTGCCACCTGACCCTTTACCAATGGATGTTTTACTGCTACTCTGAATATATCATGCAATCTTAACCCCCCCCCCCCCCCCCCATGTTTATGCAGTGGTTAGAGACCAGACCTAACAGACAAGTGTGTCCAGTGTGCAAGGCAGGCATCAGTCGAGACAAAGTCATCCCACTATATGGCAGGGGAAGCACAGGCCAGCAGGACCCACGGTGGGTTGATGTACTCAACATGAAAGCAGGGAGCTCAGTTTGCATACAATCCTCAGTTATTACTCTGAATTCCACATCCCAAACTACTGTTGTCAACAACTTGTCTCTCATTGTTAGGGAGCGAACGCCTCCTCGACCACAAGGACAGAGGCCAGAGCCAGAAAATCGTGTAAGTACTGTGTAATACAACCACTATCACCAAGCCATTACTCTCACTTTTCAGACTGTGCACAATTATTTAGCAAGGATGTTAGCAAAGCTCAATACAGATAGTTCTACTGTGTATCACTTGTTTGCAATGTTGGCTGCTGTATTGCACTACCCATTCATGATGAAACTATGACACGGGATGATGTAGTGAACCCGCCCATAGCTGAATTCATTAGCAGAATTAACTTTCTCACTGGGACCTATTAAGCGCTGCCTGAAGAGCTCTATTTGATCCCTTGAGAATGACGAAACTTATAGCACTAGCGATTGCGTCACATCATCTCTCCCTCGAAACACCTGTTAAAGTCAACTTTTTTGTACATATGGAATAGTCATGTTATAACCCTGGGTTGGTGCAATGTTATTGTAAGGTTCTCTTCCCATCACAGGGATTTCAGGGATTCGGCTTTGGAGACGGAGGATTCCAGATGTCTTTCGGCATTGGTGCTTTTCCATTTGGCATTTTCTCTACAGCTTTTAACATCAATGATGGAAGACCACATCCAGGTACTTTAGCTGTGTAGGTTGAGCATTGTGTATTGTAACAATGTTTCATCAAAAATGTATTGTGAATGGCCCCCTCTACCTTGAAAAGCATTGATTCATTCTCCACTGGTTACCCCACACAGCTGCCCCTGGGACCCCCCAGCACATGGATGAACAGTTCTTGTCCCAACTCTTTCTAATTGTGGCTCTGGTGATTGTGTTTTGGCTACTAATCACATAAATGTCTGGGCGGCCAGGACTAAGGCTCAATTTGGACAGTTCTTAATACTCTGTTTCCAGATACTTGTTTGATTTTGTACTTTTCCACATTCTAAGTATTGTCCTCTGAACTTGCCGTTGGTTTATTTTCAGTAATTGAGATTAAACTGTTTGATTACATCTGTACTATGAATCCTACAGAAGTCTTAAAATGGCCCTACCTCTTCATTTCCATCAATGGTGTGTTTAATAGACAAAGTTTCCTTGGCTGGCAATATAGAACCAGATTTTAAAAGAAAAAATGGCAAATCAGTAAATGTAAGGTATCACCCTCTGTGTTTGTATGGATGTAGATGAGCAGTATGTCCTATTTCTGAACTGAATATCAATTCGGGAAGAGATGCATAATTGGCGATAGACTTAAATTGTTGACACAATTGCCTTTTGAGTAACATTACCAGTATGCAGGACATTGTGTGGTGTCAGCAAGGGAATAGTCCAAAGGAGCAGTATTGATATGGGTTTAAGTTATTGAATGATATTAACTGGTATGTCCTCAGTTAAAATAGCTCCTATGGCAACTATCATTTAACTACCATGTTTCAGAAAATAAGCTTACAATTTAAAGGAGCTATTTTTGGTTGAAGGATAGTCATTGTCTGCCACTAGTAAGACTTATTTAGTACAAATGGAAATGTAGAATTCTAATGCATATGCTTATATAATAAAGAACTTGGGATGTGCAAAAGGTGTAGAAGATTTTGATTTCTTCAACCTGACAACTATCAAGATGAATGTCATTAGTAACAGAAGCTGTTATTTGATGTGCTCCCTCACTAATTGATTTTTACTTCACCACTTTCTCACTGTAATAAAAAGTTGAATATAAAAAATGGATTATTAAAAATAGCATAAGCGTCTGTAATAGACTGTTTGTTTAAAGTTCTCTCAGTAGGATATGAAGCAAACACCTTCGTATGGGTAGTCAATGTTTCTCTAATCAGGCTGCAACCATTTAATGCCATTCAAAGAAACATAACAGCCCACTGTATTTTCAATTGGGTTAACTTGCATTCATAACAGAAAATGCTTTAAGATCTATTAAAATAATTGATTTGGTTGTTAATCAACTCTTGTGAAAAATATAAAAGTATCTCTCAATATTATTCTAAAAACAGATGAATAACTTGGCTCTTCATGTTTTAGGAGAGAAATATATTTTACAAAAAAATACTTTAGGTCCAAAGAAACATTAGAACTTCCACTGAGAACAACCCCTGTAGACCCTACAAAAATGAATGAGTTATGTCTCTGGCTCTTCTTGTGAATCTGGCCCTTGGTCTTCTTGAGGCACGGGCTCTGGCAGTTCATTAGACACTGTCACCAGTGGGTCTTTGACAGTCAATGGCTGATCTACACTAAACTCTGCCTCATACATTATCTGTTGGATCTTAATTTTGGTCTCACATCTTTTTTGTGGAGCTAGCCTCTTCAAGGCAGGAACGAAGCTGAGAAGAAACATCTCATCCTCGTCACACTGTCGGTTAGGGATCATGGAATCTGATCTGTGATCTTTCTCTTTGGCCAGCAGCCTCCTGTTCTTTGTGGAGAGCTTGGCAGGAGTGCTTGAGGAACATGGTGAAGCAGGGGACTCTTGTCGTGTCTGAGGCCTCTTCCTGGTTGTGTATGTTGATAGCTGGGGAGCTGAGGATGGCTGGGGCGCTGGGGATATTTGGGCACCTGGTGGTAGCTTGGCCAGGAAAGCCAGCTGGGCCATCTGGGTGCCTTGTTGCGCTGGGGACAGCTGGGTCACAAAGGCTAGCTGCGACATGGTCCCAACCTGGGTTGTAGGGGTTTTCATGTTGTTTACCAGGGCTGTGTTGAGTGTTTTGACAGGTTTGAGCTCACTCTGTGTGATTTTATTGATTGTATCAGGGCTTTCCTGGTTGTCATGGTCTGCATTGCCGTTTCTAGGTTTAATGAATGGTTGAAGAAAGTTCAGAAGTTGTCTGTATTTCCATCGACTGGTGGTGCGCTCCCCTGTCTCCTCCTTACTCCTTTTCTCCTGTCGTACTTCCTTGAAGTATCGGTCTCTTAGATTCTTCCATTTCCTTTTGCACTCTTCAGCTAAAATGGATAAATCAATGATATCAATTATGCAATATGGATTCATCATACTCAAGACTTAATTTGATGCATTTCATATTGAACAAGCTAAACATGGAGAATATTTGACTAAATGGATGGAAACAAATATTTACAAGTAGCTAGTATGATTAACAATGTATTTTTGGCCAATGAGTCAGAAAAAAAACGGGAGCATTCAGGTGATTGAACACATCTCTCCATCCCAATGAGGGGGTTCGATTAATCTCACCGGGGCGTCAGGGCTGCCTCCCGGGTTTGAGGTACGTGCCTCGCTCTGTCCGACTGCAAAGTCGGCAAAAAAAATGGACGTGAGTATAGTAGGATTGTGTTTTCCCGTGCAAAAGTTATTGCTTTGGATAAAAACGCTTTATCTGCCTAAGCAACGAAAACGAATTAAACATTTGATGGAAAATATGTTTCTGGACCATGTACCCTGTTGAAAACATGACCAAGCCGACCCCGCTTTCGCACGATGATGTGACCGGCCATTGTCCGGGCCAACCCCGGCCAGCGTGTAATAAATAACTCCCACATAGATGGAACCTAATCGGGTTCCTACTTATAAACTGTAAATGTGAGGCTCTACTATTGAGTTGGTCGGAAAAAAAAAAAAAAAGTGCAGTGTTCTCCATTTGATGGCATTTGTTAGTTAATTTCATTAATGCGTGGAAGATGCGATGCCAATCTACTCGTGGCTCATTGCGCGGGTGGGGAACGGAACATTTTTCCCCTCGTGCCGCGGTGTCTGCAGTCTGCGCTGCGCTCACGAATTCGTCTGCCTCCCCATTGACGTAAATATGATTCACGCGGTTCTTGCGGCGATGTGCCATTAAAACTCACCGTATACAGATGCTATTCACGTGATAAAAATGTATAAAATACAACAAACGCCATAATTTCTAAACTTGCCCCATTTCGACAAACAAGTCAGATTGCTTAAAACTAGCTAGCTCGCTAAGATTAGCACAAACATTTGCATCAACGCAACTTGATGATTTGTAGAAACACCATAGCTTACCTGGAAGAGCTGTCAACGCGCTGATTCTCCGCCAAGCAAGTGATCTTGTCTCACCATTGCGGTAATCTGGCAAAGTTGTATTATACAGCTCAGGAAAATTAAAAACGGACAATATCAACTTTTCGTCCATCTTGACTTGAGAATGCGGTCGGTCGCGCGCGGAAGCGACGGTCCCCCGCCTTTCCGCGTGGTTACGTCAAAGCGGTATGCACAGAATATCGCGAGCCGATCCGCTACCGCATGCGTGTCCGTGCGCTGCCCGTCCTACTTATTCTGTCATATCACAAGAGGGCAGTACAATCCCGTGTTCTGAATAGTTTTAGACCGAGGACAACCAATCAAAGCACATAGCAACCTTATAAACCATCTCTGGAACACCTGTTTTGAAGGAGTGCTCATCAGGGACAACCTAACTCTCATAAATTTACATAATATAATATATACCAGACATTAGGCTATAGCTAAATAAATGTGGATTATAAATTAAGTGCAAACTAACTATGGAAGAAATCTGAAAATGCTGTGTCTCATTTCAAGTAGTACTGTTATTTGAATTTTCTAAATATCTGATTGTGTGACATGACAACTGTCATATCAGCCCAGACATTAGCGGAGATACTGGAAAATTGTATAAAATATAATGCGATGGGATGTTTGATTAAGAAAGTATAATTTTGTCAAAATCACAGGCACAAAAAGTAACCATTTACCTAATACTGTAGGCCACTACTAGCATTTATTCAACATACAGCCTATACCACTGAATAACCATAATTAAACTCTGTGTAGATACATCTTCCATTGCTCCTACAACTCTTCATTGTGTTAAGTCAGCCTGCTGCTGTCCTGAGACCTTTTCTGGACCATTCCCATTATTTGAGCCTCCACACATTTTAGTTTTTACATGCTGTGTTCAAAAACAGCATTTGAAAAGGAAAGAGAAAGGGCATCATTCCACAACACATCTATTCGTCCTGCTCCTCTCACACCTCTGGGGTACCTGCTAGCCTGATCCATTAGGGGGTCCACACCCAACCACCCAACCACCCTCCATGTCCCCCTCCCCTTCCTTCTGCACCCTGTCCTCCTCTTCAGCAGGTGTCTGTTGGACACAGACTGCCATCGTATTCTCATCCATTATTTCACAGGCCTGGTTGGAGAAACCAGTGAGAGGTAGGCAACTTTCGCTCACTTGCCTCTTGTTCCTGCTGCCTCTTGAGCTTCTGGTCCTTTGGTATAAAGACACAAGTCAGGCCGCTGTTTAATATCCATTCACATAATTGTTGAATAGATCATCTCAATTTGCTTAATTTGGCTCCAAACTGATGTTCACTGCCAATCCCTCTCTGAACTAATTGAATGATAACAACTGAATCCTTGTATACGAAATGAGTAGCCCCCTGTTATAAAAGGCTGAACTACTACACTTTGATGACCTAAGATCATAAACATGCAAACGGCCAATCAGATTGGCTGGCTAAATATAGATCTCCATGAACCGTGCAGTGATATCTTATAGCATAAAAATGTGCACTGGGACCGCCTCTATACCTGCTCAGAGTCGCAGTGATTTGTATCTCTGATTCCTTCCTTGTTCCTCTTCATTGCTATGCATGTTGAATGTCTGAGGAATTAATTTCCCACCTTCAGCTGACCTCTTATAGAAGTAACCGGCTATTATGCCTGATCCCAGCAGTACGATGATTGCCATTAGGATGTTTGCTAAGAGAACCTGAAATTTTGAGATACACATACACTACATATCACGGTGAAAGACCTTATCACTAAGACATATCTTACCAAGACTATGATCTATTCTAATATTTGATGTTGAAAGTGTATTTCTGTGCATTTTGACAAAGGAGAGTAATTGAGTGCTGCATCAGATGACGTGGCCTCCCCAATTTTTGACCTCAACCCAACTGAGATGGTTTGGGATGAGTTGGACCGCAGAGTGAAGGAAAAGCAGCCAACAAGTGCTCAGGATATGTGGGAACTCCGTCAAGGCGGTTGGAAAAGCATTCCAGGTGAAGCTAGTTGAGAGAATGCCAAGAGTGTGCAAAGCTGTCATCAAGGCAAAGGGGGACTACTTTGAAGAATCTAAAATATATTTTGATTTTTTTAACACTTTTTTGGTTACTACATGATTCCATACAGTTGAAGTCGGAAGTTTACATACACTTAGGTTGGAGTAATTGAAACTCATTTTTCAACCACTCCACAAATTTCTTCTTAACAAACTATAGTTTTGGCACGTCAGTTATGACATCTACTTTGTGCATGACAAGTAATTTTTCCAACAATTGTTTACAGACAGATTTTTTCACTTATAATTCACTGTATCACAATTCAAATGGGTCAGAAGTTTACATACACTAAGTTGACTGTGCCTTTAAACAGCTTGGAATTCCAGAAAAGGATGTCATGGCTTTAGAAGCTTCTTGGCTAATTGACATCATTTGAGTCAATTGGAGGTGTACCTGTGGATGCATTTCAAGTCCTACCTTCAAACGCAGTGCCTCTTTGCTTGACATCATGGGAATATCCAAAAAAATCAGCCAAGACCTCAGAAAGAAAATTGTAGACCTCCACAAGTCTGGTTCATCCTTGGGAGCAATTTCCAAATGCCTGAAGGTACCACGTTCATCTGTTCAAACAATAGTACGCAAGTATAAACACCATGGGACCACACAGCCGTCATATCAGGAAGGAGACGCTGGTGGAAAAGTGCAAATCAATCCCAGAAAAACAGCAAAGGACCTTGTGAAGATGCTGGAGGAAACAGGTACAAAAATATCTATATCCACAGTAAAACAAGTCCTATATCAACATAACCTGAAAGGCTACTCAGCAAGGAAGAAGCCGCTGCTCCAAAACCACCATAAAAAAGCCAGACTACTGTTTGCAACTGCACATGGAGACTAAGATTGTACTTTTTGGAGAAGTGTCCTCTGGTCTGATGAAGCAAAAATAGAACTGTTTGGCCATAATGACCATCGTTATGCTTGGAGGAAAAAGGGGGAGGCTTGCAAGCCGAAGAACACCATCCCAACCTTTAAGCACGGGGGTGGCAGCATCATGTTGTGGGGGTGCTTTACTGCAAGAGGGACTGGTGCACTTCACAAAATAGATGGCGTCATGAGGAGGAAAATGATGTAGATATATTGAAGCAACATCTCAAGACATCAAGCTTTAACTGGTCGCAAATGGGTCTTCGAAATGTACAATGACCCCAAGCATACTTCCAAAGTTGTGGCAAAATGGCTTAAGGACAACAAAGTCAGGGTATTGGAGTGGCCATCACAAAGACCTGACCTCGTACCTATAGAAAATTTGTGGGCAGAACTGAAAAAGCGTGTGTGAGCAAGGAGGCCTACAAACCTGACTCAGTTACACCAGCTCTGTCACGAGGAATAGGCCAAAATTCACCCAACTTATTGTGAGAAGCTTGTGGAAGTGTACCCGAAACGTTTGACCCAAGTTAAACAATTTAAAGGCAATGCTACCAAATACTAATTGAGTGTATGTAAGCTTCTGACCCACTGGGAATGTGATAAAATAAATAAATTATTCTCGCTACTATTATTCTGACATTTCACATTCTAAAATAAAGTGGTGATCCAACTGACCTAAGACAGAATTTTTACTAGGATTAAATGTCAGGAATTGTGAAAAACTGAGTTTAAATGTATTTGGCTAAGGTGTATGTAAACTTCCGACTTCAACTGTATGTGTTATTTCATAGTTTTGATGTCTTCACTATTATTCTACAATGTAGAAAATAGTAAAAATAGGTGTGTCCTGACTTTTGACTGGTACTGTAAGTTAATTTGTCCCAGTACATTTGCTACCCTAAAATGGGGGGACTATGTACACAAAGTGTTGTATTTTCTAAGCAGTCCATCCAATATGGATGAAAATACCCTCAAATTAAAGCTGACAGTCTGCACTTTAAACTCATAGTCCTTGTTTGATTTAGAGCCAAAATAAGAAAAAATGCTTCAC
The DNA here is from genome assembly GCF_045791955.1 of Oncorhynchus clarkii lewisi. Taxonomy (NCBI): domain Eukaryota; kingdom Metazoa; phylum Chordata; class Actinopteri; order Salmoniformes; family Salmonidae; genus Oncorhynchus; species Oncorhynchus clarkii. The sequence continues at coordinate 22,870,720 of NC_092158.1, forward strand.
CGTCCCAATAATTACGGAGGGAACTGTACAACAGACATGACGGTTATTAGCTTACGGCATACAATTGAGAAAATGTAAGATAACAGTGTTACATTTACTGAAATAAATGTAATAATCCATATCACATTTAATGCCCACCTACAGTATGTTTACAAAATTAGAATTAAGTCATTTAAGTATCTTGAAAGCCATAAATAATAAACCCGGTCAAAACAGTTAAAATCTGAATGTGTTCAACTGACAGACGATAAACACAACCATAATGGATTCAGAATAAATTATATTGCTATTCAATTTTGATTATGTAAATTACTTATTGTCAAAAGGTTTTATATTTTTTATCTTGAGACACCTGCTGGTGCAGCAATCATTATATTAAAATGCTTCCAGACAGACATTTTCCAGTATGTGAAGCTGGAAATTCCACTGGGAAATGAACTAATAAACTATCTATGGTACATAAAATAGAGCTGTATGTTCACAAGTGTTTTTGACATTTTTTTTATCATGAGCTCATTTTATTTCTAGCAAACTCTCCAACTTCTCGGGTAAACAGCTCCTTTGCTATCTACTGTATGTTATCCTGTCTTCAAGGTCCTCTTGCTATAATGATTTGGTACTAAGAAAAACTACTCCAGGCCGGTCTCCAGGCTACTGCCAGTTATTTGTAGAATGATCTTCACGTCATCTTTGGGTGGCCTGGGTATATAATTGCTGACCCCTTGTCTCTCTTTCAACCTTGCCATGTTCATGCATTGCCTAGATTGTTCTACATACCATTGTTTTAGCCCAAATTCTCACTGAAGGCACCTTTTAGGTCTACAGCATATAGCGTGTAGCCTCACATATAGCCACCCTATTTTCTCTTTCTATTCTTTATAATGTTTAATAAATTATTACCATGGCATTATTGCAACAAAGAAATATATAAAAAATACACTATCACATTTACATAAGAATTCAGACCCTTTACTCAGTACTTTGTTGAAGCACCTTTGGCAGCGATTACAGCCTCAAATCTTCTTGGGTATGACGCTACAAGCTCGGCACACCTGTACTTGGGGAGTTTCTCCCATTCTTCTCTGCAGATCCTCTCAAGCTCTGCCAGGTTGGATGGGGAGTGTGGCTGCACATCTATTTTCAGGTCTCTCCAGAGATGTTCAATCGGGTTAGAGTCCGGGCTCTGGCTGGGCCACTCAAGGACATTCAGAGAGCTGTCCCAAAGCCTCTCCTGCATTGTCTTGGCTGTGTGCTTAGGGTCGTTGTCCTGTTGGAAGGTGAACCTTCGCCCCAGTCTGAGGTCCTGAGCGCTTTGGAGCAGGTTTTCATTAAGGATCTCTCTGTACTTTGCTCTGTTCATCTTTCCCTTGATCCTGACTAGTCTCCCAGTCCCTGCCGCTGAAAAACATCCCCACAGCATGATGCTGCCACCATCATTCTTCACCGTAGGGATGACATTGGCCAGGTGATGAGTGGTGCCTGGTTTCCTCTAGATGCTGCACTTGATGCATTTATTAAACTATTTATTCCAGGTACCAATAAGCACGCACCCATTAAGAAAATGAATGTAAAACTGTTAAATCCCTTTGGATTGATGAGGAATTGAAAAATTGCATGGTTGAGAGGGATGAGGCAAAAGGTATGGCAATTAAGTCTGGCAGCCCAATTGATTGGCAAACATACTGGAAATTAAGAAATCATGTGACTAAAGAAAAATAAACTACACTATGAAACAAAGATAAATTATATAAAGAATGACAGTAAAAAGCTTTGGGGCACCTTAAAATAAATTTTTTGGGAAAAAAAGCCAACTCGGCTCCTTCATTCATTGAATCAGATGGCCCATTCATCACAAAGCCCACTAATATTGCAAACTACTTTAATTACTTTTTCATTGGCAAGATAACCAAACTTAGGGAGTACATGCCAGCAACAAACGCTGACACTACACATCCAAGTATATCGGAGCAAATTATGAAAGACAAGAATTGTAATTTTGAATTCCGTAAAGTCGGTGTGGAAGAGGTGAAAAAATGATTGTTGTCTATCAACAATGACAAGCCACCGGGGTCTGACAATCTGGATGGAAAATTACTGAGGATAATAGCCGATGATATTGCCACTCCTATTTGCCACATCTTCAATTTAAGCCCATTAGAGAGCGTGTGCCCTCAGGCCTGGAGGGAAGCTAAAGTAATTCCGCTACCCAAGAATAGTAAAGCCCCATTCAGCCTGTTATCAACCCTTAATAAAAAATTATGTTTGACCAGGTAATGCTATTTCACAGTAAAAAAAATTGACAACAGAATTTCAGCATGCTTATAGGGAAGGACACTCAACAAGCACAGCACTTACACAAATGACTGATGATTGGCTGAGAGAAATTGATTATAAAATTATTGGGGGCTGTCTTGTTAGATTTCAGTGCAGCTTTTGACATTATTGATCATAGTCTGCAGCTGAAAAAACATATATGTTATGGCTTTACACCCCCTGCTATTATATGGATAAAGAGTTACTTGTCTAACAGAAACAGAGGGTGTTCTTTAATGGAAGCCTCTCAAATATAATCCAGTTAGAATCAGGAATTCCCCAGGGTAGCTGTTTAGGCCCCTTGCTTTTTCCCATTTTTACAAACGACATGCCACTGACTTTGAGTAAAGCCAGAGTGTCTATGTATGCGGATGACTCAACACTATACACGTCAGCTACAACAGCAACTGAAATGACTGCAACACTCAACAAAGAGCTGCAGTTAGTTTCAGAGTGGGTGGCAAGGAATAACTTATCCCTAAATATTTCTAAAAGCAAAAGCACTGTATTTGGAACAAACCACTCACTAAACCCTAAACCTCAACTAAATCGTGTAATCAATCATGTGGAAATTGAGCAAATTGAGATTACTAAACTGCTTGGAGTAACCCTAGATTGTAAACTGTCATGGTCAAAACATATTGATGCAGTAGTAGCTTAGATGGGGAGAAGTCTGTCAATAATAAAGTGATGCTCTGCCTTCTTAACAACATTATCAACAAGGCAGGTCCTACAGGCCCTAGTTTTGTCGCACCTTGACTACTGTTCAGTCTTGTGGTCAGGTGCCACAAAAAAGGACTTAGGAAAATTGCAATTGGCTCAGAACAGGGCAGCACGGCTGGCCCTTGGGTGCACACAGAGAGCTAATATTAATAATATGCAGGTCAGTCCCTCCTGGCTGAAAGTGGAGGAGAGATTGACTTCATCTCTACTTTTATTTCTGAGAGGTATTGACATGTTGAATGCACCTAGCTGTCTGTTTAAACTACTGGCACATAGCTCGGACACCCGTGCATACCCCACAAGCCATGCCACAAGAGGTCTCTTCACAGTCCCCAAGTCTATGGAAGGCGAAGAGTATTAAATAGAGCCATGACAACATGGAACTCTATTCCACATCAAGTAACTGACGCAAGCAGTAAAATTAGATTTAAAAAACAGATTAAAAAAACACTTTATGGAACAGCAGGGATTGTGAAGCAACACAAACATTTGCACAGACACATGCATACACACACACACGATAACATACGCACTATACATACACATGGATTTAGTACTGTAGATATGTGGTAGTGGTGGAGTAGGGGCCTGAGGGCACACAGTATGTTGTGAAATCTGTGAATGTATTGTAATGTTTTTAAAATGGTATAAATTGCCTTAATTTTGCTGGACCCGAGGAAGAGTAGCTGCTGCCTTGGCAGCAGCTAATGGGGATCCATAATAAATACAAATACAAATATGATGCTTGGGAATCAGGCCGAAGAGTTCGATCTTGGTTTCATCACACCAGAGAATCTTGTTTCTCATGGTCTGAGAGTCCTTTTTAGGTGCCTTTTGGCAAACTCCAAGCGGGCTGTCAAGTGCCTTTAACTGAGGATTGGCTTCTGTCTGGCCACTCTACCATAAAGGTCGGGTGCTGCAGAGATGGTTGTCCTTCTGGAAGGTTCTCCCATCTCCACAGAGGAATCTTGGTGCTCTGTCAGAGTGACCATCGGGTTCTTGGTCACCTCCCTGACCTCCCCCGATTGCTCTGTTTGGCCGGGCGGCCAACTCTAGGAAGAGTCTTAGTGGTTCCAAACTTTTTCCATTTAAGAGTGGAGCCAACTGTGTTCTTGGGGAACGTCAATGCTGCAGAAATTATTTGGTACCTTCCCCAGATCTGTGCCTTGACACAATCCTGTCTCAGAGCTCTACGGACAATTCCTTCGATTTCATGGCTTGGTTTTTGCTCCGACATGCATTGTCAACTGTGGGACCTTCTATAGACAGGTGTGTGCCTTTCCAAATCATGTCTAATCAATTGCTTTCACCACAGGTGGACGCCGATCAAGTTGTAGAAACATCTCAAGGATGATCAATGGAAACAGGATGCATTTGAACTCAATTTCGAGTTTTTTTAATTTAAAAACGTCAATTTTAGAATAAGGCTGTAACGTAACAAAATGTGGAAGAAAATCAAGGGATCTGAATACTTTCCGAAGATACACAGTGGGGAGAACAAGTATTTGACACGCTGCCGATTTTGCAGGTTTTCCTACTTACAAAGCATGTAGAGGTCTGTAATTTTTATCATAGCTACACTTCAACCGTGAAAGACGGAATCTAAAACAAAAATCCAGAAAATCACATTGTATGATTTTTAAGTAAATAATTTGCATTTTATTGCATGACATAAGTATTTGATCACCTACGAACCAGTAAGAATTCTGGCTCTCACAGACCTGTTAGTTTTTCTTTAAGAATCCCTCCTGTTCTCCACCTGTATTAACTGCACCTGTCCACACACTCAATCAAACAGACTCCAACCTCTCCACAATGGCCAAGACCAGAGAGCTGTGTAAGGACATCAGGGATACAATTGTAGACCTGCACAAGGCTGGGATGGGCTACAGGACAATAGAAAAGCAGCTTGGTGAGAAGGCAACAACTGTTGGCGCAATTATTAGAAAATGGAAGAAGTTCAAGATGACGGTCAATCAACCTCGGTTTGGGGCTCCATGCAAGATCTCACCTCGTGGGGCATCATTGATCATGAGGAAGGTGAGGGATCAGCCCAGAACTACACGGCAGGACCTGGTCAATGACCTGAAGAGAGCTGGGACCACAGTCTCAAAGAAAACCATTAGTAACACACTACGCCGTCATGGATTAAAATCCTGCAGCGCACGCAAGGTCCCCCTGCTCAAGCCAGCGCATGTCCAGGCCCGTCTGAAGTTTGCCAATGACCATCTGGATGATCCAGAGGAGGAATGGGAGAAGGTCATGTGGTCTGATGAGACAAAAATAGAGCTTTTTGGTCTAAACTCCACTCGCCGTGTTTGGAGGAAGAAGAAGGATGAGTACAACCCCAAGGACACCATCCCAACCGTGAAGCATGGAGGTGGAAACATAATTATTTGGGGATGCTTTCCTGCAAAGGGGACAGGACGACTGCACCGTATTAAGGGGAGGATGGATGGGGCCATGTATCGTGAGATCTTGGCCAACAACCTCCTTCCCTCAGTAAGAGCATTGAAGATGGGTCGTGGCTGAGTCTTCCAGCATGACAATGACCCAAAACACACAGCCAGGGCAACTGAGGAGTGGCTCCATAAGAAGCATCTCAAGATCCTGGAGTGGCCTAGCCAGTCTCCAGACCTGAACCCAATAGAAAGTCTGTATTGCCCAGCGACAGCCCCGAAACCTGAAGGTTCTGGAGAAGGTCTGTATGGAGGAGTGGGCCAAAATCCCTGATCAAGTGTGTGCAAACCTGCTCAAGAACTACAGGAAACGTATGATCTCTGTAATTGCAAACAAAGGTTTCTGTACCAAATATTAAGTTGTGCTTTTCTGATGTATCAAATACTTATGTCATGCAATAAAATGCAAATTAATTACTTAAAAATCATACAATGTGATTTTCTGAATTTTTGTTTTAGATTCCGTCTCTCACAGTTGAAGTGTACCTATGATAAAAATAGACAGACCTCTACATGCTTTGTGAGTAGGAAAACATGCAAAATCGGCAGTGTATCAAATACACTGTATATTTGTATATATACACACAGTAGCAGTCAAATGTTTGGACTCACCTACTCATTCAAGGATTTGTCTTTATTTGTACTATTTTCTACATTGTAGAATAATAGTGAAGACATTAAAACTATGAAATAACAAATATAGAATCATGTAGTAACCAAAAAAGTGTTAAACAAATCAAATTATATTTTATATTCTTAAATGTAGCTACCATTTGCCTTTATGACAGCTTTGCACACTCTTGGCATTCTCTCAACTAGCTTCATGAGGAATGCTTTTTCAACGGTCTTGAAGGACATCCCACATACAGTGCCTTGCGAAAGTATTCGGCCCCCTTGAACTTTGCGACCTTTTGCCACATTTCAGGCTTCAAACATAAAGATATAAAACTGTATTTTTTTGTGAAGAATCAACAACAAGTGGGACACAATCATGAAGTGGAACGACATTTATTGGATATTTCAAACTTTTTTAACAAATCAAAAACTGAAAAATTGGGCGTGCAAAATTATTCAGCCCCCTTAAGTTAATACTTTGTAGCGCCACCTTTTGCTGCGATTACAGCTGTAAGTCGCTTGGGGTATGTCTCTATCAGTTTTGCACATCGAGAGACTGACATTTTTTCCAATTCCTCCTTGCAAAACAGCTCGAGCTCAGTGAGGTTGGATGGAGAGCATTTGTGAACAGCAGTTTTCAGTTCTTTCCACAGATTCTCGATTGGATTCAGGTCTGGACTTTGACTTGGCCATTCTAACACCTGGATATGTTTATTTTTGAACCATTCCATTGTAGATTTTGCTTTATGTTTTGGATCATTGTCTTGTTGGAAGACAATCTCCGTCCCAGTCTCAGGTCTTTTGCAGACTCCATCAGGTTTTCTTCCAGAATGGTCCTGTATTTGGCTCCATCCATCTTCCCATCAATTTTAACCATCTTCCCTGTCCCTGCTGAAGAAAAGCAGGCCCAAACCATGATGCTGCCACCACCATGTTTGACAGTGGAGATGGTGTGTTCAGCTGGGTTGCTTTTACGCCAAACATAACGTTTTGCATTGTTGCCAAAAAGTTCAATTTTGGTTTCATCTGACCAGAGCACCTTCTTCCACATGTTTGGTGTGTCTCCCAGGTGGCTTGTGGCAAACTTTAAACAACACTTTTTATGGATATCTTTAAGAAATGGCTTTCTTCTTGCCACTCTTCCATAAAGGCCAGATTTGTGCAATATACGACTGATTGTTGTCCTATGGACAGAGTCTCCCACCTCAGCTGTAGATCTCTGCAGTTCATCCAGAGTGATCATGGGCCTCTTGGCTGCATCTCTGATCAGTCTTCTCCTTGTATGAGCTGAAAGTTTAGAGGGACGGCCAGGTCTTGGTAGATTTGCAGTGGTCTGATACTCCTTCCATTTCAATATTATCGTTTGCACAGTGCTCTTTGGGATGTTTAAAGCTTGGGAAATCTTTTTGTATCCAAATCCGGCTTTAAACTTCTTCACAACAGTATCTCGGACCTGCCTGGTGTGTTCCTTGTTCTTCATGATGCTCTCTGTGCTTTTAACGGACCTCTGAGACTATCACAGTGCAGGTGCATTTATACGGAGACTTGATTACACACAGGTGGATTGTATTTATCATCATTAGTCGTTTAGGTCAACATTGGATCATTCAGAGATCCTTTCTGAACTTCTGGAGCGAGTTTGCTGCACTGAAAGTAAAGGGGCTGAATAATTTTGCACGCACAATTTTTCAGTTTTTGATTTGTTAAAAAAGTTTGAAATATCCAATAAATGTCGTTCCACTTCATGATTGTGTCCCACTTGTTGTTGATTCTTCACAAAAAAATACAGTTTTATATCTTTATGTTTGAAGCCTGAAATGTGGCAAAAGGTCGCAAAGTTCAAGGGGGCCGAATACTTTCGCAAGGCACTGTATGCTGAGCACTTGTTGGGTGCTTTTCTTTCACTCTGCGGTCCAACTCATCCCAAACCATCTCAGTTGGGTTGAGGTCAGGTGATTGTGGAGGCCATGTCATCTGATGCAGCACTCCATCAGTCTCCTTGGTCAAATAACCCTTACACAGCCTGGAGCTGTGTTTTGGGGTCATTGTCCTGTTGAAAAACAAATTATAGTTCCACTAAGCGCAATCCAGACGGGATGGATTATCGCTGCAGAATGCTGTGGTAGCCATTCTGGTTAAAGTGTGCCTTTAATTCTAAATAAATCGCAGACAGTGTCACCAGCAAAGCACCCCCGCACCATCACACCTCCTCCACCATGCTTCACGGTGGAAACCGATTATTCGTTCACCTACTATGCTTCTCACAAAGAAACGGAGGTTGGAACAGAAAATCTCAAATTTGGACTCATCAGACCAATGCTCGTGTTTCTTGGTCCAAGTCTCTTCTTATTATTGGTGTCCTTTAGTAGTGGTTTCTTTGCAGGATTCAACCATTTTTATTTATATCATTTATTTTTTATTTAACCTTTATTTAATTAAGGATCTACAGGATCGGTGTTCCACCCTAGGGACGGCTGAGCTAACGTGCGCTAATGTGATTAGCATGACGTTGTAAGTAACAAGAACATTTCCCAGGACATCGACATATCTTATATGGGCAGAAAGCATAAATTCTTGTTAATCTAACTACACTGTCCAATTTACAGTAGCTATTACAGTGAAAACATACCATGCTATTGTTTGAGGAGAGTAGCAAAAACTTGAAAATGTATATATTGACCAATCAGGCACATTTAGGCAGACTTGATACAACATTTTGAACAGAAATACAATGGTTCATTGGATCAGTCTAAAACTTTGCACGTACACTGTTCCCATCTAGTGGACAAAATCTAAATTGTGCCTAGAGTCCTAAATCAGATTATGGCCTATCTCTTGCATTTCATAGATGATGGAACAAACAAAACATGTTTTTTTTTCATTGTATTATCTTTTACCAGATCTAATGTGTTATTCTCCTATATTAATTTCACATTTCCACAAACTTCAAAGTGTTTCCTTTCAAATGGTATCAAGAATATGCATTTCCTTGCTTCAGGTCCTGAGCTATTTCTGTTACTTACAACGGCAGTTAGATTTGGGTATGTCATTTTAGACAAAAATTTCAGGTCAGTTAACAACAAAGGCAAGCATTTCGGAGTCGCCTCTTCACTGTTGACGTTGAGACTGGTGTTTTGCGTATTTAATGTATTCATGTATTTAATTAAGCTGGCAGTTGAGGACACTCTAATGTATTTCTCCTCTTGCTCAGTTTTCCTCTTTCTATTCTGGTTAGAGGCAGTTTGTGCTGTTTTGTGAAGGGAGTTGTACACAGCGTTGTACGAGATCTTCAGTTTCTTGGCAATTTCTCACATGGAAAAGCCTTCATTTCTCAGAACAAGAATAGACTGACGAGTTTCAGAAGAAAGTTCTTTGTTTCTGGCCATTTTGAGCCTGTAATCGAACCCGCAAATGCTAATGCTACAGATACTCAACTAGTCTAAAGAAGGCCAGTTGTATTGCTTCTTTAGTTAGCACAGTTTTCAGCTGTGCTAACATAATTGCAAAAGGGTTTTATAACGATCAATTCGACTTTTAAAATGAAAAACTTGGATTAGCTAACACAACATACCGTTGGAACACAGGAGTGATGGTTTCTGATAATGGGCCTCTGTACACCTATGTAGATATTCCATTTTTTTTTTTAATCTGCCGTTTCCAACTACAGTAGTCATTTACAACATTAACAATGTCTACACTGTTTTACACATCAATTTTATGTTATTTTAATGGACAAGAAATTTGCTTTTGTTTCATAAACAAGGACATTTCTAAGTGACCCCAAACTTTTGAACGGCAGTGTATATATATTTTTACTCAGACGGAGTCTCAAATTACTATTGAGAGTAAGATGAGTAGAATACACCAGCAAATTTGGTTGTGAAATTTGGTTGTGCATCAGCATTTTTTCTCTTGTTATGTCAGTCACTCAATTAGTCATGTCAGCTAACAATGTTTTGATTTGTAGTTAGTCTAGCCTTTCCAAACTTGTAGTAGTTTTTTTCTTTTTCTTTTGGAAAAGTTTTATTGATACATTTCCTTTAAAAACAGCTCATACATTTTTTACATCATTGATACACATAAAAACGGCAACAAAGCATAAAACACAGCATTTGAAAGTTACATTTAAATTTGTTAAAAAGTACATGTTGTTAAAACCAATGAAAACAACCATGGATAAAAGTACTTTCCTTGTAAAAACATCAAATCTGTAAAAGCCATTTAAAATGTGTACTAATGATCTAACAAAGGTAAAACATTTTTAAGACATGAAAAACCATGTTAAAAAGTCACTTTGTTAAAAGGCTGTCTTCAGTCCCTTGTACAGGAGGGGGGTGAGTCTTTATCAAGCTCACCTCATCCTGCTCTTCTGAATAGATCATCGTCCCGTCCTTCGGGGCCCAGAGGAGATCCCTCCCCTAGGCGCATCGCCCTAGGCGCCGCAGCGCTGTCAGGCCGTGGCCGCCGGGACCTAGGGTGTTGTGGGGGACCCTTCGCCTGGGGTCGAGGCCCCCTTCCTTCCGTACCACCCCAGGGCTTCCGTGGCTACCATGGCCACTGCCTGGGGGGTGGTCTCTACGTTTTTCGCTACCAGCAGGTTACGGGAGGACCACAGTGCTTCCTTCAGGCACGTGAGGGTGGGCCAGAGCTTGGTGAAGGCCTTCGATGGAATGGGCCTTCGGCCCACCCCATACAGCACGAGCTGAGGTGTTAGGTCCTCCCCTGCTGGCAGACACGAGGTGATCAGGGGGCCTGCTTCCTTCCACAGGTCCCTGGCGGCTCTGCACTCCCAGAGCATGTGCCTCACCGACTCTTCTTGGCCGCAGCCTGGTCGGGGGCACGCGGATGTCCTCGCCATGCCCCGTGAGTGCATAACGGCCCTGACCGGGAGGATCTCGTGGGCGACCATCCAGGACAGGTCCCGATGCCGATTCAGGAGAGCAGGATGGGCCACGTTGCGCCAAACCGTTGTGGGCTCACCTATAGCGAGCCCGCGCACTGGACACACTGGTTCCCGATCCTGCACAAGAGAGAGAAGAGAGCGGTGTTTTGTTAAAACCGTGACTGTTTCTTTTTCCAGTTTAAAATGTCTTAAAAACTTCTGGAGCTGGACGTAGTGCGGGGGTAGCAGGAAAGAGACTGGGGCTCGCAGGTCGACTGGGATCAGCCTCAGAGTCCTGAGGTAAGATCCCAGCCAGAACCGTGCGAGGGCCTGGGTCTTGTTGTTGAACTTGTAGTAGTTATGGCTGAATACCGACTGGGCACGCAGGGAACATTCCCAGGGGCCCTGATCTCCAGGGGAAACCTATTGATTAGTTTAGTCATTCTCTCTCAGATATTGTATTATCATGGCATAGGTAATTACAAAATGGGTAGAATTGCAGGTACTTTGCTGAAAAACTGCAAAAATGTTCTCTCATTTTTTTGTATGTTTTCCAGATTCAATGTTTTTACACACCAATAGTGCCTTTGACAACAACAATAAAATGTGCTTTTATCATACTAATCCCTGGTAATGAACTTAACACCCTTGAACCAATGTGGATGTGATACAATGTCTTCCTTTGAAAAATCACAAAGACCAGAGATAGCTATCTCAACAGCTCAAAAAACTATACATCAACAATCTGCTGGCCATTAAACCCCCAGTGAAAGGGATGTGGTGGTGTTTATTGTTATCTGTTTTCAAACGCCCCTTATCTGAGGAGCTTAGGACAGATTCAGAAAATCCATTAATTCCTTGATAAAAAGGTGTGTTGCCTTATATGAAATCAAAGGATTTGTTGGAGAATAAATACAACCTGTAATAGATTCACCTCAGCAGTGCACATTGTCAGAGAAGTCAGACTGAATGACTGCACTTCATAGATAAGGCCCAGTACTCATGCTGTGAATACTAAAAGAGAGATTGTCAGAAGCCTTGGCTATCCATACCTGTACATTTTGACTGATGTTTCATCTCTGAATATGCTCCCTTTGTGAATGGCTGTTATGCTGAAAAATGCTGAATGCCGGCTGCTCTGCAGCTGATCCTTGCTACTCCCAGCCTGCTTGTGTTTTGTGTGGTGAGGATGGGTGCTGTGACAACAAAAATGACAAAATTAAATTGTCTCTGTACAAAGGCTCAATAAGTCGTAGACCTTCGTATTGGAACTGTATGATTCAGATTGATTGAAAACTAGGGATATAAACTCTGCTGTTGTGTTTTGTATTTAAATGGTGAATCCCTCTAAATGTATAGAAAATAAATAGAACTGTGTGAATTTTGATGGTGAACTCAAATAAACGAGGACTGCAAGTGTTGTGAAGAAAGGAATTCAGGGGCAAATCCCCAATAGGTCCTTGGTCACACCAAAAGGTTCATCTATAAGTCCATGTTTCTAATACCAAGCAATCTCTTTCTCTAAAACCACAACAATAAGGATCTTAGAAGCTCTGTACCCCTAATTTAATACAGTGAAATCTGATTTATTTTTCCGAAAGCAAAGCAATGGGGCCAGATTAGCTGAATCTCCCATCCCCCCTAACACCCTCACCAAACTGCCCAGATTAGTTGGGAATTAAGTTTCAAACATTTTATATGTGTCTGGTCTATAGGCGGATTATGTTTTTTGCTTTCTCTTTTTCTTTGTTAAATTTCTCTTATAAAATGAGAACGAGTGGGTCTGTCGTTGAGCACAGATGCATTAACTGGATGCCTTGGCTGGCACTTTAAACACTAGTTTGAATTTCAAGTGAATTCTTTGGGCAGAAAGCTTGTCATGGAAGGGTCAGGTAGGATGGAGAGACAGAAGTTTCCATTCACCATTGACAGTATACTGAACAGATTTCCAAGTAACAGTGAGGAGAGTAGGCAGTCTGGTGCCACCCACAACCCTGTACCAAGTGAGGATGGAGCAAGATCAGAGAGTATTACTGGTGGGAGCCACATAGAACATCCACAGCACACCTGTTCATGCTGCTGCTACTGCTCCCACTGCGGAGAGGTGTTCCAGGCTGACTATCCTCCTGAAAGTAAGACTTAAACCTATGACAATTTTGACACTAGGATCACGCTTCATTTTACTCTCGCAATATATGTTTGTTTAATGATGATGTTTAATGCAGTTCAGTTGTTTTTCCCATTAGCCATGAAGGCCTATATGTTCATGCTTTGATCTGAAATCAATGTTCTTTAAATCAATGTGCCTAAAACACTTAAATGTAAATTTGTAAGTTGTTGTTCGTATGTGTATGTTTGCTGTGAGAAAAAATATTATTCAAAAATAAAAACACTTACATGTAAAGTTATTTTAATTCAGCATGCCAATATGCATGGTCCAGAAGAATGTTTCCGGAGCCATGCATGCCAGGAGGAAATACCCACAGAGAGGAGCAGTCCTTCAGTCAGGTCCAGAGGCGCACCCGGCGACACCGCACCATATTCACCGAGGATCAGCTGGACGCTCTGGAAGAGCTGTTCCTTCAGAACCAGTATCCAGATGTGAAGACGCGGGAAAAACTAGCACTGAGTACTAATTTACACGAAGAGCGAGTAGAGGTAGGCAGCTACGTGTTTCTTTTTGTCCGCTTTTAAATCAGTTTGTTTTATTACGTTTAAAACGTGTAGTCAATGTAGCTTAATTTGATTTGATTTTGATAGGTGTGGTTTAAAAACCGAAGAGCGAAGTGGAGGCGACAAAAAAGAACAGCATTTCGTGTGCGAAACCTGGAAAACTAGAAGATTATGCCAGATATGTCCAATGTGAAGACATTTTTGGATACTTTGCATCCAATGCAATAATGAGGCTAGATTAATTCTAAAAACGCCAGACATGTCTGGTGACGTCACGCGTGTACATTCTCCCAATGACGTTCCTTGATTAGCAAAACGTCAACTAAGAACTATTGATATAACTACGTGAATTAAATTAAGGTATTCATACGCTTCTATTTTCAGAGGCTCTTTTTAGTTTATAACGGAATTATTTACATTCAGCAAGGTTTTGTTTGGCTTGCTAGCTAACAGAGAAGTCAAGGCCACCAGAGACCATTTCGCTAACTTCTTCTAGCGACCGACAATGGAAAGATTTGGAAAGGCGCTGATGTCTGGAACCCTTGTCCCAGCTAATCCTGTCACAACAGTTGCTCTTCGACAGCCACCCGAGGAAACAAAGAAAACAAACCGAAAGGTTCTCGATGAAGAAAACTACATAGAGGTAACGTTAACGTTGTGGAACAGGCAGCTAAGCTAGCTAGTTAGCCAGTGCTCATTTTAGCCTACCTGCAGCTGTCTAATAATACAGTAGGTTTACAGTGTTGCTGCAAATCTAAGTTAAGGTCAATACAGATAAATGTGATTTAACAAACATAGTGGTGATGTTATACATACAACCGCATTGTTTAGTATGTGCTGTGTGTGTTGGGGCTAGGCCTTGTTGATAGTTGCCGATGTCTTCCTAACTTGTCTGTTTTGTATGACTTTCAACAGAGTTTAGAGAAGATCATCCAGAGGGACTTTTTCCCAGATGTGACCAAGTTACATGCACAGAAGGACTACCTCGAAGCTGAGGAAAATGGGGATCTTGGGAAGATGCGGGAAATATCCATTAAGTATGGGTCATCTTTAGCCAAGTCCACACCACGCTCCACTGCCCCATGTGAGTAAGGTGATAAGTAAATTGTGTCAAGGAAACTCTTTTCCACATAATGTACTGGTTGTCTATGAATGCAGCAGTGGTGCCATAATAATATGCCACCCACTGGTTTGTTTAGATGTTACTCCAGCTTCCTTTGAGACACCAGAGGGTCGTCCTGGGTCTCCCTCTTCTGTACTGGGCAAAAACAAGAAAGGAACAGATGTGGGTAAGTTCCTGTTCACCAGGGTGACTGAAAATGCCACTACTCTGTCTAAAGTTAGCCACACCTTTCACAATTAAAAAATTTGATTTTGCAATGATTTGCGATCCACAACTAATTTCTGGGATCACAGGTAAATCCTAAAAGTCGTAGGTGCCGACCAAGACGTTGTAGGTCGCATAATGTGAGCGATTGAAAGATGTGCGATTTGGGTTCTTGCGCTTTCCTGATAAGCATATTAGGTCCTGATTTATTTATTTTTTTATATAAAAAATAAAAAAATAATTCTGACATACCAGACATTTTTGGTCGTATCTTGTATAGTGAAGGGGTGCGCTGACCAGCTGTCAAGTGTCTATACTTGACAGGAGCTGATCATGGACTATAGGAGGAAGAGGGCAGAACACGCCCCCCCATCCACATCAACGGTGCTGTAGTGGAGCGGGTCGAACTTCAAGTTCCTCTGTGTCCACATCACTAAGAATCTATCGTGGTCCACACACACCAACGCAGTCATGAAGAGAGCACGACAACACCTTTGCCCCCTCAGGAGGCTGAAAAGATTTGGCATGGGCCCTCAGATCCTCAAAAAGTTATACAGCTACACCATTGAGAGCATCTTGACTGGCAGCATACACTGCGCCCAGCCCGCCACAGGAGTCGCTGGTGCGCGATGAGACAAGGACACCCCTACCGACCAAGCCCTCCCTAACCCGGGCGACGCTAGGCCAATTGTGCGTCGCCCCACGGACCTCCCGGTCGCGGCCGGTTACGACAGAGCCTGGGCACGAACCCAGGACTCTGATGGCACAGCTGGCGCTGCAGTACAGCGCCCTTAACCACTGCGCCACCCGGGAGGCCAATTTAAAGATTTTTGTTGTCATATAATGTATGCTTAGCTTAAGGACACCCAACTTTACAATGGCTCTCAAGACTATTTAGAATATAGGTCTTCCAGCTGTTATGATCTAGTGGTAATTTGTCGTTGATTTCTTATATAGTGCTATGTAAAGAACTCAATTACAGCAGTAAGATGTACACCCTGTGTTTTTTGATGTTGTGTGTTTGTAGTGAACAAGGAAGGAGACGAGGAAGAGAAAGAGCTGCCCTGTCTTGATCGCTTCTTGGCTAAGAACACAAGCGAGGATAATGCATCCTTTGAGCAGATCATGGTTCTGGCAGAAGACAAGGAAAAGTTGAGGCATGCGTGGCTGTATGAGGCAGAGGCTGAATTTAAACAGGTACACTTGCCATAATCTCTCATTTGATCACATGTGAATTGCACACTACTCAAATGCTGTAGTATGTAATGCTCCTAGGGTGTTATTTCAGGAGTTGAAAACAATTATATTTTCTCCTTCAATTAACAGATATGTTATAACAGCATGTTTCTGATTTTTAGCGGCATGAAGAAAACCTTGCACTTCCGTCATCTGAGAAGCAGGCCCTTGAGTGCGTAAAGGCAGGACTGGAGACCTGGGAGTACAAAGCAAAGAATGCCCTTATGTACTATCCAGATGGTGAGGATGAGCCAAACAATTATTTTCCTGCATGATAAACGTATCTTGCTTGATTATAATGTGGTTTGAATAGGGTGCATAAAGCCACGAAGTCACACATACAAACACTATACTATAGACCAGGGTTCCTCAACTGGCGGCCCAGGCCAAATGTGTCCCTGTGGGTTTTATTTGGTCCCCCAAGTTTTCTGAGCAAAAAAAAACGATTGTGTTTTTTTGTTGTTGGACGTAATAAATTGAGAACAACGTAATCATAATCAGTGATTTTAATTCATGAAATCTGTTCAAGTATTCCCTCACATAAGAGAGACGTGATCGTATACAAATGTAAGCAAGGTTTGAGGGGTTTAGCTGTGTTTCATACCTGTTTCGGCTTCTTGTGGTCAATTTACTGTCGACAAATTATTTGCAATTATGACCATCCGCTCAAGAAAAATGTATTTAAATTGAAATGCAGACATCTCATTTACATACACTACCGTTCAAAAGTTTAGGGTCGCTTAGAAGAGATGTCATTGTTTTTGAAAGAAAAGCTAAACAATTTTTGTCCATTTAAAATAACATCAAATTTATCAGAAATACAGTGTAGACATTGTTAATGTTGTAAATTACTATTGTAGCTGGAAACGGCAGATTTTTAATGGAATATCTAAATAGGTGTACAGAGGCCCATTATCAGCAACCATCAACCATCACTCCTGTCTTCCAATGGCACGTTGTGTTAGCTAATCCAATATTATAATTTTAAAAAGGCTAATTGATCATTTAGAAAACTCTTTTGCAATTATGTTAGCACAGCTGAAAACTGTTATTCTGATTAAAGAAGCAATAAAACTGGCCTTTTTTAGACTAGTTGAGTATCTGGAACATCAACATTTGTGGGTTCGATTACAGGCTCAAAATGTCCAGAAACCAATTACTTTCTTATGAAACCCGTCAGTCTATTCTTGTTCTGAGAAATGAAGGCTATTCCATGCGAGAAATTGCCAAGAAACTGAAGATCTCGTACAACGCTGTGTACAACTCCCTTCACAGAACAGCGCAAACTGGCTCTGACCAGAATAGAAAGAGGAGTGGGAGGCCCCGGTGCACAACTGAGCAAGAGGACAAGTACATTAGTGTCTAGGTTGAGAAACAGAGTCCTCAACTGGCAGCTTCATTAAATAGTACAAAATGTACAAAATATACAATGACATACCATGAAACACAACAGTGCAAGCAAAAAAAGCTAGAAGTAAAATCTACAGGATTAGAGGTGCTAGTGTCTTGAGTACAACCAAAAAGTTTTGTCTCATTCAGTTGTTGCTTGACCAGTACAAATAAAAACATAGCTTCAAAGAGAGAACCATCAGGACAATTCAAGTTGTTTTAGCAATAAAGTACCACAGTAGGAATCATAATACCTATAAAACCTAGCGGTCAAACGGAAATGGTTCCAATAATTTTTTCACCATTCATTTTTCCCATAGGGGATTTTAGAAACACTTCAAATAAGGGCTGTGTTTTGTTTAGGCTTACCCTGGCGTGACGTTTTGATAACCGTGTAAATCTCTCTAAGACAAGGTGACTTATCAATATATTTGCCTGTATTTAAATCCCAAAAATGAAATGATAATTAGCTGCTACTGTGGCTATCATAAAGAACTACAAATGCCATGATGAGCTTGGTGAGACTGCCGAATCAAAGCAAAGGTAATAATCTCTTGATTAACTATCTAATGTTAGTTAAAAATAGTAATGATTCAATTGGCTACATTTCTTTAAATTGATAATTCTGTTAAGAGGATCGGACCCTTTTTTTAAATTTTCGCCTAAAATGACATAGCCAAATCTAACTGCCTGTAGCTCAGGCCCTGAAGCAAGGATATGCATTTTCTTGGTACCATTTGAAAGGAAACACTTTGAACTTTGTGGAAATGTGAAAGGAATGTAGGAGAATATAACACATTAGATCTGGTTAAAGATAATACAAAGAAGAAAAAAACGTAATAAAATAAATGTTTTGTACCATCTTTGAAATGCGAGAGGGTATAATGTATTATTCCAGCCCAGGTGCAATTTAGATTTTGGCAGCAGTGTGTGCACCGTTTACGACTGATCCAATGAACCATTGTATTTCTGTTCAAAATGTATTAAGACTACCCAAATGTGCCTAATTTGTTTATTATTAACTTTTCATGTTCAAAACTGTGCATTCTCTTCAAACAATAACATGGTATTATTTCACTGTAATAGCTACTGTAAATTGGACAGTGCAGTTAGAGTAACAAGAATTTAAGCTTTATGCCAATATCAGATACGTCTATGTCCTAGGAAATGTTCTTGTTACTTACAACCTCATGCTAATCGCATTAGCCTACATTGGCTCAACCGTCCCACAGGGGACCCACCAATCCTGAAGAGGTTTTAACTGTCTTGTGCACTTTTAAAAAATTGACACAATACCTGTTAGCAAAGGTGTCAGCAAGAGATGACGTGCAGGGATTTGTAGTTTTGCATTATGTTTACTTTGATGCTAATGCGAGGCATTGGAAAACGTCCCTGGTCTTCGTGGTTGAATCTGTGTTTGAAATTCACTGCTCGACTAAGGGACCTTACATATAATTGTAATTGTGTGGGGTACAGAGATGAGGTAGTCATTCAAAAATAATGTTCAACACTATTATTGCAAATTTTTACTCCTGAACTTATTTTTAGCTTGCCATAACAAATGGGTTGAATACTTGTTGACTCAAGACATTTCATCTTTTCATTTTAAATTAATTTGTAGAAATATCTAAAAGCATAATTCCACGTTGACATTATGGGGTATTGTGTGTAAGGCCAGTGATGGCAAATCTCAATTTAATTATTTTTAAATTCGGGCTGCACAACAAAATGTGGAAAAAGTCCAGGGCTGTGAATACTTTCTGAAGGCAATGTACATGATGAATTATTTGACGTTGTATAAGTTGAGTTGAACACCTTCATGATCTTTTTTAATAAGGTGTCCAAGATGATGACACACTCTTCAAGAAACCCAGGGAGGTGATTCACAAGAACACTCGCTTTGTGGGAGACCCCTTCAGCAAAGCCCTTAACAAATGCCAGCTTCAACAGGCTGCAGCCCTCAATGCACAGGTAAAGTGCTTTCCTGACAAGTTATTGGTTTTAAGTAAATGGTTGTATCCTATTTTTAGTCAAGGGATTTTAAAGTAGAGGAAGGTCATGGTATCTAAAGATCAAATTAAATGGATTGATCCTGAATGATTTATCTGACTGAGTGTTTATCTCCAGTTCAAACAGGGTAAAGTAGGCCCAGATGGCAAAGAACTTAATGCCCAGGATTCCCCTAACGTAAATGGATATGGGTTTGAAGGAACTCCTTGCCCTTCCCCAGGTAAGTAGTTATATTCAAGATCACTTTCAATATTCTCAACAACTAAATAATTATCAGAAATACTTAGTTATTTAAGAATAGATGTTTTTCCAACATTTGGTGCTGTTAGAGAGGCTTCCATAAAACTTTCCCAACTGCATAAAAACTAAACTCCCCTAACCTGATATGGTCCTACCAGGTATGGCTGAGTCCCCCCTGATGACCTGGGGTGAGATAGAGAGCACCCCCTTTCGCCTGGATGGGTCTGACTCACCGTTTCAAGAGAGGAACATCGGCCCATCATTTAAGGTACAAGCCAATGGCTGCCCCCCCCCCAAAAAAAATGTTTTTTGTTCAGAGTAGTGTCTTAACCTGAGATAATCTGACACACAGATTCCAGAACCAGGAAGAAGAGAGAGGTTGGGTTTGAAGATGGCCAATGAGGCTGCCGCCAAAAACCGGGCAAAGAAGCAAGAAGCATTGCGAAAGGTCACAGAAAACCTGGCAAGGTAAAAACGGATTGAAGTTTTATTTAACTAAATTGCTTTGATCTTTGTATTTGCAAAACCTCATGTTTTTTCATAGCTCAATTCTATGACCTCTTGTTATACAAAATTCTTAGTCCTTTTAAAATGCTTTTATTATTTTAAACCTAATTTCTGTCTTTCAGTCTCACCCCAAAAGGCCTGAGCCCAGCATTGACCCCTGCCCTTCAGAGGCTTGTAAACCGCACCTCCAGCAAATACACAGACAAAGCTCTAAGGGCAAGCTACACACCATCACCCACACACAGAGGAGCAGGCTCCAAGACCCCCCTGGGTGGTCCAGCCACTCCCTCAGGCACTCCGACACCAAGCAAAGCTAGGACCCCTGCCTCCCAGGACCCAGCATCCATCACAGACGACT
This sequence comes from Oncorhynchus clarkii lewisi, assembly GCF_045791955.1. Classification (NCBI taxonomy): domain Eukaryota; kingdom Metazoa; phylum Chordata; class Actinopteri; order Salmoniformes; family Salmonidae; genus Oncorhynchus; species Oncorhynchus clarkii. The sequence continues at coordinate 22,891,452 of NC_092158.1, forward strand.
TACTGCAGCTTCCCAAGAGGAGGAAAGCATCTGACTTCTTCTGACTGGAGTAAAGCAAAACTGAGAGAGAACGGTTGTCTTGAGGAAGTGAACTCTTACATGTTTAAAGCAAGTTGTCATCAAGCAAATTACCGGCCATGTTTCTCTCTAACCCACCTCAGGCCCTCCCCCTGGATTTTATGGACTTGCCTTTTATGGCTGGAACAGTCTGTGCACAATGAAGGGCCGAGTCATAATACCAACTCTGAATTCAAGGATAATTGGAAAACTCAGGTCATTACTGTTTTTAGGGTGTTGGACAGAAATGCATAGTATGTACTGTGTTAGAAACCTTCCAAGACTGGATAACTTACAATATGTGGGATCCAAAGAGATGATATAATTGTACATAGCCTAGGCTGATGTTATTTTAATCTTGGTGAATGTTACGAGGCTTTGTTGATTTTTTTTTGTTTGTTAATATGTTCAAATGTAAGCCTCTATTGTATGCCTTTTTCTGCAATCTAATCTTTCAGTCCTCAACCTAAAAATTGCCTTGTTGTAAATCCCAAATGTTGACACTCACCTTTGTCATAGCAGACTCAACATCTAAAAATGTAACGAAGTCTATATGGTTCTTCTTGACAAATATGTATGTTCCATTTATTATGAACTATTCAAGTGGAATAAATCCAGGACTTCAACATCAGGAATCAGCAGGGATGTTCCGATGTGGAAGGCCCATCTTCCCGTCTCATACTACCATCATGTGATTTGGACTGCACCCATACATGTTCAAGGACATCGTCAATCTCTACCCTCTGGGCCACATTGTTGTTAAGCACGCGATATATCAAGCCTTTGTACTCTGTTGGGACAGCTTTGCTGTGTGGGAAATCAATGCGATGCTCTTTCTGAATCTTCAGCATCTTTTTGATATTGGAGTCATCATAGGGAATAGAATGACCCCCCATACTCCAAACGTCATACACTTTGGGGTTGTATGGGACCCCCTGTAATACCTCTGGTGATGCATAGGCTGCAGAGCCACAGAACGTTTTGCTGAGAATCATTTGTCCATCCTCATATTTGATCCTCCTGGCGAAACCAAAGTCTGACACTTGGAGATTAAAGTCTTGGTCCAATAGCAGGTTTTCACATTTCAAGTCTCTATGAACAACATCTATGGCGTGTGGGAATTTTATTGCAACTGACAGCTGTTTGAACAGTTTTCTGGTGAAATCTTCAGGCAAGGCACCCCTGAATTTGATGAACTCCAGTAGGTCCCCTTGCACACCCAGCTCCATAATCATGTACACCTTGCCTTCTGAAGATCTCGAAGGTCTTGACGATGTTGCGGTGGTTTAGGGATGCAAGAATGTCCAGTTCCCGGGGCAAGAACTTCTCAAAACAATCCGGCGGCACCCTTTTTCTGTTAATAATTTTGATTGCCACATTGGTCTTCAGACGCTCGGAATAAGCGGATTTTACTTTGGCGTACGACCCTCGCCTAAACTGATGCCTCATGTATAGCCCCGTTTCTTAAGCACCAGTGAGTCGTCCATGGCTAAATAGGACGACCCGAACTATTTTGGTGAATGTTATAATACACCATTATTGACACCATGTTGAACTCTGTTCATAGTTGGATATCAAAGATAGTAACAAATACCCTGTGTGTGCTTAACATTCTATAATTTATCACTAACTTGGGAAATTACGAACTTTGTTTCTATTACATGTTTATTTGCGTAATAATGGAATGTTTAATTCCTCAAAAGCAGTCATTGATGTATGCCTTTAGGCACATGGCTCATTTCCCAGTCATTGCATGTTATCTGAAAGGATGTTATAACATTAGTGAATTGTATATGATGCCTACATGTGTACATTAAGAAAATAATTATAATTAATGTGAATTGATAAAAAATAACTTTCATAACATTTCATGAAACGTTTCAATACCCATGCATAAGATGTTTAGAACATTATTTTAAAAAGCTGTTGTCCATGAAGTTCTGTTGAAATTCAAGTATAGCCTAATTTGCAATCACTAAAAACCAACCAATTAATCAAAAACGAATGCTGTTTCACTACGGATACAATTATGTTAGCTACTGCAACACATGTATACATTAACCTTAACTCCGCCCCAACTCGCAATCTGATCGGCGGTTTGGAGTGTTTTGGATTGTTGTGACTGGAGAATGGAGCCATCTTGTTTTATTTCTGTCCTGGAATACATTGGGCAGGCCGAACGAAAAACAGGGCTTTCGAATAATGATGTAGCTAGTTAGTGCGCTTGCTAACAATATTGCATATATTTGTATGTTTAGTGCTTCCACCACTCTAAATGTATTTGAATGACTAGGTACTGTCTTTGGCGTTTATTAGGGTCAAAGCAAACGCGTTGGTTCAGGTGTCAGTTTATTTTATTTCTGAGTAGAGGAGTTACTATGAATGGAGGATAAATGTTGCCAAAGGCTGACAGCAGCAGTTACGTTCTCCTCTCTCTTCTCTTCGTCCTCACATTAACAGACCCACCACGGGCAGGTAAGACCGGTGAAATGCAATTGGTTGTAATTTGTCACAATGTCGGATCTTAGTATACCGGTGAGCTATGGTAGGCCTATTTGCACGGGAATTTAGTTAGTGTAGATGGCGTTTAACTTATCACGGGTCTTAATTTATGCTGCTGGCTAGCCACTTACTGCGTAGCTAACAAACGTTAACGTAAATTATTTTTGCAAAAAAAATGTATTATATGGGGATATAGTTAAATATTGAGCTGTAAGTTAGCTACATTTTGCAGTTCCAGCGTCGGTGTGGCTCGTTGTAACTAGCCTGCTGAACGTTTTTAGTATTGTGCAGTTTTAGCTAGCTAACATTACTAGCTACGTGAAATTGGGGTGCTACACGTTATGTATAGAACCCAGTATTACTAACGTTAGTTACTAGCTAGTTCACCAGTAATTTAGCCGATTAAACTAAACTCCAGGATGCGATGGAGTTGGGCGGCAACTAGTGTTGGCGGACTGGCGCTCCGACGTTACATACAATTACGTTTTTATCCAAAACTACTGATTTCAGCATCCGAAGAATAGCCCACAATTACACACGACATTGATCGGTGTAATTGCGGGCCATTCCTTGGGTAGCTTATGTGATGTCGGAGCTCCAGTCCGCCTACCCCATTCATAGATGCGGTAAAGAGGTCAATGGAATTCAACACAAACAATGGAAAGATCCTCAATCTCCTCTTGCCCCCCAGCAAAATGAACCTACATTTAGGCAAATGTTTGTATTTCACACTGTTGATGTAAACATCGGAGTGTCGTGCTTGTATGGATGTCAACCCGAATACATGTTCATGTCATCGTTTTTGTCCACGCTTGTGTAATTTATGACCATTAGAGGGGGTTACTCGACAAGCCATTTGTTTTACTGTTACAAACTGTCATACTATTTGTGCAACTAAACAATCAACTGCATTGCAGTTGAAACCGACTTTGACTACCACCACTGATTTCTGTATACCACTAGTTTAATACGCCTATTGACGGTAGTATCTTCTGACCGGGAGTGTTTTGTTAAGAGCCCCGACTCTTGCTCTAAACATTAACACGCATTGCTTGCGGTACAGTTTTGTAAACATAAGGAACGTATCCTTTATATAAGCGAGAATTTAGGGAGGGGGGATTGAAATTATGTCGATGTGATATGAAAGTAGAGGGAATAATGTTTTTAGAACCGTACCACAATGGAGTCGATTCACGTTTCGATGGCTGTTTGGCTGTTTTTTGACGTTTGGAGCCAATTCGCCTTTAAACAGAACATGTTGTTAGCAAGCTGCATTTCAGCTAGAAAGCAGATGGGTTAGTTGATAACGTTGTGCGCGATTCCATTGGGCACACGTCAGCGTGTTGTGATTCCGAATGGCTGATTGCTTGCAAAAATGATACAATTCCCCCAAATGGCAGTTTAAGTGGCTAGTTTCATAATGTTATTGAAACCATGTCTTGAGGTGTTTTGACTGATTTCATGTCAATGCTAAAATTAGCTAGCTAGCTAACCAGCAACTAACTATCAAATTGCATTAGTCACATGCGCCGAATACACCAGGTGTAGGTAGACCTTACAGTGAAATGCTTACTTACGAGCCCTTAACCAACAATGCAGTCAAAAAAAAAATACAGATAAGAAGAGAAAAGTAACAAGTAATTAAATAGCAGCAGTGAAATAGCAATGTATTTGAGACAAGTGGTCATTGTGCAATTTTGTTTTGTTTTTCAATAAACATTGGAGACGAATTCTATTTTACTCGTTAACAATCTAAGCAAACCCTGTCTGTTTTGCCACATAATTACGCGCGTGTCGGTTGTTGCTAAACAACCAATTCATCTACATGCACGAAGTTTCACCAGAGCTAGGTAGCTAGCTAACGTTAGCTTGCTAATTCGCAGGAGCAACAAAAGACTGGGCCAAATGTTGTTTTACGTTAGATATAGGTAGCTATCTAATGTTGTGGCGTTAGTTAGTTAATCGGATTTTAAATGTAACTGAAATACGAAGAAGCATTCTATTAGCTGCTACTCAATTTGCATTGACCTTTAGTTTGCATCAACCTTCCGGTTACTGGCCCAGTGCTCTAACCACTACCCTACTGCTCCGCCAAGCTGTGTTGTCTCCTTGAACCCATGCACTGATTTGGGGTATTATTGCCTTTTGCACACCCGTGAAATGTAGAGAGCTCTCATGATCCTCATGATGCCTAGATTGTGTCGTTGAATAAAAGCAATGGCACAAATTGTGTAACTTTTTGAGTATTGTTGGCCCAGAGCGCATCTATGGTCATTGACTGGAGATTAGCCTCCTCTGTCAGTATAGCACGTGTTCAGATGGCAATGGGTCCGCCCTGTGTGGGGGTTAACCTCTAAAAGCCGACGGGGGGGTTTCTTCTCAGCCAACATGGAATTGTTTTAGGATGGTCATACCATTTAGATATTTGATTTGGAATTTTAGAACCCCTTTAAGTATAAAATATCAATATTTTTGGTTAAAATATTGAATTTGGCATTTACTACTATAGCCCATAGAAATGCATTGAATAACACATTCATTGATTTACTGTACAGTATTTATCTTTACTGTACTGTCAACTTGTGACCCCAATTGTGGTTTGGGACTACTGTGATTTCCCATTGCAGAAATGCTGCTACAGATTTGTAATCCCTTCAAAATACTTCATAAACAAAGGTGATGTCATTAAAGACACAAATTGATTGATCTGCCTTCACCTTAGGAGGGAGAGGATTTATAAAATATCTTAAAGATACAGTGCATTTGGAAAGTTTCCTTTTTCCTCATTTTGTTACGTTACAGCCTTTTTCTAAAATTGATCAAATAAATGTTTCCCTTCAATCTACACCCAATACCCCATAATGACAAAGCAAAAATAGGTTTGACATTTTTTGCGAATTTATATTTAAAAAAAAACATACCTTATGTTAATAAGTATTCAGACCTTTTGCTATGAGACTCAAAATTGAGCTCAGGTCTATCTTGTTTCCATTCATCATCCTTGAGATGTTTCTACAACTTGATTGGAGTCCACTTGTGGTGAATTCAATTGATTGGACATGATTTGGAAAGGCACACACTGGTCTATATAAGGTCCCACAGTTGACAGTTCATGCCAGAGCAAAAACCAAGCCATGAGGTCAAAGGAATTGTCTGTAGAGCTCTGAGACAGGATTGTGTCAGGCACAGATCTGGGAAGGGTGCCAAAACAATTCTGCAGGATTGAAGGTCTCCAAGAGCACAGTGGCCTCCATCATTCTAAAATGGAAGAAGTTTGGAACCACCAAGACTCTTCCTAGAGCTGGCCCAACTGAACAATCATGGGAGAAGAGCCTTGGTCAGAGAGCTAACCAATAACCCAATGGTCACTCTTGACAGAGCTCTATAGTTCCTCTGTGGAGATAGAAGAACAACCATCTCTCAGCACTCCACCAATCAGGCTTTTATGGTAGTGGCCAGACGGAAGCCACTCCTCAGTAAAAGGTACATGACAGCCCGCTTGGAGTTTGCCAAAAGGCACCTAAAGGACTCTCAGACCATGAGAAACAAGATTCTCTGGTCTGATGAAACTAAGATTTAACTCTTCGGCCTGAATGCCAAGTGTCATGTTTGGAGGAAACCTGGCATCATCCCTACGGTGAAGCATGGTGGTTGGTGGCAGCATCATGCTGTGGGGGGTGTTTTTCAGCGGCAGGGACTGGTGACTAGTCAGGATCGAGGGAGAGATAAACGGAGCAAAGTGCAGAGAGATCCTTGATGAAAACCTGCTCCAGAGCATTCAGGGCCTGAGACTGGGGCGACGGTTCACTTTTCAACAGGACAACGACCCAAAGCACACAGCCAAGGCAACACAGGAGTGGTCTCTGAATGTCCTTGAGTGGCCCAGCTCAATCAGACATCTCTGGAGAGACCTGAAAATAGTTTTGCTGCGACGCTCCCCATCCAACCTGACAGAGTTTGAGAAGATCGGCAGAGAAAATGGAAGAAACTCCCCAAGCTTGTAGTGTCATACCCAAGAAGACTCGATGCTGTAATTGCTGCCAAAGTACTGAGTACTCATGTAAATGTCATATTTAAGTTTTTTTAATATGCATTTGCAAATGTAAAAAACAAGTTATTTGTCATTGGGTTTTGTGTGTTGATTGAGGATTTTAATCAATTTTAGAACAAAGGCTGTGTAACAATAAAATGTGGAAAACGTCAAGGGGTCTGAATTTTCGATTGCACTGTATATGCCTTAATTAAAAAGTAGACTCATCTTTCATTTCTCATGGGTCCTTTTACATGGAAATCCTCATACATTTTTAAAGTGAAAAATCTGCATCTCAGCGTAATTCTGTTTATGTAGACTTGCCCTGTAGCGTAAAGTTGCACTGGTCATGCTTTTGGCCAATGTACTTTTTTGTTGCCATATGTGGAGATGAGCTAAGCTATACTTTTTGTAAAAAAATTCTCACCAAGTAGTCTAAAAATTACTTAGGTTACCTGTTGTTGCCTTGAAACATATTTTCTTTTCAAAAACATAAATCATCACCTGTTTAAATTGCAAGTAGTGTAAGAAGCTATTCTTTACTTCCAAAACCTCAATGTTTTCATTCAGGAGCTGGATGAGAGAAGGGCTGACTTGCTTAGTTGTGAATAGCCTACATCCCAACCCAGGCTATATTCTATGCTTGCATTTAAACTGGATGGTTTTGCTAATTGACTTTTTAAAAGCAATCAGTGACATTATTGTAACGGTGGGTGGTCCCAGAATTTCTCATGGGCTGGTACCATTGCTCATTGCTGAGCAAAGACAACTGTTTCTAGTGAGATGTGACTCATTTTCATTTTATAAAGGGAGTGGCTCCTAATGCTAGCAGTATCTCGTGCGAACTTGGGACTTAAGTCATTTTCACACTTTAAAACCGCAATAGCCACCACAATGTGAAAACAACATTTTGTCATGAGTTCAGTTCCATTTGCTTGATTTTGCAGACCCAGAACTGGATCACCTTTAGCTAGCTAACATTAGTATGCTAGCTAATTAGCCAGAAGGGTTGCATCGGTTTCCATTGGCTATGTGGCTAGCTGGATGACCTGTGCTGATAATGAGGTCAATTTAAGAGTCAATGCTCTAGTAAGTGCCATCGTGCAGAAATGGCAAAGAAAACACGTTGATGAGCTAGATAAGTTAGCTAGCAAGGTATACCAGTTATCAAAGCTGATGCTAGCTAGCGACCAGTGTTGTCAAAGATAGTAGACCTTCTCTGGTGTTGTCAACAATTAAACCATTCCATGGGACGCAAAACGCAGGCGCCTACCGATGCAGTTCTCATGCAATGAAATGCTATTTTATTAGCTGTAGCTAATAAGTCAGTACACATTCACTTAGCTACCGTATGAGCGAACAGTTTACAACATGCAAAGTAGCTAGCTAGATGTCATCTCCATTAGCTATACATCTTTCACATTTAAAAATGCATATGACAGAATATCTCTCAGTACATTGCATATTAGTCCACAACTTCTCTGGCATTTGGCTTGTAGTTCTTGCACAGGAAAAAAGTGGAGACAGTTTTCAGGGGCCTCCCAGATCACGAAAAAAAGAGTGTACAGTGAGGGGGAGAGAAGTTAAGGATAGGGAGAAATAAACCATACGACCACTAGGTGTCATCGTATACCCATAGTACTTGATAGAGTCCACTAGCTTGCTGCACTTGTGTAGAAGCTCACTATTGCATATGATTTGTATATTAACATACCTGTGACATTTGAGGACACTTATGGATCTCTAAGATGCATAAATACATGTGTACATGTATTTTCTCTGTAAACTGATTTGCATTTTGGGGTTGAGGTTGGCCTAACTAAATGAGAAATGGCAATCCAGGAGAAATGGAAATACAGCATACTTCGTGATCTCTAATGCCTTCTTACACACACTTTAAAATGGGGGTGCAACCAAGCTCACATGAAACCATTCATGAAGACAAATCATCTGAAGTATGTAGGCCCTACCTGCTGAGTATAAGAAACAATTGATGAATATAGGTACCCCAAAATAGCTTGAATGGGCTTGTCATTCACAAAGTACTGATGAAAAGTCAAGTACATTTGATTGAAATATGGGTATACAAGGACATCTAGTGGTTACCTTGTTTTTCATCCTCTCACTAGCTATCATAAATGTGTATCCCCTTCACAAGATTGATGTTGGGTGAGTCCCCTTTCCTATGCAAAGAAACACAACTAGAGATGTTATGCACTAGCATGCAATGTCAATGAGATATATTTGATGCAACATGTATTGTCATTGACTGAAAATATGTTTTTGTACCCTTATACTAGCTAGCTGGGGGAGTCTAGTCCCAGAGGCAGTCTGTTCTGCAAATTGGTTCTGCATGCCTTCTTGACTTGGATACAATGTGTTGTCATGCATTTGTATGCACACTGGTTACTGTCACAGTTATCGTGCTAGCTAAATTAGCTAGCTCATCAACCAGTATGTACTTTGCGATATCCGCACAATGGCACTAATTAAGCCTTGAATCTCAGTGACCTCCCTGTCACCATTGGTCATCTAGCTAGCCGTTAGCCATCTTAGTTGCATCGGTTTCCATTGGACTAGAGCTTGCTAGCTAATTATCATGTATCAGCCTATGCTGACTAACGTCACTAGCATGCTAACGTTAGCAAGCTGGCTAATGTCAATACACTTAGTTGTGGGTCTGCAAAATCAAGGCCAATGGTACTGAACTCATTCCATCATGTTTCGACATTGTAGTGGCTATTGATGTTTTGTCTCATCCTTTATAACTACTGCTGTACATACCTCTTTTAATAATATACTGTCCATACTGTCTATAAACACCATTTATATAGTGTACCAGTCAAAAGTTTGGACACGTACCAATTCCAGAGGTTTTTTTTTTTTTGACCACAAGTTCTCAGTGGGATTAAGCTCTGGGATTAAGTCCATGGCCAGTTTCCTGGCCATGGACCCAAAATATTCATGTTTTCTTCCCCGAGCCACTTAGTTATCACTTTTGCCTTATGGCAAAGTGCTCCATCATGCTGGAAAAGGCATTGTTTGTCACCAAACTGTTCCTGGATGGTTTGGGAGAAGTTGCTCTCGGAGGATGTGTTGGTACCATTCTTTATTCATGGCTGTGTTCTTAGGCAAAATTGTGAGTGAGCCCACTTCCTTGGCTGAGAAGCAACCCCCACACATGGCTGGTCTCAGAATGCTTTACTGTTGGCATGACACAGGACTGATGGTAGTACTCACCTTGTCTTCTCCGGACAAGCTTTTTTCCGGATGCCCCAAACAATCGGAAAGGGGAAGAGAAAATGACTTTACCCCAGTCCTCAGCAGTCCAATCCCTGTACCCTTTGCAGAATATCAGTCTATCCCTGATGTTTTTCCTGGAGAGAAGTGGCTTATTTGCTGCCCTTCTTGACACCAGGCCATCCTCCAAAAGTCTTCGCCTCACTGTGCGTGCAGATGCACTCACACCTGCCTGCTGCCATTCCTGAGCAAGTTCTGTACTGATGGTGCCCCGATCCCGCAGCTGAATCAACTTTAGGAGACGGTCCTGGTGCTTTTTGGACTTTCTTGGGCGCCCTGAAGCCTTCTTTACAACAATTGAACCGCTCTCCTTGAAGTTCTTGATGATCCGATAAATGGTTGATTTAGGTGCCTGTGAAGCCCTTTTTGTGCAAAGCAATGATGACGGCACGTGTTTCCTTGCAGGTAACTGTGGATGACAGAGGAAGAACAATGATTCCAAGCACCACCCTCCTTTTGAAGCTTCCAGTATGTTATTCGAACTCGATCAGCATGACAGAGTGATCTCCAACCTTGTCCTCGTCAACACTCGCACCTGTGTAAACGAGAGGATCACTGACATGATGTCAGTTGGTCCTTTTGTGGCAGGGCTGAAATGCATTGGAAATGTTTTTGGGGGATTCAGTTAATTTGCATGGCAAAGAGGGACTTTGCAATTAATTGCAACTCATCATAACATTCTGGAGTATATGCAAATTGCCATCATACAAACTGAGGCAGCAGACTTTAAAAATGAATATTTGTGTTTCTCAACTTTTGGCCACGACTGTAGTAACCCAAAACAAGTGTTAAAATATATTTTATATTCTTCAAAGTAGCCACCCTTTGCCTTGATGACAGCTTTGTACACTCTTGGCATTCACTCAACCAGCTTCATGAGGTAGTCCACCTGGAATGCATCTTAATTTAAAGGTGTGCCTTGTTAATTTGTGGAATTTCTTTCCTCAATGCATTTGATCCAATCAGTTGTGTTGTGACAAGGTAGTGGTGGTATACAGAAGATTGCCCTATTTGGTAAATCATGGCAAAAACAGCTCAAATAAGCAAAGAGAAATGACAGTCCATTAGTTTGACTGACCTTCATGTCTTAATCTGGAAAAATTCAAGAACGTTGAAAGTTTCTTCAAGTGCAGTCGCAAAAACTATCAAGCGCTATGATGAAACTGGCTCCCATGAGGATCGTCACAGGAAAGGAAGACCCAGAGTTACCTCTGCTGCAGAAGATGAGTTCATTAGTTACTAGCCTCAGAAATTGCAGCCCAAATAAATGCTTCACGGAGTTCAAGTAACAGACACCGCTCAACATCAACTGTTCAGAGGAGACTGTGAATCAGGCCTTCGTGGTCAAATTGCTGCAAAAAAAACACTACTAAAGGACACCAATAAGAAGAAGAGACTTGCATGGGCCAAGAAACACAAGCAATTGACATTAGACCATTTGAAATCTGTCCTTTTGGACTGATGAGTCCCAATTTGAGATTTTTGGTTCCAGCCGCTGTGTCTTTTGTGAGACGCAGAGTAGGTGAACAGATGATCTCTGCATGTGTAGTTCCCACCGTGAAGCCTGGAGGAGGCGTTGTGGGGGTGCTTTGCTTGTGACACTGTCTGTAATTTATTTAGAATTCGAAGGCACACTTAACCAGCATGGCTACCACAGCATTCTGCAGCGATACACCATCCCATCTAGTTTGGGCTTAGTCCCACTGTCATTTTGTTTTTCAACAGGACAATGACTCAACACACCTCTTGGTTGTGTAAGGGCTATTTGACCAAGAAAGAGAGTGATTGAGTTGTGCATCAGATGATCTGGTCTCCACAATCACCCGACCTCAAGAGGTTTGGGATGAGTTGGACTGCAGAGTGAAGGAAAAGCAGCCAACAAGTGTTCACAATATGTGGGAACTCCTTCAAGACCTGTTGAATAGCATTCCAGGTGAAACTGGTTGAGAGCATGCCAAGAGTGCAAAGCTGTCAAGGCAAAGGGTGGTTGCTTTGAAGAATCTCAAATATAAAAAACATTTTGATATAACACTTTTTATTTTGGTTAGTACATGATTCCATATGTGGTTTTGATGTCTAACCCATTATTCTACAATCTATGCCCTCACGAACCATCAAAAAAGCAAAGCGTCTATACAGGATTAAAATTGAATCCTACTGCATTGGCTTTGACGCATGTCAGATGTGGCAGGGCTTGAAAACTATTACGGACTACAAAGGGAAACCCAGACGCAAGCTGCCCTGCCCAGTGATGCAAGCCTACCAGACAAGCTAAAGGCCCTTTTATGCTCGCCACGAGACAAGCAACACTGAAGCAAGCATGAGAGCACCAGCTGTTCTGGATGACTGGCTACCGAGAGTGTTATCACACAATGTGAACAAAACCTTTTAAACAGGTCAACATGCACAAAGCTGCTGGGCCAGATGGATTACCAGTATGTGTACTCAAAGCATGCGTGGACCAACTTCAACCTCTCCCTGACCGAGTCTGTAATACATACATGATTCAAGCAGACCACCATAGTGCGAAGGTAACCCGCCTAAATGATTACCGCCCTGTGGCACTCACGTCGGTAGCCATGTAGTGCTTTGAAAGGATGGTCATGGCTCTCATCAACAGCTTCCTCCCCTAGATCCACTCCAATTCGCATACAGCCTCCACAGATGACGCAGTCTCAATCGCACTGAACATTGCCCTTTCTCACCTGCACAAAAGGAACACCTACATGAGAATGCTGTTTATTGACTACAGCTCAGCGTTCAACACCATAGTGCCCACAAAGCTCCTAACTAAACACCTCCCTCTGCAACCTCCCTCCCTATATAACAGAGGTCAAATGTTTTTTCTGTAAGTCTTCACAAGGTTTTCACACACTGCAGTGGAAACGCGTTCTCTGGAGTGATGAATCGCGCTTTCCCGTCTGGCTGAATCTGGGTTTGGCGGATGCCAGGAGAACGTTATCTGCCCGAATGCATAGTGCCAACTGTGAAGTTTGGTGGAGGATGAATAATGTTTTTTTTTCATGGTTTGGGCTAGGCGCCTTAGTTCCAGTGAAGGGAATTCTTAATGCTACATCATACAATGACATGCTAGATGATTCTGTGATTCCAACTTTAACAGTTTGAAGGACCTTTCCTGTTTCAGTATGACTGCCCCCGTGCACAAAGCGAGGTCTATACAGAAATGGTTTGTCGATCGACGTGGAAGAACTTGACTGGCCTGCACAGAGTCCTGACCTCAACCCTATCGAACACCTATGGGATGAATTGGAAAACCAACTGCGAGCCAGACCTAATCGCCCAACATCAGTACCCGACCTTACTAATGCTCTTGTGGCTGAATGGAAGCAAGTCCCCGCGCAATATCCACTCTTCTATTGGAAATCCTTCCCAGAAGAGTGGAGGCTGTTTATAGCAGCAAAGGGGGGACCAACTCCATATTAATGCCCATGATTTTGGAATGAGATGTTCGATGAGGTGTCCATACTTTTGTACATGTAGTGTATATGGACTCTGACATTGCTCGTTCTGATGTTTCTTTCTTTTGGATTAGTGTGTATTGTTTTGTATTACTGTAATGTTTAGAATGGAATGTAGCATTCCACCAAACATGTGATAACATCTGCAAAATATGTGTACCTGCCCAATACTTTTTGATTTGTGGTCCTTTGTAGCTCAGTTGGTAGAGTATGGAGCTTTTAACGCCAATACCACCAATATGTAAAATGTATGCACGCATGACTGTAAGTCGCTTTGCTAAATAGCTTAATATATTATGTGGTGGAACATTCCCAACTAGGAATGTGTTGAGATTTAAGGGGTTAGTTCATCAGAAATTGCTTTTTGTTTTGTTTCAGGTCCAAGGCTAGCTCTGGCAAGATTATTGTCAGGTAAGCAGCGTCTCCTCTGTTAGTGCAGTGTATCTGTAGGTCTGCCAGTCTCCAGCGATTTTGGGTTACTTTGTTCTATTCTCAGCTTGTGCCTATTTAATATTCCCATTCACAGCAGTGCTTTGTTTTTCCATTAACTTAGGTATTTTCTCTAACCAGTTTTTATGCAACATTTCGTTCAACAATACTGAGCTACTTTCAAAGAATCCTGTTAGTCCAGTGTCTAGACGATCTGTTCAGTGCCATAGAGGGAATAGTTGTTTTTCTTTTTTTCCCTGCGTTCTTAGACAGCTGGGCCTAATACTCCTTCCTCACGGGAGAAGCCCTGACAGGCAGCCCCTATGCTGTCTCATGTTAATCACACATGCCACAGAGACGCTGACCCACTTATACTGCCCCTGTGTTACTAATGGGTATAGGGGTAGACAGTGAAGTAAAATAAGGTTAGGCCTTGTTTTATTCTGATATATGGCCCCTTTAGGCTAACTGATTTTGTTCTGGCCCCTTTAGGCTAACTGATTTATTTTATGGAGGCCTTTTTTTTTAGATACTATGTTAGGCCCTAATGTATGTCCCTCATTTCTATTGTTTCTCATGTTTTTGTGAGTCCGTTTAAGTTGTTTCTATGCGCAGGTCTCAAAAACACTCAATGATAACCCCTGTTTGTTTCAGTGATAATGATATGAGTTGTTTTAATGTAGCTAATCTGTTTTATTTTAAGCACCAGACCTGAATTGAACTAAGTCAAAATACCTGAGGTATTGCTGCATTCCCTTCCAGTTTTCCCCTTCATGCTTTATTTTATTCATTTGTTTCCTGGGAAGTTTTTATTCTAGAAAGCATCAGGTGCATTGTTAATGTAATGTGCATGATACATGGTGAAAGCCTTTTTTCTTATTTGTCTGTCAGTGACATGTCTCTGTAATAATACTAAAAGCTGTAAATGCTAAATCTTTCATTGACTTGTCTTTCAGTTCTTTACAATTGGTAAGCAGGTATGGGAGAGAATAAAAATTGTGTTGCAGTGACCATGTCATAACTACAGGGGGCACTGTGTGGTGTCTTTATCTTTAATCTGTGCTGTATTTCAGAACTGCGCTGCAGCCCTGGACAGTTTGCCTGCCGCAGTGGGAAGATGCAATGCATCCCCATGTCCTGGCAGTGTGACGGCTGGGCGGCTTGTGAGGACAAGAGCGATGAGTTGGACTGCCCCCGTGAGTGAAACATTTTACCCAGACTCCAAGCTGAACTCTGGTCCCCTTTCCAAACAATTAGGGCTGGGAATTGCAAGGGACCTCATGATACCATCATGATACTTGGGTGCCAATACAATAAGTATTGCGATTCTCAGGGTTCTATATTTATTGCGATTCGATACTGCAATTTGATGTTTCAAAAATTATTATTTACTATACAGTGCCTTCAGAAAATATTCACAACCCTTGACTTTTTCCACATTCTGTTGAGTTTGCCACAAAATCAAATAAATGTTAAATTCTATGGCCTACATACAATACCCCATAATGTCAGTGGAATTCTTTTTTTTATTAATTAAAAAGGAAGTTAATAAATATTCAAACCCTTTGTTATGGCAAGCCTAAATAAGTTCAGGAGGAAAAAATTGTCTGAACATGTCACGTAATAAGTTGCATGAACTAAATTATTATTATTTAAAACGATTACAAATTGGAGTAAAAGTATCAATACAGTATCTGCCAAAATAGTATTGCGATATGTAACTATCGATTTGATTTAGAAAACAACTTTCTAAATGTCAGGGGAAACGCCAAACTCATTCTGAGTAAACGTTTTCTCAACGCCTTTTATTGTGAGCTTTGTTTGTTGTTCTCTCTTGCGGAGATGGTTTGATATTACAGTAGTAAGTGGTTGAAGGAAATCTTATTGTTTCCATTACTTAATTCCTGAATTGGCGCTGGTCCCTTGATCTCTGGCTGCATAATAGGAATTATGGAAAGTATTGGGTTCACACACAGCATGTGACCTTCTATAACACGGGCCATTTTGTTTCATCTTGACTGTGTGCATATTACATTATTTGATAAATGGTGGCAAAAGCAGTTAGAAATGGTTTTATGTGTATTTATTGTCATGGGAAAGAACTAGATGTTTTTGCCATTGATGACCTGTGAATGGACTAAATAAACAGTTTTCTTCCCCTTAATGAGAAGTCCCTTGTCAACAAACAAAGCTGTCTTCAGGTTTGTTATGAACTGCAGCCAGTCACCACAGTACATTCCTTCAATTTAAATACTGCCTCTTACTTCTCTCCCGTCCTCCCTTTCAGCCATGAAAGAGGAGACGTTTCACTTTGCCAATGGGTTTGACCAAGTGGAAGATGTCATCGGTGTGGCCCAGCCTGTGTTCTTTAACAGTAAGACCCACGTTTAACTCTCCCTCCATGAACCCTTCACTCACTTTTCATCCCCAAAAATATTTGAATTTGTTGTTGCTAAAATAACCTATGGAAAGCTTTGTTACTGGACATATTGTAGGAGCTCTAAAGTACCTTTTCCTTCCACAGAGAAGTGCCCTAGTGGGTGGCATCACTACGAGAAGACAGCCAGTTGTTACAAAGTGTACCTAAGGAATGAGAACTACTGGCAGGCTGTGGACACGTGTCAGAAAGTCAATGGCTCGTTGGCGACCTTCGTCACCAACGAGGAACTGCAGTTCATCCTCAAGATTGAGGTGGATTTCGATGAGGAAGTGTGTGAGCGCAGAGACCAGTGCAAGTGAGTGTTTGCTAAGGATGTGTTGCATGAAGTAATAATGTTGAAATGAATGCCTGAAGGCTGAAGCAGATTTTGTTACTGTACAGACTAATTTATTATTATTTAATCCACTTTCTCTCTGTTTCAGGTTCTGGGTGGGTTACCAGTATGTCATCACCAATCAGAACCATTCACTGGAGGGCCATTGGGAAGTGTCATATAAAGGTGGGTGTGGACTTTGTTCATTTTAATTAAAGTATATTGTGCTTGAATCCCACTGAAAATTAGCTAAAGGGAGCAAATGCAACTCATTGTCATGCTCAAACAGCCATGATCAGTTAAAGCATTAAACCTGTATTTGGCTTACAATTCATCTGGTTCCTTTCTCTCACGGTTCCCTTACAGGGTCGATGCAGGTGTTCTTGCCGCCAGAGGGCCTGACTAACTTTGGAGAGGCATCTCCGACCCAGGACAACATCTTCTGTGCCCAGCTGCAGCGCTTTCAGATCAAGAGTATGAACGAACGCGGCCTTCACAGCTGGCATGCCGAGAACTGCTACAAGAAGTTCCCCTTCCTGTGCAAGAGGAGTATGTCTGCTCTCATCAAAACCAAATGACCTATGCAGCTTCACAGGAGGTCAAAGTAGCTTGATTGTAACAAGTGTAGACTCCAGATGAAACCTGGTTGTTTGAGTCATAAGATTCATGTAATTCTGTATCTAAAGCCTTGGGTGCTGTTGTGTTAGTGTAGGTATAGTTATTGGTTGGTTTTGGTCTTAAACCTTTGATTGTCTTTAACAGGGCAGACATGTGTGGACATAAAGGACCAGGTGGTGACTGAGGGGTACTACTTCACCCCTAAGGGGGAAGACCCGTGCCTGAGCTGCACATGTCACAACGGCGAGCCAGAGATGTGTGTGGCTGCGCTGTGCAATCGGCCGGAGGGCTGCAAGAACTTCGGCAAGGACCCCAAGGAGTGCTGCAAGTTCACCTGCCTGGACCGAGGTACTATCCAACTACTCACACAATTCCCTGAACAAAAACTAGAAACTATGGGTGTTGTGAATGTTTCACAAGGTGGAGCTCGAAATTTTGATCTCTTGTCCTGTCATGTTGTTCAACAATATTTGGCACTGTAATTTCAGGAGAGAGAATTCAGAAACACTTCAAATGTATAAAAATGTGGACCCTGTCTGTCTTTTAGAAGGCAGCAGCCTGTTTGACTCTATGGCCAGTGGGATGCGTCTGATCGTCAGCTGTATCTCCTCCTTCCTCATCCTCTCTCTGCTGCTCTTCATGGTGCACAGGCTCCGGCAGCGCAGACGCCAGCGCATCCAAACACTCCTTGGAGGTAACCATAGGCATCATATAATCACACTCATAAAAACAACGGGTGGCACCAAGTTTGCATTTTTTAAAAACCTTTATTTAACCAGGCAAGTCAGTTAAGAACAAATTCTTATTTACAATGACGGCCTACACCAGCCAAACTTGGACGACGCTGGGCCAATTGTGCTCCGCCCTATGGGACTCCCAATCCCTTCTGGAAAAGCCCTGTTTGGCCTTTAAACAAACACAGTGGACTGGTCCTTCAGTCTACCCTGATACCGTCTCTACACTGTCTTTTTCCATCCCATCCCAGTCTCTTCTAACTAACAGACCCCATGTGATAGACCTGTCTGCCACTGCCCTCCTCTCTCAAAGTGTGGGTCCAGGCGGGAGCAGCTCCCTAATCACTCTGTACTTGCCTCTAGCCTGTCTCTGGTATTTCAGTGTATTCAAATGTGTATGCATTTTAGTAGTAAAACCTAATCAACATCATTGAATGATGATTGGTTGGTTTTAATTGGTCTCACTCAGCCTTTCTCTTTTCTCTCTCTCTCTCCTCAGTTCACCATTTCAACCTTGGGCGGCAAGTCCCAGGCTTTGACTACGGCCCAGACGCTTTTGGCACTGGCCTCACTCCCCTGCACCTCTCTGATGATGGAGAGAGAGGTGCATTTCATTTCCAGGAACCTCCCCCTCCCTACGCTGCCTATAAATACCCTGATATCCAGCACCCAGATGACCCCCCTCCTCCCTACGAAGCCTCCATCAACCCCGACAGCGTCCTCTATGTGGACCTCGGTAGGACCACCCTGTGCTGTTAGTGTTAATGTGTTTTCCTCACTTTCTGTGAAAGCAGTTGATTTTTTTTTTCTAGATTCACATACTAGGTTGAGTATCTAATTGTTTCTGAACCCTGTCATCACTGTTCTCGTTGTTCTCCACAGCACGCCATGGCGTTCAGATGATCCCTAGTCAGATGAGGGATGTGGTAGATGCCATGACAGACGCCCCACCGCCACCTGTCCCTGTGCCAATGTCCTCCCAGGAGCGGGAGGACTCCATGGACAGCAGCACCCTCCTGGTGGGGCCTGACACCCCCACAGACAGCCACACCCCTGACTCCATGCCTGTAGACTGCAGCAACAGTTCCTCCCTCAGCACCGTGGTATAGGACTAAGGGGGGCGGGGAGCTGCTCCCGCCTGGACCCACACTTTGAGAGAGGAAGGCAGTGGCAGACTGGTCTATCACATGGGGTCTGTTAGTTAGAAGAGACTGGGATGGGATGGAAAAAGACAGTGTAGAGACGGTATCAGGGTAGACTGAAGAACCAGTCTACTTCTTGAGGTGTGAGGAAAATCGGACTGGTGTGTTTCTTGATCAGGTGAACTGAAACCAAGTGGGTGTTTGTCAGAAACGTAACCTCTACAGTTGAACTTAAATGCAGTGAATCAGACCGCTTTCGTATAGGTGAATACAGATGGATGAGTAAGGCAATCAAATGGATCTGGAACACTGACTCTGTACAGACAAGACACACACTACACCAGGCTGAGCTACTGCTTTTAGTTTTCATTGGACAAAGCTTTTGAATTATTTGGTTTGTTTGAGCTTCATGCTCAAGATTTCCCCCAATATAAACACTCCCTCAGGCATTACACCAGGTAATAATGAAGGGGGAGGTAGATGGTTCCACTTCAGCTTAAGTCCTTTGCACTTCTTAATTTGCACCCTAATGCTTATGTCCTGGTGGCCGAGGCAGAACTTGGATTGTCAGTTATTGATAATGACTCTGCTCTCTCTCTAAAGTCTCCTCCACAAATTAAATACATTATTTTCCTATCCCAAGCATTGCCCTCTCCAATCAATCTGATATGCTAAGACATCTTCGAGATTGATAGCACAATGGTAAATAGAACAATGAGAGGTTCTTATACAAGAGGTTTTTCAACCTTGCAGAAATATTTAGGTATGGTTATTGTTAGCTCCAGCTATGTATTGATGATGAGGTAAATGCTACAACTTTTACAAGAATCTTGCAACAATATTGCATTTGTTCATGAGTTTTTGTTGAAGTAGATGTCCATTGGTTGAGTATTGTGTCCTTTTCTTGGGTAAGAAATAGGCTGGGAATTGTTGGGACCTGAAGATAGATGATGGGTCCCTCATGTTAGTCAATGAGTTCACCACATGAAAGAGAATGTCACTGGTGAGTGAGAATTAAGGTTAGAGCTTCATGTGTAGCTTGTAGCAATGGTTACTTGCTGTTTTGTACCCAATGAAATGTGTAAAAGTAAACTTATTTCGATAGTGTTCTTTTCATTAAATCATATTAACGATTAATACTAATTTCATTGGTAAAACAATCTGTTACTTGATTGCGTATGGGTGAGTGTATGTATGCACACGTATATAAAAACCAAACTTTGTTTTTCAACATTTTGCACATCACCTGTTTGCCAAGTAGCTCTGTGCATTTGCTTTCAATGTCATGAAGTATTTTAAAACTGAATATATTTTGCAAGCTTAACTGATAACGTGGGGAAGTGTAACAATCATCAATTGTGTCATTTTTGGAAGCTGCCACTGGATTCACTGTAATATATTTTCTTGTCAATGTACATTGTCAGCTCAGTGTATTTTAGTTTGACTATAACTTGGCAAAGGTGATATGACATTGGAGGTTTACCTGGTTATGTTCTAACAGTAGCATATATGGCATTGGGTGGCCAACCCCCTTTCTCATGTTTCATGATAAAGACAGACAAGGAAAGTAATGTAGTAAACAAAAAAACTACTAGGAAAGCCACATCATTTGACCCCATTGGGACTCAAGGTGTAAAGACCTGTTCAGTTCTTCTGTTGTGCTTGTTCACCTGTAGAGTTGAAAGGCCAAAGGAGTTAGAAGGCTACGATGGCAGGCCAATGAAAGCACAAACACCCCTATCAGGGTTTTGGAACTACTTTGGTCTTTGCCCTTACCAGCCAGGATCTACAAAGCATGGTAATCTATTTGGCTGAAGTCGATCACCAGCAGCACTGAAATTGGGGGGAAGATCCGCCTTGAGAATCACGTGTGTGTGTGTGTGTGTGTGTGTGTGTGTGTGTGTGTGTGTACACTGTGTTTATGTACAGATGTATGTAGCATTTCATCGTTATTTTTTAAAATTTTCTTCTGTAGGTTTTGTATTTTTTTTCAAGATAGACAATCCTTTTGTGGATTATCCAAGGAAATTATGTTATGAATTGTAAAAAAAAAAAAAAAATGTTAATCGTAAACTTGGTGTGCACGTATGGGGGGTGGTGTTTGGGAATCAGATCTCTCCATCTTTGGACTCCCAAGTGACGCAGTGGTCTAAGGCACTGCATCTCAGTGCTTGGGGCATCACTACAGACACCCTGGTTCGATTCCAGGCTGTATCACAACCGGCCGTGATTGGGAGTCCCATAGGGCGGCGCACAGTTGGCCCAACGTCGTCCGGGTTTGGCCGGTGTAGGCCGTCAGTAAAGAATACATTCTTATTTACAATGACTTGCCTAGTTTAATTTAATAAATAATCATCTTTGGTGTGAGTGTGTTTTCAGCTTGTAGGACCTACAGTACATGTTTTAGTAGAGGCATGATGAGAGAACAGAATTCTAATTTTCATCTTGGCCCAGGTTTAGCTTGCCTACAGGTTGATGTAGATGCATGCATTGGAACCCCTGCTGCATTTACACAAGTTGATTTGCTATCGATAGTCACAATGGTGGTGTGAAAAAATAACTTTCAATGTGTTATAAAATGCAATAGCTGATATTTTATTTCATAGCTTTTAAATTGTAATTGTTTGCTTCTTTTGCAGGGGTCTCTGTTTTTCTGAGGTTGAGGTACATCTAATTAAATGAAAAATAAACTGTACTATGAAGGATAGCTGCCTGTTGTGTGTTAGGCCTGTAGTGGTAGCAGAACACTTGAGACCATAGGATAAATAGGCCTACCTATACAAGCCTAGGCTATACATGCTTCATCAGTCTTGGCATATGTCCAGGAAATCCCTCAGCCATTGTGACCAAATATCAGGGGATTAAGATGAGATGTGGAAATCCCTAAACAGTGAGATGTGTGTTGCTGATGAAGAAGGGGAGCCCTGGAAGCTGTTAAGGAATTGAAATCTACATTTTGGCAGTGATGCTAAAACAAAAGACGTAAGATTTATTAGTCAGAACATATCAAGCATCAGTAGCCTATTACATCATACATCTGCATCTGAGTGGGACAGCAGGTGGATTTTAGGCCTATACACATACCGTATACCTGTCTCTTCCTTCGATAGGTGCCCTTTTAGAGGCAGACCACTTGGCAAGGATATATATAGTACACAAATACATTGGAAAAATGAACAGTGCTAACGTTTCACTCAGATACTGTACATTTTAACTTGTTAATTGTTTTTATAAATAAAATAAAGGATTGACCTTACCTTTTGAGGGCATTTGTGCTCAGCTGTGAGATGCCATGCTCTCCTCAATGTCCCGTTATGTGACATTCGTCATTAAAGAAAACTGGCAATGACACACTCCACTGACCAAACTGAAGGGTAAAAAAGCTTAACATTCACTTTCCCAGTCCTTTTTAAGCTTGGTATTTGCACAGAACCCAACCCCCTGCCTCTAAGATTTTTATTTGGACTTTAATTAGACCTATTGAGGTGCTGTGCTTGTTTATTGGAAAATGATTTCCTGCTTATTACAGGTTCTCACACTGGTAACAGGTTTGTTTTAAATGTCCTTTATATTTTACAAGGTACACTACCGTTCAAAAGTTTATACCACTTAGAAATGTCCTTGTTTTTGAAAGAAAAGCACATTATTTTGTCCATTAAAATAACATCAAGTGGCTCAGAAATACAGTGTAGACATTGTTAATGTTGTAAATGACTATTGTAGCTGGAAACGGCAGGTTTTTTATGGAATATCTACATAGGCGTACAGAGGCCCAATATCAGCAACAATCCCTCCTGTGTTCCAATGGCACGTTGTGTTAGCTAATATGAGTTTATCATCTTAAAAAGATAATTGATCATTAGAAAACCCTTTTGCAATTATGTTAGCACAGCTGAAAACTGTTATTCTGATTAAGAAGCAATACAAACTGTCCAGTCTCAATGTCAACAGTAAAGAGGCGACTCCGGGATGCTGGCCTTCTAGGCAGAGTTCCTCTGTCTAGTGTCTGTGTTCTTTTGCCCATCTTAATCTTTTCGGCCAGTCTGAGATATGGCTTTTTCTTTGCAACTCTGCCTAGAAGGCCAGCATCCTGGAGTCGCCTCTTCACTGTTGACGTTGAGACTGGTGTTTTGCAGGTACTATTTATTGAAGCTACCAGTTGAGGACTTGAGGCATCTGTTTCTCAAACTAGACACTAATGTACTTGTCCTCTTGCTCAGTTGTGCACCGGGGCTTCCCACTCCTCTTTCTATTCTGGTTAAAGCCTGTTTGCTCTGTTCTGTGAAGGGAGAAGTACACAGCGTTGTATGAGAGCTTCAGTTTCTTGGCAATTTCTCGCATGGAATAGCCTTCATTTCTCAGAACAAAAATAGAGTTTCTGAAGAAAGTACTTAGTTTCTGGCCATTTTGAGCTTGTAATCGAACCCACAAATGCTGATTCTCCAGATACTCAACTGGTCTAAAGAAGGCCCGTTTTATTGCTTCTTTACTCAGAACAACAGTTTTCAGCTGTGCTAACATAATTGCAAAAGGGTTTTCTCATGATCAATTAGCCTTTTAAAATGATAAACTTATATTAGCTAACACGAAGTGCCATTGGAACACAGGAGTGATTGGTGCTGATAATGGGCCTCTGTACTCCTATGTAGATATTCCATAAAAAATAGTAATTTACAACATTAACAATGTCTACACTGTATTTCTGATCAATTTGATGTTATTTTAAAGGACAAAAAAATTGCTTTTCTTTCAAAAACAAGGACATTTCTAAGTGACCCCAAACGTTTGAACGGTAGTGTAGGTAAACGTGTATTATGTCATGGAAGATAAGAATGTACCCCTGCACCTTGACTGGGTATGGGTACTCCTTGTATATAGCCTCGTTGTTTTTGTTTTACTATTTCCTTTTAGCAAATATGTATTTTTAACTCTGCAATGTTGGTAAGTAAGCATTTCACTGTGAAGTCTACACCTGTTGTATTCGGTGCATGTGACCAATAAAATTGGATTTGTATTAATGTTCTTTACTGACCATACCTTGATGCTATTGATAATATAAAGTGACTGATGTCATACTCAAAGTCCCTAGCATCCTGATTGACACTGCCTGACTGCTTGAAATGGGGGAGAAATCACATAATTTGGTCCTGAACTAAACTGTAGCCGACACACTGACACAGACAAGGACAGCGTCTCCCCATTTCTGAATGTTGGTTTATTCATGTTGCTCATCATGGGTGAAGTTATACATGTGTTCTCCATTGAGGTTTCTAACATGAAGGAACCTCTATCCAACATCCTGTGTAAGTTTACTATACATGAAACTGGATCATCCAGTTATTGCTCTGTCCAAACACTGAAATGTAATGTATTCAGTTTAGTTAAATTAACTCGTAATCGTTTGAAAAAAAAATGCCTTTATTTCCCATTATTCTTTTTCATACATTTTGTGTAATAGACATGAGAAACAGGCTGGTGATTCCACCCTATTCCTATGCCATTTCTGCACCATAATGCTTTTTTCCCCTTCTCCACACTGCAAACAAGTTTTCATAGAATTTACAACAGAAAATAAAAATAAAGCTTGACACAAGCTGAAAATACTGCCACCAGCTCCACATTCACCAGCTCTGTCTGACACAGATCTCTCAGAGTTGTATTTCTGTAGCAAATCCCCAGGAACAAAAATATATATATATATATATATATATTCACAGTTAAAGTATTTATATATTTTAAGATTACAAAAGAAATGGGCAGAGAAAATGAAGACGTTTCTACAAGAAACAATCTTTCAAAGGGAAGTGGAGATCTTTTTTTCTGTACAAGATGCACCTTTACTTTAAATAAACAATTCAACCCTTCAACTTTTTTTTTTTTTTTACAGATTCCTTACTTTTTTTTACTGATCCCTGAAAATACAACATTAAATACTCAGTCTTTTTTGTTTAAAAAATAAAAGATGCATCATTACATATTCTCCATGTGTAGAAAAAAAAATGCAGGTCTTCTATACAAGTGATCCTGTACAATATAAACATCACGGTTGTTAAACAAATGTATAAGCTATCCAACTGAATGAGAAGCAATGAATGACTTGGTCTTCAGAGTTCTGATTGGCTAGGAGGGCGTAAGCAGAAGTGCAAGCCTCTAGTGCATTCACAAACATTAATGATTCATGAAACTGAATGACAAGAGACGATAACCACGTGACAAACATACACAAACAGAAGATTGGAGCTTGGGGTTGGTAGTGTGGTGATGATTTGATAGAGTGAGGTCTGATGAATTGTTTTAGATTGGAAACACTTCTTTCTGTATGGTGAGTAGAATACTGAGCTGTACAGTGAGGGCTGATAAAGCACCACGAGGTGAGGACACCTAAACCTGTCATCAACACCACCAAACAGTGAGGGAAAACAACACACATTCATGTTACACAATACAAACACATTCACACGGGTGAAAATAGACAGCATTTCATAAGTGCATGCGCATTAACACAGTTGCAAGCGGAAGCTTTCAGAAACACTCTTGCCTTGTAGTCATGAACACCCCAGACGAGTACACATGGATATGGCACTTACAATAAACTTCAATGCATTAACTGACTTATTTTATAGCCACATCCCATTCCAAGGCTTTTGTCAAAGTCTCTATAAATGTATATAATTCCTGTTAATTGCAGTCTGTGTGCTGTCATAGAGAACATTGGAGTTCCATTTAGATAGGTTTCACCTATATTTACTATTATTGTCATGTTGTCATCTTTATAGCGCATTGAATAAATGCTTTTCTCAAGATATAACACTGGAAATGCAGTGGGGATCGGTTTGGTTTCCCGACAGCATTGGATGAGCTTCAGGAAGAAAAGTATGCAAACCTAAAAGTAGTTTGAATCGCTATTCTGTACTGTACAGCTGTACTGATCTGAACCATTTCCTAGGACAGGCAGTCTTTTAAATGGGGAATCAGTTTTCTAACCCTTCTACATGTGAACCTCAACACGCAGTCTGTTGTGGATGGATGTCATGTTGGAGATGAGAAGGCATCATAAAGTCAAAGCATTTCAATAAAATCTGTATACTTCGATCAGCAGTCTCACTGTGCAGTGATAACTAAGTTTGTTATGGAAGGAATTATGTGCCTATGGTCGCTTTTGGAAACACTATACTACATTACAATGTAAAGGTTCAACTGTGTGAATACATTTCTGCGGTACCCATCTTGCGTTCTTTTCCCCATTCACTGTTTCCACAATATGACCTACAGAGGGCAGCATGTAGTGTTTTTGGGGAAGACAAGACGGTAAGAAGAGTGACAACAGAAATGATGGAAAAACTACTGGAATAAACCTTAATACCATTTGTAAATTTCTGAAAGCATATTCCTTGATTTTGCATAAAGTAACAGACAGCAGCATACTCTATATTATTTGCTGGTATGAGCAGGTGTGGATTCATCTCCAGTGATATCCACGTTTGTGAATTGATAACCATTCTGTAGCTTAAATGATAAATGTTTTCTGCATTTACTATAAAAACAAAGGGGTGTTAAGCAAGTGAAGGCATCCACGCAGGCTTCTCCTTGGGCAGCAAACCCATTTCTCAGGGCGCCAATCCTACTTCCTGTCTGTGCCACTATGACCACCACATGGTGAAAATAGTGTCGTCTCCCGTGGGGAGGCTGTGTCCCTCCCACAGCGACAAGTGTTTTCATTGTGAATGTCAACAGTATCAATGAGCAGCTTAATGTAGGTGTGTGTGTGTGTGGGGGGAGGGGGGGGGGGGTACATACCACGTGGTCTCCATAAAGATTATGAAAAGACTAGGTAAAACTGTACAAGCTAAGACCAGAAAGGGGGAACCATGCTGAATGGAAGAGGGACAAGTAAGAGTGCTGCACCAGGAAGCCAGATGGTACAGCATTGTGAAAATTCAAGGGTCACTGGGAGACTATTAGAAAACCCATGTTTAGTTCTGTTTTAAAGAGCACCTGGAATCGTAAACAATCTTGAGTTAATATCTGTGCATATAAAAAGAGTCCCAGACAGGTAGCTGCACTGTAGCCAGACGATGGGTTGGTTTTCATCCCTGGTTCTTCCACCACTCCTCTTCTGTCCGTGTGTTTTTAGCATGGCGTCTCTGTGTGTGTGTCCAGGGAATGGGGACAACGTTTGTTGGGACAGTGCTTGTTGTTTAACCGGAGTTTCCCCTTGGCCAGGGACTAACGCTAGTTCAACGTTCCCCTACAGTTCTCTGCCCCACACAAGCAGGGGATCTTCTCATCCTCGATGGGGAACTTGTAATCGTAGGTGATCTCCTCGTTGACATTGATGGGTTGTCGGGAGTAGATGACAATCTTTTTCTGTGACTCCACTGTGATCACCTTGGCGTAGCAGTTGGGCTGAGAAGAACAACACAGTGGTGTTAGCATCCATGTGTTTGCTAGCCTAGCACTGTGAAACTGGGTCGATTCATTGACATGGACTTGATTACGATTTGCTCCAGCTCTTGAGAGGAGAAGAGACACTTACATTGCAACTATGGTTGATGAAGCGCGCGAAGTTGCCACACTTGGTAGCGTCTATGATGGTGTCGTGGTCCACACGGAACATGTAGCTGCTTCCGATGCCCTCGTCCTCGTAACGCTTCTCCCTCATGTCAGCAATCACCTAGACACAGGATTGGATGGGTTTATAACACTCCCCTGTATGGCATGATGTTTTGCAGCCAGCACAAAGTGCATGTTAGTGGTGTTGGATCATTTGTAGAATGGTTCCCATCTGTACATAACCTGTTCTACTCACCTGTCTGATGTTCTGCCCCACATACTCAATCACCATCTCATCAGCAGCAATTGGCTCCATTGCGAACAAGCCCCAGTCGTGGATGTGCGACTTACAGAACCGAATCTTCTTCTTACGGAACTGGGGAAGAGTGTTAAAAAGGACAAATTGAAGTGACACAGTATTGCATTGACACACGTACAGTGTAAAATAACAGTAGTTGTGTATGGGCTGTGTTTGGCCTTGGGTACCTTCAGCTGGTTGAACTTGAGCAGGTCGCTGTCACAGCTGAAAGAGGACAGCAGGCGGCGCTGTTCAGACCTCCGCTCAGAACCAGCTCTGGTGGAGACTAGGGGCTGTGCGGGAATACTCATGCCCTGCAGAGAAAGAGATGGAGGAAGGGAGAGAAAGAGATGAGCTCCTACTCCACCTTAAGACAAACACAGACCCATCAAGACACAAACAGATGAACAGAGACTCCGTTGATGATTTCAACTCAAGCCCACCAGCCCACTCTCTGCTAAAACCCACCTGCATGTCTACAGGCCCCTCCTCCAGTAGGTGCTTGTTGCTGTTGAGGTATTTGATCTTGTCCTTCTTGTCAATCTTGTAGTAGCCCTCGCTACGGGCACAGCCAGTCATGTGATCCCTCATGCCATCGTCCCTCCTTTTCCTCTTCACCGCCGGGATGTTGGTAGGTACAGGAGGAGTCAAGGGAATAAAAAGGCTTTTGGAGAAGGTAAGACCTTGTGTTGGCAAAACCATAAGCAAGCATTTCTAATTTACTACTTTTTAAAATGCCTGATGACTGAGCAAAACTAAAATACCAGTAACAAAGGGACACTAAAGGAACTGCACTTAGTAATGCACTAGCAGTAACTGGCAGAAATATTAGTAACGGCCAGTAGTAAAGGATATGAGGGTGCTGGACCCACAGCGTGTCGTTGAGCCAGTCGTTGCCGTTGTCCTGCTGCAGCATCTTGTCGTAGGTGACCTGCAGGTGCCGGATGTCCTCCTCATCGATGCCATCGTTCCAGATGTCGTACAGGATGGTCATCTCCTCAAACTCTGAGCGAGGAGAGTAGTGGGGCCACGGCGGTGTGGTCACGGGGGAGTGGCTGGCCAGCAGTAGCTCTTCCCACCCTCGCCGCACCTTACGGGCAGGCTTCTGCAAGTGCCCCTCTTCTTCATAGGGAAGGAACTGGTCGTCAGGGGGCAAAACCACATGCAGCTTTGTCTCCCCTTCCCTGAAGTCCAGGCCCACCGTGGATGAGTCTAGCCCAGCGCGGCTGGGGATGTCAGGAAGAGCGGCTGCAGCATCCATGTTTGCAGACAACTCTCTGAGCTGGGCATCATGAGGCAACGATCGGGGCATGGAGGTGGGAGTCACCAAGAGCTCCATAAACTCAGGCTGAGGAGAGGTCAGTGCTGCAGCCTTTTTACTCTTGGGTCGCCCAGGCTTCCTCTTAGGTGGGGTTGAGTCAGGGGGCACGGGGAGGTCTAAGACTGGGACAGCAGGCAGGTCTTTTGGCAAGCTGGTTAAGGCCTCTCCCTGGAGGGAGTCGGGGGGCAGGGTCTGGTTGACCAGGGTGCTGAGTGGAGGCTCCTTGAACAGTGGGCTTTCTGAAGAGGCTTTCCAGTGGATGGGCAGGCCAACAGCCAGGGCTGTGTGGTCTGGGAAGACCGGAGTGAAGGTCAGATCTCTGCCGGGGGTTCGGGGGATACCTGCACTCAGGACAGGAGACTGGGCAGGGTAGGAGAAGGGGCTGCCGGATATGCGGGGAGAGCTGAGGCTGGCCAGGCTGCTGCCAGTCAGAGGAGCATCACTGTCAGGTGTGACGGGCACGTTCTCTGTGCTATTCTGGGACTTATCCAGGCCCCTTGCCCGGACCATCAGGTCCCTGCCAGGAGTGCGGGGCACATCCTCGTCTGTGGACAGCCTGGCCCGAAATGAGAGGGGGAGGTCCGGCAGGGGGCCGGGAGGAGGCAGAAGGAGGGAGTGGCCCTCCATGGCCGGGGTAGGGGGAAGGTGCATAGATGGGACTACTAGGGATCTAGGGAGGGCTGTGTTGGGCTCCAGGGATGCAGGAGCTCCTCTACCTGGCGTACAGGGGAGATCCTCGTCCTCTGTGTGGGCCTTGGGTCGAGTGTCCTGGTCGCTGTCAGCCAGGGAGCCTGTTGGCGTGGGCGGCCGCAGGTTAGTAACATCGTCCTGGGGATCCATCTTAAATACAGGGATGGCGACTCCCAGGTCAATGTCTGGCTCCTCAGCTGAAAGACAACCAACATGCCAAGACAAACTGTCAGTTAAAAGCAATATGCAGTGCAACATCTGAAATGGAAACTGAAACATGAAGCTTCTGTGGTTAGGTAATAGGAGAGGGTTAAGACCTGGGACTCCTTTGGGTGAAGCGGGCCGGAGATCCTCCAGGCTGGTCCGGCCAGGCTCCGCTGCCTCCTCCCCCTCACTGAGGGCTCTGTGGTTGGGCTTGAGCTTCAGCCCTTCCCTAGGCCTCTGGTCCTCATCTAAACCAGCCAGCTCTGAGGGCTCGTCCTCTGGGGGAGGAACTAGGGGCGTGCTGGGGGCCTTGGGCTCCACCTCCACCTCCTGCTCAGATGAGGACGCCGAAGAGGAGGAGGACGAAGAAGTCCGAACACGGTCCTCGTCTTTATCCGGTAGACTCTCCACATCTACCGCCACTTCCTCCTCCTCCTCTTCCTCCTCTGAACTGGAATCATATTCGGAGGAGTCCCCAGTCGCAGAGGAGTCAGAGTCGACTTTAGAGGATGCAGAACTGGCAAGTTCTGAAGGAGTGAGGAGGAGAAAGAAACACAAAGATAGGACAATTACAGAGGCAGCGTTTACACACAGAGAACCAAATAACTAACTACGGTCATTGACATCAGCATGTATTTACCCTCATCCGACGACTCAGATGATTCACCGTCACTGGATGAGGCAGCCTCATCTTCGTCCTCATCCTCTTCACTCTCCTGCAAGGTTCAATTACAGAGGTTAAAAGCTCATATTAAAAAAATGGTTCTACAGTATGATGCCTCAGGTTGCCTTCTCCCAATGAGATGAAGCACCTGTTGAAGGTTGTAGTGGTCAACACTTCATCTCCCATTCTAGGCCATTTTTAGGTAATTTGACTGACTGCTCACCTTGGCCGATGACAACCTGTCAGAGACCTCCGTCTCGTCAGGCTCCTCCTCCCTGTCGGAGAGGGACTCCTCCTTTCCGGAGGTCTCTACCTTCTCCTCTCCCTCACTGTCCAGCTCCAGTGGCCGGGCATGTCGTCTCCGAGAAGCTGCGCTGTCCTCGTCCACCCTGGCCACATCTTCTGGGAGCTCTGCTATGTCCTCAAGCTCATCATCCACCGGTGTGGAGGGCCGCGCTCGCTTAGTGTCTCCAGTGGAGGCAGCATCAGGAGGGTCCTTCCTCTTAACCTGAACACACACAAACACATTAATAATCTCTCCCATGGATTTGTGGCAAATGCACTTTGCCAAACATAAAATTATATAACTATTTTCCAAAGTAACAGGATCTTTAGACATATTCTTAGTCAACCCTAAAAGTGTCTGGAGGTACCTTGAAGGAGGGCAGGCGGATGGCTCCTCGGAGGCCGATGCCCAGGCCCATACCCTCGTAGCCAAGGCCCTCACCCTTGTTCCAGTTCTCCAGTAGACTGGAGCCCATGGTCTCTTTGGGCTTGGGCTTCTCCTTCTCCTCCTCCTTTCCCTCACCAGCCTTCACCGGGGTCAGGGACACCTGGAGGATGAACAACAACATGGACTCATATGAAAGCAAGTTAGCTATCTGGCTCAATAATGCAGGAGAATCCTTGGCTAGAAATGTCATGTCATGACAATTCAATTGTCATCCAGAGTTAGTGAAATAGCAAAGTAAAACTTCTGACAACCTAGCCAGTTAACACAGCATTGTCCTTTGCACTCAAATATTTCATTCATTTCAATTAACCAAACTCTTTCAATTAACCAAACTATAAATATATCGCTCTGATATGCCTACCTCGTTTTCACCAGTGTCCATCATTTCAACACATTCAAATAAATCTTCACTCATTATCAAGCTAGTGTGCATTCAACTTCACGGTTAAATTCAAGGTTAGCTGAGCTTTTCTTATTCAAAACATTCCAGGAGTTTTAAATGAGGCCTTTCTCCAAAACATTCTTTTGTATCCAAGCAACAATGGCCACATTCTACTATTAGCATAAAGTTTTAGGGAGATACAGTATATTTTAGGTAACCCAAAGTTTACAGGCCCATTGAGAGCATCCTGTCGGGCTGTGTCACCGCCTGGTATGGCAAGTGCACCGCCCGCAAACTTAGGGCTCTCCAGTGGGTGGTGCGGTCTGCCTAACGCATTACCGGGGACACACTGCCTGCCCTCTAGGACACCTACAGCACCCGATGTCACAGGAAGGCCAAAAAGATCAAGGACATCAACCTCCCGAGCCACGGCCTGTTCACCCCGCTATCATCCAGAAGGTGAGGTCAGTACAGGTGCATCAAAGCTGGGACCGAGAGACTGAAAAACAGCTTCTAGCTCAAGGCCATCCGACTGTTGAATAACCATCACTAGCCGGCCTCCACCCAGTATCCTGCCCTGAACTTAATCACTGTTGCTAACCGGATACCACCCAGTTACTTAACCCTGCACCTTAGAGACTGCTGCCCTATGTACATAGACATGAAACACTGGTCACTTTACTTATGTTTACATACTGTTTTACTCATTTCATATGCATATACTGTATTTTAGTCAATGCCATATTATTTAGCTATTGCTGTATATATACACTATTCTGTTCTACGTATTCTACAGATATACAGTTGAAGTTGGAAGTTTACATACACTTAGGTTGGAGTCATTAAAACTAGTTTTTCAACCACTCCACAAATTTATTCTTAACAAACTATAGTTTTGGCAAGTCGATCAGGACATCTACTTTGTGCATGTAATTTTTCCAACAATTGCTTACAGACAGATTATTTCACTTATAAGTTGACTGTGCCTTTAAACAGCTTGGAATAATTCCAGAAAATTATGTCATTGCTTCTGATAGGCTACTTGACATAATTTGAGTCAATTGGAGGTGTAGCTGTGGATTTATTTCAAAGCCTACCTTCAAACTCAGTGACCCTTTGCTTGACATCATGGGAAAATCAAAAGAAAAATGTAGACCTCCACAAGTCTGGTTCATCCTTGGGAGCAATTTCCAAAGGCCGGAAGGTACCACCTTCATCTGTACAAAACAATAGTACGCAAGTATAAACACCATGGGACCACACAGCTGTCATACCACTCAGGAAGGAGACGCATTCTGTCTCCTAGGGATGAACGTACTTTGGTGTGAAAAGTGCAAATCAATCCCAGAACAACAGCAAAGGACCTTGTGAAGATGCTGGAGGAAGCAGGTACAAAAGCATCTATATCCACAGTAAAACGAGTCCTATATCAACATAACCTGAAAGGCCGCTCAGCAAGGAAGAAGCCACTGCTTCAAATCCACCACAAAAAAGCCAAACTACAGTTTGCAACTGCACATGGGGTCAAAGATCGTACTTTTTGGAGAAATATCCTCTGGTCTGATGAAACAAAAATAGAACTGTTTGGTCATAATGACCATCGTTATGTCTAGAGGAAACAGTGGAATGCTTGCAAGCCGAAGAACACCATCCCCAACCGTGAAGCACGGGGGTGGCAGCATCATGTTGTGGGGATATTTTGCTGCAAGAGGGACTGGTGCACTTCACAAAAGAGATGGCATCATAAGAAAGGCAAATTATGTGGATATATTGAAGCAACATCTCAAGACATCAGTCAAGAAGTTAAAAGCTTGGTCGCAAATTGGTCTTCCAAATGGACAATGACCTCAAGCATACTTCCAAAGTTGTGGCAAAATGGCTTAAGGACAACAAAGGCAAGGTATTAGAGTGGCCATCACAAAGCCCTGACCTCAATCCAATAGAAAATTTGTAGGCAGAACTGAAAAAGTGTGTGCGAGCAAGGAGGCCTACAAACCTGACTCAGTTACACCAGCTCTGTCAGGAGGAATGGGCCAAAATTCACCCAACTTATTATGAGAAGCTTGTGAAAGGCTACGTGAAACGTTTGACCCAAGTTAAACAATTTAAAGGCAATGCTACCAAAAACTAATTGAATGTATGTAAACTTCTGACCCACTGGGAATGTGATGAAAGAAATAAAAGCTTAAATAAATCACTCTACTATTATTCTGACATTTCACATTCTTAAAATAAAGTGGTGATCCTAACTGACCAAAAACAGGGATTTTTTTACTAGGATTACATTTCAGGAATTGTGAAAAACTGAGTTTAAATATATTTGGCTAAGGTGTATGTAAACTTCCAATTTCAACTGTAGTAAATATTCTATACATCCCATCACATACAGTTTCTTTATTTATACTATTTTCTACATTGTAGAATAATAACCTGACTACACCGCTCACATCATGTGAGCGAGCGTTGCAAAATACATTTAGAAATCTATAGTATTCAATTATTGCACCCACACTGCTCGCGAGTGTCTGCATTGCCAAGGGCTAAAATAGAAGTCAGTTCTATTTGTGACGCAGATCGCGGTGCAAGTCCTGCCTCTCCCATCTCCTCATTGGTTTATAGAAGCAGATACCCACGTGCCATCTCCTCATTGGTTATACCCACGTGGTTGATTAAAAGACGAACTGTGTTGTCGGTCGTCGTGGTAATACTACGAAAGTTTAGATGCCAATAAGTTGCCATATAAGTTCAAAGAAGAAAAGTCTGGAAGGAGGAGAGATGACTAGAAACAATTCGGTTGACCGTTTTATGTGTGGATTCATTGTCGGAGAAGAGGACCTTGTGCATTTCAGGTAAAATAACACCTCAATGTTCATATCCCAGGACAAATTAGCTAGCAACAGCAACCTAGCTAAATAGGACAAATTAGCTAGGAAGTGCAAGCTAACTAGCTAAATTGCCATAAATGTTTAATACTTTTCGACCTGTCCCCAAATGAATGTAATTGGTTCAGAGTTTGTTTTGATATTTTAACCTGTGGGTCGTGATCGCGTTTGGTGTGGGGGGACAACATAAATGTATACACGATGGCGCACGCGTACAGCCAGTTTGGGTTCCGTGTAATAGTGAAGACATCAAAACTATGAAATAACACATATTGAATCATGTAGTAACCAAAAAAAGTGTTCAATCAAAATGTATTTTATATGAGATTCTTCAAAGTATCCACCCCTTGCCTTGATGACGGCTTTGCAGTCTTGGCATTCTCTCAACCAGCTTCATGAGGTTGTCACCTGGAATGCCTTTCAATTAACAGGTGTGCCTTGTTAAAAGTTAATTTGTGTAATTTCTTAACTTTTTAATGCATTTGAGCCAATCAGTTGTGTTGTGACAAGGTAGGGGTGGTAAATACCACCGGTCAAAAGTTTTAGACCACCTACTCCTTCAAGGGTTTTTCTTTATTTATACTATTTTCTACATTGTAGAATAATAGTGAGGACATCAAAATGATGAAATAACACATATGGAATCATGTAGTAACCAAAAAAGTTAAACAAATCAAAATGTATTTTATATTCAGCTTTGCACACTCTTTGTATTCTGTCAACCAGCTTCATGAGATAGACACCTGGAATGCATTACAATTAACAGGTGTTCCTTCTTAAAAGTTCATTTGTGGAATTTCTTTCCTTCTTACTGCGTTTGAGCCAATCAGTTATGTTGTGACAAGGTAGGGGGATATACAGAATACAGAAAATAGCCTTATTTGGCAAAAGACCAAGTCCATATTATGGCATGAACAGCTCAAATAAGCAAAGAGAAACGACAGTCCATCATTACTTTAAGACATGAAGGTCAGTCAATACGGAACATTTCAAGAACTTTGAAAGTTTCTTCAAGTGCAGTCGCAAAAACCATCAAGCGCTATTACGAAACTGGCTGTCATGGGGACCGCCACAGGAAAGGAAGACCCAGAGTTACCTCTGCTGCAGAGGATAAGTTCATTAGAGTTACCAGCCTCATAAATTGCAGCCCAAATAAATGCTTCAGAGTTCAAGTAACAGACACATCGAAATATCAACTGTTCAGAGGAGACTGCGTGAACCAGGCCCTTCATGGTTGATTTGCTGCAAAGAAACACCTACTAAAGGACACCAATAAAAAGAAGAGACTTGTTTTGGGCCAAGAAACACAAGAAATTGACATTAGAACAGTGGAAATTTGAACTTTGGTTTGGAGTCCAAATTGGAGATTTTTGGTTCCAACCATGTTTTTGTGTGACACGGTGTGGGTGAACGGATGATCTCCACATGTGTATTTCCCATCGTAAAGCATGGATAAGGTGTTATTGTGTGGCGGTGCTTTGCTGGTGACCCTGTCTGTGATTTATTTAGAATTCAAGGCACACTTAACCAGCATGGTTACCACAGCATTCTGCAGCGATATGCCATGCCATCCCATCTGGTTTGCGCTTAGTGGGATTATCATTAGTTTTTCAACAGGACGATGACCCAACACACCTCCAGGCTGTATGAGGGCTATTTGACCAAGAAGGATAGTGATGGAGTGCTGCATTAGATGACCTGGCCTCCATAATCACCCGACCTCACCCAATTGAGATGGTTTGGGATGAGCTGGACCGCAGAGTGAAGCAAAAGCAGCCAACAAGTGCTCAGCATATGGGATCTCCTTTAAGACTGTTGGAAAAGCATTCCAGGTGAAGCTAGTTGAGAGAACGTCAAGAGTGTGTAAAGCTGTCATCAAGGCAAAGGGTGGCTACTTTGAAGAATCTAAAATATATTTTGATTTGTTTTGGTTACAACATGATTCCTTATGTGTTATTTCATAGTTTTGATGTCTTCACTATTATTCTACAATGTAGAAAATAGTAAAAAAATATAGAAAAACCCTTGAATGAGTAGGTGTGTTCAAACTTTTGACTGGTACTGTGTATATATTTATACTCCGGACTCCAACATTGCTCATCCTAATATTTATATATTTATTAATTCCATTCTTGTCAGCATTATTAGATATTACTGCACTGTTGGAGCTAGGAACGTAAGCATTTCGCTACACCCGTAATAACATCTGCTAAATATGTGCATGCAACAAAAAAATTGGATTCGATTTGTGCTTCATGAAATATTCCACATAATATCAGAATTGAGAAACACGCTCACATGAGACTGAAGTGAGACAAGATAGGAGCTTGCTTTGAAGAATGACTCACCTTGGCTGAGTGTTCTTTCTTATCCCACCACTCGTCAAAGGCCCTAAAGGCCACAACCTCCACCATCTTACGGTTGAGGTCTCTCTTCATGATGGCCTTCAGCTCCTTGACGATGACCAGCAGCACCCCTTCCACGGTGGCCTTATGAGGGTCTTCCTTAGCCTCGTAGCCCGGTGGAGGAACGGCAGGGTTGAACTTGGGCATGCTGGGGTGGGGCCAGAGTTGCTGCCTGTGGCCCCCTGCACTGGCAGCTGGGGTGCTACTCATTGACAAGGGTGGGTAGGGACCCCCAAACTGCATGGCTGCTGACCCGGCTGCAGCCGCCCCTCCTGCAGTCATGAAGTGTGGGTAGGGGTAGGGACCCCGGGTCTGGGCCATGCGACTCAGCATTTGGGTCTGCATCTGGAAGGACATGTGAACGCTGCCCCACTGAGGCAGGCAGCTCATCAGCTCCATCTGCATCATAGGCACCATGCCATGGGGGTAGAGGTGAGGCAGCATAGGGTGTGGAACTCCAGGTGCCAGGTGTGGACCTGGGACAGCAGAGAGGTGGTGTGGAAGACCGAAGCCCGCTTGAGGGGGTAGAGGGGGGAAGCCGGGGGGTGGGAGGGGCATGGACTGCATGGGGGACACAGCAGAGTTGACCACAATTCCCTTGACACAGTCGCCACCGTGCGTGGGCGTGCCTGGCATGTCGTCCTCGTCCGAGATCTCCATGTCTTCCCCAGAGGACTGATGGCTCTGTGTGGGAGAGAGAGGACCAGGTGTCAGGACATCTCTCTACACTACATGACTTGATAGTCATATAGGAAGCATCCACATAATAGGCAAAGGTTCTAGCTTCTCTACAAATCCCTATAATATCATAATAAATAGCAAACTCTGCCAGCCTCTTCTTTAAATTCCAAAACACAGGCTGTCTAACACTAACCTTGATATTCGTGTCTAAAAAGGCACTACTAGACTTTAGCAGCATGTGGTTATTTCCTAATCTTTCAAATCATGAACAGTTAATTACACCGACCTGCACCAGGTTTGGCTGATGTAGGCAGTCATTGTAAATAAGAATTTGCTCTTAATCGACTTGCTTAATTGACTTTGAAATTAAAAAATCATAATAATTATTATTTGAAGGATGAGCCAAGTGTAAATACGTACAGCCCAAGTGTTAGTACAAAAATAATCAAATATATACATGATTCTTGGCTACAAAAAACACAACTGTTGATTTAATGTTCTTGAATAGCTGTGTGAAACTAACACAAAAAACTATATCGCAGACAACCAGGTTATGGTCATAGATTCAGTAACAACTTAGCTTTCATTGATAAATCATATCTGGATGGCAATGAAATCAGGATTCATAAAACAATCAAAACCACAAAGACTGAAAAAGCCTGGGGAGCAGCCTGTGTGTGCCAAACTGCCTATATTATTGAAATGTTTGCTTTGTGATAACATAAAATATACAGGGATGTGAGCCGATCCTGATTGTCAGGCTCAACAGAACCAGGAAGTGGTGAGTTGAGTGTTGAATGGAGCTAACAGCCACCCTGGTAACTCCTCCCATGAGTGTTAAAAAGAGGAAGTGAAAGTGTTTTCTATTCCCCAACAGAAGAATGAGTCAGGTTTCCCAGTCACAGCCCTAGGTGTGGGCCTCCTATTATCATGACACGGGCTAGTTACAAAAAGTGAGTAGTACCAAACATGAGGAAAATAACCATTTACACATCAACAGAAGAGTTACTTCCAAAAGTATTTTTTTAAATCAAATATTATTTGAAACGACAGAGGTAGCCTATTATGCCCTAAAATTGTACTGCCACTTACTCGGCCTGTCAAATTGATCTGGGGTCAGGTTAAAACTTTTGCTTGATGTTTCTCTGATGCATGTCCCCAGTTTGGAGTTTTGGATGAAATTTGTTATCGTGCCAGGTAGAGAATTAACTAGCAACTACGAGCTTTGAATCTATTGCAAAATTATTAATACCTGGCTTGCAAACACAAAGCCATTCAAACAGGAAGATCATGGAAACAAATT
This sequence comes from Oncorhynchus clarkii lewisi, assembly GCF_045791955.1. Classification (NCBI taxonomy): domain Eukaryota; kingdom Metazoa; phylum Chordata; class Actinopteri; order Salmoniformes; family Salmonidae; genus Oncorhynchus; species Oncorhynchus clarkii. The sequence continues at coordinate 22,930,612 of NC_092158.1, forward strand.
TCAAAGTACATGACGAGTGTATAAAGTGTATATCTTTATGAGGCAACTAGTTCTGATGGCAGGGGGAAAACACGAATGTTCTGTGTCACTCACGGTATGTTGTTGATAACTTCACCAAGTTTGGAACAGACCCATAAAAACTGTCACTGTTTTGGTCACTGTTTGCTGTGAAACCAGAATAAACCATTTCCTCTTGTAGCATACAGACAGAAGAATGAAACAAAAGGGAAAGTGCAGGCTTACTATCAGACACTGAAGCCTGTTTACTTCCGGTGCCCCCTCTGTAGCTGCCAAATAGATCCTGCTGCAAGCAGACATCTCCACAGCAATACTACTACTGTGGCCAATAACGTGTCATGTATGGAATGGACTATCTGTTTCCCCGTTTCCATCTTCCACTTTTTAAACATAGCATCTACCCAAAGTAAGGATGATACTGTTGGTTCTTACCTCCATTTTGTCTGTGGGTGTGTGGTTTCCGAGGCGACCATCCTTCAAGTCACTGGCGTTCTTCCCATGGAGATGGTCTGGAGAACTGACTCCCTTGAGGAGCGAGCCTGTTACAAGGATGGGCTCCTCATCATCGGAATCAGGCAGGGGCGTGGGGCTGACGTCCTCCAGGCCTGTGCTAGAGGGTCGAGAGGTGTGGGTGCCCCCATAAGGAGGGATGGGGGACAGCTGAGAGGAAGAGGAGGAGATGGGGCTGCAGACCATACGCACATCAGTGTCTGACGAGTCGCCTCCAGGAAGGAAGGGAAGTTTTGTCCTTTTCTCCTTCAGAAGCATCTCAATACGAGAGTCCAGGCTATTTCGCTCTGACTCCAGGGTGGGAGTGCCAGGGGAGGGGGGGCAGTGCTTTGGTGTCAGGGCAGGGGGTGTGCTGGGGTGGGCCTTGGGTTCAGGTGGGGGTTCTGGAATGGGTGGAGTAGCTGGCTTGTTCTTGACTGGCTTGAAGTCAGTGGCAGGGGCCATGGAGGGCCTCCGGTACTCTGCCTCCCGCTGGACAGACTGGTGGAACGGAGATTCTGAGGGGGGGAACGCAGGGGGCATTGGGGCCTGCTGGTAGGGGGAAAATGCAGACTTAAAGCTGGCACTGGTAGGGGGAGGTGGTGTGTGGGCAAAGGATGAGGCAGAGGGAGGGGGTTCAGGTGGGGCAGGTTGGTGCTGCTTGAAGGCAGACTGTTCAGAGTTGCCTCGGTAGGAGGAGGATCCTGATCCCCCAGTGCCATGGACATAACGCCTCTCCGGTCTCCGGTTATAGGCATCCTGGAACTTGCTCTCGTGTCTGCGAGACTTGTAGCCTCCAGAGCCTTCGGCCCGGCTAGACTGATAGGCTGGGGTGGCCTGCCTGCTGGAATAGTTGGAGTCCTGAGAGAAGGGTGTACTGGTCTGGCGTGGGGTGTGAGGGGTGCCCTGGGACTGCGGAGTGTCTTGCCTTAGGCTAGAGTAGGCCGTATCCTGGGACAGAGGGGTGGTGTTGGAGGCGGTGCTGCTGGGGGTCACTATGCCTCCCACTGCAGCAGATGAGCTGCTTTCAGAGAGCCGGCGCAGGGGCTCACAGGCCTGAGGAGGGACACACCAAACTCTGCTTAGGAAACACACTCACAGAAGGCACTTCATCCATTCAACTGCTGAAACCTATATAACATCCATCAGCATGGCTATATTGCCCATTTAATGTCACAATCAAGTTCCGGCTTTAAAAGGAAAATAATGCAACCTCATGCATCTTGAGCACACAGCAACTGTTATGATTTAACCTAATTAACAGGCCAATAATTATATCTAAAGATGTAGGGTCAGATTGTAGTTTTTCCCAATATGCATTAATTCAAACTGCTGAAGACAGCCGAGTATTGCTTGCAGGAGAAGCTGTGCAGTAAGGCTATGGCTCAAAGGCAGGCTTACAACAGCTCTGCCCCTTTCCTTTGCAGGCAGGCAGAGGTTCTAGACAACATTCCTTCATGGGCCCCATTTTACCACCTGCTGCACTAATAAACTGGATTAGAGATAAGGGTGTCAGCTTATATTGGCTGGGGGTCACAGAGACTCACTGGAGTACAGCGCAGTAACAATGATTCAGGAATGGGGCAACATTTTTCACCAAACAAACCTTTGAAGCTGGAAAAACTACTGACTTAACTATGTCTTCATCTGAAATACCTTTCTGATGACATACAATAAACTCATACTGGCTGGTCTGCAGTTGACTATGGGACACTTTTCATTTTCAATAATGCAAAGCTCCTTAAAGCTGAGAGAACCAGGCTTATGCGCAGAACTTTACAATCTGTTCAAGGTACTAGGCCAGGGCCTTGGCTATCAGTTGGCACTGCAGAAATACTAGTTATGCAAACATGAAAAGGTAAATCAAATAGAATGTTCAGACAAATTAAACACGCTTACCTTTCCTGCGATCCTGTTTTGGAACACTTGCAAATTGTCTCAAATACAACATAACATAGTGCTGCTAAACATCCAACAAAAAAGTGGTGGTCTTACCAGAAGAGCTTCTGCAAGGCTACGAGGGGACACTTGTCTGGCCTCCTCTCCTCCCACTGGAAGTGTCCGAGGGGTGAAGGTGCCATTCAACAGTAGCTGGAAGTACCTAAGGCGATTCTCACCTGGATGGATAAGGTTAAGATATGGTTCAATAAGTGAAATATGTCTTTTTTTCAGTAGCCTTAGCAACTAGACTCATAGTAAATGCAAATCCGGGGCACTAAAATTTGTATGATATGGTTGTGTGAAATTTGTTGATGTCTATCATTCATTTCGTATGATACTTACTGTATGTTAAGAACATAGAGAATGATAGAGGTCTCTAGTGGCCAAAAAGCAGTATTTGCATGGGCAGCGCAATGGAGGGCGTCCACTATTTTAATGTAGTCAATTGGGTGGGACTCCCAACTTCATTGGCTGATCCCTCTTGGTGACCATGTTGGATTAATGTCCAACCGGGTCATCAGGCAGGATCAGCCAATTGTGAAGAAAATGTACTACTTCAAAATGGAGATTACCTCAATGGCACTGCCCATGCTGTCACAGAAGCAATATTTAATTATAATTCATATATGTTACAAATTCCAATTTGTATGATGTTATAAATGCAATTCGTACAATATGTTACGAATTTGCAATACGTATGGTATGTTACAAATTCCAACTTGTTGTGGCTAACTTTAGCTAGGTGGCTAACATGCTAAGTAGGTGCAAAGTAATAAGTAGTTGCAAAGTTGCTAATTAGCTCAAATACTAATGTTGTCGGTGATGAGGTTCAAACATGCAACCTTTGGGTTGCTAGACCTTCGCATTTTACACCCAACCAACCCCCCTCCTTTCGTTTTTGCCTTAAGTAACCTCCTGTCTTATGTAACCATACCAAAAGTAACATATTATACTAATTTGAGTGTCCTGGATTTTCATTTACTGTTATGTCTAGTCTATGAGACCAGGCTGACCTTAGAGGTGTGTAAGAACATCATCATTCACAGCAATAAATACACAATAATGTGTGGTATATTATTAAATATAAAATAAAATACAACTTGAAAACAGAATGAGGAGTTTCTGCATGTGGAGTTTTCCACAAGGCAAATGTTCTAGTGACATTTAATTTGAATTGTACATTTAAAATCGGCATATGGTAAATCAATGTCAACGATATATGCGTACTATTGCAGGCAGGTGAAATTATAATGATAAATTGGTACTCAGTAAGCCTTAGGTTTTCTGCTTGATCTCCAGCCTCTCATTATATAGGCTACCAGTTTAAATGAAATGCGGCAATGAGCACTTTCCCTATGACCCTCTGCTGATGTAAGAGGAACCACTGTCTATTTAAGAGATTAAGAGAATAGTGGTGCTTCCAAGACAATTAGGAACTCATGAGGTCAGTGATCTTCAGGTCCGAAAGTCAGAGCTCTAGAAAGATGACCATTCAAAACGATTTTTCCCAGGTCGAGTTCGTTTTCACCCCCAGAGTTCCCAGTTGTCGTGAACGCACTGATGTTGGAAATTTCCGAGTTCCCAATTATTTTGAACAGGGCAAAAAAAATAACAGCGTCATGATACGAGTAAATTCTAAATATGATACACGATATTCCATTTAACCGGGGAAATAGGCGAAAGTCCTTCATTACTGATGTTAATGGCTACAGACAAATATATTAACATGATAAATATTAACATGGTAAAATGCAGCCAACGTCAACAAGTAAAATATTGTTTAATGAAATATATATATATTTCGGCTATAAAGTTGCTTTAGAATTAGTTAAACAAATCCTAAGTAATTCAAGCATAATTGTATTATAGGCGTTTATTACAGGCACATAAATAATTAAACAGCTATAACTAATTCAATGATGACTGCCATAATTGAATATAAATCAAATAAACCAAACGAAACTGCGTTTTATCTTTATTCATGTCGGAAAATACCGTTCTGTAGTTTGCACACGCTATTGATGCTCGTGGGCTCTTGGGTAAATCGCACTTACATTCATTTGAAAGTGCTCTGGTTACCAAGCAACCACCGTAAGCGTAGGCTATACACGTGACTAAATGTTGTCCTCCAAAAATGAAATTAGTGACGTTTTATAAATAAAATATCAAGTTTTCACGTATGCATAAATGTTGTTTCTACAACTGAGAATGAATTGCACATGATTTATAAATACTCATATATATATATATATATATATATATATATATATATATATAGCCCATGTAAAGATGTATTACCTTTGGGATCCAGCTCCAGGTGGATGATGTTGCCCATAACTGACGTGTTGTGAAGAGTCTGGACAGCATCTTTGGCTGCTTTTACAGTTCCAAAAACAACTTTGGCTATTCCTAAATGCTTTTTGTTCTTCGGATTGTATAGAATTTCCACCTCTTCTATGTCCCCAAATTTCTTGCACATGTCAGTCAAAAAACCTTCTCTGATGTTATCGTTCAGCCTCGCAAACGTCACCTCCTTGGGAGGCACGCGGCCGATGTAACATTCATCAATCTGGAGAAAGAAAATAGTTACATTAAATTATGAATGTTACATTTATTTAGACTACAGTACATTTGTCCAGTAGCCGTTGAAACCTGAATTCCAGGCTGCAATGTGACCAACAAACATTTTTTTCACGTAGCCTATGCCCGATTAAATATAATGTTTTTGGACATCTGCAGTTTACATTTTGAGAAACCAAATAACCACGATAGAATAGTCTTGACATACAACATCCAAAATGTGTTCATGCTGTAAGGGATAATAGCTTAGCATGTGTTGCCTGTCTGTAGAACTACATCCTAAATAAAAAGCATGACACTTCCATCAACAATGTCGAGGGGGTGTGTCAGGCTACTTAAAACTTCGGAACCTTAGAAAAGGCTATAGCCCCAAAACATAAAAAGCATGGCACATTTTGTTAAGATCTGAGAGGGGGTGTGACTGATTACCCTACCTTAAACTTCGGAACTGGGAGATCCGTCTCCTTATACTTCGTCCATAGACGACCGATTCTCGGGTCTCGGACGATATCCACTGGTGGCATCCCAGGGTTCTGTAGAACGATAAAATGTAACTATTCCAGAAGTTCTGACAAGCAGGAAGAATATGACGCGCCGATTGCCGATATGTCAAGACGGGGTTTACACCAGACACCACTACAGTCATGAAAAAGGTTAGTTTAATTGAATTGCTTGGATAAACCTTTGACTGCGTTTAACGACAGGATGGTGACACTTCTGATGCACTGTGTCATGTGCAGAAAGTAACGTATCAATCGTGAGGCAAACACTGCAACAATGTAGCTAAGTGTTTCTCTTTTCGAATACGGATGTATAACTTACGGGCATGTTAAAAGTCGTTCCATCATAGCGATACAATTTGTGCGATCCCTTTTTCAACGCTGGGTCAATAATCAACTTGTAACTTCTACAATGGTGACTTCGTTTCTCCCCCGAACTGCAAACGGGATGGTGGTTGTCCATGCCGTTTGCCAAACCTGTGTAGAAATGTCAAGAAGATGAGAACAACACAGACTTGCGCACAAACACTCGTTAGGTTACATTGTAGCGATAGCTTTGCAAATACTATGAGGAAAACGGGGATTACAAGCGTATCCCAGTTACAGAAACAGACATTACAGAGGAAGGAAAAAAAGAGCAAGCTTACTTGAACTCTGCTTTCTGCCATGGTCTTCGTTTAGTCTGTTTCTTTCCCCTGGCTTGGACATGTTTTGTCCGATCGAACTTTATTTTAATAATCAAACGGCAAGATAATTTATCTTACTGATTACATTACATGATTCAAAGAATACTGCCTCCCTTTTTGCGAGCCAACACATATTGTGCCTCCAGTCTGGGGTTTCTGTCTCTCTCACAATAGTATTGAGCTTCGCTACCCCTCATACCATTCGCACTTTCGATTTGAGGTTCTTTACATATGCGTACATTTTGTAATATTATTGGACCATTTTAAACACACAACACATTAATAAATAAAGATATGTAATTGCATTTAAATGTAAATATTAGAAGTTGTTGTATAGTGTCTTTTTAGCTCGCACATTGGGCATGAAATAAGTGTTGAATCTACCGCCTACTTTTACTCAAAGAGCAAACAAGATGGACATAGGTCGATGCAAGTTCTGTCTAAGCACAGATCTAGGGTCATTATAACGTTTTAATTCCTGATTGTAAACGTTAGCCTTAGGATATTAAACCTGACCCTAGAGCTGTGTTTATGGTGCAATTCTCATGAAATATGTTGGGTCTGTTTACAATATATTACATAAATAAAACATAAATTAAATACATTTTAAGACTATAGACTAGGCCTACATTATAACCTACATTGTCTGTAATACCCTTATAATATTCAAAGGCCAAATATGGGTACATTTTAAGGTAACTGTTTATTTTAACTGACATGTTTTTAATTATTAATCCGTTTCATTGTCTTTTTGATATTTTGTGTTATGTTGGCTGAGGAGATGTGCCATCCATTGCTTGATATTTTTGCAGTGCCTGGGCAATTGGCTGGTTAACGTTAGCAGTTCCACCGGCCAATCAGAGTGAAGCACCATTTTAGCTTCTGCTATTAGAGGCACGGCTGAGGAATCTTTCAACAGAGAGCAGAGAGAGGGGGCTGGGCGCGCTCTCAGCAGCCATTTTCCTGAAATGGGACTCAATGGCCAATATGGGTTTCCTTTGTTTCAAAAGGGATCTTATACTTTATTTCCACATCTCTTTCTGGACTATGATAAATAACAATGATTCCCCATTGACAGGATGGAGAAGAAGGAAGATAAAATACTGGATGTTATCCCTTTGACATTTTTAACCTTTTTCCTTCTCTGCTTGGAATCCATCTTTGTCCTAACTAGGTCATGGCACACCCATATAAAATTATTTTGGATTCTAAAGTAAAAAAAAAACAAGTATAGTGAATAAACAGCTTGTAGTTTGAAGTTGTTATGAAGAAAAGCACAGTAAATGTAAAATGAAATTGTGTAATGGCATTTTGTTGACATTGCACTGTAAATGGCCATGTATGATTTATAGCATGTGTAAGTTAAACTGTGTTACCTTTTGTATATGTAGGAAATGTGAACTTATTGTTATTAAAGTATCACTATACTGTTATTTTTATTGACATGGTCATTTTGGAGTAATGGTGTCCGTAGAATTGTTAACTCTCTTCAATACATTAATTTGCATACTGTTTTAACTATATCCATCAGAGGCTAAGTATATTTGCTCATCTAATGTCAGCACATAAAGCAGGCCAGAGAGCAAATGGCCTTTAGCAAAACTGCTGAATCATTTATAACTGGAAATTGGCTGTTGGTACTCAAACTAACCCCCTTTACTTGTTCTACATTAAAGAGTGTTTGCTTCTCATCTTTCACATGGTACACCATCTAGTTACACAACAGAGACGTTTAATACCATGAAGGTCAGTAAGTATTCTTCTTTCAAATGATGGCTTGTGCACTGTGTCAAATTATGCATGTTTTGTAATAGCTCATAGTAAGCAGTAGGCTATACATTTGGGCAATAGACAGAACAAATGTGAGGGTATAATGTACCTGATGTTGCTTCATGGGCATATTTATATTTCTGTAGAATTCCAGACACAATCCTACACTTATTGGTATCCTCAAAGGCTCACTACATAGACATTGAATCCAACTGGAAGCAGATGAAAAATGAAACTAATGAAAATATTTACCTTAACATTGTGAGGAAATACATTTATCAGGCCTAAATGCAGGGGGAAATTGAACATTCTTATTCCCATCTTCGGATCCTCTTATAGTGGTTTAAAGGATGAGTGGGGATGCAACTCCTAAAAAGGAAGAAAACAATTAGCCCAAAACTATGTCTATTGAAGGCTTTTGACTTAGTCTTGACTGCTATTTGACCAACGAATAACAAATGCTGAAAATCTTCAAGCAGCATCAGTAACTGCAGTATGCAAACCAGCTCCCCTCTCTCTTCCTGATGACAGGATTGCAGTCAAATCCCCCACCCTCGAATTTAAGATATCAAAAATAAACCTAAACGACATAACCTACTGCCATGGAAATCTTGTCATTTAAAGGTAATGGATTTTGATCTGTCTCAATGTATTAGTTCTAAACAACAGTAATGTTACATTTGATTGTTTTAGGACAGGTTCACCAAAGAGGGATTTGCCTAAATTGATCTCATTAACAACTATTATATTGTAACATTAAATTGTGAAATGTTGTTGGAATTAGATGCTAATAATAAACTTACAGTTAATTAAAACATGTAATCCAAGAGAAAGATGTCTTATAGGGAACAAATGCTTTTAGGGGTAAAATTAATCTGGTAGACCTCTCATTGCTCCCCCTTGTCCAAAAACGACCTTTCATATGTACTTTCGTTTAATGGCTTCTGTCTGCTGTTGTTCTCAATTTCAAAATGGCTTCTTCACAGACAAAGAAGATCACTGTGTGTTGGTTAAGTTGCTTCGCCATTGCTGGGCGAGGTAGTCATTCGCAAGAAAGAGCTGCAGTTTCCCACACACAGGTCTCTGTTTGCACACTGGAAATGTATCAATGGTGCGCAAGAAATATGACTTCAATTGGTGTGTTTGTAAAAGTGTAGGCTACAGCAAAATGGAAACGACAGAGCGAAGAAACATGGCACATTCAGTCCAGTCGTCTAGTTGCAGGGCTACAGTTGATAGACTTTAAACGGGTTTGGCAAACATCAGTAATCTGAGGATCTGGCCAGTTGCCAAATGTATGAGAGCACTGCACCCACACAGCCATATAAGGTCAGAAGAAACGATTTCGAACAGTGCTGTATTTCTTTCAGGATACTCAAAGGGGATTTCATACTTCTTCGTACTCTGTCTCCCCTTCAAGATAATGATTCGATGTTGTATTTCGAGGTGTTGATCAACTACACACGAAGATTTTAGGAGATGTCATACAAGCAAGATGTAATCCACCCTATAGGTAAAGGAGAAAATAGGAACAAAACTGTCTCTGTGTGTACACTGTATGTATGTTTTCCTGAGTATTAAAGTGTCTCGAGTTGAACTCTTCTGGTTACAGTTGCAATGAATATACCATGGATTATGTTGATCATGCGATTAAGATTTATCAACACAGCAGTTAAACAACCTAATTTATGTTTCAGAAACAGAGAAATAGTCTACATGTCGGAAATGTTTTAGTCAACTGTAGAGGAGCTTGTATTTCCAGGCAGGGCTCAATTCCTATTGCACAATTGCTGCGTAAATGGCCCAGGGTAAAAGGAGTGTCGAACCATAAGGTCACGAGCCTCCATGCAACGCCGCAAACCATGCATCCAACAAACTGTTGTTTACACCCTCTGAAAACAAAATAGACGCGTTGGGCAAGCCAGATACCAGCAATCGATGGGCCTTTCTTGTAGAGAATAGAACATGCAGGCCATTCCATCCGCTCCCTCAGTGCTCAAATTATTGAAGACCATGTTTTTGCTATTATTGAAGCAGCTAGAGCGGAAGTAATGTGAAAATAAAAAAGTGTTACCCAAATGTCTTATTCTATGACCGACAGAGCACTGTTAAATCCGACTGAATCATAGTATAAAGGCTTGTTGTATGGCAAAGCCGACCAGCTGTTATTACGCAAGCAGAGAAGGAACACATTAAAGCACACCCAGAAAAAAAAAGGGAATGGGCCTCTTGTACCAGAAGACCGACTGCTCGCAGCACAGTAGGGTATATTTATTTGCCTATACTCTCGGACCATTGTATGTCAAGCTGTTATATTTAGGCAAGGTATTTAGGCCTTTAAAAAAAGTTAATAGTTCAAATGATTAGTGTTTTCAATGACAGCATAACTAAATTCGTTTTATAATTCTTTGGTTTTCAGTTAATCGATACTGTTGTTTTCGATAGGGTTTTTGTCAGGATGTATTTGTCAAAACAGAACAATTAGAGGTTCTGCACGTTTGAAAGCGTACTTCAAATCCCATTGAGTATTTAATTTAGAATAATGAATTCAAACCTTATTCAACCTACAATTAAAGCCTGTAACCTATAGACAAAATAAAACGTACCTACAAATAAATCGACCCGGTGTAATTTAGATCATCTCCATTTTTTTAAAGCACTGTTAAATGTTACACAATCTATTGGCCAACAAACATTTCAATCGGCAATCATTTAAACACGTCTTTTTATAATCGCATGTTTTTTGTCCTTTCTAATCTGGTTTTCAGTTCCACAGAAATATAAAAGATTATATGGAGGGTTTTTCATTTATCAAAATAGTAGGAGTCCCGTTGATTTATGTTGGATGCACGACGGCATTTTAGCTCATGAGCATGTTGCAGGAAAATAAAGATAACATTTTAAGATGTACATTTTGTTGCATAAACAATTGATTTCCATCTCCAACACTATTCAAATCACAATGATGCATAGAATTAATGTTGTAATCGTTCTGTGGAGGCTGTCAACATGTCCACTGTTACAGCGTGACCAATCACACACAGTCCAAAATGGACAGGAGAGAGAGGCCATAGTGGCCTATTAGGATTTTAAACATTATTTTACTCAAATTTATTGTGAATATTGAAGGTTTATTGACGCAGTAACAGAAAAGCTAACGCTATTATTCATATAGGCTAACATTCCACTTCACATACATACATACATTCGTTGTTCCATGACTCGTTGATCTGTTATTTAGATTAGAAAAATATGCTAATATAAACATTTACATATATAGACTATTGTGTGTATTTTGCTTTTATTTTCTCTGGGTCTGTATATATGCTATCTAAACTAAATATATGTTTTATTGGGTTTCTCTCTCTGTATTGCTTTTCACACACATTTGCATGTCGGGAAGTCTACATGACAGACCTACTTGAAATAGTCCTTTTGATGGCATTCCTGTAGGTGACAATGAAACAGTAGTTTGATTGTTACATACAATTATACATTTTTTAAACATTTACATAAAAAACAACCCAATGGTAGGCTATTTCTCTTATTAAATGTGAATCAAAATATCATTGTTATCCTGCTACCATTTTAAAGAAATTGTGTTTCAAATGTACTTGCTCCTTCAAAATGTTCATTGAAATATAATTTTGAACTGCAAATAAATATAAATTAATCAGATGTCTGTTATGTTTTCTTTTGAGTTTTTGTCATTGATGGTTTTGATATCTGAGACAATTAAGGAGACTCGGAGATTATGATTTTAAAATACATTGTAGCTTTACTCTAAGAAAAATATGATGCCAATATACTATTGGTCTAGTGGTCACATTTTCATTATAATTTCAAGGGGCTTAGTTGAACCACAGTCTGTGTAGCAGTCTGTTTAGCTATCATTTTCTCCTTGTCACTCCTGTCATGCTAAATGTTGGCATGCAACATGGAATACAATTCATGGAATGTCAGCAAAACTGACTGGTACCCAGACTAGAACCACACAGGATGAAATACTGTATGAATCAACACAAAGAAGAGCCTTTTCTTCCATGGTGGTAAATTACAAAAAACATATATATATATAAATGCAACATGTAAAGTTTCATGAGCTGAAATAAAATATCCCAGAAATGTTCCATGGGCATAAAATGCTTATTTCTCTCAAATTTTGTGCACAAATTAGTTTACATCGCTATTAGTGAGCATTTCTCCTTTGCCAAGATAATCCATCCACCTGGCAGGTGTGGCATATAAAGAAGCTTATTAAACGGCATGATCATTACACAGGTGTACCTTGTGTTGGGGACATAAGGCCACACTAAAATGTGCAGTTTTGTCACACAACACAATGCCACAGATGTCTCAAGTTTTGAGGGAGTGTGCAATTGGAATGCTGACTGTAGGAATGTCCACCAGAGCTGTTGCCAGAGAATTTAGTGTTCACTTTTCTACCATAAGCCACTTCAGTCGTTTTAGAGAATTTGGAGTGCGTCCAACTGGCATCACAACCGTGCATATCTGCATTCCCAGTCATGTGAAATCCATAGATTAGGGTCTAATTAATTTATTTTGACTGATTTCCTTATATGAACTGTAACTCAGTAAAATCTTTGAAATTGTTGCATGTTGCGTTTTATATTTTTGTTCAGTATAAAATAAGAGCGCTCTTAAGGTATAGGCACAGGTTACTAGGTCAAGTCAAATGTTACTAGGCCTGTGTGTGATCCTAACCCCAGCTAACCCAGAGTCCACTCAGTTATAGCTCTCTATATCACAGAGCACAAATACTTCAGATGCCACTGATCATTATTGGCTACTGAGTGGCACAGCGGTCTAAGGCACTGCATCTCAGTGATAGAGGTGTCACTACAGGCCCTGGTTCAATCCCAGGCTATATCACAACCAGACATGATTGGGAGTCGCATAGGGCAGCGCACAATTGGCCCAGCACTGTCCGGGTTAGGGGAGAGTTTGGCCAGGGTAGTCCGTCATTGTAAAATAAGATTTAGTTCTTAAATGACTTTCCTAGGTAAAAAATAAATGAATACATTGGTTTCTGCTCTGAGAGGGAAGGGGAGAGCACAGAGCAGAGTGAACTACTCAGAACTCTTCTACAGCCCACTAAACACACCTTTCTAAATAGAGGAAGTGCCTCAGTGTGAGCCTCTGCCCCACCCAGTGATGTGATGGAACAGGCCAGATGACTACAGAGCGGTAGAGAGCGAGAGAGCGAGCAGCTGTAGACTGACTCTATTGCGTGACTGAGCTTTTACCACAGAGACGCTTTCAGTGAACAAATTGATTAGGAAGAGAAGGGTGTTCAGGGTCACTAGGAAATAACTGAAGTTGGAAAGGACCATTAAGTGGTGAACAGAGCAGAGTGAGACACCTGTTCAAGATGAGACTGAGCTTGGTTTGTTCCTCTTGTTGACACTCATTCTTCCCACTTAGCCAGGTTCTCATTATAAGTTAATTGGGTGGAACTGACATGTGTTCAGACTCAGTTGGGAGGGACTGACTTTATCCTGACTTCTGTCTGACTGCGACCTGTTGGATTCTAGATATGACACAGAATGGTACTATGACTAGCAATGGCAACGCTAAGAAGGGAGAAGAACTAAAAATTGTTATTGTGGGTGATGGGGGATGTGGGAAAACATCCCTTCTAATGGTGTATGCCAAAGGAGACTTTCCAGAGGTAAGGACAACATGGCATCTAGTGGCATCTCTTGAGATGTTTGCTTATTAGAGTAAGGAAGTAAGTGTGTTTATGAACATAATTGTTTTAGATTAAAGTAATCACCCTTTAAAAAAAATATATTTACTTATGCAGTCATTATTAATTTGTGACCTTTTGAGGGTAACATCACCAAGCCATACTCAGATTTAGTTCCTGTCAGGAAAGTAGCCTCATGATTATCTCCTCTCTACCATGAAATGAATGTAAAAGTATATTGTTTATATCACTAATCTTACTAACTTATTTCTTAATACAAATAAAACAAGTTATTTTATTGCCATCTCCATTATTGGTCAGCAGATTTATGCTTAGTTCATTATTCAAGTTAAGACTCTAATACCAACACTGTCAGTTCCAGCATAAACAACCTTTCACTAATACCAACACTGTCAGTTCCAGCATAAACAACCTTTTGAATAAACAGTTTAGACTATGCAAATATATTCAGTTTTAACTAAATTAACTCTCCCAAAAGAAGTCATGGTAAGTTAGCACAAATAAGTAACACTATTCTAAATATAGGCTTCCTTCTCCAAAGATAATGATTTGTAACATAATTAAGAAATTATCCTAGACAGAGCATTACATGTTTTCAAGATCTATGGCACTGTATCCAGTTTTGGTTGAATTACATTGTCTCAATTATGTGCATTTACAGTATCCCTTGGATGAAATGCAAAATGATTGAAATACTGAATTTCTTTCTCCCTTTGTCATTTTCGTTTAACAGAAGTATGCTCCGTCTGTGTTTGAGAAATATGTCACCACAGTCACGTATGGAGGGAAAGAGATTCGGCTCAACCTCTATGACACAGCTGGTAAGGTCCCCTATGCAACATAATCATTATTAAGTATCTATAGATAAAGAAGAGGGTTCTGTTCCTGCACAATGGGCAGGTATGTAGGGTGTGGATCGTTGTTCTGTGGGTGTGGAGTCATATTGCCTGTAATGCTGGAGCAGATATATTCTGGTAGCATATCTTTGATCAGCTAGGTGGAACATAAAGCTAGATAGAACAATATAATTGTGTCAGGTCAGTGCAATCCAAGCATTGGGTTCAGAACAGAGATTCTGAAATGCTTTCAATTTTTGAATAATATAGCCATCAGTTAAAGATATTGTGACTTATTTATCCTCTTGTTTTCTGGAGAATAAACAGTAAAAACAAACATGGGACTAGTTTGCTGGAGGATGAGAACTGAAAATGTCATTGCACTGATGCAATGACAAGCAGCAGTGTTGCAGAAAGCTGCTGTGACAGAGGATGTGGTGGAGGCTCATCTATAGAAATAATGTTTGTAACTGTATTTGCATCTGAGTGGTTCTTTGATACTTTAAACTAGACATTGTCAGTGAAACCTCAGATTATCAGCTCAAATGGCTAGATATTGAATTGAAAATCTAATAGCTTCTAAATAATAACTTTATTCTGTTGAATTGTTTACTATTTGATTAAGATCATGTCAAACTTGATTTTCTAGTTTTTCAGCTCGTTGTTATGGATATTGTAAATCACAAATAGAGTACCACGGTATGAGTCACATTACCCATAAAACCTAGCGGTCAAAAAAGGAAATGGTTCCATTCGTTTTTTCACCAGACATTTTTCCAATAGGGGATTTTAAAAACACCTTCTTTAACCTGTCTCCTCCCCTTCATACACACTGATTGAAGTGGATTTAGCAGGTGACTTCAGTAAGGGATCACAAAACACAGCCATTATTTTAAGTGTTTCTAAAATCCCCTATGGGAAAAATGAATGGTAGAAAAATTATTGGAACCATTTCACTGTTTTGACCGCCAGGTTTTATGGGTATTTTGACACCTCCACTATGTGGTTCTATACCAGCATACACTGAGTGTACAAAACATTAGGAACACCTGACTTTCCATGACATAGACTGACCAGGTGAAAGCTGTGATCCCTTACTGATGTCACCTGTTAAATCCACTTCAATCAGGGTAAATGAAGGGGAAGAAGAAGAAGAAGGATTTTTAAGTCTTGAGACAATTGAGACATGTCTTGTGTATGTGTACCATTCAGACGGTGAATGGGCAAGACAAAATATTTAAGTCTCTTTGAACGGGGAATGGTAGTAGGTGTCAGGCGCACCAGTTTGAGTGTGTCAAGAACTGCAACACTGCTGGGTTTTTCACACTCAACAGTTTCCCGTGTGTATCAAGAATGGTCCACCACCCAAAGGACATCCAGCCAACTTGACACAACTGTGAGAAGCATTGGAGTCAACATGGGCCATCATCCCTGTGGAAGGCTTTCGACACCTTGTAGAGTCCATGCCTCAACAAATTGAGGCTGCTCTGAGGACAAAAGGGGGTGTAAAACAATATTAGGAAGGTGTTCCTAATGTTTTGTACATTGTATTTTATGGTTTTATCAAGACTTGTGGAATACTTGGCTTCCTGAGAAGTTAGTTTCAGAAATTACTTTATACTTGTTCTCTATCAATACTGGATCTTGCAAACCCCTCCCCTCTAGAAATGTAAGTTACACGTATTGAATAATAACAGTGGCAGAATGATCTACTTACTATGTCGGGGGCTGATTTTGGTGTTTCCAAGGACAGCCTATCACGTGTCCTAGTGCAGTGTCTCCACTGTGAGTCACCGGCTTATCTTAGCCTAACTGCCGCAACAGCCACTGTATTTGACAGGGAAAGGAAGTTGAAGCCAGGATGTGGTTTTAAAACGGGTTATAACATGGTTCAGTATCAACTCAACTTTTATTACTAGAGGTTGTTAGGGGGGGGGGGTGTAATATTATCTATTTTTTCCTTCTATAAGTTCACCAAACACTTTACATTGAGTGTATTTGTGTGTCCATTTTTTCAGGCCAAGATGATTACGATCGTTTGAGGCCACTCTCCTACCAGAATGCCAACCTGGTGTTAGTTTGTTATGATGTGACCAACCCCACCAGTTTTGAAAATGTCTTAATCAAGGTAAGCTCATTGATCATGATTCATCTACGATATTACATTATCCAGTGACAGCCAATGACATTCATATTCTGCCCAACAACAGCCAACGCTAAGTAAGCAGCTAACCACAGTGAATTTAAGGGCCTGCATGTTTTGCTAGGATCCCGGTACAGTGCATAATAGATCTAGTGAGTATTGTCGGTACAAATAAACAAGCACAACATTAGTCACCACAGAGAGGTGGGAAAGGGATTGCGAGTTCACCACTTATAAGTGGTTAGACATCACATCTAGGCAGGAATTTGATGAATGATTGTTGGAGATTGACTTTGATGTGACTGTGTACATTCTTTTGACTTTGCTCGCTACTTGTGACTCAACCAGAGCACATGAACTTTGACCGCAGTGGCTTGGCCTGAAAAACAGACGGGAATGTGCTGGAAGCCTCCCTCAATGAGCAGGGAGATGTCAATAAAGAGCCATAAATGCATGCCATGTGATAAAGTCAAGGGGAATGCAGTCAGAGTGAGACTTTGTAAGCACAAAACATTACAGCAAGGGAGGGGGTAAAAACACCTACTTGTAGAACCGATACCTGGGTGGGCGTAGAGCCAAACCAAACAACCTGTCAATGTAGTATTTTTGTAGGCTATTTTATGTAGGTTATCTGTTTCCTCTTTTGGGTCATTGATGAAACTTATTGCTAATTGTTTATGGGTCAAGTCAATGAAAATATGAAAACAGTACACACACACAGTATGCAAACACCATGATCCCGAGTGTAATCCCAATGTGACAGTTTGAGCTCCTTCCTACCTTGACCTCTTACCTCTACATTCACTATTGTGTTCTGCTGTCTCACACAGTGGTACCCGGAAGTGAACCACTTCTGTCGCGATGTTCCTGTTATTCTGATTGGCTGTAAGACTGACCTGAGGAAGGATAAGGAGCGTACCAGGAGGCTCAAAGCCATGGACCAGGCTCCCATCACTTACACACAGGTGAGGATCAACCTGTCCTCCTGATGACAGGGTTTATACACATAACTTGAGGTGTGGTGCTTTGACTTTAACCATTTCATGTGAATTATGGATAATGGCTTTCAAATGCTTGATCCTAGAAAACCTTCTCTGCTTTGCCCTGTTTACCAGTCTCCAATTCTGGTCCAGTACTCCCTGTCATCCAGTGACTGCTCATTGTTTGGTTCCACAGGGTGAGGAGACCAGGCGGCATATGAGTGCTGAGCTTTATCTAGAGTGTTCAGCCAAATACCGGGAGAACGTAGAGGACATTTTCAGAGATGCCACCAAAAAAGCCCTGGCATCAAGCCGCAGAGCAAGACAACGTACGAAGAAGAGGCATTGTGTCATCCTGTGACCTCGTTCTAGTGAAAGGACAGAGGCTTGAAGGCCATTGACACAACAGGGGACACTGTCACTTACATGCCAAAGCTACACATTCTGCTGCTTGTCTATTATAAACAACTGCTTGCCACATCCTGGGTCATCCTAATTCAATTTCAAGAAGAGCCTGTTCTATCCCCAACCAATTCATGCCTTTGGGATCTGAACAATGATATTGAACACTGAACTAATATCTACTAAGATCTGCTAGGATAGAGATGGAATTCCTGCTAGTTCTATGGGCGCAAGGTCTATCCTGGGATTCTAGAGTGGTTTTGTTAATTACTAGCTACGTTAGACCAGGGTGTAAATTGGCATATAAAAGCAGATTGAGATTGTACTTCATATACCTTTTTTTCAAATATCCTTTTATCAATTACTGAATTTCTATTTTTACTTTTATAAAGAACTTGTTATGCCTATTGCTGGCCTTTTGTGTTTATTTTTTTAACATCTCTCACGATCATTGAGTGGTTGATTTGTAAAACATTTTTTTGTAGCAGTTCCATTTCTAGGACGAGGCACTGACCTACTTAATGTACTGTGTTACCTTGAATAACTCTTCCTCACAGCTCTGGTCCACTGATCACTATCATCTGGCAAGATTTGTTTCAGGAAGTTGTCTGTTAATGGATACCTACTCAGGGAAAATATCTGTTACATATGTTCATGTAAGCGGCTTACCCTTTCTGCAGTGGATGATAAGTACTAATCAGTGACCGTGCTTACCAAGCATGTTGATACACAGTGCACCATCTTCTGAGTACAATGTGATGCTGCACCTTTTATATTGTCAGGGCAATTTACTAGTGGTTGAAAGCTGTTAGAAATTAGCTCCTTTCAAAGCTGGAGTCTAGACAAATATGTATTGCAGGTCACTAAGTTAAATGACAGTGCTCACTAGTGGTGGTTGCTATGAAAAAAACAGACAAGGCAGTGTTTCCTACTTAGATAACTGAATAATATGGACATGCTGATTGATATGCATGTTTAGGAAAGAAACACATCACATGATTTTCTAGTTGTAAAATTACATTACACAGAGCCATATATATCCATGTATGTAAATAAATGGCTCTGACATAAGTATATTCCCCCAAGAGGGAACCGTTACCATCATGCGAAGCTGATTCAATATTAACATAAGTCATGTTGAAAATAAATCAGCCCAATCAATTAAATGCCACAACTAAACATAATGAAAAGACATCACAAAATCTTTGAATCAGATGTTTTATTTGTCTTACAGCCATGTATACAGTGTGAAAAAGCAGTAAGAGACAGCATAAATTAAATTATTTTGTCCAGTGTCTCTTGTTACAGGTGTACGTTCAGGCACAAGTTAGTCTTATGACAGGACAATCCATGACATGAACATTAAACCAAACTAACAATACATGAGGAAATAGGATCTGTTGTGTACTGCATTGTGGCAGATTTGACAGCTGACCATTAGACCAAAATGTTAAATTCAATAACATGCTTTAGCTTTTTCCTACAAGTGTAACAAAAATAGTGGTTCCCTTCGAGAGTACAATAGATTTTTTTTAAATGAAAACAAGACTAAAAGCCCAAGACCTTACATTTTCCCCAATAACATAACACTTGATTCCAAATGGAACAAAAACATACATCACACAATTGTGACAGGCTACAGTGAGAGATAAGGCATTTAGAAAGCCCTGTCACTAAGTAATAAAAGTTGAGACTTTGTTCAAATGCACATCTAATAACAGTAAAAAAATGAAATGCTGAAAATGGGTACAAAAACTCTTGAGAATTGTACATAGTTCAGAGTGGACGCGTTACAATACATACCATGTATGTCAGCAGATTTATATACACTCCAGCACATTCGTGCTCAAGACATTATTGCCAATCATTTGTTCACAGTACCAGTGCTCATAGCAGCAATTGCTTGTTGTGGACCTTAACAGCATATTGTGATCAAGGTGAACTCAAACAACCAGCATCGTCTTGCACAACCTGATTTGGACAAGTCTCTCAAATAATAATTAATTGAAAGGGTTATCATTTTGAACCAGATTACAGGATTTAAAAAAGATGGACTTTTGTCTATGCCAAATCCACTGCGTCTTAAATGTTACAACAGGCACTCAGCTAAGCAAGGTGCAGACCACTACAGAAGAGAAACCCTTGTATACTCAAACCTGGTCAGAATCATTAGTATACGCATCATTTCAAAATTGAATGCCTGTGTAATTTATGGTTGCCAAATCAACCCAAACAATGGTAGTAAACTGCTGCTGTTAAAATGTGTAAATGTCTATGATCAGTTATGTCCTGGCTGGTACCTTGCTGAAAGAAGAAGCAGGCTTTAGTTTATATAATATAGACATGTCACTATCCAGAAATAAGCAAATGGGTTAACTTTCAACAGCACACCGGGGAGAAATGTATAGTTCAATGAATCTTTACTGAAAAACATCAAAAAGACAGACACGTGTAGTTACAAATAACAGTGAAAAAATGGCTGTGCCCTGGACGTATTCAAATATGCCATACCGATAACAGTTATGTGAAGTAGTGACATGACCACACAGTACATATATACATATAAACTCACCTTTTCTCATGACCTAATGCAGGGTTTCTCAAACTCAGTCATGGGCCCCCCCTGGGTACACATTTGTTTTTTGTCCTAGCACTACACACTGACTCAAATACCCAACTAATCATCATCATCATCATCATCATCAAGCTTTGATCATTTGATTTAGTTGTGTAATTCTAGGGCAAACACTCAAACGTGCACCTGGAGGGGCCCAGGACCGAGTTTGGGAAACCCTGACCTAATGCTACTTGTCTTTGTTGAGTTGCATATAGTTTGAAGAGTGGCTCTCTGTACATGTAGTTCATGCTCCGACCTAAAAACATCAACACCATAATTAGTCTGTCCACTCACTAAATCTAAAAGGATCAAGCCTCAAATGGTCCAGGATCGCAGTGGTTCATCTGCCAGATGAAAGCTGCTCTGTGTTGTGATTGCATGTGTAGCAAGGACATTGACAGGTTATCGGAAACAAAAGCACACTCAGCCAAGATTATTGGTTAATGTTGCAGCTGTCATCACGGTCCGAGACATATTGGTCTCTCTGGTCTTTTCCTGGCACAAACCCTCTGCCGTCCATCTTTCCATCGGCTGTGCGTGTCAAAGTGCCCTTTTGCTTATTGGTTACTGGCCACTTGGAGTTCTGAGCTGTAGTCACTCGCTCACTCCTGCTTTTGCACCTTTTCTGGGTTTTCCTGGATCTTTTGATGAACAACTTTTAATGTGGTGAGAAAATTCCCCAGGAATAGGACAAGAAATGTCAGTGCCAACATAAATACCTGAAAAGATACAAACAAAGGCACTAGGAATGACATGTATTCATGACATTTAGTATAATAACATCACAAGGTTAATCTTCCAGCGTCAGAGAGAAGTCTTGTAACGAGCATAGGTTACAAGAAAATTCTAGACGAGCTTGCACAAGACGGGCTGGAAGTAGAGACATGTTGTATTGTATTTGAAAACAATGGACTTAGAGATTGTAGGGTAGTATTTCTGTCCTTACCTGCCACTCTTTACAGTCTTCATGTCCTGCCAACCGAAACAGAGTCATAGCATTGTACAGCTGCCAGAACTGTGAAGGGGATTGGAGAGAGAGAAAAGCTCAGTCCAAGACCTGAAACCTTATTCAAGCACACGAGCATGGAAGCTTACCCTGGAGTGTGTACATGTAAATGTATAAACAGCAGAAATAACCATCTTATTCACTGGAATAAGGAACTAAATTAAAGCCTTGCAATCATGTTGGGCAAGACTTTATTTACAACAGTGACAGACTTTGCAATAACCTCTTACTTTCAGTTGACCGTCTCCCCACCCCACTCTCATCCCAGTCTGTGTGAAACACACTGGCACACACCCAGACTAACCTGACCTCATCCCTGGATGACCAATTAATACAATTGTATTTAAGTTCATCACTGTTGAGAAAAGATATTAAGCCTGATACGTCAATGTCTTGAGTTGAAAGTAGTAGAAAGGTGGAATAAATGTAAACAACCTCTGAACTAAACCCATATTTAGGAGCTGCGTGGTGGTCTGGCGTTTGACTTACATGGCCGAAAAAGAGAAATGGCAAGAGGAAGGTGAGCCCTCTCCACATCCATGACTGAAACCCTTCTGCAAAACAGACACGCATACATTACTAATGGTGGAAAATTAACATTCGCTAAAGCACAAACTACAGAAAGTTTACATCCAGTTTAAAAAGCTTTGTCAAGGGTATAGGTTAATCATTAGACACATTATGGTAAGGAGAATACGGTAAGCTATACCAAAAACAGAGCTAAACATTCTGTATGTCAGAACCAATACTCTGTTCAAGGGGCAGCTGCAAACTGATTGTGAGATGTTATCCATCAGCTCTCTGTGGTCAGCCAGATAGAAATACACTAGAAAAATGTATATCATAATTGCAATTTTGGGCAGTAGAAAGGAAAACTTGAGATTCAAAGAGTGTGATGTTCTGCAAGGTATTCCGACAACTGGGATTTCACTCAACATGGAAGAGAAACAACTTGCTTAATGGTAAAACCCCACCGTCGTCCCATTTTTGTAGTCATGGGGTTGCTTGTGGCCCACTTTATTGCAACAACTATTAACACACACAACTGTCTTGTAAATGGTTCAAAAGCCCACAGGGGGTTTCCCAAGTCATAACCAATAAGCAAGCCTTAGAAGCTTCCCTAACTGAAAAGAAGCTCATCTTACCCACTGTGAGGTCCAACTGATTTCTCTCCCCCAAAGCTCGTAACCGGTATAAGCAGCCACTTTGGTAGTAATATTGAAGAAAATGCACAAAGCCTGAAAAACAAAAGGATGGATAAATAAAATATGTATCAAACACCTTCACAACCAATAATGTTTGAGCAATGACATGCACTTACATTACAGTAATTTAGGCTGTATTGTGCGGCTTGTGATTATTTTGTATTTTTTTTCCTCAACACAATATCTACGTAACAAGACTATTAAACGCAACACACAAAAATGTCAACTATTTTACTGAGTTACAGTTCATATCAGGAAATCAGTCAATTGAAATAAATTCAGCAGGTCCTAATCAATGGATTTCACATGACTGGGCAGGGGCCCACCCGCTGGGGAGCCAAGCCCACCCAATATGAAATAGTTTCTCTTCACAAAAGTTATTTATTACAGACAGAAATACTCCTCAGTTTTATCAGCTGTTTGGGTGACTGGTCTCAGACAATCCCGCAGGTGAAGAAGCCAGATGTGGAGGTCCTGGGCTGACGTGGTTACATATGGTCTGCGGTTGGTCGTACAATTGTACACTCCCTCAAAACTTGAGACATCTGTGGTATTGTGTTGTGTGACAAAACTGCACATTTAGAGCGGCCTTTTATTGTCCCCAGCTCAAGGTGCACATGTGTAATGATCATGCTGTATAATTCTTGATATGCCACACCTGTCAGCTGGATGGATTATCTTGGCAAAGGAGAAATGATCCCTAATAGGGATGTAAACACATTTGTGGAAAATAAGCTTTTTGTGCACATGGAAGATTTCTAGGATATTTTATTTCAGCTCATGAAACATAGGACCAACACTTTACATGTTGCATTTATATTTTTGTTCAGTATAAATAGAAAAAGTAGATGCTTACTCTGGTAAATGGAGAATGCAAGGAATTGACTTCTAAACATCTGATACATGGACCCCTCTGGCCTTTGAGAAGAAGCAAACAGAGGAACCAATCAATACAGGTGATGGGATAACGTTAATCAATCAAACTGCTTGTCAGAAAAGCTTTTAGGGCAACTGCCAACAGATGTTTTGCTTTTGACCAACAGCAATTCAAAGAAAGTGTTCAAAGTTAAAACATAAATAAAGCACTTACCAGGTAAGCATTACACCTGATAGGAAGGTAGAGACATAATGATGGGAGACCCACCACCCTTTGATCCTGAAAGGACACATGTTTTGGAATTAGAATAAAGAAGCATAACTTGGTAGGCACACTGGTAAAGTATTTTGATCTCACAGAGTTAAAAAAATAAAATAAATCACATAAAAAGCTTAGTAGCTCACCGGGACCCATTGCTCATGAGGATGCTTTCCCTTATGGTCAAAGTGCAGTAGTACCAAACCAGCAAGAAGTTGAAGATTTCATCTGTGACACTGCAACAACAAAACAGACATTTTACAACTACTTCGCTTTGATGAAACATTAAAAGATGCTACAAGGAAACATCAAATGCATAACATAGCCAACTCACCGGTAATTGAGCAAAAAGAGACAGGTTATGGCCCCAAACATCAAGATTATTGTCATAAAAAGCTTGAACTTCTCATATTCATCTTTATAGGCAAATCTGCTCCAGAGAATAGAACAAACAGGGGGTCATAAGCAGAAACCATGGGGATGTGACTGAATACAGATATTTTGTTAAAGCACACTTACTTTGCCTGGTTGCTGAGAAGTGTTACATTCACATTGCCAAGCACCAAATTTAAGTACAATCTGAAAAGAGAAACATTTTACAATATGCTTTGACACCCTCACATGGTAACATCTGTAACCAAAATATGTAATAATCAAGTCCTCAAATACACTGACCCATTCTTCTTTGGCAAATAGGCTTCCATATCAAAGAAGAAGTTCTCTTTGTCTTTAATTTGCATTTGGATGTCTTTGATCAGTTCCGTTTCTTTCTCATCACTCGTTTTTGTGCACCTGTAGAAGAAAATTAAACCTTTAAAACACTCAGGTCCTACTTATGGGGACCTTTGGTACAGGAAAATAAGACAACCATTCTGTGTCAACTGACAGCACTAAGAGTAGGCTACTTACTTGCACAGACTGTGCCCGAGGTCTTTTAGACCCTTCCGCTGTTTACTAATGGCACTGCTGCATGTTGCCTGGAGATTGGTGAGCTCATCGAGCTTCTGTCTGTACACTTTGTGAGTTTCCTATAAATAAAATGGAAATAAATTACCGAAGGATGTTTCATCTGTACTCAAATATATCGGCAATTATTTTATTTTGAACTTATCCTGTCCTTTCAAGTGGTGTCAAGAAGGAAATGAGAGGGAAAGAAGCCACTGCACCCTGGGTAAAGTGACCCTTATTTGCTACATACCTGCATTGGTTGACTGATTTAACTGTGCCGAAGTTACAATTTGGGAGATTTCACTATAAAAACAACTAGCTAGCTACTAATCATTGTTATCAACCTTGAGCTAGCTAGTTTGCTTGCTTGTTATTATGACCTCAACAAGCTATTATTGCTAGTTAACGAGCTAACGTTTGCCATTCACTGGCCAAATTTCCATATATTAAAATCTAGCTAGCTGCACCAATTCAAGTAAACCTGACTTGCATACCCCAGGATAATATATTGAACAAAAATATACAATGCAACAATTTCAAAGATTCTACTGAGTGAGTTACAATTCATAAGGAAATCAGTCATTTGACTGATTCGCATAGAGTTGATCAGGCTGTTGATTGTGGCCTGTGGAATGTTGTCCCACTCTCCAATGGCTGTATGGAGTTGATGGATAATGGCGGGAACTGGAACACACTGTCTAACACGTCGATCCAGAGCATCCCAAACATACTCAATGTGTGACATGTCTGGTGAGTATGCAGGCCATGGAAGAACTGCGACATTTTCAGATGTCAGGAATTGTACACAGATCTTGGGGCAGTGCACTTTCATGCTGAAGCATGAGGTGAAGGCGGCGGATGAATGGCACAACAATGGGCCTCAGAATCTCATCACGTATCTCTGCATTCAAATTGCCATCGATAAAATGCAATTGTGTTCAGTGGCCATAGCTTATGCCTGCCCATACCATCAACCCACCGCCCCATGGGGCACTTGGGGGTTATGGTTCACAACGTTAACTTCAAAACCATACACGTGGCCTGCGGTTGAGAGGCCGGTTGGATGTACTGCAAATTCTCTAAAACGACAGAGGTGGCTTATGGTAGAGAAAGGAATATTAAATTCTCTGGTAACAGCTCTGGTGGACATTCCCGCAGTCAGCATGCCAATTGTACGCTCCCTCAAAAATTGAGACATCTGTGGCATTGTGTTGTGACAAAACTGCACATTTTAGAGTGGCCTTTTATTGTCCCCAGCACAAGATGCACATGTGTAATGATCATGCTGTATAATTCTTGATATGCCACACCTGTCAGCTGGATGGATTGTCTTGGCAAAGGAAAAATGCTCACTAATAGGGATGTAAACAAATTGGTAGACAATTTGAGAGAAATAAGCTTTTTGTGCATATGGAACATTTCTGGGATCTTTCATTTCAGCTCATGGAACCAACACTTTACATGTTGCGTTTATATTGTTATTCAGCATAATTATATTGGAAAGTTCCTGAATACAAAATATTGTGTACAATTATAACGTTACCCGATAACCCAGCATACTAATTTGACAATAGGTTAACTGAACCAGCTAGCTAGCAAACGAACTAACAGGCTAGCTAGCAATCTACCAAACTGAGTTGACAATCGTAGCTATATCGTCTCCTCTCTTGCCGAACTGACGGTAGTACACGTCACGCTACGCACTAACGTTAGCTAGCTGTCAAACAGGCTTCACATAGGCCTACCTGTAATTGTTGATATTCTTGGTCAATTTCTTCCCAATCAGTTTGACACCTTTGCAGGGACATTGTGACAGTTAGCGGCACGAGCTAGCTATTTCGCTTCCTCCGACTCCCTGTACAGAACCTCCAGATGGCTACAATACAGCCTCAGACAGTTACTAGTATTTTTTGGTAGCTACCACTGAGGCATAATAAGAATGGTAGCTACAGCTGTTCAAGATTATTTTTCCATGTCACGCTGCGCGCATGCGTCAGACCGCCCAAATATACAAATGTACATTCGTGACGTCACAGTTCTAAAAGTGCAGAAATATTAATACTAGACAGGAACGCCTACTACAATAACAGCTTCACATTACTGTTTGAGAAAAATGTTTTGAATAATGATTTGAAGAGCAGTATAATACATTTACAAGAACTAAAAAATGTTACTGACAGCGCAAACGCTGACAGGAAAATGTGTACGTCTATGCAAGTTGGTTGCTATGGGGATAGAACGCTTGGTCACAGACTGTTGCCACCGTTCATTATATACAGGTTGGTTGTTTAGTAACTTA
Source organism: Oncorhynchus clarkii lewisi (assembly GCF_045791955.1). NCBI lineage: Eukaryota > Metazoa > Chordata > Actinopteri > Salmoniformes > Salmonidae > Oncorhynchus > Oncorhynchus clarkii. Next base: position 22,957,898 of record NC_092158.1, read on the forward strand.
ATCGACGAGTGCACAACATACGGGGTTAGTGTAAATCGGGAATATGCAACCCTGGTCCTGGAGTAACCGAACTGGAAGACCAGGTGTGTTGAATTTAGGCAATCATTGAACTGATCAATTTGCTCAGTTGGTCCGGTGTGGTGCCTAGTTGGAACAAAATCCTGCAGTATCTGCAGCACTCCAGGAAGAAGCAGACAGGAACTTTCTGGGGGAGGCGTAAACTTGGACGCGCAAGGTTCGACTTCAAACAAGGAAGCGAAATAGTATCTATAGTTCTATATTCTGGTAGGCGGTTTTAGCAACAGCTGTGCAGGACGTGGATGATAGTTCTGATGGTATGGGTGGGGATGATGAAAGTCCTGGACGTCTGTGGTGAAAACTAAAATAAAAAAAAGAATGGCCCTGCTACAAGAGCTGCTGACAGCAGTGACAGTTCTAGTGTTGAGACCGTGAAGAGGGTGAAGGTAGTGAAAAACAAAACGAATGATGTCTCGGGAATCAGTGGCGATTTTAGCATGTAAATCTTGGTTGGGCAAAAAAAGAAAAAGTGGGATGCATGTCAACAAAGCCACTAAACAATAAATTAATTGCACTATACCGGTGACAAACGGTGCCCACAAACTGTTATGGTTACATAGATGCCCCAACGGTAATCCCAACATTTTACCACTGTTACACCTGGCTATCAGCAGAACCTTGTCTGGCAGCAAAACCGTTATTAATTCAGCCTCATGTACTGCCTTTAAAAAAACAAAAACATAGCTGAAATGGCTAAGTTGTTTAAACCTATGTGGTTTCTAATGACAATTGACATGTACAAACTATGGCATAAGGGGATGACAAGCGGATAAGAGGCAATCCGTAATTTTGATTAAGACATTAATGAGTGAACTAGGACAGATGTCGTAAGTATTACTATTAGTTTAGCGCTTTTGAAATGTACAGCGACAGAATTCAGAACATGGGCCTTTCTTACAGTGCTCTCCCTGTACACCAAGTCAGAACGGTAGGATACATAAAGGGGGCATATAAACAGACAATGAAAGCTCTTACAATATTCAACGATTACATTTCTCTAAAACAGGTTATAGGCTACATGTGCACCACCAAGTCAGAACAGTAGGTGAATTTAAGAGGGGTAAATAGACACAATTATTAGGGTGAGGCACATGGGCTACTAACGTCTTAATACACAACCAACACTTAGTATTTCTTTCTTAGCTACAGTTTACATATCTCCCTGGCATATCCCTGACATAATTTATGCAGCAGCATACAATACATTTTTGGACTACCCTTGTTGTGCTCACTTAAACAGGAAAGTGTCGCGGCGGTCCTCTGTGGGAAGATTTACAATTCAGAATTGGATGACCGTTTAAAACGTATTTTCTCAGTCGGAGCTTGTTTAGTCCTGACTTCCCAGTTGTCTTGAACTCACTGAAGTCAAGTTTTTGCAGTTCCGAGTTAAGTTGTTTTGTGCACGGCATACCTTAATACCAGATTTGGGACCACACAGCCACTCCACTGAATAGCAGGCTAGTGATTGCTTTGCAATGCTTGCAGTTAGCCACTGTCACTGATTCCTTCCAAACCACTCTTTGTTGAATTTCCGATTTCCAACTTGTGTAATGTTTATATCCAATGGTTGAGGAGCACCAATACATTTTATCTATAATTTGTCTGCATAATTTGTCTTCATATGACAAGGATTTAAAATTATTTGCCAGTAGATTGTCGACTTGATTCATGATAATAACTGCTAGCTAAGATTTTGAAAGTATGATGTTGACATGATCAGTCCAATTTAAGCTACTGTACATATAACGTGATTTTACGTCATTTTATCTGTGGCCAATGACCTTGAGCCTTCTTGGATGGGCACTTCTAATGTAACTCTATGGCAGCACACAAGGGGCTTGAATTTTCTAGCTCTACCCTTAGAGTTGGTGGTGATGTAGTGGCCCCATGAGTGACAGAACACAGAGCCAATCACTGTGCAACGTGGTGCTGACAGAAAGTACTGAGCTAGGCTGAAACGCCTGCATTTTGGAGCTGCCTTACTCAAGAAAACAAAAAAGAGACCAGGTTTGTATGTGGCTTTATTAACTCAATTATATGTATTTTTTTTTACATTGTTTGCAAACTATGTGACATGTATTAATGCCAAAATAACAAGCAAAACAGGCAAGTCCATTTAAAAAAAAAATGAATAAGGAGCCCCACTGCTCGGAATGGAAAGTTGTAATTGTGTTTCATCTACACCCTATTCAATTAGCCAATGCTGTTAAGAAAGAGATAAGGGAAATCATATTAGCTCGGTTCATTGGTAATGGTAGACTGTTAATATTCTGTGCTGACCATGTTCAGCAAGGGAAGATACTGAAAATGAAAACACTCATGGGGAAGAAAATCACAAGTCATTTCCCTGGAGCTTTGGCTATGCTGAGGGGGGTCATTTCTGGAAGGGGGGGGCATAATGGTTGAAACCAAAAGGCTGTTCAGTAAGAAAGAGAGGCAAAGAAGTGAAAGCCTGTCCATATTATTCATGTTTGAGAAGGTTGTACCTAAGAAAGTACAGATGAGCATCCTGGCTTTTACTGTTAGAGTTTGTCCCACCTCCATTAAGGTGTTTTAAATGCCAAAGAATGGGACATGTAGTGGCTCTGTGCAAAGGAAAGAAACGATGTGAGGAGGGCAACATGATTATGGTGAATGTGGGAACAATGTCAAGGTTAAATGTTGTAAGAGGCTTGAGAGGCCCAAAGATATAAAATCACTCATGTCACTTATGCAGAGGCTGCAAGCCAGATTGGTGGAACTATTATGCAGAACGATGGAGATAATAGGGTTACTCCTGGAATAAGTAGACCTACTGTAGGAAATGTTGCTTTTGCTGGTCGACACTAATACCATCTCAGAAATCTTGCTTTCACAAATGTATTGTTTCAAAGGACACCTTAATAGTTACTTAGATTAAATTTCATTGGAAAGGTTATCAACCTGACTCTTTTTTTTTACAACCCTTGTCATCAACTATCTGTAGCGATGTTTGATGAAATATCAGGAGAATTGGGCTCTAGAGAGATATGCTGTGGCGACTTTAATGCACGTAATAGTTTATGGGGAAGCATACAGATGCTAGTGGTACTATTGTGGAAGATATGATGGAAGCGAGCATTAGATGTCTTAACTATGAATGTGGTTGTACAAGAGTTGATGTTGTTGGAGGGGTTACATCCAGACTGGACCTCACAATGGCTTCTAACTCTTGCATCTACAGTTGAAGTCGGAAGTTTACATACACCTTAGCCAAATACATTTAAACTCAGTTTTTCACAATTCCTGACATTTAATCCTAGTAAAAATCAGTTAGGATCACTACTTTATTTTAATAATGTGAAATGTCAGAATAATTATAGAGAGTGATCTATTTCAGCTTTGATTTCTTTCATCACATTCCCAGTGGGTCAGAAGTTTACATACACTCAATTAGTATTTGGTAACATTGCCTTTAAATGGTTTAACTTGGGTCAAATGTTTCACGTAGCCTTACACAAGCTTCCCACAATAAGTTGGGTGAATTTTCGCCCATTCCTCCTGACAGAGCTAGTGTAACTGAGTCAGATTTGTAGGCCTTGCTCACACACGCTTTTTCATTTCTGCCCACAAATATTCTATAGGATTGAGGTCAGGGCTTTGTGATGGCCACTCAAATACCTTGCCTTTGTTGTCCTTAAGTCATTTTGCCACAACTTTGGAAGAATGCTTGGGGTCATTGTCCATTTGGAAGACCCATTTGCGATCAAGCTTTAACTTCCTGACTGATGTCTTGAGATGTTGCTTCAATAAATCCATATAATTTCCCTGCCTCATGATGCCATCTCTTTTGTGAAGTGCACCAGTCCTTCTTGCAGCAAAGCATCCCCACAACATGATGCTGCCACCCCCGTGCTTCACGGTTGGGATGGTGTTCTTCAGCTTGCAAGCCTCCCCCTTTTTCCTCCAAACACAACAATGGTCATTATGGCCAAACAGCTCTATTTGTGTTTCATCAGACCAGAGGACATTTCTCAAAAAGTATGATCTTTGTCCCCATGCGCGGTTGCAAACCATAGTTTGGCTTTTTTTATGGCGGTTTTGGTGCAGTGGCTTCTTCCTTGCTGAGCGGCCTTTCAGGTTATGTCGATATAGGAGTCGTTTTACTGTGGATATAGATGCTTTTGTACCTGTTTCCTCCAGCATCTTCACAAGGTTCTTTGCTGCTGTTCTGGGATTGATTGGCACTTTTCACACCAAAGTACGTTTATCTCTAGGAAATAGAACACGCCTTCCTGAGCGGTATGGCCGCTGCGTGGTCCCATGGTGTTTATACTTGCGTACTATTGTTTGTACAGATGAACGTGGTACCTTCATTGCTCCCAAGGTTGATGAAATTGCTCCCAAGGCTCCCATGATGTCAAGCAAAGAGGCACTGCGTTTGAAGGTAGGCCTTGAAATACATCCACAGGTACACATCCAATTGACTCAAATGATGACAATTAGCTTATCAGAAGCTTCTATAGCCATGACATAATTTTCTGGAATGTTCCAAGCTGTTTAAAGGCACAGTCAACTTAGTGTATGTAAACTTCTGACCCACTGGAATTGTGATACAGTGAATTATAAGTGAAATAATCTGTCTGTCAGCAATTGTTGTAAAAATTACTTGTGTCATGCACAAAGTACATGTTCTAACCAACGTGCCAAACCTATAGTTTGTTAAGAAGAAATTTGTGGAGTGGTTGAAAAACGAGTTTTAATGACTCCAGCCTAAGTTATGTAAACTTCCGACTTCAACTGTATGTGTGAATGGAATGTATAAATGAATGATTCTACTGTTGGAAGTGATAATTTCCCGATTTGGTGTACCATGAACTTTGATGTTACTATTCCAGATAGAGTTCCATTCAGAAGATGGTGCTTTCTTAAAGCAGTCTGGGAAAAGTCTGGTGATCATTGCTTGAAGTCTGTTGGACAGTTGTCTGTAGAGAGGCTAGTTGATGTATGTGCTGCCTCTGTGACCTCTCTGATGTTGAGTGCTGGAAATGTATATGTACCAGTGGGAGAAGTGGTTGAGAAAAGGAAGGTGGTTCATTGTTTGACTGAAGAGTGCACTGTGGTTATTTGAGAAAGAAATAGGGCTTACAGAGTGTTGCGTAGTGGGGTTACTTTGGATGAAGTATGAAGTATATACTCAGGAAAATGGCACCAACGGATAGGGCTGCCGTGCTTCAAGCTCTTAGGAAAGTCTGCAGTATTTAATTTTCCCCCGTGTTATTTCTTACATTATTAGCACAGGACATTTTTTGTGTTATTACATACAGCCAGGAAGAACTTTTGGATATCAGAGCGGCAGTAATTTACCAGCATTGCTATGATTACGACCAGGAATACGACTTTCCCAAACCAGATCCTTTGTTCGTACCCCCCAGGGCAATTGAACTGATCCCAGAGACTGTTCCAAAACTCCCCTGGCATAAAAGAGGTACTCGGAGTGGACTTTTAATACGATTCAGGATTTATGCATACCACCCACCGTTTCCGAGTATATTACTCGCTAATGGTCAGTCTCAGGATAATAGGTACAAATCTGTCGTTCTGCCACTGTTCCTAGGCCGTCTATGAAAATAAGAATTTGTTCTTAAACTGACTTGCCTAGTTAAATAAAGGTAAAAAAATATATATAAAATAAAAATTAAGTTGACGAGCTCAGGGCAAGGATTTCCTTACTGAGAGACATCAGAGATTGTAACATACTCTGTTTCACGGTAACATGGCTTTCTTGGGATATACTGTCTGAGTCCGATCAGCTAGTTGTGGCTTCTCAGTTCATAGCGCAGACAGGAATAAATATCTCTCTGGGAAGAAGAAGGGCAGGGGTGTATGTTTCCTGATTAACTACTCATGGTGTGATTGTGATAACATACAGGAACTCAAGTCCTTTTGTTCGCCCAATCTAGAATACCTCACAATCAAATTCCGACCGTATTACCTCCCAATAGAATCCTCTTCGGTTATAGTCACATATATATTCCCCCTCAAGCCGATACCCTGACGGCCGTCAAAGAACTTCACTGGACTTTATGCAAACTGGAAACCACATATCCTGAGGCCACATTTATTGTATCTGGGGATTTTAACAAAGCAAATATGAGAAAAACGTCACCGAATTTCTATCAACACTTTGACTGTAGTACTCGCGCTGCTAAAACACTCCTCCCTTCCTATAGGCAGAAACTCAAACAGGAAGTACCAGTGCTAAGGACTATTCAACGCTGGTCTGACCAATCAGAATCCAGACTTCAAGATTGTTTTGATCACGCAGACTGGGATATGTTCTGGGTAGCCTCCGACAACATAAACAAATACACTGATACGGTGACTGAGTTCATGAGGAAGTGTATAGGAGATGTTGTACCCACTTTGACTAATTAAACCTACCCAAACCAGAAACCATGGATAGATGGCAGCATTCGCACAAAACTGAAAGCATAAACAATTGCATTTAACCGTGGGAAGGTGACTGGGAATATGGCCGATTACAAACAGTGTAGTTATTCCCTCTAATGCAATCAAACAGGCAAAAAGTCAGTATAGAGACAACGTGCAGTCGCAATTCAACTGCTCAGACACGAGACGTATGTGGCAGGTTCTACAGACAATCACGGACTACAAAGGGAAAACCAGCCACGTCGCGGACCCTGACGTCTTGCTTCCAGACAGGCTAAACACCTTCTTCGCCCACTTTGAGGATAACACAGTTCCACCGACGCGGCCCGCTACCAGGGACTGTGGGCTCTCCTTCTCCGTGGCCGACGTGAGTAAGACATTTAAGCGTGTTTACCCTCGCCAGGCTGTCGGCCTCCCTAGCTGCGTCCCCAGAGCATGCGCAGACCAGCTGGCTGGAGTGTTTACGGACATATTCAATCTCTCCCTATCACAGTCTTGTCCCCACATGCTTCAAGATGTCCACTATTGATCCTGTACCCAAGAGACCAAAGGTAACTGAACTAAATGACTATTGCCCCCTAGCACTCAATTTTGTCATCATGAAGTGCTTTGAGAGACTAGTCAAGGATCATATCACCTCCACCCTACCTGACACCCTAGACCCACTTCAATTTGCTAACCGCCCCAATAGATCCACAGATGATGCAATCGCCATTGCACTGCACACTGCCCTATCCCATTTGGACAAGATAAATACCAATTTAAGAATGCTGTTTATTGACTATAGCTCAGCATTCAACAACATAGTACACTCCAAGCTCTCGCCCTGTGCAACTGGACCCTGGACTTCTTGACGGGGCTAGGGTCAGTCTGTTATATCTGGAGTATTTCTCCAGTCTTATCCAGTGTCCTGTTTGAATTTAAGTATGCTCTCTCTAATTCTCCCTTTCTTTCTCTCTCTCAGAGGACCTGAGCCCTACAACCATGCCGCAGGACTACCTGGCATGATGACTCCTTGCTGTCCCCAGTCCACCTGGCCGTGCTGCTTCTCCAGTTTCAACTGTTCTGCCTGCGGCTATGGAACCCTGACCTGTTCACCGGACGTGCTACCTGTCCCAGACCTGCTCTCCAGAGACAGCAGGAGCGGTAGAGATTCTCTCAATGATCGGCTATGAAAAGCCAACTGACATTTACTCCTGAGTAAAGAGGACTGGCCACCCCTCATAGCCTGGTTGCTCTCTAGGTTTCTTCCTAGGTTTTTGCCTTTCTAGGGAGTTTTTCCTAGCCTCCGTGCTTCTACACCTGCATTGCTTGCTGTTTGGGGTTTTAGGCTGTGTTTCTGTACAGCACTTTGATATATCAGCTGATGTAAGAACGGCTATATAAATACATTTGATTTGACGGGCCGCCCCTAGGTGGTGAAGGTAGGAAACAACACCGCCACTTCTCTGATCCTCAACACTGGGGCCGCACAAGGAGGCGTGCTCAGTTACTTCCTGTACTCCCTGTTCACCCATGACTGCGTGGCCACGCACGCCTCCAACTCAATCATCAAGTTTTCAGACAACACAACAGTATTAGGCCTGATTACCAACAATGACGAGACAGATGACAGAGGAGGTGAGGTCTCTGGGAGTGTGGTTTCAGGAAAATAACCTCTCACCCAACGTCAACAAAACAAAGGAGCTGATCGTGGACTTCAGAAAACAGCAGAGGGAGCACCCCCCTATCCACATCGACGGGACAGCAGTGGAGAAGGTGGAAAGCTTCAAGTTCCTAGGCGTACACATCACTGACAAACTGAAATGGTCCAGACACATAGACTGTGGTGAAGAAGGCACAACAAGGCCTCTTCAACCTCAGCAGGCTGAAGAAATTTGGTAGTGAGGTTTGCATCACCATCATCAACTACCTGCCCTCCAGGACACCTACAGCACCCAATGTCACAGGAAGGTCAAAAAGATCATCAAGGACAACAACCACCCGAGCAACTGCCTGTTCACCCCGCTATCATCCAGAAGGCGAGGTCAGTACAGGTGCATCAAAGCTGGGACCAAGAGACAGAAAAAAGCTTCCATCTCAAGGCCATCGGACTGTTAAATAGCCATCACTTGCACATTAGAGGCTGTTGCCCTATATACAATTGAAGTCGGAAGTTTACATACACTTAGGTTGGAGTCATTAAAACTCGTTTTTCAACCACTCCACAAATTTTTTGTTAACAAACTATAGTTTTGGCAAGTCGGTTAGGACATCTACTTTGTGCATAACACAAGTCATTTTTCCAACAATTGTTTACAGACAGATTATTTCACTTATAATTCACTGTATCACAATTCCAGTGGGTCAGAAGTTTACATACACTAAGGTGACTGTGCCTTTAACTTCCTATGGCTGCAATCCCATTAACGGGATGATATGACAACAGCCAGTGAAAGTGCAGGACGCCAAATTCAAAACAACAGAAATCTCATGCTTATAATTCCTCAAACATACATGTATTTTATACCGTTTTAATGGTAATCTTGTCGTTAATCCCACCACAGTGTCCGATTTCAAATAGGCGTTTACAGCGAAAGCACCACAAATGATTGTTAGGTCACCACCAAGCCACAGAAAAACACAGCCATTTTTCCAGCCAAAGAGAGGAGTTTCAAAAAGCACAAATAGAGATCAAATTAATCACTAACCTTTGATGATCTTCATCAGATGACACTCATAGGACTTCATGTTACACAATACATGTATGTTTTGTTTGATAAAGTTAATATTTATCAAAATATGAGTTTACATTGGCACGTTACATTCACTAGTTCCAAAAACATCCAGTGATTTTGCATAGCCACATCATTCAATAGAAATACTCATCATAAATGTAGATGATAATACAAGTTATACACATGGAATTATAGATATACCTCTCCTTAATGCAACCGCTGTGTCTGATTTTAAAAAAACTTTACGGAATAAGCAAACCATGCAATAATCTGAGACGTCGCTCAGAAGAAATAGTCACAATAGCCGCCATGTTGGCGTCAACATAAACAAGAAATAACATGATAAATATTCCCTTACATTTGATGATCTTCATCAGAAAGCACTGCAGGAATCCCAGGTCCACAATAAATGTTTGTTTTGTTCGATAATGTCCGTTATTTATGTCCAAATACCTTCTTTTGTTAGCTCGTTTGGTATACATATCCAAACGTTCATTCTGGTCAGCGTTACGTCGGACAAAAACTTCAAAAAGTTATATTACAGGTCGAAGAAACATTTCAAACTAAGTACAGAATCAATCATTAGGATGTTTTTAACATATAACTTCAATAAAGTTCCAACCGGAGTATTCCTTTGTGTCTTGATGAGCAATGGAACGCAAGTGGATACCATGAGGAATGCGCGTGATCAGAAAAAGGCTGACTGCCAATCACCTGATAGATTCTGCTCTCATTCAGTCCCACAACACAGTAGAAGTCTCATTCAAATTTCTATAGATGGTTGACATCGAGTGGAACCCCTAGGAAGTGCAACATCATTAATATCTCAATGGGATTTCATTGGAAACTGTGGTGAATACATACCAAGCTCAGATTTCTCACTTCCTGTTTTGATTTCTCCTCAGGATTTTGCCTGCCATACGAGTTCTGTTATACTCACAGACATCATTCAAACAGTTTTAGAAACTTTAGAGTGTTTTCTATTCAAAAACCAATAATAATATGCATATATTAGCAACTGAGACTGAGGAGCAGGCCGTTTACTTTGGGCAACTTATTCATCCAAGATACTCAATACTGCCCCCCAGCCATAAGAAGTAAAAAACAGATTGGAACATTCCAGAAAATGATGTCATGGCTTTAGAAGTTTCTGATAGGCTAATGGACATCATTTGAGTCAATTGGAGGTGTACCTGTGGGTGCATTTTAAGGCCTACCTTCAAACTCAGTGCCTCTGCTTGACATCATGGGAAAATCAAAAGAAATCAGCCAAGACCTCAGAAAACAATTGTAGACCTCCTCCAAACACCTGAAGGTACCACATTCATCTGTAGAAACAATAGTACCCAAGTCTAAACACCATGGGACCATGCAGCACAGTCATACCACTCAGGAAGGAGACGTGTTCTGTCTCGAGATGAACGTACTTTGGTGCGAAAAGTGCAAACCAATCCCAGAACAACAGCAAAGGACCTTGTGAAGATGCTGGAGGAAACAGGTACAAAAGCATCTATATCCACATTAAAATTAGTCCTATATCGACATAACCTGAAAGACCGCTCAGCAAGGAAGAAGCCACTGCTCCAAAACCGCCATAAAAAAAGTACTGTTTGCAACCGCGTATGGGGACAAATATCGTACTTTTTGGAGAAATGTCCTCTGGGATGATGAGACAAAAATAGAACTGTTTGGCCATAATGACCATCGTTTTGTTTGGAGGATAAAGGGGGAGGCTTGCAAGCTGAAGAACACCATCCCAACCGTGAAGCACGGGGGTGGCAGCATCATGTTGTGGGGGTGCTTTGCTGCAATAGGGACTGGTGCACTTCACAAAAGAGATGGCATCATGAGGCAGGGAAATTATATGGATTTATTGAAGCAACATCTCAAGACATCAGTCAGGAAGTCAGTCAGGTCGCAATTGGGTCTTCCAAATGGACATTGACCCCAAGCATACTTCCAAAGTTGTGGCAAAATGACTTAAGGACAACAAAGGCAAGGTATTTGAGTGGCCATCACAAAGCCCTGACCTCAATCCTATAGAACATTTGTGGGTAGAAATGAAAAAGTGTGTGTGAGCAAGGCCTACAAACCTGACTCAGTTACACTAGCTCTGTCAGGAGGAATGGGTGAAAATTCACCCAACTTATTGTGGGAAGCTTGTGTAAGGCTACGTGAAACGTTTGCACCATGTTAAACAATTTATAGGCAATGCTACCAAATACGAATTGAGTGTATGTAAACTTCTGACCCACTGGGAATGTGATGAAAGAAATCAACGCTTAAATAAATCACTCTCTACTATTATTCTGACATTTCACATTCTTAAAATAAAGTAGTGATCCCAACTGATTTTTACTAGGATTAAATGTCAGGAATTGTGAAAAACTGAGATTAAGTGTATTTGGCTAAGGTGTATATAAACTTCCGACTTCAACTGTACATAGACTTGAAATCACTGGCCGCTTTAAAAATGTAACACTAGTCACTTTAACAATGTACATATTTTGCATTACTCATCTCATATGTATATACTGTATCCTATTCTACTGTATCATAGTCTATGCCGCTCTGATATTGCTCATCCAAATATTTATATTTTCTTAATTCCATTCCTTTACCTTAGATTGTGTGTATTGTTAAATATTGTGTGTATTGTTAAATAATATGGATCCTGATTTGACCATACATGAGATGTGTTCAGCCTTAATAGGCTGTGGATATACAGCCCCAGGTCAGGATCAGTTGTGCTATGTAATGTTTAAGCATCTACCTGATGAGGTTATACATGTTCTCCTGGGATTATTTCATACGATTTGGAGTGAGGGGGTTATACCTTTTGGTTGGAAACGTGCAGTAATATTACCTTTTGTAAAGCCTGGTAAGGACCCTTCATGTGCTGATAGTTATAGACCAGTAGCACTGACCTCTAACTTGTGTAAAGATGATAGTTGAAAGATTGTCATATTTCCTGGAACATGGAGGTTTGAGTCAAAGTGTATTCAGAAAAGGTAGATCTACTTTGAATGCATTAATAAAGGTTCAGAGATCCTTTCTGAACTTCTGGAGAGAGTTTGCTGCACTGAAAGTAAAGGGGCTGAATAATTTTGCACGCCCAATTTTTCAGTTTTTGATTTGTTAAAAAAGTTAGAAATATCCAATAAATGTCCTTCCACTTCATGATTGTGTCCCACTTGTTGTTGATACTTCACAAAAAAATACAGTTTTATATCTTTATGTTTGAAGCCTGAAATGTGGCAAAAGGTCGCAAAGTTCAAGGGGGCCGAATACTTTCGCAAGGCACTGTATGTAGAACACTAACAAATGAACTGTCAGTATGCTCAGTTGAACTGTTGGCGATAATAGTTGCCCTACAGTGGGTGGAGGACGTACAACCTGTTAGAATTATAGTATGCTCAGATTCTCTGTCTGTATTGAATAATTTATAATCTTGTAAATCTAATATGAGTGACCTACTATTGGAGGTATTAATGTTATTTTGGAGATTTTGAGAGAATGGGTGTAATAGTGAGATTCTGTTGGGTCCCAGCACATTCGGGGGTGGAAGGGAATGAAATTGTAGACCGGTTACCCAAAAGAGCTTTGAAACAATATATAATTGAAATTAATGTTCCACTGGGTAGAGGTGAGGCCAAATGTAAGATCAGAGCCATTTGATAGATGTGTAGCAGAAGAGATATGAATCTGAGAATATTTACAGTGGCAAGAAAAAGTATATGTACTCTTTGGAATTACTTGGATTTCTGCGTAAATTGGTCATCAAATTTGATCTGATCTACGTCACAACAATAGACAAACATAGTGTGCTTAAACTAATGACACACAAATTATTGTCTATATTGAATACATCATTTAAACATTCACAGTGTAGGTTGGAAAAAGTATGTGAACCCCTAGGCTAATGGCTTCTACAAAAGCTAATTGTAGTCAGGAGTCGGCTAACATTGAGTCCAATCAATGAGACGAGATTGGAGATGTTGGTCAGAGCTGCCTTGCCCTATAAAAAACACTCACAGAATGTGAGTTTGCTATTCACAAGAAGCATTGCCTGATGTGAACCATGCCTCGAACAAAAGAGATCTCAGAAGACCTAAGATTAAGAATTGTTGACTTGCAGAAAGCTGGAAAGGGTTATAAAAGTATCTCTAAAAGCCTTGATGTTCATTTTTTTTGTACCTTTATTTAACTAGGCAAGTCCGCTAAGAACAAATTCTTATTTACAATGACGGCCTACAAAAAGGCATAAGGCCTCCTGTGGGGACAGGGGCCTGGGATTAAAAAATAAATAAATAAATACAATATAAATATTGGACAAAACACACATCACAACAAGAGAGACACAACACTACTTAAAGAGAGACCTAAGACAACAACATAACAGCAAAACATGACAACACAGCATGATAGCAACACAACATGACAACAACATGGTAGCAACACAACATGGTAGCAGCACAAAAACATAAGACTATGTATAAGACTGTATCATCTGCATATACATGGATGAGAGAGCTTCCTACTGCCTGAGCTATGTTGTTGATGTAAATTGAGAAGAGCGTGGGGCCTAGGATCGAACCTTGGAGTACGCCCTTAGTGACAGGCAGTGGCTGAGACAGCAGATGTTCTGATTTTATACACTGCACTCTTTGAGAGAGGTAGTTAGCAAACCAGTCCAAAGACCCCTCAGAGACACCAATACTCATTAGCCGGCCTATAAAGATGGAATGGTCTACCGTATCAAAAGCTTTGGCCAAGTCAATAAAAAATAGCAGCACAATATTGCGTAGAATCAAGAATCAAGGGCAATGGTGACATCACTGAGGATCAGTCCACGGTAAGACAAATTGTCTAGAAATTGAGAAAGTTCAGCACTGTTGCTACTTTCCCTAGGAGTGGCCGTGCTGCAAAGATGACTGCAAGAGCACAGTGCAGAATGCTCAATGAGGTTAAGAATAATCCTAGTGTCAGCTAAAGACTTACAGATATCTCTGGGACATACTACCATCTCTGTTGACGAGTCTACGATACATAAAACACAAAAAAATAATGGTGTTCATGGGAGGACACCATGGAAGAAACCACTGCTGTCCAAATAAAACATTGCTGCACGTCTAAAGTTTGCAAAAGTGCACCTGGATGTTCCACAGTGCTACTGGCAAAATATTCTGTAGACAGATGAAACTACAGCTGAGTTTGGAGGGAACACACAACACTATGTGTGGAGAAAAAAAGGCACAGCACACCAACAGCAAAACCTCATCCCAACTGTAAAGTTAGGTGGAGGGAGCATCATGGTTTGGGGCTGTTTTGCTGCCTCAGGGCCTGGACATTGACAGAAAAATGAATTCCCAAGTTTATCAAGACATTTTGGCAGGAGAATGTTAGGCTATCTGTCCGCCAATTGTAGCTCAACAGAAGTTGGGTGATGCAACAGGACAACGACCCAAAACACAGAAGTAAACCTACAACAGAATGGCTTCAACAGAAGAAAATACACCTTCTGGAGTGGCCCAGTCAGAGTCCTGACCTCAACCCGATTGAAATGTTGTGGCATAACCTCAAGAGAGCGGTTCACACCAAACATCCCAATAATATTGCTTAACTGGAACAGTTTTGTAAAGAGGAATGGTCCAAAATTCCTCCTGACTGATCTGCAACTACAGAAAACGTTTGGTTGAGGTTATTGCTGCCAACCAGTTATTAAATCCAAGGGTTCACATACTTTTTCCACCCTGCACTGTGAATGTTTACATGGTATTAATAAAGACATGAAAATGTATAATTGTGTGTTATTAGTTTAAGCAGACTGTGTTTGTCTATTGTTGTGACCTAATTTTATGACCAATTTATGCAGAAATCCAGATATTTCCAAAGGGTTCACATACTTTTTCTTGCAACAGTATATGCCCTCCAAAGAAAGGTCGGTGGACCAGGATTCAAAGATCAGATTAGGAAAAAAGAGGTGATGTTTGTTCAATTGCATTTAGGACATTGTACTCGGCAGGGTAGCCTAGTGGTTAGAGCGTTGGACTAGTAACCGGAAGATTGCAAGTTCAAGCCCCCAAGCTGACAAGTTACAAATCTGTCATTCTGCCCCTGAACAGGCAGTTAACCCACTGTTCCTAGGCTGTAATTGAAAATAAAAATTGGTTCTTAACTGACTTGCCTAGTTAAATAAAGGTAAAATTACATCTGGTTGGCAAGCATGTGAAGGGTTTGTGTATGGTCGGTGGAACATGTGTTATATTGTTGTAAGTATGTTGAAGAGAGAGCAAGATTGACATGTTGGGTCATTGAGGTTGGTTGGGGGGATTTGGGGGTGGTGAGGGTTAGTAGGGGACTTTTTTTTATTTTCTCAGAAGTACTGAGTTAGGTAGGAGGATTTGGAAATGTTGTAAACCACACACTCCAGCACTGTAGGTGGCGGCATGCACCTTTAACGTTGGTTTGTGGACTGCCATTATATCGTAGACGAAGAAGCAAGCAGCAGCAGCAAGCAGCAGCAGCAGCACTACTCCAGGAACAGGAACCTACCCCTGGCTTAGTTTGTTGACAACATGTAAACTATATTTCGTCTCCAATGTTTATTGAAAACATAAATACATTTACACAATGAGCACTTGCTATCTCTCTCATCTCTCAAAATACAGTTGTTGGTAAGCTAGCTAGCAAATTTCTGCCATATTACTATTAACATGAAATCAGTCAAAACATGTCATGGTATCAAGAATAACATTAAACTAGCTGAAACTAGTCACTTGCTTACGATTCCCCACATGGCAGTTTCTTGTCATTGTTGGCAGCTATCTGGCCATCCAGAATCACAACAACTCACGGACTTCTGCCCCATTTAAGCGTATGCATCGTTTTTGTGATGTTGTCAGCTAATCCATCTATACTTCAGTGATTGCCACTCATCATGATTCATGTCTATTTTTACCACCTAGCTAGCTATCTTGACCTAATGTCAAATTTGACTTTGCTTTGAAAGACTAGCTAAAAGGAGCTGTTCACTTGAATACATGGTACAATTTGTGTTAATATATGTTTTTTTAGCTGTAAAAGTAATGTGTAATATAAACAGGTCCTTAGCTAGCTAGCCAGCTAACATTAGCTAGCAAGTTTGCACATGAATCAGCAATTATTTTCTTATTTTGTTTATGTTTTGGTTGTCAGTTGAGCAGACATTGTAAACAAACAATATACCTACAGTGGGGCAAAAAAGTATTTAGTCAGCCACCAATTGTGCAAGTTCTCCCACTTACAAAGATGAGAGAGGCCTGTAATGTTCATCATAGGTACACTTCAACTATGACAGACAAAATAAGAAAAAAAAATCCAGAAAATCACATTGTAGGATTTTATATGAATTTATTTGCAAATTATGGTGGAAAATAAGTATTTGGTCAATAACAAAAGTTTATCTTAATACTTTGTTATATACCCTTTGTTGGCAATGACAGAGGTCAAACGTTTTCTGTAAGTCTTCACAAGGTTTTCACACACTGTTGCTGGTATTTTGGCCCATTCCTCCATGCAGATCTCCTCTAGAGCAGTGATGTTTTGGGGCTGTTGCTGGGCAACACGGACTTTCAACTCCCTCCAAAGATTTTCTATGGGGTTGAGATCTGGAGACTGGCTCGGCCACTCCAGGACCTTGAAATGCTTCTTACGAAGCCACTCCTTCGTTGCTCGGGCGGTGTGTTAGGGATCATTGTCATGCTGAAAGACCCAGCCACGTTTCATCTTCAATGCCCTTGCTGATGGAAGGAGGTTTTCACTCAAAATCTCACAAAACATGGCGCCATTCATTATTTCCTTTACACGGATCAGTCGTGGTATGGTGTTCTTTGGATGCAACTCAGCATTCTTTGTCCTCCAAACACGACGAGTTGAGTTTTTACCAAAAAGTTATATTTTGGTTTCATCTGACCATGTAACATTCTCCCAATCTTCTTCTGGATCATCCAAATGCTCTCTAGCAAACTTCAGAAGGGCCTGGACATGTACTGGCTTAAGCAGGGGGACACGTCTGGCACTGCAGGATTTGAGTCCCTGGCGGCATAGTGTGTTACTGATGGTAGGCTTTGTTACTTTGGTCCCAGCTCTCTGCAGGTCATTCACTAGGTCCCCCCGTGTGGTTCTGGGATTTTTGCTCACCGTTCTTGTGATCATTTTGACCCCACGGGGTGAGATCTTGCGTGGAGCCCCAGATCGAGGGAGATTATCAGTGGTCTTGTATGTCTTCCATTTCCTAATAATTGCTCCCACAGTTGATTTCTTCAAACCAAGCTGCTTACCTATTGCAGATTCAGTCTTCCCAGCCTGGTGCAGGTCTACAATTTTGTTTCTGGTGTCCTTTGACAGCTCTTTGGTCTTGGCCATAGTGGAGTTTGGAGTGTGACTGCTTGAGGTTGTGGACAGGTGTCTTTTATACTGATAACAAGTTCAAACAGGTGTCATTAATACAGGTAACGAGTGGAGGACAGAGGAGCCTCTTAAAGAAGAAGTTACAGGTCTTTGAGAGCCAGAAATCTTTCTTGTTTGTTATTTTCCAAATATTTTTTTGCAAATATTTTGGGTAGCAATTTCATTAGCTGTTCAGGAGTCTTATGGCTTGGGGGTAGAAGCTGTTAACAAGACTTTTGGACCTAAACTTGCGCTCTGGTACTGCTTGCTGTGTGGTAGCAGAGAGAACAGTCTATGACTAGGGTGGCTGGAGCCTTTGACCATTTTTAGGGCCTTCCTCTGACACTGCATGGTACAGAGGTCCTGGGTGGCAGGAAGCTTGGCCCCAGTGATGTACTGGGCTGTATGCACTACCCTCTGTAGTGCCTTGCGGTCGGAGGCCGGGCAGTTGCCGTACCAGGCAGTGATGCAACCATGCTGTCGATGGTGCAGCTGTAGAACTTTTTTCAGTCTCCTGAGGGGGAATAGGCTTTGTCGTGCCCTCTTCACGACTGCCTTGGTGTGTTTGGACCATGATAGTTTGTTGGTGATATGGACACCAAGGATCTTGAACTTCTTAACCTGCTCCACTACAGCCCCATCGATAAGAATGGGGGTGTGCTCGGCCCTCTTTTTCCTGTAGTCCACAATCATCTCCTTTGTCTTGATCACGTTGAGGAAGAGGTTGTTATCCTGACACCACACAGCCAGTGTTCTGAACTCCTCCCTATAGGCTATCTCATTGTTTTCGGTGATCAGGCCTACCACTGTCGTGTCATTGGCAAACTTAATGATGGTGTTGGAGTCGTGCCTGGCCATGCAGTCATGAGTGAACAGGGAGTACAGGAGGGGACTGAGCAGGCACCCCTGAGGGGCCCCCGTGTTGAAAATCAGCGTGGCGGATGTGTTGTTACCTACCCTTACCACCTGGGGGTGGCTCATCAGGAAGTCTAGGATCCAGTTGCAG
Organism: Oncorhynchus clarkii lewisi; assembly: GCF_045791955.1. NCBI lineage: Eukaryota > Metazoa > Chordata > Actinopteri > Salmoniformes > Salmonidae > Oncorhynchus > Oncorhynchus clarkii. The sequence goes on from NC_092158.1 coordinate 22,976,540, forward strand.
AGGGAGGTGTTTAGTCGCAGAGTCCTTAGCTTAGTGATGAGTTTGAGGGCACTATGGTGTTGAACGCTGAGCTGTAATCAATGAATAGCATTCTCACATAGGTGTTCCTTTTGTCCAGGTGGGAAAGGGCATTGTGGAGTGCAATAGATATTGAATCATATGTGGTTCTGTTGGGGCAGTATGCAAATTGGAGTGGGTCTAGGGTTTCTTGGATATTGGTGTTGATGTGAGCCATCACCAGCCTTTCAAAGCAGTTCATGGCTACAGGCGGGAGTTCTACGGGTCGGTCGGTAGTCATTTAGACAGGTTACCTTAGTGTTCTTGGGCAGAGGGACTATGGTGGTCTGCTTGAAACATTACAGACTGGTATTAAAGACTCAGTCAGAGACAGGTTGAAAATGTCAGTGAAGACACTTACCAGTTGGTCAGCGCATGCTCTCGCATTATACGTCCTGGTAATCCGTCTGGCCCTGCGGCCTTGTGAATGTTGACCTGTTTAAAGGTCTTACTCACATCGGCTATGGAGAGCGTAATCACACAGTCACCCTGAACAGCTGATGCATGCTTCAGTGTTGCTTGCCTCGAAGCGGGCATAGAAGAAAATGTAGCTCGTCTGGTAGGCTTGTGTCACTGGGCAGCTTGCGGTTGTGCTTCCCTTTGTAGTTTGTAATAGTTTTCAAGTCCTGCCACATCCGACGAGTGTCGGAGTCGGTGTAGTACGATTCAATCTTAGTCATGTATTGACGCTTTGCCTGTCTGATGGTTCGTTGGAGGGCATAGTGGGATTTCTTATAAGCTTCCGGGCTAGAGTCCCGCTCCTTGAAAGCAGCAGTTCTACCCTTTAGCTCATTGCGGATGTTGCCTGTAATCGATGGCTTCTGGTTGGGGTATGTACGGAAAGTCACTGTGGGGACGATGTCATCGATGCATTTCTTGATGAAGTCAGTGACTGATGTGGTGTACTCCTCAATGCCACCAGAAGAATCCCGGAACATATTCCAGTCTGTGCTAGTAAAACAGTCCCGTAGCTTAGCATCTGTGTCATCTAACCACTTCTTTATTGACCGAGTCACTGGTGTTTCCTGCTTTAGTTTTTGCATGTAAGCAGGAACCAGGAGGATAGAATTATGGTCAGATTTGCCAAATGGAGGGCGAGGGAGAGCTTTGTATGCGTCTCTGTGTTTGGAGTAAAGGTGGTTTCGAGTGTTTTTTCCCCCTCTGCTTGCACATTTAACATGCTGGTAGGAATTAGGTGAAACGTATTTAAGTTTCCTTGCATTAAAGTCCCCGGCCACTAGGAGTACTGTCTCTGGATGAGCGTTTTCCTGTTTGCTTATGGCCGTATACAGCTCATTGAGTGCGGTCTTAGTGCCAGCATCGGTTTGTAGTGGTAAATAGACAGCTACAAAGAATATAGATGAAAACTATCTTGGTAAATATTGTGGTCGACAGCTTATCATGAGATACTCTACCTCAGGCGAGCAAAATCCTGAGACTTCCTTACTATTATTTTTCGTGCACCAGCTGTTTACAAATAAAGACAGATTGCCACTCCTTGTCTTACCGGAGGCAGCTGTTCTATCTTGCCAATGCACCGAAAACCCAGCCAGATGTATGTTATTCATGTCGTCGTTCAGCCAAGACTCAGTGAAACATAAGATATTACAGTTTTTAATGTCCCGTTGGTAGGATATACATGATCAGAGTTCAACTATTTTGTTATCCAATGATTGTAGGTTGGCTAATAGGACTAATGGTAAAGGCTGATTACCCACTCGCCGTCGGATCCTTGCAAGTCACCCCGACCTACCTCCCCGATATCTCTGTCTCTTTCTCCTGCGATTGACGGGGATGAGGGCCTTGTCGTGTGTCTGAAGTAAATCCTTTGCCTGCGACTTGTTAAAGAAAAAATCTTCTTCCAGTATGAGGTGAGTAATCGCTGTCCTGATATCTAGAAGATATTTTCGGTCATAAGAGACGGTGGCAGAAACATTATGTACAAAATAAGTTACAAATAACGCGAAAAAAAACACACACAATAGCACAATTGGTTAGGAGAACGTAAAACGGCAGCCATCTCCTGTGCCATTGGAATACATGACTACCTCCAATTACCTCATACCCCTGAACATCGGCTCGGTATTGGTACTCCCTGTATATAGTTATGTTATTTTTAAAAACGTGTTATTCATTGTTTATTTGTATCATTTTATTCAGATCCCAATTAGCATTTGCCAAAGCAGCAGCTATTCTTTCTGGGTTCCACAAAAAAACACAAAACATGACAAGTAATATAACACTGATACACAAGGATAGTCACACAAATGTAAAATACAATGAAATACAAACAATACAAAAAAAAAATATGGTATGTTAGTGTGTCTGTGTGGCCTTGAATTTGTTTTGGACTTGAGGACTGTGAATAGACCCCTGATGGCATGTCTTGTGGGGTATTTTTTTAAATGTATTTTTATTTCACCTTTATTTAACAAGGTAGGCTAGTTGAGAACAAGTTCTTATTTACAACTGCGACCTGGCCAAGATAAAGCATAGCAGTGTGAACAGACAACACATGGAGTAAACAATTAACAAGTCAATAACACAGAAAAAAAGAGAGTCTATATACATTGTGTGCAAAAGGCATGAGGAGGTAGGCGAATAATTACAATTTTGCAGATTAACACTGGAGTGATAAATGATCAGATGGTCATGTACAGGTAGAGATACTGGTGTGCAAAAGAGCAGAAAAGTAAATAAATATAAACAGTATGGGGATGAGGTAGGTAAATTGGGTGGGCTATTTACCGATAGACTATGTACAGCTGCAGCGATCGGTTAGCTGCTCAGATAGCAGATGTTTGAAGTTGGTGAGGGAGATAAAACCTTTTTCTGTATGTATGGGTGTCTGAGCTGAATGTTATTTGATGCAGACAATCTGGAATTTTCATTACAGTAATACCTCTCATAACTATAAGAGAAGCAGTTAATCTATCGTTAACCCTCAACCAGGATAGACTGGCATGCATGTTGATGTTAGCTCTGTATGCGCAGTTAAGGGCAATGCCTGCTGTTCTGTTTTGAGCCAGCAGCAGCTTTGCTAGTTCTTTCTTTGCTGCACTTGACCATAATACCGGACAGTAATCAAAAGTGTGTGTATTGACATTCATATTGCACTGTACAGCTTTACCTAAGGATAGGGGATCAATGAAATGGGCTATCAGTCTACTCAATACCCAATATATTTTTTTCTAACATCCTCCTCAGAGCTACGATGCTAATGTTCTCTGGGTGTCACTGAGTAGACTGATAACCCAATCCATAGAGGCTGTACAGTGAAATAAGAATGCCTCCAATGCAATTCTAAAGTCTAATAGATCCAGTGAGATTTCAACAGATTTTTGTCAAATTAAACGTTTGTTGAATTTATATAAGAACATTTCAACCTCATTTAGCATGATCTATTTCAGTATGGCATGATTCCACTATTTGTATTATTTGCATTTGACATTCATTGAGAGACCTTTATGTTGAAAGCAAACAGCAAATTCCACTGTTGTGGCTAATCTTTATTGTGGTTAGCTTCACATAGGTGGATCTGATCACCATCAATCAAATAAGAACCGTTTTATAAATTAGGGGTATTTTAGATGATGACACTTAGCTAGATAGTTAGCTAGCTAACTACAGCTACTGAAACAGATTGTCGTTGTTGCTATGTTTTTTGGGAAGAACATAGTTTGCTAGCTAGCTTTTTTTTAACGACCAGCACTGTCTCTAGAGCTTGGGTAAGTGTGTCTGCGCTCGTGCAGCAGCGGCATGGGCGCCAGACACAACTTTACCAGCATCATAGTGTAACAGTATAACTTTAGACCGTCCCCTCGCCCATACCCGGGCGCGAACCAGGGACCCTCTGCACACATCAACAACAGTCCCCACGAAGCATCGTTACCCATCGCTCCACAAAAGCCGTAGCCCTTGCAGAGCAAGGGGAACCACTACTTCAAGGTCTCAGAGCAAGTGAGGTCACCGGTTGAAACGCTATTTAGCGCACACCACCGCTAACTAGCTAGCTATTTCACATCCGTTACAATAGCATACATATTGGTGAATCGTTGTGACATGAAATACGAGTGATAGTGTAATCAATGTGTAATAACTATGTAAAAAATTAAATGTTAAATTATTATGTGACGTGCAGTAATATTCGGGTCCTGATTGGTCAACATGCTTAGACACGTCAAATAGCGTTCCATACCATACAGTGTTTGTTTACATTTATAATGTTTACAAACATTGGAGCAAAACAAGCTTATATTTTGGGTTCTCATGGAGTGTCAGTTTATACGTTTTTATTTTATAAGTTAGCATTCAGAAGTTATATTCTTCAAAGACCAATTGATATATAATTTAGTCCAAAAATGGATGTAGCAACTACAGATTGACCCTTTTAAGTCAATCAAAAGTGTGCGAGTTTGAGCATATGTCCATTAGGCCTATGGATTTATTTTATAAGCATGAATTGGATTGAGCAATTAAAGCCCCACTTTTATTCCATAGGCTTGGATCAGCACTATGCAGCTGTTACAAGAGAGCATTTTTGACTGGCTGTCCACAGGTTTCAAAAACAATGATTGATAGGCAGCTTAAACTTCTTGAATTGAACCATTATGGGTTCAGCTACACATTTTAGATTTGTGAACAGCCATCCACAACAACCACAATCCGTAAGGCGTAAATAGCTAAATGAGAAAGCAGCAGTGATTCACATCAATGCGCTATGTAGATATCAATAATAAGTGATATCCGTATCACCATAGACTGCACCACTGCTGTCATCCTTACCTCCAAGCGTTTATTCAAATTGGTTAATCTTTGGATAACGACAGCAATCTCACTATTGGAAGACATAGCTTGGACTGTAGCCTACAAAAGCCTATTCTTGCTCTTTTCCCGCGATTGATCCAACTAATTTGGCGTGTCATCATAATTGGCTCTGATTTGTGGTCAGACTCGTTCAGGTGGAACAAATTTAAACTTTCGCATTTTTTCAATACTGATTTGAATGTCATTGAGAAAAAAAGTAGTGTCCGATTTTTTTCTCGCTAACATCCTTTCTGAATGTAAAAGTAATCCTCGAAGTAATCATCAAATTTTTCAAAAGTATCCAATCTGATTACAATATTTTTGCTGATAATGTAAGATGCTGTTTATTCAGTCTATGGAGATGAATACACAGGGGATTAGTTGGAGAGCAAGACACATGGTACTACTGTTGCATGACATAGCCTAGATTTTGCACACATCAGGTATTAGGCCAGGGTCTAAAGGCGTTAACCCTCCATCTTCATTGGCCGTGCAGCATTTAAGGTGGGTGATATGGCCTCTGTAGGGCATTCACACTTCTTGCGCTTCACGGAACAGTGCAGAGCTGTTGTGAAGGAAGTTGTCAAGGAAGTGAGTTTGTGTTTATACTAGACCTCCCGCCCCCACTTACCATCAACCAATCATGTCAATGCGGACCTATACGGATCCCTCTGCATTGTTAAAACATTTTCGTTTATGCACCGCGATGCGGTACAGAGCTCAATTTGGCCACTGTGTCTCAAGAGGCTCGGCAATTGCGTCACACCATCCATACCGCGCCCCGACCACCTTTCGGATCAAGCATAAATTCTCTTTTACTGCGTCACCATTTAGACCCATGGACCGTGACTGGTTCTCTCCATTTCTTTCTTAAAAATCTTTCAACAGGTAATAAGGATGTAACTATAGGACCTACACTTTTTTCCTTTCCCACTATACTGTATCTGAGGGAGAATGGCTGAAGGCAAACATCACGGACAGGGCATATTATCTTACATGGAAGTCCCATGACTGTCACCACGGGTGCGTTCAAGACAAAGTTCATTTACACACTGGAAATCGAGAGTTGAGGTATATTAAGCAATTGTAGCCTACATTTGCATGCATCTTTATTAGTGTAGATGAGCTGTCCACAATTTTGACAATTTGTCTGGAATTCAATGAAACACTGCAAGAACGAAATATTGCACACAAGTCTGTTACTACTGTGGCAACAGCAATTACTTCATAAAACATGTATTTGGTAGAACAACGTGACTGAATTCGGGTTGGATTTGCATGGATTTGGGTGTAAACTATAACAGTATGTCAGGTTTTGAGATTGGCTTCAACTCAAATTAGGGAATCAAGGGAAAAAAAACGGTATGAAGGCAACTGTATGGGCATGGGGAGTTATTTTACCTGGACAAAGGTCAGCTTTATGAGGGCTTCTGGGTGGACCGAGTGGCCAAATGGACTTTGGAAGAGAAGAGGTAACAACAACAACCACAATATACACAACTCCTAAGGTACATACTTTGTATTTTGAAGCATTTAAAAGTTTGTATTTTACTGGGTGTTGCAGGTATGGTGCTGAGCCCCCAAGCAGACCAGGGTTCAAATATCTCAATTACTATCACATACATTTCAAAGTATTCTGATATTTGTTAAGACAAGTAGTTTAATATTGGAATGTAATTTGGAAAGTATTGGCAGCTATTTGAAAATACTCAAATACACTTCCATGCATTAAACCCAGATATTTGAAAATACTTTAAAACGACTTCCAAAATAAGTAATTGCTTCAGGCTGCATTATTTGAAAAATAACAAATAAAAGACACATGTATTTGAACCCAGGGTGATGATCAATTCACTGTATGGTGAGGTGTCCCACCTTTCTCTGCTTAAGGTACATCTGTTGGATGTAAAATCAGTTTTAATGGAAACATAGTCAACATACCACAGTGAATAGGACATACCACAGAAGAACAGGAGAACCACCCTCCTGTTGTGCTTCATCTCTGTTGATCTCTGGACACGTAGTAAAATGCCATTAATTGTTAAATTAAGAGAGCATATCATCATGAGTAAGATCTTAGTAACTTTACTTCTCTGAAACAGGACCACTGAACATGATCAGACTTGTAATGAGGTCACAGCGCCATCTGTCTATCATTCTCCAATGGCAATTTGAGGTATTAAAAAATGTATCCTAGAAGCAAAACAAAAAGCAAAAGGTTTAAGGATGTGCGTATGACCAAACTTTTCTATATTTACCAAGACCTACCAACTCAATGTACAAACAAGTCAGAGGGTGCACTTTTGACAGGAAATTAAAGCAACATAACACCTTTTACGAAGCAAATTGTGTTGAGAAAGAATATGTGCAGTTCATTTCTGTATTCACTGTTTAAGCAGCAGTGAAAAAAGCTTTTCAATGTCACAAAAACATTGTTCAGACAACCACGGTACAAAATGTTTATTTCAATAACAAATTGTTTACATAGTAGTAAACTGTTGTGAGTTTATGCAGTAACATTTGGACTACAAATAACTTAAGCAGGCCGATTACATTTAATATCAAACGTTAACTCTAAAAAGTAAAAATCTGAATATTGGGTTGAATACGGAACATATTCACCTCTTACAGAAGTAATGCCACATTCAAGACAACTCAAAACTGACCTTTCATGCTTGGAAACTCATTGTAGAAAGATGAGGAATGGGTTTCCCACTTCAAAAATATCAGAATCGTCCAATAGGAAGCTCTACGCAAATGTTAACTTGTGAGGTTCAGACTTGTCTTGAAAACACCATAAGACCTTCAGTGGTGCTCATAACAATAAAGCAAGCCACCTTGTCACAATAGATTGTTAATGAGAGCCCTCTTCAGCCCCATGCACTATTACCTGCAAGGTACATTTTTTTTTTTTAAACTGTCCACAAGTGCCAGTTAAGACAGTGGTGTTTTTTTCTGTTGAAAATGTGTACATGCGTTAAGTGGCATAGTTTTACAGTTATATGCAAGTAAAAAAAATCTAGAAATGTGAACATTTCAAACAGTGAGTAGCACAACACTTTCATATAAATTATTTTGTGTTTTTAATAGAAATGTCAAACTAATGGCAAAAGTATTGTCGTGGTAGAGATATCTATCTTGTCAGAGTGGTCAGTCTTTAAGGGAATTGAGAGCTGGGGGATTGCATGAGGGACTCCCCTCTGCCGTCCAGCTCATTCTGCAGCCTGGTCAGGTTGGATAGCTCCTCCAGCTCCTGGAACTGCCTATCTGTTTTGTGGCTGACAAGGGAACGATAGAAATGTACAGCAAATACTATAAATATCAGGCCAAAAGGCACCATGATAGAGGTGGAGGTGATGGCAGCAGCCACACCTGCAGATATGGTCCCATTGTTGGGGTTGTGGTTCTTAGGCCTAATGGGTAGAAATTTGACCCAGCAGAGGAGTACAACCTCAGCCAGGAAGAGCAGGGTGCCAATGACTGTAGAGAAGGCCCAGGCCAGCTCGATGTGGTGGTGCATTCTCTCATGTGGAGACTCCTTCACTGAGTTGAGGTTGTGAACGTTGCTGACTGCCTCAATGTTAGGCAAGATGCAGGTACTAACCATCAGGGCAAAAAGGTGAACGGCCACCAACACAGTGGTGCAGGCACTGAATGCAATGAGGAGACCAGGTGGGTAAGGATAGGTTGTGTCCAACTGAACCTCCACCATTGCTACCTAGAGAGGAGAAAGGGATAGTAACAGTATGAAATGTTTCAGAAAAAAATAGCATTCAAGACAGACCGTCTGGAACTAGATCTATAAAGGGGGAAAAACGTGCTGTCAAAATTCCATCCAGACATGATCTTTAAAAATGAAGAAAAACTGCAATGCAAAACTAGGGGGTGCAAAGAATCTATACAACATGAGATGAATACACAAGGATTCTGCTTTTGGATGATGCCTAGCCGTCATCATGCTATGGACATCAAAGACTTGCCTTTGCTGCAATGCATCTTTGGGCGAGTATATTCCTTACCATAGCGAACCCAGATAGTAGAGCAGACGTTCGACTGGAAGCCTTCAGTTTTGCTCGACTCAAGTAAAGCTTCCTCCAAGACAGTGCTTGCAATGAATGCTCGTTCAGACTCATTGTGCCGCTGAAATTGAATAGACTGAACAGGCGTTGTTTGATTCGTATGTGGCTGTTTAATAATAACGATAGGCGTTAGCTAACCAAATACATTAATGTAGAAATTGGCAGCAGTTCAGATACTTTCAATCGATTTTCGTTAGCGCTATGTTGACATTAAATAATGACAAAGTATTGTAAGCATAACGCGGTTTAAACTTCATACGGTCTACTTCTTCTGCAGCGCCTCTGAACCGAACACCTAGACCCTGCTGTTTCGCTCGAGCTGGCTGCACCCATAAGCCATTGCGGCGAAGCTTAATAAACTACGCACAATTCTGCCTATCCATAATAAGTATAATAAGTTAGTTGGATCATACAAACAGAAATACTTTAAACTTTCACATTGTAACTAGTTACTCTGAAACGATATGTATAGTGCGTACAATAATTTGGTTACTGTCATTAGTCAGTCATGCAGGGCCACTCGTGGAAAATAGAACCTGGCTATCTGAAACGTATGCCGGTGAAGAATGCGAAACAAACAGTGTCAGTTATACTTGCAAATTATTTATAATAATTTGAACGACAGTGGATGATTATAATTTAGCTATTCGCATGACACGTTGATACAAATGTCTAGCTACTAACTAACAATTTGCAATAATCAATTGAATCATTTTAGACAATGTTCCCACTGCCCATTGTGCCCAATAGCGTACATGCATGCAATATATCCATATTGAGGGATCTAAACTAGAGCGAGCGAGCATGCATGCGGACTCCAAGCAGCCTTTGTTGTGCATGCAATTGCAGGTCTATGACAGACCGCGAAAAAGTCGGATAAATAAATGTAATAGCATTTGTTTGTTATACATTCAGAACTATTTTCATAGTTGACGTGAAGAATAAGTAGTGTGGGAGGTGACGCATGACGTTGTCCAACAATGTTTTGATTCTGTCGGTGACGTTATCCAGCACAAAACAAATATGGTTACCACTTAGTTGAGTCGAAACGCAGTGATAATTAGTTTAAATGTGATTATTATAATTTTTTAAATGAAGGGCTGAACAGATACACTAGGCAAGGGCTCAGATCATGGAAGCTGGTGCAGATTCTGGACGCAAGCTGGTGTGTAGCATTATTACCCTATTCTAGCATAGCTAGCCTCGCTTTTAACTGGACTAGCTAGCTAGGTTAGCTGAGATATCAGTGGTAGCCTATCTTATCATCATTTCATTGACCCTCAGAACAGAAGATGTCATATGTTAAAATTTGACAAACGTCAGCTTTATGTAGTTACTTAGGCTATATTTTACTTGGAAAATGATAGACGTCATTCACAAGCCCACTCAGACTTTGCGTACCGTTGTTATTGTGCATCTTAGCACGTTATGTTAATGTTTGTCTTGGACATAACGATTGAGGTTATTAACTAGCATTGTTTAATCATCTGTAAAGGTGTTTGCAGCTAAAGGCCCACCTACAACCACAAATACAGCATAGCCACGTGCACCACTGTTTTATTGTGATTTCTTCTCGAGCCTACATAAGATAATGTACTGCCTGGCCTATGCGTTTTCTAATTTGAAACGACCGCCCTTATTCAAAGCTATACTTGCATATTCATTATATACTCTAGTATTTTGAGAACATTATTGGTAAGACGTGATAAATATTGTCTCATACTTGTATAACCTGTATTTTCATTCCTCTACTAGCGCTCCATCTGCCGGACAATGTACGACGAAAATGAGGACTTCTCTGATGTTGAAGAAATTGCAAATGTCAGGGGTTTTAATCTGGAGGAGAAACTTGTTAGCAATTCGTACAACAGACATTTCGTTCAGTTGATGGACGGCAAAGGTAATTTAAAATAAAATGCTTAATTCATAATTTTAGTTTACCACACTCACTGTCCCCTCACTGGCGGACACGCTTAAAGGCCAGGGCAGTCAAAAACGTAATTTCCTTGTATTTCATATATTTCCACACTGAGGTTGGAATAATACTGTGATAATGCCCATTTAGTGTAAGAGCTGTTTGAAAAGACTGCCTGAAATTTCAGCCTGTTTTGGTAGGATGGAGTTGTGGTGTGCCTTGTGACATCACCAAGTGGTAAATTAGTTAATACACCAATAAGAAAGAGCATTCCAAACCTCTGCCAATAACAGCTAGTTTTCCCATTTTCCCCTCCCCACTCAGACCACTCCCAGACAGTCTTAGGAAAATGATTGCTTGAGAAATTGTTCTTTGCTAAGAAGCTACTGTATTATTTTTTGTTTGCTTTTTAATTGAAAACAATCACAGCAAGGTACTTAATTATTACAGAGAAATTATTTGATATTGAGATAAAAATGTCTGCATTGGGCCTTTAAAATGTTCTTCCTTTTCATCCATTGCATTCACACACATTAGGGGAGAAGTTCCATTTGGTTAATTCGTCTTTGTGCATGATGTCCTCACACATCTATGGCTGTGTTTAGACAGGTAGCTGAATTGTGATATTTTTTCCACTAATTTGTCTTTTGACCAACCACAACAGATCTTTTCACATCAGATTTTTTTCAGAGCTGATCTGAGTCGTCAAAAGACCAATTAGTGGGAAAAAAAACCAATTAGTGGGGAAAAAAATACCAAAACTGGGTTGCCTGTCTAAACGCAGCCATTGAGACACACACACATTGTATTCTACTGTACCATGTGCAGAGTGAAGATATAATGAACACCTACACTTTTCTTCTTCTCAGATTTCACTTATGAGTATGTTCAAAGAGAAGCACTTCAGACCCCTCTTATTTTCAAAGCCAAAGATGGACTGGGGCTCAGGTGAGAGATGAGTACAATATGAAGACGTGTGAACAATAAAGTCCTATTTAGCCTATTAAATGTTCTTGTTTGCCTTGGTTAAATATTAGGTTTTGTGGAATGGTTTGAAGGTAATATGCTTATCTTGACTTCATTCTTGAAAAAATACAGAATGCCAGACCCGGAGTTCACCGTCAGTGAGATTAAGGGTTTGGTTGGTAAGTCTATCTTTTAAATATTAGGCATATTCCTTTCACTGCATAAATACTTCTCTTAGACTCATCATTTAGTTTGGACAGCAGGGCCCACACTGTACTCAACAATACCCTGCATTTGTTGATGAATGAAAAGCATGCTGCCGGAAAAGGTGTCAAGTCAAAAAGTGTGTGGGTGTTGATGGAAACCTTTTTTAAGCCTGAAATGCAGGGTTCTTTCACTTATGGAACAAACATTAGATAACTCACTTTACCAGATGCATTTCAGAAATTTCCAGTGCAGACACCATACACATAGGTCTATCCATCAATATTACAGAAAGTCAGACTGAAATCAGTTATAGTTAAATGCCACTTTTGACTAAATTACCACTAATAGGATCTCTCATGTGATATGGTAGTGTTCAGGTTTACGGTAAGACTGCTGTGTTTGTGTTTGCAGGTAGCCGTCGTGCCGTTGATGTGATGGACGTGAGCACTCAGAAAGGCTCTGAGATGAGCATGGCCCAGTTTGTCCGCTACTATGAGACGCCTGAGGAGGAGCGGGACAAACTCTTTAATGTTATCAGCCTGGAGTTCAGCCACACCAAACTGGAGAACCTTGTCAAGAGGCCCACTGTGGTAAGATGGCACCGCCAGTTTTTGATTCATTTATCCATTATGAACAAGGGCAAATTTGACAGTGAATGCCAACTGTCAACTCTCTCTTATAGGTGGATCTAGTGGACTGGGTGGACAACATGTGGCCCCTTAAACTGAAACAAAGACAAACTGAAGCCACTAATGTCATCTCAGAGATGAAGTACCCCAAAGTACAGAAGTAAGTAATTTGTCTTTTAGAAATTCAGTTAGTTATTGTGTGCAATGTCAAAGTTACTTTTGATGTGTGGACCTGTTACAACAATGCAGTTGATTGTACATAACAGGAAAACACTGAAGCACATGCCAAAGTTTCTTTTAAAAAGCTGTGAGAAAATTGCTTCTTTGCTGGGAGGAAATATTAGCTTACTCCTCCTTTTTCCAAAGTCCCTTTGCCCTCTCTCTTTTAGCCCCCTGCTGTCATTCACTTCCTCTGATGGTTCTAGATGGTTGCTAGGCAGCAGGGCTCTTTCATGGTAGAGGGCGGTTCTTCACAGGATGCCGAAGTGACTTCATGGCTCATCCTCAGCCAATCAGCTACCAGCATTATGACACAGAGGGCATTCAAGAGCCAATTGTGCCCTCCCTTTCACCCTCACTCTTCCCCTCTCTCTTTCTAGCTCTCTCTTTCACTCTAATATTCTCTCTCTCCTTCTACTCTCACTCCTCTCTATTTTTTACTTAATGGTGCAGGGCAGAAATAAAATCCGGAGCAGTTCTCTCCTGTCTGGTCGGTGACCAGCGCATGGGGGGTAGGGTGGGGGGTGGTCCTGAGCGAACCCGGTCAGAGAGAGGAATAGCTGTCGGGTACGTCTCTGTCTTTTATTGGGAAAAGCTGTTCAGATTGAGAGATGTCGGGAGTACTCTACCATGTCATTTGATTTATTTACCTTGTCTTTAATGGAGACGCTCAAGGGCTGGTGTGATTGATCGTGAGTGGTGTTTTGTAGTGGGATGTTGGGCTTCTATAGCCCAGGGTCTGCTCACTCTCTGTCCAGAGGAGAGCTGCAAACTGCTGTGCAATAGGCTGGGGATCTGTGTGTGTGATTATGTGAGTGTCTCACAGGTTCAGCAGATGGGCCCTCAGTGAAGTCTGTAAGCCAGACAGTATTATGCGTCTCGACATGTTCTGTTCAGTGTCGGTGATATGTGTCTATATGGATGAGGTGACCTTCTCCCTCTGAGTGGGAGCATTTATAATGTGCTTACACTGGCAGTTTCCACCATTACCTCAGTCAAGGTCATACTCCGGTCTCCAGCCCATGTGAACCCTCTCCTCCGGTGTCTCTGTGGGAAGGTGCAGATACACTGATGTGGGATGGATGACAAGCCTGTATCTGTCTGACTGGCCTCATACAGTAAGAGTCAGCCGGGGCTGGAGAACTATAACTTAGCCATGCAACTAGACCAAATCAAATGATATGTATGGACAAAATGAGCCGTGTTGACAGGATGGGAAGTTGTCTGTATTTTATGAGCTACTGCTACTGACTGGATCAGAGGAGGCAAACAAGCTTGTATTGATCAGCTGCCTGGTGTTATTGAGGCTCCTGGAGGACTCGTGTTGCCAAGAGAGTTTGTTCCTCCTGCATCAGGACCAGGGTTTATGTTGATCAGTGCCAGGTATAGAATTAGTATATGGTTTATTCATCACTCATTTTGGATGTCCCATGGCTTGAAGAGTGGACTTTCTACCCTGCCATATCCACAGTAGAAGTATCACAGCCTTTTTACTAGGGCTGTGATGATACCAGTATCACAATTTTTTCCATTACAAAAATGGAAACATGAAGCAGACCAAAACTCTAAAATATTGTGTGCTATAGCTTGGAATTATTATTTTTTTGACTCTGGATGACAACATAATGATGTTTGTTTCCAACATTAGGGCTGTGATACATACTGGTATCGTCTCGTCCCTACTTTTTATTTGGCCTTTTTTTAATCTATCACACACTCTGTGTGGTATGCACTTGTTATTAGCAGATTTCAATCTGATAAACCTTGAGCGTAGACTAACTGTGCTGGCTGCAAAATGATACCAAGACAACAGATGCACCATTTTACAGTAGCCTACATACAAATAAAACCACCTAACAAAAATCATGACTGTGGCTCTAACAATAATGTGCCATGTAATGATAGTATGGGATGATACCAGTATCGCGAAACTCATTAGTATCGTGGCAAGGAAACAAAACACAAAGTGTCACCCTCAGGTGGTGAGGGTAGGTAACAACATCTCCATCCCGCTGAACCTCAACACTGGGGTCCCACAAGGGTGGGTTCTGAGCCCTCTCCTGTACTCCCTGTTCACCCACGACTGCGTGGCCATGCACGCCTCCAACTCAATCAAGTTTGCGGATGACACTACAGTGGTAGGCTTGATTACCAACAACGACGAGACGGCCTACAGGGAGGAGGTGAGGGCCCTCGGAGTGTGGTGTCAGGAAAATAACCTCACACTCAACGTCAACAAAACAAAGGAGATGATTGTGGACTTCAGGAAACAGCAGAGGGAGCACCCCCCTATCCACATCGATGGGACAGCAGTGGAGAGGGTAGTAAGTTTTAAGTTCCTCTGCGTACACATCACGGACAAACTGAATTGGTCCACCCACACAGACAGCGTGGTGAAGAAGGCGCAGCAGCGCCTCTTCAACCTCAAGAGGCTGAAGAAATTTGCCTTGTCACCAAAAGCACTCACAAACTTTTACAGATGCACAATCGAGAGCATCCTGTCGGGCTGTATCACCGCCTGGTACGGAAACTGCTCCGCCCACAACCGTAAGGCTCTCCAGAGGGTAGTGAGGTCTGCACAACGCATCACCATCATCAACTACCTGCCCTCCAGGACACCTACACCACCCAATGTCACAGGAAGGCCATAAAGATCATCAAGGACAACAACCACCCGAGCCACTGCCTGTTCACCCCGCTATCATCCAGAAGGCGAGGTCAGTACAGGTGCATCAAAGCAGGGACCGAGTGACTGAAAAACAGCTTCTATCTCAAGGCCATCAGACTGTTAAACAGCCACCACTAACATTGAGTGGCTACTGCCAACACACTGACTCAACTCCAGCCACTTTAATAATGGGAATTGATGGGAATTGATGTAAAATACATCACTAGCCACTTTAAACAATGCTACTTAATATAATGTTTACATACCCTATATTACTCATCTCATATGTATATGTATATACTGTACTCTATCATCTACTGCATCTTTATGTAATACATGTATCACTAGCCACTTTAAACTATGCCACTTTGTTTACATACCCTACATTACTCATCTCATATGTATATACTATACTCGATACCATCTACTGCATCTTGCCTATGCCGTTCTGTACCATCACTCATTCATATATCTTTATGTACATATTCTTTATCCCTTTACACTTGTGTGTGTATAAGGTAGTAGTTTTGGAATTGTTAGGTTAGATTACTCGTTGGTTATTACTGCATTGTCGGAACTAGAAGCACAAGCATTTCGCTACACTCGCATTAACATCTGCTAACCATGTGTATGTGACAAATAAATTTGATTTGATTCATGTTTTCATTCAGTCACATAAATTTATTTCCCAAGCTATAGCACATTAAGTTACATACAGCTGGTTTTTAAAGGATCAAAGAGTTTTGTCTGCTTCGTGTTTTCAGTTTTGTCATGGAAAACATATTACGATATTGGTATCGTCCCGGTCGTAAATGATACTGTTCCATTTTCTCCACTGAAGCCCTGGAGTCATAGCCTCGCAAGCCGCCTGATTTCGCGAGCTTACATTGTTTTACTATAGCGCAGCGGTAATCATTCTGGTTTATATGAGGCTACTGGAGTCAGTGGTCGGGTCCCATTCTATTAATAGACCTGTTCTCATTCTTATCTCACTGAATTACTGAATGATTTATGTCCCACGGAGCCATAATCATTCCACAATTAACTTCCAGAGGAGAGGCTGTTGTGAGCGATCCTCTAAGCTTATTTGTGGTTACTGATTTTTGTTGTTGTTGGTGTTTGTTGGAATAGGGTACTGGCAGTTGTAGTACAGTAGAGAGTAGCGGATTTCAAACAGATGTTGTGGTTGAGCTGCTTGTTTCTTAGAAATTAATCACAAAGACATTTTCATCCAAATAGCTTTCATATTCAGTTGTACATTGCACAGCTGGAATGTTGAAATGGTACAATTTACTGTATAGTGTCTGGGGTAAGAACCATGAACAAAAAACGAGCTCACTTAACCTTTCTAACACACTTTTTTTATATAATTGGTGACCATACTTGGTGGCCGTACTGCACATCTTTTATTTCCCCCTTTCGGTTTCTGATGTTCATTCAGCTCAGCCCCTAACCCACGGTCGTCTTAGTTACATTTGAGTCATTTAGCAGATGCTCTTATCCAGAGCGAATTGCGGGAGCAATTAGGGTTAAGTGCCTTGCTCAAGGGCACATCAACATATTTTTCACCTAGTCGGCTCAAGGATTCAAACCAGGGACCTTTTGGTTACTGGCCCAACGCTCTTAACGTCTAGGCTGTCAAACAAATAAAATATGCTCCCCTAGGTTCGTCATAACTATTCAGATCCAGTGGGTCATCATTCACCCGTCTCATGTCCCTCTGTAGGTACTGTTTGATGAGCGTGAAGGGCTGCTATACTGACTTCCACATTGATTTCGGGGGCACGTCTGTGTGGTATCACGTGTTCAAGGGAGGAAAGGTAAGTTGTCATGTTTGTTTTCCAGATCGTATGTGGCAAAATAATGCATCCTGAGGCTCTCTGGTATACCCTCCCCCAATCCTGGTACTGTACATGTATTCTATTTCTGTCGAGGTGCTACAAATGAACCTGTTCCCTGTTTGTCTCAGCAATTGCTGCAGAGTCAGCAGACATCAGAGGATTGTTGCTAGGGTGTCCGTATGCACACCTTTGACGGATCACATTATACAAACTTGCAAAGGTCAAGCTAAGGCATGAAGAGGAAGCGAGGGGGAAGAACATTATGTGAAAGGATGAACAAATCTCCAAAATGTGCTGACTTCTCTAATATAAGCTGTAACCTTGAGAAATATATCGCCCGTGTTGTTAGATGACAACCAAAGCCACATCCCCAACTTCTATCTATCTCCCTGTCCTGTGCTCAGGTGTTCTGGCTGGTGCCTCCGACACCTCATAACCTTGCCCTGTATGAGGACTGGGTTCTGTCAGGCAAGCAGAGTGACGTCTTTCTGGGAGATCGTGCAGATGGCTGCCAGAGAGTTGAGCTAAAACAGGGCTACACCTTCTTCATCCCCTCTGGTGAGCTGCCTAGCATTTTGTTTTGATCTATTCCTATCATAATATCATGAATATCATTGTAACAAACCATACAGTATATGCACTGCTTTATTCAGGCATGTGTTTGAGAACATGTTTGGACATACCATGTCTGTCTGCCTGAGCATGTTTTGAGTGGGTCAGCTGGTTCTCATGATGTCTGGCTGGCTGTCCCGTTTCAGGCTGGATTCATGCAGTCTACACCCCCGAGGACACACTGGTGTTCGGAGGCAACATTCTGCACAGCTTTAACATTCCCATGCAACTCTCAGTCTATGAGATAGAGAACAGGACTAAGGTAGGCTGTCTCATACAGGTGTTCCAGTACTGATGCTTCACTCCACCTCTGACCTGCTCCATTAGTGAAACCATTAGTGAAACTAAACTGTGTCTCTACAATGAAGATGTATGGGGAAAAAGCCTCACCTCATACAAACAAGTCTAGGTCACTTAGTGTGCTATGTCAATGAGTATGAGAACTGAATAGTCTCTTCCTCAGCCCCTACCTCTGGTTTTTTACAGATCTGAACTGGATAGGGGAAGCTAGGGATTGAAACAAGGCAGGAATGTGACACAAAGGCCCAGGTGCTGAACTTTCTGTCATTGGCATTACCATCCAATTGAGAGACAGACTGATGTGCTAATGATGGCGCGGATGAGGTCTGTGCCCGCAAACAAAAATCCATCCATATTCATGTGGAAATAGTCTGTGACAGCGGTTCATGTAAAATCAGAATACAGCGCTAAAAGGGCAGAAATGAATCACGGAGCTTGTTGTGTCATATTGGCTTAATCTCTCGTGGAGAGATCCTGCGCGTAAACCAAAGAATCTGACACTGACTATTTGGATGTATAATTGGGCAAAGGCGGTGCTTAAGCAATTTTAAACTCCAGGGGTGATAAACACAGGTTCAATTAGTGGAGGGGAGGGGGTTTTGGCTGAGAGTTTATTTTTGCTAGGGTGGAGACTTTGCAAACCGAACCGTATGGACCCAACGCAGCTGATCAAATGACCCAATATTTAAATTCTGGGTTAACTGAGATTACATACTGGCAGCCTGAGACTGAAATACTTAAAGGAAAGAGTGTTTCTCTTCTTTTCACAAACTCCCAGGGGCTTCTTATGTTGATGAAATATAGTGTATATGAGCCTATTGCTTTTGTGTGTATGCATGTGTTTGTACTGTATATGACCTAATTAGAGGAATGTCTAGAAATATTTCACTATTTTTATTCCGGTATTCTTTCCAATAATAAGATAAGAGTAGTTGCTGTAATGATATGGATGCTTGTCCTGCAGGCTTTGAGATTTTATATGGATACTTGGCTAAATGTAGCTTTCTCAGTTATGATGGATAGCTGGTTAGAAGAGTCAGCTTTGCTGAAAGTACAGTACTATTTTTGTTTCTGCTGGAAAAGAGGTATGAGAGAAACAGAGACAGTTTCATATGCTCCCCAGGGCTTGGCACGCTGCGTTCACTCTATTTTTACACCTCAACACAGAAATGGAGCTGGAGAAAGAAAGGATTATCACTGAAAAGTGTTGATCTGTATGAAATCATCTCAGCGAGATAAATATAGCTGTGCTTCTTAGAGGAGAGTGGGAATCAGATCATGCTGCTGTGTCTGAGAGGGCAAGCTCTCCCTGGAGAGATGGGAATGAATGGAAGAGCTTGGCCTTGAACAGGGCCTCTGGTTTGCCAGTGTGTGTGTAACCGTTGTCTCTATCAAATGCAGTTGAATTGTTCAACTAGTTTCTTACACGACATGACCAAAAGTATGCAATCCAGTCAGACACAAGCATTAGTGAGGTCGGAAGCTGATGTTGGATGATTATGCCTGGCTCGCAGTAGGCTTTCCAATTCATCACAAAGGTGTTTTATGGGGTTGAGATCAGGGCTCTGTGTAGGCCAGTTAAGTTCTTACACACCGATCTCGACAAACCATTTCTTTATGGACCTCGCTTTGTGCACTGGGGAATTGTCATGCTGAAACAGGAAAGGGCCTTCCCCCAAACTGTTGCCACCAAGTTGGAAGCACAAAATCGACTAGAATGTAATTGTATGCTGTAGTGTTAAGATTTCTCTTCACTGGAACTAAGGGGCCAAGCCCGAACCATGAAAAACCGCCACAGACCATTATTCCTCCTCCACCAAACTTTAAAGTTGGCACTATGTACTAGGACAGGTAGCGTTCTCCTGGCATCCGCCAAACCCATATTCGTCCATCGGACTGCCAGATGGTGAAGCGCGATCCATAAAATCACATTTTATTTGTCACATGCGGCGAATAAAACCGGTGTAGCATTCCACAGTAAGCCCTTAACCAAAAATATTTACTAAATTAACTAAAGTAAAAAATAAGAGCAACAATAAAATAACAATAACGAGACTATATACAGGGGGTACCGGTACTGAGTCAATGTGTGGGGGTACAGGTTAGTTGAGGTAATATGTACGTGTAGGTAGGGGTAAAGCGAAGATGTATAGATAATATACAGCGAGTAGTAGCAGCAGCGTCAAAGGAGGGGGGGGGGGGGGTCAGTGCAAATAGTCCGGGTAGCCATTTGATTAGCTGTTCAGCAGTCTTATGGCCTGGGGGTCGAAGCTGTTAAGGAGCCTTTTGGACCTAGACTTGGCACTCCGGTACTGCTTGCCGTGCGGTAGCAGAGAGAACAATCTATGACCAGAGTGGCTGGAGTCTCAGGCAATTTTTAGGTCCTTCCTCTGACACCACCTGGTATAGAGGTCCTGGATGGCAGGAAGCTTGGCCCCAGTGATGTAATGGGCCGTACACACTACCCTCTGTAGTGCCTTGAGGTCAGTGGCCGAGCAGTTGCCATACCAGGCAGTGATGCAACCAGTTAGGATGCTCTCGAGGGTGCAGTTGTAGAACCTTTTGAGGATCTGAGGACCCATGCCAAATATTTTCAGTCTCCTGGGGAAAGGAAAAGGTTGTTGTCCTGGCACCACACTGTCAGTTCTCTGACCTCCCTATAGGCTGTGTCAGTGTTGCCGGTGATCATGCCTACCACCGTGCTTGGCCTTGCAGTCCTGTCAAGAAGTCCAGGATCCAGTTGCAGGGGGAGGTGTTTAGTCCCAGGGTCCTTAACTTAGTGATGAGCTTTGAGGGCACTATGGTGTTGAACGCTGAGCTGTAGTCAATTAACAGCATTCTCACATAAGTGTTCCTTTTGTCCAGGTGGGAAAGGGCAGTGTGGAGTGCAATAGAGATTGTGTCATCTGTGGATCTGTTGGGGTGGTAGGCAAGTTGGAGTGGGTCTATGGTTTCTGGGATGATGGTGTTAATGTGAGCCATGACCAGCCTTTCAAAGCACTTCATGGCTACAGATGTGAGTGCTATGGGTCGGTAGTCATTTAGGCAGGTTACCTTGGTGTTCTAGGACACAGGGACTATGGTGGTCTGCTTGAAACATGTAGGTATTACGGACTCGGCCAGGGACGTGTTGAAAATGTCAGTGAAGACACTTGCCAGTTGGTCAGGGCATGCTCGGAGTACACGTCTTGATAATCCGCCTGGCCTTGTGAATATTGACCTGTTTAAAGGTCTTTCTCACGTTGGCTATGGCGAGCGTGAGCACACAGTTGTCCGGAACAGCTGCTGCTCTTATGCATGCTTCACTGTTGCTTGCCTCGAAGCGAGCATAGAAGTAATTTAGCTCGTTTGGTAGGGTTCATCACTCCAGAGAACGTGTTTGACCTGCTCCAGAGTTCAATGGCGGCGAGCTTGACACCACTCCAGCTGGCACTTGACATTGCGCATGGTGATTTTAGGCTTGTGTGCGGCTGCTCTGCCATGGTAACCCATTTCATGAAGCTCCCGACGAACAGTTCTTGTGCTGACGGTACTTCCATAGGCAGTTTGAATTACGGAGTGTTTCAACCGAGGACAGACAATTTTTATGCGCTTCAGCACTGCGGTCCTGTTGTGAGCTTGTGTGGCCTACCACTTTGCAGCTGAGCCGTTGTTGCTCCTAGACATTTCCACTTCACAATAACCGTA
The DNA here is from genome assembly GCF_045791955.1 of Oncorhynchus clarkii lewisi. NCBI lineage: Eukaryota > Metazoa > Chordata > Actinopteri > Salmoniformes > Salmonidae > Oncorhynchus > Oncorhynchus clarkii. Next base: position 22,998,526 of record NC_092158.1, read on the forward strand.
CTTACAGTTGACCAGGGCAGAAATTGGACAAACTTACTTTTTTGAAAAGGTGGCATCCTATGACGGTGCCACATTGAAAGTCACTGAGCTCTTCAGTAAGGCCATTTTACTGCCAATGTTTGTCTATGGAGATTGCATGGCTGTGTGCTTGATTTTTTTTTTTTTTAATACCCCTGTCACCAATGGGTGTGGCTGAAATAGCAGACTACAAATTTGAAAGTGTTTCCACATACTTTTGTATTATATAGTAGCAGTCAAAAGTTTGGACATGCTGTGGTAGCCATGCTGGTTAAGTGTGCTTTGAATTCTAAATAAATCACTGACCGTGTCACCAGCAAAACACACCATCACACCACCACCTCCTCCTCCTCACGATGGGAACCACACATGCGGAGATCATCCGTTCACCTACTCTGCGTCTTACGAAGACACGACAGGGAACCAAAAATCTCAAATTTGGACAGATCAAAGGACAGATTTCTACTGGTCTAATGTCCATTGCTTGTGTTTCTTGGCCCAAGCAAGTCTCTTATTCTTATTGGTGTCCTTTAGTTGTAGTTTCTTTGCAGCAATTCGACCATGAAGGCCTGATTTACACAGTTTCCTCAGTTGATGTTGCGGTGTGTCTGTTACTTGAACTCTGTGAAGCATTTATTTGGGCTGCAATTTCTGAGGCTTGTAACTCTGATTAATTTACCTTTGCAGCAGAAGTAATTCTGGGTTTTCCTTTCCTGTGGCGATCCTCATGTTTTAGCCTAGAGTAAATGATAACTGTCTAGTCCCAGACATTAGGCCTACTGCTTGAGTATTAATACAGAAGGAAGTAAATAAACCACCAGACCTGCAGTGGAGATTAGGCGTTAACTCTTGTTAATCATTACAAAATGGAGGCAGACTAAACATGGGAATGACTTCCCTCATTGTCTTTTTAGAGACTTTTGTTTTCTTAATTACATTTTCTCTCCAAACTCGTTTCAGGTTCATTCCAAGTTCCGCTACCCGTTCTACAATGAGATGTGCTGGTATGTCCTGGAGAGGTACGTGCACTGCCTGACCAAGCGCTCCCATCTCGCTCCGGAGTTTCACAGAGATCCTCTGCTAATCGGTGAGTGAGCCCAACTAATGGAGTTGTTTAACCAGTTCCCCGGGTGTGCCAATGAATGCTGCTTCAATCTTTCTTCTATCCCGAGAGCTCCTGCCTTGTACTCTTGTTGTAATTACCACTCACAAGTGGGTAACACTCTAATCCTTTGCTAAGAGCCAATGTTATAACACTTCTGACCTCTGTTTAATCAGTGAGACTGCGTTATCACAGAAATGATAGCTAGCATGATGAAAGTGACAGAAATTATAATCTGACCGGAATGGTTACACATATGGAGCACATCAGACTGGTCCTTTAGTCTTCTCTCATCCTCCTCCTGCACTTCTTCAGATTTGGAGACGAAGCTGAGCACTGAGAGCCCCTCCTCTGACTCGCGGAGTCAGGACATGGACGAGGAGGACTCCTGCGAGACGCAGCAGGAACGAGATGAACGGAGTGACAGGTCAGCATTTGATGACCCTTGCTCTCCTGATAACAGGAAGGGTAAACCCAGCGCCCCTCAGCCTCTTAAAGCTGCCTTGGATGATAGCTGCATCCCCACCTCCATCCAGCCTCCAGAGTTCCCCAAAACCCCCTCTGGTTCGCCAGGCTCAGAGTCTCAGAGTAAATGGACTCATTTGACTGAGTTTGAACTGAAGGGCCTTAAGGCCCTGGTGGAGAAGCTGGAAGCACTCCCCGAAAATAAGAAATGTGTCCCAGATGGCATGGAGGACCCCCAGGCCCTGCTGGATGACATGAAGGTATGTGCCTATCCCAGCTCAGCTCTAATGTATTTTCTGTCTCTGTGTAAATATCTGGACGTACCATTACAAAACACAGGAACTTACATTACTCTTTTACCCGTTCCCCAGGTTGTCTTGAAGGAACATGAAGACGATGATCCCAAAATGGCTGCCACTGGTGTACCTGTGGTGTGCTGGCCCAAGAAGTCTTCCAAGGTGAGAATGCGGTGTTTGTAGCCTCAGTATTGTCATTCATCTGTCATCTGAAAGCCTGCCCATATTCATACTCTGTCTTGGCCCTAGTAGAGCAGGGTGTATATCGTGATTTTGGTACTCGTGTCTCTCTCTCCTCTCTCTCAAACTAGATTATCTTCTTCCCTAGAGCAGTGGTTGTACTTATTTGCATAATTTTGATTTAGCGGGCTGCAGAATTGCCTAACGAGGGAGATAATGAGATTTTCTGTATTTTTTTGCTCCTCATCTCTTCCATGTCACAGCTGGGTCTCATCCACAGTGTCTGTCATTGTTGGATAATTAACACTGTTCTGCTTCATCTTGTTTACCAAGTGAGGGCTTTGAGTTTACTGATAAAAGGTTAACTAAAACTATGCTCCTTATGGGTGATCTATCTAGGCCTATTGATCAGCTTGACAAAAAATTATCAAATAAGTCTGATTTATTATTTTGTATCGAAGTCCAAAAATGCTTAATTGTGTCACTGCATCTCATTAGACATCACTTATACTGTTGTATTGACTAAGACAGAATGGGGAGGAGTGGCGGCATGATAGAAAATGATCTGTGTGAAGCCCCTTTTGATCTTTAACTTCCTGTACTGCATCAAAAGCTCCAACCACAGTACAGCTGGACATAAAGTAGAAGCCAGAGCAGAGCAATCAAAGCCAGATTCACTGATGCAGCGGGCAGGCAGGTAAGCAACAGACTAGATCAATCCCTTACAAAGAAGTGTGCTGTGGACACAGTAGCACATAGCTGCATATGGGATGGATTTTGATCATAGAAATCTGTTGTCTGCTGCTCCCCCTACACGTCGTTGATCAATTTAAAGGCCAGCTGCTGATTCTGTGGGCTCTTTGTGTGTTCCTTTTGGAATAAAACACCATCTGTCTCTCTATTGGCTGAATTTGTGTGGTCTTCCTTCCCAGTGATCCGGCTCATGTAGGAATATCCCCAAACTGGTTCTGTATTCTCCTTCCTGACTGGAAGAAGGTGGGGCTCCACTGCACGTATTCAAATACCTTATCTGCATATGGTTTCCCCATTGGCTGCACTGTCTCCCTGTACTCCTTCCTCCCAGAGACCTAACCATTCCCTATTCATGAGCTAGCCTGCTCTGCTCTGCTGTGTATATTGCCTTTGCTGGAAGATTGTGGAGCAGGAGGGAGGGCTGTGCGGTAGACGGCAGCAGCAGCTGGATGAGGAGGAGGCTCAGGCTGGGGCGGGCTGCAGCCATGTCAGTTTGCTGTGAGTTGGTCAGGGTATGAAAAACAGCCATGGCCATGTCGCTGAGCACTGACGATGAGGATTACGACTCAGAGGCTGAGCAGGTTGGTTAGCGCACTGAACTCCTCGGGACATAGCAGAGGAGAGGAGAGAAATGTGTCTGTCTGTGAGGCACAGTTAATTGAGCTGATTGTTGTATGGAAAGGGGCCACCTGAAGAGAAATGCTGCTTCTGTTTCTGTGTTAGCCTCCTTTCTTGTGTTCTTTATTTTCTTCCCTGTGCTTGTAGGTTGATTTACAGGTTGTGTGTGGGTGTGTGTGTGCCTGAGAAATGCAGTAAGGAGGTGAGATGGCACAGACCGGCAGCGTCAGTCCTCAGGGAAACTACTGGTTGTTCCAGAACAGGGAAGAGAAATTAGATAAACAACAAGAATGTGTGTGAGAGATCAGGCAGAAAGATGCAGATTATAGATGAATATTTAATAAGTTCAGTTGTATGAATTGTGTCTGCAATTGTGTATGATAATGAGGGAATATAGTTGATGTGTACCGTATCAATTGGCTATGGCATGTAAATGAGCCAGGAGATTGTGCATGTAAACGCTGAGGAAGATTGTGTTTGTGTATAGACTCCTCTGCCACATAGTCATAGCACTGCATTCCACAGCCCCTTCCAATTATACACTGACTGTGAGTGTGTTTATCATTGGATACAGTTTAATTATTTTCGATCCTGCCACAGATGAGATGGCGGAATATATTTTTTTCCTCCCTGTTGCTGTTGATATCAACACAGCATTTGTACGTGGTGTTCTTGTTCGATAGGGATGTGCATGTTTTTGGTGTTAAAAAACAACAACATATCACCTCCATCTCAACGGTCTGGTTGCAGATTTTTAATTTTTTTTTTTTACAGTGCCTATGAGATGATAGGTTGATTGAGATAAATGCTTTTGAGTTGTTATATCAAGAGCAAATTCATTAGGCTTGTAAATCCCCCAGAGGCCCACAATAACAGTGTCAATGTTTGGACAACTGTTTTTTTTTTTTTACAGTACCTCTGGGCGCTCACTGTGCCTCAGTCTAAGAGAGCCTTGCATCTATTATTCCTCGCTCGCATTTCCTCTTGAAGTTTACCAGCAGTGGTGTTTTATCTAAGGTCACACATCGTGTTTGTTTGTGCTGTATGACTGATTGGGCGTGTGCCTGTGTGGATATGGGCTATTCAAGTTGAGCAGGTCTTCCTGTGTTCCACTGTGACGCAGTAGGTTATTACACTGTGGCACATACTCCAACTCTTCTGCTGAACCTCAGCTTTGCTGAGCTAAGGAATAGCACGCTGGTTTGTAGAGGAATGTTCATCATCATACCTTAGATCTAGGGTCCTGTGTCTTGGTTAATCATGTCACATGACCTGGATTTTCAGCATTATTTTAAGCCTTTTCCAGAAATGAGAATTAGACCAAAAATGAAAGCAATTGTCTGAGGATGGTTCTGGACCATCTGACATAAAAAGAAAATGGGACAGCTTTGATAAAAAAGCTTTAAATAAAGGTTAAAATCCATGTCATGTGACATGATTAACCAAATCACAGGGCCCTACTAGCTAGCTACATAACATGCCTACATGTGTGCTCTGGTAATAAATTACATAGTTTACAGATAACAAACTTATTAGGCATGGAAGGCTTTGACGCTGATGAGATGGATAAGCTACATTTCTGTCATTGCATGTCCTTGCAAGGAGATATTATGCTCCCTGTACAGTCTCCATTTGGGATATGATGAGGAACATCTTATGTCACTCAGTGACCTGGGCTTCCTGAGACTGACTGATGGGTCAGTTCAGGTTCTGTAAAGTTAGTTTCACTTCCTCTTTTTAGATGGAGATTTACACCCTTCTGTCACTGCCCTGCAGGATTCCCAATCCTATTATGTTTTTGTGTTGCTGGGAGACGAGAGAATTTTCAAGACAATGTGGAGGGCTGTCTGGAACATATTTTCTCATGTAAGGTCCGTGGTCCTTTGGGGTCAGGTCCGATCTGACAGCGATAGATCTACTCCTTTGAGGCAGGTTAACTTGAAAATCACTAAATGCTGTCAGGTAACCTGTTGGGTTATGACTTTTGATATGGGCAAATGGATCCTCTGTCATTGTCTATGGTTGCTTGTGACAGATATGTCAAGGAGGTGACCGGTGACAGGACAGATCATAGAACACTGTATGTTAGGGCTGGGAATTGCCAGGGACCTCACGGTACAATATTATCACGATACTTAGGTGCCGATACGATATGTATTATGATTCTATATGTATTGCGATCCGATAATGCGATTTGATGTTTCAAACATATTGCTGACTGTACAGTGCATTCGAAAAGTATTCAGACCATTTTGACTTTTAACACGTGTTGTTACATTACAGCCATATTCTAAAATTTATGAAACAAACATTTTTCCATCAATTTACACACAATACCCCATAATGACAAAGAGAAAATAGGTTTTTAGAAAGGTTATCAAATTTATAAAATACAAAAAGCATACCTTGTTTACATAAATATTCAGACCCTTTGCTATGAGACTCGAAATTGAGCTCCGGTCCATCCTGTTTCCATTGATCATCCTCGAGATGTTTCTCCTACTTGATTGAAGTCCACCTGTTGTCCAGAAGGACAACCATCTCTGCAGCACTCCACCAATCAGGCCTCTATGGTAGAGTGGCCAGACGGAAGCCACTCCTCAGTAAAAGGAACATGTTAGCCCGCTTGGATTTTGCCAAAAGGCACTTAAAGAAACAAGATTCCTCTGGGCTGATGAAACCAAGATTGAACTCTTTGGCCTGAATGCCAAGTGTTACATCTGGAGGAAACCTGGCACCATCCCTACGGTGAAGCATGGTGTTGGCAGCATCATGCTGTGGAGATGTTTTTCAGTGGAAGGGACTGGGACACTAGTCAGGATCGAAGGAAAGATGAATGGCGCAAAGTACAGGACCTGAGATGGGGCGAAGGTTCACCTTCCAACAGGACAATGACCCTAAGCCAAGACAATGCAGGAGTGGCTTTGGGACAAGTCTCTGAATGTCCTTGAATGGCCCAGCCAGAGCCCGGATTAGAACCCAATCGAACATCTCTGGAGAGACCTGAAAATAGCTGTGCAGTAACACTCCCCGTCCAACCTGACAGAGCTTGAGAGGATCTGCAGAGAATAATTGGAGAAACTCCCCTAATACAGCTGTGTCAAGCTTGTAGCGTCATACTCAAAGACTCGAGGCTCTAATTGCTGCCAAAGGTACGTCAACAAAGTACTGAGTAAAGGGTCTGAATACTTATGTAAATGCGATATTTGGCATGGGTCCCCAGATCCTCAAAAGGTTCTACAGCTGCACCATCGAGAGCATCCTGACCGGTTGCATCACCGCCTGGTATGGAAACTGCTCAGCATCTGACCGCAAGGCACTACAGAGGGTAGTGCGAACGGCCCAGCCAAGCTTCCTGCCATCCAGGACCTATATAATGGGCAGTGTCAGAGGAAAGCCCATAAAATTGTCAGAGACTCCAGTCAACCAAGTTATAGGCTGTTTTCTCTGTTACCGCACGGCAAGAGGTACCTGAGCGCCAAGTCTCGTACCAAAAGGCTCCTCAACAGCTTCCACCCCCAAGCCATAAGATGACTGAACAATTCATAAAATCGCCAATGGACAATTTACATTGGACCCCCCCCCCCCTCCCTTTTTGTACACTGCTGCTACTCACTGTTTGTTTGTTACCTATGCATAGTCACTTCGCCCCCACCTACATGTACATATTACCTCAACAATGACTCGGTACCGGTGAACCCTGTATATAGCCTTTTTATTCTTATTGTGTTACTTTTTATTCTTATTTATTATTTTAGTCTACTTGGTAAATATTTTCTTCTTCTTGAACTGCACTGTTGGTTAAGGGCTTGTAAGTAAGCATTTCAAGTCTATACTTGTCGTATTCGGCGCATGTGACAAAGTTTAAAAATATATTTTAATTTTATCTTGATACATTTTCAAAAATGTCAACCTGTTTTTGCTTTGTGATTATTGGGTATTGTATGTAGACTGATTTAGGGAAAAAACTATTTAATCAATTTTAGAATAAGGCTGTAACGTAACAAAATGTGGAAAAACTCAAGGGGTCTGAATACTTCCCACTGTATGTCTGCTGCAGAGAGACAAGAGAGAGCATAAGAAAACTAGTCTTCTTTAGTTATCTGCACTTCCTCTCTGGCTCAGTCAGGCCCCGAGTCTGTAATCCAAACAGAGATCCTTGGATTCCACCACAGATTTATAGGTGCCCCCAATATCTAAAATAAAATATTATTTTGCCTAGATCTCTGATCACCCCAGCCTAGCCACTCTGCTTGGTGTACACTTGTTTTAGGATAAGTCTAGAACAGGGCAAGGTTTAGCCTCTGACCCTGATGTTCTTCTCTGATAGGTTATTTGTGTTTTCTCTGTCCAGTGGTAGCAGCACTTGGTTGGCTACCCAACTCTCTCTACATGTCACAGGAATAGTAGGAAGTCTGTTGTTGCTATGCTGAATCTTGGAAAATGTGCACTGCTGATGTTGCTATAGAAATCTGATACACCTGATTGGCTGTGGCTGTTTTTTGTTCCGTTCCTTGCTGTAATTGTGATCACTGATTTCTCTCATCTCTTCCTACTGCTCTCACTAGGCTAGGTGGAGAATGTTATGATGACATAACCATTCTATTGAATTCAAACACCTCATTACATCATGCAAATTCTTCCGAAGCGGTTTGTGGTTTTATTCTTGCAAAACCTGTTAGTCCCGCTGGTTAGTCATTGAGTGAGGATAGCGAGGAGGTGGAGTGTGCACAGCTTAGTGATTTAGTATGAGGATCAAAGGGATTAGTGAATTAGCAATTTCAATGTTGTTATTATTCTGACTCACATAGTGTTTTGCATAATGCTCTTCAGATAGAAATATAAAGCAGTACACACCCAGTGTTGCTGGTGCAGCTCTGAGCAGTCAGTCAGCATTCACCTGCATTTCCTTAGTACATGCCCTTTCCAACTGAAAATCACAGGATGGTGGGAAAGTAACACATGTTCTGTACCGTGGGTTGCTGTGGAAACAAGTGCCTGCTGGATATCTGCCATTTGAATTCACAGTAACCACATTTCCTCTGGTATAGCTCGTGCCCCATCACCATATACTGTACACAGCTAGGTTATATACTGAACAAAAATCTAAACGCAACATGTAAAGTGTTGGTCCCATGTTTCACGAGCTGAAATAATAGATATGAAGTCAGTATGAGGGTTAGCTCAAGATAGAATGAAAGGTGGCTAGTGCGTGGAAGAGTATCTGTAGAGTTCAAACAGTACTTGCACTCAACCATGAAGAGGAATAACCCAAATAGGCCAAGATGCAAAAATAATATCATTCATTTAATCCACACTCAAAATAATACAGAAAGTGCAAGGTGCTAATAAAACAAATTCATTAAACTGAGCATACGTTTTGGCCTCATGCCTTCATCAGTGCTGTACAAACAAATTAAGAAGATACGCACTTAAAACACCTGCTGTGCGTAACAGGCGCAACAGGTGCAAGCAGATAGTTAATTAGAGATTGGCAAATGGGGAGTCGATGCATATTAAAAAGGAATATATAAAGTATCAAAAATTTACAATTTGTCAGGTATAATCGGAAAGAGACAATCTGGGCTACATAGCAATATCAGAAGCAATAGATATGAAATACTTGAGTAGGCTAAAAAGCTCAGAGATCCCATACAAAAAGCTTATTTCTCTCAAATTTTGTGCAGACATTTGTTTACATCCCTGTTAGTGAGCGTTTCTCCTTTGCCAAGACAATCCATCCCCCTGACAGGTGTGGCATATCAAGAAGCTGATTAAACAGCATGATCATTACACAGGTGCACCTTGTACTGGGAACAATAAAGGCCACTCAAAATGTGCAGTTTTGTCAAATAACACAAAGCCACAGATGTCACAAGTTTTGAGGGAGCGTGCAATTGGCATGCTGACTGCAGGAGTGTCCACCAGAGATGTTTCCAGAGAATTTAATGTTCCTTTCTCTACCAAAAACTGCCTCCAACTTAGTTTTAGAATTTGTCAGTACGTCCAACCAGCCTCACATCCGCAGACTACGTGTATGGTGTTGTGTGGGCGAGCGGTTTGCTGATGTGAACAGAGTGCCCCATGGTGGGGTTATGGGCAGGCATAAGCTACGGACAATGAACACAATTACATTTTATACAGTGGGGCAAAAAAGTATTTAGTCAGCCACCAATTGTGCAAGTTCTCCCACTTAAAAATATGAAAGAGGCCTGTAATTTTCATCATAGGTACACTTCAACTATGACAGACAAAATGAGGAAAAAAATCCAGAAAATCACATTGTAGGATTTTTTATGAATTTATTTGCAAATAATATAAGTATTTGGTCACCTATTTGGTCACCTACAAACAAGCAAGATTTCTGGGTCTCACAGACCTGTAACTTCTTCTTTAAGAGGCTCCTCTGTCCTCCACTCGTTACCTGTATTAATGGCACCGGTTTGAACTTGTTATCAGTATAAATGACACCTGTCCACAACCTCAAACAGTCACACTCCAAACTCCACTGTGGCCAAGACCAAAGAGCTGTCAAAGGACACCAGAAACAAAATTGTAGACCTGCACCAGGCTGGGAAGACTGAATCTGCAATAGGTAAGCAGCTTGGTTTGAAGAAATCAACTGTGGGAGCAATTATTAGGAAATGGAAGACATACAAGACCACTGATAATCTCCCTCGATCTGGGGCTCCACGCAAGATCTCACCCCGTGGGGTCAAAATGATCATAAGAACGGTGAGCAAAAATCCCAGAACCACACGGGGGGACCTAGTGAATGACCTGCAGAGAGCTGGGACCAAAGTAACAAAGCCTACCATCAGTAACACACTACGCCGCCAGGGACTCAAATCCTGCAGTGCCAGACGTGTCCCCCTGCTTAAGCCAGTACATGTCCAGGCCCGTCTGAAGTTTGCTAGAGAGCATTTGGATGATCCAGAAGAAGATTGGGAGAATGTCATATGGTCAGATGAAACCAAAATAGAACTTTTTGGATAAAACTCAACTCGTCGTGTTTGGAGGACAAAGAATGCTGAGTTGCATCCAAAGAACACCATACCTACTGTGAAGCATGGGGGTGGAAACATCATGCTTTGGGGCTGTTTTTCTGCAAAGGGACCAGGACGACTTATCCGTGTAAAGGAAAGAATGAATGGGGCCATGTATCGTGAGATTTTGAGTGAAAACCTCCTTCCATCAGCAAGGGCATTGAAGATGAAATGTGGCTGGGTCTTTCAGCATGACAATGATCCCAAACACACCGCCCGGGCAACGAAGGAGTGGCTTCGTAAGAAGCATTTCAAGGTCCTGGAGTGGCCTAGCCAGTCTCCAGATCTCAACCCTGCTCTAGAGGAGATCTGCATGGAGGAATGGGCCAAAATACCAGCAACAGTATGTGAAAACCTTGTGAAGACTTACAGAAAACGTTTTACCTCTGTCATTGCCAACAAAGGGTATATAACAAAGTATTGAGAAACTTTTGTTATTGACCAAATACTTATTTTCCACCATAATTTGCAAATAAATTCATTAAAAATCCTACAATGTGATTTTCTGAAAAAATTTTTCCTCATTTTGTCTGTCATAGTTGAAGTGTACCTATGATGAAAATTACAGGCCTCTCATCTTTTTAAGTGGGAGAACTTGCACAATTGGTGGCTGACTAAATACTTTTTTGCCCCACTGTAGATGGCAATTTGAAAGCACAAAGATAACGTGACAAGATCCTGAGACCCATTGTCGTGCCATTCATCCGCCGCCATCATCTAATGTTTGAGCATGATAATGCACGGGCCCATGTCGCAAGGATCTGTACACAATTCCTGGAAGCTGAAAATGTCCCAGTTCTTCCATGGCCTGCATACTCACCAAACATGTCACCGATTTGAGTACGTTTGGAATGCTCTGGATTGACGTTTACGACAGCATGTTCCAGTTCCCGCCAATGTCCAGCAACTTCACACAACCATTGAAGAGTGGGACCACATTCCACAATCAACAGTAAGATCAACTCTATGTGAAGATGTTGCACTGCATGAGGAAAATGGTCACACCAGATACTTACTGGATTTCTGATCCACGCCTCTACTTTTATATATTTTTTTTAAAGGTGTCTGACCAATGTATGCATATCTGTTTTCGCAGTCATGTGAGGAAATCCCATAGATTAGGGCCTAATTGACTGATTTCCTTATATGAACTGTAACTCCAGTAAAACTTTTAAAATTATTGCATGTTGTGTTTTGTTATATTTTTGTTCAGTGTATATACAGTACAAAAGTACATGGACACCTGCTCGTCGAATATCTCTTTCCAAAATCATGGGCATTAATATGGATTTGGTCCCTCCTTTGCTGCTATAACAGCTTCCACTCTTCTGGGAAGACTTTCCACTAGACGTTGGAACATTGCTGCTGGGACTTGCTTCCATTCAGCCATGAGCATTAGTGAGGTCGGGCACTGATGTTTGGCGATTCGGCCTAGTCGGCATTCCAATTCATCCCAAAGGTGTTCGATGGGGTTGAGGTCAGGGCTCTTTGCAGGCCAGTCAAGTTCTTCCACACCGATCTCGGAAAACCATTTCTGTATGGACCTCGCTTTGTGCACTGGGAAATTGTCATGCTGAACCAGGAATGGGCCTTCCCCAAACTGTTGCCACAAAGTTGGAAGCACAGAATGGTCTAGAATGTCATTGTTTGCTGTAGTTTTAAGAATTCCCTTCACTGGAACTAAATCAACTTGCGTACGCACGCGTGTGTCCGGTTTGGGCATGGTGTTAGGCTTGTGTGCGGCTTCGGCCATGGAAACCCATTTCATAAAGCTCCCGACAAACAGTTCTGAGGCTGACGTTGCTTCCAGAGGCAGTTTCGAACTCTGTAGTGAGTGTTGCAACCGAGGACAGGCGTTTTTTTTTTTTTACGTGCTATGCACTTAACTTCTCGCTGCCCTGTTCTGTAAGCTTGTGGGGCCTACCAATTCGCGGCTGATCTGTTGTTGCTTCTAGACGTTTCCACTTCACAATAACAGCACTTACAGTTGACCGGGGCAGCTCTAGCAGGGCAGACATTTGACAAACTGACTTGTTGGAAAGGTAGTATCCTATGACGGTGCCACATTGAAAGTCACTGAGATCTTCAGTACGGGCCGTTCTACTGCCAATGTTTGTCTATGGAAATTGCATGGTTGTGTGCTCGATTTTTATACACCTGTCCGCAATGAGTGTGGCTGAAATAGCCGAATCCACTAACTTGAAGGGCTGCCCACATACTTTTGGCTATGTAGTGTATCTATGCCCATAACCATATATCAGTATGTGCTTCTTGGTGAAGTACATTATAACTCTGTGATCTATGGGTGAACGGTCGTGATGAGTGCAGTATCTCTTTGAAGCATACTGAACAAAAGTATAAACGCAACATGCAACAATTTCAATGATTTTACAGTTAAATAAGGAAATCAGTCAATTAAAGTTAATTCATTATGCCCTAATCTATGGATTTCACATGACTGGGCAGGGGCACATCCAATTAGAATGAGATTTTCCCCACAAAAAGAGCTTTATTACAGACAAATTTCATCAGCTGTCTGGGTGACTGGTCTCAGACGATCCCGCAGCTGAAGAAGCTTGATGTGGAGGTACTGGGATGGGCTGGTTACACATGGTCTGCGGTTGTGAGGCCAGATGGATGTACTGACAAATTCTCTAAAATGGCATTGGAGGTGACTTATGGTAGAGAAATTAACATTAAATTATCTGCCAACAGTTCTGGTGGACATTCCTGCAGTCAGCATGCCAATTGCACACTCTCTCTCAAAACTTGAGACATCTGTGGCATTGTGTTGTGTGACAACTGCACATTTTAGAGTGGCTTTTTATTATCCCCAGCGCAAGGTCCATCTGTGTACTGATCATGCTGTTTAATCAACTTCTTGATATGCTACACCTGTCAGGTGGATGCATTATCTTGGCAAATGAGAAATACTCACTAACAGGGATGTAAACAAACGTGCACAAAATTTGGGAGAAATAACCTTTTTGTGAACATTTCTGGATCTTCAGCTCATGAAACATGGAACCAAGACTTTACATGTTGCGTTTGTATTTTTGTTCAGTATAGAAACAAACCTCCAATAGTCTGCCTAATATAGATGAGTTCACAGTACCCTCGGGATGTTTCAAGTTTTATTTGTCACGTGCAAAAGTACAGTGAAATGCGTAACGTGCAAGACCTACTCTGCAGTATTCAATATTAAAATAGTATAACAAATATAATATTTATATGAATATCAGTGTGATTTTGAATATGATTTAAAATATGAGTTTGTTTACAGTAGCTAATATCCCCTGGGTCTTCTCCTTTTTAGTGACCAGGCATAGCCTGTATGTCCTTGTTGTTTGCATACAGTACATCTATATAAGGGATTGTTCTGTATAGAAAATGCTTGGGTGTTTCCGTCCCGCCTAAGTTGTAATTTTGAAATATGTAGAAAAGGTAATGTACCTATATACAGTACCAGTAAAAAGTTAGGACTCACCTACTCATTTAGTTATTTTTTCTTAATTTGTACTATTTTCTACATAGTAGAATAATAGTGAAGACATCAAAACTATGAAATAACACACATGGAATCATGTAGTAACCAAAAAAGTGTTAAATAAATCAAAAATATATTTGAGATTCTTCAAAGTAGCCACCCTGTGCCTTGATAACAGCTTTGCACACTCTTGGTATTCTCTCAACCAGCTTTTTATTTTATTTAACCTTTTTTATTTAACTAGGCAAGTCGGTTAAGAACAAATTCTTATTTACAATGACGGCCTACCCCGGCCAAACCCGGACAAATTGTGCGCCGCCCTATGGGACTCCCAGTCACGGCTGGATGTGATACAGCCTGGATTCGAACCAGGGACTAATAATAATAATAATAATAATAATGCCTCTTCCACTGAGATGCAGTGCCTTAGACCACTGCGCCACTCGGGAGCCCAAGAGTGTGCAAAGCTGTCATCAAGGCAAAGGGTGCCTACTTTGAAGAATCTCAAATATAAAATATATTTTTATGTAATACTTTTTTGGTTGCTACATGATTCCATATGTGTTATTTCATAGTTTTCATGTCTTCACTATTATTCTACAATGTAGAAAATATTGATAAATAAAGAGAACCCCTTGAATGAGTAGGTGTGTCCAATCTTTTGACTGGTACTGTATACAGTGCCTTGCAAAAGTATTCATCACCCTGGGTGTTTTTCCTATTTTGTTGCATTACAATCTGTAATTTAAATGGATTTTTATTTGGATTTCATGTAATGGACATACACCAAATAGTCCAAATTGGTGAAGTGAAATGAAAAAAATATCATGTTTCAAAAAATAAAAAAATGGAAAAGTGGAGTGTGCAAATGTATTCACCCCTTTGCTCTGAAGCCCCTAAATAAGATCTGGTGCAACCAATTACCTCCAGAAGTCACACAATTAGTTAAATAAAGTCCACCTGTGTGCAATTGAAGTGTCACATGATCTGTCACATGATCTCAGTATATATACACCTGTTCTGAAAGGCCCCAGAGTCTGCAACACCACTAAGCAAAGGGCAACACCACTAAGCAAAGGGCACCACCAAGCAAAGGGCACCACCAAGCAAAGGGCACCACCAAGTAAGTGGCACCATGAAGACCAAGGAGCTCTCCAAACAGGTCAGGGACAATGTTGTGGAGAACTACAGATCAGGGTTGGGTTATAAAAAAATATCAGACACTTTGAACATCCCACGGATCACCATTAAATCTATTATTTAAAAAAATGGAAAGAATATGGCACCACAATAAACCTGCCAAGAGAGGGCCGCCCACCAAAACTCACAGACCTGGCAAGGAGGGCATTAATCAGAGAGGCAACAAAGAGACCAAAGATAACCCTGAAGGAGCTGCAAAGCTCCACAACGGAGATTGGAGTATCTGTCCATAGGACCACTTTAAGCCAAACACTCCACAGAGCTGGACTTAAAAATAAGCAAAGACGTTTGGTGTTCACCAAAAGGCATTTGGGAGACTCCCCAAACATATGGAAGAAGGTACTCTGGTCAGATGAGACTAAAATGTAGCTTTTTGCCATCAAGGAAAATGCTATGTCTGGTGCAAACCCAACACCTCTCATCACCCCGAGAACACCATCCCCACAGTGAAGCATGGTGGTGGCAGCATCATGTTATGTTTTTCATTGGCAGGGATTGGGAAACTGGTCAGAATTGAAGGAATTATGGATGGTGCTAAATACAGGGAAATTCTTGAGGGAAACCTGTTTCAGTCTTCCAGAGATTGGAGACTGGGATGGAGGTTCATCTTCCAGCAGGACAATGACCCTAAGCATACTGCTAAAGCAACACTTGAGTGGTTTAAGGGGAAATGTTTAAATGTCTTGGAATGGCCTCGTCAAAGCCCAGACCTCAATCCAATTGAGAATCTGTGGTATGACTTAAAGATTGCTGTACACCAGTGGAACCCATCCAACTTGATTGAGCTGGGGCAGTTTTGCCTTGAAGAATGGGCAAAAATCCCAGTGGCTAGATGTGCCAAGCTTATAGAGGCATACCCGAAGAGACTTTCAGCTGTAATTGCTACAAAAGGTGGCTCGACAAAGTATTGACTTTGGGTGGGGGGTGAATAGTTATGCACGCTCAAGTTTTCAGTTTTTTTTTGTGTAAATCAAATAATACAAACCCCCAAGAAATCTATTTTAATTCCAGGTTGTAAGGCAACAAAATAGGAAAAATGTCAAGGGGGGTGAATACTTTAGCATGCCACTGTATAAAAATAAAAAAAAATCATCTTTGAGAACTAACTCACCAAAATAAAAGCTAGGGGGAAAAAAATAATACATTCGGGATTATTTATTTTATGTTTGAGCATAACACAGCATTAGCCATGGCAAAATGCATAGAATTGCATGAAATTTGGAACTGCACATTTTTCTCATCTCCACGGCAGGATGTTAAATTGCAGGGAATTTGCAACATTTTCTCTCCGCTCCATGTGTAGAATTGCAGGTAATTGGCTTAAAATGCAAACATTACTCTGCACCGCCAAGATTGGGGGCCTCAAATGTTCTTGCACATGAACCGGACCGAATTCGGCTTTGTCGATGTGCCGACCATGGCATTGCCACATCCCCCTGCCACACCCACCTTTTTGATCCAGAAAAATATTTGAACGTGTATGTGTGTGTGTGTGTGTGTGTGTGTGTTTTATGAGCAGCACATACAACGTTGTCTCAGCGTTGGCTCAGAGCCAGAAATAAGAGGGGAAAATAAACACTCTCAGGAAGAAATAATCTCAATAATGGAAAATGCTCCACATCAAAGCAGCCCCTCTCCCCTACCCTCCATCTCTCACTGCCTTCAATTTAATTTTACAGCATATTTAAACTTGTGCCCTCTCGTTGTTACGTAAAAGTGTTAGTGTTTTGGCATACAATGTTGCTAGGGAAACATGGAAATACTTTCAAACCAAGCTTTTAAGATGTTTGAGTGCAGATGATTTGAGTTAGAAAAATTGCATGTTCTCACTTGAGTGTGGTCAGATGTTGATGACTTCAAATTGTATTAGTCACATGCGCCGAATTCAACGAGCCCCTAACCAACAATGCAGTTAAAAAAATAAGAATAAGAAATAAAAGTAATAAGTAATTAAAGAGCAGCAGTAAAATAACAATAGTGAGACTATATACAGGGGTGTACCGGTACAGAGTCAATGTGTGGGGGCACCGGTTAGTCAAGGTAGTTGAGGTAATATGTACATGTAGGTAGAGTTATTAAAGTGACTATGCATAGATGATAACAACAGAGAGTAGCAGCGGCGTAAGGGGGGGGTGCAATGCAAATAGTCTGGGTAGCCATTTGATTAGATGTTAAGGAATCTTATGGCTTGGGGGTAGAAGCTGTTTAGATGCATCTGGGACCTAGATGTGGCGCTATGGTACCGCTTGCCGTGCTGTAGCAGAGAGAACATTGTACGACTAGTGTGGCTGGAGTCTTTGGCAATTTTTAGGGCCTTCCTCTGACACCGCCTGGTATAGAGGTCCTGGATGGCAGGAAGCTTTGCCTCAGTGATGTACTAGGCCGTACGCACTACCCTCTGTATTGGTGGCCAAGCAGTTGCCATACCAGGCAGTGATGCAACCAGTCAGGATGCTCTCGATGGTGTAGCTGTAGAACCTTTTGAGGATCTGAGGACCCATGCAAAATCTTTTCAGTCTCCTGAGGGGGAATATGTTTTGTCGTGCCCTCTTCACGACTGTCTTGGGTGCTTCCTTGGACCATGTTAGTTTGTTGGTGATGTTGACACCAATTAACTTGAAGCTGATCACGTTGAGGGAGAGGTTGTTTGCACCACACGACCAGGTCTCTGACCACCTCCCTATAGGCTGTCTCGTCGTTGTCGGTGACCAGGCCTACCACTGTTGTCATCGACAAACTTAATGATGGTGTTGGAGTTGTGCCTGGCCGTGGAGTCATGAGTGAACAGGGAGAACAGGAGGGGACTGACCATTCACCCCTGAGGGGCCCCTGTGTTGAGAATCAATGTGGCGGATGTGTTGCTATCTACCCTTACCACATGGGGGCTGCCCGTCAGGAAGTCCAGGATCCAGTTGCAGAGGGAGGTGTTTAGTCCCAGGATCCTTAGCTTATTGATGAGCTTTGAGGGCACTATGGTGTTGAACGCTGAGCTGTAGTCAATGAATAGCATTCTCACATAGGTGTTTCTTTTGTTCAGGTGGGAAAGGGCATTGTGGAGTGCAGTAGAGATTGCATCATCAGTTAGGATGGTATGCAAATTGGAGAGGGTCTATTGTTTCTGAGATAATGGTGTTGCGGTGAGCCATGACCAGTCTTTCAAAACACTTCATGGCTACAGACGTGAGTGCTACGGGTTGGTAGCCATTTATGCAGGATTCCTTAGTGTTCTTGGGCACAGGGACGATGGTGGTCTGCTTGAAACATGTTGGTATTACAGACTCGGACAGGGAGAGGTTGAAAATGTCAGTGAAGACACTTACCAGTTGGTCAATGCATGCTCGCAGTACACATTCTGGTAATCCGTCTGGCCCTTTTGACCTGTTTTAAAGGTCTTACTCACATCAGCTGCGGAGAGCGTGATCACACAGTCTAACGGAACAGCTGATGCTCTCATGCATGTTTCGGTGTTATTTGCCTCGAAGCGAGCATAGAGGTAGTTTAGCTCGTCTGGTAGGCTCGTGTCACTGGGAAGCTCTCGGGTGTGCTTCCCTTTGTAGTCTGTAATGGTTTGCAAGCCCTGCCATATCTGACAAGCGTCAGAGCCGGTATAGTATGATTAGATCTTAGTCCTGTATTGACGCTTTGCCTGTTTGATGGTTCATCGGGGGGCATAGCGGGATTTCTTATAAGCTTCCGGGTTAGATTCCCACTCCTTGAAAGCGGCAGCTCTAGCCTTTAGCTCAGTGCGAATGTTGCTTGTAATTCATGGCTTCTGGTTGTGGTATGTCACTGTGGGGACGACGTCATCAATGCATTTATTGATGAAGCCAATGACTAATGTGGTGTACTCCTCAATGCCATCGGAGGAATCCCGGAACATATTCCAGTCTGTGCTAGCAAAACAGTCATGTAGCTTAGCATCTGCTTCATCTGACCCATTTTTTATTGATTAAGTCACTGGTGCTTCCTGCAGGAATCAGGATAGATTTACGGTCAGATTTGCCAAATGAAGGGCGAGGGAGAGCATTGTATGCGTCTCTGTGAGTGGAGTAAAGGTGGTCCAGAGGTGTTGAATTTATTTATTTAAATAAAAAAAACATCTTCCTCTGTTTGCACATTTAACATGCTGATAGAAATTTGGTAAGACTGATTTAAGTTTTCCTGCATTAAAGTCCCCAACTACTACGAGCACCGCCTCAGAATACATGGCAGAATACAGCTCATTCAGTGCGGTCTTAGTACCAGCCATCGCTATCAAAGAGTCTTTTGGCAACAGCAATTAGCTGCTAGGGCATTTACCATGAAGATATTAACTTTGTCTGTTAGCTTGCTAACGGACGTATGTACATTTTTGTAATATAATGTCTGTGGTGGTATGTAGACCACTACGAAAAATACAGATGGACTCTCTAGGTAGGTAGCGTGGTGTATAGCTTATCAGGAGATGCTCTACCTCAGGTGAGCAAAACTTTGAGACTTCCCTAGATATCGTTCACCAGCTGTTATTTACAAAAATACATAGTCCGCCGACCATTGTCTTACCAGACGCCGCTGTTCTATCCTGCCGATACAGTGTAGAACCAGCCAGCTGTATGTTGATAATGTTCTCGTTCAGCCATGACTCCATGAAGCATAAGATATTACAGTTTTGAATGTTGGTAGTTTATTCTTCCGTGTAGGTCATTGATTTTATTTTTCAAAGATCGCACATTTGCTAGCAGAATGGAAGGCAATGGGGTTTATTAGATCGCTAATGAATTCTCAGAAGGCAGCCCGCCCTCTGGCTCCTTTTTCTCTGCATTCTCTTCACTCAAATGACAGGGATCTAGGCCTGATCCCATGGTTCTTTGTTTTCCGTAGTAGATGGTTAGACCAGCGAACTAGGTATCACAGGTCATAATAAAAGCTCTGCTTGTGGCGCAGAACTTAATTGGTCAACTGCTGGGATTGATTAGATGAGTCAATTCACCTGGTTTCCCTAAACAGCTGCCAATTCCGGGGTCAATATGACAGCAAATACTGCAACACCCTGCAGACTTGATCCTGTATTACGAAGCCTTTTAGAGTAGGACTGTTGATCAAGTGTCAGTCTTTTTGATCATAATGAATTGGGAGTATTGGGACTGATTGGGACCTGATTCTAGATGAGCACTCCTACTCTGATATTCTTTGTGAATATAGGCCCAGATCCATCTGTCTATACTAGACCTTGCTTTCTTGCTTTTTGGGTTGTTGTACTATAAAGATACCTGACTCTCCTACCTCTTCCTCTTCTCCATTCAGCAGCAGAGACCTCCCAACAGGCCCAAACCCAAAATGGCGGCCTCGTCTCCTGCGCCTGCGGTCAAGCTGTCGGCCAGCCGGAGCACGTCTGGGGCCCGGAGAAGAAGGACGCGATGTCGGAAGTGTGAGGCGTGCCTGAGGACAGAGTGTGGAGAATGCCACTTCTGTAAAGACATGAAGAAGTTTGGAGGGCCGGGTCGCATGAAACAGTCCTGCATCATGAGGCAGTGTATCGCGGTAGGCCTCATACTAACCTGCAGAGTATTTGGACATTCTTTGTATGTGTGTGGACATTTTATCTGGTGACTATGTGCAGAGGGGGAGTTTCTAATATACTAATGTGGTGTTTGTTTGTTGTCTCCAGCCTGTCCTGCCCCACACTGCGGTGTGTCTGGTGTGTGGGGAGGCAGGGAAGGAAGACACGGTGGAGGAAGAGGAGGACAAATTTAACCTCATGCTCATGGAGTGCTCCATCTGCAATGAGATAGTCCATCCCCTCTGCCTAAAGGTAAACTGCTCAAGACAGTATGCTGTTAATGAGCATCTTATCTGTTTGATTTAATTGATTCAGTGTGAGCACTTACATTATTAGGGGTTCACAGCAAAGCCGTGGCGCAGTTATAAGCAGTCTCACTTAAACTCCCATATCCGCTGCTCCGTTTGCCATTTGTTTACGGTACAGCCTTATTCTAAAACGGATTACATGTTGTTGTTTTTTCTCAATCTACACACAATACCACATAATGACAAAGCAAAAACAGGTTTTTAGAAATGTTTTCAAATGTATGAGGAAAAAAACGGATATCACATTGACATAAGTATTCAGACCCTTTACTCAGTACTTTATTGAAGCTCCTTTGGCAGTGATTACAGCCTCGAGTCTTCTTGAGTATGATGCTACAAGCTTGGCACACCCTTCTTCACTGCAGATCCTCTCAAGCTCTGTCAGGTTAGATAGGGAGCGTCGCTGCACAGCTATTTTCAGGTCTCTCCAGAGATGTTCAAATGGGTTCAAGTCCGGACTCTGGCTGGGCCACTGAAGGACAAGGAGACTTGTCCCGAAGCCACTCCTACATTGTCTTGGCTGTGTGCTTAGAGTTATTGTCCTGTTGGAAGGTGAACCTTCGCCCCAGTCTGATGTCCTGAGCGCTCTGGAGCAGGTTTTCATCAAGGATCTCTGTCCTTTGCACCGTTCATCTTTCCCTTGATCCTGACTAGTCAGTCTCCCAGTCCCCGCCACTGAAAAACATCTCCACAGCATGATGCTGCCACCACCATGTTTCACCGTAGGGATGGTGCCAGGTTTCCTCCAGACGTGACGCTTGGCGTTCCGTCCAAAGATTTCAATCTTGGTTTCATCAGACCAGAGAATCTAAATCTTGTTTCTCATGGTCTTGAGAGTTCTTTAGGTGCCTTTTACTGAGGAGTGGCTTCCATCTGGCCACTCTACCATAAAGGCCTGATTGGTGGAGTGCTGCAGAGATGGTTGTCCTTCTGGAAGGTATTCCCATCTCCACAAAGGAACTAGAGCTCTGTCAAAGTGACCATCAGGTTCTTGGTCACCTCCGTGAACAAGGCCCTTCTCCCCCGACTGCTCAATTAGGCCAGGTGGCCAGCTCTAGGAAGAGTCTTGGTGGTTCCAATCTTCTTCCATTTAAGAATGACCACTGTGTTCTTGGGGACCTACAATGCTGCAGAAATGTTTTGGTATCCTTCTCCAGATCTGTGCCTCGATACAATTCTGTCTCGGAGCTCTACGGACAATTCCTTCGACCTCATGGCTTGGTATTTGCTCTGACATGCACTATCAACTGTGGGACCTCATATAGACAGGGAATTGCCATTCCAAATCATGTCCAATCAATACATTTACCACAGGTGGATTCCGATCAAGTTGTAGAAACATCTCAAGGATGATCAATGGAAACAGGATTAACCTTGAGAAAAGCTAAGGGTTTAGTTAAGAGATGGCTGAGTTATTGATAAATCAGGAAATGCTGATTTCATGTGTCAATTTTAAATCCTTTGTAAATCCTGTGTAATGTCATCAAAGACATTACATTGATGAACCATGTTAAGTTTGGCATTGATATCTTAACAAATAAGCAAACTAACAATTCACTTGTTTAACTATGTATTGCTACAACTTAAAATAATCAGAACTAATCTTCTCATTGACAAAAGCCAGATTCACTCCACATTTGGTTGTTGGACTCATCACAATGATCCATCAATGTTCGCCAGTAGATGCATATTAGCACATATATAAAATATGCCAAAATACTTAAAAAAAAATCTTCTTCTCATGTGCCATAGGACCAAATGACACCACATTTGGTCCTGATCAGTAAAAGATGGCTGAGTTATTGACAAATCAAAATCAGATTTTAAGTACTCATTTAACCCACTGTAAATCCACATTTTAACAGTGGCCTATCGACTTGAAACTTGTCATTGTTATCATGGACGTCCTTAAGATGTACCATGCTGAATTTGGTATTGATATATTTTTTTTAAACCAAGAAACATATTAACAACTCACTCTTTGCGTATGTAACGCTAATGATTTTGTATTTAGTGCATATAAAGGAAGATACAGTAGTTCCTACATGATAGTGCTTGCTTTGTTATCCAACTGATCTTGTGTTCCTTTTGTCACACTGTGAACCCTGTTTATTGCTGCTCGTAGCTATATTTTTCACCCCCCAAAAATATGAGGGTCTAAGTTGTGGTCAATTTGCAGTGTACATATTATCATAATTATGTTCCGGCCCCCCATCATCCGCTCCGACAAAAATTGGTCCGCAGATTAATCTAGTTGCCTTCCCCTTCTATAAAGGACTTATTCTGCTAATGATAGCTTTGTTTCGTACTTTATCACTTTTACTTGTGCTTCCTATCACATTCACCCACTCACTACTTGTGCTCTCTTGTTCAGGTGAAGAATTCTGGTGGAGTTGTAAATGAAGAGTTGCCAAACTGCTGGGAGTGTCCAAAATGCAACCATGCAGGGAAGACCGGGAAAGTAAGCATCTATGTGGTTGTGGAAATTAATGTTCTAGGCAGAATATCTACGCTCTGCACTGTTCAATAAATCACTTTCATTATTAAAAAGACTTGAATTGTCTGGAAACAAATAGGCAAAAGGTATAAAGTTGTCTTCCCTTGTTTCTTCCCTTTTGGCTGTCAAGCAAAAAAGAGGACCAGGATTCAAGTACGCGTCCAACCTTCCCGGGTCGCTACTGAAGGACTCGCGATTAAACCGTGACGTTAAGGAAGAGTCTGACCTGCCCAGTGTGCCAACATCACCCACTGCAGTGAAGAGGAAGGCAGAGCGTGATGACACCCCCAAGAGGAAAGCAGAGGAATATCCTCCTCTGAAGAAACGTTCTCCCATGTTGTCTCTGGGCGGGCTACCTCATCCCCGACCCAGGCCTGAGGACAACCCTCTGAGGAAGAAGAGGAAGCTGTTCGACATCAAAGATGAGGACGAGCCTCCTGTTGTCAAGAAAAAGGTCATTTATCCAGCAGGCTTTAGGCTGGCCATGGATAATTCTTTTTATATTGACTGTCTTTACTGAGCATTCCTCTTGATTTGATAAGAGACAGATTTGGTAAGGCCCAGAGTTTATTTTGTCAAGATTCTATTACCAAACATTAACCCTTTTGATTTGAGAATTTGTAGTCCACTTACTTGTCAAACACAGTTTGGAGAAAAATATATGATAAATAAGGTCTTTATAAAAATGCAAATTAAAACTGTAAAGATGATTATGACAAATTAATGTCAGAGTAATTGATATGCTCCCCATGTTCCCTTACAGAAGAAGCCCCCAAAACCTGATGACAACTTCACCTCCAAGCTGTTACGGCCCATCAAGCAAGAGAAAGTTGATGAGGACGAAGACCATGATGATGACAGATACACAGGGGACAGGGTTGCAGCTAAAGGGAAAAGAGAAGAGGAGGAAGATAAGGAGGATGATGATGAGGAGGAAGAAGAGGAGAAAGATGGTGTAGAGGACAGTAAAGACGGTAAAGTAAAGACTATGCTGAGTCCACTGCTACGGACGTCTGCAGCCAGAGAGAGTGACCAGTCCTGCTCCAGCTCTCCCCGGGCAGGGCCCAGCAGTGAGGGGGGCGATGCCCCAGACAAGACACTTGGCCAGCTGAAGGCACACCAGCGACGCCGCCTACCCAACAAAGAGCTGAGCAAGGAGCTGAGCAAAGAGCTCAACCTGGAGATCCAGAAGACCGAGGACTGCTTGGCCAATCAGAACCGCAGACCACTGAAGGGGGAGAACAGCCCAACCAATAACAACCGTCGACCACTGAAGACTGAGGACTCCTCTATCAATCAGAACCGCAGACCACTAAAAACAGAGGACTCCCCCACCAATCATAACCGCAGGCCAATTAAGACAGAGGATGGCCTATCCAATCACAACTGTCGACCATTGAAGACAGAGGACTGCTTGGCCAATCAGAACCACAGGCCAATGAAGACGGAGCCTGAGAGTGACGGGGAGGAGCCTAAGCCCAAACGGCCACTTGACAACGGCAGCAGTGACCTCGGAGACTGGCTCCACCCCAGGGGGCGGGAGGTGAATGGGACGCCCCGCCAGCTCTCGCCCCTGGGGTGGAACCGCAGCCCTCCGATCACACCTATTTGCCCACGCCCCCCTCCCTGCCACTCACCGCCCAAGTGTGTACAAATGGAGCGTCACGTGATCCGGCCGCCTCCCATCAGCCCCCCACCAGACAGACTTCCCCTGGATGACGGACAGGCCCACGTGATGCGCAGGGAGGTGTGGATGGTCGTGTTCAGCCACCTCGCACACCGAGACCTGTGTGTCTGCATGCGTGTCTGCAAGACCTGGAACAGATGGTGAGCTGTAGCTATCGGAGGTCGTGTCTACACTTGACAATTACATGCAACTTCTGCTATCAGAATACGAAGATCGCATGGGTCTAGACGCACAAAAGTCACTTTGGTCTGATTCTGTTCAGATCTGTCTGACCACTTCAGGAGGTGGTCAGGGATGCTTTTGTGCGGATTTGTCCTCAATCTAGATGCAATCAGGCTACCAAAAGCGCATACAGTGGACGACGTCATCAGTGTCTAGAAAACTTTTGGGACCGAAAGGCACTTTTATATTTATTTATAAAGCCCTTCTTACATCAGCTGATATCTCAAAGTGCTGTACCGAAACCCAGCCTAAAACCCCAAACAGCAAGCAATGCAGGTGTAGAAGCACGGTGGCTAGGAAAAACTCCCTAGAAAGGCCATCATTATAACATTGAAGGAAATGCGTTCCTAGCGTGTGAGGATCGTGTTTGCTGGCCTCATAAATGCTTTTGTTTGGCTAGAGTTATGCAATCCCTTCAGCATTGCTTGCTAGCTACAGAGGTTAGCTGGCTACTTAGCTATACAGTAGTTAGCTACTGCCATCTGTTGTTGTTGTTATCAAATTTAGCTTATTCCACCATTTGTAAAATGCACACTGGCATTTGATTATAGTGCAGGAACGGACACAATGTGGACACATTTAAATGTAGACTCGTGACGTGTTCGGAATTCCATGATCAGAACTCCATTATCAGAATAGTAAAGCTGCATGAACTGTCATGTCCAGACAGGGCCTGATAGACCAAAGTGTCTGATACGAAGTTGGACAAGTCAATCTTGTGAATAGTGGGTTGTGTTTTTCAAAGTGGCCCTTGTTTATTGGAAAGACCATATGAACACTGAGCTGTAAGGCTCTCTAGCCTTGAGCTCTCATCTCAAGTGTAGTCTTTCCACAGCTGTAGATATGGTGACTGTGTGATCTTGTAGTTACCTTCGTCCCTACCTCCCCAGGTGCTGTGATAAGAGACTGTGGACGCAGATCGATCTGAACCGCTGTAAGTCAATCACTCCCCTCATGCTGAGTGGCATCATCCGCAGACAGCCTGTGGCTCTGGACCTCAGCTGGACCAACATCTCCAAGAAGCAGCTCAGCTGGCTCATCAATAGACTGCCAGGTATATTAAACACCAGCCAGCAGTGTTGTAACTGAGGCAATGTGCATATCCCTCTGTGGCTTTATAATAGAACGGTCTACAGTATACAGTATACACCTAGCCATTATACTGTGTCTCTGTCCATGGCTCTGGGTACACACTGCAAACCTGATGTCACCACTGCAGCCTGTTACTGTGCTTCTCTGTACTGAGAGCATTGATAGGAACGTATTTAATGTGACTAGTTTGGTGATAATGTAACGCTGTCTTTGTTTCCTTGGTTGGGTGAGCTGGAAGTTTCAGAGAATGCTGCCGTATGGCTGCGACTCTACTCCATAATAATGGTATCCCCAGGGGTTCCTCAGTGTTTCTGACGATTGGCTTTGTTTCTTCTTAGAATTAATTATGCGGCGACTGTAATTACATTTACATAGTGATGGTTTTTGTTTGCTTGATTTTGCACCCTCAGGTTAATGAACTGTTGGAGACTATTAAGATCCCCCCCCCAAAGGATTGAACGGGGCAGCAAATAATGTTACACGTTTTGAGTTACTTAATTAGGACTGACTTAGTCCAAGGGAGGCAAACCCAATTCTGTATTATTATGGCGTTTTGGTTTCGGTCATTTTGACAGTGCTAGGGTGTGTTTAGTAGGAATTGAGAGAGCGAGCAATGTCGTTGAGTTTGACCCCTCTTAACCCCTGACTGTTGTCCCTGCAGGTCTGCGGATGCTGCTGCTCTCAGGCTGCTCCTGGGTGGCTGTGTCTGCCCTCTGCACCGCCAGCTGCCCGCTGCTGCGGACCCTGGACGTCCAGTGGGTAGAGGGTCTCAAAGACGCCCAGATGAGGGATCTGCTCTCACCCCCCACAGACAACAGACCAGGTAGGTTTTCGCCATCCTGCACTGTGTTAGTGACCATCTGGACACATGGTGTGAAGTATTGAACAGTATGTCAATCTGCTTTGCAGTCCAGTCAGGCTGCTGCAGCCCATCCATGTCAGGTCTTGCTGTGCTCTCTGCTGAATGTTTGTGTCGGTCTTTATAGCCACACAGCTGGAAAAGCTTGCATTCGATTTTGCTCCTAGTAGAAGTAAAGAAGCTTTAAAAAAAGAAGAAAATGAACTTGACAAGCATTCAATCTTTGTCTCTCTCTCCCTCCCTAGGTCAGCTGGACAACAGGAGTAAGCTGCGAAATGTGGTGGACCTGCGTCTGGCCGGGCTGGACATCACGGACACCTCTCTGCGCCTCCTCATCCGCTACATGCCCCAGCTGACCAGACTGGACCTGAGCTACTGCAACCATGTCACTGACCAGTCAGTCAACATCCTGACCGCTGCAGGGACCACCACCAGAGACTCGCTCACTGACATCAACCTCTCCGGTAGGGGCATACAAGGCCATGTCACAATGCCTATTATCACTATAGACATTGGCCATGTCAGAATGTCTCTACTAAAAGTAATCACTTCTAACAGTACTATTCACTATTTAGAACATACTGGTGACAATCCGGACATGGCCATTGACCTCTCATTGCAAAGTTCATTCATTGCTTCATAGGTCTTATTGAATAACAAATGTTCCCTACTGAGATGAATGTGTGCCTCGTAAAGTCATATCACGACCCCATAAACACCAGTATAAAGTATGAATAGCTTTAATTGTCTCTATTTCTGATGCACAGTTGGAGCCATGGGGTGGAGTAAAACTAGGCTCCATTCCAAACACCATAACTGAAGTACCCCCATGGTTCTCCTCTCCCTGAGTAGTGCTGTTAAAGGTTGGGTCAATGTGGGACAGACAGACAGGGCACCACTGTTTTCTAATTATCCACTGTCAGTCACTGTTAATGGGGGAAGCCGTCACCCATTGACTGCACTCAATATGCTCATGACGATGGTGAGGTTTTGGTTGGAGCCTTTATTCTAGAAAACAAATTACTGTTATGGCCAAGTATGTAGGAGGCACCTATCTATGTGTATTAACTGAAGATGATGAATGGTCTCATATTACAACAACCTAATACTGTATCTTCCTCCTCCCTAATCTCTGCAGTGTGCAACAGAGTCACGGACCAGTCCCTGACTTACTTCAAGCGCTGTGGAAGCATCTGTCATATTGACTTGCGATACTGCAAGCAGGTGACCAAAGAGGGCTGCGAGCAATTCATTGCTGAGATGTCAGTGAGTGTACAGTTTGAACTAGTAGAGGAGAAACTACTGCTGAAACTCAGCTAGTGGACAAACAGCAGGTTGACGAAGACTGTACTGTATGCACTGGCTAGCTAGGAAACTCGTCAGAATAAGGAACTGACAAGGGTGATGTTATCACCATGGAGACGGTGTTGTATTTCACGCACCTCGGTGCAAAAAAACAACGGCATAAGACATTTTCAAAGTGACTGTTGCCCTGATACTCATTGAATGGCTCTTGTGCTGCTGAAGCAAGAATGTTTTCCAAAAACAGGATGTTCAACATGTAAGGCAGGACACCTGGCTGTACTGGAAATTTGACAGAGCATGTTTTTTTTTTTTCTTCCTTTGTCTTTGCTAAGATATTGAAGTATTTAATTTTTTCTTTCTGCAAGTGAACTCTATACATACATACATACATACATACATACATACATACATACATACATACAGTGGGGCAAAAAAGTATTTAGTCAGCCACCAATTGTGCAAGTTCTCCCACTTAAAAAGATGAGAGAGGCCTGTAATTGTCATCATAGGTACACTTCAACTATGACAGACAAAAAAAATACAGAATATCACATTGTAGGATTTTTAAATGAATTTATTTGCAAATTATGGTGGAAAATAAGTATTTTCAGCTACAAACAAGCAAGATTTCTGGCTCTCACAGACTTGTAACTTCCTCTTTAAGAGGCTCCTCTGTCCTCCACTCGTTACCTGTATTAATGGCACCTGTTTGAACTTGTTATCAGTATAAAAGACACCTGTCCACAACCTCAAACAAACAGTCACACTCCAAACTCTACTATGGCCAAGACCAAAGAGCTGTCAAAGGACACCAGAAACAAAATTGTAGACCTGCACCAGGCTGGGAAGACTGAATCTGCAATAGGTAAGCAGCTTGGTTTGAAGAAATCAACTGTGGGAGCAATTATTAGGAAATGGAAGACATACAAGACCACTGATAATCTCCCTCGATCTGGGGCTCCACGCAAGATCTCACCCCGTGGGGTCAAAATGATCACAAGAACGGTGAGCAAAAATCCCAGAACTACACAGGGGGACCTAGTGAATGACCTGCAGAGAGCTGGGACCAAAGTAACAAAGCCTACCATCAGTAACACACTACGCCGCCAGGGACTCAAATCCTGCAGTGCCAGACGTGTCCCCCTGCTTAAGCCAGTACATGTCCAGGCCCATCTGAAGTTTGCTAGAGAGCATTTGGATGATCCAGAAGAAGATTGGGAGAATGTCATATGGTCAGATGAAACCAAAATATAACTTTTTGGATAAAACTCAACTCGTCGTGTTTGGAGGACAAAGAATGCTGAGTTGCATCCAAAGAACACCATACCTACTGTGAAGCATGGGGGTGGAAACATCATGCTTTGGGGCTGTTTTTCTGCAAAGGGACCAGGACGACTGATCTGTGTAAAGGAAAGAATGAATGGGGCCATGTATCGTGAGATTTTGAGTGAAAACCTCCTTCCATCAGCAATGGATTTTCTGGATTTTTTTTCTCATTTTGTCTGTCATAATTGAAGTGTACCTATGATGAAAATTACAGGCCTCTCTCATCTTTTTAAGTGGGAGAACTTGCACAATTGGTGGCTGACTAAATACTTTTTTGCCCCACTGTACGTACGTACGTACATACATACATACATACATACATACATACATACATACATACAGTTGAAGTCGGAAGTTTACATACACCTTAGCCAAATACATTTAAACTCAGTTTTTCACAATTCCTGACATTTAATCCTAGTAATAATTCCATGTTTTAGGTCAGTTAGGATCACCACTTTATTTTAAGAATGTGAAATGTCAGAATAATAGTCGAGAGAATGATTTATGTCAGCTTTTATTTCTTTCATAACATTCCCAGTGGGT
The DNA here is from genome assembly GCF_045791955.1 of Oncorhynchus clarkii lewisi. NCBI lineage: Eukaryota > Metazoa > Chordata > Actinopteri > Salmoniformes > Salmonidae > Oncorhynchus > Oncorhynchus clarkii. The sequence goes on from NC_092158.1 coordinate 23,029,072, forward strand.
CAGAAGTTTACATACACTCAATTAGTATTTGGTAGCTTTGCCTTTAAATTGTTTAACTTGGGTCAAATGTTTCAGGTAGCCTTACACAAGCTTCCCACAATAAGTTGGGTGAATTTTGTCCTGTTCCTCCTGACAGAGCTGGTGTGACTGAGTCAGGTTTGTAGGCCTCCTTGCTCGCACACACTTTTTCAGTTCTGCCCACACATTTTTTATAGGCTTGAGGTCAGGGCTTTGTGATGGCCACTCCAATACCTTGACTTTGTTGTCCTTAAGCCATTTTGCCACAACTTTGGAAGTATACTTGGGGTCATTGTCCATTTGGAAGATGCCTTTGCGACTAAGCTTTAACTTCCTGACTGATGTCTTGAGATGTTGCTTCAATATATCCACATGCTTTTCCCACCTCATGACGCCATCTATTTTGCGATGTGCACCAGTCCCTTCTGCAGCAAAACACCCACACAACATGATGCTGCCACTCTTGTGGTTCACGGTTGGGATTCTTCAGCTTGCAAGCCTCCCACTTTTTCCTCCAAACATAACGATGGTCATTATGGCCAATCGGTTCTATTTTTGTTTCATCAGACCAGAGGACATTTCTCCAAAAAGTACGATCTTTGTCCCCATGTGCAGTTGCAAACCATAGTCTGGCTTTTTTATGGCGGTTTTGGAGCAGTGGCTTCTTCCTTGCTGAGCGGCCTTTCAGGTTATGTCGATATAGGACTCGTTTTACTGTGGATATAGATATTTTTGTTGCTGTTTCCTCCAGCATCTTCACAAGGTCCTTTGCTGTTGTTCTGGGATTGATTGGCACTTTTCGCACCAAAGTACGTTCATCTCTAGGTGATAGAACGCATCTCCTTCCTGAGCGGTATGCCGGCTGCATGGTCCCATGGTGTTTATACTCACATACTATTGTTTGTACAGATGAACGTGGTACCTTCAGGCCTTTGGAAATTGCTCCCAAGGATGAACCAGACTTGTGGAGGTCTACAATTTATTTTCTGAGGTCTTGGCTGATTTCTTTTGATTTTCCCATGATGTCAAGCAAAGAGGCACTGTGTTTGAAGGTAGGCCTTGAAATACATCCACAGGTACACCTCCAATTGACTCAAATTATATCAATTAGCCTATTAGAAGCTTCTAAAGCCATGACATCCTTTTCTGGAATGTTCCAAGCTTCTGACTCACTGGATTTGTGATACAGTGAATTATAAGTGAAATAATCTGTCTGTAAACAATTGTTGGAAAAATGACTTGTATCATGCACAAAGTAGATGTCCTAACCGACTTGCCAAAACTACAGTTTATTAAAAAGACATTTGTGGAGTAGTTGAAAAACGAGTTTTAATGACTCCAACCTAAGTTTGGGGTCATTTAAAAATGTCCTTATTTTTTTAAAGAAAATCTTTTTTTTTTTTGTCCGTTTAAAATAACATCAAATTGATCAGAAATGCAGTGTAGACAGTGTTAATGTTGTAAATGACTATTGTAGCTGGAAACGGCTGATTTTTTATGGAATATCTACATAGGCGTACAGAGAACCATTATCAGCAACCATCACTCCTGTGTTCCAATGGCACGTTGTGTTAGCTAATCCAAGTTTAGAATTGTAAAAGGCTAATTGATCATTAGAAAACCCTTATGGAATTATGTTAACACAGCTGAAAACTGTTGTGCTGATTTAAAGAAGAAATACAACTGAGCAAGAGGACAAGTACATAAGAATGTCTAGGTTGTGAAACAGACGCCTCACACGTCCTCAACTGGCAGCTTCATTAAATAGTACCCGCAAAACATCGTCAACAGTGAAGAGGCGACTCCAGGATGCTGGCCTTCTTGGCAGAGTTGCAAAGAAAAAGCCATATCTCAGACTGGCCAATAAAAAAAGAAGGTTAAGATGGGCAACAGATCACAGACACTGGACAGAGGAACTCTGCCTAGAAGACCAGTATCCCGGAGTCGACTCTTCACTGTTGACGTTGAGACTGGTGTTTTTTAAAAACAAGGACATTTTTAAGTGACCCCAAACTTTTGAACGGTAGTGTATGTATGTACACACACACACACACACACACACACACTCTGAGTGAAAAAAACATTAGGAACACCTTCCTAATATGGAGTTGCACCATTTTGCCCTCAACAGCCTCATTACGTTGGGGACTCTACAAGGTGTCAAGTTTTCTCCAATGCTTCCTACAGTTGTGTCAAGTTGGCTAGATGTCCTTTGGGTGGTGGATCATTCTTGATACACACGGGAAACTGTTGCGTGTGAAAAACCCAGCAGTGTTGCAGTTCTTGACTCACTCAAACTGGTGTGCCTGGCTCCTATTACCGTAACCTTTTGAAAGGCACTTCAATCTTTTGTCTTCCCATTCACCCTCTGAATGGCACACATACACAATCCATGTCTCAATTGTCTCAAGGCTTAGAAATCCTTTTTTAACGGGTCTCCTCCCCTTCATCTACACTGGTTTGAAGTGGATTTAACATCACATTAATAAGGGACCATAGCTTTCACCGGGATTCACCTGGTCAGTCTGTCATGGAAAGAGCAGGTGTTCTCTTTCCACGAGGAATTATTGTTTTGGGTTAAAAACCACTCCAGGCCACTCTAGAACATCTAAAACTAGATAGATATTATAATGGGCCGATATATTTTCAAATAACTGCCTTTTTTTCTGACCTGCAAATTTGCTTTTGACGAACACATCGGTCCGAAAATAAATCTTTGCGGCTCAACGTTTCATTTTGAAAAGCTGATGTGGCCCTCGAGCCAAAATGATAGGCCACCCCTGGTGTACACAATGGTCATGTTTTTCTAATTTTGTTAATTATTTTATTTTGTTGCAGCGCACCGTTTATGCATTATACAGAACCATTTTTTTGATCAAAGTGTTTCATACTTTTGTGCAGTACTGAATGTACTGATTTACATGTGCCATTTTGATTGAAAAGTGTCAATCTGCCTCCCTGTTTGTTTTTTACTATTTAGACTCAAACCTCTGAAGATTTATGCCAATAGAGCAGTAGCTTGTTTTCTGTGCAGGTGTTTTATATTGTATTTATTTAAGTGCTGCTATTTCATTTTGATATTTGTATTTGTCTGTACACAGGTACTTTCTCCTTTCCATAGAACAGTTGTTTTTACTCCACTTCAATTTCTAAATATCTATAAAAATCGATTTCCACTGGTTGACAATTTGTTTTATATTACTGTACTTTCCCAGGTTTATCAAGCCAGTGTGAGTTGGCACCAGTGACCGTTTGCTAGAGGAAGCATCATGAGACTGATTTAAAGTCTACTGTCAATCAGTCTCCATATACTAGGCTGTTTTTAATTGTATTTATTTTTTACAAGGGATTCTCACACCTATAGATGCAGGTTTTAAAGACATGCTCCTGAACTTTGCCGACTAGTGAGTCTTTTTTAAACCTCACACTTTAGACTGAATGTGTCAATGCCGTTCATACATGCATAATCTATGAACAGAATTACTCTTCCACGAAATCGCTAGTTTGAAAGTGACTGTTTACTGGAAACTGTAGGCTCTGCCATTTTCCCCCCACGTGGGCTTGCCCCCTAGCAATTTGAGCTTCAGCCCCTCGCAATCAAATTGTATTTGTCACGTGCGCCGAATACAATGGTTGTAGACTTAACCGTATAATGCTTGAGTGACAGCTAGCAAGATGTACACATAATAGAGCAGGAGAGAGAGAGCAATGATGTGGTGCACATATCTGATGTGGTATGCAGTTTTCGGGGACCAGTTTTATCCCATGAGCACTACTTTCAGAGCTACTGGCTAAAAAGTATACAAAAGTACTGAAGAATCTCTTTAACCAGACACAGTATAGTATGTGTATATGGTATAATAATAACCTGCATACACAAGTAAAGCCACTACTTACTACTGGTGTAATATAAGGAATGTAGTTAGTTACCTGTCAGACACTGACGTACAGTTCCCCAGTTTGTATTTAACTCGTGTTAATTACAGGAAATAACAAAAGCATGGCTACTGGGGGGTCCTAATGTGTATATAAATCTACTTTTTTTGTATGAGGACAGGCCTAACTACCAACCATGTCTTCCCTGTGCAGTTGGGAAATATTTTAGTACTAGTATGTCATTGGTTCAACTGTATATACTGTATAGAGAACTGTTTGTGACTTGAGTTATAAAAATGAATTCTAAATACTGAACTCTCTATTTTTGGTCATGTTTCCACGATCGTCTTAATTTATCTTTTTGGTCATGTTTATAAGCATTGTGTGCAATATGTAAACAAAAACATTTGTGAAATATGTTTAAAGTATGTCATATGTTGGAATATCTATTCACGGTTTTTACATTCTGAAATAAAGACCTTAAACATCAACATTTGGAATAGTTTGCCATTTTGTCAACTTGCATTCTTTAAACTGGGGATAAACAATTGATTTGGGGTAACCGGTCAGATACAGCAGCGTTAAAAAAACAACAGGATCTCTGCTTATTATATGGTACAGTATTTTTATTAAATCTATTAAATACTTGTAATTACCAAAATAAAAAGTTCAACATTCCAAAATACAAAGTTCCAGGATTCCATAGAGTGCTCATAGCTATAACTCATCCTACTTTGACATCATATAGCTGCCTACAAGTGACATCTGAGATATCGCAGCATTATTATAAACATACATGTAAACACAGTGACAGTGTTCGCTACCGTGTGCGATGTACAAATATTCATAAGGTTTTGAATCCCCTAGCAGGTAAGGACAAGAAATGCTCCAAAATAAAATGAGAACTTTAATGGGGAAATGTCATGATCAGTGATCTCTCTGTTTTTGATTGGAGAGTCATATTAATTTGATCAAATTAAGGGAATTTACATTCTGAAAAAAATTATTCAGCCTCTTAAAATATCAAATGCTAATAAATTATATTACGACATCCAAAGCAAATGGAAAAATATATATTTATCAATAGCTTACATATCATATGCAATTATTTTACAGCAATAAGCTTTTTGTCTAACGATCTACATGCATTAGTAGATACTTTTTTTTTCAATAGACATTTGAATAAATATACTTTTATGAAAGAACAGAAGTTATATTTGTATAAACAAATCAACTTCGACTTAGTTTATGCATCCTTTTCTTCTCTTGAAAAGAGATATTAAAAGACAAATCCACAACGTGATAAAAGATGTTTAAATATGAGCTCAGAACAGAGGAATTAGCACCTGTCACCTTCAAGAGGTGAACACTGAGCCAATGGACAACACACCTAGGAAAAGTAATGGAATGATATTGCTTAATTAAGCTAAGTAGCAGACACATTGTCAGTCATGCCAGACTTTAATAAAAGATACACTGATGAAGAGCATAGGAACGTAAAGCATGGGATGACCCAGCCACAGTGTATGGTATGTTACCACAGTAGACAGGAGCCTCCTCTAAACCAAACAAGATCATCAACATAGACATTAATCATAATGTGATATCACTTGTGACTGATTCAACACATGCAAGGAGAACATGGGTTGGACAGCCTTGAACTGAAGTCCCTATAACCCATAGCATGTGGCTCAAGAGCTTCCCTACAATTCAACCAATCACTGAGCTTGATGGTTTACATATTGATTGGGTTGGATGCTGCTCAAATCTACAATGCATGGTCTGAAGTGAGGAGTGACACTTGGCATAGAAACAGCAATCAGACATCAGTAATGTAGTTGTGGTATGAAGTTTGGCACCTAAAAACACCCTCCCCTGTGTGTGTGTGCGCGGGCGTGTGTGTGTGTGTGCGCGTGTGCGTGTGCGTGTGTGTGTATGTGTGTGTGTGTATATAGAATGGAACAGCACAGAAACATGCAGCCTGGTTGAGTTTCTCAGACGAGTTTCATAGACAGACATAGAAGTCTATTTTTTAATATTGCACATACTAAAGAACATTGAAGGAGATACGTATAGTATAGCCTGGTGTGGTATGAGTGTGTAAACCATATTGACTCTAACCCTGGGATATCATAATGATCTCCACCTTAATCACCTAATACCTACTCACCATGAAACATATCCAATTCAAGTATCCATGGGACCCAGGGCCAGACTACTGCATTTGGAACCCTGGGGCACCGACCTCAAGGCACTCCCCCCCTCCTTCTACACATTTTATCATGAGGCTAAGAGAATATGTTGCCGTTTTAAAGCTAATTTCCTGCAATTTTACACTATTTGCAATCTGGGGGGCCCACTGACCCACAACCCCCCAAAAATGTAATAATGCAAATTTGGTTGAGGAAGGTCAGGGCCCCGGGGCACAAGCCCTGTGTCCGCGTTCGGTATACCGGCCCTGATGGGACCAATTCCGCTTCATGGTTTATTAAAAGTAAAAAACTAATTGACATGAAGCACTGTAAAATAAGATATTGGAGAGTTATTTGTGAAACAATTCAGTGTGTATCACACTAAAGACAGAAGGTCAGTGTCCTGGAGCCAGTGGAGATCCAAACACGACAGAGCAGTTTCCTGTGGGGCTCTTGTAGTTCTAGTAGCTGTAGTAAAAGTCAGGCTGTGTGAAGCTGTCTGCTCTGCATGTCATTTGGACTGGAGGATGTGGACATCTGCTGTAGCATTAAGTCCTTGGAAACTTGCAAAATCATTCACACTCCCTCAGGTTTTCAAGCATATGCACACACTATGTCACAGCTTCAATGTCCTTGGCTGACATGCACGCTCATGGCAGAGTTAAGACTTGAAGACGTGCACGGCCCGCACCACGTACTGCCTGCAGATGGGGCACTCGCTCATCCTCATCCCACATTTGGTACAGGTGACCATGTGACCGCACTCTAGCAGCACACAGTCAATCACAGCGTCCATGCAGATGCGACATAGGTGGTCATCAGAGGCCAGCTGAGCCTTCACACTGTCTGTGGAGAAAAACAACACAAGAAAATAGTATTACTCCACGTAGCTAGCAGCCTGAGGATGGCTGTCTTCTCTAGGGTCATTCACATACTGCACATGATGACGTAGTGCCCAAAAAGCCAGTTAAACAGCAGGATGAAGTGGTCTCTCTCAGAACAGCACATAGCATATTACTCAGGAGGGGTTATGGTTGGGATTGAATGGGAAATTAGACTTCAGCATGCATCAATATGGAGAGATGTATTTCAAGACAGTGATGGTTTTGCAGGTGGGATAGTGGTGGAGTTAGACATGCCTACCTTCCACTGCACCATTGCAGATAGGCGGAGGATATGACACCACTTCATTTACAGAAGGAAAGGAGCAGTGACAAAACAACCATTAGTGATTCTAATAGGATAAAAGCTTACTCCAATTCTTCTTTCGTACATAGTATTAAAACAATTCCTGTACACAGTCATTTCCTATACACAGTCATTTCCTATACACAATTCCATTATAGTAATTTCCTGTACATAGTCATTTCCTGTACACAACTCAAATATACAGTTGAAGTCAGAGGTTTACATACACCTTGGCCAAATACATTTGAACTCAGTTTTTCACAATTCCTTTTAATCCTAGTAAAAATTCAGTTAGGATCGCCACTTTATTTTAAGAATGTGAAACGTCAGAATAATAGTAGAGAGAATGATTTATTTTAGCTTTAATTTCTTTCATCACATTCCCAGTGCGTCAGAAGTTTACATATGTTCAATTAGTATTTGGTAGCATTGCCTTTAAATTGTTTAACTTGGGTCAAACGTTTCGGGTAGCCATCCACAAGCTTCCCACAATAAGTTGGGTGAATTTTGGCCCATTCTTCCTGACAGAGCTGGTGTAACTGAGTCAGATTTGTAGGCCTCCTTGCTCGCACACTCTTTTTCAGTTCTGCCCACAGATTTTCTATAGGATTGAGGTCAGGGCTTTGTGATGGCCACTCCAAAACCTTGACTTTGTTGTCCTTAAGCCATTTTGCCACAACTTTGGAAGTATACTTAAGGTCATTGTCCATTTGGAAGACACACTTGAGACCAAGCTTTAATTTCCTGACTGATATCTTGAGATGTTGCTTCAATATATCCACATAATTTTTAGTCCCTCCTGCAGCAAAGCACCCCCACAACATGATGCTGCCACCCGCGTGCTTCACGCTTGGGAAGTTGTTCTTCAGCTTGCAAGCCTCCCCCTTTTTCCTCCAAACATAACGATGGTCATTATGACCAAACAGTCCTATTTTTTGTTACATCAGACCAGAGGACAGTTCTCCAAAAACAACGATATTTGTCCTCATGTGCAGTTGCAAACTGTAGTCTTTTTTATGGCAGTTTTGGAGCAGTGGTTCTTCCTTGCTGAGCGGCCTTTCAGGTTATGTCGATATAGGACTCGTTTTTACTGTGGATATCAATACTTTTGTACCTGTTTCCTCCAGCATCTTCACAATATCCTTTACTGTTGTTCTGGGATTGATTTGCACTTTTCGCACCAAAGTACATTCATCTCTAGGAGACAGAACTCGTCTCCTTCCTGAGCGGTATGACGGCTGCGTGGTCCCATGGTGTTTATACTTGCGTATTATTGTTTGTACAGATGAACATGTTACATTCAGGTGTTTGGAAATTTCTCCAAAGGATGAATCAGACTTGTGGAGGTCTACAATCTTATTTCTGAGGTCTTGCTGATTTCTTTTGATTTTCCCATGATGTCAAGCAAAGAGACACTGAGTTTGAAGGTTGGCCTTGAAATACATCAACAGGTGCACCTCCAATTGACTCAAATGATGTCAATTAGCCTATCAGAAGCTTCTAAAGCCATGACATCATTTTTGGAATTTTCCAAGCTGTTTAAAGGCACAGTCAAATTAGTGCATGTAAACTTCTGACCCACTGGAATTGTGATACAATGAATTATAAGTGAAATAATCTGTCTGTAAGCAATTGTTGGAAAAATACTTGTGTCATGCACAAAGTAGATGTCCTAACCGACTTGCCAAAACTATAGTTTCTTAACAAGAAATTTGTGGAGTGGTTGAAAAACGAGTTTTAATGACCCCAACCTAAGTGTATGTAAACGTCCAACTTCAACTGTATGTACATCATGTAATATACAATACAACCCAAGAAAACAGTATTGAATGCCCTCACCTGCAGACATGCTGTTGATGTTGCTGACATTTTCCACTGGAAGAAAATACAGAAATACATATTTAATACTGTGTATCTGGACCTGTGAATAATACCAAATCAAAGAAAGATGTTTTAACTTGGACAGTTTCTCTATTGTTCAAACTAGGTTTGAACTAGAGATTGATAATCTATGCAGGTCGTTATCAAAAGGATCAGTAGTGTTCTAGTTAAGATTAGGTTGGTTGGTATAGGGGGACTAAAATGATTCAACGTGGTGCTTACTGGACTTCCTGTTCTGTTCGTTCTCCCTGTAGAGCCGATGCACCCGCTCTATCAGCTCCCACTTCTCACAGCAGCCAGAGTAGTTGACAAAGTTACGGGCCAGAATCTCTTTGAGCTGCCGGACAGACAGGCTCTCAATGTCCCCTTCGTTGTCCAGGTCAGATAGAGAGGCCCGTATTCTCCTCTGTGTCACTGGACTGACCTACAAAGAGAAAAGAGGAGGCACTTCAGAAAACATGTTCAATACAAAGTTCAATTATGACTATGTTTGGTCACACCATGGTCATTGAGGTAATACAACTGACCAAGTGAATGCTCTCACAAGAGTGAGTCAGTGACTTATCTTCAGTTAAATACATGAGGTGGAGACTGAAAGGACAGAGGCAGCTCGAGGTAAAGGGCTGGTCGTCTCACCTCTATGATCGGTTCACTGGCAGGTTCCAGGTGAAGGAGTGGGACGGTCGGAGCTCCCCCATGCTCCTGGAAACACAACACAACACAAAAGAGGATCAACAGCAGTTTAAGAAACAGTACTGGAGCAGATATGACAGTTTTGAAATACTTGTGTTGTCTGATGCTCCTCACCCTTTCTCCCACAAATCAGAACTTCTATAAAACACCACCAGAGGTGCTGTGATCACTTTTTTTTATTCATATTAAACATCCATCAGAGGGAAATTAAAAATAGTGCAGTTTGCTATAATAATCATAAATCAAATTCATATCTGATGTCTCTCTTCAAATGTCTGATAAGGAAATGAGGCATGTAGGCCTATCCTCCAGGAGTACGCGGAATGCCGTCGGGGGTCTGGGAAAAAAATTATCTTCACATTTTCAAACAGTACATTTAGTAAGGCCCATAGATACACATACCAGCTCTACTGGCTGGTATTACTGCTACTACCAGCAGTACTACACCTGCACCTGTCGACAACACAAGTTGTTCTGCTTCCACGAGCACATCCAATGCTAGGATCAGTAATTCTACATTTGTTGTTAGCCCAGCTAGCATGGACACTGACAGTTGTGAATCTGATGCAGCCTAAGAGCTACTGCCCCCTTACCCAGGAAAGCACTGAACAACAGACAGGAGAGTTGGACCATCGAAGAGGTGCAAATATGATGAGAACTACATTGATTTGGGGTTCACTTATATTGGGAGTAGTGCCTTTCCTAAGCCACAGTGTGTTATATGTGCAGAAGTACTATCTGACAACTCAATTACAAAATGTAGGCTATGATTAAGAAGTTGGAGCTCTTCTCTGTCTGCATTAACAAGGACAACACACAGGTCTTTCCATCATTGTATGATTTTTTTGTGTGCAAATGAACTCAAGCTTACAGACAATGTCAAATGTGATATAGCGAAGCACCTGAGTGAGTTGGGTGCGCAATACACAGGTACTTTCCCGAAATGGATGACACAAACAAACGGATGACAAACAACTGGATTATTTATTCCTTTCATGCTCTGCCTCCAGTCCACTTATCGATATCTGAACAAGTGAGCCTCATCGAAATTGCAACAAGCGTTTCTGTGAAAACTGCCAGATTTATGGATGAGGCTGCACTCAGAGTATCCTGCCTTGGCAAATCGCGCTGTTAAGACACTGATGCCTTTTGCAACCACGCACCTATGTGAGAGTGGATTCTCGGCTCTCACTAGCATGAAAACTAAATACAGGCACAGACTGTGTGTGGAAAATTATTTAAGACTGAGACTCTCTCCAATACAACCCAACTTTGCAGAGTTATGTGCATCCTTTCAAGCACACCCTTCTCATTAACCTGTGGTGATTTATTCACAATTTTCGATGAACAAATAAGGTTTTATATGTAAGATGGTTAAATAAAGAGAAAAATTATTGATTATTATTATATTATTATTTTTGCCCTGGTCCTATAAGAGTTCTTTGTCACTTCCCACGAGCTGGGTTGTGACAAAAACTCACACTCATTCTTATGTTTAAAAAATGTATCGTATGGTGTGTGTGGCAGGCTTACAATGATGGCAAAAAAAACATTTGAGAGTGCGCTGACCCTGGTGCTAGAGGGGGTATGCAGCTGGAGGTTGAATGTTTGAAGGGGTACGAGGCTATACAAAGTTTGGAACCACTGCTCTAAAGGTACCATGTTACATTTAGTATTCAGCACCATTTGCTTCCCCTGTCCGGGGGTGTCCTCGGATGGGGCCACAGTGTCTCCTGACCCCTCCTATCTCAGCCTCCAGTATTTATGCTGCAGTAGTTTATGTGTCGGGGGGCTAGGGTCAGTTTGTTATATCTGGAGTACTTCTCCTGTCCTATTCGGTGTCCTGTGTGAATTTAAGTGTGCTCTCTCTAATTCTCTCTTTCTCTCTTTCTTTCTTTCTCTCTCTCGGAGGACCTGAGCCCTAGGACCATGCCTCAGGACTACCTGACATGATGACTCCTTGCTGTCCCCAGTCCACCTGGCCGTGCTGCTGCTCCAGTTTAAACTGTTCTGCCTTATTATTATTGGACCATGCTGGTCATTTATGAACATTTGAACATCTTGGCCATGTTCTGTTATAATCTCCACCCGGCACAGCCAGAAGAGGACTGGCCACCCCACATAGCCTGGTTCCTCTCTAGGTTTCTTCCTAGGTTTTGGCCTTTCTAGGGAGTTTTTCCTAGCCACCGTGCTTCTACACCTGCATTGCTTGCTGTTTGGGGTTTTAGGCTGGGTTTCTGTACAGCACTTTGAGATATCAGCTGATGTACGAAGGGCTATATAAATACATTTGATTTGATTAATTATTCCCTTTGAATATGTTAACTATATTTGGAGTTTGCCTGCAACCAGAATCTAATGGTCTTGGCGGGATGAATCTGATGAGAATGTTTACCTTGTGGCGTATTGACTTGCATTAACTCAGCCATTTATGTGCAATGAAGAGAGAACATAAAACAGCAACAATCATGAAGAGCCTACTCCTCCCTTCCTCTCTGTCTCCAATGGACCACCGCACAAAAAGCAATTAGCTAATGGTGCAGGGCTAATGCATTCTTCCGGTGTGACATCACGATGAGGGATGGGGGCTGAGTCTATAGGGGGTCGGGGGAGGCTGATGTTCCTGGGTGTATGTGCACACACATGCTCCTTACGTATTCCACTGGACCAATCAGCTGCAGGCTGCAAGCCTGCACCTGTGTTTATAATGCATCAGCAGGCCTGTTTGTGGTGTGCTAGCCTCCCTAACCCAGCTCTAGCAACTGACAACACCACAACTGCACTACCACCAGACACCAGCTATGCTCACAACCAGCCTAGAGCCCCACTCATTTTATCCTTTATGGATTACAATAGGAGTGGATGATTTTGATGTTTAGGCCAAAATGATCCCACGGACAGAGATGTGAGCAGTATTGTTGTGTTTCGCTCTCTCTTTTCAATTACAGCTGTGCCGTTGAGAGGAATCAGAAGCCAGCCTGAGCATTGTTACATAACCGACAGCATAACAGACCTAAAAAAGAGGGCTTCAGCTCTGGCATTTGATGACTGGCTGCAGCTCCCAGGGCTGCACTGCAAGAGCAGCTGTCAGTCACGTGGACGTCAGATCACAGAAAAGAGTGAAATTGTGCAGTATGAAATATGAATGTAGCAGATGATCTGTGTGAGTGAACCTCTTTATTCATGACAAACACAAAGCACCAGACTGTATCAAACTGGCTGCAAAGGACAGGGCTTGACTGCAATAAACTATACTGCAATTACTAGAATGCTTGTAAGCTTTTTATGCTCCTATATTTAGCCTAAATGGTTATCAAAGGGGTTACTTTCAGCAGGGCTGTGGACAATCATAACCCATTTACATCCCAGCACTAGAGATCTAGAGTAGCAATTGCTCGTTGTTGATTGTTATGCTTAGCTGTGACAACTCTACTTCACACTGACTAATATGTTTCCCACATCCATGCCATGTGCTTATCAAGCTTCACATTAATTAGCTTTGATACAAGGAGGACAGATGTCAAAAGAGCAGAGAAGATGGTAAACGAAGGGGGGCAGCTGTATGGGGAATGGGACTAGGTTGTGTTTGTGAGTGTGTGTGTGCATGCGTGTGTGTGTTATGTGTTTGTGTAGTCATACCTGGCTCTGAGCGGTCCCTGAGCTGTCACTCCGGCTGAGAGGAGAGCCTCCTTGAGAGGCGGAGAGAGCCGACTGCTCCGAGGTGGAGAGAGACAACTGCTCTGAAGCGGACCGGTGTGCGGCTGAGGGGGGTGAGGCGTGGAGGGAGTGGGGGAGCGAGTGCAGGCTGTCTGTGTCTGCATCCTCCTCCTCTTCTTCTTCTTCTTCTTCCTCCTCCTCCTCCTCCTCCTCCTCATCTTCCTCATCTTCCTCTACACCTCCTTGTGTCAAGGTGTTTTCTCCAGCTTCCTGGTGGCAGAGCACCAAGTCCACCAGGTCTTCCTTCTCCCTGCAGGTGTCTGTAGGGATGTTGCGCAAAAGCAGGTACTGGCGCAGGTCCTTAACACGCAGCGCCATGAGCTGTGGTCTCTGGAAGGCCGTTCCGCGCAGGAGGTGGCAGGTGGTGCAGCAGCGGAGGCTCTCTTGCAGCACCGAGCACATGGCGCAGAAACTTTTCTTACAGTCCGAGCATATGTGCTGAGAGAAAGAGAGAGAGAGACAGAGAGAGATACAGTGATAGAGACTCATCACACACATTAAGAAGAGAGGCGATCCCATCAGCCAGTCATGTCCATTCCTCCTGATCAATTAATTAATAGATTTAATTAATTATTGGCATCATGGAGTCAATTAACTATCCTGGTTTTAGAACTCTTAATTACAACTAATGAGAGGGATCTGCCAAATCTACCAGACAACAGCTTTCCAATACAAGTACTCATTCCTTATGATGTCACTATGTCCTAGGAAAGAGGATGAGTTTCCCCCATTTGGCACAGACAAGCTAAATAATACTATATGGAATATTCTCTAGCATTTACAAGCTTATCTCGGTTTACTGAGGAAACTCAGATGAATCGACTGACAGGTAGTCTGAATGGAGACAGAAAAAGTGGGATATGGCCAGAAATAATTTCCATATCATTACTGTGCATTGCAAATGAGCTGTGGACCAGAAAGAGGACATTCACACTCTCACAGGTCCATTTATCAATCGTCTGTGTTAGTCCCCCAGAACTTCTCCTTTCTTGACACAGATATCGAGCTGAGCCACACACACACACACATACGCACACACATACGCACACACATACGCACACACAGAGAATATATTCCGGGGATTGAACCTCAACAGGTGTGAGCGGGCTGATAGAGCAGTCTGAGCCTGGAAGTGCAAGAACGCTGAAGCCTCCAGGGGCTTCTATCGCTGTCCCAGCATGCTACACTGTCAGTCAATGCCTAGATACGCTCTGCCATTTACCTGTCTGCAGTCTAAGCTGATGCCCTGGTGTGACCAGTATGATTGATTATTTCATATGGAAGTTAGTTTTATTAGTTTATAAGGGGCACAGTGTTCTTCCTCATCTTTTTACACACTATTGTCATTATCCTCATCACCACCTACCTTGCGCCTGAAGACGGAGAAGGCCAGTCCACAGGCCTTGCAGAGCTGACCTGCACTCCCTGAGCTGGTGGGGGGATATGTAGAGTACCCGGCGCTGGGGGCAAAGCGGAAGGGCCCCGTCCCGGCCCCAAACCCTGGCTGCTGCCCGCGCACCGTCCCTGTGCCCATCACCTCGTTCAGCAGCCCACAGCATGACGCCCACATGGACGATGCCCCCGCCTATGAAACAAACACACAAAGAATGCACGTCTGTTCTTTTTAAATTAATGTCTCCAAGTTTGAATGCATAGTTTGGAGTCCTATTATCCCTCCCAGTAGGTTCATAAACCATATGCCTTTGGCAGTACTGAAATCATAGTAGCCTTCAATGCAATCAATACAGTGCCCCAATTTCACCTCCAACACTAGACTAGAGAAAAGTACAACTTTTGTTGTAGGTTGCATTGCTAAGGGAATGGTATCTCAGACTTCTCACATCATTCGTAATTTGTCCCTGAATCCCACAATGCCTCATTGTGACCTTCAGATGCTCAACCACCTCCCCCCTCTGATGAACTACCTTTGTAGCTCCTGAGTTCCTCTACAAAAAGCATTGAAGTATTATAATAAAGTCTCTGGGGTGTTCGCACATAAAAAAAAATAGTGTAGCAGTGCCTGACGGCAGCTGGCGTATTCAGAACAGGGTCCTGTGAACAGTGTGGAAGTGCAGAGGTGGATGCTATACAGCCTATAGCTCTTCAGAGGAAGGAACTTAAGATCCAAATCAGGGCCGTGCACAGGGTGCAGGTGCTCAAAATGAAAAAAGGAAGGTTAACGCCTTAAGTTCATTTGCTTTCTAGACAAAATCCTTTATCTGATCTTCTGGTTTAAGTTTTGTGCCACTTTTTCCTTGCATTCTCTTTCCTTGGTTTTTGTTACATTTCCTAGCAAGAAAACCAAAATTGTTCACTCAAACAGAAAAGGGGAACAACCAAAACGAAACAGGTGGAGTTTTAAGAGGGGTTCTGAAAAACACTCATGGGGGTGTCCACTGAAAGCTGACTAGCAACAACTAGGACCTAAAAGACAGCCACCAAATTTAAAAACATGGAAGAAACCAAAAGGTGGAGCAAAACTGGGAAGATCAGATAAATAATTTTGATTTAGAAATCAAATGGGGAGAGTCAAAGGTGTTAACCCTTCACCTCTTCCAAGACAACTGGAGCCCTCGGCCAGCCAATCTTAAAATAGCACCTGGGCCAGCACAGGTGAAACACATTCACACTAATGAGACGATAAACCAGCGCAGTTGTAATGCAAACCGCATACAAAAATATATATTCCACCACCCAAAGGGCAGTTGGGAGTGGGAGGGCAAAGGTAGACCCCTATCTGTGAACGTGCCTGCTGCAAATACATTATTATGGGTCTGTTTGTGGTTGAAAATGGTCAAGCACTAGAGCGTAAACAGCCCGTCCTAATTAGCTATGCCCCAAAAGGGATGTTGGGTTCAATCATTAAAGGTGCAATCCGCAGTTGAAACAATAACAAAGCAGCCTCCCACCCATTTCAGCAAAAAGCTGAGGGATGGGGCTGAAGTAATGTAACTCTCAAATTTATAGACAGGGCTATGGATGCAAGGCCTGACTCATCCATGATATCAAAATTATAGTTTTAACCATGTTTTGAGGCTTTATAGCCCTCAAACTCAACTCTGGACCTCGAAGCCAATTCTACTGCAGTTTTTCAATGTTTTCTTCTAATCAGGGACTGATTTAGGCCTCGGACACCAGGTGTATGCAATTAATTATCAGGCAGAACAGAAAACTAGCAGGCTCCGTACCTCATAGGGTAAGAGTTGAATAACCCTGCTTACATTTACTTTGTTAAAACCAGCTTATATTTTGCATTTTGATGGGGTACGACAGTTGAACTAAGCTCATGAGGCATTTATCAGTTATATTTTTCAAGAATCAATGTGTACATTATCACAAGTCCAAAAATGGATGTAGCAACTTCACATTGCCACATAAGTTTCTGTCCATTATATAATGAATGCCTGGTCACACACAACGCTACAGACATAAATCCCTCGATGCTATGGCTCTCATTGAAAACATAATCTTTATGTTAAGACTTGTATGGTTACTGTGTGAGCAGTGGGGTAATTTAACAGATATAACAGCCTTATGACCTAGTAGAGTAGGTGCACTTAGTGATATTAATGTGGTCCTCCAAAAGAAGACCATACAATGGATGTGACATGTTTGCCTGATCAATGTTTACTGACTGCAAGACTGTCTACTCCAAGGCCTGAGACCCAAGATGGCATGATCCCTGGCGCAGCTCCTTGGAGCATATTGATGGGGGAAGAGAGGAGGAGGAGGAGGGCAGGGAGAGAAAATGTATTCTGTTACAGGGCCTGGGGAATCAATAGCTGACATGAGCATACAGTATGTGGCTATGTCTGAGCTCAGTAGAGAATACAGTGAGCGTAGGCTATATTTTACAAGATGAGGCCGCTGCTGTCCACAAATACAGTTCTACTCAGCCATGACCTGCCACAACACACAGCCCTGCTCTATGATCTCACCTCTCTTCGCCTGCCTGCTTAGCCAGTCTGCAGTTATATAATCCAGGAGCTAAGTGCTATATGTGGAACTGACTGCACTGAGATGGAGATGGAGATGGAGTACAGCAATAAGTTGGTTGTGAAACAACATGATATCATAAAAAAATGTCATCCTGGCAAATGTTTGAATGAAGGTCAAATGTCACAGTAGCTGATGTTTTTCTCAATACAATGTAGTCAATGGGAAAAGATGAGTGTCGCAGTGTTGAGTTTTTCTCAAGACATTGCAGGCAATGGAAATAGATGAGTGCCCTACTCATACATCCGACCAAGCATGCAATGGGGCATAAACCAGGCACACAGAAAGAGTGGTAAAAGATCCACTGTGACTTAGATAATCCCCCTATCTTTGGACAGTTACTCAGTGGGCCATTACTACACCCTTTCGCTAGATTTAGCAGGAGAAGGCACAGTGGTATGGCCATGAAATTACTCATATCTGGCACAGCGCCAAAGGAAGAGCTTTCCCCTGTCACCTCAATTAGCACCCAGTAAGCTCTGCAGGGAAGGACTGACAAAACATACAATAGATAACTGCAAACAAGTGTTACAGTAAAATGCACTATTTTGTTACCAATATATACACTTTTTTGAGCTTAATAATATCTAATCTACATGAAGATTAAATATTACGTATTACTATAGCATGCCTGGTTTTGGGCAGCTAAGGGGTTTAGGGCCCCTAACTTGCACTTGTCATATCAGACTTTTTGACAGTGACGCAAACAGTCAATCTGCTGATGCGCTGGACCTGCTGAGGAGCGCTGTGGTTTTTAAAAATGTTTTTGACCATTGATTTCTATTATTCCTTTTGGCAGAATATATGACAGTGTAAAGCCTTGTTTATACCAGGTGCTAACATGCGTTCCTTGTCCTGATCTTGTCCACATTCTAATTGTGCCCACATTTTCAGAAATATCAAATCAAATTGTATTAGTCGCATGTGTCGAATACAACAGGTTACAGTGAAATGCTTACGAGCGCCTAACCAACAATGCAGTTAAAAAAAATGTGGATAGGAAATAAAAGTAACAAGTAATTAAAGAGCAGCAGTAAAATAACATTAGCGAGACTATATACAGGGGGGTACCGGTACAGAGTCAATGTCCGGGGGCACCGGTTAGTTGAGGTAATGTATGTATAGATGATCTATGTATAGATGATAACAACAGAGAGCAGCAGTGGTGTAAAAGAAGGGTTGGGGGTAGAAGCTGTTTAGAAGCATCCTGGACCTAGACTTGGCGCTCCGGTACAGCTTGCCGTGCGGTATCAGAGAGAACAGTCTATGAATAGGGTGGCTGGAGTCTTTGACAATTTTTAGGGCCTTCCTCTGACACCGCCTGGTATAGAGGTCCTGGATGGCAGGAAGCTTGGTGATGTATTGGGCCGTACACACTACCCTCTGTAGTGCCTTGCTGCCGGAGGCTGAGCAGTTGCCATACCAGGCAGTGATGCAACCAGTTAGGATGCTCTCAATGGTGCATCTGTAGAACATTTTGAGGATCTAAGGATCCATGACAAATCTTTTCAGTCTCCTAAGGGAGAATAGGTTTTGTCGTACCCTCTTCACAACTGTCTTGGTGTGCTTGGACCATGTCAGTTTGTTGGTGATGTGAACACCAAGGAACTTGAAGCTCTCAACCTGCTCCACTACAGTCCCGTCGATGAGAGTGGGGGCGTGCTCTGTCCTCTTTTTCCTGTAGTCCACAATCATCTCCTTTGTCTTGATCACATTGAGGGAGAGATTGTTGTCCAGGCACCACATGGCCAGGTCTCTGACCTGCTCCGTATAGGCTGTCTTGTCGTTGTCGGTGATTAGGCCTAACATTGTTGTGTCTTCGGCAAACTTAATGGTGTTGGAGTCACGCCTGGCCATGCAGTCATGAGTGAAGAGGGAGTACAGGAGGGGACTGAGCACACACCCCTGAGGGGCCCCTGTGTTGAGGATCATCGTGGCAAATTTGTTGTTACCTACCCTTACTACCTGGGGGTGGCCCATCAGGAAGTCCAGGATCCAGTTGCAGAGGAAGGTGTTTAGTCCCGGGGTCCTTAGCTTATTGATGAGCTTTGAGGGCACTATGGTGTTGAACACTGAGCTGTAGTCAATGAATAGCATGCTCACGTAGATGTTCCTTTTGTCCATGTGGGAAAGGGCGGTGTGGAGTGCAATAGAGATTGCATAATCTGTGGATCTGTTAGGGCGGTATGCAAATTGGAGTGGGTCTAGGGTTTCTGGGATAATGGTGTTGATGTGAGCCATGACCAGCCTTTCAAAGCACGTCCTGGTAATCCGTCTGGCCCTGCGGCCTTGTGAATGTTGACCTGTTTAAAGGTCTTACTCACATTGGCGGCGGACAGCGTGATCACACAGTCTTCCGGAACAGCTGGTGCTCTCATTTTTCAGTGTTATTTGCCTCGAAGCGAGCATAGAAGTAGTTTAGCTCATCTGGTAGGCTCGTGTCACTGGGCAGCTCTCGGCTGTTCTTTCCTTGGTAGTCTGTAATGGTTTGCAAGCCCTGCCACATCCGACGAGAGTCAGAGCCGGTGTAGTACTATTCGATCTTAGTCCTGTATTGATGCTTTGCCTGTTTGATGGTTCGTCGGAGGGCATAGCGCGATTTCTTAAGCATCCGGGTTAAAATCCCACTCCTTCAAAGTGGCAGCCCTAGCCTTTAGCTCAGTGCGGATGTTGCCTGTAATCCATGGCTTCTGGTTGGAGTTTGGGGTTTGTATGTACGGTCACTGTGGGGACGACGTCATCGATGCACTTATTGATGAAGCCAATGACTGATTGGCTTCATCAATGCCATTGGAGGAATCCCAGTACATATTCCAGTCTGTGCTAGCAAAACAGTCCTGTAGCTTAGCATCTGCTTCATCTGACCACTTTTTTATTGATTTAGTCACTGGTGCTTCCTGCTTAAATGTTTGCTTGTAAGCAGGAATCAGGTGGATAGAATTATGGTCAGATTTCTATGCGTCTCTGTGTGTGGAGTATAGGTGGTCCAGAGTTAGTTTTTTCCCCTCTGGTTGCACATTTAACATGCTGATAGAAATTTGGTAAGATGGAAGTTTCCCTGCATTAAAGTCGCTGGCTAGTAGGAGTGCCGCCTCTGGGTGAGCATTTTCCTGTTTGCTTACAGCTCATTCAGTGCGGTCTTAGTGCCAGCATCAGTCTGTAGTAGTATGTAGACAGCTATAAAAAAATACAGATGAATACGCTCTCGGTAGATAGTATGGTCTACAGCTTATCATGAGATACTCTACCTCAGGTGAGCAAAACCTTGAGACTTCCCTAGATATCGTGCACCAGCTGTTATTTACAAAAATTCATAGTCCGCCGCAACTTGTCTCGCCAGACGCCGTTGTTCTATCCTGCCAATACAGTGTAGAACCAGCCAGCTGTATGTTTATAATTCAGTCGTTCAGCCACGACTCCGTGAAGCATAAGATATTACAGTTTTGAATGTGCTGTTGGTAGTTTAATCTTCCGCGTAGGTCATTGATTTTATTTTCCAAAGTTTTCACATTTTCTATTTGAATGGAAGGAAGTGGGGGTTAATTCGTCTGCCTACGAATTCTCAGAAGGCTGCCCACCCTCTGGACCCTTTTTCTACGCCTTCTCTTAACGCAAATTACACGGATCTGGGCCTGTTCCCGGGAAAGCAGTATATCATTCACGTCAGGCTCATCGGATTTGTTAAAGGAAAAAAAATATTCTGCCAGTCTGTGGTGAGTAATCCCAGTTCTGATGTCCAGAAGTTATTTATTTTCGGTCATAACAGACAGCAGCAGCAATATTATGTACAAAATAAGTTTTAAAAAATGATTACAAACAACGCAAAGAAACAAACAAAAATAACCCAACTGGTTAGGAATATGTAAAACAGACATATTAATGCCATAAGTCTAGTGTCACCTGTCAATTATTTAAGTAGGCGGGATAATTATAATTTAAATGGTTTCACTGTCCAGATCCATTTACAAATATCCATACAAAATACGTGCCGGACTACCTCCTGCGTTTTTTAATCTGAAACACCTGTCTGAAAATGTAAGCACAATCAGAATGTGGACAAGATCAGGACAATTGAAGCAGGTAAAAATAGGGCTTAAGACATTCCCTAAAGAACAAAGACCAGACAACATAGACAAACTGTGACAATAATTACAGATATTACTGTTGACACACCACATTCATTTTCTTTTTTTTTTTGTTCTTTTTTTTTGTTGCCATTAAGCAAACGCTCTTATCTAGAGGGAATTACAGGCACAATTAGGGTTAAGTGCCTTGCTCAAGGGCAGACCAACAGATTTTCCACCTAGTCGGCTGGGACTCAAACCAGTGACCTTTCAGTTCCTGGCCCAACACTCTTGTGCCCAACGCTTTTAACCGCTAGCCTACCTGCCACCCCACCAAAACAACAGACCCTGTCCCAGTGTCCCCAGCCTTCACTCTTCCAGCCACGACTCCAATACCATCATTAAGTTAGCAGACGACGCGATGGTGGTAGGCCTGATCACGACAACATTGAGACTGCCTAATGGAAAGAGGTCAGAGACAACAACCTTTCCTACAACATCAGCAAGACAAAAGAGCTGATCGGGAACCACAGTAAACGGAGGGCCGAGCACACCCCAATTCACATCATCGGAGTTGTAGTGGATCCGGTCTAGAGCTTCAAGTACACCAACATAGTCGTGAAGAGGGCATGACAACGCCTCTTCCCCCTCAGGATAATGAAAACATTTGGCATGGGCCCTCAGATCCTCAAAAAGTTCTACAGCTGCACCATTGAGAGCATCTTAACTGGCTACATCACCGCTTGGTATGGAAACTGCTTGGCAACAGAGGGTAGTGCATACAGCCCAGTACATCACTGGGGCCGAGCTCCCTGCCACCCAGGACCTCTATATCAGGCGAAGTCAGAGGTAAACTTGTCAAAGACTCCAGCCACTCGTCATAGACTGTTCCCTCCGCTACCACTTGGCAAGCAGTACCGGAGCACCAAGTCTGGGACCAAAGTCTCCAGGACAGCTTCTACCCCCAAGCCATAAGACTGCTGAACAGTTAATCAAATGGCTACCCACCCACACACACACACTTTCACACTCTTCGTATACACTGCTGCTACTCTGTTTATTATCTATCCTGATAGCCTAGTCACTTTGGCCCCTACCTACATGACATTTACATATTACATCAATACCTCAACTATCTCATACTGCACATTGACTCGGTACGGGTACTCCTTTTATATAGCCTCGTTAATGTTATTTTAATTGTGTTACTATTTCCTTTATTTAGCTAATGTTCTTACTTTTTAACTCTGCGTTGTTGGGAAAAGGTCGTTAAGCATTTCACAGTAAATACTACACTTGTGATTTGATGATCAATTTAGTTTGATGATCCTCTCTTCCCTCCCTCTTCTCCACCCCATCATTTCCTCACTGGAGAGTATTGCTTCAGTAGCTTCAGGGGGAGATGCCATTCACATAGTGAAGCGTGCAGTCAGCTGGCAGCCTGCACTAGACTTCATCTCCATTGAGATCAGGAAGTAAAACTGACAGAAAAATCTAGCTGATTCAATCAATCTCTTGCTGCTTTTGTCAGGGAAGGCACAACAAATCACAATGTATGAATATGTGCTGTTCAAAAGACTGCATTCAAACATGTCAATGATAACTGATGGAGCTTAGAAATTATGGGGCTTAGAAATTATGGGGTTTAGAAATTATGGGGCTTAGAAATTATGGGGCTTAGAAATTATGGCAAATGTCATGTGCATCATACATTTGTGCCTTTAAAGCCTTACCTTTGGGGTAGAAGAGGATAGCTCCAACTAATAAAAAAAGAGCGATTTGGATTTTGGGTTGCAGGCAATAAAACCAAAACGATGTGTCTGCTCAGGAGATAATCCTGATATTAAAATATGACTGGCATATTTAATAACGACCGCCACGGAAACTGCTACCTTTCTGAGTCTATCACATTTAAATCCAACAGACCATAGCTCCTAATCTCAGAGTTCCAAATCAATTTTGGAATTCAGAACAGGGTCATGCCAGGATAGTTTGCTATCCTGAATTCTCTTGTGCAAATTCTCTCAAATTCTCAGTGAATTCTCTTGCACAACAAAACAATATGCCCCAATGAGCAACAGTCCCCATAACTGACAATTCAGTGGAACTCAAGAGAAGTCATGTCGAATAACAGGATCCTTATGACAATGCAGTATCAATGAATTAGATGAAAAACATATGGTACAACTGACTGCAACAAAAACGGTTCATGTGTGGTTCTAAACATATTACAGCCATCATCCTCCATTTCTCATGAGCTGAAAAGCTGCTTTTCAAAATAAACCAGATTAGTCAATACAACGTCACAGCCATCTCTCTGGGGCAGATGATGGTTTGTCATGATCAGACAGAAGACCAGATGACCTTTCACCTGCACTGAGACAACAAACTGATTTAGGCCCCCCACAATACATCACTATTCAAATATTAGGGAAGCGGATAAAGGAAAAGATTGAGTACTTGAGGATATAGATGTTACAAACATGTTTATGATAGACCTCTGAACCATCATAGCCAACTTAGTGTCTTCAGAAAGTATTCAGACCCCTTTTTCCACATTGTGTTACATTACAGCCTTATTCTAAAATTGATTAAATAGTTTCCCCCCTCAATCTACACATAATACCAAATAATGAGAAAGCAAAAACAGATTAAGAAATATATATTTTTTTTTAAATATCACATTTACATAAGTATTCAGACCCTTTGCTCAGCACTTTGAAGCACCTTTGGCAGCGATTACAGCTTCTAGTATTTTTGTCAATGATGCTACAAGCTTGGCACACCTGTATTTGGGGAGTTTCTCCCATTCTTCTCTGCAGATCCTCTCAAAATCTGTCAGGTTGGATGAGGAGCGTCGCTGCACAGATATTTTCAGGTCTTTCCAGAGATGTTAGATCGGCTTCAAGTCCGGGCTCTGGCTGGGCCACTCAAGGACATTCAGAGACTTGTCCCAAAGCCACTCCTGCATTGTCTTGGCTGTGTGCTTAGGGTCGTTGTCCTGTTGGAAGGTGAACCTTTGCCCCGGGCTCAGGACCTGAGCGCTCTGAAGCAGGTTTTAAACAAAGATCTCTCTGTACTTTGCTCCGTTCATCTTTCCCTTGATCCTGACGAGTCTCCCAGTCCCTGCCACTGAAAGAAATCCTCACAGCATGATGCTGCCACCACCATGTTTCACTGTAGGGATGGTGCCAGGTTTCCTCCAAACATGACGCTTGGCATTCAGGCCAAAGTGTTCAGTCTTGGTTTCACTAGATAATCTTGTTTCTCATGGTTTGAGAGTCCTTTAGGTGCTTTTTGGCAAACTCAATGCCAGCTGTCATGTGTCTTTTAGTGAGGAGTGGCTTCCATTGGGCCACTCTACCATAAAGGCCTGATTGATGGAGTGCTGCAGAGATGGTTGTCCTTCTGGAAGTTTGTTACATCTCCACAGAGGAACTCTGGAGCTCTGTCAGAGACCATTGGATTATTGGTCACCTCCCTGACCAAGGCCCTTCTCCCCCGATTTCTCAGTTTGGCCGGACGGCCAGCTCTAGGAAGAGTCTTGGTGGTTCCAAACTTCTTCCATTTAAGAATGATGGAGGCCACTGTGTTCTTGGGGCCATTCAATGTTGCATAAATGTTTTGGTACCCTTCCCCAGATCTGTGCTTCGACACAATCCTGTCTCAGAGCTCTACGGACAATTCCTTCAACCTCATGGCTTGTTTTTTTTTGCTCTGACATGCACTGTCAACTGTGGGACCTTCTATAGACATGTGTGTGCCTTGCCAAATCATGTCCAATCAATTTAATTCCCCACAGGTGGATTCCAATCAAGTTGTAGAAACATCAAGGATGATCAATGGAAACAGGATGCACCTGATTTCGAGTCTCATAGCAAAGGGTCTGAATACTTATGTAAATACGGTATTTCTGTTTTTTTTTGTCATTATGGGTGGGGTGTGTTGGGTAGATTGATTAGGAAAATTGTGTTCATCAATTTTAGAATTAGGCTGTTATATAAGAAAATGTGAAAAAAGTGAAGGGTTTCTGAATACTTTCCGAATGCACTTTATGTATTCACAAATGTCTGATATCAAATCAAATGTTATTGGTCACATACATGTGTTTAGGAGATGCTATTGCGGGTGTAGCAAAATGCTTGTGTTTCTAGCTCCGACAGTGTAGTAATATCTAACAATTTTCACAACATATACCCAATACAGACAAATCTAAGTAAAGAAATGGAATTAAGAATTTATAAATATATGGACGAGCAATGTCAGAGCGGCTAAGATACAATAGAATACAGCATATACATATGAGATGAGTAATGCAAAATATGTAAACATTATTAAAGTGATATGTTGTGATATGTTGACGTTGCATGGCACCTTGTGATACTATAGCAATTTGAAAGACTGCTGCCTGCTGCACAACATAACATTGATATGCTGGATCGGAGCCAAACATTGCCAGTGGAAATAATTGCTCAATTTAGAAGATCTTATCTATCGCCTACTCTAAACACTATTCTACACTGATACTCATTATTACAGTGTTGCAAGAAACAGGATTTAAGGAGTTAGGCTTTGTTAATTAAAATGAGGTAAACAACTTTCCATACATCGGATACTCACACTGAAAAAAATGCTAGGGGGTTATTTATTATAATCATCCATCCTCATCCTCCTCTTCAACAACATCACCATCCCCTCCACGATGGTTGTTGTTCTTGCCTGTTCTAGCACTCATGGTCAGTGATTAGTGAGTCAAAATACTAGGGACGGGGTATTATCAATAGACCAGACATCTCAAAATATTCCATCACTCGTTGACTGCAGTATACTGATCTCATTATGGCAGATTAACGATGGGGGAAATGAATGGACATTGCACTGTGGTATAGTTCACTGCGAGGGAGATGCAAACTAGTGTCAGACTGAGGATCAGAAAGAGTTCGTGACTATCATCATTTAATGTATCCATGCAATTGTAAATAGAACGCAATATAAATATTTCAACCCTGGAGAAAATATTCCAACCGGCAAAACACTACTGTCACTCACCTTATACATGTATCCGTAAAATCAGAGTTTGCAACCCTTTAAAGCAAACAGACAAACAACAAAATGAATGCATTGTAATTGTATAACAATTAATAGGTTTGATTGGATGCCAAATGTATATTTTGTTACTATTTGTCGACGCACCGGATTTAAAAGTTGTAATATAGATCGATTGCAAGCCGGCTGTGCAAAATATCACAACATAGATATATTGACATTGCAGTAGGCCTACCATACCTTCATTCTGACTCCCGGTTGTGGAATTTGTTGTGGAATATTAGAATGATGACCATTGCAAGGACACAAGGAATCACACCATTACGTCTTCCTTTTCAGAAGCTCCCTGTGTACTTGTAGAATAGGCATAACGTAATGTACAAGTCACCCTCAACCAATCACGAAATAACCGGAGGTACGGTTATCTTTAGCAGCCAATCGCCTTTTCAATTGCCGCATAGTGGGCGTTCTGAGCTATGCGTAGGTACGCGCATGTCTTGATACGGGCAATCCGCCGTGCACTATCGATATTTAATTTAGATAATGTATATTTATGCAATACTGCTGCTGCAGCTTTTTTTTATTAAGATGTTGACTTCATTTTGTTGCGACAAGTTTTGGGGTGATAGTTAAATTACTGCATAGTGCAGAGTTGAGTTGTAGCCCAGTAGGCTATGATGTAATCTTCGAACAAGCTGCCCATCCATCACTTCACTTCACTGCACTACAACTAATTATAGAGCCTAGCTACCTCTGAATGTTCATTTGATTAGCCTATGATTATCACAAAAAAATAATACCTCTAATGGAAACAAATACAGTATCTCCTATGTTTTGCACGATTTTCACCCGATGGCTTGAATATTTATTATTTCACTAAATACAGAATCAGAACATCTAAACTCTGAGATCAATATGAGGCTATCCATCTGGCTCTACAAACTTCAAAGTGGGAGGGAAACAAACAAGTGTGCTTGTGTCAGGGTGATCAGAACTGCAAATGGCCCATAGGCCTGCAGATTGAGAGGGGGAGACAGAGAGACTGAGTATACAAACACATTTCTAATAATGAGTTGCACCCACTATTGCCCTCGAAGGTGTTCCACAGGGATGCTGGCCATGTTGACTACAATGCTTCCCAGTTGTGTCAAGTCACTGTAGCTGGATGTCCTTTGGGTGGTGGATCAATCTTAATAGACATGGGAAACTGTTGAGAGTGAAAAACCAAGCAGCGTTACAATTCTTGACACACTCAAACCAGTATGGCACCTACTAACATACCTACCATTACCATTGAAGTGACATCAATAAGGGATAATAGCTTTCACCTGGATTCACCTGGTCAGTCTATGTAATCGAAAGAGCAGGTGTTCCTAATGTTTTGTATACTGAGTGTATAACAGACTATGATGACATCACTAACAATACAAATAATACTACATACACAGAACAGTACATATTTTGCAGTATAACCCACACAAATCTACATTTTTCACATACTTCAGTAGAGGCAAAATGTTTAGCCTCATGGGTAAATAGTTAGTCTTTCTGAATCAGTCTCTAGCCTGTCCCAAATATTAGGGACATTTGTAACACAAATGTATACTGCCATCACAGTATTACATAATAATAGGCCTACAGTACATCACACAGCCACCATCAGCGCGGTGTTGCCTGCAGTCTATTGCCTCCTGCGTATCAGTGCTTCCAGAGACATTTATTCCCACCTAATCACATTAAGTGATGGCAGTTGAGGCGAACAACGTGGCCTGTAAATGTTGCAGAATCCGCTTCGGAGCGGCAAACATTTGATTACAGGCTTGTAGATGTTGCCAATGGTTGGAGGTGGAAAAACCACTAGTATAGGCAAGGACCCAACATTCCCACACACACACACACACACCTTATCCCCTCACTCTAACCTTAACCCTAGTCCATATCCACATCCTGATTCAACCATTACCCTAACCCTATCCTCATTCATCACCTTAACCCTACACTCAGTGAATGAGAATGCTGAGGAAAAGAGCCATGTAAGATACATGTCTCACAATACAATACACTCTAATGGCCATAAGGTGGCACTGTATGCATGGTAAATGTTGTGAGAAAGCCTTTGGCACTAATAACGTTTACTGAAACATGTGTGGGTAGTAGTTTATTGAGTGTTGGTTCCTGTGGGCCAAAGGTTTGACCCCTGGTAAATAAATACTCTGTTACTCTCCCAAGTCCACCGCTCTGACCTCCTGAAGGGCCTGTAAAGAGTATAGCAACACAAAGAAAACACAAATCAAACTTAAGAGTATGTTTTTATACAGTGCCTTGCGAAAGTATTCGGCCCCCTTGAACTTTGCGACCTTTTGCCACATTTCAGGCTTCAAACATAAAGATATAAAACTGTATTTTTTTGTGAAGAATCAACAACAAGTGGGACACAATCATGAAGTGGAACGACATTTATTGGATATTTCAGACTTTTTTAACAAATCAAAAACTGAAAAATTGGTCGTGCAAAATTATTCAGCCCCCTTAAGTTAATACTTTGTAGCGCCACCTTTTGCTGCGATTATAGCTGTAAGTCGCTTGGGGTATGTCTCTATCAGTTTTGCACATCCTCCTTGCAAAACAGCTCGAGCTCAGTGAGGTTGGATGGAGAGCATTTGTGAACAGCAGTTTTCAGTTCTTTCCACAGATTCTCGATTGGATTCAGGTCTGGACTTTGACTTGGCCATTCTAACACCTGGATATGTTTATTTTTGAACCATTCCATTGTAGATTTTGCTTTATGTTTTGGATCATTGTCTTGTTGGAAGACAAATCTCCGTCCCAGTCTCAGGTCTTTTGCAGACTCCATCAGGTTTTCTTCCAGAATGCTCCTGTATTTGGCTCCATCCATCTTCCCATCAATTTTAACCATCTTCCCTGTCCCTGCTGAAGAAAAGCAGGCCCAAACCATGATGCTGCCACCACCATGTTTGACAGTGGGGATGGTGTGTTCAGCTGTGTTGCTTTTACGCCAAACATAACGTTTTGCATTGTTGCCAAAAAGTTCAATTTTGGTTTCATCTGACCAGAGCACCTTCTTCCACATGTTTGGTGTGTCTCCCAGGTGGCTTGTGGCAAACTTTAAACAACACTTTTTATGGATATCTTTAAGAAATGGCTTTCTTCTTGCCACTCTTCCATAAAGGCCAGATTTGTGCAATATACGACTGATTGTTGTCCTATGGACAGAGTCTCCCACATCAGCTGTAGATCTCTGCAGTTCATCCAGAGTGATCATGGGCCTCTTGGCTGCATCTCTGATCAGTCTTCTCCTTGTATGAGCTGAAAGTTTAGAGGGACGGCCAGGTCTTGGTAGATTTGCAGTGGTCTGATACTCCTTCCATTTCAATATTATCGCTTGCACAGTGCTCCTTGGGATGTTTAAAGCTTGGGAAATCTTTTTGTATCCAAATCCGGCTTTAAACTTCTTCACAACAGTATCTCGGACCTGCCTGGTGTGTTCCTTGTTCTTCATGATGCTCTCTGCGCTTTTAACGGACCTTTGAGACTATCACAGTGCAGGTGCATCTATACGGAGACTTGATTACACGCAGGTGGATTGTATTTATCATCATTAGTCATTTAGGTCAACATTGGATCATTCAGAGATCCTCACTGAACTTCTGGAGAGAGTTTGCTGCACTGAAAGTAAAGGGGCTGAATAATTTTGCACTCCCAATTTTTCAGTTTTTGATTTGTTAAAAAAGTTTGAAATATCCAATAAATGTCGTTCCACTTCATGATTGTGTCCCACTTGTTGTTGGTTCTTCATAAAAAAAATACAGTTTTATATCTTTATGTTTGAAGCCTGAAATGTGGCAAAAGGTCGCAAAGTTCAAGGGGGGCGAATACTTTCGCAAGGCACTGTAGATCCTGACCGTCTTTGAGGTTTACCTTGAAGCGAGAAACAAGTACCTCTTCAGTTTCTGGGAAAGCGGATCCTGCTATCCATGCTGAGTATAAAAACGTGGATGTGGCAACTGTAGATTTCCACTTTTTATCCTTCCCCAATATGGAAAACTCATGGATTTGAACATCTTGAAGATGGGACAGAAGTATGCTGAGTAGGATCACTGCCTCATGTACGAACTAGAAACTCCCACACACATCAAAGGTTTCACAGAGTTTACTGGAAAAACACTGTTCCTAGGAAATGATACGTTGTTCATCACTCAAAAATCTCCAAAGTTTCGTAAACCTTTAAGCTGGAAGGGGAAATTTAATCATTGCAGGGATGAATTAACTTAATGGAGGGTATTTTATCAGATCTTGGAATTTCCCCATGTTCGATCCTTTCCAGCTGTGTTTTATGGCCTGTTAGGTTAACAGAATGTGACCCCTTGATGGGGCCCATATTAGGGATTTTCTTCTCCCCCAATGTGAGCTAGATCGTTTTAATCAAACAGAATTCTGAAGCTGTGGAGGGAGACCCTGGGGAACAAATCCATCATCCGTTTCTCTTGCAAGAACCTAGAAATCTCTAGTTTAAATTAACAGATTTTCCAATTAGATTTCAATGCAGACGCGGACATTAACCCGAGCTTCATATCCACATCCCGTTTAATCCCTAACCCTATCCTTATCCACAACCACAACCCCAGATTGGTTTATTTAGTAAATGTTTTCTTATCTCTATTTTCTTAGAACTGCGTTGTTGGTTAAGGGCTTGTAAGTAAGCATTTTATGACACCTGTTGTATTCAGCGTATGTGTCAATTAAAATTGGATTTGATTTAATACATTGTGCTTACAGCAGAAACCCTAATCCTAACATTGACCCTAGATTGGTAATACATTGCACCCTAACCCTAATCCTAACCTTGACCCTAGATTGGTAATACATTGCACCCTAACCCTAATCCTAAACTCAGATATTACACTCAGTGAACAGGAATCTTGAGGAAAAGAGCCATGTAAAATATAGTACGTAAATTATGCTCACTATAAAATACACTTCAATGGCCATAATGTTGTGAGAATGCCTTTGGCACTCGTATGAGTAGCGTGTTAGTAGCTGTTTGTTGAGTGTTTGTTGAGTGTGGGTTCCTTTGGGGCTGTTTTGGACCAAAATGTTCAAATCTCAGCCAAAGGTCAGACCCCCTGCAAATAAATACTCCACCATTCTCCCAAGTCCACCGCTCTGACCTCCTGAAGGGTCTATAAAAAGTATAGCAACACAGTAGTAGGCCAAAACACCTGCTAGCAAACACAAATCAAATTTGAGAGTGTGTTTTTTTCTGTTCCTGATCCTCTTTGAGGTTTGCTGGGAAGCAAGAAACAAATCCCACGACAGTTTCTGGGAAAGCAGATCCTGTTATCCTTGCTGAGAACAAACAACTGTCCAGGAGACTTTAAAGCTGAAATCAACAATTGAAACAATGAAAAAGCTAAGGGATGGGCTGGAAAATGTAACCACTCTCAAATTCATAGACCGAGCTATAGATGCAAGGACCATCAAAAATGGTAGTTTTAACCATGTTTTGAGACTATATAGTGTTTCTTTACGTTTCTTTTGTTTACAAACATTGAAGTAAAACAACCTTATTTTGGGTTTTGATAGGGTACGACATCAATAGGGGTACGACAACAACGGGTGGATATCATTTATTTATAAGTCCAAAACGGTATGTAGCAACTGCAGATTGTCCCTTTAAGATGTCATTGAGATGTTTCTGTGTAATTATCCTTCCGCAATATGGAAAACCGTTGGATTTGAACATCTTGAAGATGGGAAAAAAGTCTGCTGAGTAGGATCACCACCTCATATCAAGGGTAGGACACCACTACTGTATGTCAGAGTACTGGGAAAACACTGTTACCAGGAAGTGATATAGGGGTTATCACTAAAACATTTCCAAAGTTATGAAATCTTTGAAGGGACAATGAAATCAAACAAAGATGAATGGATTTCAAATCAAAATCAAACTATATTAGTCACATGCGCCGAATAAAACTGGTGTAGGTAGACCTTACAGTGAAATGCTTACTTATGAGCCCCCAACCAACAATGCAGTTTTAAAAAATATGGACAAGAATAAGAGATAAAAGTAACGAGAGACTATATACAGGGGGGTACCAGTACAGAGTCAATGTGCGGGGGCACCGGTTAGTTGAGGCAGTATGTACATGTAGATAGAGTTATTGAAGTGACTATGCATAGATGATAACAACAGAAAGCAGCAGTGGTGTAAAGAGGGGGAGGGGGGGGGGGGGGGGGGGGTAGCCATTTGATTAGATGTTCAGGAGTCTTTTGGCTTGGGGATAGAAACTGTTTAGTAGCATCTTGGACCTAGACTTGGCGCTCCGGTACCGCTTGCCGTGCGGTAGCATAGAGAACAGTCTATGACTAGGGTGGCTGGAGTCTGGTATAGAGGTCCTGGATGGCAGGAAGCTTGGCCCCAGTAATGTACTGGGCAGTTTGCACTACCCACTGTAGTGCCTTGCGGCCGGAGGCCGAGCAGTTGCCATACCAGGCAGTGATGCAACCAGATGCTCTCAATGGTGCAGCTGTAGAACCTTTTGAGGATCTGAGGACCCATGACAAATCTTTTCAGTCTCCTGAGGGGGAACAGGTTTTGTTGTGCCGTCTTCACGGCTGTCTTGGTGTGCTTGGACCATGTCAGTTTGTTGGTGATGTGGACACCAAGGAACTCTCAACCTGCTCCACTACAGGCCTGTCGATGAGATTGGGGGTGTGCTCGGTCCTCTTTTTTCCTATAGTGCACAATCATCTCCCTTGTCTTGATCACGTTGAGGGAGAGATTTTTGTCCTGGCACCATACGGCCAGGTCTCTGACCTCCTCCCTATAGGCTGTCTCGTCATTGTCGGTGATCAGGCCTACCACTGATTTATTGATGATGTTGGAGTCGTGCCTGGCCGTGGAGTCATGAGTGAAGTACAGGAGGGGACTGAGCACGCACCCCTGAGGGGCCCCTGTGTTGAGGATTAGCGTGGCGGATCTGTTGTTACCTACCCTTACCACCTGCGGGCGGCAGGTCAGGAAGTTCAGGTTTAGTTAATTTTTGTGGTAATGCTGCAATCAGTTGGTTGTAAGTTTGGATTGAGCAGACATTCCCATATTTTTTTTTCTTCGATAGCTGCATATGTGACATAACTCTTCCATTTCTATTCATAATGTCATTCCAAAATATAATATATATATTTTTTAATCCATAAAGAATGTTTTTTTATTAATCAGTATATTTGAGTTTAACCAAAACATTTGTTGTAATATTTGCTCTATCTTTTCTGGAGGATAAAACTGAAATTGTAACCAGTTTTGTATGGCTTGTTTAAGAAAGGGCGATACCTTAAACAAAATGTAATTTTCAATTAGTTGGAAATGAGAAATTGTAATCTGTATAAAGGCAAAAAGGCCATTTTGAAGAAAGCATGGGCCTTTCTTAATAATCTACTGGAGATCCATTTGGGTTTTAATATAACTTATGTATGAGTGAAGCTTTTAGTGAGAGGTTTAAAGCTTTAATATTTAATCATTTTAGCACCCCAAACTCATATTCATTATATAAATAGGAATGTTTAATTTTCTAGACTGAAAAGATTGAATTGCCTCAAAAAGTTCCTCTTCTGTAACTTGACTTTCACACAGGTCTTTCTGTAAATTTGTTAATTTTACATTATTATTATTATCATTATTACTATTTGGAAACAAATCTTTATAGTTAACATCATTCAGTGGAAATGGAGGAGACTGAAAAGAAAACATATGCTTAAATATTTTGCTTCCTCTTTCAAAATATAATTTGGAGAATCATGGATGACTACATCATTTGTAACAAGTTTCTGTAAATTATTTTTGGTAGCATTTCCATGTTGAAGATTCAAGAAAAATGTTGTGCACTTTATTTACCATTTTCCATCGATTCACTTTATTTTTGTAATACATTACACTTGATTGTTCTTGAATAAGTACCTACAATTCTTTTTGTTTTTCCTCTAACTTATTTTGTGCCTCTATTGTACAGTTTCCATGACCATCTATCTACCTGCTCTGTTACTTCCTCTATTTCCTTTATTAGTCTCATCTCTTCTGACCTAAACTGCTTTTGTTTTAGTGATGAGTATTATATTCAATCAAACAGAATTCTGAAGTAAAGCTCTGCTACCTGACCTGAGCCCCACGGCCCCTACCTTCTACGTCGGGTTGGGCTTGTTTTCATCAATAAATTGGGTACGGGCAGGGCTTGAGTATCACTAAATGAATCACTAACATTTTGAAGCTGAGCCATTTGCTTGTACTCTGCTGCGCAGTACAGTCATATTTGTCTAAGATCATAACATGGTGTCAGAAGTGCTTTAACCTCGTCAAATATAAGACAGGAGAGATTATTTCACAGTAAATGTAAATGTTCCTTGAGATTTGTTGGAGTTTAGAGTGACGAAAAGTATCTAACAGCTACAGTAATTGCTTTCTCGTCTCTTCATTGACCAGAGCCGCCTAAGTGGAGCCGTTGCTATGGATACTCACAGAATTAGAGCCATCATGAGCAGAGCGCATGTAGAGCGAGCTGAGCACAGGGAGTGAGCGACAGACAGTGAGGAGCAGCTAAGGGATTTACTAACGGAGGAAGTTATTTCTGATTTCGGGCAGGGCCGGGCCTTAAATTTGGCAGAAGAAATCGGGCATGGGTAGGGTAGGAATGTCACAGGCATGGGTAGAGCTCGGGCTTGGGCATAAAATTCATGCCCGTGCAGAGCTCTATTTTGAAGCTGTGGATAGAGACCCTGGGGAACAACCCCATCATCTGTCTCTCTTGTTCCTGTCAGCATTGCTAAACTGGAGCCATGGGAAAACTGAGATTGAGTAAAGAGGTGAAACTAACATTACACTCTCACATACACAGACATAAATACACATAAATACATGCACTTGCAGGCACTCAAATGTATATATTATGCATACATCCCATAAATAAATGTGTTTGTCTCTAACTTAGTTTTACTGGTAATGATTCCCTTTCACAGTGTCATAGCTAATGAAATACTGTGGAACCGTTAGTGTTTGGAAGACTGGAAAAACAGATTGAAATCAACAGACATTTCCTGTATTGTTAATAGTGAACCAGT
This sequence comes from Oncorhynchus clarkii lewisi, assembly GCF_045791955.1. Taxonomy (NCBI): domain Eukaryota; kingdom Metazoa; phylum Chordata; class Actinopteri; order Salmoniformes; family Salmonidae; genus Oncorhynchus; species Oncorhynchus clarkii. The sequence goes on from NC_092158.1 coordinate 23,064,875, forward strand.
TCTGTCATTTTGGAGGTCAGGCCTGTGAGGAGTTAAACTGTAGCGATGGTTTCTGGCCTTGGTCCATATGAGCTGCCATGGGACCAATACCACTACCAGGCGGAGTATGGATTCTGGGAAAAAGCATGAGTAATAGTTCTTGAACGTTTTGAATACATGAGAATAAAAGAAAAACATCTGTATTTCCCCAGTCACAATGATGACATTGCAACATCAGACTGAACATAACACAAACACACAGGAATAATGTGAGACAAAACAATGTTTTATTTATACCACCAGACATGGATAAGGTGCTAAATACATTGAGATTAGCCCTTGATAGTAGTACCCTTTGCATATCCACAGTTAAAACTGAGTGTAATTGCATCGTATTGAAGGGCTTCTTAGACTGTCGGTCTTGAATTCCATGAACATCCAGTCCCAGTAAGAACATCCAGTCCCAGTAACTGGTAAATGAGGGAGTATGGGTACAATCAGTGTGAGGTTTACCAGTCAGAAGCTGATACACACTGTCCTGCACAGCCTATTCTGTTCATTAACCTCTGACCTCTAATGGCAACATTTTAAAATAAGATTTACCCTGTTTTAGCCAGAAGCTCAGACTTTTCTGTTTCCATCTACATGGGCCTGCACCTCTGTCTCACTGGGCCTTGGCTCTGGCAGACCGGCTTTTCAGCTGGAATTTACATAATTTTTAAATTCAATTTTTACCCTTATTTTACCACGTAAGTTGACTGAGAACACATTCTAATTTACAGAAACAACCTTGGAAATAGTTACAGGGGAGAGGAAGGGGGATAAATGAGCCTATACATAGCCATGGTTAGCTGTGAACTTTAACACCTTCTCACAATGCACCTGTTTTGATAACGCAGATGTTGTTGATTCTGCTCTTCGCAAGTCCTCACTGTCAGCCCTAGCTACGGAAACACTATTTCCCTAGTATAACATAAGGGTCTATACACTAGTGTAACACTGGTGTTACAGTCAAAAAGCAGCATCTGTACACATCCCAGGGCTGAGGAATGGGATTAAAAAACACTGGTCTGTGGAAGCTTGACTAACCACGAACAATGCAAGTGGTGTCCTCTCAGAATCATTATAAAGGCTCACATAGGACATTTTAAAACGGACATTGGGCTGAATTTGGTGAAAAACGAAAACATCTTAGTGTTTTACGTCAGCAGACCCACATTGGTCATGGGAAAGTGATAATCTACTGTACCCTGCAGCAGAGCTTTTGTCATAAGACCATTTGGCATGAACCTGTGAATGAGCTCTTTGCCTTGGAGATGCTGTTAGAAGGAATGCTAAGCGTGGTTTATGTTACACTAGTCTGCCTGGATCAACGCCAGCTACACATTGGCCCAGGATCCCCTCTTACCTGACAGCTCCAACATGACTTCTACAGGCCTAATAAGAGCATAAGATGGATGGCCTGACACAACGGTACTTCCCCTATGACCAGGGAAGTGACTACCAAGCAGAGCAGTCACAGTCAAGTACCATGGTGATATTACTCTCACACTGGCAGCTCCATACAGGGCTGGGCCTCATCCATTTCACTCACCCAAAACACAAACCCTGGCAGAAAATCCAGCTGATGTATTGGAAAGCTATCAAACTATAGAGGGGGATATTCTTGATGAAAATAATGTGAGTAGCTCCCATGGCCTTGTCTTGGGGGAAATTACATCAGTTAATACGGTTAAAAAACAAACAACAAAAATGACCAAATAATTGTAACATGTATTTATTTTGTTGCAGTTAACAATAAGTCATATTAACAGTATTGTATACTTTTCAGAGAAAACCATGGTTGTTACTGTAGAGTAAACTGAGGTGGGAAACCAATAGATACGGTATGCTGGAAGTCATATTGTAATGACTATGGTGGTTTGGATGAAGATTGAATATCCACTAGAATGGATCAATGAGAGATTTGTGACTGGATAACAGTCATTGACTTGTTCTTGCATTTAAAGTGCAAATAATAGGCTTCTAGAGGACACCAGGTATGTCCAGAGCACTTACAAACGCACACAGCCACACACCTGGGCACACAGAAACACATACACAACCACATGAGTGCACAAACAAGTACACACACAAAAACATATTTCATCATCATTTCTTTAAAACGTCCTCTGCAGACTATTGTTGAGCTGCAGTAAACATCATGTCACCTTAAAAAAACAATTCAAAATAATGCTCAAGTTGAACACTAAACAAAATATCTGAAAAGACACCTGTGACACGCTCCATTTGACCATCTCATTTACAATTCAGTTTCATATTATGTGCCAACAGCAGTACCGATGATCATTTATTATCTCCTTCTTCATCTCAATATTTTTGCCTTTCATTTGAAAGACAGGGGTACATTTGATTTCTTTATGGTACGATTCACAATTAGAATCTTTCATATAACCCATGGTGAAAGATGCAGTCGAGAGATAATTCTGTTTTGCTAGGATATTTTTTTACCCTCTCCCCACCATCTGTCTGCCTTGTCACCTCTTACACAACCTGACAGAGACAGCAGTCAGTTCATCAGCTGCCCACACACACTCCCTCCCAGACAGACAGACAGCCTGGGTGTCCACTCCCCAGCTCACTCCTTCCCAGACAGACAGACAGCCTGGGTGTCCACTCCCCAGCTCACTCCTTCCCAGACAGACAGACAGCCTGGGTGTCCACTCCCCAGCTCACTCCCTCCCTCCCAGACAGACAGACAGCCTGGGTGTCCACTCCCCAGCTCACTCCCTCCCTCCCTCCCTCCCTCCCTCCCTCCCTCCCAGACAGACAGACAGACAGACAAGACAGACAGACTGGGTGTCCACTCCCCAGCTCACTCCCTCCCAGACAGACAGACAGACAGCCTGGGTGTCCACTCCCCAGCTCCCTCCCTCCCTCCCTCCCAGACTGACAGACAGACAGCCTGGGTGTCCACTCCCCAGCTCACTCCCTCCCTCCCTCCCTCCCTCCCAGACAGACAGACAGACAGACAAGACAGACAGACTGGGTGTCCACTCCCCAGCTCACTCCCTCCCAGACAGACAGACAGCCTGGGTGTCCACTCCCCAGCTCACTCTCTCCCAGACAGACAGACAGCCTGGGTGTCCACTCCCCAGCTCCCTCCCTCCCTCCCTCCCTCCCTCCCTCCCAGACAGACAGACAGACTGGGTGTCCACTCCCCAGCTCCCTCCCTCCCTCCCTCCCTCCCTCCCTCCCTCCCTCCCTCCCTCCCTCCCTCCCTCCCTCCCAGACAGACAGACAGACTGTGTGTCCACTCCCCAGCTCCCTCCCTCCCTCCCAGACAGACAGACAGACAGACTGGGTGTCCTCTCCCCAGCTCAGGGCAAGGGCAGTCTGACCCAGAACCTGCCAGTTGAGGCTCACTCAGAGGTTCACAGCCTAGTCGGGTCTGCTCTACTTGGAAGATAAAAACTATTTTGGGATAAATGTGAATCTGGTGGATGTATAATTAAAACCATCTGTTTTGAAATCAGCGTTTAGTAAATGTTGTGTGTGCAATAAAACACAGCAGCATATTTATAGAAACAAACCCTCCCACTGTGTCATCCAGTCTGCATGTGCTACATGGAAGTACCTCATTAGAAAAAAGCACTTGACATTAGAAAGCCAAAACAGTCAGGTGAAATCTAATCTGTTTTATTCCTGTAGTGTATGATTGCTTTGCTCATAAAGAATGACATACGCAGGAGGACACAGTAAAAATATCACTGCAGTGCCTAGAAAACCTATGTCTTTACCAACACAAGAACAGTCTGTTTTTTCTCAAATGTACGTTTTCTGACAAAACTGGCTTGAACTCTCTCTGCAATCGGAACATGTAAAGAGACAACACAAAACAGTGAGTGGTTTATGAATTTGGTGACCCCAAGCTTCTCCTGCGATGATGACACATGCTGAAACGGGAGGCAGGGCTCAGGCCAAGGTGAGGGGACAGTAGGGTACAAAGGGTTGTCAAATTACAACGCTGGCTCTGACTCATCACCTCTCACAGTAGTTCAGAGCCACAATCGTGGATACACACTTCTCCCCAAGCTTCTCCCCACCTCCCCATGCCTCTAGCTCCAGTTTATCCTCCTCCTCTTCCCCCTCTTCCTCCTCCTCCTCCTCACCCTCCTCCTCATACTGGCTGGGTTCTTCAATAGAGGTCTCCAGGGTATAACTACTATAGACCTGCACCTCGCTATACTCGTAGATGGTGGGCAGGCTGCTCCGGAGGCCGAAGCGTCTGCGCAGGGCCACTAGGAGGGGCTGTGGCACAGTGAAGATGTCCACGTTGTTGCCCAAGTCCACCCATGCCAGGCTGGCGAACTGCAGGGGGTTCTTCACCACCTCCGTCAGGTCCTTCAGCACGCCCACCGTCAGACGGTTGCCGTTGATGGCCAGGGTGGTGAGCTTGGGCATGGAGCCCAGGTAGGGCAGCAGTAGACGCAGGCTCTCGTCCTGCAGCTCAGTGAAGCTGAGGTCCACGGCCGACACAGAGTTGCCGTTACTCTGGAGGTAGTAGGCCACCCGGTGGATGTCTCGGCCAGACAGAGGGATGCCAGACAGGTTGGCCACGTCGTTGGTCAGTTTCTTCTTCAGTGTGGTTTTAAGACTGTGAATGGAAAGACCAGAGACAGTTAAAAACTACACAGAGAATAGAATTGAAAAGCCCATCTTCTTTGCAAGTTTTGTTTTGGTTCTCTAGACTCTAGAGCACAGAATAGTCATTTAGTGTAGGTGATAACCAAGCTGGGACCAAGCATCCTATATTGGAAGTTAGGTATCCTCTAGCGCCCTCAAACTCAACTCTGGATCACGAAGCCAGCTCCACTGCGTTTTTACATTGTTGCCCTCTAATCAGGGACTGATTTAGACCTGGGACACCAGGTGGGTGCAATTAATTATCAGGTAGAACAGAAAACCAGCAGGCGCCGGACCTCATAGGTTAAGAGTTGAATACCCCTGCAGCTAGTGTGTGAAGACAAATGATCTTAACTTAAAGGAATAATCGACTCAAATGATAGTAATAATAAATTAGGAAGCAACGTGAAAATGTATGTGCAAATCTGCAGAGCTCAAGTTGACTACAAAATCCACAACGCAATGCTCTCTCTAGAAAGGCTGGCTGGCTAGGTAGCTAGCTAGAAAACATGGCTACCACAGAAGGTTAGTGGCACCTTAATTGGGGAGGACAGACTCGTTGTAGTGGCTGGAGCGGAATGAGTGGAATGTTTTCTCTCCCTCTCTCAGAACTTGCCAAATGTCACCCTCCACAGAAAAAGTCTGGTATTGGCTCTACTGTCCCTTTTCCCCAGAGCAGAGGCATCTAACTGGCACTCCCGACAATGTGTTTTACTCAACCCTATCTCAGCGTACAAGATAAATCTGTTTTAAAAAAGGATGTAATCTGTGGCAATGGCAAATAAAGTATATGGCATTTAAGGATCACATCAATCGTCAGATGATAAAGTGTATGGAGAGTTCAAACTGAGAAGAGTGGAGCTACTGGTCCTCTGACACTGTCATTGTCTATCGTCACACACCTCACTGGCTCTGAGACTAAGCAGAATAGAGGCACCTTCTGCTCCTAGGCTGTGTGAGAGCAGGAGCCTCATAGTATAAATGGTTTCCCTCTGGTCCTCACATCTGTCGGCCTTTCGGCTCCGGAGCAGCCAAGGAAAGGCCTGCAGCAGCGGCTAACTGGAGCTCAGAGTTGTGAGTTTATTGATTCATCGAGGTGGCAATAAATCAACTCCCTCTCTCTATTTCCTACTCTCGATTCCCTTCCTTCCCTCGCTCACCATCCATCCTACTTTCCCTTCCTCTGCATTCAGCCTGTGCTGCTCTCTTGTTATTTTGCTCTGCATGTCGTAAGGTCTGTTTTTATCTCTTCTCTCTAATAAAGCATAAGGATTAGAATGGCAAGATGATTTCCCCATAGGAATATAAGGTGTACTCAGCCACTCCCTTATATTGTAATAAACCTCATTGGCATTGACTTGTCGCTCGTTCACTCTCCCCTCTGAACACCAGGGAGCTCCATCTGTCTCTCCTTAGCTCTCCTCAGCAGAGTGGCTCTGGGGCTTTTGTTTTGTGCAATATCTGTAAGATGTAGGCTACACCTCCTGAGCCAACAGAGCCATGCATCAACTTTTGTTTTGTGTTGCTCTGTTTCTTGGCAGATAGAGGGCTCAGAGGATGTGAGTATTTCCCAGTTCCTGCTGGAGCTGGCTGCTTTCTCACCTCACTGTGTGGGCGGAGAGAGAGAGAGAGAGAGAGAGTACATAGAAGAGAAAAAGCAAGCGTGAGAGAGCGAAAGAGGGAGAGAGATAAAGAAAGAAAAAGAAAGAAAGAAGGAGCCTGTTCCAGTTAGACAGAGACGGGGGGCGTGTGGGTGGCGTAGGGGGAGATTCTCTGTAATATTGTTCTAATGAGGCTGAGCAGCAAAAACGGTCTTGGACCGCCCTCCAAATCCACTGCCTCACAGAAAGATGGGCATAATGCCACCCACAGGCCTACGGGTCTGGTTGGTTCAGAGTCACGGACACAACCAACCTTTCTCACACCACAGCCTCTGCCTGTTACCATCAAAAAATAAAACAACAGAAACAACAAAAAGTGTTCTGTCTTGTTCTAATTTAATGTGCCTGCTTTGCTTATAGCCAGCAGTATCATTCTACTTGGACTGGCAGTTTCTACAACACAAAAAAACAAAGAACAGGCAGTTTCTACAACACAAACAAAACAAAGAACTGGCAGTTTCTACAACACAAACAAAACAAAGAACAGGCAGTTTCTACAACACAAACAAAACAAAGAACTGGAAGTTTCTACAACACAAACAAAACAAAGAACAGGCAGTTTCTACATCACAAACAAAACAAAGAACAGGCAGTTTCTACAACACAAACAAAACAAAGAACAGGCAGTTTCTACAACACACAAAAAAACAAAGAACTGGAAGTTTCTACAACACAAAAAAACAAAGAACTGGAAGTTTCTACAACACAAAAAAAACAAAGAACAGGCAGTTTCTACAACACAAACAAAACAAAGAACAGGCAGTTTCTACAACACACAAAAAAACAAAGAACTGGAAGTTTCTACAACACAAAAAAACAAAGAACTGGAAGTTTCTACAACACAAAAAAAACAAAGAACAGGAAGTTTCTACAACACAAACAAAACAAAGAACAGGCAGTTTCTACAACACAAACAAAACAAAGAACTGGCAGTTTCTACAACACACAAAAAAACAAAGAACTGGAAGTTTCTACAACACAAACAAAACAAAGAACTGGAAGTTTCTACAACACAAACAAAACAAAGAACAGGCAGTTTCTACAACACAAACAAAACAAAGAACAGGCAGTTTCTACAACACACAAAAAAACAAAGAACTGGAAGTTTCTACAACACAAACAAAACAAAGAACAGGCAGTTTCTACAACACAAACAAAACAAAGAACAGGCAGTTTCTACAACACAAATAAAACAAATACTTTCCAAGGCAGCAAGATTCTCTGCATAATAATCAAGATTCATCTCAAGAACACTGAGATTCTCCTGTATTAGGTCTCATTTAACAGTAAACGAGAGGGAAATCCATCTGCGACTCCATCAGAAGGGAATTGATACAGCAGCACAGGAACCAAATGAGAATGGACTCCCTCGTGTAAAGCTAATGGCTGGGTTAATGTAGGGTTAGCTGCTCAGGCTGATTGCTTTTCATAGCTAGAATTTACTCAAATCAAATAATTTTATTGGTCACATACTCATGGTTAGCAGATGTTAATGTGAGTGTAGCGAAATGCTTGTGCTTCTAGTTCCAACAGTGCAGTAATATCTAACAAGTAATCGAACAATTCCACAACAACTACCTAATACACATAAATCTAAATGGAATAAGAATATGTACATATAAATATATGGATGATAGATGACCGAGCGGCATTGGCAAGATGCAATAGATGGTATAAAATACCATATTTACATACAGTGGGGCAAAAAAGTGTTTAGTCAGCCACCAATTGAATTAATTTATTTGCAAATTATGGTGGAAAATAAGTATTTGGTCAATAACAAAAGTTTATCTCAATACTTTGTTATATACCCTTTGTTGGCAATGACAGAGGTCAAACATTTTCTGTAAGTCTTCACAAGGTTTTCACACACTGTTGCTGGTATTTTGGCCCATTCCTCCATGCAGATCTCATCTAGAGCAAAGATGTTTTGGGGCTGTTGCTGGGCAACACAGACTTTCAACTCCCTCCAAAGATTTTCTATGGGGTTGAGATCTGGAGACTGGCTAGGCCACTCCAGGACCTTGAAATGCTTCTTACGAAGCCACTCCTTCGTTGCCCGGGCGGTGTGTTTGGGATCATTGTCATGCTGAAAGACCCAGCCACGTTTCATCTTCAATGCCCTTGCTGATGGAAGGACGTTTTCACTCAAAATCTCACAATGCATGGCCCCATTCATTCTTTCCTTTACACGGATCAGTCGTCCTGGTCCCTTTGCAGAAAAACAGCCCAAAAGCATGATGTTTCCACCCCCATGCTTCACAGTAGGTATGGTGTTCTTTGGATGCAACTCAGCATTCTTTGTCCTCCAAACACGACGAGTTGAGTTTTATCCAAAAAGTTATATTCAGGTTTCATCTGACCATATGACATTCTCCCAATCTTCTTCTGGATCATCCAAATGCTCTCTAGCAAACTTCAGACGGGCCTGGACATGTACTGGCTTAAGCAGGGGGACACGTCTGGCACTGCAGGATTTGAGTCCCTGGCGGCGTAGTGTGTTACTGATGGTAGGCTTTGTTACTTTGGTCCCAGCTCTCTGCAGGTCATTCACTGGGTCCCCCCGTGTGGTTCTGGGATTTTTGCTCAACGTTCTTGTGATCATTTTGACCCCACGGGGTGAGATCTTGCGTGGAGCCCCAGATCGAGGGAGATTATCAGTGGTCTTGTATGTCTTCAATTTCCTAATAATTGCTCCCACAGTTGATTTCTTCAAACCAAGCTGCTTACCTAGTGCAGATTCAGTCTTCCCAGCCTGGTGCAGGTCTACAATTTTGTTTCTGGTGTCCTTTGACAGCTCTTTGGTCTTGGCCATAGTGGAGTTTGGAGTGTGACTGTTTGAGGTTGTGGACAGGTGTCTTTTATACTGATAACAAGTTCAAACAGGTGCCATTAATACAGGTAACGAGTGGAGGACAGAGGAGACTCTTAAAGAAGATGTTACAGGTCTGTGAGAGCCAGAAATCATGCTTGTTGGTAGGTGACCAAATACTTATTTTCCACCATGATTTGCAAATAAATTCATTAAAAATCCTATAATGTGATTTTCGGATTTTTTTTCTCATTTTGTCTGTCATAGTTGAAGTGTACCTATGATGAAAATTACAGGCCCTTCTCATCTTTTTAAGTGGGAGAACTTGCACAATTGGTGGCTGACTAAATACTTTTTTGCCCCACTGTATGTGATGAGTAATATAAAATATGTAAACATTATTAAAGTGGCATTACTTAAAGTGATCGATTTATTAAAGTGGCCAATGACTCAAGTCTGTATGTAGGCAGCAGCCTCTCTGTGTTAGTGATGGCTGTTTAACAGTCTGATAGCCTTGAGGTAGAAGCTGTTTTTCAATCTCTCGGTCCCAGCTTTGATGCACCTGTACTGACCTTGCCTTCTGGATGGTAGTGGGGTGAACAGGCAGTGGCTCAGAAGGTTGTTGTCCTTGATGATATTTTTGGCCTTCCTGTGACATCGGGTGCTGTAGGTGTCCTGGAGGGCAGGTAGTATGCCCCCGCTGATGTGTTGTGCAGATCGCACCACCCTCTGGAGAGCCTTGCGGTTGAGGGCGGTGCAGTTGCCGTACCAGGCGGTGATACAGCCCGACAGAATGCTCTCAATGGTGCATCTGTAAAAGTTTGTGAGGGTTTTAGGTGACAAGCCAAACTTCTTCAGCCTCCTGAGGTTGAAGAGGCGCTGCTGCGCCTTCTTCACCACACTTTCTGTGTGGGTGGACCAGTACAGTTTGTCCGTGATGTGTACGCCAAGGACCTTAAAACTTTCCACTTTCTCCACTGCTGTCCCGTCGATGTGGATAGGGGGCTGCTCCCTCTGCTGTTTCCTGAAGTCCACTGTCAACTCCTTTGTTTTGTTGATGTTGAGTGAGAGGTTGTTTTCCTGACACCACACTTCGAGTGCCCTTACCTCCTCCCTGTAGGCTCGTCATTGTGTCATCTGCAACCTTGATGATTGAGTTGGAGGCGTGCATGGCCACACAGTCATGGGTGAACAGGGAGTACAGGAGGGGGCTGAGCACGTACCCTTGTGGGGCCCCAGTGTTTTCCCATGTGAAATAGTCTGCTTTGTAGCCCTTTCATACAGTCGAATGACCAAAGGGCCCTCTAGTGGTCTCATGGGTACTGTACGTCAGAACTAAAGACAGAACTAAAGATTTCAGTTTCTAAAGCTCTGAACAAACAATCCATTAAGTGAAATAGGGAGAGGCCAGCACCTATGATTTAGTATTAGTTTAAAACAGTTCTGGTTTGAGATCAGTGGAGGCTGCTGAGGAAAGGACAGCTCATAATAATGGATGGAATGGAGTTAAATGGAGTGAATGGAATGGTATCAAGCATATGAAAACCATATGATACCATTCCATTTACTCCATTCCAGCCATTATTATGAGCTGTTCTCCCGACAGCATCCTCCACTGGTTGAGATCATACAGGCTATGTTATGGTAACATCCATTTCAAAGCCTGACACAAATCCCGAGATTTCCAGGGAAAGGCAGCATTCGTCTCTACAGTCACGACAGCACAGATAAAACATGTCAACTCATGTTTCAGCCAGAGGAGCTCTGTTTATGCAACCTCACAGAGGATTAAGTATATAAGGCGTCCCCTATTCCCTATTTCAGCACACATCAGCATTAATGTGAATTTGTTATCAGGATGTTGGTTAACATGTTCATTTGTGTAAGCGTTTCTTTTAAACTCTATTAAAGGGACATTTCAAAAATGTTCAACTTCATATTCATCATCTCCAGCACCACCCCAACAGGAATATACTGTTGTTCTATGTTTTATAGTCAAAAATATAGAGGAAGATAAGTGTTTCGGATGACATCATCAACCAATAAGTAGGCAATGCCTATTCATTATTGGTTAAAATCACGATGCACACAGATTATGTCATCGTAAACACTTATCTTCCTTTATCTTTTTTTCTTCAAAACAGAAATGTTCCATTTTCACATACAGTATGTTGCTGTTGGGGTGGTGCTTGAGATTAAGAATATGAAGTTGAAGATTTTTTTTTTTCCCTTCAAGGTTAAGTCTAGTAATTATAGGTTAGTCTAGTGAAGACCTTAGCTGTCCCATTGATGTATTTCTTTCCCTTCAATCCTTCTCTTCCTCTCCTTCAATCTCCACCACTCTACTTGTAACGGTCGTCTGATGAAGAAGGATCGGACCAAAGCGCAGCTTGGTAATGTTCATGATTTTTATTAACACTGAACACTAGAACAAAATAACAAAGTGGAAGGTGCCTAGGAGCCTTACTCTGGGCGCACACCGAACAGAAAGAGACAAAGAACCTCACGTCCCTAGCCAAGGTGTGCTACCAGTACTTCCCCTTAAGACCCCGCACTGTCCTCGCCACACCAGGATGACCCGAAGGGGGTAATGTGTGAGCCCACCAAATAAATTGATCACGAACACCAAGCGGCACGTACTTGCGACCCGTAGGACATTGTGTAGGCGCAGGTTCCACCCGTAACGCCCGTTCAATGTCTGTGTCCACCTCCCATACCACCGGTGCCACCAGCATAGAGGCTGGAAGGATGGGAGTAGGATCGATGGGCCGATCCTCTGTGTCATAGAGACGGGACAGCGCATCGGCCTTCATGTTCAGGGAACCTGGTCTATACGAGATGGTGAACCTAAATCGGGTGAAGAACATGGTGCCATCAGCCTAGAGGCTGGAAGGATGGGAGTAGAATCGATGGGCCGAACCTCTGTGTCATAGAGACGGGACAGCGCATCGGCCTTCATGTTCAGGGGACCTGGTCTATACGAGATGGTGAACCTAAATCGGGTGAAGAACATGGCCCACCTTGCCTGACGCGGATTTAGTCTCCTAGCTGCCCGGATACACTCCAGATTCCGGTGGTCAGTCCAGATAAGAAAAGGGTGCTTAGCCCCCTCAAGCCAGTGTCTCCACACCTTCAGGGCCTTTACCACAGCTAACAACTCCCGGTCCCCCACATCATAGTTACGCTCCGTCGGGCCGAGCTTCTTCGAAAAGAAAGCGCAGGGGTGGAGTTTTGGTGGCGTACCCGAGCGCTGTGATAGCATGGCACCCACCCCAGCCCCGGACGCGTCCACCTCCACAATGAACGCTAAAGAGGGGTCCGGGTGCGCCAACACGGGCGCATCAGTGAACAGCGCCTTCAACCTATTGAAGGCTCTGTCAGACTCTGCCGACCACCGTAAACGCACCGGCTACCTGGCCAAAACCCCGGATAAACCGCCAGTAGTGATTGGCAAACCCTAAAAACCACTGCACTTCCTTCACAGTGGTTGGAGTCGGCCAATTACGCACGGCCTTAACGCAGTCACACTCCATCACCAACCCCGAGGTGGAAATGCGATAACCCAGGAAGGAGAAGGCTCGTTTGGAGAACACACACTTCTCAGCCTTGACGTATAGGTCATACTCCAGCAGTCTACCAAGTCTTCCGCGTGTTGCGGAATAGATCAGGATATCATCGATATATACAACCACGACCGTGCAGTGTCCCTGAGAATCTCGTCTACAAAGGATTGAAAGACGGCTGGAGCATTCTTTAACCCATACGGCATGACGAGGTACTCATAATGGCCCGATGTGGTACTAAACGCGGTTTTCCACTCGTCTCCCTCCCGAATACGCCCCAGATTATACGCACTCCTGAGGTCCAGTTTCGTGAAAAACCACACTCCGTAAAATGATTCCACCGCCGTAGCGATGAGAGGTAGCAGGTAACTAAACCCCACTGTGATGGAATTGAGACCTCTATAATCAATGCACGGACGCAGACCTCCCTCCTTTTTCTTCACAAAAAAGAAACTTGAGGAGACGGGTGAAATGGAGGGCCGAATGTACCCCTGTCCCAGAGATTCCGTGACATACAGTGGGGCAAAAAAGTATTTAGTCAGCCACCAATTGTGCAAGTTCTCCCACTTAAAAAGATGAGAGGCCTGAAATTTTCATCATAGGTACACTTCAACTATGACAGACAAAATGAGAAAAAAAATCCAGAAAATCACATTGTAGGATTTTTTATGAATTTATTAGCAAATTATGGTGGAAAATAAGTATTTGGTCACCTACAAACAAGCAAGATTTCTGGCTCTCACAGACCTGTAACATCTTCTTTAAGAGTCTCCTCTGTCCTCCACTCGTTACCTGTATTAATGGCACCTGTTTGAACTTGTTATCAGTATAAAAGACACCTGTCCACAACCTCAAACAGTCACACTCCAAACTCCACTATGGCCAAGACCAAAGAGCTGTCAAAGGACACCAGAAACAAAATTGTAGACCTGCACCAGGCTGGGAAGACTGAATCTGCAATAGGTAAGCAGCTTGGTTTGAAGAAATCAACTGTGGGAGCAATTATTAGGAAATGGAAGACATACAAGACCACTGATAATCTCCCTCGATCTGGGGCTCCACGCAAGATCTCACCCCGTGGGGTCAAAATGATCACAAGAACGTTGAGCAAAAATCCCAGAACCACACGGGGGGACCTAGTGAATGACCTGCAGAGAGCTGGGACCAAAGTAACAAAGCCTACCATCAGTAACACACTACGCCGCCAGGGACTCAAATCCTGCAGTGCCAGACGTGTCCCCCTGCTTAAGCCAGTACATGCCCAGGCCCGTCTGAAGTTTGCTAGAGAGCATTTGGATGATCCAGAAGAAGATTGGGAGAATGTCATATGGTCAGATGAAACCTGAATATAACTTTTTGGATAAAACTCAACTCGTCGTGTTTGGAGGACAAAGAATGCAGAGTTGCATCCAAAGAACACCATACCTACTGTGAAGCATGGGGGTGGAAACATCATGCTTTGGGGCTGTTTTTCTGCAAAGGGACCAGGACGACTGATCCGTGTAAAGGAAAGAATGAATGGGGCCATGTATCGTGAGATTTTGAGTGAAAACCTCCTTCCATCAGCAAGGGCATTGAAGATGAAACGTGGCTGGGTCTTTCAGCATGACAATGATCCCAAACACACCGCCCGGGCAACGAAGGAGTGGCTTCGTAAGAAGCATTTCAAGGTCCTGGAGTGGCCTAGCCAGTTCCAGATCTCAACCCCATAGAAAATCTTTGGAGAGAGTTGAAAGTCCGTGTTGCCCAGCAACAGCCCCAAAACATCACTGCTCTAGAGGAGATCTGCATGGAGGAATGGGCCAAAATACCAGCAACAGTGTGTGAAAACCTTGTGAAGACTTACAGAAAATGTTTGACCTCTGTCATTGCCAACAAAGGGTATATAGCAAAGGATTGAGATAAACTTTCTTTATTGACCAAATACTTATTTTCCACCATAATTTGCTAATAAATTCATAAAAAATCCTACAATGTGATTTTCTGGATTTTTTTATTTTCTCATTTTGTCTTTCATCTTTGAAGTGTACCTTTGATGAAAATTACAGGCCTCTCTCATCTTTTTAAGTGGGAAAACTTGCACAATTGGGGGCTGACTAAATACTTTTTTGCCCCACTGTATGTCCACATAGCCAACGTCTCCTCCTGTGACAATGGGTACACGTGACTCCTGGGAAGCGCAGCGTTTACCTGGAGGTTTATCACACAATCCCCCTGTCGATGAGGTGGTAATTTAGTCACCCTCGATAGCCAAATCGGCATACTCAGAGGGAATGCACACAGTGGAAACCTGGTCTGGACTCTCCACCGACATGGCACTGATGGAAACTCCCATACACCTACCTGAACACTCCTCTGACCACCCCTGGAGAACCCCATCTCCACAAAATCCTGGGATTGTGACTGGCCAGCCAGGGATTCCCCAGCACCACTGGAAGCGCAGCTGAATCGATAAGAAAGAGACTAATCCGCTCCCTATGATCCCCCTGCGTTACCATGTCCAGTGGAACCGTGGCCTCCCTGACCAGCCCTGACCCAAGCCATGAGATCGAAGGAATTGTCCGGAGAGCTCCGAAACAGGATTGTGTCGAGGCACAGATCTGGGGAAGAGTTCCCAAAAAATGTCTGCAGCATTGAAAGCCCCCAAGAACACAGTGGCCACAGAAACAAGATTCTCTGGTCTGATGAAACCAAGATTGAGCTCTTTATCCTAAATGCCAAGTGTCACGTCTGGAGGAAACGTGGCAACATCAATGCGTGTTCGCATTGTGGCAGCATCAGACCCTAGACCCAGTTCAATTTGCTTACTGCCCCAATAGATCCACAGACGATGCAATCACCATCACTCTGGGGCAGAGTGATACCTATGTAAGAATGCTGTTTATTGACTAAAGCTCAGCATTCAACACCATAGTACCCTCCAAGCTCAACATTAAGCTTGAGGCCCTGGGTCTGAACCCCATCCTGACAGGTCACCACCAGGTGGTGAAGAAAGGAAACATCCCCTCCACTCTCCTGATCTTTAACAAGGGTGCATGCTCAGCTCCCTCCTATACTCCCTGTTCACCCATGACTGTGTGGCCAACTCAATTATCACGTTTGCAGACGACACAACAGTAGTAGGCTTGATTACCAACGATGACGAGACAGCTTACAGGGAGGAGGTGAGGGCTCGGAGTGTGGTGCCTGGAAAACTACCTCTCACTCAACGTCAACAAAAAAAAAGGAGATGATTGTGGACTTCAGGAAACAGCAGAGGGTGCACACTATCATCTACATCGACAGGACTTCAGTGGAGAAGGTGGAAACCTCAAGTTCCTTGGCGTACACATCACTGACAAACTGAAATGGACCACCCACACAGACAGTGTGGTGAAGAAGGTGCAACAGAGCCTCTTCAACCTCAAGAGGCTAAATAAATTGTCACCCCCACAAATGCACAATTGAAATGCACAATTGAAAGCATCCTGTTGGGCTATATTTTTCTTTATTTAACTAGGCAAATCAGTTATGAACAAATTCTTATTTTCAATGACGGCCTAGGAACAGTGGGTTAAACTGCCTTGTTCAGGGGCAGAACAACAGATTTTTACCTTGTCAGCTCAGGGATTCGATCTTGCAACCTTTCGGCTACTAGTCCAACGCTCTAACCACTAGGCTGCCTACCGCCCCGTATCACTGCATGGTACGGCAACTGCACCCTCCGCAATCGCAATGCTCTCCAGAGGGTGGTGCGATCTGCCCCAACGCATTACCGGGGGCACGCTTCCTGCCCTCCAGGACACCTACAGCACCCGATGTCACAGGAAGGCCAAAAAGATAATCAAGGACATCAACCACCCGAGCTACTGCCTGTTCACCCCACTTCTATCCAGAAGGCGAGGTCAGTACAGGTGCATCAAAGCTGGGTCAGAGAGACTGAAAAACAGCTTCCATCTCAAGGCCATCAGACTGTTAACCAGCTATCCCTAACACACAGAGGCTGCTGCCTACATACAGACTTGAAATCATTGGCCACTTTAATAAATGGATCACTAGTCACTTTAATAATGCCACTTTATTAATGTTTACATATCTTGCATTACCCTTCTCATATGTATATACTATATTTTATATAATCTATTGCATCTTGCCAATTCTGCTCTGTCATTGCTCATTCATATATGTATGTATTCTTATTCCATTCCTTTACTTAGATTTGAGTGTATTAGGTAGTTGTTGTGGAATTGTTAGATGACTTGTTCTGACAGTGCAGCAATATCTAACGAGTAGCACAAGCATTTCGCTACACTCACAATAACACCTGCTAACCATGTGTATGTGACCAATAACATTTGATTTGAGATTATTACAGACACCTGTGATAATCTAAAGTACTCAAAAGGGCCACTAGATGCATTGTGATAGATGATATAAAATCCTTGAAAGATAACAAAATAATTGTAGTTTACTGGTACACTTTAACATTTTCCAGTAATATACCCTCCCTTTGCAACCCTTAGTAAAGTACACAAAAAGCCTATACTACTTGTACTTAATATATATATGAGGAGGCAATTATACTCAATCAAATGGTTAGGGGATAGACAATATGAGGCAATGTTCACATAAGGTACTTACAATTTGAGATTTCCTTAAATCAGCTCCACTCTTTAATGTCATGTTCGTATTCTGAGTAAGCATTTCACTCTGCTCTAAAAGTTCTGTGCCAAAAGGAACTCTTCATTTCGATATCTATCTTCCTCCCACGTGTTTACTCATTTCGGCTCCTTTCCCTCACCTTGAGCATCTCTCTCAGGTTATTAAAGGGTCAGGAGAGATTAGTCAGAGCTGTCGTGACCATTCTGTAAAACGACATCAGGGGATGCCTGCCGAGTCTCTCAGGAAATAGGCCAAACACATTCAAACAGCAGACACTGGGGCAACAGGCATTGGAGTGATGTAAGTAAATGAATGAAGGAGAAGTGCTTCAGTATCATTAACCACTTTGGTGTAGAGTCAAAGTCTTTTGGAGTCACTTAACTATGGTAGTGATACAACAGGTAGTGGTAGTGATATCATGACAGAACACTGTTGTGCTCTTGAGCAGGATAGCTAATTAACCTGAACTGCCGGAGTTAACCAATGCAAAGTTGTACACAATACTGCATGCTTATTGAAAAATAATATATGTTTAATTGTCACATTCAACAGATGGGTGCAGCAAAATGTGTTGTTCTATAGGGTCAGCCATACTAGTACGGTGCCACTGGAGAAAATTAGGTTTAAGTGCCTTGCTCAAGGACACATCAACAGATTTTTCACCTTGTAGGTTTGGTTATACCAACCGGCGCCTCTTTGGTTACTGGCCCAACGCTCTAACCGCTAGGCTGCCTACCAC
Organism: Oncorhynchus clarkii lewisi; assembly: GCF_045791955.1. Classification (NCBI taxonomy): domain Eukaryota; kingdom Metazoa; phylum Chordata; class Actinopteri; order Salmoniformes; family Salmonidae; genus Oncorhynchus; species Oncorhynchus clarkii. The sequence goes on from NC_092158.1 coordinate 23,082,956, forward strand.
CCTCATAACCTTGGAGGTATCTGTTTCACACATTTGGATCAGTGTGAAATTGCCAGTCAGTCAAACAGGGCCTGACACGTGCTGAGTTGACTGAAAGCCTACCTGCTCCATCTGCCTTGGATAAACGTTTTACCATGTCACAACCTGTGTGTGTGTGTGTGTGTGTGTGTGTGTGTGTGTGTGTGTGTGTGTGTGTGTGTGTGTGTCCACGTCCGTAACTGTGTGTGTACTGAACGTGTGCCAGTGATTAGTACTATACGTAACCTAATCGTCTGACCCTGTAGCCACATAGAATTAGAAATAAGAATTAGAATACTAGAATGGCCATGAACCTTCTTATGATGAGATAAAGGTGAGGGATTTGGTCAACCATGGTTTGGAAACTGCGGTATAACACTGCTAGCCTGCATCTAGTCTGGGTCAGATATCAGTGCCCCAGGTGGACAGCTCCACGTGTAGCAGAAAGATGGGGGTCAGAGTGAGTATTATATTAAATCAAATCCAATTTTATTTGTCATATGCTTGGAACCCTGACCTGTTCACTGGATGTGCTACCTTGTCCTGGACCTGCTGTTTTGGACTCTCTCTCTACCACACCTACTCTCCCTAACTCTGAATGATCGGCTATGAAAAGCCAACTGACATTTACTCCTGAGGTGCTGACCTGTTGCACCCTCTACAACCACTGTGATTATTATTATCTGACGCTGCTGGTTATCTATGATCATTTGAACATCTTGGCCATGTTCTGTTATGATCTCCACTCGGCACAGCCTGAAGAGGACTTGCCACCCCTCAGAGCCTGGTTCCTCTCTAGGTTTCTTCCTAGGTTCTGGCCTTTCTAGGGAGTTTTTCCTAGCCACTGTGCTTCAACATCTGCATTGCTTGCTGTTTGGGGTTTTAGGCTGGGTTTTGTACAGCACTTTGTGACATTGGCCGATGTAAAAAAAAAAGGGCTTTATAAATAAATTTGATTGATGCTTCGCAAACAGGCATAGACTAACTGCGAAATGCTTACTTACGGGCCCTTCCCAACTATGCACACCCACAGCTGACAGCTAAAAGCCCAACAGCCATAAAGCACGCATAGCCAGTATCTTACTCTTTCACCATTCACCTCAGTTGATAATGCTTTCTATTGGGCTGCTTGGACAACCATTGACCCTCGCCCGCTGAGTGTAGTACCATATAAAGTGATTAAAGGTATATAGTTATAACTTTGTGACCAATTGAGTTGGTCAGTAAAGATAATTTAACTCCCATCCATTGACATCATTTCTAACTTTCAAACCCTCATCAGATACAGATGTACAGTGGGGCAAAAAAGTATTTAGTCAGCCACCAATTGTGCAAGTTCTCCCACTTAAAAAGATGAGAGAGGCCTGTCATTTTCATCATAGGTATACTTCAATACTTATTTTCCACCATAATTTGCAAATAAATTCATTAAAAATCGTACAATGTGATTTTCTGGATTTTTTTCTCATTTTGTCTGTCATAGTTGAAGTGTACCTATGATGAAAATTACAGGCCTCTCTCATCTTTTTAAGTGGGAGAACTTGCACAATTGGTGGCTGACTAAATACTTTTTCGCCCCACTGTAGGATCTTCATTTGAGCCCGTTTGCTACAGTAGGAAAATAATCTTGCAGCAACAGGAAATGTGGATTATAATTAATGGACATTTTTGTAGGGGTTGATACATTTTTCAAGTCTAAAATGTCAGTGTAAAGTACTGTACAAACTTGAAGCCTTTTTAAAACTCATACACTATACGTTTATATTTCCTACAGTGCAGGAAAATGATCAGCGATCAAAATAAGTGCTGTGCAATGCATGAGTGGATTTAATTATACCTGGGGAATGTTGTCTTATGCTATGTGCTGAATATGGCCCTTGATTGGCTACAGTCAGTGCTTCTTCTTGTTTTTGTTGAGCTAGATAACATGCTATTGTAGACACAAATGAAATAGATTTTGATCTATCTCTCCTGGGACATGATTCCGAACAATACAGGACTAAATGGCTCTGCACCTTTCACACTGTTATAGGACTGAGCTGACAAGTAACAAAGCAAGGTCTGGGTTTCATTTATGCATGAGCTCTGAAATGAATACAGTGACTTTCTGTCACTGGAAAGCATGCTATTGTACAAGTAATACTCCTTTTTTTCCTATAAATGAGAGAACATGCCTATAGCTGTAACCTTTACTGTAAGACTAGGCAGGGAGAATTAATGAAACACAGGGCTTCTAATGGGTAGCCCTGCTGTCCCCCCACACTCTCTCTCACTCTTTCTTTCCCTCCCTACCTCACTCTCTCCCTCCCCCTTTCTCCTTCTCTCAATTTTAGGGCTTTATTGGCATGGGAAACCTGTTTACATATGTCTCTCTCTCGTTTACCCTAGAGCCCCAGCTAAGACCGCTGAACAGCTCTGTGCTCTCTCTGAGGCAACTGTTGAACAAAATCGACACAAAGAAAATCATCTGGGAGAAGCAAGAGAACAAAATCAATGTGAGAAATTATTTTAACGATGGGACCAACTTGAGATATAGGGAGCATGAGAGAAACAGAGAGAACACCAGAGAGGTTAGATGGGGAAGAATACTCTATAGCATAAATACAACAATTGAGGAAAAGCATCACTTCCCTATGTGAAGTATACCCATTATCAAACAACAAATGATCAAATACCCATTATCAGTTAAACCATTATGAATTGTGCCCTAAATGCTACTAGTATTCACAGCACAAACTCTTACGCACTTTTTCAGTAAGCCGTGAAATTTACTTGAATAGGAATGGTGTTGACAGTGTTCCAGTGCAGTCTGGCTGAGGCTGCCTGGCTGGGTAGTTAGGGTAAAGGCTGTGAGAAGATGGATGATTTACAGAGAGGAGCATGCTGCCAGAGTAGAGCCTGCAAATGAACACAGTGGGAGAGCCTTGGTAGTTAGTGTTGAGGCTATGAGTAGAGAGGCTGCTATTTAAAACAATGTTTAACCTTTATTTAACTAGGCAAGTCAGTTAAGAACAAATTGTTATTTTACAATGACGGCCTAGCCCAGCAATACCCTCCCCTAACCCGGACAATGCTGGGCCAATTGTGCACCGCCTTATGGGACTCCTGATCACGTCCGGTTGTGATACAGCCCGGGATCGAACCAGGGTCTGTAGTGATGCCTCTAGCACCTAGATGCAGTGCCTTAAACTGCTGCGCCACTCAGGAGCCTGAATAGTTAGGGTGGAGGCTGTCAAGGGCAGGCAGAGGTCAGTAATAATCCCGGGCAGTGACAAAGTACAGAACGAAAGGCAGGCTCAGGGCAGGCAGAATGGTCAAAACTAGAAAAAAGGAACAATAGAAAGACCGGCACAAGGGGTAAACCGCTGGTAGGCTTGACAGACAAAACGAACTGGCAACAGACAGAGAAAAAAGGTATAAATACACTGAGGATCATGGGGAAGATGGGCGACACCTGGAGGGGGGTGGAGACAAGCACAAAGACAGGTGAAACAGATCAGGGTGTGACAGTACCAGTCAAAAGTTTGGACACCTACTCATTATAGGGTTTTTCTTAATTTGGACTATTTTCCACATTGTAGAACTTTTAAACTCGGACAAAACAGAGATGCTTGTTCTAGGTCCCAAGAAACAAAGAGATCTTCTGTTGAATCTGACAATTAATCTTAATGGTTGTACAGTCGTCTCAAATAAAACTGTGAAGGACCTCTGCGTTACTCTGGACCCTGATCTCTCTTTTGAAGAACATATCAAGACCATTTCAAGGACAGCTTTTTTTCCATCTACGTAACATTGCAAAAATCTGAAACTTTCTGTCCAAAAATGATGCAGAAAAATTAATCCATGCTTTTGTCACTTCTAGGTTAGACTACTGCTATGCTCTACTTTCCGGCTACCAGGATAAAGCACTAAATAAACTTCAGTTAGTGCTAAATACGGCTGCTAGAATCCTGACTAGAACCAAAAAATTTGATCATATTACTCCAGTGCTAGCCTCCCTACACTGGCTTCCTGTCAAAGCAAGGGCTGATTTCAAGGTTTTACTGCTAACCTACAAAGCATTACATGGGCTTGCTCCTACCTATCTCTCCGATTTGGTCCTGCCGTACATACCTACACGTACGCTACGGTCACAAGACGCAGGCCTCCTAATTGTCCCTAGAATTTCTAAACAAACAGCTGGAGGCAGGGCTTTCTCCTATAGAGCTCAATTTTTATGGAACGGTCTGCCTACCCATGTCAGAGACGCAAACTCGGTCTCAACCTTTAAGTCTTTACTGAAGACTCATCTCTTCAGTGGGTCATATGATTGAGTGTAGTCTGGCCCAGGAGTGGGAAGGTGAACGGAAAGGCTCTGGAGCAACGAACCGCCCTTGCTGTCTCTGCCTGGCCGGTTCCCCTCTTTCCACTGGGATTCTCTGCCTCTAACCCTATTACAGGGGCTGAGTCACTGGCTTACTGGGGCTCTCTCATACCGTCCCTGGGAGGGGTGCGTCACCTGAGTGGGTTGAGTCACTGATGTGATCATCCTGTCTGGGTTGGCGCCCCCCCCCTTGGGTTGTGCCGTGGCGGAGATCTTTGTGGGCTATACTCAGCCTTGTCTCAGGATGGTAAATTGGTGGTTGAAGATATCCCTCTAGTGGTGTGGGGGCTGTGCTTTGGCAAAGTGGGTGGGGTTATATCCTTCCTGTTTGGCCCTGTCCGGGGGTGTCCTCGGATAGGGCCACAGTGTCTCCTGACCCCTCCTGACTCAGCCTCCAGTATTTATGCTGCAGTAGTTTATGTGTCGGGGGCTAGGGTCAGTTTGTTATATCTGGAGTACTTCTCCTGTCCTATTCGGTGTCCTGTGTGAATTTAAGTGTGCTCTCTCTAATTCTCTCTTTCTCTCTTTCTTTCTCTCTCTCGGAGGACCTGAGCCCTAGGACCATGCCTCAGGACTACCTGACATGATGACTCCTTGCTGTCCCCAGTCCACCTGGCCGTGCTGCTGTTCCAGTTTCAACTGTTCTGCCTTATTATTATTGGACCATGCTGGTCATTTATGAACATTTGAACATCTTGGCCATGTTCTGTTATAATCTCCACCCGGCACTGCCAGAAGAGGACTGGCCACCCCACATAGCCTGGTTCCTCTCTAGGTTTCTTCCTAGGTTTTGGCCTTTCTAGGGAGTTTTTCCTAGCCACCGTGCTTCTACACCTGCATTGCTTGCTGTTTGGGGTTTTAGGCTGGGTTTCTGTACAGCACTTTGAGATATCAGCTGATGTACGAAGGGCTAAATAAATAAATTTGATTTGAAGACATCAAAACTATGAAATAACAAATATGGAATCATGCAGTAAGCAAAAAAGTGTTAAACAAAATATATTATATATTTTAGATTCTTCAAAATAGCCACACTTTGCCTTTGACAGCTTTGCACAGTCTTGGCATTCTCTCAACCAGCTTCATGAGGTAGTCACCTGTAATGCATTTCAATTAACAGGTGTGCCTTAAGTTAATTTGTGGAATATCTTTCCTTAATGCGTTTGAGCCAATCAACTGTGTTGTGACAAGGTCAATCCAAGATGGCATAGCAGTCAGACATCTTTGTCCTCGTCTAGTCGTGTCCCATGTATAAATCGTTTTATATATTTTTCTTCGCATATATTTTTTTAAACATTTTTCTAAACCTCAACTTCAAAATAGTCTCCTGCAACACGCCTCACCCAATGTGGTGTGGATCAGATTTTTTTCTAAAGTATTTTTCTTTACTTCTGAACTTGAATCCTCCAACAGAAGCTAGCCCGCTAACTAGCTACTAGCAAGTAGTCAGCTAACCACTGCTAGCGGTCATCAGCTAACCTATAGCTCAGAAAACTCTTGCCACTTTGCACAATGCGATTCAAACCAGAGCATACCAGACCTATTTTCTCTCCATATCCCTGGATTCCTATCGCAAGCTCTGAACCTTTTCACCTGGATCATCGCATCTAGCTAGCTGCAAGCCAGGAGTAGCCACTCGGATAACGTCTCTGTCCCAAAGCAAGCACCAGTTAGCCTGGAGCTAGCCCATGCTAGGCCCATCTCCCGGCTAGCTGAAGAGGTCCATCAGCCACTTCGGGGCTACAATACCTATTTTGCCAATTGGCCCGGACCCCTTTTACTGCCGGTACGGAGCTCCTTCACAACTGGACTACCGACGTAATCTGCCCAAGGGGGTTATTCAACTGGCTCCTACGTCATGACGTAACCTGAATGCCCATCTGCTAGCCTGCTAGCCGCGGCCCGCTAGCTGTCGAGAGCATATCAGACTGTTAGCTGAATAGGTCCATTGGACAATTTTTTGCGCCACTATACCTATTTTGCCAATTGGCTTGGACCCCCTTTACTACACGAAGCCCTGCTTATCCATCACGACTGGACTACCGACGTAATCTGCCCGAGGGTTGTTTTTTACCAACAGGCCCCTCCGTCGCGATGTCCCCTGAATGCCCATTTGCTAGCCTGCTAGCCGGGACCCGCTAGCTGTCTAGAGCATATTGGACTGTTTAGCTGAAGAGATCCATCGGCCAATTTCTCGGGCCACTATACCTATTTTGCCAATTAGACTGGACCCCTTTGATACACGGAACCTTACTAATCCACATGAGGAGGCTATCACAGACTTCCTCCGTCGCGACGTCCCTCTAAGGCCCTTCTGCTAGCTTGCTAGCCCCGGCCTGCTAGCTGTCTGAATCGCTGTGTCTCCAGCCAGCCTAAATACTCACTGGACCCCTATGATCACTCGGCTACGCATGCCTCTCCCTAATGTCAATATGCCTTGTCCATTGCTGTTCTGGTTAGTGATTATTGTCTTATTTCACTGTAGAGCCTCTAGCCCTGCGCAATATGCCTTAGCCAACCCTTTAGTTCCACCTCCACACGTGATGACATCAGCTGGTTTAAAGGTTTCTAGAGACAATCTCTCATCAATCAATGCCTAGGTTTACATCCAATGTATTCACATCCCACCATACCTTTGTCTGTACATTATGCCTTGAATCTATTCTATCACGTCCAGAAACCTGCTCCTTTTACTAACGTACTAGACGGCCAGTTCTTATAGCCTTTAGCCGTACCCTTATCCTACTCGTCCTCTGTTCCTCTGGTGATGTAGAGGTTATTCCAGGCCATGCAGTGCCTAGCTCCACTCCTATTCCCCAGGTGCTCTCATTCCCCCCCCCCCCACCTTTATTTAACCAGGTAGGCTAGTTGAGAACAAGTTCTCATTTACAACTGCGACCTGGCCAAGATAAAGCATAGCATTGTGAACAGACAACAGAGTTACACATGGAGTAAAAAATTAACAAGTCAATAACACAGTAGAAAAAAAGAGTCTATATACATTGTGTACATTGTTTGCAAATGGCATGAGGAGGTAGGCGAATAATTACAATTTTGCAGATTAACACTGGAGTGATAAATGATCAGATGGTCATGTACAGGTAGAGATACTGGTGTGCAAAAGAGCAGAAAAGTAAATAAATATAAACAGTATGGGGATGAGGTAGATAAAATTGGGTGGGCTATTTACAGATAGACTATGTACAGCTGCAGCGATCGGTTAGCTGCTCAGATAGCAGATGTTTGAAGTTGGTGAGGGAGATAAAAGTCTCCAACTTCAGCGATTTTTGCAATTCGTTCCAGTCACAGGCAGCAGAGAACTGGAACGGAAGGCAGCCAAATGAGGTGTTGGCTTTAGGGATGATCAGTGAGATACACCTGCTGGAGCGCGTGCTACGGGTGGGTGTTGCCATCGTGACCAGTGAACTGAGATAAGGCGGAGCTTTACCTAGCATGGACTTGTAGATGACCTGGAGCCAGTGGGTCTGGCAACGAATATGTAGCGAGGGCCAGCCGACTAGAGCATACAGGTCGCAGTGGTGGGTGGTATAACAAAACGGATGGCACTGTGATAAACTGCATCCAGTTTGCTGAGTAGAGTATTGGAAGCTATTTTGTAGATGACATCGCCGAAGTCGAGGATCGGTAGGATAGTCAGTTTTACTAGGGTAAGTTTGGCGGTGTGAGTGAAGGAGGCTTTGTTGCGGAATAGAAAGCCGACTCCAGATTTGATTTTAGATTGGAGATGTTTGATATGAGTCTGGAAGTAGAGTTTACAGTCTAGCCAGACACCTAGGTACTTATAGATGTCCACATATTCTAGGTTGGAACCATCCAGGGTGGTGATGCTAGTCGGGCGTGCGGGTGCAGGCAGCGAACGGTTAAAAAGCATGCATTTGGTTTTACTAGCGTTTAAGAGCAGTTGGAGGCCACGGAAGGAGTGTTGTATGGCATTGAAGCTTGTTTGGAGGTTAGATAGCACAGTGTCCAAGGAAGGGCCGGAAGTATACAGAATGGCGTCGTCTGCGTAGAGGTGGATCAGGGAATCACCCGCAGCAAGAGCAACATCATTGATATATACAGAGAAAAGAGTCGGCCCGAGAATTGAACCCTGTGGCACCCCCATAGAGACTGCCAGATGACCGGACAACATGCCCTCCGATTTGACACACTGAACTCTGTCTGCAAAGTAGTTGGTGAACCAGGCAAGGCAGTCATTAGATAAACCGAGGCTACTGAGTCTGCCGATAAGAATATGGTGATTGACAGAGTTGAAAGCCTTGGCCAGGTCGATGAAGACGGCTGCACAGTACTGTCTTCTATCGATGGCGGTTGTGATATCGTTTAGTACCTTGAGCGTGGCTGAGGTGCACCCGTGACCGGCTCGGAAACCAGATTGCACAGCGGAGAAGGTACGGTGGGATTCGAGATGGTCAGTGACCTGTTTGTTGACTTGGCTTTCGAAGACCTTAGATAGGCAGGGCAGGATGGATATAGGTCTGTAACAGTTTGGGTCCAGGGTGTCTCCCCCTTTGAAGAGGAGGATGACTGCCACAGATTTCCAATCTTTGGGGATCTCAGACGATATGAAAGAGAGGTTGAACAGGCTGGTAATAGGGGTTGCGACAATGGCGGCGGATCGTTTCAGAAATAGAGGGTCCAGATTGTCAAGCCCAGCTGATTTGTACGGGTCCAGGTTTTTCAGCTCTTTCAGAACATCTGCTATCTGGATTTGGGTAAAGGAGAACCTGGAGAGGCTTGGGCGAGTAGCTGCGGGGGGGGGGGGGGGGGGAGCTGTTGGCCGAGGTTGGAGTAGCCAGGAGGAAGGCATGGCCAGCCGTTGAGAAATGCTTGTTGAAGATTTCGATAATCATGGATTTATCGGTGGTGACCGTGTTACCTAGCCTGAGTGCAGTGGGCACCTGGAAGGAGGTGCTCTTGTTCTCCATGGACTTTACAGTGTCCCAGAACATTTTGGAGTTAGCGCTACAGGATGCAAATTTCTGCCTGAAGAAGCTGGCCTTTGCTTTCCTGACTGACTGCGTGAATTGGTTCCTGACTTCCCTGAACAGTTGCATATCGTGGGGACTATTCGATGCTATTGCAGTCAGCCACAGGATGTTTTTGTGCTGGTCGAGGGCAGTCAGGTCTGGAGTGAACCAAGGGCTATATCTGTTCTTAGTTCTGCTTTTTTTGAACAGAGCATGCTTATCTAAAATGGTGAGAAAGTTACTTTTAAAGAATGACCAGGCATCCTCAACTGACGGGATGAGGTCAATATCCTTCCAGGATACCCGGGCCAGGTCGATTAGAAAGGCCTGCTCGCAGAAGTGTTTTAGGGAGCGTTTGACAGTGATGAGGGGTGGTCGTTTGACTGCGGATCCGTAGCGGATACAGGCAATGAGGCAGTGATCGCTGAGATCCTGGTTGAAGACAGCGGAGGTGTATTTGGAGGGCCAGTTGGTCAGGATGACGTCTATGAGGGTGCCCTTGTTTACAGATTTAGGGTTGTACCTGGTGGGTTCCTTGATGATTTGTGTGAGATTGAGGGCATCTAACTTAGATTGTAGGACTGCCGGGGTGTTAAGCATATCCCAGTTTAGGTCACCTAACAGAACAAACTCTGAAGCTAGATGGGGGGGCAATCAATTCACAAATGGTGTCCAGGGCACAGCTGGGAGCTGAGGGGGGTCGGTAGCAGGCGGCAACAGGGAACAAATACTTATTTTCCACCATAATTTGCAAATAAATTCATTAAAAATCCTACCATGTGATTTTTCTGGATTTTTTTTCCTCATTTTGTCTGTCATAGTTGAAGTGTACCTATGATGAAAATTACAGGCCTCTCTCATCTTTTTAAGTGGGAGAACTTGCACAATTGGTGGCTGACTAAATACTTTTTTACCCCACTGTACCTAGGTGTCTGGCTAGACTGTAAACTCTCCTTCCAGACTCACATTAAGCATCTCCAATCCAAAATTACATCTAGAACCAGCTTCCTATTTCACAACAAAGCATCCTTCATTCATGCTGCCAAACATACCCTCATAAAACTGACCATCCTGCCGAACCTCGACTTCGGCGATGTCATTTACAAAATAGCCTCCAACACTCTACTCAACAAATTGGATGCAGTCTATCACAGTACAATCCGTTTTGTCACCAAAGCCCCATATACTACCCACCACTGCGACCTGTATGCTCTCTTTGGCTGGCCCTCGCTTCATACTCGTCGCCAAACCCACCTGCTCCAGGTCATCTATTAGTCTTTGCTAGGTAAAGCCCAGCCTTATCTCAGCTCACTTGTCACCATAGCAGCACCCACCTGTAGCATGCTCTCCAGTAGGTATATTTAACTGGTCACCCCCAAAGCCAATTCCTCATTTGGCCGCCTTTCCTTCCAGTTCTCTGCTGCCAATGACTGGAACGAACTGCAAAAATTACTGAAGCTGGATACTTGTATCTCCCTCACTAGCTTTAAGCACCAGCTGTCAGAGCAGCTCACAGATCACTGCACCTGTACATAGCCCATCCAACTACCTCATCCCCATACTGTTATTTATTTGATTTATTTAGCTCCTTTGCACCCCAGTATCTCTACTTGCACATTCATCTTCTGCATATCTATCACCCCAGTGTTTAATTGGTATATTGTAATTACTTCGCCACCATGGCCTATTTATTGCCTTACCTCCCTTATCTTACCTCATATGCACACATTGTATATAGACTTTTTCTACTGTATTATTGACTGTTTCTTTATTCCATGTTGTTGTATGTGTTGAACTGCTTTGCTTTATCTTGGCCAGGTCACAGTTGTAAATGAGAACTTGTTCTCAACTAGCCTACCTGGTTAAATAAAGGTGAAAAAAGTTGGGGTGGTATACAGAAAGAAGATAGTCCTATTTGGTAAAAGACCAAGTAAATAGTATGGCAAAAGAGCTCAAATAAGCAAAGAGAAATGACAGTCAATCATTACTTTAAGACATAGAGGTCAGTCAATGTGTACTTTGAAAGTTTCTTCAAGTGCAGTCGCAAAAACCAAGCGCTATGATGAAACTGGCTCTCATGAGGACCGCCACAGGAAAGGAAGACCCAGAGTTAGCTCTGCTGCAGAGGACAAGTTCATTAGAGTTACCAGCCTCAGAAATGCAGCCAAATAAATGCTTCACAGAGTTCAAGTAACAGACACATCTCAACCTCCACTGTTCAGAGAAGCCTGCGTGAATCAGGCCTTCATGGTCGGATTGCTGCATAGAAACCACTACTAAAGGACGCCAATAAGAAGATACTTGCTTTGTTCAAGAAACACAAGCAACGGACATTAGACCGGTGGAAATCTGTCCTTTGGTCGGAGTCCAAATGTTTTATATTTGGTTCCAACTGCTGTGTCTTTGTGAGAAGCGGAGCAGGTGAACGGATGATCTCCACATGTGTGGTTCCCACCACGAAGCATGGAGGAGGAGGTGTGATGGTGCTTTGCTGGTGACAGAGTCAGTGCTTTATTTATAATTCATGGCACACTTAACCAGCATGGCTACCACAGCATTCTGCAGCGATACGCCGTACCATCTGGTTTGCACGTAGTGGGACTATCATTTGTTTTTCAACAGGACAATGACCCAACACACCTTCAGGCTGTGTAAGGGCTATTTGACAAAGGAGAGTGATGGAGTGTATCAGATGACCTGGCCTACACAATCACCTGACCTCAACCCATTTGAGATGGTTTGGGATGAGTTGGACCGCAGAGTGAAGGAAAAGCAGCCAACAAGTGCTCAGCATATGTGGGAACTCCTTCAAGACTGTTGGGAAAGCATTCTAGGTGAAGCTGGTTGAGAGAATGCCAAGTGTGTGATTTGTTTAACACTTTTTTGTTTACTACATGATTCCATGTGTTATTTCATAGTTTTGATGTCTACACTATTATTCTACAATGTAGAAAGTAGTAAAAATAAATAAACCCTTGAATGAGTAATTGTGTCCAAAAAAAATGGTACTGTCCATCATAACTGTAGCAGTGTTGACTAAATACATTTCCATTGGGATGGAGGCAGAGTAAACTGTTGAGAGGGTGGGGGGAATGACTATTGGGGGAGCAGCATGACCATTGAGGGGGTTTGGGAACCAAGTTAAATTAAAAACAAAAATGGTAATAAAAGAAGTACTAATATATATATTAACAACAACAACAGTGATGCCTGAGAGTAAAAATCCGTTGGGGGGGAATGTCCATATGGGGGGGAATGACGATGACGACAGAAGCCGTTTCTCTCTCCTATCTCAAGGCCATCAGACTGTTAACTAGCCATCACTAGCCAGTTTCCACCCGGTTACGCAACCCTGCACCTTAGAGGCTGCTGCCTTATATATATATATATATATATATATATATATAGACGTGGACTCCCTGGCCACCTTAATAATGGAGCACTAGTAACTAGTAATGTTTACATACTGCTTTACTCATCTCATATGTATATATTGTATTCTATTCTACTGTTCTTTTAGGCAATACCACTCCAACATTGAGCAATATAATATTTATATATTTCTTAATTCCATTATTTTACTATTAGATTTGTGTGTGTTGCTGTGAATTGATAGATACTACTGCACTGTTGGAACTAGGAACACAAGCATTTTGCTACACCTGCAATAACATCTGCTAAATATGTGTACGTGACTGATAAAATTTGACTGTCGTCAGCGTACTTGATGATGAAGTTGGAACTGTATCGTGGGTATACCCACGCAGGGAATAGAGAAGGGGACTGATGACGCACCCTTCTGGGCCTCTGTGTTGAGGAGGTAATGTTGCCTACCATCACCACCTGGGAGCGGCCCGTCAGGAAGTCCAGGACCCTGTTGCATAGGGAGGAGACCCAGGGCCTTGAGTTCTGAAATGAGCTTATAGGGCACTATGGTATTGCAGGCAGAGCTGGAGTCGATGAACAGCATCCTCGCATATGCATTCCTTTTGTCCAGGTGGGTAATGGCAATGTGAAGCGCAATGGCAATTGTGTTGTCATTGGATCTGTTAGGGCTGTAGGTGAATTGGAGAGGGTCTAGTGTGTCGGGGAGGTAGGAGGTGATATGGTCTTTGACAAGCCTCTTGAAGCACTTTATGATGACGTAAGTGAGTGCATCTGGTCGGTAGTCGTTCAGTTACTTTCGTTTAGGGCACAGGGATGATAGCGTACATCTTGAAGCAGATGGGTATAGCGGCCTGAGCTAGGGAGATTTAAAATGTCAGAGATCACAGCCAGCTGGTCTGAACATGCTCTGAGGGCATGGCTAGGGATGCCGTCTGGGCCGGCAGCCTGCTAGGGTTAACACGTTTGCATGACTTACAGTTGAAGTTGGAAGTTTACATACACTTAGGTTGGAGTCATTAAAACTCGTTTTTCAATCACTCCACAAATTTCTTGTTAACAAACGATAGTTTTGGCAAGTCAGTTAGGACATCTACTTTGTGCATGACACAAGTAATTTTTCCAACAATTGTTTACAGATTATTTCACTTATATTTCACTGTATCACAATTCCAGTGGGTCAGAAGTTTACACACTAAATTGACTGTGCTTTTAAACAGCTTGGAAAATTCTAGAAAATGATGTCATGCTTTAGAAGCTTCTGATAGGCTCATTGACATCATTTGAGTCAATTGGAGGTGTACCTGTGGATGTATTTCAAGGCCTACCTTCAAATTCAGTGCCTCTTTGCTTGATATCATGGGAAAATCAAAAGAAATCAGCCAAGACCTCAGGAAAAAAATGGTAGACTTTGTAGACTGGTTCATACTTGGGAGCATTTTCCAACCGCCTGAAGGTACCACCTTCATCTGTACAAACAATAGTATGCAAGTATAAGCTCAGGAAGGAGACACATTCTGTCTCCTAGAGATGAACGTACTTTGGTGCGAAAAGTGCAAATCAATCCCAGAACAACAGCAAAGGCCCTTGTGAAGATGCTGGAGAAAACAGGTACAAAAGTAACTATATCCACAGTAAAACGAGTCCTATATTGACATAACCTGAAATGTAACTCAGCAAGGAAGAAGCCACAACTCCAAAACCTCCATAAAAAAGCCAGACTACAGTTTGCAACTGGACACTGGGACAAAGATTGTACTTTTTGGAGAAATGTCCTCTTGTCTGATGAAACAAATATAATTGTTTGGCCATAATGACCATCGTTATGTTTGGAGGAAAATAGGGGAGGTTTGCAAGCCGAAGAACACCGTAACGGCCGTTGGTGGAAGAAGGTGAGGACCAAGGTGCAGCGTGGTAAGTGTTCATCATTTTAATGGTAAAACTGAACACTATCAAGCAACAAGCAACAAATGAACAACCAAAACAGCTCCGTCAGGTGCAAAACACACTAAACAGAAAATAACTACCCACAACCCATAGTGGGAAAACAGGCTGCCTAAGTATGGTTCTCAATCAGAGACAACAATCGACAGCTGCCTCTGATTGGGAACCATACCAGGCCAAACACAGAAATACAAAACCTAAAATACACAACATAGAATGCCCACCCCAAATCACGCCCTGACCAAACTAAAACAGAGACATAAAAAAGGAACTAAGGTCAGGACGTGACAAACACCATCCCAACTGTGAAGCACGGGAGTGGCAGCATCATGTTGTGGGGGTGTTTTGCTGCAGGAGGGACTGGTGCACTTCACAAAATAGATGTCATCATGAGGAAGAGAAAAGCATGTGGATATATTGAAGCAACATCTCAAGACATCAGTCAGGAAGTTCAAGTTTGGTCACAAATGGGTCTTCCAAATGGACAATGACCCAAAGCATACTTACAAAGTTGTGGCAAAATGGCTTAAAGGACAACAAAGTCAAGGTATTGGAGAGGCCATCACAAAGCTCTGACCTCAATCCTATAGAAAATTTGTGGGCAGAACTGAAAAAGCTTGTGCGAGCAAGGAGGGAACCAAACCTTACACCAGCTCTGTCAGGAGGAATGGGACAAAATTCTTATTGTGGGAAGCTTGTGGAAGGCTACCCAAAACGTTTGACCCAAGTTAAACAATTTAAAGGCAATGCTACCAAATACTAATTGAGTGTTGTAAACTTCTGACCCACTGGAAATGTGATGAAAGAAATAAAAGCTGAAATAAATCACTCTACTATTATTCTGACATTTCAAATTCTTAAAATAAAGTGGCGTTCCTAACTGACCTAAGACAGGACATTTTACAAGGATTAAATGTCAGGAATTGTGAAACTGAGTTTAAATGTATTTAGCTAAGGTGTATGTAAACGTCCGACTTCAACTTTACATACGTCCTCAATGGAGACTGTGATTGTGTAGCCCACGTTGTCATCTGGGGCTCTCCTGGCAGCCTAGGGTCATTGTGCTCGAATCTTGAGAAAAGGGTGTTTAGCTCACCCGGTAAGGTGGTGTTGGTGATCATGATGTGGCTGGCTTTCCTTTTTGTAATCTGTAAATGTTAAGAGCCCCTGCCACATATGCCTTGTGTTCGACCCGCTGAATTGCTCCTCCACTTGTCCCTATACTTGTGATTCACCATCTTGATCCATCTGTATAAGTCATATTTGTACTGTTTAAAAGCAGCTTCTCTCTTTCAATTTCCCTACAAGGCTGCTATCAATCCACGTTTTGAAGTGGGTTTGTTTTGAAAGATACTATTGGTATCACGTCATCTATGCATTTTTTTATGAATCCGGTGACTGCGTTGGCATATTCATTGACGTTATCTCCAGAGGCGTCCACGTGATCAAAATAATCTTGGAGCATGAATTCTGATTGGTCGGACCAATGCTGTTCAGACCTGACCCTCAGAACTTCCCTCTTGAGTCTTTGTTTGTAAGAGATGAGACTAAAATTTAGCTTTTTGGCCATCAAGGAAAATGCTATGTCTGGTGCAAACCCAACACCTCTCATCACCCCGAGAACACCATCCCGACAGTGAAGCATGGTGGTGGCAGCATCATGCTGTGGGGATGTTTTTCATTGGCAGGGATTGGGAAATTTGTCAGAATTGAAGGAATGATGGATGGCGTGAAATACAGGGAAATTCTTGAGGGTAACCTGTTTCAGTCTTTGAGACTGGGATGGAGGTTCACCTTCCAGCAGGACAATTTCCCTAAACATACTGCTAAATCAACACTTGAGGGGTTTAAGGGGAAACAGTTAAATGTCTTGGAATGGCCAAGTCCAAGCCCAGACCTCAATCCAATTGAGAATCTGTGGTATGACTTAAAGATTGCTGTACACCAGCGGAACTCATCCAACTTGATGAAGCTGGAGCAGTTTTGCCTTGAATGGGCAAAAATCCCAATGGCTAGATGTGCCAAGTTTATAGAGACATACCCCAAGAGACTTGCAGCTGTAATTGCTGAAAAAGGTGGCTCTACAAACTATTGACTTTGGGGGGGGGGGGTGAATAGTTATGCAAGCTCAAGTTCTGTTTTTTTGTCTTATTTGTTTGATTCACAAGAAAAAATCATTAGCATCTTCAAAGTGGTAGGCATGCTGTGTAAATCAAATGATACAACCTCCCCCAAAAATATACCATTTTAATTCCTGGTTGTAAGGCAACAAAAAAGGAAAAATGCCAAGGGGGGTGAATACCTTCGCAAGCCACTGAGTATTTGTTGTAAAAGTTTGGCGCCAAACTAGTGGCAGTTGTGAAAACATTCAATAGTTGCAGTTAATTGAAAATAATGCCATTGTTGATTAGATGCTTTTTTCATTAATTAGACTATTTTCTCTTAACCATGTGGTCTATCTACTAGAAACTCATGGACAATATGGACACAGATATAATAAATGAACACTATATAAAAAATATATATTTTTAAAGTTATTCAAGAATAAATGACCAGAATGACGATACATTGCCATAGATTTTCTGTTAATTACTGAAGATTGCAGTAACTTCGGTAAATTACCGGTAGCTTTGCAACCCTATCCAAGAAACTAACAAAATAGATATGGTGGAAGCTGGTGCTACTGTGTAATTATCTAACACATG
This sequence comes from Oncorhynchus clarkii lewisi, assembly GCF_045791955.1. Lineage (NCBI taxonomy): Eukaryota > Metazoa > Chordata > Actinopteri > Salmoniformes > Salmonidae > Oncorhynchus > Oncorhynchus clarkii. Next base: position 23,100,361 of record NC_092158.1, read on the forward strand.
AAATCCTTGCTGTTACTGTACAGTAAAGCACCCAATATCAGGAGTGACTAATCTCTAACAAACACTCACTGAACACGAGACTGTTCTGTTTCAGAGATGTTAGTGGGCTTAAGTAGTTTTTTGGGGCCGTGCGTACTGTATCACTCCTCTGATGTCCGTTTGCTGTTCGCTGTTCATTTGTTTGCAGTGGAGTTATGGCAGTAGCTGTCCCAGTTAGTGGATGTGCCAGCGATAGATGGACAGATCGGCAGACGGACAGACTCACCAGGCCTGCGACTTCCTCCTGGGAAGGCTTTGTCTCATCCACTTGGAGTGAGGGGTCAGGTGGAATATCAGCTGTCTGCATATCTTGTTGGATGACTTCAGTGTATCTCTTTCCTGTAATATATACACACACACTACATTACATTACATTACTTACATACATACATACATACATACATAGGGTGAAAGTGTCAAAGTGACTGCTCTTGTTGACTCTGAACTGAATACGTTTAATGAAAATAGGCCTATTTTCCTTTCCGACATCATGAACAATGGAATGAGACCCCTGCATTTTCCTTCATATGATGTCAAATGCATCATACGGGGATGATTTCTGTAAAACATTTTGCGACTATGTCAACAATGCACTAATGAAACAAATACCAAAATATTGTTTTTGAGTGGAATTTTCCTTTAAACCCCATTTAGGACAACAGGTAACATTGTGACGCCTAATAATTCATTGATACATTTTAGAAGCCCAAGGCAGAACATCTTGGATACACATATTTCAATGGACCACTGTTTCACTTATGTCCTTGCAACCCCTATTATGCCACATTGAGCTGTGTAGTGATGGGGCTGTTTCCTTTGTTCTTCGAATGTTGGTTTAAAATGTGAAGGTTATTTATATTGTCTGATCCCCTTCACTCATCCCACTACAAACAATCCAACCATTTGGCTGCTATCACCACATTATCTCAAGGCCCTTCTCCCTTGTCCATCCAACATTGTTATACATCAAAATATACTTTAGCATCTCTGTCAGTCCCTCTCTCCTTGGTCTTGCTCTTGTTCCATTGCTCTTTCTCCCTCATAATAACATGTTTTTCTCTTTGATGTGAATTGGGGCATTGTCAACATGGAATCAAATTCAAAATTGCTTCAGAATATGCACAGGCAGTAGCCACCACATGGCTCTTGAGATATAGATACACAGTACTATGGTTGAATGCACAATAAAGGTCATGTTTTGAAGCAGTGAAACTGGTTCTTCACGTTTTGATGAGTTGTTGTTGACATTGGATTGTACTTTTGACAGTTGTAGAAATGACACCACACTGTGACTGACCTACTTCTTGTCATTAGTTATAAATAGGCGCCCCATGTTTCCAGCACCTCGAGTGAATACCTGCACACACACACAAATGCGTCATTCAGAGCCTAATCATAACTGTATGATTTATGGCAGCAGTTGGAAGGCTGGAACCAAACCAAATGGCCTAGCAGTCATATTTCTAAGACCATCATCTATTTGCTCTTGAATTGACCCTTGCAGCCGTGGATTCCTAAACGTTCAATTTTCTGTGCCTGATCTCATTTGATGTTCCCTGACAACAGCACGGCTGAGGTGGTTGAGACAAACAGACAAACAGACAGCTCAACAGTCAGACATTACAATGGGCTTACCCTCTTTGGACACTGCATGTCTTTGGCCAGGCTGAGCAAGAGCTCATGGGAGATTGGATCCACCAGGTTGAGAAAGGCTGAGTTCTTATAGAGGATATCATTGAGGGATGTTCCCTGTAGTCCCAAGTCCTGTGGGAACACAGAGCAAGAGAGAATAATCTACCATTGGTGTTTCTTTTCAATCATTCCAAGATCCAACAAGGGGGGAATTACAATATTTTTAAGTGCAAGTCATGCATCATTAAGTATTCAAGTGACATGATGTGGACTGCTTAATGGTAACAGATTATCAATGTATTTACATAATCCTTTCATCAGCCACTTTCATTGTTATGTTCATTTATCAAGCTGAGAGGATTTTACACTAAGAGTGCCAAACGGGACAAGGCACAGGATAGGCAGGGGTGTGGGATGGGGGTTTAAAAGCAGGACAATTTCTCCCAAAATGACATTTCAAACACACAACAACTAAAGTGATGTGCTGTGCCCTCAGTCACCCCTAACAGTAAAATTATGTTCTATTGCATAACATGCACTCTAGGGACAGTGACTTTACTGCTGTGATCTGCATGGGGTCTGCAATGTGCCTTAGGACACTTCCATCCCTAAAAGCCTTGGGTTTTTACACACAACACTGAACATACTCCAGAGCTATCCAAAAAATACCTCTAAAAACACCACGCAGGCACTTAGAGAAATGGTTCAAGTCTACAGCACTCCCGCTCCCCACCATCTTCTATGGAATTCAAATGGCATGCGTGTGTGATGTGCAGAAGGGTTTAATAAAAACGAGGAATGAGAACCTCCCCAGAGGTTGTTCTTACTAGTATCATCTGCAGGGCTGCTGCTATTTGCAGTGAGTGTAAATAGAGTGAGGCAAAGGAAGCTGCAACGTCAGGTAATGCTCTGAGGGCTGCTCTGAGGGCTGCTCTGAGGGCTGCTGCTGGTGAGGGGGATTGATGTCATCGTGAACCCGGGTTTGAGACGTAACGCTTTGACACACATCAAAAGGCCTTCGATGCAACCCTCACCAACCTCCCATATCGAGGAGGATGAGATCAACCAAACACACACCTCCCTGAAACAAATGAGCTGAAACCGCAGGCAAGCCGTGACAGAAAGCCTCGAAAAGAAAACCTCCACCACAATGAAAGGTTAAGGCGGAGTAGAGCAGAGGAGGACAAAACTAAATTCAGGAAAACATTTATCCCCTCATAATTAATTTGTTTCAGGACTTGGTTTACTAACGGGTTCTAAGTCAAATGGGGGCTATATGATATCAAGGTAAATCATACAAAATAGGATTTTCTCCATTTCTGTTCTACAGTACGTGCAAAGCTGCTGTTGGTCTGTTTACTTGCTGGACTCCATGCAATGTGAAGATGGTAGTGTAATGAACACAAGGGGAGACAGAGAGCTGGTTTCAAGCACAGGGTGCAGCAGGTGTTTATTGCAAAGGACATCCTCAGGAGGCAGGTAGCTGGGTCCAAGAGCAGGCAGAAGGTCATAAACGGGGTCCAAAAGGGCAACAGTACAGTCAGGGAAAAGGCTAGTAATGTAGTCTGGGAGATCAGGCAATAGGTAGATAACAGGAAATCCGCTAGGCTAAAGTACAGGCAGGGAATAGGCAAAAGGCGTTGTTAGTGAGGCAGGCAAAACTATCATACACGGGAGGAGGAAATTGAGGGAAACACAGCGCTCCGTAAGCCATGTGTCACAAAACAAACAGCACCTCACAGTGATGGGGTGCAGAACTGAACAGGTGAACAGGTGAACAGGTGATTAGAATTCAGGTGATTGGGATCTGGAGAGTGAGCTGCGTTCAGGGGATCTAGGTGTTTGAGTGTGTGAGCTGCATTCAAGGGATCTACGTGTTTGAGTTGGAAGCAGATGTTACAGGCTCTTGACGGCCTCGGAAGCTGAGCAGGGGGCCTCCCCCAGGAACGTGGAGCTGGGCGGTCAGGACGGTTACAGTGGAAAGCGGCTGGGTCGAAGATGTCCTGGACTGGGACCCAGGAACCCAGGACCATTCTTCTGGTTCGTACCCCTCCCAATCCATCAGGTAGTGGATGCGACCACCCAGGCGCTTGGAATCAAGGAGGGCTTGAAAGGAATAAGCCGGTGCACCGCCGACGTCAAATAGATGGGGTGCGTCGAGGTGCGCCACAGGAGGATGGAGAGGGCTGTACCTCACAGGCTTGAGAAGGGACACATGGAAAGATGTGGAGACGGTAGGTGACAGGATTGATGCAGTGTGTTATTTTGAAGGGACCAATGAACTGTGGACTGAACTTTTTGCATGGGTCACGAAGCCGGATGTCCAGTGTAGAGAGCCACACACGTTGCCCAAACTGGCTCACTCTGTCGAAACCACTCATCGACGGCAGGCACAGTTCCCGGGTTCTGTCTCCCATGGCAACACGGGGGGTTGGTATCCGAGGACACACTGAAAAGGAGTGAGATGGAGTGAAGAATGCACCAGGGAGTTCTGTGCATATTCGGCCCAGGCTAGATAGCGACTCTTGTGTGGATGGTGGGTGCAGTGTTGGCGAAGGTATTTCCCTATTTCCTGATTCAGGTGTTCCATCTGCATGTTGGTTTGGGGATGGTATCCGGAGGATAGGCTGATGGAGACCCCCAGTCGGTCGCAGAAGGCTCGCCACACCCTGGAGATGAACTGGGGTCTCCGAAACGATGTCTTCAGGGATCCCATACAGACGAAACACCTGTTGGAACATGCACTCAGCCATTTCCATGGCATTAGGTAGATGCGGAAGGGGGATGAGTCGGCACAGCTTGGAGAACCTGCGTTCAGGGGATCTAGGTGAGCTGCGTTCAGGGGATCTAGGTGTTTGAGAGTGTGAGCTAAGTTCAGGGGATGTAAGTGTTTGAGGGTGTGTTGGAAGCAGACATTACAAGTAGCACATCTTGGAGAACCTGCGTTCAGGGGATCTAGGTGAGCTGCATTCAGGGATCTAGGTGTTTGAAAGTGTGAGCTAAGTTCAGGGGATGTACGTGTTTGAGGGTGTGAGTTGGAAGCAGACATTACAAGTAGCAGACGAGGGCATAGGGCTATACATGTACAGTGCCTTTGGAAAGTATTCAGACCACTTTACTTTTTCCACATTTTGTTAGGTTACAGCCTTATTCAAAAATGTATTAAATTGTTTTTCCCCTCATCAGTCTACACACAATACTCCATTATGACAAAGCAAAAACTGTTTTTTAGACACTTTCAGTTTTAGAATAAGGCTGTAACGCAACAAAATTTTGAAATGTCAAGAGGTTTGAATACCTGTCAACGGGTTTTCCAGTCCGGAGCCTCCGGAGACGATCCACGGTCTGGATCCTCTGGCGACTATCCACGGCCCCGATTCCTCCGGCGACGATCCACGGTCCTGAGTCCCCGGCGACGATACGCGGTCCGGAGCTTCTGGCGACGATCCACGGTCCGGTTCCTCCGGCGACGATCCACGGCCCGGTTCCTCTGGTGACTATCCACGGTCCAGAGTCCCCGGCGACGATCCACGGTCCGGTTCCTCCGGCGACAATCCCTGCACCAGAGTCGCCACCGAAACGGGCGGATCCGCGAGCGGAGCGGGGTCTACGTCCCGCACCGGAGACGCCACCGAGGCTAGATGCTCACCCGGACCCTCCCCTATAGATTCAGGTTTTGCGGCCAGAGTCCGCACCTTTGGGGGAGGTACTGTCACGCCCTGACCTTAGAGATCCTTTATTCTCTATTTTGGTTAGGTCGGGGTGTGACTAGGGTGGGCATTCTAGGTTCTTTATTTCTAGGTTGGCTTGGTATGGTTCCCAATCAGAGGCAGCTGTCTATCATTGTCTCTGATTGGGGATCATGTTTAGGCAGCCTTTTCCCACCTGTTTGTTGTGGGACCTTGTTAATGTATTGTTGCTTGTGAGCACTGCATAGCTTCACGTTCGTTTCTTTCTTCTGTATCGTTACGGTGAGTTTCATAAATTAAACATGTGGAACTCTATGCACGCTGTGCCTTGGTCCGTTTATTACAACAACAATCGTGACACCTTTGCCTTTCAAGGCCCCCCATGGCTTCAACCCTGCCCAGTCATTTGAAATCCATCAATTGACTGATTTCCTTATATGAACTGTAACTCAGTAAAAAGGTTACATTTGTTGCATGTTGAGTTTTATATTTTTGTTCAGTATAGTATATCTGAAGAAAACGTAGGATAGTACATGTACAGCAATAATTGAATAGGGTGGCCTTGACTAGAACATAGTATATACATATGAAATGGGTAAAAGTAGTATGTAAACATTATTAAAGTGACCAGTGTTCCATAATTAAAGTGACCAGTGTTACATGTCTATGTACATAGGGCAGCAGCCCCTAAGGTGCAGGGTTGAGTAACCAGGTGGTAGCCAGCTAGTGACTAAGTTCAGGGCAGGGTACTGGGTAGAGGCCGGCTAGTGATGGCTATTTAACAGTCTGATGGCTTTGAGACAGAAGCAGTTTTTCAGTCTCTCTGTCCCAGCATTGATGCACCTGTACTGAGCTCGCCTTCTGGATGATAGCGAGCAGGCCGTGGCTGAGGGGGCCGAGACAAATTTCTTCAGCCTCCTGAGCTGTTGCGCCTTCTTCAACACACTGTCTGTGTGGGTGGATCAGTTCAGGATGAGAACTCTCTTGGTAGATAAAATGGTCTAAATCAAATCAAATCAAATCAAATCAAATTTTATTTGTCACATACACATGGTTAGCAGATGTTAATGCGAGTGTAGCGAAATGCTTGTGCTTCTAGTTCCGACAATGCAGTAATAACAAGTAATCTAACTAACAATTCCAAAACTACTGTCTTGTACACAGTGTAAGGGGATAAAGAATATGTACATAAGGATATATGAATGAGTGATGGTACAGAGCAGCATAGGCAAGATACAGTAGATGGTATCGGGTACAGTATGTACAAATGAGATGAGTATGTAAACAAAGTGGCATAGTATAGTATAAAGTGGCTAGTGATACATGTATTACATAAGGATACCGTCGATGATATAGAGTACAGTATATACGTATGCGTATGAGATGAATAATGTAGGGTAAGTAACATTTATATAAGGTAGCATTGTTTAAAGTGGCTAGTGATATATTTACATCATTTCCCATCAATTCCCATTATTAAAGTGGCTGGAGTTGAGTCAGTGTCAGTGTGTTGGCAGCAGCCACTCAGTGTTAGTGGTGGCTGTTTAACAGTCTGATGGCCTTGAGATAGAAGCTGTTTTTCAGTCTCTCGGTCCCAGCTTTGATGCACCTGTACTGACCTCGCCTTCTGGATGATAGCGGGGTGAACAGGCAGTGGCTCGGGTGGTTGATGTCCTTGATGATCTTTATGGCCTTCCTGTGACATCGGGTGGTGTAGGTGTCCTGGAGGGCAGGTAGTTTGCCCCCGGTGATGCGTTGTGCAGACCTCACTACCCTCTGGAGAGCCTTACGGTTGAGGGCGGTGCAGTTGCCATACCAGGCGGTGATACAGCCCGCCAGGATGCTCTCGATTGTGCATCTGTAGAAGTTTGTGAGTGCTTTTGGTGACAAGCCGAATTTCTTCAGCCTCCTGAGGTTGAAGAGGCGCTGCTGCGCCTTCTTCACGATGCTGTCTGTGTGAGTGGACCAATTCAGTTTGTCTGTGATGTGTATGCCGAGGAACTTAAAACTTGCTACCCTCTCCACTACTGTTCCATCGATGTGGATAGGGGGGTGTTCCCTCTGCTGTTTCCTGAAGTCCACAATCATCTCCTTAGTTTTGTTGACGTTGAGTGTGAGGTTGTTTTCCTGACACCACACTCCGAGGGCCCTCACCTCCTCCCTGTAGGCCGTCTCATCGTTGTTGGTAATCAAGCCTACCACTGTTGTGTCGTCCGCAAACTTGATGATTGAGTTGGAGGCGTGCGTGGCCACGCAGTCGTGGGTGAACAGGGAGTACAGGAGAGGGCTCAGAACGCAACCTTGTGGGGCCCCAGTGTTGAGGATCAGCGGGGAGGAGATGTTGTTGCCTACCCTCACCACCTGGGGGCGGCCCGTCAGGAAGTCCAGTACCCAGTTGCACAGGGCGGGGTCGAGACCCAGGGTCTCGAGCTTGATGACGAGCTTGGAGGGTACTATGGTGTTGAATGCCGAGCTGTAGTCGATGAACAGCATTCTCACATAGGTATTCCTCTTGTCCAGATGGGTTAGGGCAGTGTGCAGTGTGGTTGAGATTGCATCGTCTGTGGACCTATTTGGGCGGTAAGCAAATTGGAGTGGGTCTAGGGTGTCAGGTAGGGTGGAGGTGATATGGTCCTTGACTAGTCTCTCAAAGCACTTCATGATGACGGATGTGAGTGCTACGGGGCGGTAGTCATTTAGCTCAGTTACCTTAGCTTTCTTGGGAACAGGAACAATGGTGGCCCTCTTGAAGCATGTGGGAACAGCAGACTGGTATAGGGATTGATTGAATATGTCCGTAAACACACCGGCCAGCTGGTCTGCGCATGCTCTGAGGGCGCGGCTGGGGATGCCATCTGGGCCTGCAGCCTTGCGAGGGTTAACACGTTTAAATGTCTTACTCACCTCGGCTGCAGTGAAGGAGAGACCGCATGTTTTCGTTGCAGGCCGTGTCGGTGGCACTGTATTGTCCTCAAAGCGGGCAAAAAAGTTATTTAGTCTGCCTGGGAGCAAGACATCCTGGTCCGTGACTGGGCTGGGTTTCTTCCTGTAGTCCGTGATTGACTGTAGACCCTGCCACATGCCTCTTGTGTCTGAGCCGTTGAATTGAGATTCTACTTTGTCTCTGTACTGGCGCTTAGCTTGTTTGATAGCCTTGCGGAGGAAATAGCTGCACTGTTTGTATTCGGTCATGTTACCAGACACCTTGCCCTGATTAAAAGCAGTGGTTCGCGCTTTCAGTTTCACACGAATGCTGCCATCAATCCACGGTTTCTGGTTAGGGAATGTTTTAATCGTTGCTATGGGAACGACATCTTCAACGCACGTTCTAATGAACTCGCACACCGAATCAGCGTATTCGTCAATGTTGTTATCTGACGCAATACGAAACATCTCCCAGTCCACGTGATGGAAGCAGTCTTGGAGTGTGGAGTCAGCTTGGTCGGACCAGCGTTGGACAGACCTCAGCGTGGGAGCCTCTTGTTTTAGTTTCTGTCTGTAGGCAGGGATCAACAAAATGGAGTCGTGGTCAGCTTTTCCGAAAGGGGGGCGGGGCAGGGCCTTATATGCGTCGCGGAAGTTAGAGTAACAATGGTCCAAGGTCTTTCCTCCCCTGGTTGCGCAATCGATATGCTGATAAAATTTGGGGAGTCTTGTTTTCAGATTAGCCTTGTTAAAATCCCCAGCTACAATGAATGCAGCCTCCGGATAAATTGTTTCCAGTTTGCAGAGAGTTAAATAAAGTTCGTTCAGAGCCATCGATGTGTCTGCTTGGGGGGGGATATATACGGCTGTGATTATAATCGAAGAGAATTCTCTTGGTAGATAATGCGGTCTACATTTGATTGTGAGGAATTCTAAATCAGGTGAACAGAAGGATTTGAGTTCCTGTATGTTTCTTTCATCGCACCATGTCACGTTAGTCATAAGGCATACGCCCCCGCCCCTCTTTTTACCAGAAAGATGTTTTTTCCTGTCTGCGCGATGCGTGGAGAAACCTGTTGGCTGCACCGCTTCGGATTGCGTCTCTCCAGTAAGCCACGTTTCCGTGAAGCAAAGAACGTTACAGTCTCTGATGTCCCTCTGGAATGCTACCCTTGCTCGGATTTCATCAACCTTGTTGTCAAGAGACTGGACATTGGCAAGAAGAATGCTAGGGAGTGGTGTGCGCTGTGCCCGTCTCCGGAGTCTGACCAGAAGACCGCCTCGTTTCCCTCTCTTTCGGAGTCGTTTTTTTGGGTCGCTGCATAGGATCCACTCCGTTGTCCTGTTTGTAAGGCAGAACACAGGATCCGCGTCGCGAAAAACATATTCTTGGTCGTACTGATGGTGAGTTGATGCTGATCTTATATTCAGTAGTTCTTCTCGACTGTATGTAATGAAACCTAAGATGACCTGGGGTACTAATGTAAGAAATAACACGTAAAAAAACAAAAAACTGCATAGTTTCCTAGGAACGCGAAGCGAGGCGGCCATCTCTGTCGGCGCCGGAAGTACAGAATACCATGAGCTAATCTATATCAGGTGAACAAAAGCTTGAGATTTCCTTCACACTTGAAGCAGCACACCAGTTGTTATTTATGAAAAAACATACTCCACCCGCTTTTGACTTCTCCGAAGTCGCTGTATGATCCTGCCACTGCATGGAGAATCCACTGAGTACTACGTGCATAGCGTCATCATCTAGCCAACTTTCAGTAAAACACAATATTGCAACTTCTCAAGTCTCTCTGATAGGAAACGCTCGAACAAAGCTCATCCATCTTATTCTCGAATGATGGGACATTTGCCAATAGAACGGAGGGGAGCGCCGTTCGGTTTTCTCTTCGCCTCAATTTCACCAGGACATCACCTCATCTCCCATGTCTATGCCTGCAGCGTTTTGGTCGACCAATGGAACAAAGGAATAGGGTACAGCATGAACAGTGGAACAGCTGTTGAAGACGTATTTGAAGTTGAAATCGAGGTTAGTAACTGTCAATCTGATGTCTAGAAGTGCTTGGTGGTCATATGTGATAATAGGATTAACTTTCTGTACAAAAAAGGTAAGGATAAACACGATAAAAGTCACTATAAAGAAAAGTTTGGTTGGAACTCGTAAGATGTTCGGCGCTATCTTGTCACAGATCTTGTCATGAGGCTGAGAGAAAATGTTTTAAAGCAAGTTTTCTGCAATTCTACACATGTTTCCATGGCTTATGACGTGTTCATATGCTATCTGGGGGGGGCAGCCAACTTGTTCATATGCTATCTGGGGGGCCCCGACCTCCAGAGGGCCCAAAACCGACATGTTTATATGCTATTTGTATTTTTTGAGGGGTTGGGGGTCAGTGCCCTGCGTACCCGGTCGGTAATCCAGCCATGGACAAGAGAAGGTGGAGCTGAGCAAGTTTTCATTAATGTAACATCAGGGCTACAGGGAAGCAGAGCAGCGCAAGGTCACGCCTTTTGCCGCTGTTTCAATTTGATGATTGGAACGTGGCTCAGATAATTCATACATTTGTGTGCAATTCACAAGCACCATCCAGCATGGCAGGATAAATATGTGGACACATTTAATGTACACTATGTAGAACTGTGTAATGTAGGAAAACATTGCATTTCTGTGTCCCTGAGAATAATATCTAAGGAATAGAAAATTGGCCTTTCGTTTAACATATTCAGTGGTTGCCCTCTATATACTCTATTTGTCATGATCGTCGTAGGAAGGAGACCAAAGCGCAGCTTGGTGTGAATACATACTTTTAATGTAAGACGAATGAACACAAAGTACACTAAACAAACAAACAAACGTGACCGCTATCAACACTGAGTGCAAACGTGCAACATCACATAGACAATCACCCACGAATTACCCAAGGCATATGGCTGCCTGAATATGGTTCCCAATCAGAGACCGATAAACAGCTGCCTTTAATTGAGAACAAATCTAGGCAACCATAGACATACAAAACACCTAGACAAGTGAACAACCCCATAAACATACCAAAACCCTAGACAATACAAAAACACAACAAACCACCCCTTGTCACACCCTGACCTAACCAAAATAATAAAGAAAACAAAGAACTAAGGTCAGGGCGTGACAGTACCCCCCTTCCCCAAAGGTGCGGACTCCCGGGCCGCCAACCTAAACCGATACGGGAGGGTCTGGGTGGGCATTACTCCGCGGTGGCAGTTCTGGTGAGGGACGTGGGCCCCGCTGAACTTCTGACTCGGCCCACTTACGTAATGTCTCTGGAGCGGGAACACTCACCACCTACCCCAGAATAGAGGACGCCACTGGAGTGAGTGGCGCCTCTGGACTGGCAGGAGACTCTGGCAGCGCCGGACAGGGGGGAGCACCTGTAGGGAGGAGACGGAGAGACAGCCTGGTGCGGGGGGCTGCCACCAGAGGCCTAGTGCGTGGAGGAGGCACCGGATAGACCGGAGCATGGAGGCGCACTGGAGGTCTCGAGCACCGAGCCTGCACAACCCTACATGGCTGCATATTCCCCGTAGCCAGGCCAGTGCTGCGAGGTGGTCACCATTCGTAGGGCTGGTGCCATGTACCCTGGCCAGAGGAGAGGCACTGGAGACCAGATGCGCTGAGCCGGCTTCATGGCACTTGGCTCGATTCCCACTCTAGCCCGGCCGATGAGGCGCTGCTATGTAACGCACCGGGCTATGCCTGCGCCCCGGGGACACCGTCCGCCTCACGGCATAACACGGAGCCTGCCCGGTCCACCTCTCTCCACGGTAAGCACAGGGAGTTGGCGCAGGTCTCCTATCTGACTTAGCCACACTCCCGTGTGCCCCCCCCAATACATTTTTGGGGCTGCCTCTCGTCCCTGCCGCGCTGCCGTGCTGCCTCCTCATACCACCGCCGCTCAGCTTTCGCTGCCTCCAGCTCTGCTTTGGGTTGGCAATATTCCATAGCCTGTGCCCAGGGTCCCTTGCCGTCCAGAATCTCCTCCCATGTCCAGGAGTCTTGAGATTTCTGCCGCTGCCCGTTACCACGCTGCTTGGTCCTTGGTTGGTGGGTGATTCTGTCACGATCGTCGTAGTGAAGAGACCAAAGCGCAGCTTGATGTGAATACATACTTTTAATGTAAGACAAATGAACACGAAGTACACTAAAACAAACAAACAAACAAACAAACAAACAAATTGACCGTGACCGCTATCAACACTGAGTGCAAACATGCAACATCAAATCGACAATCACCCACGAATTACCCAAGGAATATGGCTGCCTAAATATGGTTCCCAATCAGAGACAACGATAAACAGATGCCTCTAATTGAGAACCAATCTAGGCAACCATAGACATACAAAACACCTAGACTAGTAAAACAACCCCATAAACATACCAAAACCCTAGACAGGACAAAAACACAACAAACCACCCCTTGTCACATCCTGACCTAACCAAAATAATAAAGAAAAATAAAGATAACTAAGGTCAGGGCGTGACACTATTTCAGTCTCCGTTTGCCACCTGTCTGAAATGTGATATTCCACGAAGAGCCTGAAGACCTACACCTCAACAGCAGTGAAGGTGTTACCATACATACCTGAGCCAGACAAGGCTGACAATCTGACACAGCAGTTACAATTTTGATCTGTGATTATGTAAGGGGCAAGCCACTGAATAATTGTACTCTAAACTACCCTAAACTAAATTACACTATACATACAAAAGTATGTGGACACCCCTTCAAATGAGTTATTGCTTAAAGGTGTATAACATCGAGCACACAGCCATGCAATCTCCATAGACAAACATTGACAGTAGAATGGCCTTAATGAAGAGCTCAGTGACATTCAATGTGTCACGTCATAGGATGCCACCTTTCAAACTAGTCAGTTCATCACATTTCTGCCCTGCAAGAGCTGCCCGGTCAACTGTAAGTGCTGTTATTGTGAAGTGGAAACGTCTAGGAGCAACAACGGGTCAGCCGTGAAGTGGTAGGTCACACAAGGCGAACAGAGCGGTACAACTGAGTGCTGAAGAGTGCAGTGTGATAAAATTGTCTGTGCTCGGTTGCAACTCTCACCAGCGAGTTCCAAACTGCCTTTGGAAGCAATGCCAAGTGTCTGCTGGAGTGGTGTAAACCTCGCTGCCATTGGATTCTGGAGCAGTGGAAACGCGTTCTCTGCAGGGATGAATTACGCTTCACCATCTGGCAGTCCGACGGACAAATCTGGATTTGGGGAATGCCTGCCCCCAATGCATAGTGCCTACTGTAACGTTTGGTGGAGGAATAATGGTCTGGGGATTAATGTCACTAGATGATTCTGTGCTTCCAACTTTGTGGCAACAGTTTGGGGAAGGCCCTTTCCTGTTTCAGCATGACAATGCCCCCTTGCACAAAGCAAGGTCCATACAGAAATGGTTTGTCGAGAATGGTGTGGAAGAACTTGACTGGCCTGCACATAGCCCTGACCTCAACTCCATCGAACACCTTCGGCATGAATTGGAACACTGACTGCGAGCAACAACAAAAAAGCCTAATCACCCAACATCAGTGCCCAACCTCACTAATGCTCTTGTGGCTGAATGGGGAAACCCCAAAATAAAGGGGAAACCCCAAAATATGAAGTAACACGTCTAATTTACAAACAAACCTACAGTCACTTACACAGGCATAATAATCTAACATGAATAATAAATGCAGCATTTTACCAGTACATTTCATATTTTTGATCAGGCTGACTTGAGTGACAACTTGTGGATACTGCTGATCTAACAGCATCAAATTATGCAGGTGCACCAAATAATTTACGGACGGACACATCTTATGAAGTTTAGAAGAAGTAAACTATTATTCAATGTTAAACATTCTCTCTTACCTTTCTTAGCAATTTGAGCACCTCGACTGCATGTTCTTGTTTCTGTTCTTGAAGAAGCTTCTGTATTTCCCGGATCCATGCCACCCGTCTCACATAGGGGCTGTGCTTGGTTTTCCGCAGCATCCCTGGGAGTTTATCTGACTTCAGCATCAGGGATGTAAACAAGAATTCCCCGCCTCCCCGGCCACCACTCCGCTCAGTTTCTCCGGAGCTGTCATGCTGCTGGCGTCTCCTGTTGGAAAATGTGGTTTCTATTTGGTCCAGACTTCTTTGCCTGGTCAATTTAGAACCCATTACTTCACAGAATGTTTCAGTTGAACAACGGTTCCTAGACGCTATATACATGTACCTGACAGAATGTAGCCATAACAGTTACACAGTAGCCTAAACTTGGATATTGAGTAACGCACACACGTTTTTTTTATCTGAACAGTATGAAAACAAAGGGAGAAAATATAGGTTGATAAATTACTATATTCTCTATTAGATTACATTTAGAGCATTACACCAGCAGTATTGATTAGCTTTCTATTCATGTTAAAATAATTTCCACCGTCTTGCCGTTATAACCATGCACTGCCACAACAGAGCTCGAGCAGTCAGTGTAGCCTACTACAACATCACGTGGCGATCGTGTTCTTCGCTTCCAATAAGAATCCGCGCTGCCTCGATCAGTCATGGGATTACTCTCTCAGTATCCTCGACTGTCCAAGACCAGTTATGTTGTTTAGCAGCTCATGATGGTTTAGCTTTCTATTTGAGAGGGATGATTTAATGCTAATACATTTTGTACACAGTTTGTCAATTATCATAGTAATTATCATATCACATACTATCAGTCTGAATAATGACCCAGGAGGAGATGGCTGCGGTTTTAAGATATACTAACTAATTGTGATATTGTGTGTTTTTTTCTCGTTATTTGTAACTTATTTTGTACATAATGTTTCTGCCACCATGTCTTATGACCAAAAACAGCTTCTAGATATCAGGACAGCGATTACTCACCCCATACTGGATGAATACTTTTTCTTTAACAAGTCGAAGGGAAGGATTTACTTCAGATGCCCGACAAGACCCTCACCGCTGTCATTCGCAGGAGAAAGAGACAGAGATATCAGACAAAGGTCTGGGTAATCTCCCTTTACCATCGGTCCTATTAGCCAACGTACAATCAATGGATAATAAAATAGACAAACTATGATCACGTATATCCTACCAACGGGACATTTAAAAACTGTAATATCTTATGTTTCACCAAGTCCTGGCTGAACGATGACATGAATAACATACAGCTGGCGGGTTTTACGCTTTTTCGGCAGGATAGAACAGCGGCCTCTGGTAAGACAAGGGGCGGCCTCTATGTTTATTTGTAAACAACAGCTGGTGCACAAAATCTAAGGAAGTCTTAAGGTTTTGCTCGCCTGATAAGCTGTAGACCACACTATTTACCAAGAATTTTCATCTATATTCTTCGTAAATGTCTATTTACCATCACAAACCGATGCTGGCACTAAGATCGCACTAAATGAGCTTTATGCGCCATAAGAAAACAGGAAACCGCTCACCCAGAGGTGGAGCTCCTAGTGTCCGGGGACTTTAATGCAGGGAAACTTAAATCCGTTTTACCTCATTTCTACCAGCCTGTTAAATGTGCAACCAGAGGGGAAAAAAACTCTAGACCACCTTTACTCCACACACAGAGATGCTTACAAAGCTCTCCTTCGCCCTCCATTTAGCAAGTCTTACCATCATTCTATCCTATTGATTGCTGCTAACATCGATGTGTCTGCTTGGGGGGAATATATCACAGCCGTATATATTACCCCCCAAGCAGACACATCGATGGCCCTGAACAAACTTTATTGGACTCTATGTAAACTGGAAACCACATATCCTGAGGCTGCATTCATTGTATCTGTGGATTTAAACAAGGCTAATCTGAAAAAAAGACTCCCTATATTCTATCAGCATATCGATTGCGCAACCAGGGCTGGTAAAACCCTGGATCCTTGTTATTCTTCCGCGATGCATATAAGGCCCTCCCCCGCCCTCCTTTCGGAAAAGCTGACCACGACTCCACTTTGTTGCTTCCAGCCTACAGACAGTGTAACGGTTTTCTTGATGAGAAGGAGAGTCGGACCAAAATGCAGCGTGTCGATTGCGATCCATGTTTTAATAAACAAACGTAAAACACGAATCAATACAAACACTACAAAATAAACGTAATGAACGTAACGAAAACCTAAACAGCCTATCTGGTGAAAACACATAGACAGGAACAATCACCCACAAACAAACAGTGAAACCCAGGCTACCTAAGTATGATTCTCAATCAGAGACAACTAATGACACCTGCCTCTGATTGAGAACCATACTAGGCCGAAAACATAGAACTGCCCCAAAACATAGAAAAACAAACATAGACTGCCCACCCAACTCACGCCCTGACCATACTAAATAAATACAAAACAAAAGGAAATAGAGGTCAGAACGTGACAGTACCCCCCCCCAAAGGTGCGGACTCCGGCCGAAAAACCTTGACCTATAGGGGAGGGTCTGGGTGGGCGTCTGTCCGCGGTGGCGGCTCTGGCGCGGGACGCGGACCCCACTTCGCCATTGTCTCAGTCCGCCTTATTGTCCGCCTCCGTGGCTTACTCACCATGCCCACCCCTCTCAATGACCCCACAGGACAGAGGGGCTGCTTGGGACAGAGGGGCAGCTTCTCGGGACAGAGGGACAGCTGCTCGGGACAGAGGGACAGCTGCTTGGGACCGAGGGACAGCTGCTCGGGACAGAGGGACAGCTGCTCGGGACAGAGGGACAGCTGCTCGGGACAGAGGGACAGCTGCTCCGGGCGGAGGGGCTCTAGCGGCCCCTGGCTGACTGGCGGCGCTGGCGGCCCCTGGTTGACTGGCGGCGCTGGCGGCCCCTGGCTGACTGGCGGCCCCTGGCTGACTGGCGGCACTGGCGGCCCCTGGTTGACTGGCGGCGCTGGCGCTGGGCTGACTGGCGGCACTGGCGGCCCCTGGTTGACTGGCGGCACTGGCGGCCCCTGGCTGACTGGCGGCACTGGCGGCCCCTGGCTGACTGGCGGCACTGGCGGCCCCTGGCGGCCCCTGGCTGACGGGCGGCACTGGCGGCTCCTGGCAGACGGGCGGCACTGGCGGCGCTGGGCAGACGGGCGGCGCTGGCGGCGCTGGGCAGACGGGCGGCGCTGGCGGCGCTGGGCAGACGGGCGGCGCTGGCGGCGCTGGGCAGACGGGCGGCGCTGGCGGCGCTGGGCAGACGGGCGGCGCTGGCGGCGTTGGGCAGACGGGCGGCGCTGGCGGCGCTGGGCAGACGGGCGGCGCTGGCGGCGCTGGGCAGACGGGCGGCGCTGGCGGCGTTGGGCAGACGAGAAGCTCCGATGGCGTTGGGCAGACGAGAAGCTCCGATGGCGCCGGGCAGACGGGAAGCTCCGGCAGAGGCGCCGGACAGGCGGGAGGCTCCGGCAGAGGCGCCGGACAGGCGGGAGGCTCCGGCAGAGGCGCCGGACAGGCGGGAGGCTCCGGCAGAGGCGCCGGACAGGCGGGAGGCTCCGGCAGAGGCGCCGGACAGGCGGGAGGCTCCGGCAGAGGCGCCGGACAGGCGGGAGGCTCCGGCAGCGCTGGAGAGGAGGAAGGCTCTGGTAGCGCCGGAGAGGCGGGAGACTCCGGCAGCGCTGGAGAGGAGGAAGGCTCTGGACGGATGGGCCGGAGAGACAGCCTGGTACGGGGAGCTGCCACCGGAGGGCTGGGGTGTGGAGGTGGTGACGGATAGACCGGGCCGTGCAGGCGCACTGGAGCTCTTGAGCACCGAGCCTGCCCAACCTTACCCGGTTGAATGGTCCCGGTTGAATGGTCCCGGTCGCCCTGCCAGTGCGGCGAGGTGGAATAGCCCGCACTGGGCTATGCAGGCGAACCGGGGACACCGTGCGCAAGGCTGGTGCCATGTAAGCCGGCCCAAGGAGACGCACTGGAGACCAGATGCGTAGAGCCGGCTTCATGGCACTTGGCTCGATGCCCACTCTAGCCCGGCCGATACGCGGAGCTGGAATGTACCGCACCGGGCTGTGCACCCGCACTGGGGACACCGTGCGCTCCACAGCATAACACGGTGCCTGCCCGGTCTCTCTAGCCCCCCGGTAACCACAGGAAGTTGGCTCAGGTCTCCTACCTGGCGTAGCCATACTCCCTGTTAGCCCCCCCCCAAGAAATTTTTGGGGCTGACTCCCGGGCTTCCATCCACGACGCCGCGCTGCCTCCTCATACCAGCGCCTCTCCGCTTTCGCCGCCTCCCGTTCTTCCTTGGGGCGGCGATATTCTCCTGGCTGAGCCCAAGGTCCTTTACCGTCTAATTCGTCCTCCCATGTCCATACCTCCTCGCGCTGCTCCTGCTGCTGCTTTTTCCGTTGCCCATTACCACACCGCTTGGTCCTGTTGTGGTGGGTGATTCTGTAACGGTTTTCTTGATGAGAAGGAGAGTCGGACCAAAATGCAGCGTGTCGATTGCGATCCATGTTTTAATAAACAAACGTAAAACACGAATCAATACAAACACTACAAAATAAAGAACGTAATGAACGTAACGAAAACCTAAACAGCCTATCTGGTGAAAACACATAGACAGGAACAATCACCCACAAACAAACAGTGAAACCCAGGCTACCTAAGTATGATTCTCAATCAGAGACAACTAATGACACCTGCCTCTGATTGAGAACCATACTAGGCCGAAAACATAGAACTGCCCCAAAACATAGAAAAACAAACATAGACTGCCCACCCAACTCACGCCCTGACCATACTAAATAAATACAAAACAAAAGGAAAGAGGTCAGAACGTGACAGACAGAGACTAAAACAAGAAGCTCCCACGCTCAGGTCTGCTCAACGCTGGTCCGACCAATCTGATTCCACGCTCCATGCTTTGATCACGTGGATTGGGATTTGTTCCGCATTACGTCCAAAAACAACATTGACGAATAAGCTGATTCAGTGAGCGAGTTCATTAGAAAGTGCATTGACGATGTTATACCCACAGCAACGATTAAAACATTCCCAAACCAGAAACCATGGATTGAAAAGCTCCAACCACTGCTTTTAACCAGGGCAAGGTGACCGGAAACATGACCGAATACAAACAGTGTAGCTATTCCCTCCGCAAGGCAATCAAACAAGCTAAGCGTCAGTATAGAGACAAAGTAGTCGCAATTCAAAGGCTCAGATACAAGAGGTATGTGGCAGGGTCTACAGTCAATCACGGATTACAAAAAGAAAAACCAGCCCCGTCGCGGACCAGGATGTCTTGCTCCCAGACAGACTAAATAACTTTTTGGCCCGCTTTGAGGACAATACAGTGCCACTGACATGGCCAGCTACCAAAACCTGCGTACTCTCCTTCACTGCAGCCAATGTGAGTAAAACATTTAAACTTGTTAACCCTCGCAAGGCTGCGGGCCCAGACGGCATCCCCAGCCGCGTCCTCAGAGCATGCGCAGACCAGCTGGCTGGTGTGTTTACAGACATATTCAATCAATCCTTATCCCAGTCTGCTGTTCCCACATGCTTCAAGAGAGCCACCTTTGTTCCTGTTCCCAAGAAAGCTAAGGTAACTGAGCTAAACGACTACCGTAGCACTCACTTCCGTCATCATGAAGTGCTTTGAGAGACTAGTCAAGGACCATATCACCTCCACCCTACCTGACACCCTAGACCAGGGGTGTCAAAGTCAAATGGACGGAGGGCCAAATAAAAAAATCAGCTACAAGACGAGGGCCGGACTGTTCGAATGTTCATTGAAAAATTTTTAAATGACGCATATAGTCTAGTGAACCTAATTGAACCTACTGAAAACCTAACAAATATATTACAATATGATCAGATAAATAAAGCAATATTTTCTTATGGCTCTGTCAGTAATCTTTAATTTTCAACAGACACAAAAGACAAATTTCCTTTATATAAATATCCCCATAACATGAACATTAAATGAAAGAAACCGGTATTCAAGGCACCATCAGTAGACTATATTTTCTATTTTAGCAAAAGTGGGCTAAATTTACTTAAAAGAAAAAACAATAATAGCAATTTTCTATCATCCACTCAACTGAAATATTTTTAAAATATAATTGGATTGAAATACAAAAAAATAAAGTGCAAAAATCTATTAATCAAAAACAACACTTTGTTTAAGGAGAAGTAACATGCAGTGAAAACAAATATTAAATTTTAACTTTTAAACTTGAACTGAGTAAAAACTCTAAATATGTGATTGCACAGTAATGTTCACTTGTTTGAGGTTGAGGGTGATACTTGGTGGTGTCCCATCTTTTCCACAAGTTCATCAATGTTCGGGGTAAGGCTCTGAGCTGAAGAAATCCTCAGAATTGAGTGGAGGTGTTCAGCAGTAAGTCGACTTCTGTGTGATGTTTTGTTCAGGTTCATCAAAGAAAACAGTT
Organism: Oncorhynchus clarkii lewisi; assembly: GCF_045791955.1. Lineage (NCBI taxonomy): Eukaryota > Metazoa > Chordata > Actinopteri > Salmoniformes > Salmonidae > Oncorhynchus > Oncorhynchus clarkii. The sequence continues at coordinate 23,121,037 of NC_092158.1, forward strand.
GTTCACACAGGTATGTGCTGCCAAACATAGACAACGTTTGAGCAGCCTGGATGCGCAGCTGGGGCATTGTGCCGGGGAGGAAACGGGCGAACTCCGCAGCACCCACTGCCGCATATTTTGCCCTCAGTGCATCATTGCATTGGAGGTCAATCAACTCCATTTGGAGGTTTGGTGGTGAGCTTTCCACGTCAACAGCAAATGGGTTATCGAGCAGTTCCAACCTGCTTTTTTGTGCTTCAAAGTCAGCAAATCGGCGTCGAAAGTCAGCGGCAAGCATACCTATTTTATCAGCCAACTGTGTGCTCGGGAACGCACTGGTAGAGAGCTTCTCTTTCATGGTCTGGCAGCTGGGAAAGTGGCTCAAATTTTCTTTCCGCATCTGCGTCTCCCACAGAGTCAGTTTGGTTTTAAATGCCTTCACTGTACTGTACATATCAGAGATGACACGATCCCGACCCTGCAGCTGCAAGTTTATTGCATTCAGATGACTCGTAATGTCACACAGAAAAGCCATTTCACACAGAAACATTTCGTCTCGGAGTTGTGTTGTGTCTTTCCCTTTGCTGTCCAAGAACAGACAAATCTCCTCACGAAGCTCGAAACATCTTTGAAGCACCTTTCCCTGGCTTAGCCATCGCACCTCTGTGTGATAAGGCAAATCACCATGCTCCGTTTCTAACTCCGTCAGAAATGCCTTGAACTGGCGGTGATTCAAACCTTTGGCTCTGATAAAGTTAACTGTGCGCGTGATGATGCTCATTACATGCTCCATTTTCAAGGCTTTACCGCACAACGCTTCCTGGTGTATGATACAATGATAAGCTGTCAGCTCACCTGTCGCGTTTTCCTCTTGCATCTTTTCCCGTATCTTAGCCACCAGTCCGCTCCTGTGTCCACACATCGCAGGTGCTCCGTCGGTTGTCAAACCCACAAGTTTTTCCCAAGGCAGCTCCATCTCATTTACACATCTTGACACCTCTTCATACAAATCATGCCCCGTAGTTGTGCCATGCATAGGACGTAAAGCCAAAAACTCCTCTGTCACGCTTAGGTTGGAGTCCACTCCGCGGATGAAAATTGACAACTGGGCAATGTCAGAAATGTCGGTGCTCTCATCCACAGCCAAGGAATATGCAATAAAATCTTTTCCCTTTTTCACAAGCTGCTCTTTTAGATTGATGGACAACTGGTCTACTCTCTCGGCAATGGTGTTTCTGCTCAGACTCACATTTAAAAAGAGTTGCCTTTTTTCTGGGCAAACTTCGTCACAAACTTTAATCATGCAGTTTTTGATGAAATCCCCCTCCGTAAATGGCCGGGCTGATTTAGCGATCTCTTCTGCCAAAATAAAACTGGCCTTGACAGTTGCGTCCGCGTGTGTGTCCGCGTGTTTCGTTTCATAATGTCGTCTCAGATTATACTCTTTCAGTACCGCCACACTTTCTCCACACAGAAGACACACAGGTTTTCCAGCTACCTTCGTGAACATATACTCCGACTCCCACCTTGTTTGAAACCCCCGGTTCTCAGTATCCACCTTCCGTTTTGCCATTTTTGATGGGTATCTGAAAGTTAATTTTACTGTGATGCTGACGACTGCTGTGCCAATAAATATTGAAATGAAGCAGCCTACTGCTCGGTGCGTCACCTTTGCATTGTGGGAAATGTAGTATTGGTGCGTGTAAAAGATCTGCGGGCTGCCGGCTTGCTGCGGGCCGGTTCTAATAATAAATCAAGATCATCCCAGGGGCCGTAAAAAACCTTCTTGCGGGCCGGATGTGGCCCGCGGGCCTTGACTCTGACATATGTGCCCTAGACCCACTCCAATTTGCTTACCGCCCCAATAGGTCCACAGACGATGCAATCGCACCCACACTGCACACTGCCCTAACCCATCTGGACAAGAGGAATACCTATGTGAGAATGCTGTTCATCGACTACAGCTCAGCATTTAACACCATAGTACCCTCCAAACTCGTCATCAAGCTCGAGACCCTGGGTCTCGACCCCGCCCTGTGCAACTGGGTACTGGACTTCCTGACGGGCCGCCCCCAGGTGGTGAGGGTAGGTAACAACATCTCCACCCCGCTGATCCTCAACACTGGGGCCCCACAAGGGTGCGTTCTGAGCCCTCTCCTGTACTCCTTGTTCACCCTAGACTGCGTGGCCATGCATGCCTCCAATCATCAAGTTTGCGGACAACACTACAGTGGTAGGCTTGATTACCAACAACGACGAGACGGCCTACAGGGAGGAGGTGAGGGCCCTCGGAGTGTGTCAGGAAAATAACCTCACACTCAACGTCAACAAAACAAAGGAGATGATTGTGGACTTCAGGAAACAGCAGCGGGAGCACCCCCCTATCCACATCGACGGGACAGTAGTGGAGAGGGTAGTAAGTTTTAAGTTCCTCGGCGTACACATCACGGACAAACTGAATTGGTCCACCCACACAGACCGCGTTGTGAAGAAGGCACAGCAGCGCCTCTTCAACCTCAGGAGGCTGAAGAAATTCGGCTTGTCACCAAAAGCACTGACAAACTTCTACAGATGCACGATCGACCCCTCTTTTATGCTGCAGCTACTCTCTGTTTATTATCTATGCATAGTCACTTTAACTGTACCTACATGTACATATGTGACCTGATTCAGGAAACTAGGCGTATGTCGCAAGTCACGACATCACAGGAGAGCAGTTTGAACGTAAACATTTATTTAAATAAAAATGTGTTTTTTTGGCAGAAATGTCTTCTTGAACATGTGTACTTTCATGTGCCTTAATAACAGACTTGTATGCCATCTGTAAATATACGAAGAAAAATTACGAGCCTTGTTTAAACCACCTAAAAAGTCAGCAACCTTCCCACTAGCTATGATTGGCTGAGATAATGAGTGGGCTGGACATGCTGAGAGATGAGTTCTGATTGGTCTGCCATATAGAAGGCTTTTGTTTATTTGAGCTGGTCAGTCTCTGTTGGTAATCCTGTTGAACACATCTTTTTAAATGTAGCTGCATAAATGTTGCTCTCCACTTTCTGGAGGATCGAGTTTTTAAATCAGTGGACATAGAGTACGATAGCTAAAGAGATGGGAAAACACCTGTTTCCAGATTACGCGTTCAAGCTAAGGACGTTTGTGGCATGGATCCGTGACAGGGAAGGTCCACCATGTATGATGATGTATGTAAGATAGTCTAGCTAGCTACATTTTCAGATAATACACGTTTCTAATTTTGACAGAAAGTTGTTTAATTTCAAGCTAAAGTGTACTGTTAGTTAGGTGGCTGGCTCGTTAGCTAACGTTGTGACATGATGTGTGTGATGTTACATGTTGTTTACCTAGCTAGGTTCATTGTTTACCTAGCTAGCTAGGTACATGTCTTAAGCTAAAGTGTACTGTTAGCTGGCTGGATCCCTAGAGAACGTTGTGTGTATGACATCATTATTATTATTATTATTGTCATTATTATTCATGCAGGGGTAGTAATGACATGATTTGGCACTGTTCATTGTTGTTTAACTAGCTAACTTTAGGTGACGTGATGTGTGTGATCGTACATGTTGTTTACCTAGCTAGGTTAATTGTTTACCTAGGTAGCTAGCTACATGTCGTAAGCGAAAGTGTCCAACACCCGTTGAATATGGTCGGTGTCAATAAACATCAGCAAAAAAGCATAATGAAATTGTTGCCATCAGAGCTGGTTAGGCTGTTTTCATGTTATCCAGAGGTAAACAAATCATCGGCCAGAGCGTCAAGCATGCCCTCTGAATGCAACAAGATGGGTGGGGCTAAAGCTTAAGAGGGTGTGAACAATGCTGAATGGGTGTAGACAAAGAAGAGCTCTCTCACTGAAACACTAAAATGCCATTTACTCAAAAGTGAGTTTACAAGTGAATCAACTTTCAAAGCAGAATTACTTTCCCATTGTTCCTCAAAAATGCAGTGTATGATATACCATTTTGTAGCTCTGAGACTCTGTTTTACCAATGTAAAAAAAACAATTTAAAATGTTGCTACACAAGACCAAATCCAGGTGGAGTCACATATTACCTCAATTACCTTGACTAAACCTTGACATTGACTCTATACCTGTACATATATGTATGTATATTGCCTCGCTATTGTTATTTTACTGCTGCTATTAAATTATTTGTAACTTTTAGTTTCAATGTTTTACCTATCTATTTTTTACTTAACACTTATTTTTTAAACTGCATTGTTGGTTAAGGGCTTGTAAGTAAGTATTTCACTGTAAGGTCTACTACACCTGTTGTATTCAGCACATTGATTTGATCATATCACAATTGATGTAGAAAATATGTATTCATTAATGTTTTCATTTGATACATTTATTTTTTGGACTCTCTTTCTCTCACACATTTAGCCATCAGAGTATTACAGAGTATTCTATACTTAAATAATATACACTACCGGTCAAAAGGTTTAGAACACCTACTCATTCAAGGGTTCTTCTTTATTTTTACTATTTTCTACATTGTAGAATAATAGTGAAGACATCAAAACTATGAAATAACACATATGGAATCATGTTGTAACCAAAAAAGTGTTAAACAAACCAAAATATGTTTTATATTTGAGATTCTTCAAATAGCCACCATTTGCCTTGATGACAGCTTTGCACACTCCTGGCATTCTCTCAACCAGTTTCACCTGGAATACTTTTCCAACAGTCTTGAAGGAGTTCCCACATACGCTGAGCACTTGTTGGCTGCTTTTCCTTCACTCTGCTGTCCAATTCATCCCAAACCATCTCAATTTGGAGGCCAGGTCATCTGATGCAGCACTCGATCACTCTCCTTCTTAGTAAAATTGCCCGTACACAGCATGGAGGTGTATTGGGTCATTGTCCTGTTGAAAAACAAATGATAGTCCCACTAAACCCAAACCAGATGAGATGGTGTATCGCTGCAGAATGCTGTGGTATACATGCTGGTTAAGTGTGCCTTGAATTCAAAATAAATCACAGACAGTGTCACCAGCAAAGCAACCCCACACCATAACACCTCCTCCTCCATGCTTTACGATGGGAACCACACATGCTGAGATCATCCGTTCACCCACACCGCATCTCACAGAGACACGATGGTTGGAACCAAAAATCTCAAATTTGGACTCCTGACCAAAGGACAGATTTCCACCGGTCTTGCTCATGTTTTTTAGCCCAAGCAAGTCTCTTCTTCTTATCGGTGTCCTTTAGTGGTGGTTTCTTTGCAGCAATTCGACCATGAAGTCCTGATTTACACAGTCTCTCCTAAACAGTTGATGTTGGGATGTGTATGTTACTTGAACTAGGTGAAGCATATATTTGGTCTGCAATTTCTGAGGCTGGTAACTAATGATCTTATCCTCTGCAGCAGACGCAACTCTGGGTCTTCCTTTCCTGTGGCGGTCCTCAAGAGATGCAGTTTCATCACAGCACTTGATGGTTTTTGCAACTGCACTTGAAGAAACTTTAAAAGTTCTTGAAATTTTCCGTATTGACTGACCTTCATGTCTTAAAGTAATGATGGACTGTCGTTTCTCTTTGCTTATTTGAGCTGTTCTTGCCATAATATTAACTTGGTCTTTTACCAAACTATTTTCTGTATACCACCCCACCTTGTCACAACACAACTGATTGGCTCAAACGCATTAAGAAGGAAGAAATTCCACAAATTAACTTTTGAAGAATGCACACCTGTTAATTGAAATGTATTTCAGGTGATTACCTCATGAAGCTGGTTGAGAGAATGCCAAGAGTGTGCAAAGCTGTCATCAAGGCAAAGGGTGGCTATTTGAAGAATCTCAAATATAAAACATATTTCGATTTGTTTAGCACTTTTGGTTACTATATGATTCCATATGTGTTATTTCATAGGTTTGATGTCTTCACTATTATTATACAATGTAAAAGGAAAGATAAACCAAAGGATAAAATACGTTATGGAGTTGCTGTATTGTCAAGAAATAGCCTACTGAAAGTCTGGTGTGAAACGAGGTGATGTTTTGTCATTCTAGAATAAAAAATATGTATATTTATAAACCTCAGCAATATAGGTGTGTTAAAAATGTATACCATTTCAACCATTGTTGCACACTTTGAAGTTAAACATTACATTTGAAAAAAGTCAAACCAATCCATATGTGATGTTCCTAGCAGAGAATATAGATCTACTACAAATCATGGCTGGGGCCAATTCAAATTGAAGGCAGTCAGTTCAGGAAGTGATTTTATAAAAAATACATGTAAAAAAAGCTTCTACACCTCAAGTTTATTGAGAAGTCATTGGAAATATATGCATTATTTTGTTTCTATTATTGTTTTTTAAGTCTACTTCCTGAATTGACTGCCTTCACCTAACCCTAACCCTAACCCTAACCCTAACCATGTACATACAGTACTAGTCTCAAACGTTTGCACACTGTTGAAATTACTAATTGAAATGTTGTTGTAGACATTCAGATACAATACAAAGATCCCTGTTTCAAAACACGCTGTCTCAAGCAGGCCTTTAAATAGCAGATACCAGGCTCAAATGTTTCTTTGTCTGAACATAAAAATATGCTCCTTCTTCTGAGTGTATGTATATTCATCCATCATCACAAATCCTTATGATTTTGTCATCATAATTCATTCTGTCTGTGTAAACTGCCTGCTGTTTCTTCACAAACTAGCGCTTGTGTATGCAAATCAGGGCCACTGAATATAAACTTTTGTCTGTGTGTTTGTGTGTCCAATATAAATCTCAGAGACACGTTGCAGAAAGGGGGCTCTGCAGTGGATCTATTGCTGCCTTGCTGCGTGTTGTGCTGGTGAATGCCCACAGCATGGGCATTGGAGGAGGTCTCTTCTTCACCATCTATAATGCCACAACTGGTAGAGTCTGAGCCCTAATCCTTGACTTAAACCTATACCAACTGTATCTTTAATGATGTCAACAAATCAAACATTGACTGGCACAACTGAACTAAAAACAGGAAATGTAATAGCTCACTCCATTGTAACTTGGTGTGATGTAATGATTCTGTCTTCCTTCACAGGAAAGGTAGAGACCATTGATTCCAGAGAGACGGCTCCCGCCAACGCAACAGAGGACATGTTTGGGAATAGCACCCAGTTAGCCAAGAAGGGTAATATTTTATCAGTTACCTAACAAAAATATGAAAGTTGCACATTTACAATGAAAGATGGCCTTGCAATAGAGTCAAAAGACACTAAGTTTTATTGTCACATCCACTAGTACAGTCTTTCTTGCTAGCTCTTTCCCAACAATGCAGTAATCAATATCAGTAGTACTATTAAATAAAGTAAAGTACTATATTGAACAAAAATAAAAACGCAACATGCAACAATTTCAAAGATTTTACTGAGGTCCAGTTCATATATGAAAATCAGTCAATTGAAATCAATTAATTAGGCCTTATATATGGATTTCACATGACTGGTCAGGGTTGCAGCCATGGGTGGGCCTGGGAGGGCATAGGCTCAGCCAATCAGAATGAGTTTTTTTCCCACCAAAGGGCTTTATCCTCAGCCCGCCCCCATCCCCCCTCAGACGCTCCCACAGGTGAAGAAGCCAGATGTGGAGGTCCTGGGCTGGCGTGGTTACACATGGTCTGCGGTTGTGAGGCCGCTTGGATCTACTGCCAAATTCTCTAAAACGACATTGGATGCAGCTTATGGTAGAGAAATAAACATTAAATTATCTGGCAACAGCTCTGGTGGACATTCCTGCAATCCACAAGCAAATTGCATGCTCCCTCAAAACTTGAGACATCTGTGGCATTGTGTTGTGTCGCAACTGCACATTTTATAGGGCCCTTTTATTGTCCCCAGCACAAGGTGTACATGTGTAATGACCACACTGTTTAATCAGCGTCTTGATATGCCACACCTGTCAGGTGGATGGATTATCTTGGCAAAGGAGAAATGCTCACTAGCACAGACATAAACAAATTTGTGCACAAAATTTGAGAGAAATAAGCTTTTTGTGTGTATGTAACATTTCTAGGATTGTTTATTTCCGCTCATGAAACATGGGACCAACACTTTACATTTTTGTTCAGTGTAGAATAAAAACACACAAGAAATAGAAATAAGAAGAACACAAGAAAGTAAGTAAGCGATATTGACAGGTTCAGTGCCAATACCATATTAACAATGTGCAGGGATACTGGAGTGGTAGGGGTAGATACTGTATGTATAAGGTGACTAGGCATCAGGATATGATAAATGGAGTAGCAGCAACTTATATAATGATTGTTTGTGAGTGTGTTTGTGTGTGTAGTGTCAGTATGAATGTGTGTTATGTGTGTGAGCCAATGAAGTGTGTATGTGTGTTGGAGTGTGAGTGAGTGTGTAGAGGCCTGTGAGTGTGCATAGAGTCCATAGCAGGCAGTAATGCAGTCAAGATGCTCTCAATGGTGCTGCTGTAGAACTTTTTGTAGAACGTTTTGAGGATTTGAGGTCCTATTCCAAAACTTTTCATCCTCCTGAGAAGGCGCTGCCATGTCCTCTTAATGACTGTGTGTGTGTGTATGGACCATTTTAAGTCCTTAGTGATTTGGACACCAAAGAATTTGAGGCTCTTGACCCGCTCCACTACAGCCCTGTCGATGTGGATGGGTGTGTGTTGGCCCCCCTGTTTCCTGTAGTCCACAATAAGCTCCTTGGTCTTGCTGATGTTGAGGGAGAGGTTGTTGTCTTGGCACCATGCTACCAGGTCACTGACCATCTCCCTGTAGGCTGTCTCATCGTCGCCGATGATCAGGCCAACCACGGCCGTGTCGTCAGGAAACTCAATGATTGTGTTGGATTCGTGGTTGGCTACGCAGTCGTGGGTGAACAGGGAGTACAGGAGGGGTCTAAGCACACACCCCTGTGGGGCTCTCGTGTTGAGGGTCAGCATGGCGGAGGTTTTGTTTCCTACCCTCAGGAAGTCCAGGATCCAGTTGCAGTGGGAGGTGTTCAGTCCCAGGGTCCCGAGCTTGGTGATGAGCTTGGAGGGGACTATGGTGCTGAACACGGAGCTGTAGTCAATGAACAGCATTCTCACATAGGTATTCCTTTTATCTACTGTAGGTGGGTGAGGGCAGTGTGGAGTGCAATTGAGATTGCATTGTCTATGGATCTGTTGGGGTGGTATGCAAATTGGAGTGGGTCTAGGGTGTCTGGGATGATGGAGTTGCTGTGTGCCATAACCAGCCTTTCAAAGCACTTCATGATTATATATGTGCTACAAGGCGATAGTCATTGTGGCAGGTACCCTTAGAGTTCTTGGGAACAGGAATGAAGAGTAGTACATTAGAGAAGATCAAAAGCTGCACTCCAACCTATCATCTTCCAATATATCCTTTCACAATCTGTTACATTACATTAATAATGTTTGGCAGGAGGGTTGTCCATCGCCATACCAGGGGAGATCCGTGGGTATGAGATGGCACACGATCGCCATGGAAAATTGCCATGGAGAGAGCTTTTCCAGCCTGCAATCCAGTTGGCACGGAAAGGCTTTCCTTTGGGCAGGGCATTGGCCACCGCTATTTCCAAGAACAGGGAAACCATCATCTGTGACACAGCTTTATGGTGAGAATGCCTACAAGGGAGGGGTAATATGGAGTGATGATCTGAGTTACTGTTCAGAGGGTCATATGTTTGTCTGTTGTCTCTGACATGACATCTCTGTTTTTGGTCTCTCTTTCAGTGAGGTATTTTGTGACAAAAACGGTGGTATCCTTAAGGAAAATGACATCATCACCTTTACTAAACTCGCTGACACCTATGAAATAATAGCAAATGAGGGACCTAATGCTTTTTACGAAGGGCCGCTGGCAGAGAACCTTGTGAAGGACATTCAGGCTTCAAGTTGGTTTCGCCCTTATATCTACCAAATATGAACAAACTGCAATTTTGATATAATTTCATTCAGGGTCTGCTGGCTGTACGTGCTACAGAATGTGCTTATGTGTATGTGTTTCAGATGGTATCATCACACTGGATGATCTAAAGAAATATACAAGCCTTTTTTGGATGAGAATCCTCTCAATGCTACTGTGGGGGGGTACACCATGTTTGTACCCAACGCCCCCGCCAGTGGCCCTGTCCTGTCCCTCATACTCAACATCCTGGATGGTAAGCCTTCCCACTGATGCCACAGAGTTGTATTCAATATCAAACTGTGGGTCACATTTGGACAGCCTATGCTACATTATAAGTGTATCAGGACCGAAGATAATTGTTTTCCGAGCCATCACACCTGAGGCGCTCTGCTTTGCAGGCCTGATGCTGCTTTAGCACTGTTCACATAAGAAAAGTATGCTGTTAATTTACATTATAGCAGCGCTGGTTTACAGTGGCTTACGAAAGTATTCACCCCCTTGGCATTTTTCCTATTTTGTTGCCTCACAACCTGGAATTAAAATGGATTTTTTGGGGGGTTGTATCATTTGATTTACACAACATGCCTACAACTTTGAAGATGCAAAATATTTTTTTATTGTGAAACAAACAACAAATAAGACAAAAAAACAGAACTTGAGCTTGCATAACTATTCACCCCCCCAAAGTCAATACTTTGTAGAGCCACCTTTTGCAGCAATTACAGCTGCAAGTCTCTTGGGGTATGTCTCTATAAGCTTGGCACATCTAGCCACTAGAATTGTTGTCTCTTCTTCAAGACCTAACTGCTCCAGCTCCTTCAAGTTGGATGAGTTCCGCTGGTGTACAGCAATCTTTAAGTCATACCACAGATTCTCAATTGGATTTAGGTCTGGGCTTGGACTAGGCCATTTCAAGACATTTAAATGTTTCCCCTTAAACCACTCGTTGCTTTAGCAGTATCCTTAGGGTCATTGTCCTGCTGGAAGGTGAACCTCCGTCTCAGTCTCCAATATTGTCACGTTCTGACCTTAGTTATTTTATTATGTCTTTGGTTTAGTATGGTCAGGGCGTGAGTTGGGTGGGTTGTCTGTGTTAGTTTTTCTATGATTTGCTATTTCTGTGTTTGGCCTGATATGGTTCTCAATCAGAGGCAGCTGTCTATCGTTGTCCCTGATTGAGAACCATATTTAGGCAGCCTGTTTTCTATTGCGTTTCGTGGGTGATTATTTTCTGTTGTCTGTTGTGTGTCTGCACCAGTCAGAACGGTTTTCGGTCGTTTCTCTTCATTATTTTGGTTATTTCCGTGTTCATTCTAATAAATATGGACACATACCATGCTGCACCTTGGTCCTCACCTTCTTCCACCAACAACAGCCGGTACAGAATCCCCCACCACAACCGGACCAAGCAGCGTGGTATCAGGCAGCAGAGAGATCTGGACTATGTCACAACTTGGGACAAAATAGAAAGGTGGTCGGTCGACCCAGGGAGAGTGCCGGAGCCCGCCTGGGATTCACTGGAACAGTGCGAGGAGGGATACCGGCGTAATGGAGTTGGCGCCGTGTACACAGCAGCGCAACAGGCACGAGAGGCAGCCCCTCAAGCGCCATCCATCATTCCTTCAATTCTGACCAGTTTCCCAGTCCCTGCCGAGGAAAAACATCCCCATAACATGATGCTGCCACCACCATGCTTCACCGTGGGGATGGTATTCTCGAGGTGATGAGAGGTGTTGGGTTTGCGCCAGATATGGCATTTTCCTTGATGGCCAAAAAGCTACATTTTAGACTCATCTGACAGAGTACCTTCTTCCATATGTTTGGGGATTCTCCCACATTCCTTTTGGTGTTTACTAATTTTTTTCTTTAATTAAGCAATGGCTTTTTTTCTGGCCACTCTTCACTAAAGCCCAGCTCAGTGGAGTGTATGGCTTAAAGTGGTCCTATGGACAGATACTCCAATCTCCGCTGTGAAGCTTTGCAGCTCCTTTGGTCTCTTTGTTGCCTCTCTGATTAATGCCCTCCTTGCCTGGTCTGTGAGTTTTGGTGGGCGGCCCTCTCTTGGCAGGTTTGTTGTGGTGCCATATTCTTTCCATTTTTAAATAATGGATTTAATGGTTCTCCGTGGGATGTTCCAAGTATCTGATATTTTTTTATAACCCAACCCTGATCTGTAGTTCTCCACAACATTGTCCCTGACATGTTTGGAGAGCTCCTTGGTCTTCATGGTGCAGCTTGCTTGGTGGAACCCCTTGCTTAGTGGTGTTGCAAACTCTGGGGCCTTTCAGAACAGGTGTGTGTGTATATACACTGAGATCATGTGAAACTTAGAATCCCCCATATGTGGACTTTTATTTAACAGATTGTGTGACTTCTGGAGGTAATTGGTTGCACCAGATCTTATTTAGGTGCTTCAGAACAAAGGGGGTGAATACATGTGCACGCACCACTTTTCCGGTTTTTATTTTTTTTGAATTTTTTGAAACGTTCTTTTTTTCATTTCACTTCACCAATTTGGACTATTTTGTGCATGTCCTTTACACGAAATCCCAATAAAAAATCAATTTAAATTACAGGTTGTAATGCAACAAAATAGGAAAAACGCCAAGGGGGATGAATACTTTTGCAAGGCACTGTATCTCATCCTATTACTGTGTGCACCATACATGTATAGCTCTCTTGACCATGCAAATTAAGATAGCAGCAGCAGCAGCACCACCACCACCAAAAGGTGGTTATCTGAGTGACAAGTTATTGGGGTGTAGAAATAAATCTCCTCTTCCAAGCTCTGTTTCAGCTCCACATTCATGCAGGGTCTATTGGATATATAGTCCATAGATGTCCTCCTCCAGACTTCCTCTCTCTGCTGGTACCCAGTACAATGGCTATATAATGTGACAGTGTTTGTCTCAGAGGATTAGATGAAAAACTTATTCCAGAGTAATTAAACTGCCTGAACTTAGTCTTCCTGTGGTTCCTCTGCCTGGCCACCCACTCACCGTGGCCCCCTGCCTCTACCGCAAACTCTAATCTTTCCAATTTATCTCTAATTGGACACTGATGAGTGGCGGGGGAATCATATAACACTGGCATGTCAGGGCCCGCTCAAGCCCTTCATCCTGACGGTTCATCATGACTTCTGCTAATGGCATGTCAGGGTCCGCTCAAGCCCTTCATCCTGATGGTTCACCATGACTTCTGCTACTGCTTGTCAGCTGAAATTCATCAAATATTTCCATTTGGTTTTAGCTTTCTTTCCTTTCTCCCATCCTCTCCTCTACGGCTGTGAACTGAAACAGTTGTAACACTGATAGACTGGGACTGGGTGACAGAATGAACCGTACTTTTATATTGAGCTTTTGCTGTATATGGGGAACACCTTTTCAATGTCCACTTCAGAGTCAAAGTGTATATTGACGTGATCAAATTAAATGTACTGTATTATTGTTTAATACATGTAGGGATTGTGGCTATGGTTGATTACCAGGTTTTCTCCCATGCAGGATACAACTTCACCTCAGACAGTGTCTCCAGCACTGAGAAGAAGATCCTCACGTACCACCGCATGGTTGAGGCCTTCCGTTTTGCCTATGCCAAGCGAAGCATGCTGGGAGATCCACAATTCCTCCGCATCTCTGATGTAACTCTCATCCCCATCTTTCCCAGAGTTTATATTGAATAGTTCTCTAATAGGATGTCTCTACTAGATGTATACTCTTTCAAGAGTTTACTCCAATCAGGCACTTACTAATCATATTCAATCAACTGGTCCTAGTATGTGTTGAAACGTCATGTTTGTTGGAGACAGAGTAAATATGTATATGCTCATATAAGAGAGTTGATTAGACTATTGTAAAGCTGCTATGTTGAAATGTCAGTAAATGCAAACCAGTCCATCTTCAACATTCTACACTGTTCCGTATGGTGGAATGGGCATTCATTTGAATGGCAGAGCCTCACTCTCTTGTCACCTCTTCAGCTCATCCACAACATGACTTCAGATTACTTTGCCGATGCCCTCCGTCAGAAGATTACAGATGATACCACCCATCACATGAACTACTATGAGACGGAGTACTTTGTCCCTGAGAACCACGGGACAGCACATCTGTCTGTGGTGGCAGAGGACGGGAGTGCAGTGGCAGCCACCAGCACCATCAACCATTTGTAAGAATCAAGTCCCAGTTTTGATTAAAAAAATTTACTGGAAGTAGTCCTCATTACTCACCATTGTTCATTATCTTTCTGTTCTACTTCCTCCCTAGGTTTGGCTCCAAAGTCATGTCGCATTCTACAGGAATCCTCCTCAACAATGAGATGGATGACTTCAGCTCCCCCCTCATCACGAATGGCTATGGAGTGCCCCCTTCACCAAGCAACTTCATCAGACCAGGTAAAGGGTTCATCTGACTACAGACACCAAAGTTTTCAGTGCATCAGCTGACTCGGATAACCAGAAATTGGTACTTGATGGTGGATCTGGATTGACCTAACTCCCTAGTTGTCTCTCTCCAGGTAAGAGGCCCTTGTCTTCTATGTGTCCAGCCATTCTCTTTGACAAGGGGAGCAAGGAAGTCAAGATGGTGGTGGGGGCCTCAGGAGGAACAAAGATCACCACGGCAACTGCCACTGTGAGCCAGGCTACCATGCCCTTTCATTGCTGTGTGAAAATACTCTTTAATACTTTCTTTGCATTCTACCAAGTAGTCGTCTGTGACTGAATAGTTGGCTGTTCGTTCTGCAGGTGATTCTCAATGCGCTGTTCTTTAACTACGACCTGAAGAAAGCTGTGGCAGATCCCAGAATCCACAACCAGCTGAGTCCCAACACCACACAGGGAGAGCCCTGGTTTGACGAGGTGGGTTAAATGGCTGATGATCTTCAATACACATGCCCTACAGTGTGTCAAGATCGTGTCTGGTTATCATGCTAGTGATGCAGGGTGTCTATTTGAATAGAAGTTTCAGTGTTCTATATGCTTTCCTTACAGAGGGTGATGACTGGTCTGGCCTTGAAGAACCATGAGACAGAGTTCCTGACGGCCACGTGCTGTGGTTCAGGCGGTGGTGCGCCAGGGTGACCGGCTTCATGCTGAATCTGACCCCAGGAAGTGGGGCTATGCCGCTGGGTACTGAGACCAACCACACACTAGGACTGGGAATTGCCAGGGACCTCACAATACGATATCACGATACTTAGGTGCTGATATATGTATGCGATTCCCACAATTATATATTTGTGATTCGATACTGTGATTTTATTGCGATTTGATGTTCCAAACATATTGCTCACGTTATGTCAGCTGCAGAGAGACAAAAGACACCATGAGAAAATTTGTTTTAATCAGTCATGGAAATAAAAAGTGCTGAAAACATGTCAGCTCACTATTTAAAAAGATGGAGAACAGGCTGTAAGATTAACAGGTACAGCCAACTAGCTCTAGCTACCTCATTTTTTACAAATCAATACTTGGAGTCAAAGTATCAATATAACATCGTCCCAAAAAAATAGCGATATGTAACTGTACAGATTTTTTTCCACCATCATTACCTGCTCCCTCAAACAGACCCATACAGACACCCCAGTTTACACAAACTGAGACCCATACACACACCCCTGCTTCCACAGACAGGCTGGCTGATTAGGCATCCAATTCAGATGAAAACCACCTCCAGACTATATAACAAACCAACAGAAACATACACACATTCCTCTCCTCATCTCGGTAATGCCCTTTAACCTTAGTCCACTCTGGTAAACCAGGTCCACCTTTCTACGCTCATTGGTGTCATAAAGTGGAGAGAAACTACCCTCCAACATCTCCTCTCTTATCCTGTCTTTGATGACCAAGTATACCTCAGTCTGATATAAAGAAAGAGCAATTCATTATCCACAGTTGTCCTCCACATCGTTTTAATTGGATTATTAATCGCTACGGTCTGTACCATCTCAATATTTCATATTCCAATTAACAGTGCCATCTCTATATTCATGTTTGTCTTTCATCGGTCAGAATACGAAAGGTAATGACTGGTGCTTTTATTTTGAGGTTATTATTAATCATCATCACAGTTTGCCTAATATATACTGTATATATATATATCAATTGTGTTGCTTTTGGTTCAAGATCAATAATTTACAATATATATCCATAGAACAGTTTAAGGATGTAATGTTCACAAGACTACAACAATTTGATCAGCATTGACCAACAATGAAAACACAGGTAATCAGTTTCAAAGAGTAAAAGAGGACTTACTTCAGGGTTTAATTGTTCTCACGAGTGAACATGTAAACATATTTATTGATCATCTCGTAAGGTGTTCCATAACATTTTGTTCCACAAAAATCTATTCACTTGATCCATTTTTTTGGACAGTAAACATGAAACCTTGATTTATATTCCACAAAATATGTTAGAAAATTATGTCATAACATGAAAGCATATGTAAAGCAACTATTCTCAGTGCCACTCAGGGGTATAGTGAATGCGTAACAGACCATACACTTTAAACAAATATAGCAAAAAGGGACAATGTCTGTTAGAAAATATTTAACCTGTCTATTGGCATCACATTTTGGACATATTACATGTACTATGGTCAATGGTCAAAGTGTGTATGTGGGGATG
Organism: Oncorhynchus clarkii lewisi; assembly: GCF_045791955.1. Taxonomy (NCBI): domain Eukaryota; kingdom Metazoa; phylum Chordata; class Actinopteri; order Salmoniformes; family Salmonidae; genus Oncorhynchus; species Oncorhynchus clarkii. The sequence continues at coordinate 23,137,547 of NC_092158.1, forward strand.
AATTAACCTACTGTAAAAGGCTAAATGTTACAGTAGGAAACAATACTATATGACTAACAATTTCCCATCAACAGATTTCAACAGCTCATGACATGACCTCATTAATACTGTAACTTCCGACAGGGTCATACCACATATCTTACTGTATAGTTAGAAAGGAACAAAGTACTTAAAGTTTGGAAAGCAGGATATAAAACAGAGGCAAAAACTCAGAGGCAAAGCTTTTAACAACTATTTTACCGCAACAATTTTACAGCTTTGAAATGCCCTGGACAGAGAACATTCTGTATTGGAAAGTTGATTAACTAAGGCTTTATTCAAGCATTTTCCTTAATATTTCATTTAGCTAAACCTGATGAAACACTCGGGCACATATGTAGGATCTTAATTTGTTCACCCTGTTGCAGGAAATGTAAAACAAGTGTATTTCAGACTTTTTTTCTTATGGAAAATGTATCAAACCCTACAAAAATGTCCATTCATTATAATTCACATTTCCTGTTGCTGCAGGATTATTTTCCTTTTGTAGCAAACTGGCTCAAATTAAGATCCTACATCTATACCAAACACTGAGCTCCTTTACTCCAAATGATCCCACATGAACACCAGACACCAACACCGGGTAGTATATTTGCATGTTTTCATAATTCACATCTAGTGCCTGGGAGGATCCAATTTAGAGATCATTACTCATTCACAAGCTCTACTATTGAAACATTGCATTACTATTACTGCATTTGTTTAAAAAAAAAGCTATTCTCACTTCCTTTAGGGCAAACAGAATAAGTCAAAGTAATTAGTATTCATCGCAGACATGACGGAGCTAAATGCTGAAAGTTAACACGGGTTGAATTTTTAATAGACCTGGAGGGGGATCAATATAAACCTGTACATGTGACAACAGGCCCTGGTGATGTCAATGCAATACATCAAAAGCTAATACAGTACTCTCACTCTCACAGATTGCGCAATGGCATTCTTACCAATTTACTTGTTATTTCGGACATTGATTTTATTATATGTACCGTTTTTTCTTTGGATCCCCATTTAACGTTGACAGAAGCTACTCTTCCTGGGGTCCACAAAAAAACAAATCTGAGTAATTGGAGATCCAAGGGAGTTCCATGCGATCATGGCTCTGTATAATACAGTGCATTGCCGTGAATACGTTTTGAACTTGGGGACTGTGAAGAGACCTTTGGTGGCATGTATGGGTGTCTGAGCTGAATGTTATTTGATTATGCAGACAATCTGCAATTTTCTTCACAGTAATATTTCTCATAACTAGAAGAGAATCAGTTAATCTCTCATCAACCTTCAACCAGAAAAGACTGGCATGCATGTTGATGATTTTAGCTCTATATGTGCAGTTAAGGGCAAGGCGTGTGCTCTATTTTGAGCCAGCTGCAGCTTTGCTAGGTCATTGTTTGCTGCACTTGACCATATTACCGGACAGTAATCAAGATGGGACAAGACCAAAGCCTGAACAACTAGTACAAATCAAACTTTATTTATACAGCACATTGCACATTTCAGACATGGAATACAACGCCATGTGCTTCACAGGAAAAACACAACTTAAATATTTACTACACAATAAGAGGATAAAAAATAAAAGAATAACAAAAACTAAATGACTAAAAAGCACTAAGGAAAAGCAAAGCTAAAAAGGTGTGTTTTAAGATCTCTTAAATATGTCCATAGTTTCAGCCCACTGAGGATCTCTGGCAGGCTGTTCCAGAGGCTGGGGGCATAGTAACTAAAGGCTGCCTTTCCATGCCTCTTGGTCCTAGGCTTTGGAATAGTTAAAAGGCCAGTACCAGAGGACCTGAGGGACTTACTGGGTACATAACTTAAAAAGTATGTCTGACATGTATTGGGGTACACAATTATGGATTGATTTAAAAAGCAATATAAGAATCTTAAAATGTATTTCTAAAACTCACAGGCAGCCAGTGCAGAGACCTTAAAACCAGTGTAATGTGTGCTATCTGTCTGGTCTTGGGCAGTACCAGTGCTGCAGCATTCTGTATGTTTTGCAGTTGACCAATAGCTTTCTTGGGTAGACCAAACAGGAGAGCACTAAAGTAGTCAAGCCTGCTTATAATAAAAGCATGGACGAGTCTCTCTGTATCAGCCTGAGAGAGAAATGGCCGCGCCTTGGCAATGTTCCTCAGGTGGTAGTATTTTCTCTGAGTTATGGGTCACAAAAAAGCTCAACCTGTCAAATAGGTCCTGAACCAATTTAGAATTGGACCTGAGAGGCCAACCCACCTCTTCAGTCTGTCCAGAGGACATCATGGTCAACAGTATTGAATGCAGCACCTAAATCCAAGAGTACAAGGACGGAGAGCTGTTTGGCATCTGTGTTAGCGCTAAGATCATTTACCACCTTAACTAAGGCTGTATCTGTGCTGTAGTGGGCACGAAAACCAGATTGGAATTTCTAAAATACAGTTGGCACTTGATACACAACTTTACATTTGTGTCACCAGAGGATTTTAGCTACACGGATAAATTATTAGACTGTATTAGTGATTTAAATACTTAGATTTCTTACAACTTCCTCCAGCTAAATCAAGACAAGGCGCCAAACCACAGAGAGAATCTGGCCACATATTAAAGTGGAATAAAGATAAAACACCAGATGAAAAGCTAGGTATTATTTTAGCTTTTAACTGTGGAGGAAAGTTTGCAGGTTTGCTTGCAGGAGTAGCATTAAATCAGGCCATCAATGGTTGAGAAGATCACTCTAAATATTCAGATTATTTCTTTATTTTACCTTGGCAAGTAGGATAAGAACAAATTCTTATTTTCAATGACGGCATAGGAACAGTGGGTTAAATGCCTATTCAGGGGCAGAAGGACAGATTTGTACCTTGTCAGCTCAGGGATTTGAACTTGTAACCTTTCGTTTACTAGTCCACCGCTCTAACCACTAGCCTACCCTGCCACCCTGATCTTAGTGATCAAGTTAGAAAATGAGCTTGTCTGGAATTTCTAATTGCCTTGTCAAACACATAACCTCTTTTTATAAAAGACATACCCCTCCCCATCTTCACAACAACTTTGCCAATATGACTTGCCCATGATAATTGACCATACAGTGTTATACGTACTGTGCGTAGGAATTTAGCTTCCTCAACTTGCTCAAAGGTCACACCCTTTATGTACAACTCCAGTTGAGGTTAAGGTCTTAGAGAATGCTTTGAACCAAATACAATGCTTTTAGTTTGAGATGTATTTAAGACCAGTTTATTGTTATTCACCCATTCTAAAACTGACAATCTTTTATTTATTTATTTTGTGAGCTCAGCGACTTTGGGTGCTGACATGTAGAGTGTGGAATTGTCCTGAGGGACACCGCACATATCTGATATTAATGAAGCTTCCATTGAAGAACACTCTCTGGGTTATAATGGATAACTAACTGTCCAACCATGTGATGGCAGGTGATGTAAAGCCAATGTGAGTTTCTTCAATAACAATTTCTGATCAATAACATCAAAGGCTGCACTGAAATCTAACAATACAGCTTCAACTATCTTATTATCCATTTATTTTAACCAATCATCCATCATCGCAGTCAGTGCAGTACAAGTTGAGTGCTTTTCTGTATATGCATGCTGAAAATCAGTAGTTAATTTGTTCTCTGAAAAGTAGCATTGTATTTGGTCAAACATAATTCTCTCCACTCTCCAATAAGATTAGGCAGCAAACTGATTGGGTAGCTGTTAGAGTCAGCAAAGGGTGCTTTAGTATTATTAGGCAGTGGAACTCCTTTCTGACACTGAAGGGGGCTGCAAAAAGTCTGTTTTATCTCAAAGTGTGAGTCTCAAGAGTATTGGTGCAACACTCCAGAGAGGGACTAATAAATGAACTTGGAGGATTGAGTTGTAACATGTTGTATCATGTCCTGTCCTGAATCTGAGAAGTCCTTGTGGTCACAGTATGAGTCCCATGTTAGTACAGGCTGTACTGAACTTCTCTTCCCATTTGAGTTCCTTCGGGACCTCCCTTGTGCTATAATCTATGTGTACTGTACAGTTAGTCATTAAGAACAAGCATGTAATTGTATGTACTTGGTAAAATTAGAAACTCCATCCATTTCAGTGCCTAAGTATTTTGTCAAGAGGGCCATTTGATTCTGCTTAAGGCTCTGGACTGTTGGTTTAGATAAAAATGTTCATATATGAAGATAATAGAATTACAAAAAATACATTTCACTAAAAGTACTGTCCTCTGGGACCTACTGTACAGTGTTCTAAAGCCAACTAATTGGCTGTCAACCTTTGGTCAGTAGCCAGCAGATTTGCCCTGCTTCCTGGCATCTGACACGGCTGTGATGCATCCGTCCTCCTTGGCCACAGCATTGACCACATTGAAGAAGTATTTGTAGTCTTTCACTCTGTGTCCAATGACCTTAAGGGCCTCTATCACAGACTGAGAGCAGACAGACAGAGTTAGTCAGGCTAAAAAAAAGCACCACTCACTGTCTCTTACTCATCCCATTTTAAAATCATGATTTGACTGTATTTCTCTCAAAATGGTCACTGCTCTCAGGCAGCCATTACAATCAAACCAAATATATATATATATATATATATATACACACACACACACATCACTTTGTTATCACTCAACAGCCAATTGCAGTGACCTTGGCTGTCATTGATTTACTGAAAGGATAAGAACAGAGGAATTACCTTATCAAAGCCATGCTCAAACTTCACATTGTTGTTGCCATCGACGAACACTATAGGAGCAGCAATGGCATCTTTCAAACTCATCCCCAACCAAAGGTGGTTCATTATGGACTGAAAGGGGAGAGATTTGATGAGGCTCTATGTATCCTTTTCTAAAAAAAAACATTTTTTGCTGTGTTGAGAAGGAACGATGAGACATGTGGAAGAAATTGGTTAAGACACCTGAATCAAGACTCACCAGGGCCATGGCGGTCGTGATCATGCTACCCCCTGATCCCCCAATTACAAGGGTATTTTTCCCAGAGCTGGAGCTCAGTATAGCTGGAGCCATTGAAGAGGGAGGCTGTTCACCTGTGAGGAATGAGACAATGTAATATACACAGATATCACCCATAGACTTATATAAGATATCACCCCATGAAGACCGGTTAAAGGTTAGACAAGTAGTCCTAAGTGATACATTAATTTAAAACGGTTACTAAATTGAAAAGTTGATATGTACCTGCACTCAATCTCTCTGCTCTAAAACAGAAGTCAGCCAGCTCGTTGTTGAGGATGATGCCTGTTCTACTGGAGTAAATCCCTGCACCAAAACTGGAAAGAGAAAAAAAGACTGTTAGCCTAGAGAAAAGAGTACACAACTCCAAAACCTGCAGTTTTAGCTGGTTTGTTTACTGTCGAGACATCGATCATATTACGATTTAGAAGGAGACTGTGTGTTAATACATTAGACAGTGTTCTATTTAGAGGGATGTGCTGTTCCGCATCTCAGTGAGGGTAGAGGCTCACATTTGGTTGATGGTACTTGTGACAGAGACTGCAGATCCATCTTCAGCCAGGACTGACACGTGTGTGGTCCCAAAGCGGTCAGGGGAAGGTGTTATGTTGTAGTAGGAGTCATTATAGGTATGGTTTTTACTGATCAATAACCTGATCCGATCAGCAAAGTCAGAGTCCACCATATGCGATGCATCCTACATTTTAAAACAGTATGATTTCACATATTAGTGTGTAAAAGTACAGAATACACTTAGAGAGGCAGTTCTCTTAGATCCTTACTTTTTTAGTGTTGAAAACAGGATCGTGAACGCTCTTCCTCTGTCCGTTAGCAAATTTAGCTGCCTCTATGTAGCAGTGATAGGTCAGGACCTTCTGGTCCTCCTCCATGGACCTGGGGGTGAAATGGAACCCTGGGAAAGGTCAAAAACAGCCAGTCAAACCTCCACAACCTGGAGAAGGTACCTTTTGGAACTGTCCAATGATTGTGCACTACCATGATGACACACCATCAACACACTTTAAACATAATGGTTACAAAACAATAGCTCTAAATTGTGGATATAGCTGTAGCCTGACTTGACTTGAAACACTTGGAGAAAGTGTTAACACCTAAGGTACCTAATGTACCTTTAACAAGGTTGAGGATGAAGGCGAGCATGACTCCCCCTGCAGGAGGTGGAGGGATGTGCATCTGGTAATCGCCAAGAGGAACAGTCCAGGCATCCTCCACTCTGACTCTGAATGACTTCAGATCCTCCATGGTAAGGGTCCCACCTAGATGGGTAGAAAAGTATGTCCATCCATGTTGGCAATCCTTACACGGACAAGAAAATATAACAATCTGGAGTTTATTAAAATGTGTTTTTTTTAAAATACTGGTTTTCCCTCTACATTTCTCCCAATCTTTCTCTCCCTCCCCCTCTCTCATTTACACAAATAAATCTCGCTCCCACCTGCTGCTTTTACGTCTTGGATCAAGTCAAGTCCAATTTGGCCAGTGTAAAAGGCATCTACACCTTGTTCTGCAATGGTTTCCATGGTTTCTGCCAGTTTAGGGAACTTCAATGTGTCTCCTATGCCCAGCACCGTCTTGTTCTTGTGGCAGAACACCTCACTGAAAGAGCGGCATGTCTTTAATATAACATATCAACCACAAACAGAAAAAAGACCAGAGAACAAACAGAAAAATGCATTATCATACAGTGCTTTCCGGATGTTATATGACTTATTTTATTTTTTACTTTAGTTTATTCAGTAAATATTTTCTTAACTATATTTCTTGAACTGCATTGTTGGTTAAGGGCTTTTAAGTAAGCATGTCACGGTAAGCCTGTTGTATTTGGCACGTGTGAGAAATAAAATGTGATTAGATTTTTTATTGGATTACAGTGATAGAACAGAACATTTGCAACTGTCAAACATTAGATCTCTGTAATTTCATTGCTATCTCCATTCTCAAATTATCCCTGAGTATATGTGAATCCCCCTCTCCACCTGCTGGGGTGCCACGGGCACATTCCCCACACATCTCCTGTGCTACTGCTCACACTTCTGTTCTGTAAGAGGAGGAAGAGAGAGGGGAGGAGAGGAGCTGAGACGAGGAAACGCCTCTGCAGTCTGTGTCTGCAGTCTGTATTCAGGAAAGCCTCTGCAGTCTGTGTCTGCCGCACAGGATGTCAGTGGCACCTTAATTGAGGAGGATGGGCTTGTGGTAATGGCTAGAGCGGAATAAGTAGAATGGTATCAAATACAAATACAGTCTGTACTCAGGAAAGCCTCTGCAGTCTGTCTATGTATAGTACTGCACAACCATACAGATGAGAACTTGATCTGAGCCCACAGACTACAGTGGAGGTGTCAATCTCTAAACAAGTTGATTAGCTTCATGCTAGGATAATAGGACTGGATATCTGGACTTTCTGACTGAAAAGTCCTCAGATACATGTACTTCATGCACTGTTAACAACTTTGCTGACCTGACATTTGGACAAATGCAGTTTTAGCGTCTTTCTTTATATATATTATTCTTACTTGTATTTATTCAGGGGATCCCAAATGAGACCAAAGTCTCATTCATAATGGTGTCCCGAGTACAAACATTTTCACAATCAATACAATTTACATTTAAAAAAATAAAGAAAAAAACTACAAGGTACAATTACAAATAAACCACTACAATCAATCGAAACAAGTGCAATCCTCAATGACATCATTTAACACCCGAGTCTGTTGAAAACTAATGTATGAAAACGAATGTACACATTGAGTATGAAAACTAATGTACACATTGAGTTGCTGTCTGTAAGTGTGAGTGAGATCTCTTACTACCAGAGTGATGTTGCTTTCACCAGGTTTCCTATGAGTGTGATGTTAAGGAGGGATCCCAGGAAGGGTGGCATAGGAAATCCTTCTCTGGCCAGTCTAATGGTGGGCTCAAACAGCCTGGCCCACGGCAGCTTCCCATACATTCTGTGAACCACCTCATACCCACGCAACTCTCCAGGAACGCCAATCCACTGACTACCTGCCAGGGTCCACACAAGCAAAAAGAGATGTTAAAGCTTGCACACACCGTACTGAATGTGGATTTAGCGTGTCTGCGCCGGTCATTCAGCGTGCTGTGTTTTAGGGACCACCTGCTGTAAACGTCCGACTGCCAACATTTTCACGCAATGATACATGTAAAATCATGCACACTCGGTAAACAAATTACAGCTGGCACTCTGTTCAGAGGTGCTAAGTAGGTCCGCAAACGCTACTGGACTGTATGGGCCCTAACACACAAACAAAAAGAGAGGTGTTACATCATGCCACATTCCAGGACAGAAATGAAGAGTAGACATGAAAGGGGTAGTGTTTGGTGTTGTAGTTTGCTCACATTTGATGTGGATTACTCTTTTAGCTGTCAGAGTTATTTGAATTTAAAAAATCTGTTAATTGTTGTCATACAATGTACACACATTGATACTGTATATGGATCCATTCATCCATTTTTTGGCAGGTCTAACTACCTGTGATAAATATGACAGATGTTGGACAGCCCTTCAGCAGATCAGCTTTGAATGACTGTGGAACAGTCTCTCTCGAACTGAAGGTTTTCACCGTGCCTGAGGATAGATAAAGAGATGCATAGGTTATACAATTCCACCACAAACCTTGTTGGCTAAACCCCACAGTAAAGTACCACAAAAGCAAAGACTATAAAAGAACAGACTCACCAGTTTTGTCCCTAACAGTGAATATGGAGCCTCCTCCCAGGCCCATGCTCTGAGGGTTGACCAGTGAGGTGCACAACAGAGCTGCAATGGCGCCATCTACTGCCGATCCTCCTTGTTGCAGTATATCTCTGGAAACAGCCCACATTACAGCAGAGGTTCCCAAACTTTTTTGTTGGCAATTGACCCCATTTGGAATTTAAAATGTTTTGCGACCCCACCTTGTAAAAAAAACTTGATGTAATCAACAGCCAATGTTTAAATTTTTATTTTGGTCCTTGACAGTCTATTAAAAATCAGTCTGACAGTACTTTCAAAGTTTTTAAATCTGAAGAAAGTATAGTTTGAAGTGACTAAAATGCACCAGAAAGGTATTGGGAAGTTCAGAAGATCATCAGGCAATAATTGTGTATGATCATCTGTGTATAAAAGCAAAAGCTCAAATACAATTAAAGAAATGTGTACCTGAATGAAAGTGAGCAGAGACTTTTTCCTATTTCTCCAGTTTAGCCTTTTGCCCCCAGCACCTTCACCAATCAGCCCTCGATGTGCGGTAGACTCTCCCTACTATACACAATACTAAAATAATAACTTCCATTCAAGTGCTAATAAAGGGCTTTCAAAGGATAGGGTCAAAAAATATATATTTTTAAATATTATGACACAGGTATTAAAAGCCTTGTGTCCTTTCTCCGTGTTAAACAACAGAGACAGTAGGGGGATCTAAGAGGCCATGGTGTCAACACAAAGCTTGCTTAGTATGTACACCCTGCAGAAATGCCCCATCACATAAAAGTAGGTCCAACTTTAATTGTGCTTACATCCTCTCTCCTCCAGTGTAGGCATGTTGGGTCATCTGGACCTCTACACTATTAGAAAAAAAGATGCTGTCTATAACTTAAAAGGGTTCTTCAGCTGTTACCATAGGATAATTATTTTTGGTTCCAGGTAGAAGAACCTTTTTGGGTTCCATGTGGAACCCTTTCCACAGAGGGTCCTACCTGGAACCATAAAAGGTTCGACCTGGAACCATAAAAGGTTCTCGAATGGGGACAGCTGAAGAAGTGAAGAGTGTCTTCATGCCTCATTTATTGCTTAAAATAAGAGATGTTCACATAACTTCACACGACTGAACAAGTAAGTGCATTGCTGATGAGTGACAACTCTTGGCAGGCGGTAGGGGAAATAGATGACCTATAACACAGAGACGCTGTGTGCGCTACCGGTTCCGCTAACAAAGCTGAAGATTTTGTGTTGAGGTACATGTTTTTGCTGGGGGAGCTGACTATTGGCCATGCTTGCTAGGGGTTATATCAAAGGAATGGAAAGCTCAAACCAACTGAGTATATGCAAAAGTGTCAGTGTGCTTAAAATACATGGGAAAAGTCACTGATACAAATATAACACATACTTACTGTAAGCATCGTTTTTTTTGTAATAAAAGGAAAGCTATAGATCTGACTAGCCACAACTGAATCAAGTAACTTGGGTTCAATACAATTAATAGTTCTGTATAATCTCTGTTGGCCGATCAAATCTCCTAAACTGCATACTATTTGGTAGTCTATGCTACCTACGGTTTATATCTATCTGCACGTTGGCTATCAGTTGAAAATCAATAGCCTACAGTCTAAATCACTGCAGCAAAGAGTGTTCTTTCCCTGCTAAAATGATAAGGCCGCAGCTTGAACCTAGAGAGAGACATGTTGAATTTGGCAATTTTGGTAAAATAACACCAAACAACGCCTGTTCAATCAGACTACCAAATCCATTTATCATAGATAGCCCATTAGAGCGGTGAAACTTTAGATAACATGTTTTAAATCAATTATAATTTATTATAACTAGCTGTACGATCGAGGCGACCGTATTCTACTTTACCTGCCAATGTCGGAGCAAAGTTTAGAGTCCGCAGAAACCGCCGCATGCTTGTACGTGTCCTCAGAGCATCCTCGGTGGATAAATACGCCAAAGGCTAGTATGCAGAGACAGATGAATATTATGGCACCAGATAAACCGATACAGAGACAGCAACCAATCTGCCATGGCTTATATTTGGACATGCTTTCAAGAGAAAAACTTTTCCAAAAATACTATTCTCCGCTGGGCAGAAAGTGTTGTCCCGTTCCAAGAGCTCACCGCTTAGTAGTCAATGAGCCTTCATACTCCTCCTCCTCCACCCCACTCGATCAAATTGTTGCACTTCTGAAGTGAAAGTGAACGTTGTTTTCCTTTGAGCCATGCCAGATTTATACTGAAACTGAACAAAAGTATAAACGCAATATGTAAAGTGTTGGTCCCATGTTTCATGAGCTGAAATAAAGGATCCCAGAAATGCACAAAAAGCTTATTTCTCTCAAATGCTGTGCACAAATTCTTTGCATCCCTGTTAGTGAGCATTTTTCATTTGCACAGATAATCCATCTTCCTGAAAGGTGTGGCATATGAAGAAGCTGATTAAACAGCCTGATCATTACACAGGCACACCTTGTGCTGGGGACAGTGAAAGGCCACTCTAAAATGTGCAGTTTTGTCACACAGCACAATGCCAAAGATGTCAGGTTATGAGGGAGCTTGCAGGTGGCATGCTGATTGCAGGAATATCCACCAGAGCTGTTACCAGATAATGTAATGTTAATTTCTCTACCATAAACTGCCTCCAATGTCGTTTTAGAGAATTTGGCAGTACGTCCAACCGGCCTCACAACCGCAGACGATGTTGGGGACACTATGTCACCGCAAAATCTACAGGAAGAGCTCAAAAAAATTCAACCCCATTGGGTGCTGCCATAGAGTTACATTAGCAGTGCCCATCCAACAAGGTCATTGACCACAGATAAAATGTCAAATCACGTTATATGTACCATAGCTTTGATTGGACTGATCATGTCAACATCATACTTTCAAAATCTTAGCTAGCAAACTAGACAAGCAGTCATCATCATGAATCAAGTCGACAATCTACTGGCAAATCCTTTTCAAACCTGGTCATATGAAGAGAAATGATGAACAGAAATTATAGATAAAACATATTGGCCACTGGACACAAACATTTCACAACAAGTTGGAAATCGCAAATTCAACAATGAGTGGCTAACTGCAAACGCTGCAAAGCTATCACTAGCCTGCTATTCAGTGGAGCAGGTGTGTGGTCCACGTCTGGGTTTAAGGGTATTTTTTTCCAAGCTTAAAAGGATAAACATTCAACACCATGGGCCAGAAAATGTTGAATACATTGGCCATGCTGTCAATCCAGCATGACTTCATGATTTAACCTTGTTTTTTTCCAGAGTTCCCAGTTGTCTTGAAAGCACCATAAATCCAGAGAATGCCAGACTTTGATGACAAAGTTTGATGACAACATTTTCCCACATGAAGGACCTCTGCGCTACCTTCCTGTTCAAGTGAGCACAGCACAACAAGGTGAGTCCAAAAATGTCTTGTATGCTACTGTAGCTAAGAAAGTAATATTAAGTGTATGTTGTGTAGTAAGCGGTTAGTAGCTCATGTGCCTCACCCTAATAATTTGGTCCCTTTCCCCCTCATAACTTATCCTACTGTTCTGACAGAATGCCCAATGAGGTTAAGAAGAATCCTAGAGTGTCAGCTAAAGACTTGCAGAAATCTCTGGGAGATGCTAACAACTCTGTTGACGAGTCTACAATATGTAAAACACGAAACAAGAATGGTGTTCATGGGAGGACACCACGGAAGAAGCAACTGCTGTCCAAAAAAACCCCATTGCTGCACGTCTGAAGTTTGCAAAAGTGCACCTGGATGTTCCACAGCACTACTGGCAAAATATTCTCTGGACAGATGAAACTACAGTTGAGTTGTTTGGAAGGAATACTCAACACTATGTGTGGAGAAAAAAAGGCACAGCACACCAACATCAAAACCTCATGGTGGAGGGAGCATCGTGGTTTGGGGCTGCTTTGCTGCCTCAAGGACTGGACAGCTTGCTATCATCAACGAAAAAACGAATTCCCAAGTTTATCAAGACATTTTGCAGGAGAATGTAAGGCTATCTGTCCGCCAATTGAAGCAACAGGACAATGACCTGCACCAAGGCCTCCCACTCCTCTTTCTATTCTGGTTAGAGACCGTTTGTGCTGTTCTGTGAAGGGAGAAGTAACCTGCGTTGTACAAGATCTTCAGTTTCTTGGCAATTTCTTGCATGGAATAGCCTTAATTTCTCAAAACAAGAATAGACTGACGAGTTTCAGAAGAAATCTCTTTGTTTCTGGCCATTTTGAGCCTGTAATCAAACCCACAAATGCTGATGCTCTAGATACTCAAATAGTCTAAAGAAGGTCAGTTTTATTGTTTCTTTAATCAGAAAAACAGTTTTCAGCTGTGCTAACAAAATTTAAAAGGGTTTTCTAATGATCAATTAGCCTTTTAAAATGATAAACTTGTATTAGCTAACACAATGTGCCATTGGAACACAGGTGTGATGGTTGCTGATAATGGGCCTCTGTACACCTATGTAGATATTCCATAAAAATCTGCCATTTCCAGCTACAATAGTCATTTACAACATTAACAATGTCCATACTGTATTTCTGATCAATTTGATGTTATTTTAATGGACACGTCTTTTAGCTTTTCTATCAAAAACAAGGACATTTCTAACTGACCCCAAACTTTTGGGGTCAAAATGGTAGTGTAGCTAACATTGCCCATGAAAGGAAGTTGGGCTAGCGAACAAGCATTTTAGCCAGGTAGCCTAGGATAACAAAATATAAAACCTGTACTGTATGACAGAGTTAAAGACTGTTTCGTCAACATGAAAGAGAGGAAGATGGTATTGGCGTTTCCCTACATGTAGGGTGAGTCAACATGCTTTATCTATTTGCAAGAACGCACACACACACACACACACAGAAATCAGAACCATGGACAACCACATCATATTTAAATTACGTTGATTGGACTGAATTGTTTAGTTCTCACTGTATTAGACTAAGAAAGCATATGTGATTTGATGATGTTGAAATGTTGAAGTCGAAATAGTGCTGGAATGGTGGCAACTGTTTTCTTTGCGACTTGCGGTAACTCTCCATGGTTCTAAATCAATAGTTGTTTTGTAGCCTGATAATGTCAGAAACATTAACTTGCTTGACCATGCTGTAGGTCATGTAACTGTTTGTTACATGCAATAATATGCTTTGTGGACTTCAGCCGACAGAGGTTGCTCTCCGGTTTTGTGATGAAACAAAGGTGTGGTTGAATTTATTCTGCCACTGTGTCTTCTTATTGTCTCGGCCTCATGTGAAATACATAGATTAGGGTGTAATGAATTTATTTCAATTTACTGATTTCCTTATATGAACTGTAAAATCATTGAAATTGTTGCATGTTGCGTTTATATTTTTGTTCAGTGTATATTAGATGACATTGGCAGGGAATGTGGCATATTATCTTCATACAAACAGTCTATGCATATTATACATGTAATAGGCTTATCATCAACCATTTTTTAAAGATGTTGAACTGGGCCTACTTGAAATCGTTTTAGAATAAAAAACATTTTTAAAAGAACAAATCTTTTTCAACTTATTCATTGTGCTCTCCATTTGCTGGCTACATGTGTATTATGCTTAGGTCCACTATTTCTAATCAGCTAATACACTTTTTTTTGTTTTCAACTACAGGAAATAGTGAATACTGTGTCCGTGTGTGTAATGTGTACACACATAGTACCACTCCTGTCACTTTACTCTGTCACTTTAATCACTTTAATGTTACTCTTGTGCTGACCCTTGATACCCTTATCCTGTCATTTGTTACAGTAATGTCAAATGCACAGTATGCATAAACAACAGTTACTATTATCCTCGACAGAGTACAGTTTTAGTATGTAAACTGGATGTCAATGACACAGAGGAGTCTTTATGTTGAGGATATCCAGATGCTTCTCAGAACATTGCCCCTCTGTTGGCTATTTTGTTCTATCAGCAGTATACTATGTATAAAAAGCAGCACTCTGTTCTGTCCCCAGCTTTCTGTCAATGTTAAGTGCAGCAACGTGACAAAAGTTGCTTCCTGTCCCATACGTAACCCAAAGATCAGGGTAATTTAGACGGTTATTTTGAGACAACCACATCTGTGTTGACAGTCCTGATCAGCACACTTTAACTACTCCTGTTTCATTGCATCCTCAACATGTACTGTAGCATGACCTATGTATCCATTTACATTTTAGGAATTTAGCAGACACTGTTATCCAGAGCGACTTACAGGAGCAATTAGGGATAAGTGTCTTGTTCAAGGGGCACATCATCATATTTTTTACCTAGTTTGCTCAGGGATTCGAAACCAGCAACCTCTTACTGCTGAGGACTATTTTTGTCTAGTGCCAGAGCAAAAAAAATAAATATTCTGATTTATCAGGGGGTGCTACAGCACGCTCAGCACCCCTACATCCTGTGACTATGCAGACCCCCAAATATTATGACAAAATTGTTTTCATCATGACTCATTGTCATGCTCCACTTGATCAGTTTTGAAATTGACAAGCGTTAGGAAGGTGTAATCAGCTCAGTTCATATTGAAACTAGACATGATTTAAAACATTTATTTTATTTTATTTAGCACACTGGCCATGTGACTCTGAGGGGGCACAAAGAAGGAGTGGCTGGGGGGTGGTCTGGAGGGGGACTAGGACCCCCACATGTGGAAGTTGGAGATTTCTGAAAAAAACTAAAACTGAATTAGCCTTTTCTAGAGCCATAATCATTATGCTTAATTCTATGTAAAAAAAAAAAAAATTAATATTTCGGCATATCTGTATGCAACAAAACAAAATATACTTATCTGCATCTCTGCTAAAATCTGGGTAAAAGATTTAAAATAATGTGAGTCTTATTCAGTACATTTAGTAATTGCTTGCTTTTCTAAAGTCTACCAACCTTTCCAGCAGGCATGCCAGCTAAGATATTAGACAAGCTAGCTACTCTAACTTGATTGATAGCCTGAAATGACTTCTTGGTAGCTAGTTATGAGGTTGGGAGATTGAGAACCTATCTGGGCTAGCTAAAGACAACTTCATAAAATTGCTAAGTGGCTAGTAGTATTAATATATATATATATATATATATATATATATATATATATATATATATATATATAATGTTTATTATTATGATTTTTTTAAATGAGACAAATCTGAGGGGGCACGTGTCCCTGTGCCCCTTATGGGCATGACGCCTCTGATATGACTGCTGTCCAAACTGGCTGCCAGGGGCTAATGGACAAAATCTGCTATGGCACGATAGCCAGAAATACTTGTTTAGGCATGTCTTAGCTGTGTGTGAAATTTGGTGCCTCTCACAAAAGCCACAATAACAATATGTGTAAATTGGGGAGCCATACTTGAACCATTCTGCCTCTTTCTCCCTCTTTTCCTTTGAGAACTTGTCACACCCTGATCTGTTTCACCTGTCCTTGTGCTTGTCTCCATCCCCCTCCAGGTGTCGCCTATCTTCCCCACTTATTCTCTGGGTATTTATACCTGTGTTTTCTGTCTGTGCCAGTTTGTCTTGTTTGCCAAGTCAACCAGCGTTTTTTTCTCTCAACTCCTGTTTTTCAACTCTCTCTTTTCTCGTTCTCCTTGTTTTGACCCTTGCCTGCCCCTGACCTCGAGCCCTGTACCGTTTGGACTCTGCCCTGGCTATGAATGCTTGCCTGTCCCCGACCTGCCTTTTGTCTATCCCTTGGATTGTAATAATACCAGAGCTCTAACCATCTGCCTCCTGTGTCTGCATCTGGGTCTCGCCTTGTGTCGTGATAGTACGAACTGGCCCTGACTGATGCAGCAGACTTGGACCAGCTCCGTCACACAGTCTCCCAGCAGCGAGTTACCATTAAGAGACAGGAGGAGCTACTTTAGAACCTGATGGAGGGGTTCTGATATCTGACGGAACGCCACGACCTGGGGTTCATGGCGTTGATGGAGCAATTCCGTGAATTAGCTCGCAAGCATCTGCCACATCCGGCTCCCCGAGAACCCCGCTTACCTCCTCCGGAGCGATATGCTGGCGATCCGGGAACCTGCCGGGCGTTTCTTTCCCAGTGCACCCTCATTTTTGAGCGACAGCCTTCCACGTTCCCTTCGGATCGATCAAAGATAGCGTATCTAAATCCGCTGTTTGCCATAACCTGGAAGATTTCATGGCGGAGTTGAGGAAGGTTCGATTATCTTGTGCTCGGGAGAGAGGCGTCCCGAAAACTACTGAAGGGACATCAGAACTCCCTTACTGTGGCAGAATATGCAGTAGAGTTTCGCACCTTGGCTGTCGAGAGTGCATGGAATCCGGAGGCTCTATTCGATTCCTTCCTTCACGGGCTGTCGGAGGAAATAAAAGACTAGCTCACCGAGTGGGAGTTATCATTGGACCTCGATTCCTTCATCGCCCTCATGGTTAGGATTGATGGGCGTCTACGAGAACACCGGAGTGAGAGGAGGTCGGGTCTCACAAACATTTGTTCATCCGCTGCTGCCTGCTCACCTCCGAAGGAATCCGGAAGTCCCCAAATTTAACAGCGCAGACCCCTGTTAGCATGCTTTAAATAGCTAACCTAAATCAGTGTCCATTAGCTTCGTTCTAGATTTCTGTAAAATTGTGTACATTTTTCATTTGGGTGAACTTGAACTACACCTCGCAATTTAAGGCTGAACATTTTACAGAGTGATTGTGAGATTCAATTAAACAAACATCCCTCAATTGAACTAAATATGTAACGGTTGTCGTCTTTCTCTTCTAAGGAGGAGTAGGAAATATCGGACCAATATGCAGTGTGGTAAGTGTTCTTCATATTTATTACACTGCACACAGAGAACAAACAAACAAGCAAATAAAGAAAAACAGAAACAGTCCCGTATGGTGAAAAACACGGAAAATAACCACCCACAAACAAGAGTGAGAAAACAGGCTACCTAAGTATGGTTCTCAATCAGAGACAACAATTGACAGCTGCCTCTGATTGGGAACCATACCAGGCCAAACACCTAGAAATATAAACACAAGAACAAAACATAGAATGCCCACCCCAACTCACGCCCTGACCAACCTAAAATAGAGACATACAAAAGGAACTAAGGTCAGGACGTGACAGTACCCTCCCCCAAAGGTGCGGACTCCGGATGCAAAACCTAACCCCATAGGGGAGGGTCTGGGTGGGCATCTGTCCGCGGTGGCGGCTCTGGCGCGGGACGTGGACCCCACTCCACCATAGTCTTGGACCAATTAAGTGGCGCCTTTGGAGCGGCGACCCTCGCCGCCGACCCCTTGCAGCAGGCCCCGAATAGACGGGAGACTCCGGCAGCGCCGGAGTGAAGGGCGACTCTGGCAGCGCCGGAGTGAAGGGCGACTCTGGCAGGGCCGGAGTGAAGGGCGGCTCTAGCAGCGCCGGAGTGAAGGGCGGCTCTGGCAGCACTGGAATGAAGGGCGGCTCTGGCTAAGCGCCGGAGTGAAGGGCGGCTCTGGCAGCTCCTGACTGACGGGCGGCTCTGGCAGCTCCTGACTGACGGGCGGCTCTGGCAGCTCCTGACTGACGGGCGGCTCTGGCAGCTCCTGACTGACGGGCGGCTCTGGCAGCTCCTGACTGACGGGCGGCTCTGGCAGCTCCTGACTGACGGGCGGCTCTGGCAGCTCCTGAGTGGGGGGCGGCTCTGGCAGCTCCTGACTGGCGGGCGGCTCTGGCAGCTCCTGACTGACGGGCGGCTCTGGCAGCTCCTGACTGACGGGCGGCTCTGGCAGCTCCTGACTGACGGGCGGCTCTGGCAGCTCCTGACTGACGGGCGGCTCTGGCAGCTCCTGACTGACGGGCGGCTCTGGCAGCTCCTGAGTGGGGGGCGGCTCTGGCAGCTCCTGACTGGCGGGCGGCTCTGGCAGCTCCTGACTGGCGGGCGGCTCTGGCAGCTCCTGACTGGCGGGCGGCTCTGGCAGCTCCTGACTGGCGGGCGGCTCTGGCAGCGCCGGACAGGAGAGAGACTCTGGAAGCGCTGGACAGGAGGGAGACTCTGGAAGCCCTGGACAGGAGGAAGACTCTGGAAGCACTGGACAGGAGAAAGACACTGGAAGAGCTGGACAGGAGGAAGACTCTGGAAGCGCTGGATAGGCGGGAGACTCTGGAAGCGCTGGACAGGAGGGAGCACCTGGAGGGAGGAGACGGAGAGACAGCCTGGTGCGTGGGGCTGCCACAGGAGGCCTGGTGCGTGGAGGAGGCACCGGATGGACCGGACCGTGGAGGCGCACTGGAGGTCTCGAGCACCGAGCCTGCACAACCTGTCCTGGCTGGATACTCCCCGTAGCCCGGCAAGTGCAGCGGGGTGGAACAGACCGCACTGGGCGGTGCTGGCGAACTGGGGACACCGTGCGTAGGGCTGGTGCCATATACCCCGGGCCGAGGAGACGCACTGGAGACCAGATGCCGATACGAGGAGCTGCGATGTAGCGCACCGGACTATGCCCGCGCACTGGAGACACCGTGCGCCTCACGGCATAACACGGTACGTGCCCGGTCCACCTCTCACCACGGTAAGCACGAGGAGTTGGCTCAGGTCTCCTACCTGACTTAGCCACACTCCCCGTGTGCCCCCACCCCTCCAATACATTTTTGGGGCTGCCTCTCGTCCCTGTTGCGCTGCCGTGCTAACTCCTCATAATGCCGCCGCTCGGCTTTGGCTGCCTCCAGCTCTTCCCGGGGGTGGCGATATTCCACAGCCTGTGCCCAGGGTCCCTTACCGTCCAAAATCTCCTCCCATGTCCAGGAGTCCAGAACCCTCTGCTCCTGGTTACCACGCTGCTTGGTCCGGTTGTGGTGGTGATGGGTAGTTCTGTAACGGTTGTCCTCCTCTTCTGATGAAGAGTAGGAAGGATCGGACCAATATGCAGCGTGGTTAGTGTTCGTCATTTTATTCAACTGAACTGAAAACTACAATATAAAGTAAACAAAAAGAACAACCGAAACAGTTCCGTCTGGTAACTAATACAAAGACAGAAAACATAGAATGCCCACCCCAACTCACACCCTGACCAAACTAAAATAGAGACATCAAAAAGGAACTAAGGTCAGGACGTGACAAAATAGTTGAATTAATCCCCATTTAATAGTATACAGTGCATTTGGAAAGTATTCAGACCACTTGACATTTTCCACATTTTGTTACATTACAGCCTTATTCTAAAATGGATTAAATCTACAAACAATAACCAATAATGACAAAGCAAAAAGAGGTTTTTATAAATATTTGCACATTTATAAAAAATCAAAACAGAAATATAACATTTACATAACTATTCAGACCTTTTACTCAGTAGTTAGTTGAAGCAACTTTGGCAGCGATTACAGTGTGTCTTCATGGGTATGACGCTACAAGCTTGGCACACCTGTATTTGGGGAGTTTCTCCCATTCTTCTCTGAAGATCCTCTCAAGCTTTGTCAGGTTGGATGGGGAGTGTCGCTGCACAGCTATTTTCAGGTCTCTCCAGAGAGGTTTGATTGGGTTCAAGTTCGGGCTCTGGCTGGGCCACTCAAGGACATTCAGAGTCCCGAAGCCACTATTGCGTCGTTGTTGTGTTAGAAGGTGAACCTTCACCACAGTCTGAGTGCTCTGGAGCAAGTTTTCATCAAGGATCTCTCTGTACTTTGCTCCGTTCATCTTTCCCTTGATCCTGACTAGTCTGCCAGTCCTCGCCGCTGAAAAACATCCCCACAGCATGATGCTGCCACCAACATCGTTCAGCGTAGGGTGCCAGGTGTCCTCCAGACGTGATGCTTGGCCTACAGGCCAAAGAGTTCAATCTTAGTTTCCTCAGACCAGAGAATCTTGATTCTTCTCCCTCAATTGCTCAGTTTGGCAAGGCAGCCAGCTGAAGGAAGCTCCTTCCTTGGTGGTTACAAACTGCTTCCATTTAAGAATGATGGAGGCCACTGTGTTCTTTGGGACCTTCAATGCTGCAGAAATGTTTTGGTACCCTTCCCCAGATCTGTGCCTTCGACCTCTTGCTCTGAGATGCACTGTCAACTGTGGGACCTTATATATAAAGGTACTGTGTGTGTCTTTCCAAAACATGTCCAATCAATTGAATTTACCACAGGTGGACTCCAATCAAGTTGTAGAAACATCTCAAGGATGATCAATGGAAACAGAATGCACCTGAGCTCAATTTCGAGTCTCATAGCAAAGGTTATGAACACTTGTGTAAATTAAGCATTTCTGTTTTGACTTTGTCGTTATGGGGTATTGTGTGTAGATTGATGAGGATTTTATTTATTTAATCAATTTTAGAGTAAGGCTGTAACATAACAAAATGTGGAAAAAGTAATGGGCTCTGAATACTTTCCTGAATGCACTGTAATTACAAAGTGCACCATCCTTTCATTGCCCCAGTGTTAACCCAGTATCACTAGCACCAGCTACATCTGCAAGCCCCATTCCACACCATCACAGACTATGCATACACAGCATCTAATCAACAAAATATGATAGGATAGAAGTCTTTGTATGTCCAGTCTGTAGAAGATCCCGTTCTCATGTTAATTAGCTGTTTAGAGCCATTCAGGAAGTCCTGGTACCCTTTTCATATGGCGTCTTGCTTCAGGTAAAACACTGGGCTAGAAATATGCACAAACATACTTATCAAGTAATTAATGTAGGGTCATGTGCTATATTTCACACCCTGCAGTCATATGACCTGAATTGTTGGCATACTGTAAAGGTTTCTATTCTAATAATGAATTATGTTTGAAAGCAAGGATCAATTCATCCAAATACAATAGGTGCCTGAAAGAAAGCACCTCATTTGAATGGGATTTTATATATCCTATTGTGCAGCTTAGTATAGTCGTCTTATCATTATCATAACCCGAATCACTAACTATGGTGTAATTGTATGTTGATGATATAATGACTGTTGTTATACAAATTGTGTAATTGAAAAGGAGAACACCCAGAGACGGGGTGGGCGTATGTGTTGAAGCAGAGAGACAAAGGTCTTTATAATTCTAGAAATAGAATTAGCTAGTTATCATTCTGCACTCTTTTGCACCATGCCATCCCCCCACCAAATCCCCTCTTCCACACCCACCTCCCCTGCATCCCATCCTTTAGTTTTTGGGGCTATAAAGCTACTCATCAAGTCATTTTTGCCATTTCTGTTTCCTTTCTTTTCTTCCAGAAATCATTGAACCCAAATAATATACTACTTTATCCTCTCTTCAACACTTAAAAATGTTCTTTACCCTTTTGTTTTTCGGTGCATTTTGGTTATTTTTGTAACGAGATGGCAACAACCATTACTGTATAGTATACTTGGAAGCTGATAGACAGCCAGACAGATGAATGAGCAAAAATCTGCCTTTATTCCATTGAGGTGGAAATATAGTTCCAGAATAATATTCGTCCAACTGAGTCACTCCTGGAAAGAAAGAGAGCGAGGGGGCAAGATTAGAACATGGGGTAGTGGAGAAACACAGTACACAAAACAGTGTGAGCACAACACCAAACTATTGGAGAACAAAAAAAGTAAAAGTGAATGGTTCATTAAGATATAAATCATGATATTCTACAATTGCAACTAAAAACATGTATGCCACAAGCTGCTGTGTGGTTAATTATTAAAGCAATCGATACATTTTTCAGGGTTACCAAACTGTGCCAGGGGACCGGGTTAATGGGGGTGCAAGATGTGGTCAGAGATAAGAGACCAACAGCAGGGAGAGGGCTGCATGGACAACAACACACCATTCAAGAACACACATATCTCGCTATAGGGTGACATGTCCAGGAACACACATATCTCCCTATAGGGTGACATGTCCAGGAACACACATATCTCCCTATAGGGTGACATGTCCAGGGGACACACACATATCTCCCTATAGGGTGACATGTCCAGGAACACACATCAGGGTGACATGTCCAGGAACACACATATCTCCCTATAGGGTGACATGTCCAGGAACACACATATCTCCCTATAGGGTGACATGTCCAGGAACACACATATCTCCCTATAGGGTGACATGTCCAGGAACACACATATCTCCCTATAGGGTGACATGTCCAGGAACACACATATCTCCCTATAGGGTGACATGTCCAGGAACACACATATCTCCCTATAGGGTGACATGTCCAGGAACACACATATCTCCCTATAGGGTGACATGTCCAGGAACACACATATCTCCCTATAGGGTGACATGTCCAGGAACACACATATCTCCCTATAGGGTGACATGTCCAGGAACACACATATCTCCCTATAGGGTGACATGTCCAGGAACACACATATCTCCCTATAGGGTGACATGTCCAGGAACACACATATCTCCCTATAGGGTGACATGTCCAGGAACACACATATCTCCCTATAGGGGGACATGTCCAGGAACACACATATCTCCCTTTTTATGTTTTATTTTGCATGTAAACTCTGAGAAAGAAATGTCCACTAAGTATGAAATAGGAGACTGTGCACAAAGAGAGAGAGCGAGACCCTTGAGACTTAATTGAACCATGTCATTAGTGTAAACTGATCGTGAGGGTGAGAGAAAGGTGACTTCAAGTGTTACAGTAACTGTTACATGGCTTACTAGAGGTACTTTGTCTCAAATTTCACACATCATGTTGAGTTGGTGTATTTAGACCAACAGTTGTATATTACCATATGATATTGTTGTCAAATTACTAATATTACTTAATTAACACACACATTGATGTAGATGTGCTTTTTTGGTTGTTTACTGAGCTGGAAATGGTTTCACATTGTTTAGTTTCCGTGTGTGTGGACTGTAAATAGGCCATATTGAAGCCTGAGGCTCATGTCCCCTGCTGCTGGAGCCCAACGTTTTCTAAAGAGATAGAAAGAGAGAAGGGGGGGGGGCTAAGAGAGAGGGAGAGAGAGGGGAGCAGCTTTGATATAATCAGTGGGGGCTCCTCATAGGAGAAAGGGGAGGACCATCCTACTCAGTGAATTTCATAAAAATAAAAATAGTGAAACATTTAAAAAAGTTATCCTTTGTAGATAAAACTATACTAAATATATTCACGTTACCAAATAACTGATTAAAACACACAGTGCAATGAAGGTCTCTAGTAGCCTCAACAGCATTCTGTAGGGTAGCACCGTGGTGTAGTCAGAGGACAGCTATTTTCTGTCCTCCTCTGGCTACATTGACTTCAATACAAAACCTAGGTGGCTCTTGGATCTCACCCCCTTCCAAAGACTTACACAGTAATTATGATGACTTCAGGAGGACGTCCTCCAACCTATCAGAGCTCTTGCAGCATCAACTGACATTTTGTCTATCCAGTCAAAGAATCAGAGAATGAAACTAGTACTGAAAGCATAAGATTCAGCTAGCTAGCACTGCAGTGCATAAAATGTGGTGAGTAGTTGACTCAACGAGAGAAAAATAAAATAGTTGAACAGTTTTGAACAAATTAATTTCTTCAAAAATTAAGGAGAAGCAGCAAAGAGAGAGCGAGAGAGAGAGAGATTTCTCCCCGCTCTTCTGTCAAATATTTTGCTTTGCTCATACAGGAGTAATAAAGGCCTAGTGCACTATTTTAGTGAATTTTGGTGCTGCACCCCCTTTAGCACCTCTACTTCCCGTGGCTATGCTGTCACCTTGATTACTCCAATTTGTCCCTTGACCTGTGCACTTACTTTATAAATGTCATTTTAAGGCTAGGTTCCAGCAACCTAATGATGGGTATAGGGCAAATTTGAGTATCATGTCGTACTGTAGCCTAAACCTATCAATGTTACATTAAGCTAGGTGAATGGAATATGAATGACAGTCATCCAATAGGCTGAAATAGAAATAAAATCATGCTCATTAATAAAAATTGTTCTTCCTAATCTTAACCGTCACTGGTATAAATATGTTATTATGTTAAGTTTTAATATCTATAACTCCTCCTCCCCATAAATATCAGGCCTACATACATAAGAGTGACATGTCAATATTTGGTGACATTTCTCACCAAAAAAGCAGGACAGAGAAGAAACAGGAAAGACAGGGAAGGGGAGAGGGTGACAAAATTAGAAATAGCTGGAACAAGAGCAGGAGAAGAAGGCGATGAAATCAGGGAATGGATGGGAAAGAAATGAAAAGAGAAGCAAGATATTCTGCCGACTATCCCTGGAGCAGGGGATACAGAGACACAGATGTCAGAAAACACAAACTCCCAAGAGACAGGGGAGAGGAGGCTCACTTCTCAGCTTTGCACACTGAAGCACAGTTAGGAGGGGTTGTGTGTCTAATTGTGTCTATATATTAACAGAATTTGACATGTGCCTGGATCCCTGGACATCTGTTGTGTGAGTAAAGACCATGGGCATACAGATACTGTCACATTTTACTTCAGCTATCTGATTACACTTTCAGCACTTACTTAGTTCTTCTTTCATTAATGATGCAATTGTAAATGACTTCACGCTCTTGCTTAGCAAGTACCACTTACACCTGATTTGACTCACACCGAGGCTCAAACCCAGCACTGCTTTGCTAGCACACGTGACCGCCCTGCCAACGCGTTACCAGTCACGCCATGTGGAAAGCTAGCTATTTCATGGTGCAAGTGGGGACACTTCAGGCTGAGGAGTAAGTTTCACACATCCCCATGTGCTACATAATCATAACAGAAATTGGTTATTATGTTTTTATCTGAAGACTTGCTATTGATAAAGAGCTTCAGATCTACTGTCCCCCACCTGTTAGATCTTCTGGTCTATCATTTAAGGGGTCGTTCCATGAAATTATGTCCTTTTGTATCCCTTTGATATTTTAAGTAGAATTTGTGGACCAATATTGAATTTTGAAAGCCTGTTATATTAAATGAGCCCTTTAATATAGATCATATAGATTATTCATATTGAAAAGGAGATTTATTGAATTAAGACTTGCTAAAGTGCCAAAATTCTGCATTTTGACATGTCCATCTATGTACCGTCTCAGACCTCTAGGAAGATTTTAACCAACTTAACCCCAACATTTCTCCAAGTTTTCACCATCATTGTAAAGCCATAGTTATTTTGTTTCTTTGATAAAAATCATTTCTGAAGATTATTATTTATTTATGTAATGTTATTAGTGATGAATTTACATCTTTCCATTTACATCTGTTTAAAGTTAAGCCTGTTAGGTGAACTGAACTCTCGTTTTAATATGGTGAAACTATTCATTTAAAAAAAAAAAATGTCAATAGACACATTGGAAAACTGAGCGGGTGTAAGGGGTGCGTAACTGGTGGCAGGGAAGTCAGACGCAGCAGAGCAGAACTAGGTAATAGCCGGAGCAGTTTAATTTCAAAACCAACGGCATCAAGAAAATAACAACTTGGGTACAAAACCCGATGCGCACTAGTCAACATGGGCACAAGCACTTACAACAAACAACACCACACAAAGACATGGGGGGAACAAAGGGTTAAATACACAATGAAAACCAGGTGTGTGGGAAAACAAGACAAAACAAATGGAAAATAAAAAAATCAGATCAGCAATGGCTAGAAGACCGGTGACGTCGACCGCCGAACACCGCCTGAACAAGGAGAGGAACCGACTTCGGCAGAAGAGAATGACACGTCTCCTGTTACCCATAGATAGGCTAGAAATGTATTGATAATGAAATTTAAAAAATTAAGCTTGTCCTTCTGTCGCACACAAAAAGCTTCCATTCCCCCTGTCACAAGATGAAATCGTCAACCCCGTCACGCCAACACTACTTTGTTTGGTACTTACTTAATAATATAGTTTTTTTTAACCTCTTGAGATGGGAAAATATGTTTTTTGTTAATTAAGTTGAACGTGTACTCCTTACACTGTAAAACTGGATACGTTCTGGCTACTCAAACATTTTGAGGAAACTGATTACCTTCATATGAGTAATACAAATGCAGGTTTTTTGAGTAAGGTATACTTAAATGTAACGCCCCCACTAAGCCACACTTCCAATAACTTGTGAGTGTACCTTGCCTTTTCAACGGAATTGTAGAGTAAACCACCCATGACTGTATTTGTTAGTGACAGAGACATGGTTGTTGAATTCATTCATTTTCAGTCCTGTGGCCTTCACCAAGTGAGTTCCTAGGTGAATATTATCATTATAATTGAACCCTTACATATATCATAAGGCCTTATACAGCGGCCTGAAACACATAATTTACAGGCCACATCAGGCCTGCAAGTAGGGTTGCAAAATTCTACAAACTTTCCCAAAAATGTTCACAGTAATCTTCTAACCAGTATTTATGGGCAACATGGAAAATGTACCTGAAATGTACTGATAATCGCATTATACTGTCTTGCAAAGTGATATGTAATTCCTATTGGAATCCAGCCAACGTTAGGTTATCCAATAGTTGCAATTTGTATTCATCCACAACCTGCATTCATAATGGCTGCCAGGGATAAAAATAGTAGGAGGAAATGACCTAACCCAGCAAAACTGGAACAACCATTTCAGTAATGGGTGCACAAATTCAATAATTGGATTAGTTAGAATTGTTTTATTTATCTTTGTGTATCATAGCATTTAATAAATCAATCAGTCAATGTACATGCAAAAACAGATATTAAAAACATTTTTTTTTTAAAATCAACCTGCAGTAGAGCATGCTGGGAAAAAAGTTACCAGTAAACATTTGATGTAATAATGACTTTTCATTGACTTTGAGTACAAATTACTAGAAGTATTTGAGTTAAACATGCCTTGGGGTTTACAGTGTATGACAGAATGTAAAAATGAAGTGAAATCAAACGTTTTCTTTGACCAAATTGGTGGAACAACCCAAATATGTATGGTCAAGAATGTATAGTGAATTTCATTATTTATTATTCTTTAAAAAACTCTTTTTTTTTTTTTTTTTTTTTACAATTTCCATTGAGACATTTGACACACTCATATGAGTAAATGGTGCTGTTCAAAATACCCTTCACATTTAAGTGCCCTTTAAAAAGGCTTTGCAAAAGTTGTAAAAACAGTTTGTTTCTAGAGCATTTTTGTTATTGGTATTAAACAGTAATAACTAATTGATTGAATTATAACAGACATATAACTCAATTATTTAGCAAGCACAAACAATCACGCAATTACAACCAATGATACATCCCTTACAAAACCTTTATAAAAGGTGAAGTGCTAAGTAATTGTACATGTGATTTGACCATTACAAATGTATGGAGATGGGGTTGGAAGGTGAAAGTACAATATTACATAAGCTCCACTTTCAGCTTGAGAGCATCTGTTTACCCTAGAGAGAGAGAGTTAGGGTTAGGGAGGATGGAGGGAGGGAGAACACTGGGGGAGAGAGAGAGGCCAGAGAAAGACAGAGGCCATTTGAGAAAGAGCCAACTGCCAACAGGAGTGGTAATAGCCTATTTAGACATTGTGGAGGAAAATAAATATATATAGATTTTTTGTTTTGATGGCATTGAGCAATAGTGTTTCACCGGATATATATTTGAAAATGTTTAGAGTAGACTATAGGATGGATGGAAAGTTGGAAGATGGTTAGATAGGTCTGGGGATGGGGAGTTTGGTCGGAATTCCATGCAGGCTGTTGCTTTTTACTCTGGTAGAATGGCAATTCCTAATGGTCCTCAATGGTCCTACTAGACAGAAGATGAGAGGAAAAGAGGAAAACCGTTCATTCCCTGCAATATGATTCATTGATGAAATTGAGAATATCATGCTGATACTAATGTACTTAACTTTGACATGAATATAGGAATATTTGTCCAAGAGATGCAGTTCTAGTTAGGTATTTTAATCAATAACTGAACAAAAAACCTTTGATTGACAATTGTTCTGGCAAGGCAGTGAAGTAAAAACAATGTCGTACCCCTCTCACCTATTATCTTGTTTCGCATCATGTGATGCTCAACCTCATGGCCCCCCGGGGTCGGGATGAATGAGTAAAGCAGTGACTAATTATAATGATATTCGGCTCTTTTACGATTCATTATAATCTGTGGTGACGCGGGACCTAACGAACTTTGCGCGAGGACAGTGTACGGCACGCCGCATAGCAGGCAACTATAAAATCCATTTCCAAAGCCACCCAAATTCACTGATGCGTTCTGCGCGTGTATAGAAGCGACTGATTCGTCACTTCGTATGACACGTAGCCTCGCATCTATACAATAGAGCGAGCAGGTGGCATTCAGAACTTTATCATTTCGCAGTGGGTGGGTGTTCCTAGTTTGCACTGTAGTCTAGGCTGTTGAGACGCGCGAATAGGTTACTGAGAGGGGATCCAATAGACTGCCCTGACTAAACAGTATACCGGCTAAATGCCCAGCACCTGCAACTGTCTTCACACGACCTTCAGTATTGTGCTGGTATCTGCACAAAGTAATACATTAAGGTAAAAAGAACGGCACACGGCAATGAGCTCCTCTCTTCCCAAGAGCGAATCTACGATCTCTCTGTTGAGATCCTCAGCGGTCCCGGTGAGTCGCAGATCCGCACATCATTCCGAGCATCATGGGTCGCGCAGCCACCGCAGTCACCATCATCAACCCGAAGGGGGTAGCGGTGTACCTGACGAGCCGTGTTGGAGCGATGAGTGCGAGGCAAGCGCGCGCAGACCGCTTTGTGAACCGAGGCATGCCGGTGGCAGGACAGACAGGAATGGAGGTGATAAACGGGGACATTCCCACCACTTCCAACAACACAGCAACCACTACGATGACGGCTACAGACAGGAAGAAATGAGAGAGCGGATGGATCGCAGTGGGAAAGACCGCAGTAAGTCGTCCAGACACCTCCACCCACACCACCACCATCACAACACCTCCAAATGTGACCTGCCGCCTGCGCATCACCACGGGAACGCACGTCCGGACCGGAGGTCCTCGCCAACTCCATCCTATACAAAACAATCCGACGACACTGCGTACTTTTTTGAATCAAAGGACAGAATAATTGCTGGGTCGTCCACGAGTTTAAACTCTGACCCACCAGTATCGTCCATGCCAGTGCCCGGTCCCCTTACCAGCCGGACCGCCAAAAGACTCAGCACAGCTCCACCTGAACATGACACCAATCTGCATCCGATAGTGAAATCAGTCTTCGGGCAGGTAGGTAAATCCGTGTCTAGACAGCACTACAACACATTGATTAGCCTGCCTACTCTCGAACAAACATTCAAAATCAACTCAAGGATTCAACAAGTAGACGGGGGATTATTAGTCACAATAGGCAATTAATTTATGTGCATTTGCCAAAAAACGCCGCGCGACCTAAACTCACTTTTATTTCAAGGGTCAATTTGAATTATAATTTCTAAATGCAAAAATATTCAACTTAATTTACACAATTAACCATTTCATGCATTTCGCCATTAAGGCTCTATTATGCACGGATAAACACGTAGGTGTTTTGTTGTGTAACACCATTAAACAGTAATTCATAACACAGAAATGAAGGATGAACCTTTCGTTCAGAGCAGGTAGTTGCAATAGCTATATGATGCGTGACAACAGAAGGCTGGGATTATGGATTTTTCCAACTGCACAGTGCACTATAACATTTCCCAAAGATTTTTCCTAAAATATTCCAATGTATTTGAAACAAGACCGTTGGATAGATATGAGTAGTAGCCTATAGGTCAGATTATATAGTTTAGACAGCTCAAGCATTAAAAAATTATAATGCTTCAGTGTCAGGTTGGTAGGATAGGGTCAAACGTGAGAGACAGGTAGAGCAGGAACCCAAGCCAAATGTGACCTGACACCCATTCACCCCAGCTGACCATATCAAAAATGTAGATATGTTTTGAGTCCAAATTTCACTTATCTGTGTATCTGGTAATTAGTTTGATGGAGGGGGTGGCAGACTGTCATGTGTGTTGATATGAAGGATACTCTCATCATGTCTGTCACCTGAGCAATGGCAGGTGGATCAACTTTCCAATCCTGTGGAAATTGTATTGTGCTGAACACACACACACACACACACACACACACACACACAGCTATTTGTGATAAGTCACACTCACATCAAGGTTTAAAAAAATGTGAGATTGAATAGTTATCACACTGTAATCATTTAGGTATGGAAAAGGTATAATCTTTGTCAGACTTTGGGGCCATAGACAGGTGATTGTGGATGGCAAAAGAAGTGTGCCTCTCCATCTTCATTCCTGCATCCCATCTCCTCTACTAATACAAAGGTCCTCCTCAAAGTCCTCATCAAATAACCCCGTTCCTATAGTGCCTCTGTTGCTCTCCATAGGCTATCCATTGTTTTCTTCCCGTGGCGCTGAGATATTAGTTTCAGTGCTAAGGGAGATAGAAAGCTCAGAAGGAGACAACACGTTTCCCATGTGTTAATGTGTGCCAGAAATAACTTCACTCAAACCAGGCCAGAGCTTCAATCAGTCACAGGAGTTCTAGGCAGCAAACCCCAATCTATGCAGCACTGCTGTGCTCTATAGTGCCTACAACATCTCAATCTGCTCCACAGTGAGACACGATGCAGTAGCCCTCTATCACTCTATCCAGTCATTGTGCTTTGAAATGGGAATATTGAAGGACCTTTAATGACAATATCTGTCTATTTCTCACTCACTTGGCTGTGAAATTGCTCAGCTGGAGGAGTTTTTGAGCAGAAAAAGTATGCAAGGGGACTGTGTCACTTGATGCTAGTTACTGTAAGTCCGAGACTTGTCAGAAAGCTCTGACTATTTCAGTAGGATCAGATCTATAACTGGATATGCAGCGTTTGTGTCCAATTACATAATAGCAAAGTTTCAAGTCAACTGAGAGTTGTGTGGTGGTGTCTAGATATTGCAAGATGTTCTGTTTGTCTGATACAAAGATGTGTGTGTGTACACTTGTCTGTGTGTGCACATGCGTGTGTTTGGATCTTTGGTTGTGATAATCTATTAGGTGACATTTACATGTCATATCATATCTAGCTTATCATATTTATCTTATCATATATTTTTATTGGCACAAGTATACTTTGAATACATCTTTTGATATGGAGTGAGAATGTACCCACTGACATTCTATATTTCATATTTTTCTTATGTAACATCAAGGTCTCCCTACAGAACTCATTCTCTGCCAGTGGAAGCTAAATATAACACTCCCAAGACCTGATTATGAGAGAGTGGAGGAGAACAGCCATTCGTGTGATAGTAAAAATATTCAAATCCTTTGGCTAACGCGCTACCTGACAAAGCCAGTTTGCAAATTGGTGACTAAAGCAGGGATTCCTGCATAAGAAAACATATTATCTCAAGCATCCATATAAATAGCATACTTTTGTAGCAGGGTAATATTTGATATGTGTATATGTACCTTACATGCAACCTGTAATAAGACTATTCAATTAATGGACAAAGTCTATTATAACTATATCTGACTCCATAAAGATATTTAAAATTGTAACGATGTGTTCTGAAAGTCGGGAAGCAAGTTCAGGGAGTGACTACATTTAATAAATAAAAGAACAAAACAAGAAACACGAACAGTGCACCGACATGGAACAGGAACAGGAACAAGAAGAAACTAAAGGGAGTGACATATATAGAGCAGGTAATCGAGGAGGTGATGGAGTCTAGGTGAGTGTCATTATGCGCCTAACGCTGGTGACAGGTTTGCGCCCTAACGAGCAGAGGAAAATATGCAAGCAAGCATTAGGCGTTTAGCTGAGTAAGATCAAGGAATGGTAATGAGAAGTGATGGCAAAATGCAAGTATTATTTAATAACTTTCTAAATTGAATGGATTCACATACAAGGCATAAAGCTTAAGTTACAAGGCAATAATGACATTATTAACAAAACATAATTCTAGGCATATTAAGGTTAAGTTACAAGATAAAGCATGAACAAAGAGATGCCTACTAGGCCAGAGGCATAGAAGCCTAGGAAATTAGAAAATATCAAGATGAGAGAACAACAGACATTCATTCCATTTATACCAGATATGACTTGTTTGTATTAAAAATAAATTGTTGACCAATCCAGAGACCAAACGAAAAGGTAGTAAAACTAAGATATCCAATCAGATCAAACCTGTCAAGGAAGCCTCTAGGAAGGGGGTCACATCTATGTGTGATGACCTGTGGGGGTGGGCAGAGTAGGACAATTGCATACAGTGTCGTCAGAGTTTACTCTGAACAACTAAAAGGAACCACAGAGATCATATATCCATACATATACTGTAGCTAGCTTCAGAGTTCTTTTGATATATACTAAACATAGACACTATAGTATTATTCTATCACACATTTAATAGTCAGTCCTCTGGATACTGTAGAGAAAGATGTTGGCCCCTTGATGGAGGAAGGGCTGACTGGTCCTTGGGCATCGTCTTGGGCCATTTTTCATGCTATGATGATAGAGAGCACATAAATTAGGGCAGAGCCTACACTTTCACTTTCATTTTCATCAGAAGGAATTGCTGAAATAGAAGGGCTATGAGTAAAGGGATGAGGGGGAGGACAATTTGTTAACTGACTTGCCTAGGGGGCAAAAAATTTAAAATTAAATGAGGAAAGGGATGAGGGGGGCATTATGAGGAAAGTGATGAGGAGGGGGGGGGGGGGAAAGGGGAGGGGGGGGTCATGAGAAAATGATGAGGAGGAGGGCGTTGTGAGTAAAGGGATGAGGAGGGAGGCGTTCCAGGCTGTATCAAAACCGGCCATGATTGGGAGTCAAATAGGAAGGTGCACAATTGGCCCAGCATAATCCGGGTTTGGCCGTGGTAGGCCGCCATTTAAATAACAATTTGTTCTTAACTGACTTTCCTAGTTAAATAAAGGTTAAATAAAAAATACAATAAAAAAAAAAAGAGTAAAAGGACGAGGGGGGCGTTATGAGTAAAGGGATGAGGAGGGGGGCATTATGAGGAAAGGGAGGAGGGGGGCATTATGAGGAAAGGGATGAGGGGGGCATTATGAGGAAAGGGATGAGGAGGGGGGCATTATGAAGAAAGTGATGAGGGGGGCATTATGAAGTAAGGGAACACCCCCCTGAAATGGACAAAAATGAATGGGATCTTATTGGCACCGTACGAAACATATACACAATGTACAATACCACTCAAATGGACGTTGTTTCATTCAACACTGATTGCAAATGCCATATGGCAAATGCCAAGTGTCACACAGCAAAAATCCAATAGATGGCGAGCACGCTCCACTGTAAATTTTCTTATTGCAAATGTAACACAAATCAAGACCCAAGAGTAAAATTTTGAACATTTGAAACTGCTTTCTGGACTGTTTTTTGAAATTCTTTAGATTTTTTTTTGTCAATTACACATGTATAAGAACTGTATGAACATACGTTTGTCATATTTTATTGTCATAATTATTTTTATTGTCCATAAGGCATAAGTTTTGTCCATTTGCAATATGATTTCATAGGTCAAAAGTCAAAGTCAAAAGTAAGTGAACCATTGCCAAATGCAGTAAGAAATGCCCAAATGCAATGTGAAAGTATTGAAAGTGCCAAATCAGGATGATATGTCCATTTGCCATGTACGATCATAGGGAGTCGGTTTACAGACCCAAAAGTCAGTGAACCATGTCCAAATGGCATTTATACTGCCCAGATGATATATAGCACTATGTTAAGCCATGAATGAACCTAGATGGTCTATTTTTTTTAAAAGATTTTTTTAAAAACGTCCAAAATGACTAGGGACGCCCCCTATTGGATGGGCACGGGTGGGGGGTGCAAGGGGTCTACGGTTTGGTAGGGAGCACCCCCCACCCTTGCCCATCCAATAGGGGGCGCCCCTGGTCATTTTGGACGGTTTTTAAAAAATCTTTTAAATAGACCATCTAGGTTGATTCTTGGCTTAACATAGTGCTATATTTCTTTGACATCTGTTGCCTAATCACACATATGACGTTTTGAAAAGATCTGACCTTTTTAACCTTTCGAAACAGCCCCTATTACACCATTTTAAGGCACTTCCAGTTGACACAGGAAGCTGAAAGTGAACACATATCCTTCTTGGGGTAGGCTCTTATAGAATAATGAGTTTTTAAGTCTTTACGTTAAGAACTGACTTATTTACAGAGGGTTGAATGAGTGTGTGTTATTTCAGAAAATCACAGAAATCTCGCAGAGCGCCGAAACCCACCTTAACGGATTTGTCTGAACATGCTGCAACTGGATCTGTAACTTTTTTGAAGAAAAAAAATAATAATTTTGAGCATCACCAACTGTACATTGTACGATTTCTCTTAAATTACGATAGATAAATGTCTGGTTCTTTTTTTCCTGACACCATAGGTTCATGTACTTTGACGTGAGGGGTTCAAATTAGCGCTCTATTTTCGTTTTTGACCTTTAATCCCAGAAAAATGGCCATAGCTCAAAAAGAGTTGAGGCCTCGATGCCATCTTGTTCAGGGCTAACTGCCCATTATGCCAAACCTATGCTCACCAAGTTTCGTCTTCAAAGTTTTTTCCGTTTAGGAGAAATGGCCACGTCGTGATTGGTGATGTTTTGTACATTTGCAATAAGATTCCACTCGCCATCTGCTGGAATTTACCTGGACCGCGGAAAAATGACAAAAATTTGAAAGTTTTATAAAACGGAAACCGAATGTCCGAGAGACTTCGTTCGATGACTTCCCGGAAGATCTGGCCCCGGTGCACGGCCCGCCACCGTCGGCGAATTTTAGAAAAATTTGCAGACTTCTAGTAAGGTACATTTGCAATATGGAGTTTCTCATCTACCATACAGCAAATGCCAAAATGTGCCCTTCATGTATGAAAGTGATGAGGAGGGGGCGTTTTGAGGAAAGGAATGAGGAGGAGGGCGTTGTGAGGAAAGGGATGAGGAGGGGGGCATTATGAGGAATAGGATGAGGGGGCATTATGAGTAAAGGGATGAGGAGGGGACATAATGAGTAAAGTGATGAGGAGGGGGGCATTATGAAGAAAGTGATGAGGAGGGGGGCATTATGAGTAAAGGGATGAGGAGGGGGCATTATGAGTAAAGGGACGAGGAGGGGGGCGTTATGAGGAAAGTGATGAGGGGGGCATTATGAAGAAAGTGATGAGGAGGAGGGCGTTGTGAGGAAAGGGATGAGGGGCACGTTCCAGGCTGTATCACAACCGGCCATGATTGGGAGTCCCATAGGGAGGCACACAATTGGCCCAGCATCGTCCGGGTTTGGCTGGGGTAGGCTGTCATTTAAATAAGAATTTGTTCTTAACTGATGAAAGTGATGAGGAGGGGGGCGTTATGAGGAAAGTGATGAGGAGGGGGCGTTATGAGGAAAGGGATGGAGTGGGGCGTTATGAGGAAAGGGGATGAGGAGGGGGCATTGTGAGTAAAGGGGATGAGGAGGGGGCATTGTGAGTAAAGGGGATGAGGAGGGGGGCATTGTGAGTAAAGGGGATGAGGAGGGGGGCATTGTGAGTAAAGGGGATGAGGAGGGGGGCATTGTGAGTAAAGGGGATGAGGAGGGGGGCATTGTGAGGAAAGGGATGAGGAGGGGGGCATTGTGAGGAAAGGGATGAGGAGGGGGGCATTGTGAGGAAAGGGATGAGGAGGGGGCATTATGAGGAAAGGGTTGGAGGGGGGCGTTATGAGGAAAGGGATGGAGGGGGGCGTTATGAGTAAAGGGGATGAGGAGGGGGCGTTGTGAGGAAAGGGATGAGGAGGGGGCATTATGAGTAAAGGGATGAGGAGGGGGCATTGTGAGGAAAGGGATGAGGAGGGGGCATTATGAGTAAAGGGATGAGGAGGGGGGCATTATGAGGAAAGTGATGAGGAGGGGGCATTGTGAGAATTGGACATGAAAATAATGAGTGTTTAATGATGAATGATTCCTATCAATAAAGGAAAATCCTGATATAAATACAATATCCCTGTCTAGACGTATGAATTCATGCATAGCTACAAATTTTCATCAGTTATGAATGATAACATCATTACACTATACTCTCCATACTCATCATTACACTACCCACTGGGCACACACTGGTTGAATCAACGTTGTTTCCACGTCATTTCAATGAACCAACGTGGAATAGACATTGAATTGACGTCTGTGCCCAGTGGGTCATACACTCAATTCACATGGATCATAATTATCAGAAACATAACTGCTTTCATATTTTCTATTAATCTGTGTCATACATAGCAGTCTGCGCATTGTCATTGTAGTCATACTTTAATTATTGTATGTAGGCTACAATTTCCAACTCCATTTCCATTTATAGACCAATCCAGGTTACAGCAGTCTATTCACAGCTTTCACTGTTGTATTGAGTACTTTATTCAGGGGCGCGACCTTCACTGGGGACATGTCCCCTCCAAATTCTGAAATTGCATTTTTGTCCCCCCCAGTTTTATCATTGGAATGTGATACAAAACAAAGCAACGGTGTGCTTTAGGACCAGGTGGACATCTCCAAGCGGTCAGGTACGCTGTTTGGAGTGTTTAAAAAATATGTACATATATATTATGGCCTCCCCATTTCGAAAACCAAAGTTGCGACCTTGAATTTTTTTTTACCTTAAGCTACCACTTCTGAGGAAAGAAAAATATTCTTTGGAAGTCTGGGCAGGAAGTCTGGGCAGAGAAGTAAATGGATGATTGTTTTTCACCAATGCCTAATCACCAGATGACACCACCAGATGATGGTGGCTGCTCACAATATGTACTGTAAGTCAGAGAGTGTGTGTCTGTTTGTAAGATTCAATGTGTGTTAAGCATTTGTATTACTATAAACTATAACTAGAAACCCTAAAACACACAGCTTATTCAATGTATTAAAAGTGGTATTTTTAAAGAGTTTAATTCCAAAACGCTATACATCCATTTTCTGAAATTTGGGTAGAAAATTCAAAAGGCATTGGCACATCTGAGCTATCTTTGTTGCAGGTGCATGGTAAAATTAAATAAACGAGAAATGTTGGTAAAAAACACACACTGTCTAATCATGGCATGGCGTTCTTCAATGACAGACATGTCCACTATATATACAAACGTATATGGACACCCGTTCAAATGAGTGGATTCGGCTATTTTAGTCACATCCGTTGGAAGCAACATCCAGCACAAGAACTGTTCGTCGGGAGCTTCATGAAATGGGTTTCCATGGCCGAGCAGCCACACACAAGCCTCACCATGTGCAATGCCAAGCGTCGGCTGGAGTAGTGTAAAGCTCGCCGCCATTGGACTCTGGCACAGTGGAAACGCGATCTTTGTAGTGATGCTTCATGCTTCTCCATCTGGCAGTCTGACAGACGAATATGGGTTTGGCGGATGCCAGGAGAACGCTACCTGCCCGTATGCATACTGCCAACTGTAAAGTTTGGTGAAGGAGGAATAATGGTCTGGGGCTGTTTTTCATCGTTCGGGCTAGGCCTCTTAGTTCCAGTGAATCTTAACGCTAAAGCATACAATGACATTCTAGACAATTTTGTGCTTCCAACTTTGTGGCAACATATTGGGGAAGGCCCTTTCCTGTTTCAGCATGACAATGCCCCTATGCACAAAGCTAGGTTGATACAGAAATTGTTTGTTGAGATTGGTGTGGAAGAACTTGACTGGCCTGCACAGAGCCCTGGCCATAACCCCATTAAACACCTTTGGGATGAATTGGAACACCGAATGCAAGCTAGACCTAATCGTCAAACAACAGTGCCCGACTTCACTAATGCTCTTGTGGCTGAATGGAAGCAAGTCCTCGCAGCAATGTTCCAACATCTAGTTGAAAGCCTTCCCAGAAGAGTGGAGGCTGTTATAGCAGCAAAGGGGGGTAACAATTAATGCCCATGCTTTTGGAATGAGATGTCCAGGTGTCCACATACTTTTGGTCATGCAGTGCATTTGTTTAAAATCTATCACTTGATGCTATTTATCTGCCTCACTCTCAGAGAAATAAGTAGTACTTCTAGGTTTTACACAGTCAATTGTAACAAATAACTACATTTTCAATAAAGAACTATACAAACTTATCATTTGTGAAATCAATATTTCAAATATGTTTAAAAATAATAATTAAATACAGGAATATGAGATCTGTATGTAAAACAGTTACATTTGATATTTGTGTCATTTAGCAGATGCTCTTATCCAGGGCAACTTACAGTAAGTGCATTCATCTTAAGATAGCTAGGTGAGACAACCACATATTACAGTAAAATATACAGGATTCGAACATTCCATTCCAGCGAAACGAATGTAAATACAGTATAGGGTTTTGCAAAAAAATAAATGTTCATAAACATCTAAAATCTATGAATAAAAACTCTAAGAACAGTAATATTTTTACATACACATGAAGGTACCCATAAGCAATCATTTCTGATGAAAAAACAAGTGAAAAGTAGGTGGCTATATTATTTTGGATATAAACTCTTAATTTATGTGTACAACAGTATTTGATAACAGGCTATTTGGTTCTTATCCAGTTTACCCAGCTTGAGATAAGTTACACTCATTAATAAACTGTGTGTGATAATGATGTGTGTGTGTGTATTAGGGTAATGATCCTGCCAATCCCACATTAGCAAATTCACAGTTCGCAAACCCAACCTCTGTGTGTCATACGAGCAGCCACAGGGGTGACAGGAATTTAAAGAGTGAAGGAATTGGATAAATAGGAGGAAGATTCTGAGCTATGTGGGAAGGCAGTCATGCTAACAGACCTAGGTTATGTAAGGAAAATACAGAACTTTATTTTTCCCCTTCAGCTCCTTGGTCACGGAGCATTTGACAGCTCTGGAGATAATGCACGTGTCACGCCCTGACCATAGAGAGCTGTTTATTCTCTGTTGGTTGGGGCGTGATAGTGACTAGGGTGGGTCATCTAGGTGATTAATGGTTTATGTTGGCCTGGTATGGTTCCCAATCAGAGATAGCTGTTTATTGTTGTCTCTGATTGGGGATCATATTTAGGTAGCCATTTTCCCCATTTTGATTTGTGGGATCTTGTCTATGTATAGTTGCCTAGTAGCACTGTTAGCGTCACGTTTCGTTTGTGCTATATTGTTTATTTTGATGAGTTCGATTGATTAAAATATGTGGAACTCTACGCACGCTGCGCCTTGGTCCAATCATTTCAACGAGCGTGACAGCAAGGAAACCTCTCCGGTAAAAGCACAGCTAAAGCCTCCTTTTCCTGCTGGTGGTATGCTCCCTCCTCCCTACCTTCCCTTGTCACTATTCCACTGAATAATTTCCTATTTCACTCTATGGACCCCCCCCACCCCCCACTCTCTCTCTCTCTCTCTCTCTCTCTCAAAAAAGAACAGTAAACATTACACTCCCAAAGTTCTAAAGGAATAGACATTTCAAATGTCATCTCTCTCTCGCTCTCCCTCTCTCTCCTTTGTAAGTCTCATTCCTTTCTCTTTTTTATTAGTTCTCTGACCCTCGCTCCATCATTCCCTGTCTTCCTCTCCATCTCTCCCTCCCTCTCTCCTGCCAGGTCATACTGACCTTGATGAGGTCTGAAAGGGAAAGAGGGGGCAGAGAAAATGGAGAGAGAGCATGGATGACGGGAAAGAAAGAGAGCATGGATGACGGGAAAGAGAGAGAGCATGGATGCCAGGATCATGGATACATGGATGACAGGAAAGAGAGAGCATGGATTGGATGACGGGAAAGAGAGAGAGCATGGATGACGGGAAAGAGAGAGAGCATGGATGACGGGAAAGAGAGAGAGCATGGATGACGGGAAAGAGAGAGAGCATGGATGACGGGAAAGAGAGAGATCATGGATGACGGGAAAGAAAGAGAGCATGGATGACGGGAAAGAGAGAGAGCATGGATGACAGGAAAGAGAGAGCATGGATGACGGGAAAGAGAGAGAGCATGGATGACGGGAAAGAGAGAGAGCATGGATGACGGGAAAGAGAGAGCATGGATGACATGGATGACAGGAAAGAGAGAGATCATGGATGACGCATGGATGAAGAAAGAGAGCATGGATGACGGGAAAGAGAGAGAGCATGGATGACAGGAAAGAGAGAGCATGGATGACGGGAAAGAGAGAGAGCATGGATGACGGAAAGAGAGAGCATGGATGACGGGAAAGAGAGAGAGCATGGATGACGGGAAAGAGAGAGAGCATGGATGACGGGAAAGAGAGAGAGCATGGATGACGGGAAAGAGAGAGATCGTGGATGACGGGAAAGAAAGAGAGCATGGATGACGGGAAAGAAAGAGAAAAATGAAAGGACTGGGTGTTAAAGGCAAGGGAAAAGGAGGTGTGGACAAGCTGCCATGATACATGTATAAGTATTGTCGTATCAACTGTAATTTCTGTCTTCAATATGTTTATAGCCCAAAGACTATTTATAGCCACAGATGGCTATTTATACAGTCCATTAATGGATGGTTGTGAAGGAGGTAGACATTTTCACTATTCAGTTAAATCCCCATTGAAATGTGACGGATTAGACCGTGAAATTCAAGAGACTGTGTAAAGACGTGTGTGTCTGTGCGCATGTGTGTGTTTATGTGTGTGAGTGCTAATGATGAATATTCATGGGAACCTGAGGCTGTCCGTAGCCACTGGAAGAGGAAATCAGGGAGACAGGGAAACAGGGAAAAGAGAGAGAGTGAAAGGGGACACAGAGGCAAGAGGCAGAAGAAGAGAATAGTAATATTGGCTAAGGTTGTATCATGATACCATGTGCTATGCTATTTGAAATGTTGACGGCAAACTACTCCCCATCCATTCTCCTTTAGAAAAAGGAGAAATCTTTTCATGAGCTTCTCACTTAACTATTCCTAGCATGGAATAAATTAGTTTCAAATGAAAGATGATACTTTCATTGCCATAAAAATAACAACCTATTTAACCTAATACATTTTTCAGACTTTTAATTAAAAAGGCTGTTATTTCAACTCAGGGTTTGATATGGTGTGTCGTCACCATAATCTCTCCCTACTTGGGCTGTTTACAGGTCACTGACTGAATCCTCCTCGGGTGATTTTCACATACAGATGCTATAAGGTCATCATCCCAAATCAACTTGTTTCTCAGGCTCTTCTCTCCTCCATAAGGAGCCAGACATATGGGTTATCCATTCTTCAATATCTACCCCAGATGAAACTAACATATAAGGTATAAAGTACATTATTAATGTAATATCTCTGAAGAACATCTGTATCTGACTTGTGAATATTGATGTGAATATTAAGGTAGCATTATAATATGGTAATAATTATAGGCAATTGGATGAGGAACTAAAAATGGACTGTAAAGGCAGATATATTCATCATATGGAGGTTACAGAATGAACCCACACTCACATACAGTACTGTAGTATAGTACATACATGGAATGAGAAAAAAGACATACCATGGCAGAATCATGAGAGATGATGCTACCAGCCCTACCAGTCCAGTCTCCTCTCCCTCCTCTCCCAAGCCATTTAGCTCACTAGATGGATCAAATGGGATTAACTTTGACCTCAAATCTTCATTAAACTGCAAAAGCAATTATTAACATCAAATTTCCTCTTAGAATTAGTGGCATGTCTCTCCGGTGGCAAACTGTATGTGTCTGCATGTGTGTGAATGTGGGTATGGAAATACTAATGCAAGCTTTCCTTTGTGTGCTGACTGTGCCTTGTTATGAAAGGAACATATAGAGGGATGTTGTATGGATGAGTGTATATCAGGAGGTGAACACAGTGAGCGTTATTGTTTATGTGAATTGGCACATAAACAGGTGTGTGTGTGTGTGTGTGTGTGTGTGTGTGTGTGTGTGTGTGTGTGTTATGCCTGTGCACACACTGGGCTGACATTATGAGAGCCAACGGCTCCTGTGTCTGATTTCTGATGTGTTCTGATGTTCACAATGAGCCTCCGGTGAGAGGCTGGATGAATCATCAGGAGTAAAACAGAGAGGCAGACAAAGAATAAATGAATAAAAGAGGTAGAGGATAGACGAGAGAAAGGACCTTGGTGTGTGTAACTATTGGGAAACGATTGACCAGTGGCAGCCACTGCAGGTGATTGCAGAGATTGCTATCAGCATACATGTGGTGCTTATTGCCTAAATGCTCAGAACCCTGTAGATATATAACAAGTGTGCAGTGATTTGTGGTGTGTGTTGTACATGTATGCATGTGTGTGTGTGTGGTCCATCATCCACATGCCTTTTATGTTAAATTATTGTGTATTTTGTAGAGCTTTGATCTCAATACTGTCCCTTCTAGCTTAAAATTACTTTGTGAGGAACGTACTCTTCTGTGTATGTGCATACGTGTGTAAGAGAAAGCGGGAGAGAGAGGAGGGGAGAGGAGCGGAGAGAGAGGGAGGAGGGGAGGGAGAGAGAAGGGGGAGAGGGGAAATAGGGGAAAGAGGGAGGGAAAAAGAGAGGGGGAAGAGAGAGAGAGGGTGCGTTATATTTTTAGCTCCACAGCCCCACATCCGTGAGTGTGTTTAATCGAGTGTATGCACGCGTGTGTGTTTGGATTACTGTCTCCAGTATCATGCTCGGGGGAAGGTAATATGCTTGTCCGAACAAGCTTCTTTGTCACTCTCTTGCTTTGTAGAGATGGTTTGAAACTGTGCAACAGAGTGAGGAAGAGACGAGAGGGGGAGGGAGAAAAAGAGAGAGGCTGAGGGAGAGAGAGAGGATGGTGAGCTAATGAATAAGCAATCTTGTATTTTCTACTTTGAGCTCTTGCATCTCGCTAAGACACGCATGCCTGCCTCCTCTCCCTCTCATGTCTTTGTCTCTCTGATCTTTCATTCTTTGTTGCATTTCTTTGCTTTCCTCCATTTAAGTTTACCTCCCCTCTTTCCTCTCTACCTCTCTCACCATGACTCCCAGTGTCCTTCCCTCTAGGTCTTCTGTGGATCTTGTGCAACCTCACTTTCCCGCTCTTTGTGTCTCTCTCTCCCCCTAAATTCCCTTTTGTCTTAGTTTGTGACCCACTGAACCTCCTTTCTCTTTATCCCATGCATGCATAGAAACACATGCACATGCAAACACAAACGCATACACACACACCACACAGACATACTAACACAGACACGGTTAGACACACAACGAGAGGGACTTACCATGGGGAACTCAGTCAAATCTCACTTCTCCAAGAAGGTAAGGTTTTGTGTACTGTGTTCTGGCTGTGGACCACCTGAACCCCTGACTGTCTGTGGTGCATGTCTGTCTCACACTGTCCTTAACTTGACTGGAGGCTATTGGACCACACTGGACATGGATTTTTTTTGTATTGACTGTGGGGCATCTCTGCCAGTCTTCTGGTCTGAGGAGCTGTGCTCTCGCTGTTACAGACTAGTTATGAATATTAGAGGAGACAGGACAACCTAGTGTCTCATGCTATGGTCTCATCAACCCCACTGAACCTCAAAGACCAAAATAGTCAGCTGACCAGCGTAGAATACTGACTGAAGCTTGAAATATTTTGTGGACAGGAAGACGACAGTATAGTTGTACATGGACAATATATGAACTCTACCACGCATTAGGACTACATTGTGACTGTTTTTACATATTTATTTGTCATAGATGTGAATATAACAGTTGTGCTGGAGTGACTGTGTGGGAGTCCTTAGTGTAGTAGACAGTGTCTTGTGTTGTTCTTGAATCCGATAGCTGGGATGAGTGGTGTCACTGAGCAGGCTCCTGTCATGATCAACCACATGTTTCAAGCATCAACACTTCACATCGTCAGAGGGGATTATGTGGCGCAGACATACCAACAGGTGGCGCTATAGTCTTGAACCATGCCTGCAGGAGCATGATGGATTTTAGCCTGATCTTAACAGACGCCCTGCACAACGCAGGTTGGGTTTCCAACCAGTTAATGTTCATTGTACTATAAATGGACTATAGAATGGATATATTGGACTTATCATGAAGGGATTTTTACATTATCTGCCAGTAGTATATGAT
This sequence comes from Oncorhynchus clarkii lewisi, assembly GCF_045791955.1. Taxonomy (NCBI): domain Eukaryota; kingdom Metazoa; phylum Chordata; class Actinopteri; order Salmoniformes; family Salmonidae; genus Oncorhynchus; species Oncorhynchus clarkii. The sequence continues at coordinate 23,182,141 of NC_092158.1, forward strand.
TAGTCCATGTACAACAATAATTCAGTGATTTAACAGAAGGATCAACAATGACAGCCATAGCTCTTTAGCCATCTAGTAACTGCACAGTAAAGACAGGATTTCATGTTCAGTGGGAGCATTGCTTCACCACACATCAGTGAGATTCATCCCCTTCAGCAGCTGTACATCCTTGAGCGTGTACAGTACAATATGACAAGCAACTGTTGAAGCCATCTTGTAGCGAGGGAAGTTACTGCTTCTCACATTAGAATATTGTTTTAGCTGTCATTTCAACGTAATACATTTTTTTTAAACATTAGTAGAGATTGGTGACACAATGGACCATCAGATAATCAGCACTGCTTCGTGTATCACTTGCTGATGTGCCCTGTGTAGCAGGGCATGAGCTGGCGCTGGAAATGCCACTGTAACAGATGGAGTGTGAAGGTCATGTACATTGGAGGGCAAATGCTGTGTGTGTGTGTGTGTGTGGGGGGGGGGGGGGGGGGGGGGTCTGGAAAATGGGCAGGGATAGAGGGGGAGAATCTCATAATCATACTCCTTGTGTCCTCTCCTTATTCTCAAAACCCATTGGATGAGAAAGCCAGAGGTTTCTCCCCTCTTACTTTCTCTTCTAATGGGTTTTGAGAAGTAGGCGAGGTGAGAGGACACGAGGAGTATGCAATTAGGATTCTCCCATAAAGAGCTCTCTAGCTGGAGAGAAAGGCCATTTTTTGGGGGGGGGGACAAACAATGGAAGGAGATGTGACTCACCACCTGGATTCGGTCTTATGAAGCAAAATTTGAATTTCAGTTTTTTTTTTACATTGGATAAAAGTAGAGACTCAGAGATACAAAATGGTATATCATACACTGCATTTGAGGAACAATGGGAAAATAATTCTGCTTTGAAAGTTGATAAACTTGTAAACTCACTTTTGAGAAAATTGCATTTTAGTGTTTCGGTGAGAGAGCTCTTCTTCGTCTACACCTATTCAGCATCGTTCACACCCTCTTAACCCCACCTATCTTGTTGCATTCAGAGCGCACGCTTGATGCTCTGGCTGATGATTTGTTTACCTCTGGATAACATGAAAACAGCCTAACCAGCTCTGCTTACAACAATTTCATTGTTTTTTTGCCGATGTTTACTGACACTGGCCATAGTCAACAGGTATTGTACATTTTAGCTTAAGACATGTAGCTAGCTACCTAAGTAAACAAAGAACCTGGTTAGGTAAACAACGTGTAAGATCACACACACAATCACGTTAGCTTATGAGCCAGCCACCTAACGTTAGCTAGGGAGCCAGGCCGCTAACGCTAACTAACAGTACACTTTAGCTTGAAATGAAATCACTTTGTCAAAATTAGAAACGTGTAATATCTGAAAATGTAGCTAGCTAATCTTACCCGTATACATCATGCATGATGGACGCGTCTCCCTGTCACCGATCCATGCCACAAATGTCCTTAGTTTGAAGACGTAATCTGGAAACATGTGTTTTCCCATCTCTTTAGCTATCATACTCTCTTTCCACTGATTTCAAAACTCGATCCTCCAGAAAGTGGAGAGCAACACTTATGCAGCTACATTTAAAAAAAAAAAAAGCCGCGTACAACAGGATTACCAACACAGACTGACCAACTGAAATAGACAAAAGCGTTAATTGAACCTATTTTTAACTAGGCAAGTCGGTTAAGAACAAATTCATATGCCTAATTTCCTGAATCAGTTCATATTAGAGGCATGTCATATAGATAGACAGTAATTTACCAGGCAAAAGTTTGAACACACCTACTCATTCAAGGGTTTTTCTTTATTTGTACTATTTTCTACATTGTAAAATAATTGTCAGACATCAAAACTATGAAATAATACATATGGAATCATGTAGTAAACAAAAAATTGTTAAACACATTATTATTCAAAGTAACCACCCATTGCCTTGATGACAGTTTTTCACACTCTTGGCATGCATCTCTTTTCACATTTGTCCTCAAAGATCAACTGACAGCATTTTAGCAACATTACATATTATTAAAATCTGTTCATATACACCCCCAGGAAGAATATGACACTATTTCTTTTGTTATATTTTCTGACAGGCGAGCACTTAGATATGGCCATTTTCACGTTTTCATAAATTCTTAGAATGTTTGGGAATTACTTAAAATACAGCGTTTGTGAAAATTCTATAGCATTATAGAGTGGGAAAGCGGACGTAAGTTTGGACAATTAAGACACTGCAGTCAATAAAACCTAATAAAAACTTCTGTCTTGTCCAGGACCGGAGTCTACGCAGACCGGTGAGCCATAGCCAATCAGGGCTACAGTAGGCAAATAAGCCATTTGTCACACAGGCCTGCCATCATTCACTTTTAACTGGACAGTGTGTTTACAGGAAGTTGCAACAGCATGACTTTAGACCATTAGAACACATTCGCCAAATGCCACAAGATACATCTGAATGTATTTCTGCATATATCTAAATAGTCGTCTTAAATTTGGGAACTTTTGTTAGTTTTTACCAAAATATTGAGACATTGAAACTGAAACAGTGCATCCCGAATGGAGGCAGCAAACAATGTACCAACCTGATAGCAATATTGTTCAGACTACCAAGAAATGTATTGGTGAATTATATGAATCATACATTAAACTGAATCCATCTATTCTGCCAACAATGCTGTCAGTTCCACTTTAAGTTAACTGCTCAGTGTTCCATGTATAGTGACACTTTCTGTCATAAGCCAGTCAGCATTCTAGTCTCTTACCACAGCTCCTCTCTGTCCACTGATGCCACTTTTCTCTTTGTCTGTCATTACACTGCCGAAAGGTTGGCCCTTATTTTTTTACTTTTAAAGGTTTCTTATGGTGGCCGATGTTCCCTTTGTTACGTCCGTCGTTGGAATGAGACCAAAGCGCAGAGTGGAAAGTGTACATCTTACACCCCCCCCCCCCAAAAAAGCTAACCCGAACCTAAAGTTCTGCAGGCTACACAGCACCCATACAAAATCAAGATCCCACAAACTCAGGTGGAAAACAGGCTGCCTAAGTATGATTTGCAACCAGAGACAACGATAGACAGCTGCCTCTGATTGGGAACCATACCCGGCCAACAAAGAAAGATAAAACTAGAATGCCCACCCAAATTACACCCTGACCTAACCAAATAGAGAAATAAACAGGCTCTCTGAGGTCATGGCGTGACACCCTTCCTATTTAATTAACCTGTGGCTCTGTCTGTAATTAGGTCTGTGCATTGTATGGCCTGTCACTGCCCCCTGGTCCACAGACAAATTAGTCATTATAATGTAATGGCTGGATGTATTTCATTCTTTCCATGATTGGGACAATGGTTAATTGGAATGAGCACAAAGCCATCCATCCGTCTCTTTTATATGCGTGTGGCTTTCCTGTCATGAATAAAACCCTGTATTTAAATGGTATTTAGACAAAATTATGTATTGAGAACCCTACATTTTTAACACAGGGATCATTGTGCCACTATTACATTGTGCATATGTCAAAAGCAGAATGGCTTGCAGATATATGTTTGGGTCTCCCTGCGTGCCCTCTCTTGGATTGTGCTGATTGTCTAAGTTAGCTGTTGTGTCTCTTTGATTATCTAACCCTAGCAGTGTGCTGAGTCAAATCAGTGTCCTCAGCAGTACGGAGACATCTTTGGGATGGATGGGTGGCATTAATTGCCCCGTTCACTGAACCCAATCCCTGACTGGGTTCCTTCCACATGACTGACTGACTAGCCCCATTACTATCCTGACCTCTGACCTCACTCACAGGGACTAACAGACATGTTCTCAGCCTCTCCACCACCACCTCCACTTCCATCCACCCACCCTCATACCAGCTAGCCCCTTGTTGTTGACTGACTCCTTGTTGTCCATCCACAAGCTGAGTCACAGTCTGTATCCCTGTCTCTGCCCCTGCGCCTCTATCTCCTGGCCCCACACCCTGGATATCTGTGACCCCAGGACCAGAAGAAGAACTACAGAGCAGTGCAGTCCTGTGAGGAGGGGACTGGGGGGGGCTATCTTGAGCCACTAGTTGCTATGGCTCAGAATGGAGGCAACATGCACAACGTACTGGGGCCTGCCTGCATCTTTCTACGCAAGGGCTTCGCTGAGAGCCGGCAGGCTGTACGTAAGTCCAGACACAAACAGACACATGCCCATAATGCATGCAGAGACACATTTACAGTTTGTAGTTACATGTAAGAAAATAAACATTTTCATACAAACTTACACACAATCATACAGACATTTTGTCTTTGTCTGCTTCTTTTTCACCCACGTTGACCAATACACTCCTTATGGACTCAAAGAAGAAGGTAATGGACTCAAAATATCCACAGTAACCTACATATAGAATGCTTGTCAGTTGGTGTGAAAATGAGCGCGTGCGACTGTGTGTGAGTGATGGCACTCACTGCCATTTGTGCCACTCTGATAGAATGTAAGTCGTTGTGTTCCACGTAGTATTGCCTTGACGGAATGTTAGACTGATTACTAATGTCTGTGGAGCAGCAACAGGGTCATCTGTCTTCGTCTGTATCCGTCTCACTGTGATCAGTAGACTCAGTAGCAAGGCATTGTCATTAAGGGAAGATGTGCACTGACCTCTCCTTGGTAGACTGGCACCGTTCATAGCCTGTCATGATGATGTGTTCTGTTCTGTGATGCTATTAGGGGATGCAGGGGTGGGGTCGAGCTAATTCAAAGGCTAGACATTAATCTTAAGAGAGAACAAATGGAACTCCTTCATCCTATGTTCCCCCAGGACTCACCACCAACCCTCAAAGTTGGCATGCACCTCTCAGCTAAGTAGATGGGCTACTCAAGCATCAAACAAATGCTCTAAACTAAGTTGCATTTGGGTTCATCATTACATGATTTAACACAAAAAAAACTGTGATTGCACATGTAACAAAAGTACTCTACGATGTATAACGATTGTTAAGTTGATGATATCTCACACAAGAGTTTTGTACTGTCATGAGCCATCAATTGTGGAATGCCACTTGCTGGATCCTAACCCTGACTTTTGATTCTTTACAGGATAGAGAGCTGAGGCCGGAGGAGATGGATGGTAAGTTTCATTATACAGGAGCAAACAGTATGAATTACAATGAGCTTACATATTGCATATTGGTCTGTAGCATTCCCAGGGGAGAACAACTGCCCCCTCTCATTGAAGCCACCAAAGTCCAAGGCTGACCACGGTACTGTAGGCAAGGTTAGATCCCTCATTATAGTGAATGGAAAAATGGCAATCTTCGTGGTCAAGCTTTGTGTAATACACCAGATGTAGGTCCCTGAATCAAATATTTTAAAATCGCACACAGAAGTGACAAGGATAATTTAGTTGCTAATGGCAGCCTGCAGTAACCCAGTCGGCCTTCAACTGCATTACTCAATGAGAGGGAGCAGCACTGAGAACCTGCAACGTCACTTCCTAGTGTAGCTCAAACTGCTCATTTTGTGTCTCCATGAGATGCTATCTTAACCGACTTCATTTGGCTTCAATGCGCTATTGAGTCTTCACATAGGAATGAATGGTGTCATGTGATCAATGGCTTTGTACATTCATATATACAGTCATTGAGCAGTTCTTACTGGTTTAGATCCATACAAACAAAGGATCTGCCTGACCTTGGTAAAATCTCATTCTCGTGTTGAGTACATTTGGAATATTTTCAGCCTGCGGACTGTTTCAAGCTTACCTCTCACTCTCCCTGTCATGTGTATTATAACACCACACTCATTGTAGTGTAGTAAAACAATAAGCCAACTGATGGTTTTTATAATGTGATTAAAAAGCACAATTGATATTTCTCCATCTATGCTTTCCTTTCTCAGAGTTGCGCGAGGCTTTTAAAGAGTTTGACAAAGACAAAGATGGCTTCATTGGCTGTAAAGACCTAGGCAACTGCATGAGAACCATGGGCTACATGCCTACTGAGATGGAGCTGATAGAACTGAGCCAGCAGATCAACATGAACTGTGAGTAACCATACGTACGGTATGTGTGTCTATAAAAGAGAGCAATATGGGAGGTCCTGCGTTCCTTTTTTCTATGCTCTTGCATTTTCCTCTATCCTTTTCTCTTTTGTTACACTATCATGTTATGTCCTTTCTTCCTTCTTTCTCTCTATCTCTAATTCATGCTCTATGTACCCCTGTCCCCCCCCGTCCCCTTCCACTAACACACACTAAAAGACACTTGCACACACCATTACACACAGAGGCTCTGAACATTCAAGGTCCAATACCTCTGATGTTGATCCCTTTAACAATTAACCTTGAAAAGAAGATAACATTCGCTTCCATAAATACTATCTGGGCTTGGAGAAAATTGATGACTGAATATGATGTAGACATGATAGTAGCTTAAATTTTGCCAGTCTTTTCTCTTTCTCTCTCCTCTTAAAAAAAGCTGCATATTTCTGACATTGTACAAAAGTCCCTGTATGTATTCTTGTGACATGTTTTGTGAATTTATATCTGACATCCTTCAACCTACGTTTACTCTTCATCACACAGTGGGAGGACATGTGGACTTTGAGGACTTTGTGGAGTTGATGGGGCCCAAACTCCTGGCTGAAACAGCAGATATGATCGGGGTCAAGGAGCTAAGGGATGCTTTCAAAGAGGTGAGGATAAGAGATTGAGAGAGAGAAGGGTGGTATGAATGGAAAAATAAGACAGAGAGAGATAGGAATAGAGTGAGATTATTATTTATTTTTTTACATATAAATTATATAATAGAGAAAGAAAGAACAAAATCCAAAGGGGATGAAAGAAAGCTAGAAATATTTAAGCTAATATAAATTTGATTAAGTGAGGAGAAGCATTCATGTGTATGGGGAACTCATTAGTAATATAGGAAAGACGACTGTATTGGGGAAAGAGCAGAATACAATACTGCATGATTAACTAGTTAATTATTCATTATTCTATTCTCTCCTTCTCTCTCAGTTTGACACAAATGGTGATGGCCAGATCAGCACATCTGAACTCAGAGAAGCAATGAAGAAACTTTTAGGTCAACAGGTAAGAAAAGTGGTCCTTCTGTTTGAGTTTTTCCGTCTTTCACTCAATCTGTCCATGCATCTGTCTGATCATGTCTCACTGTAGCCTACATTTGAGTAGTGCTTTTTCTCGGTTCTTTCCCTATTCTACTAGGTTGGTCATAGAGACCTTGAGGACATCCTACGGGACATTGACCTGAATGGAGACGGCCATGTCGACTTTGAAGGTGAGCTACAGTATCTCAGTGGGTTCTAAGACACCTCTCTGTAGGATGTTATTTGACAGGTATTACAGTGCATTCGGAAAGTATTCAGACCCCTTGACTTTTTCCAAATATTTTTTTACGTTACAGCCTTTGTTACATTACAGCCTAAAATTAAATAGTTTTTTCCCCCTCATCAATCTACAAACAATACCCCATAATGACAAAGCAAAAACAGGTTTTTATACATTTTTGCAAATTTATAAAAAATACAAAGCTGTCGTGTCTTTGGCTATGCTGGATTAAGTGATATGACATGCTATTCTTTAAAATCATTTGTCTGTAATTACCTGATTAAGGGGCGGCAGGGTAGCCTAGTGGTTAGAGCGGTGGACTAGTAACCGCAAGGTTGCAAGTTCAAACCCCCGAGCTGTCGTTCTGTCGGGCCTCTGAACAGGACCCTGTTCCTAGGCCGTCATTGAAAATAAGAATTTGTTCTTAATTAACTGACTTGCCTAGTTAAATAAATAATCAGGTGAATGATTAGGTGAATCATCAATAGCAGTCAATATTTAATCGTCACTTTATTCAGTCTCATCTGAAAGTTGTAAATTCTTGACGAACCGTGGCTAACAAGTTGAATCAGCAATACAACATTTGGTTTAATTATTTATTTACTAAATACCTAAATAATCACACATCATACATTGATTACAAATGATGTCATAAAGAAAACGTCCCTGTTGGACGGAACAGATACGACAGCTGGTTACACAAAGAGAGGGGGTTGGGTTTGAGTGAAAGAGCGGGAAGACTGAATAACAAAGGCAGAAGGTATGCTAGTGGTGAGCTGGAGCGTGGTAGAATGAATACTCTGTCCATCCTCTCCTAGCCCACTTTTAGCGACTGCTGCTAATTCAACGGCTAGGAGGTATCACTTCTGGAGTGAATAAGAGTTCAAAGTTCATACCAAGGTGCCATACTTTTAAGCTCATGCTATATTCTGGCTGGTATAGTCGAAATTCATCCTTCCGGGGTGTAGGTCATCACCTTCACAATGAAATTCGATTCTAATTTTGTTAGGTTCTCTAAGATTGGCTTAGTTCTGTAGGTGGTCTTTGTCCTTTCAACATGGGGAACTCAAGTCCACACGTCTTTGGAACAGCTTATTATCTGAGCCCTTTTAACGTAGGACTGTCGCCCTAATTTTCTTGGAACAGAAAGTTACAGTTTTGTCAAGGGCTTTATATAGGAGGGGAGAGAAGGGCGTGTTTCATAGTTTATAACCAATGTCTGTTCACATGGGCAGGGCCACTGAGTTGAGCATAGTTTACTCTATGACAAACCGTTCTCTCATTAAGAAGCTACATTTAATCTTTTCACAAATAGTTTCATATTTAAACATTTAAATTGCACAACAATTCCATGTGAATCTGATAACAAAAATTTGTAGACTTTCCAAGATACAGTTTATGTCGTCCTATCATCAGTAATAATGTCTCAGACGCCAACTGATCTGGCATCATATTCATTTAGTACCAACACATATTTATAGCTGGTTGGATTACCGAAATATGGTTCCTTTCCCCCCACCTTTTGATGTTCCCAGACTCTATTTGTAACAAAGGAGAAAGGTATTTATGATGGTGTCATAAACCTCATCCACAGGCCATCGTCATGACAGTTCTGTCAGGTGTCGTTGCTCAGCTATTTTTAGGTTTCCAGAGATGTTCAATCGGGTTCAAGTCCGGGCTCTGACTGGGCCACTCAAGGACTTTCAGAGACTTGTCTTGAAGCCACTCCTTCGTTGTCTTGGCTGTGTGCTTCGTGTTGTTGTCCTATTGGAAGGTGAACCTTCACACCAGTCTGAGGTCCTGAGCACTCTGGAGCAGGTTTTCCTCAAGGATCTCTCTGTACTTTGCTCCGTTCATCTTTCCCTCAATCTTGTCTAGTCTTACAGTCCCTGCTGCTGAATAATATCACCACAGCATGATGCTGCCACCACCAGGCCTCAGCGTAGGGATGGTGCCAGGTTTCAGCGTAGGGATGGTGCCAGGGTTCCTCCAGACGTGATGCTTGGCATTCAGGCCAAAGAGTTCAATCTTGGTTTCATCAGACCAGATAATCTTGTTTCTCATGGTCTGACATTCTTTAGGTACCTTTTGGCAAACTCCAAGCGGGCTGTCATGTGCCTTTTACTGCAGAGTGGCTTCCGTCTGGCCACTCTACTATAAAATCCTGAGTGCTGCCGAGATGGTTGTCCCATCTCCACAGAGGAAATCTGGAGCTCTGTCAGAGTGACCATCGGGTTCTTGGTCACCTCCCTAACCAAGACCCTTTTCCCCCAATTGCTCAGTTTGGCCGGGCTCTAAGAAAAGTCTTGGTGGTTCCAAACTTCTTCCATTTAAGAATGATGGAGGCCACTGTGTTCTTGGGGACCTTCAATGTTTTGGTACCCTTCTCCAGATCTGTGCTTCGACACAATCCTGTCTCGGAGCTCTACAGACAATTCCTTCGACCTCATGGCTTAGTTTTTTCTATTTTTTCTCTGACATGCACTGTCAACTGTGGGACCTTATATAGACAGGTGTGTGCCTTTCCAAATCATGTCCAATTAATGGAATTTACCACAGGCGGACTCCAATCAAGTTGTAGAAACATCTCAAGGATGATCAATGGAAACAGTATGCAGCTGAGCTCTATTTTGAGTCTCATAGCAAAGGGTTTGAATAATTTTGCAAATAAGGTATTTATGTTTTTCTTTTTTATATACTTTTGAAAGCATTTCTAAAAATCTATTTTTTGCATTGTCATTATGCGGTATTATGTGTAGATTGATGAGGGAAAAATTTAATTTAATAAATTTTGGAATAAGGCTGTAATGTAACAAAATGTGGAAAAAGTCAAGGGGTCTGAATACTTTCCGAATTCACTTTATGTTCATTATTATTTTGTTGTATGATATTGCAGCGCTTGACAAATCCCGGTCATGGTCCACTGTTCATATCAGGGGAGAATGACAGCCCCCTCTCATTGAAGCCATTGAAGTTCAATGGCCACTGCGGTATTGCAGTTAGCAGAAAACAGGATGTCACACTATACTGTAGTATGTGGAAAAATTGCAATCTTCTTGGTCAAACTTTGTGTAAATAACAAAAAAAAATCGAAGACGATCATGATACCAATAATTGCTTCTAATACACCAGATGTAGGTCCTTGAACCAATTATTTGAAAATTGCACACAGAAGGAGTTATAAGAATAATTGAGTTGCTAATGGCAGCCTGCAGTACCCGGTCAGCCTTCAAATTGAGTTCCTAATGAGAGTCAGCAGCACTGATCAAGCCTACAACGTCACTACCTAGAATAGCTCAAACTGCACATGTTATTTCTTCATGATATGCCATCTAAACCTTAATTTGGCTTCAATGCGCTATTGAGTGTTCAAATAGGAATTAATGGTGTCACATGATTGATGGTTTTGTCCATTCATATATACAGTCCAGAGGAGGCTGTTGGAGGAACGATAGGACAGGCTCATTGTAATGGCTAGAATGGATAAAAGGGAATGGTAGGAAACACATCAAACAAATATTTTTGCCAGTGCTGGCGTTGCAGACGGATATATCGGGCTGCTAATATATATATATATATTTTTTTTCTCCAATTTTTCAGGGGGTGCTGCAGCACCCTCTTATGGCTATGCCAATAATCCCATCACAATAATCCTGTCACACACACACATACCCAAGCACATGCATATACACACCCTCTCAGTGCCAATCCCCACAGATACAGTTTGAGGCAGGCTGATACTCTAGCATCATGCTAAGAGCGAGGTGGGAGGATGAAGGGAGTCAGGCTGTCTGTCAGATTATCTCCACACCAAAGGATTATGTCACCTCACAGATTACCAGGAGAACAAGGGAAGCATACTGCCAGTGGGACAAAAATAGCAATGTGCTGGTATTCTTACTAGAGTCATCCGTATGCTCTGCGTTCTCCAAACGTTAGTTTCGCCCACACGTCTTACGCTCTAAATACATTCATATTTATAATCCACAGTGCTCATTTAGAAATAGAATCGTTGCTATGAAAATGTATTTATTTTTATTGGCTGATAGCAGCACATACAGTGCTTAAAAGCACTGTGACCTTCAGTACCATGCATTCCCTACACGTTAGGACATAATTACAAATCTTTTGTAGACTGCAAATTGACCGCAAGAAGCCCAAACAGATATAACGTTTGACTGAAACATCATAATTTCAAACACTGCTTACATTTGTTTATGATCTCATATACAGTATCTCTCTATTATGCGTGGGAATACTATGGAACAGATTTCCAAAATTAAAATCTCTTGGAGCTGATCTGCTGGTGTTTTACAGTCTTTTATGGGGGGGGCAAATAAAATCACCTGTGGGCCAAATTCACCAGTTGGGGATCAGCCCCTAAACTTTACGTGAATCATGTTCACACTCTTTCCCTGTTGTTGTATTAATGTCTCTCAGTTTTATTAATCTCTCTCTTTTACGAATCTCCCTCAGAGTTTGTGCGCATGATGTCTCGCTGAGTGTAGGTCATGATACCGACTGGTTCCTTTCCTGGTAAGAGAGGATGAGAAGGAGAAGAAGAAGTGAAGGAGAGGCAGAGATGGCAGCGCCCTTACCGACAGACCTCTTACCTCAGACTTCTGAACTACAGAAGGAGAAAACGACATATCAACCCCGCTCTGCTACTGCCACATCTGAAGACATGCACAGAAGCTGAAGGAACAACATCAGTGATCATGATGATGCTGTTACTGCTGTCTCTAAGAGCAAAACAGAACAACAGCCAGCCTCCCACAGTTTTACATTGTACATTTCAGATATTAGAGAAAACATATCTAGGTGTTTACAGGGTCTAAAGAGCAATGTGATGTTTGAGCTACTTACACTCATAGCAATGGTTGGTTAATGCTGTAGCAAAGTAAAGGAGACACATTTACATTTTCAACACTTTCTTACTTATGCCAACGTCTCCTATAACTAGTCTAAAGCAGCATATTCCCCTCTGGGACTTTGGACTCCTAAAATAAACTTTTTAGTGGCAATATTATTATATCAGTGTACCAACTCTCAAAATATGTATTGTTTGTGTGTGCGTTCATGTGTGTTTGTGCACCTCAATTATCCTTTACTGTAAGATTTCATATGTCTTAAGCTACTGTACAGTTAGTGTCAAACCCATGGCATATGCTGGCTCTATCTTGAATTACATGCCATGTATTACCACGGATGCACTTTTTTAGATTTTATCATTATCAACACATATCGAGTTACATTATACGATTTTTGAACATAGATGGGTACCTGCTTTGATAAATGGAAGATCTGTTTCTTGAGAAGCGAATACTCTGGGGAATGCGGTAGCAATCATAATGAATTGGTTTCTTCGGGCCAACCCAATACACAGTTTTGCACATTGTTTTGCATGAATACTAAGAATGCATGCTCCACTTATGATTTAACCAGACACACTGTCACTCCCCATGCAAATAAACAATGTGCACCACAAACAAACATACACACAGTATATTATTGTGGTGATCAACATAACACTGAAACCTGTGTGAGAATGTGTGTGTGTGTGTGTGTGTGTGTGTGTGTGTGTGTGTGTGTGTGTGTGTGTGTGTGTGTGTGTGTGTGTGTGTGTGTGTGTGTGTGTGTGTGTGTGTGTGTGTGTGTGTGTGTGTGTGTGTGTGTGTGTGTGTGTGTGTGTGTGTGTGTGTGTATTTATGTACTGATGAGAGTGTGTATGTATGAGTGCTTGTGTATTTTTTTGTGCGAGTCTCCCTTAGGCAGTCTTATTTGTGACTTTGCATGTGTCTTACTTGTGTGATTCTATGCATGCCAAATAGTAAAACAATTTGTAGCATAGTAGATGAGAATAAAGATTTTTGTTGCAAAAACACTGTGTGTGTGTATGTCTTTGTGTGTGTGCGTGTGTGTGTGTGTGTGTGTGTGTGTGTGTGTGAGACCTCTATCTGCATTCAGAGCAGAAAACAGTCAGACAGAACCTGAACTAGCTGGATATACACCCATTAGCTTATAGGTTGCAAAAACCTGTCAGATCAGAAATAATATCCTTGATTATAAAATATTTAGAGAATATGAATATGCATAGACCGACTCGAATTTCAACAGGGACAACTCCAATAAAGTGTTTTTTCTCAACGTTGCTGGGATGTCACGTGCATCACACTTATATCTGTACACTCGTAATAACCTAAGCATTACTAAACTTATATTAGATCAAATAAGCCTCACATATCAAAATAGCAATTCCTTTTATCTTAACTAATTTCGACACTCATTGCCCCCCCCCCAAAATAAAAAACTCCCTCACTTGCTTAATAATTAATGATCTGCTAAACTTGGGCAGATTTGGGGCGAAAAAAACTCTCTCACGTCACCTCTTCTTTGCTACTAGCTAGAAAGGTACATTTATTTTTTTGTTGGTGGAGAAAACAGTTTGCAGATTTTAAGCAAATTTCAGCCATTCTACACAGTTTGGCATGGAGCTGAGAGACAATTTTACAGTTTTAATTCTTGCAATTCTATGCATTTTTCCATAGCTAATGCTATGTTCCTCTGGTCAAACATTAGAACAAAACCAATGGGCATGTGCCCTGATGCCCGGTTTTTGATTCTCCCAGACTGTCTAACTTTTATTTGATTGTTGTCAAATATGGTATTATTAAAAAATATGTATAGTTCCATTTCTTTTCTGCATGCTTTCTATCTGGTTTTGGTTGTTTAAATTGACACTGAAACTGCTTTTTCATCCTGAAAACGAACACTAAGAGACCTGCCTAATCATTTTCAATACAGAAAAAAACTGTAATTTGCCCCATATTAAAGGAATAGTTCGAGATTTTATCAATAAAAGCATGTATCTACTTCCCCAGAGTCGGGGAAGTACAGTTCCTGTAGACTTCCAGTCATAGATATCATCCTAACCAACTTGCCCTCTAAATACACCTCTGCTGTTTTCAACCAAGATCTCAGCGATCACTGCCTCATTGCCTGCATCCGTAATGGGTTAGCGGTCAAACAACCTCCACACATCACTGTCAAACGCTCCCTGAAACACTTCAGCGAGCAGGCCTTTCTAATCGACCTGGCCGGGGTATCCTGGAAGGATATTGATCTCATCCCGTCAGTAGAGGATGCCTGTTTTTATTTATTTAAATGCCTTCCTCACCATCTTAAATAAGCATGTGTAACGATATTCGTCTTCCTCTGACGAGGTGTATGAAGGATCGGACCAATATGCAGCGTGGTACGTGTCCATGTTGATAATTTATTAACATTGAACACCAAAAACAAAATAACAAGGAGCATGGACGAAAACGAAACAGTTCTGTCTGGTAAAGACACAGAGACAGAAACAATCACCCACAACTAAAAGAACTAAGGTCAGAACGTGACAGCATGCCCCATTCAAGAAATGTAGAACCAGGAACAGATATAGCCCTTGGTTCTCTCCAGACCTGACTGCCCTTAACCAACACAAAAACATCCTATGGAGTTCTGCATTAGTATCGAACAGCCTCCGTGATATGCAACTTTTCAGGCAAGCTAGAAACCAAAACACACAGGCAGTTAGAAAAGCCAAGGCTAGCTTCTTCAGGCAGCAATTTGCTTCCTGCAACAAACACTCAAAAAAGTTCTGGGACCCTGTAAAGTCCATGGAGAATAAGAACACCTCCTCCCAGATGCCCACTGCACTGAAGATAGGAAACACTGTCACCACCGATAAATCCAGTATAATTGAGAATTTCAATAAGCATTTTCTCTACAGCTGGCCATGCTTTCCACCTGGCTACCCCTACTCCGGTCAACAGCACTGCACCCCCCACAGCAACTCGCCCAAGCCTTCGCCATTTCTCCTTCTCCCAAATCCAGTCAGCTGATGTTCTGAAAGAGCTGCAAAATCTGGACCCCTACAAATCCGCCGGGCTAGACAATCTGGACCCTTTCTTTCTAAAATGATCTGCCGAAATTGTTGCAACGCCTATTACTAGCCTGTTCAACCTCTCTTTCGTGTCGTCTGAGATTCCCAAAGATTGGAAAGCAGCTGCGGTCACACTCTTGACCCAAACTGCCACAGACCTATATCTATCCTACCCTGCCTTTCTAAGGTCTTCGAAAGCAAGTCAACAAACAGATTACCGACCATTTCGAATCCCAACATACCTTCTCCGCTATGCAATCTGGTTTCAGAGCTGGTCATGGGTGCACCTCAGCCACACTCAAGGTCCTAAATGATATCTTAACCGCCATCGATAAGAAACAATACTGTGCAGCCGTATTCATTGACCTGGCCAAGGCTTTCGACTCTGTCAATCACCACATCTTCATCGGAAGACTCGACAGCCTTGGTTTCTCAAATGGTTGCCTCGCCTGGTTCACCAACTAATTATCTGATAGAGTTCAGTGTGTCAAATCAGAGGGTCTGTTGTCCGGGCCTCTGGCAGTCTCTATGGGGGTGCCACAGGGTTCAATTCTTGAACCGACTCTCTTCTCTATATACATCAATGATGTTGCTCTTGCTGCTGGTGAGTCTCTGATCCACCTCTAAGCAGACGACACCATTCTGTATACTTCTGGCCCTTCTTTGGACACTGAGTTAACAACCCTCCAGACGAGCTTCAATGCCATACAACTCTCCTTCCATGGCCTCCAATTGCTCTTAAATACAAGTAAAACTAAATGCATGCTCTTCAACCGATCGCTGCCTGCACCTGCCCGCCTGTCCAACATCACTACTCTGGACGGCTCTGACTTAGAATACGTGGATAACTACAAATACCTAGGTGTCTGGTTAGACTGTAAACTCTCCTTCCAGACCCACATCAAACATCTCCAATCCAAAGTTAAATCTAGAATTGGCTTCCTATTTCGCAAAAAAGTATCCTTCCCTCATGCTGCCAAACATACCCTTGTAAAACTGACCATCCTACCAATCCTTGACTTCGGCGATGTCATTTACAAAATAGCCTCCAATACCCTACTCAACAAATTGGATGCAGTCTATCACAGTGCAATCCGTTTTGTCACCAAAGCCCCATATACTACCCACCATTGTGACCTGTACACTCTCGTTGGCTGGCCCTCGCTTCATACTCGTCGCCAAACCCACTGGCTCCAGGTCATTTACAATACCCTGCTAGGTAAAATCCCCCCTTATCTCAGCTCGCTGGTCACCATAGCAGCACCCACCTGTATCACACACTCCAGCAGGTATATCTCTCTGGTCACCCCCAAAACCAATTCTTCCTTTGGCCGCCTCTCCTTCCAGTTCTCTGCTGCTTTTACTGGACATGAAGTGACAAAATGACCAGCAGAACCGCAATAGAGACAGAGGCGGTTGGTGATTCTCCGTTCCCTCTCCTTAGTCGAGATGCGGATACCTCCCAGCTGCATAGGCTCAGCTCCCGAGCCGGCAGAGGAAGATGGTAGTGATGCGGAGAGGGGGGCAACGGAGAACGCGAGCTCCTTTCCACGAGCTCGGTGACGCAGATCAACCCGTCGCTCAATGCGAATAGCGAGTTCAATCAGGGAATCCACGCTGGAAGGGACCTCCCGGGAGAGAATCTCATCCTTTACCTCTGCGCGGAGACCCTCCAGAAAACGAGCGAGCAAAGCCGGCTCGTTCCAGCCACTGGAGGCAGCAAGAGTGCGAAACTCAATAGAGTAGTCTGTTATGGATCGATTACCTTGACATAGGGAAGACAGGGCCCTGGAAGCCTCCTCCCCAAAAACAGATCGATCAAAAACCCGTATCATCTCCTCCTTAAAGTCCTGATACTGGTTAGTACACTCAGCCCTTGCCTCCCAGATTGCCGTGCCCCACTCACGAGCCCGTCCAATAAGGAGAGATATGACGTAGGCGACACGAGCAGTGCTCCTGGAGTAAGTGTTGGGCTGGAGAGAAAACACAATATCACACTGGGTCTCGAAAGCCCTGGAAGTGGCCGGTGGATCGAGGCGGAGATGGTGAACCTGTTCTGTGAGGTTGGAGACTTGGGTGGCCAGGGTCTCAACGGCATGTCGAGCAGCAGACACTTCCTGCTCGTGTCTGCCTAGCATCGCTCCCTGGATCCCGACGGCTGAGTGGAGAGGATCCGAAGTCGCTGGGTCCAATGACTGGAACAAACTACAAAAATCTCTGAAACTGGAAACACGTATCTCCCTCACTAGCTTTAAGCACCAACTGTCAGATCAGCTCACAGATTACTGCACCTGTACATAGTCCATCTATAATTTAGCCCAAACAACTACCTCTTTCCCTACTCAAATCAAATCAAATTTATTTATATAGCCCTTCGTACATCAGCTGATATCTCAAAGTGCTGTACAGAAACCCAGCCTAAAACCCCAAACAGCATGCAATGCAGGTGTTGAAGCACGTTGGCTAGGAAAAACTCCCTAGAAAGGCCAAAACCTAGGAAGACACCTAGAGAGGATCCAGGTTATAAGGGCCAGTCCTCTTCTGGCTGTGCCGGGTGGAGATTATAACAGAACATGGCCAAGATGTTCAAATGTTCATAAATGACCAGCATGGTAAAATAATAGGTCTGGGACAGGTAGCACGTCCGGTGAACAGGTCAGGATTTCATCGCCGCAGGCAGAACAGTTGAAACTGGAGCAGCAGCACGGTCAGGTGGACTGGGGACAGCAAGGAGTCATCATGCCAGGTAGTCCTGAGGCATGGTCCTAGGGCTCAGGTCCTCCGAGAGAGAGAAAGAAAGAGAGAAAGAAATAATTAGAGAGAGCATACTTAAATTCACACAGGACACCAGATAAGACAGGAGAAGTACTCCAGATATAACAAACTGACCCTAGCCCCCCGACACATAAACTACTGCAGCATAAATACTGGAGGCTGAGACAGAAGGTGTCAGGAGACACTGTGGCCCTGACACTGTTCAACCACCAACTTACCATCCTGTGACAAGGCCGAGTATAGCCCACAAAGATCTCCGCCACTGCACAACCCAAGGGGGGCGCCAACCCAGACAGGAAGATCACATCAGTGACTCAACCCACTCAAGTGACGCACCCCTCCTAGGGACGGCATGAAAGAGCACCAGCTCCTGTAATAGGGTTAGAGGCAGAGAATCCCAGTGGAAAGAGGGGAACCGGCCAGGCAGAGACAGCAAGAGCGGTTCATTGCTCCAGAGCCTTTCCGTTCACCTTCACACTCCTGGACCAGACTACACTCAATCATATGACCCACTGAAGAGATGAGTCTTCAGTAAAGACTTAAAGGTTGAGACCTAGTTTGCGTCTCTCACATGGGTAGGCAGACCATTCAATAAAAATGGAGCTCTATAGGAGAAAGCCCTGCCTCCAGCTGTTTGCTTAGAAATTCTAGGGACAATTAGGAGGCCTGCGTCTTGTGACCATAGAGTACGTGTAGGTATGTACGGCAGGACCAAATCAGAGAGATAGGTAGGAGCAAGCCCATGTAATGCTTTGTAGGTTAGCAGTAAAACCTTAAAATCAGCCCTTGCCTTGACAGGATGCCAGTGTAGGGAAGCTAGCACTGGAGTAATATGATCAAATGTGTTGGTTCTAGTCAGGATTCTAGCAGCCGT
The DNA here is from genome assembly GCF_045791955.1 of Oncorhynchus clarkii lewisi. Classification (NCBI taxonomy): domain Eukaryota; kingdom Metazoa; phylum Chordata; class Actinopteri; order Salmoniformes; family Salmonidae; genus Oncorhynchus; species Oncorhynchus clarkii. The sequence goes on from NC_092158.1 coordinate 23,201,031, forward strand.
ATTTAGCACTAACTGAAGTTTATTTAGTGCTTTATCCGGGTAGCCGGAAAGTAGAGTATTGCAGTAGTCTAACCTAGAAGTGACAAAAGCATGGATTAATTTTTCTGCATCATTTCTGGACAGAAAGTTTCGGATTTTTGCAATGTTACGTAGATGGAAAAAAGCTGTCCTTGAAACAGTCTTGATATGTTCGTCAAAAGAGAGACCAGGGTCCAGAGTAATGCCGAGGTCCTTCACAGTTTTATTTGAGACGACTGTACAACCATTAAGATTCATTGTCAGATTCAACAGAAGATCTCTTTGTTTCTTGGGACCTAGAATAAGCATCTCTGTTTTGTCCGAGTTTAAAAGTATAAAGTTTGCAGCCATCCACTTCCTTATGTCTGAAACACAGGTTTCTAGCGAGGGCAATTTTGGGGCTTCACCATGTTTCATCGAAATGTACAGTTGTGTGTCATCCGCATAGCAGTGAAAGTTAACATTATGTTTTCAAATGACATATATATATAATGAAAACATATAGTGGTCCTAAAACGCAACTGTGAGGAACACCGAAATTTACAGTTGATTTGTCAGAGGACAAACCGTTCACAGAGACAAACTGATATCTTTCCGACAGATAAGATCTAAACCAGGCCAGAACTTGTCCTTCTAGACCAATTTGGGTTTCCAATCTCTCCAAAAGAATGTGGTGATCTTAGCAGCTCTAAGGTCTAGGAGCACGAGGACAGATGCAGAGCCTCGGTCTGATGCCATTAAAAGGTAATTTACCACCTTCACATGTGCAGTGTAAGACCTATGATGGGATCTAAAACCAGACTGAAGCATTTCGTATACATTGTTTGTCTTCAGGAAGGCAGTGAGTTGCTGCGCAACAGCCTTTTGTAAAAGTTTTGAGAGGAATGGAAGATTCGATATAGGCCAATAGTTTTTAAAATATTTTCTAGGTCAAGGTTTGGCTTTTTCAAGAGAGGCTTTATTACTGCCATTTTTAGTGAGTTTGGTACACATCCGGTGGATAGAGAGCCGTTTATTATGTTCAACATAGGAGGGCCAAGCACAGGAAGCAGCTCTTTCAGTAGTTTAGTTGGAATAGGGTCCAGTATGCAGCTTGAAGGTTTAGAGGCCATGATTATTTTCATCATTGTGTCAAGAGATATAGTACTAAATCACTTGAGTGTCTCTCTTGATCCTAGGTCCTGGCAGAGTTGTGCAGACTCAGGACAACTGAGCTTTTAAGGAATACGCAGATTTAAAGAGGAGTCCATAATTTGCTTTCTAATAATCAGGATCTTTTCCTCAAAGAAGTTCATGAATTTATTACTGCTGAAGTGAAAGCCATCCTCACTTGGGGAATGCTGCTTTTTAGTTAGCTTTGCGACAGTATCGAAAATAAATGTCCCTACTGAATTTATTTAGCTCCTTTGCACCATTATTTCTATCTCTACTTTGCACATTCTTCCACTGCAAATCAACCATTCCAGTGTTTTACTTGTATTTAATTCGCCACCATGGCCTTTTTTTTAACCTTTACCTCCCTTATCTCACCTCACTTGCTCACATTGTATATAGACTTATTATTGTACTGTATTATTGACTGTATGTTTGTTCTACTCCATGTGTAACTCTGTGTTGTTGTATGTGTCGAACTGCTTTGCTTTATCATGGCCAGGTCGCAATTGTAAATGAGAACTTGTTCTCAACTTGCCTACCTGGTTAAATAAAGGCGAAATAAAAATAAATAAAGAAATAGGCTAACACTAGTTAGGATTGGCTCGCAAACCTACCTAGAACTTCCCTTATACTGGAAGCACAGGCATAAAATGGTATCCACAATGTTATTCTGTTGTACATAGCGATACTAATAAAAATATATAATTTATCACATATACAAATCACCAACAATATTTTTCCACAAATTAACCACAAAAAAATCGTGGACCCCTTGCAAATCTCTGGCCTATGCTACTAGTGACAGAGGGTACAATGTAACAAAAATATATGGAACCAGAGAGGATGGAATGAAGAGCAGGGCCACTCCTGGAACTTCTGCATTGAGCATAGACATTAAAACCTGATTGAGCCCCCCCTCCCCTCTCGGGGCACTGCAGACCAGACTCAGGTTTAAACAGAGAGGATTAGCTCGCAGTATGAGGTCGATGATTGCAGACAGGGAGTCATGCTAATGATTGATGATGAGTTTCTCATATACGTTTTCCTTGTTGGAGCCCGCCAAGTTAAAAAGAAGTGAGTAAACACACTGAAGAAGTAATTTGTATATTTTGTGAGTATAATCGCAATAGGGGTTGGACATCATTACTGTTTGCTAAACGACACATTTTGCAATTATTTATTATTATTATTATAGCACGCTCGTCTGAGGTTGCGTTCATAAATTGCCTCCTGTGTGCCAGTGTGTTCTCAGTCGTTCGTAAATGTAGAGCGTTGTCAGATTGTTTGTAAATTCAGTGCGCTTCCCGAGCACACACACTAGACGCTCTGACAGAGGAGAATGGCTGAAAACCCTAACGTTAGCTACATACGGAGAAGGGTTTTCGAGAGCTAGTAAGCAGCTTAGTTAGCTAACTTGCTCGCTAGCTAGCTTCAAGATTGTTATGTTAGCTAGCTAGATAGCTAAAGAAATCTAAAAATAGCTATCTAAATGTTAACAAGTAAATCTGCTTTGTAACAATAGATTTTCTGAGTTCGAACTATGTTCTGTGTGTTCTGCATCTATTGTCCAAATGGGAAAGATCAGTGATGGTTGCTAGGTAACACTACTTAGCTAGCAATTTAGTAAGCTGCTAACCAGCTGTTGCTGTGTTGTTTATAACATCACCATATGGGACCTCTACTAGTTATGTACTGTATCTACTGACGTTTAATAACTCTGTGTAAGAGCATTATAACACTGAGCTAGCTAACTGTTCAGTTAACATGGCAATTGAACATCAGTTGTCTCCCACATCTAACTATTTAACCAGCCTTCACTATACAGGATAGCTACACCAATATCTGTATTTTTTCCAGGGCAGTCTCATCCCTTTTGCAAAAAGGGAAACAACCTATACAAACAGACTGGAGGTTTACCCTTTTTCTTTTGAAGAATGGATCAAGTTGAGGACTGAAGGTTTGGATGCTCTGACATTACTGGATCCTTTATTATAGTCTTCATGATGAGATCAGTCTGCTCTCCTAGACATTGACTTGAGCTTCCCCAGGCCCGATGTGCCCATGAAGCCCTTGTTTCAGTGCAGGCTTCAGAAGCTGAGGCTATAAAGGGACAAGAGGACTAATCTGCAGCCTTAGTCTTGGTCCTGGACTTCTCTTTAGTCCTTTATCAGTCCTCCCTGTTCCCTGCCATATCCCCTCACCACTCCACTGCACCACAGCCCCGGCTTCACCTGTGGCCAACATGGGCTGGTTCCTCCTCCCATTTGATAACCTGTTGTGTATAGTCCTTGGCATATCCTTCACTGTGGGATTCAGCTCGCTGCTAGTCATAGTCGTGCCGGCCGTCCTTGGAGTGTCCTTTGGGATCCGCAGACTGTACATGAAGAGTCTTCTCAAGGTCTTTGAGGTGAGTTTGCTTCACACTTGTCACAATGGGTCCGATTCCGACTCTACTTAAGCGTGCGTAAATGGAAAGTTTTTATGCACTTTTCTCTATATGCGTATTCTGACCTTGAACTTACACACCTTTTCTCATGCTTAAGATCTAGTGAAACTACCATGTCCAAGTGGAAAAAGCATCTTTATTTTTTCTGTTAGAAATACCACCATTCTCCATGCACTGTAATTTACAACTTGATAAGAGCTAGTTAAATGAGTAATCAGTTTGGATATGGGAATTATAAATAAAAATAACACTTGTTTTAGGTCTATTTGACCATATAATCGCTGGAGACATGTGAAACCAGTCATATGGAAGCAAACTGAAGCATAGCAACAGATCAACTTCCCCACAGTAAAGTTGATGAAATGCTGTGACATTATGCAGAATTTAAATTGTACAGCCTTTTAACTTGCAGCAGGGATGGTCACTCAAATGTCTTAGTTACAGGCTACCCCCGACTTTCTCTTTTTCCTATTTCTATCACGTTAAATATTAGCCACTATCAGTATCGACCGTCAGTAGGCCTAATAACCACACATATTAAACTGCCAATTTACTGTTAGTTCCCTTCAGTTGATATAGGTTACATTATCATTCTATTTAATTACATTGTTTCGTTTACCTTCGTTTGTTTCCTCTGTGAACTCCGGTAAGGTCATGTTGTTATTGCAGGCTAATTAAATCGTAATGGAGTGGTGCGCAGACCAAGCCGTAACAGTCTGAACCCGAAGCATGGAAGCAACATTTGTAACCGTGTGATGACACAGCCATGTTTAGTGCAGGCAGTAGACAAGGGTAACAGGGTATACTGTTGTAGACTGTTCTATTATAATTATATCAACACTAATCTTCCAACATTACCATGGGTTGAAGAAATGAATGTGGAAATTTTCTGAATGAATCAAACCACCGTTTTCCTTCTTTTGTTTGTAAAGGCTCTCCAAACCTGTTTTTTAAATGATTCATAAATACTTTCCTAAACCTAAATAATCTACAAAATCTTTGTATTTTTAAATCTACCAATTGGTGCTGAAACGGAGACGAATATGCATATATTTAGATGGATTTCTTTAATTGATCCCTAATATTCAGAACCCGTTCTGTCGATATATTCTTGTGTGTATGTAGACAAAATTCTACTAAAAGGATGGCTTAAGGTAAAAGTCCTGAAAACCCTATTGAATAAAAACGACACAAGAAAATCTGTTGGCCAGCAAATGGGAGGGTTTTCAATAGTTTAATGACATTTATTCAGAGCGCGCAAGAGAGTGTTACGCGACTGAATAAGGTAAGTCTGAATACCAACTACTGAGAAGTGCATAGAGAAGGCGTCAATTCCTAACTCAGAATTGGGCCCTTAGTTAATGCCTGCTTCGAGATATTTTTGAAAAACTTTGATAGGCGACTTTCATACTCTAATACAAAGTAATTGTATTCCAGTTTTAATGTATGAACTTGAACTATGCCTATATTTTGAATTCGCTTAGCAGTAAGGGGCGTTCATCTAAGGCCAGGCTCAATTTAGAATAGCTGCCCTTATTACACCCCAGGTTGTGTCTGATCGGCTTTGTGGAGAGACTAGTCACCTCACCTTGGCTCTTTTTCCCCCTAATGTGGTCAGTCAACTTCACTGACAATAAATGGCATTATAGACATCGTTCTGTGGAGCACTTCATATAATTTTATTTTTCATTCACTAAAGTGAGCACGAGAGACCACTACCCTCAGTGGATTTGTCAAATTTGTCCTCTGGTGGCAGTGTGTGTGTGGTCTTTGGTTCTCCCCTAACACATGACATTTGACATCAACCTGTTGCCTCTGTCAGGAGCATGTCACAGTGCCTTTGGCTGTAAGTGCTGAATTAGCCTAGCAGCATTGCACTTTCAAATTACTAGGGATTTCATATCAATATGATTATAATCTCCTACACATTCAAACACAGGATTGAGGTTCTTTTCAAGGAAATCATGAGTGAATTAGGCCTAGGTGTGGGGCAGCCACAGGAAATGTGGAGGAAATGGTTTAGGAAGGGATATACAGTAGTCTTCACTGGTCCACCCGAACCTGAATACCTGGCCCGGGACCTGAGCAGGTCCAAATTCTATGTAACCACAGCTGATAGACCCGAATAGACCTGACCACTTCTGGTTCGGGTCTGATTGTCCTCGGGTCCGTTCGGATCCTCCTTTTTTATGGGGTGGCAGGTAGCCTAGTGGTTAGAGTGTTGGGCCGAAAAGTTGCTAGATCACATCCCAGAGCTGACAAGATAAAAATCTGTCATTCTGTCCCTGAACAAGGCAGTTAACCCACTGTTTCTAGGCTGTCATTGTAAATAAGAATGTGTTCTTAACTGACTTGCCTAGTTAAATGTAAAATATTTTAAAAAATGATTGGGATGGTTCGAGTCCTTCCGGGTCCATACCTCCTAATATACAATAACATGGAGAGATACACTGCTCTGTAATATGTGTTCTGTGGTTATGTATATAACATGCAGTGACGTGGTCTTTGCAGGTGGCACTGTTTACATTATGGGAGCCACAAATAGTTGAGTTGGCCAATTTGAAGCATAGCTACTGTAATTATATTGATTGCTAATTGCTGACCCATAAAAGACACAGTGAACATATTTTGCGGTCATACAGTGCTGTGGGCTGTTTTCAGTCTGTCCCTCAGGGGAAACCTCATGCCCCCCAAATACTCCAGACTGCCTGTTTCATGCTTATGGGCCTGTTTAAGATAGCTGTTGTGTTCTTATTCTCTGTGGATCTGCCTACTCAGCTCTTGACTCCTTGTCAGTTGTACCATGTGATGTAGTCTTGCTAGGCCAGGCTAACATAATCATTTAGGAGATACAGTCTGGTCCCCAAGACTATCTGTGATGCACCTTCAGGCTTATGAATGACGATATCTTGGTACAGAGAAATGATTGCTTCTCATCAAATGATAAGAATTATGAATATAAATGTCATAAGCTATAGAATATGGCTTGTAAATACCTTTGGGATAGAATTCATGGTTTAAAGTTAATGTACAACTAATGTATGATACCCCCCTCTTTTTAGTGGGCTACTGTGCGGATGGAGAGAGGCGCAAAGGAGAAGAATCAACATCTTTATAAACCCTATAGTAATGGTACGACCTTTTAATGTACATCTCTCACTTATGGGAATGGCAATGTCTCTGTTGTTGCGTTAACTCTGTCTCTCTTTCCATCCCTCTCCCTCCCTCACTCCCTCTCTGTCTCAGGTATCATAGCTAAAGAACTGTCCTCTCTGGAGCAGGAGATCCAGGAGCTCCGTGCCAGCGGCACCACTCTGAGCTCTGAGCCTGAGTTTGAGATGGCGGACATCATGTATTTCTGCCGGCGGGGGGTGGAGAGCATCGTGGATGACGAGGTGACCAAGCGCTTTTCTGCTCAGGAGCTGGAGTCCTGGAACCTGCTGACCCGCAGCAACTTCAACGCCCGCCACATCAGCCTGCGACTCAGCGTGCTCTGGGGACTGGGTCTCTTCATCCGCTATGGCTTCCTGCTGCCACTCAGGTCAGAGGTCAAGAGTCAGGGTCAGCATCTAAGGCAGGAAACGTCTTTGCTAGTTATTGGCCAACAAGGAGCTGTTGTGGACATCAAGATGTCTACAAATGAGATTTATGAGAATTGTGTTTATTTAGCATGAAATATGATTTTTTTGTGGGTTTTGCACATCACAACTTTTTGTTGTAAACAAAATTGATATGTGGTGGACTGTTTTGTGTTCTACAGGGTTACTCTGGCAGCCTCTGGTATTGGTCTGCTTGTGGTCTTGACTACCATAGTGGGCTTCATACCAAGCGGCTGGTACGTTTCCACCAACACCCTCAGAATTACCACAAACTTACAGTACCTTATCTACAAGAAGATTCTGTGTTGGTGAAAGCCTTATTGTCAGTGTGTTGATCTCCTCAGGTTAAGGACGTACCTCAGTGAGAAGATTCATCTGATGTCTTATCGCATCTGTGTCCGATCCCTCACTGCCATCATCACCTATCACAACAGGTACTGTAGACCAACCAAATGCTCACTGGCTAGGATTCACAACATCAGCTCAGACAACAGAGACACAAACCTACTGTATTTTGTCACAGCTTTCTGCCCATTTAGTGACTCACCACCCTATCTTGTACTGAGCTCAAAGCCAGTCTTACAGTGCCTTCATAAAGTATTCATATCCTTTGACTTTGTGTTACAGCCTGAATTCAAAATGGTTTAAATAGATTTTGTGAAAACATGTTTTTAGAAATGTTAGCACATTTATTGAACATGAAATAAATAAATAATAATTGACATAAGTATTCACACCCCAGAGCACCTTTGGTGGCGATTACAGCGTTGAGTTGTCTTGGGTATGTCTGTATCAGCTTTGAGTTGTCTTGGGTATGTCTGTATCAGCTTTGAGTTGTCTTGGGTATGTCTGTATCAGCTTTGAGTTGTCTTGGGTATGTCTGTATCAGCTTTGAGTTGTCTTGGGTATGTCTGTATCAGCTTTGCACATCTGGATTTGGATTTTCTCCCATTCTTCCTTGCAGATTTTCTCAAGCTCTGTTAAGTTAGATGGGGAGGGCAGTGAACAGCAATCTTCAAATCTTTCCATAGATTTTCAATGTGATTCAGGTCTGGGCTTTAGCTGGGTCACTCAAGGACTTTCATATTCTTGTTCTAAAGCCATCCCAGTGTTACCTTGGCTGTATGCTTGGGGTCATTGTCTTGTTAGAAAGTAAATATTCACCCCAGTCTAAGGTCTTTTTCACTCTAAAGCAGGTTGATTGCTAACATTAGCAACGACAGATTGTTCACATCCCTGACCAAGGTCCTTCTTGCCCGGTTGCTCAGTTTGGTCGGGCGGCCAGCTCTTGGCAGTCTGGGTAATTCCATATGTTTTTTAATTTCCCAATGACCACTGCTCTTGGAAGCATTCAACATTCTAGAAATTGCTTTATACCCTTCCCCAGATATATGCCTCATCACAATTCTATCTCAGAGATCTACAGACATTTCCTAAGACTTCATGGTATAGTTTCTGCTCTGACATGCACTGTCAACTGTGGGACCTTTATATAGACAGGTGTGTTTCTTTCTAAATCATGTCCAAACAATTGAATTGGCCACAGGTGGACTCCAATGTTTTTTATATATATTTTTTATTTAACATTTATTTAACTAGGCAAGTCAGTTAAGAACAAATTCTTATTTACAATGACGGCCTACCGGGGAACAGTGGGTTAACTGCCTTCTTCATGGGCAGAACGACAGATTTTTACCTTGTTAGCTCGGGGATTCGATCCGGAAACCGTTTGGTTACTGGCCCAACGCTCTAACCACTAGGCTATCTGCTTCCCCAAATCAAGTTGTAGGGACATCTCAAGGATTATCAAAGGAAATTGTCTGCACCTGAGCTACATTTGGAGTGTCAAAGCAAAGGGTTGTGAAAATGAATTTCATTTTCAATAAATTAGCAAAAATGTCTGTTTTCATGTTTTCACTTTGTCATTATTGTATTGTGTGTAGATAGATGGGTGTGATTTAAAAAAAAAAAGAATTCATCCAGTTGGAATTCAGGCTGTAATACAAAATGTGTATGTCAATTAGGATGGCACACACTGGTTGTTGGTAGTTTTATGAGCTAGGCGGTTTTGTTAATGTGTCTCATTCAGTCGTTTCTTTGCTCTGCCGACAGTGAGAACAAACCAAAGAATGGAGGCATCTGTGTGGCGAATCACACAACTCCCATTGACGTCATCATCCTGGCCAATGATGGCTGCTATTCTATGGTACTGTATGTAGATCCTAGTGTGTAACAGTAAGCATTGTGTGTGTGTGTGTGTGTGTGTGTGTGTGTGTGTGTGTGTGTGTGTGTGTGTGTGTGTGTGTGTGTGTGTGTGTGTGTGTGTGTGTGTGTGTGTGTGTGTGTGTGTGTGTGTGTGTGTGTTAGTACGGAATATGTGGGGCGCTTGGGAGACAGATGTATAACCCATTCTTTGCCAAAATGTTTAGTTCAAGATTCCCACTCAGTCATCACTTCCTCTCTCAGGTTGGCCAGATCCATGGTGGTTTGATCGGGGTAGTCCAGAGAGCCATGGTGAAATCCAGTCCCCACATCTGGTTTGAGAGATCTGAAGTCAAAGACCGTCACCTTGTGGCCGAAAGGTAATGCTGCAGCTGCATGTTGTGGAAACCATACTTTCCTTCCATTTCTCATTGTCAGACTTGGCGAAGGCATTAAAAAGCAACGAATGCATTCTTATAATGTGGTGAAAACAGTTATATTATTAGTAGCGCTGTGACGGTCATGGAAGTTTGGATGATGGTTTTTGTTGCACATTTTCTCCTCTCCTTCACTCCGGACTGCATGTGCGGCTATAGAAATATGCTTCTTAATTGTGATCATTCAGTCAGCTCTTCGTTCGACGGTTATTTTATTTTCGTGACGGTCTTCATCCATAACCGTCGGTTATACGGTAATATGGTAATTTTTCCATCCCTAGTTATAAACATGTTATTTACACTGTTCTGTATTTTCATTTTCCAGGCTTAGCAATCATGTAGCAGACAAAACTAAACACCCCATCCTCATCTTCCCAGAGGGTTAGTATGAAAACGGACCCTTTTCTGATGGATCGAGTGCTGCTCAAATAGAAATGAGATATGTTAACTAATGAAGGCTGTAATGATGATGAAAATTCACCCTATGTCGGATCTGTGTGAGTGTGTGGCGTGACAATGTGTTTCTCACTCAGGCACATGCATCAACAATACCTCAGTGATGATGTTCAAAAAGGGCAGCTTTGAGATAGGCTGTACTGTCTACCCTGTGGCCATTAAGGTAGTCTCTTCCTCTCTCTCTACTGCCGTTTTATCTATTATTCTCTCTCAACCACCTAACCCTCTCCCTTTGACCTCCCTGTGACAGTATGACCCTAGGTTTGGCGACGCGTTCTGGAACAGCAGTAAGTTTGGGATGGTCAACTACCTGCTGAGGATGATGAGCAGTTGGGCCATCGTCTGCAGTGTCTGGTACCTTCCACCTATGAGCAGAGAGGTGTGGCCTTTGTTTTGGTTTACCCCAGTAACGTTGTTATTATTGATTTGTATAATGCAGTTATAAACAAGGGAATCCCCTAAGGTCTAGACCTAAATAATCCTGACAGTGATAAGTCAAAAACTCCATCCTGGTATGGAGACTCAATGTTAACTGTCTGACTGAGCCATCTCTGTTGTTGTCTGCGTAGGAGGGAGAGGATGCGGTGCAGTTTGCCAACAGAGTAAAAGCAGCCATCGCCACGCAGGGAGGACTGGTGGACCTGCTGTGGTGAGTTTCAGTGAATACGCATCTCACACGCACACACATCCTGTCTAGCACGATTCCTAGCTGTGTGTTTATCATGGTGTGTACATTCTTGCAAGTGTACATGTGTTGAGGGTTGTACAAAACTGCTCTTCCCTGTGTTTATCTGTTTGCTCTAAGGGATGGAGGGCTGAAACGAGGGAAGGTGAAAAATACGTTCAAAGAGGAGCAGCAGAAGCTGTACAGCAAGGTGCTGGTTGGAGACCAGGAGGACCAAGGTGAAGACAGACCACATGAAGATGAAGAAGAAGAAGAAGAAGAATTAGAAGAGGGGGACCAAAATGAAGACAGACCACTTGAAGATTACACACCCAGACCACTGGAAGACTGCTGTCTGAGACTACAAGAAGAAGAGGAGGAGAGAGGCTCAGAGACACCAATGAAGGACCAATGAGGGTGGGGGTTCCATTCCTACCAGGTTATTAAGTGTCAGTGGAGCCCCACTCACTGTCTTGGTGAGGCACTAGACCAGAGGATTTATTGGATTGGAAGCCTTAAAGTAATTTCAATAACAATGAACTACTCAGAGACCATTTCAATAGCAATTAACTACTCAGAGACCATGTAGTGCAACTGAAACAGTATCATTTTCTACAGGCTGTAAGCCACATACTTTTGAGTTTGTGCTGCACTATGCACAGTCATTTTATGAATGTTAACTGTTTTAATACTGTATTTAAATATTTATCTTTAATATTTTCTTTGTATTTATGCTATTTTGACCACTATATTTGGGTAATTTTGGGTAGTGCAATTAGGTCCCCCAAAACTTGATTAAAACAATGTATCATAAAGAGGACATGTTAAACTTAATAAAATTAATTTCAGCCTGTTTTGGCCTTCCATGGTGACATCGCCATACAGGTACATGAATAGACCAATAAGAAAGAGGGTGCCAAATCTCCTGCCAATAACAGCACATTTGTACTTTTCCCCTCCCCACTCAGACTACTCCCAGACAATCCTAGCAAAATTCTTGCTTGAGAAATTGCCCTTTGCTAAGAAGCTATTCTTGTTAGTTTTCAATTAAAATTTCAATTAAACTTTTTACCCAGAAATTATTTGATATTGAGATAAAATGGCTGCATTGGAACTTTTAAAGTAACAGGGTTGACTTAACAGGATTGAAGTTTTCATCTTAAATTAGCCATAACTTGTGTGCAATAGGGATGGGCAATTGAATGCATGCTTCATCACAATTATTATTTTATTTTATTTGTACATTTCTACCCTCTCTATCTATGGGGAAACACTCAGTTATCCACCACACAACACCAGAAAATGACCAAAAAGCTTTTACATTATGATTTGATGTCATAGTTTCTATAGAGAAAATATTTTATAAAAGGAATAGTTTCAATTAGAGTTCCATTAATGTAACAGGGTGGCCCCTAAAATGAGGGACAAATGTAAGTTATTCACTTATCGCGTGAAGTAAATAATAATCTTCAGAAATGACTTTGTCAAAGCAATAAAATAACTAGGGCTTTACAATGATGGAGAAATGTTTGGGTTAAGTGGGTTAAAATCCTACTAGAAGTCTGGAAAACACGAGGGACATGTCAAAATGCAGATTTTTGGCGCTTTAGCAAGTCTTTAGTCAAATAAAAATCTGTTAACGTTAAATGGCACTTTAATATAACAGGCTTTTTAGTATTGGTGCACAATTACAACTTCAAATATCAAAGGGAGGCAAAAGGCACTCTATTCGTGGAACGATCCATTTATGCATATTGTGAAAACAGGAGGAAAGGTTACAAAGCCACAGCAGACCAAATATGCAGATAATGGGTCAATATGTGTCACAGTCCTAGACAATAGAGAACATGACACGGAAGACTGTTACCATGTTATCTAAATAAGCTTTGTTGTACAATTAATGGTAAAATGTATTGCATTTCTAAAAGTTAACAATACTGTCATAAATTCAGTGTGTGTGAAATTAGGCTAAATATAAGCCCCACTGATAATTGTATCAAAATACACTGAACAAAAATATAAATGCAACACTTAAAGTGTTGGTCCTATGTTTCATGAGCTGAAATAAAAGATCACAGAAAATGTCCATATGCACAAAAAGCTTATTTCTCAAAAATGTTGTGCACGCATTTGTTTACATCTCTGTTAGTGAGCAGTTCTCCTTTGTCAAGATATGCCACACCTGTCAGATGGAGGGATTATCAAGAAGCTGATTAAACAGCATGATTATTACACCTTGTGCTGGGGACAATAAATGTCCACTCTAAATATGCAGTTTTGTCACACAACACAATGCCGCAGATGTCTAAAGTTTTGAGGGAGCGTACAATTGGCATGCTGACAGCAGGAATGTCAACCAGAACTGTTAATTTAATATTAATTTCTCTACCATAAGCCGCCTCCAATGTAATTTTATAGAAATTGTCAGTACATCCAACCGGCCGCACAACCGCAGACCACTTGTAACCATGCCAGCCCAGGACCTTCACATCAAGCTTCTTCACCTGTGGGATCGTTTGAGACCAGCCACCCGGACAGCTAATGAAACAGGAGTATTTCTGTCTGTAATAAAGCCCTTTTGTGGAGAAAAAAATATTTCTGATTGGTTGGGCCTGGCTCCCCAGTGTGTAGGCCTATGCCCTCCCAGGTCCACACATGGGCACCCCTATTCAGTCATGTGAAATCCATAGATTAGGGTGTAATGAATTAATTTCAATTGATTGATTTCCTTATATGAATTGTAAAATCATTGAAATTGTTGCATTTATATTTTGTTCAATAGCTTGAATTCTATCTAAAAACACCAGATTTGCCCCTGGTGGGATATACAATGAAATCAATATGTATTTTTCACCATGTAAGGTACAATTCATCATTAGAAAACAGCCTTCTTGATCAATGTCCTGCGATATAAGGGAACATTTTGTATTCTTATTTATCAGGATGCCTATACCTCTGCTGTTACTGCAGTATGTGACAGCATATGCCTCTCCAACCCAGCTCCTCTTTAAATGTTACATTTTTCCTTTTTTAAATGTAACTCTTGCAAGAAAACCACATCTGCTGAAAATCTTTTTGAGAACCACATGCTTTTTTTCCCCACAGTGGAGCCTGTGCACATATAGAATCAATGTTAACCTTATCTGTTCTGTCTAGCATGGAAGAACCAAGTAAAACATTTTTGCAGACTGTACATTACATATATAGTGTGTGTGGTCATGTGGACTGAGCAGTCATTTAACAAAAAACACGTTATGGAAATGTTTATCCTTCCTGGCGTTTCTTCAAGTTCTTCTTCAGATAGTGTTTCAGTTCGTCCTTTTTAACGGAACATGTTCAAAGTGGATGGCCCTTGATAATGTCTCTCACCTGAGCCGCCACCGTCCTTTACAGTCCATTACGTCTCTGTTAATTTTCCTACCAGTACACCAGCAGCATGAGAGAAGTTAGGACTGGATCTCTCTCCATGCTCACTCCACATGGACCCATGTCACATGAGAGAAAAGGTAGTTGATAGTGTCGACTGGATGCTGTGTACAGGTTGCTGGCTCGGACTCAGGTCTCATGGTAGAAGTGGTGAAGGACCATAATGAACGCCATTGTCGCCATTACTTCAGCCGATTAGACAGGGTGTTGAGGTTGACACTGTTTTTTGGCCGAATTATCCCTTCATGCATCTAGATACCATCTGTGGTCACCTTCGCCATAACCACGAGAGAGGACAGACCAGAACAACTGTTTAGTTTAAGGCATTTCTGTTTCAGGAAATCCAGACTTCTAAGACAAATGTCAAAGAGAATAACAACACACAGTTGAAACCATTTCCCCACCCAATTGGCTTATACTCCCCTATCATCTTGGCGATCTCAATGAAGAGGTAAAGGTCAGGGAGTCAGATGGCTAATCCTTAGGGAGAAATCCCGACCATCCAGCAGACCCAATCTGGTGAGATTTGTTATTGAAGCAAGACAAAAACAAAGAAAAGATAACAACAGCAATACACGTCTTCATATAAAACAAGATGTGGGGAAAACATCAATCCATTTGAAGTAACTGTCATCCCTATTAAGTGAGTGTTTTCCTTTACCTCAGACATTATTTAAAGATATTTCAAACATTTTGTGTATCAGGTTTACAATGGGTTTTTCAATACACTTCTTCTCAAGAGAATGTACTTGTGTGCAACCAAAACTCTGACAATAGAAACACTAATTTGTGTACAGCATCCTTTCTGACCTGTGAAAACCCCACTAAAACCAAATAAAAAGACCCCACACTTCTAAATCAAACAGAGTATTAACCACTAACAAATATTAATTAACAGGTGGATTGTGTGTGAGTGCTGGCGTGAGTGTGACAAAAATCGTAGGGTAAACACAAACAAAATGGCCTTAATTTGGGAGACCCCTTAACTTCTCTAGGGTAGGTGGGACGCTACCGTCCCACCTGACCAACATCCAGTGAAAGTGCAGGGCGCCAAATTCAAACAACAGAAATCTCATAATTCAAATTCCTCAAACATACAAGTATTATAAACCATTTTAAAGATAAACTTATTGTTAATCCAGCCAGTGTCTGATTTCAAAAAGGCTTTACGGCAAAAGCACACCATGTGATTATGTTAGGTCAGCGCCTAGCCACAGAAAACCATACAGCCATTTCCCAAAGAAGGAGAGGTGTCACAAAATACAGAAATAGCGTTATAATGAATCACTAACCTTTGATGATCTTCACCAGGTGGCACTCCCAGGACTACATGTTAGAAAATAAATGTGTATTTTGTTCGATAAAGTTAATCTTTATGTCCAAAAACCTCATTTGAAATTGGTGAGTTATGTTCAGAAATGCATTGTCTCAAACAAACATCCTGTGAAAGTGCAGAGAGACACATCAAAAATACTCATCATAAACATTGATCTAAGACACAAGTGTTATACATACGATTAAAGATAAACTTCTCCTTAATGCAACCACTGTGTCAGATTTCAAAAAGGCTTTACGGCAAAAGCACACCATGCGATTATGTTAGGTCAGCGCCTAGCCACAGAAAACCATACAGCCATTTTCTAACCATACAGCCATTTTCTGTCACAATAGTCAGAAATAGCGTTAAAATGAATCACTTACCTTTGATGATCTTCATCTGATGGCACTCCCAGGTCTCCATGTTAGACAATAAATGTTTGTTTTGTTCGATAAAGTTCATCTTTATGTCCAAATACCTCCTTTTTGTTCGCACGTTTAGTCCAGTAATCCAAATGCAGAAGGCGCGGGCACTAAGTCCAGACGAAAAGTCAAAAAAGTTCCATTATACTTCGTAGAAACATGTCAAACGATGTATAGAATCAATCTTTAGTATGTTTTTATCATAAATCTTCAATAACATTCCAACCGGACAATTCCTTTGTCATTAGAAATTAAAGGGAACGGAGCTCCCTCAACAAATCAAGGCTTTCAGCCAGACCCCTGGTTGAAACAGCTCTTTTTCGCCCCCCTTTCACAATAGAAGCCTGAAACAACGTTCTAAAGACTGTTGACATCTAGTGGAAGCCTTAGGAAGTGCAATCTGACTCCATTTACACTGTATATTGGATAGGCAATCACTTGAAAATCACTACAAACCTTAGATTTCCCACTTCCTGGTTGGACCTTAGAGAGCCTTTTATTTCTCTGTTTTTGGTTAGGTCAGGGTGTGATTAGGGTTGGCATTCTAGATTTTCTGTTTCTATGTTGTCTATTTCTTTGTTGTTTTTGCCATGTGTGGTTCCCAACCAGAGGCAGCTGTCTATCGTTGTCTCTGATTGGGGATCATATATAAGTTGGTATTTTCCCTTTGGGTTTTGTGGGGAGTTATTTTCTGTTTAGCTGTTTTGTTGCCTGACAGAACTGTGCTCTTTAGTTTTTTCTACTTTGTTATTTTGTTGCGGTGTTCAGTTTTTATTAAAAATCATGAACGCCTACCACGCTGCACCTTGGTCTCCTTCTTCAACCCACGAGAGTCGTTACACTAACATTATGTTATCAAACCCCTTATCAGTGCTGGTCAACTATGGAGACACCTTTGGTGTCTAAAGAGTTAGGTAGATAAGCCTTTAATTTCCTTGCACCTTATGATGATCTACAAATTATCTGCAATACGCTTTAGAATTGGAGGGATTTGTGCCTCTAGGGCATTTCAGAGTGTTGTTAGGGGACATTTTAACTGAAGAATGTGTCTGTTATGATTATAGATAGACCCATAAAACATTAGCTGACTTTAGTGATAAGAAAACTGTCTGTTTGCTGAATGGCCCAACATAATGTAGTCTGTCACACAAAAACTCTAAACATTTCATTTACAAAAAAAAGGTGGGAAGGAATAGAGCGTTGGGGTGAGAGTTACTGGCTATACTGGCTGGGGGTCGGGACATGCTGGCGGCTCGGGCTGGCTGAGCAGTCTAGCAGATTTACTGTGCACACGCACACCACATCATTTCAATGTGGAAATTTGGGTAATATTTGGTTGAGACCTGGTTCAGATTTCAACCTTTATTCACCCACTCAAAAAGGCAGCCAGAAATGTGTTAGATTCCAAATGTGTTGTCACTATGCCTTCAACCATCTACAAGCACAACCAAATTCCAATGGAAAAACAATGTCAGAGTTTTGGTTTAGTTGTCATCTAAATGTGTTATCACTGTGCTTACAAACATTTAAAAGCACAACAAAGTTCAGATCAGATATTTTGTATTTTTAGACCAACTTCATGTGTTATCCCTGTGCTTCATCTTATAGCACATCCAAATGACCTGGATTGCAGTTAAGATTTCATTAAAAGTACATAGTGCAAGTGATCAATGCTGTTCAAGATTCTGCGCAGATTATTACAGCAATTGTGAAGATCTCCACAGACCTGCGACCTTTGCATGCTATATTAAACATGCACGCTTTTTATGATTACGTAAGAAGACATTGATAGTTACTGTAGGCTAACTTCAGAATGTGACCATGGATGTGTTACTCATTTTAAGGTTGAATTAATATTTTTGCATTAGTTTGTAAGATAGCCATAATTTTGAGTATTGAATTGTGTTTGGTTGACAATGAAAACAAATATCAACATTAAAAGGATATCTAATACTTGTATATTTTCCTCTGAGACACTGGCTTAATGCTATTCTTTAACTTGTATTTTTGGTTTAGGTGGAGATGTGACTCCAATATATAATTTGTAAACTTATCTACAAGATAATAGGCAATTTACTGTATTGCAAAAGTGATATTGAATTGTGTTTGGATTAGTAATTGATATGTTGGATTCACTTCTCCATCTCAACCAAGAATCACATTTAAAGAATAGGACTAAATCCAATCAATCACTTGATCTAAAGTGCATTTCAAGTGTTATCAACTGTTATATGGGTTAGTCTTATTCTTAACTTAGATACTCAACTATTACATACTCTATCTCAACCAAATATCTAAGTTAAGAATAGGACTAAATTATGTAACACTTTTTGTCTACATGTCTCTATTTCAACCAAAAATCTAAGTTAAAGAAAAGGAGTATATCTAATCGAATTAAACTTTAAATGTACTTTAAATAAAGTTTGATTTGAAGGTACTGTACTGTAGAAGGCATCAACACATTAACAAAGTTGTTAATGAATGATAGTCAAACATCCCTTTTGGTTTCACCTTTACTCAGCATCACCACCTGACACAAACAACAACAGTGCCAACAGTTAGATCCATGAAACATCAGATGACTTTTATAGGACTGAATCAAATAAAACTTTAAAGGCACTTCAAATAACATTTTATTCGATTCAGTCTTATTCTTTAACTTAGATTTTTGGTTGAGATGGAGATGTGAATACAACATATTAAATATTAACTTGAAGATTACATTTGATACATTTGTATTGTCTATTTCTAGTTGAATCCTGGGTTTAATTAAAATAATAGATGTTGATGACTTTGCAAATGCTATACAAATAGTATCATTGAGGATGTATGACTTATAAAGTGTGTGTACATTTAATTAGCTCTGTTAAACATACACTTTGGAATGACTTTGATAGCAACAGTGAATATATTTAGTTATGAAGAGGTCTCTTAACAATCACTCTCATGATAGCACATTGGTAGCAATCAGTGACAAATATAAAAGCTAAAAAAAGAGCTGAGCTTGGTTAAAACCCTGGATGGGAGGCCAAAGGAATAGCGGTAGATAGATCAACTCTCTATTAGGAGGTGCTGCTCAGCGTATATATTATTTTAAAAATATATACATTTAGTGGATATAACGTTGAAGATCTGACATTTTTTTAAAGGTACAAATGCATCATATTTTTTTTACATGGTTTGTCTATGTTGAAAATTGGTTACTATATTGATATAATCCAGGGATTGAATGTCACGTTCTGACCCTAGTTATTGTGTTAATTGTTTGTTTTAGTTGGTCAGGACGTGAGTTGGGTGGGCATTCTATGTTTTGTGTGTCTAGGTTGTTTTTCTGTGTTCGGCCTAGTATGGTTCTCAATCAGAGGCAGGTGTCGTTAGTTGTCTCTGATTGAGAATCATACTTAGGTAGCCTGGGTTTCACTGTTTGTTTGTTGGGTGATTGTTTCCGTGTCTGTGTTTGTTTCACCACACAGGACTGTTTCGGCTTTCACATTTATTGTTTTGTATTTTTGTAGTGTTCTCGGTTATCGTCTATATTAAAGATGTTTAACACTAACCACGCTGCATTTTGGTCCGATCCTTCGTCCACAGAAGAAAGCCGAAATGTCAGCCTCAAAACAACAGTTGATGACTTACTTCAAATCCAATGTATTTTCCACATACAGTTGAAGTCGGAAGTTTACATACACTAAGGTTAGAGTCATTAAAACTAGCTTTTCAACCACTCCACAAATTTCTTGTTAACAAACTATAGTTTTGGCAAAACTCAGTACCTCTTTGCTTGACATCATGGGAAAATCAAAAGAAATCAGCCAAGATGTCAGAAAAATAATTGTAGACCTCCACAAGTCTAGTTCATCCTTGGAAGCAATTTACAAATGCCTGAAGGTACCACGTTCATCTGATCAAACAATAGTACGCAAGTATAAACACCATGGCAAAGGACCTAGTGAAAATTCTGGAGGAAACAGGTACAAAAGTATCTATATCCACAGTAAGACAAGTCCTATTTCGACATAACCTGAAAGGCCGCTCAGCAAGGAAGAAGCCACTGCTCCAAAACCGCCATAAAAAAAGCCAGACTACGGTTTGCAACTGCACATGGGGACAAAGATTGTATTTTATGGAGAAATGTCCTCTGGTCTGATGAAACAAACATAGAACTGTTTGGCCATAATGACCATCGTTATGTTTTGAGGAAAAAGGGGGAAGCTTGCAAGCCGAAGAACACCATCCCAACCGTGAAGCATGGGGGTGGCAGCATCATGTTGTGGAGGTTCATTGATGCAGGAGGGACTGGTGTACTTCACAAAATAGATGGCATCCTGAGGTAGGAAAATGATGTGGATATATTGAAGCAAAATCTCAAGACATCAGTCAGGAAGTTAAATCTTTGTCGCAAATGAGTCTTCCAAATGGTCAATGACGCCAAGCATACTTCCAAAGTTGTGGCAAAATGGCTTAAGGACAACAAAGTCATGGTATTGGAGAGGCCATCACAAAGCCCTGACCTCAATACTATAGAAAATCTGTGGGCAGAACTGAAAAAGCGTGTGCGAGCAAGGAGGTAACCAAACCTGACTCAGTTACACCAGCTCTGTCAGGAGGAATGGGCCAAAATTCACCCAATTTATTGTGGGAAGCTTGTGGAAGGCTACCCAAAACATTTGACCCAAGTTAAACAATTTCAAGCTAATGCTACCAAATCCTTATTGAGTGTATGTAAACTTCTGACCCACTGGGAATGTGATGAAAGAAATAAAAGCTGAAATAAATCATTCTTTTTACTATTATTCTGACATTTCACATTCTTAAAATAAAGTGGTGATCTTAACTGACCTAAGACAGGGATTTATAATAGGATTAAATGTCAGAAATTGTGAAAAACTGAGTTTTAATGTATTTGGCTAAGGTGTATGTAAACTTCAGACTTCAACTGTAGGTTCTGCATGGCAGGAAAGTTGATCTTAGTGATGTACTGGGCTGTATGCACCACCCTCTTCAGCGCCTTACGGTTGGATGCTGAGCAGTTGCCATACCAGTTGGTGATGCAACTGGTCAGGATGCTCTCAATGGAACTTTTTGAGGATCTGGGGACCCATGCCAAATCTTTTCAGTCGTCTCCTGGGGTGGAAAAGGCATTGTCGTGCCCTCTTCACAACTTTTTTGGTGTGTTTGGACCATGATAGTTTGTTGGTGATGTGGACACCAATGAACTTGAAAAGCTCTCGACCCGCTTCGCTATAGCCCCGTTAAATGTGAATGGGGGCATGTCTCCTTTTTCTGTAGTCCACGATCATCTCCTTTGTCTTGCTCATGTTAAGGGAAAGGTTGTTGTCCTGGCACCACACTGCCAGGTCTCTGACCTACTCCCCATAGGCTGTCTCATCGTTGTCGGTGTGTCATCAGCAAGCATAATAATGGTATTGGAGTCGTGCAGGAGTGGACCAAGCATGCACCCCTGAGAGGTCCTGTGTTGAGGATCAGTGTAGCAGATGTGTTGTTGCCTACCCTTACCACCTGTGGGTGGCCTATCAGGAAGGAAGTCCAGCATCCAATTGCCTAGGGAGGTGTTTAGTCTCAGAGTCCTTAACTTAGTGATGAGTTTTGTGGACACTATGGTGTTGAACGCTGAGCTGTAGTCAATGAACATGATTCACACAGGTGGGAAAGGGCCGTGTGGAGTGCGATTGAGATGGCGTCATCCGTGGATCTGTTGGGGAGGTATGCGAATTGGAGTGGGTCTGGGGTTTCCGTGATGGTGGTGTTGATGTGAGCCATGACCAGCCTTTCAAAGCACTTCATGGCTACCGACGTGAGTG
This sequence comes from Oncorhynchus clarkii lewisi, assembly GCF_045791955.1. Taxonomy (NCBI): domain Eukaryota; kingdom Metazoa; phylum Chordata; class Actinopteri; order Salmoniformes; family Salmonidae; genus Oncorhynchus; species Oncorhynchus clarkii. The sequence goes on from NC_092158.1 coordinate 23,222,996, forward strand.
CTACGGGGCGATAGTCATTTAGGCAGATTACCTTCGCTTTCTTGGGCACAGGGACTATGGTGGTCTGCTTGAAACATGTAGGTATTACAGACTCAATCAGGGAGAGGTTGAAAATGTCAGTGAAGACACTTGCCAGTTGACCACACGTCCTGTTAATCCATCTGGCCCCGCGGCATTGTGAATGTTGACCTGCTTAAAGGTCTTGCTCACATCGGCTACAGAGAGCGTGATCACACAGTCGTCTGGAACAGCTGGTGCTCTCATGCATGCTTCAGTGTTGCTTGCCTCGAAGCAAGCATTAAAGGCATTCAGTCCGTCTGGTTGGCGTGCATCACTGGGCAGCTCGCAGTTGGGTTTCCCTTTGTAGTCCTTAATAGTTTGCAAGCCCTGACACATTTTTTTTAACCTTTATTTAACTAGGCAAGTCAGTTAAAGAACAAATTCTTATTTTCAATGACAGCCTCAGAACAGTGGGTTAACTGCCTTGTTCAGGGGCAGAATGACAGATTTTTACCTTGTCAGCTCGGGGATTTGATCTTCCAACCTTTCAGTTACTAGTCCACCGCTCTAACCACTAGGCTACCTGCCGCCCCACAACTGATTAGCATCAGAGCTGTTGTAGTAGGATTCAATTTTAGTCCTGTATTGACGCTTTGCTTATTTGATGGTTCGTCGGAGGGCAAAGCGGGATTTCTTGTCTTTGTCCGGATTAGTGTCCAGCTCCTTGAAAGCGGCAGCTCTAGCCTTTAGCTCGGGGCGGATGTTGCCTGTAATCCATGGCTTCTGGTTGGGATATGTACGTATGGTCACTGTTGGGATGACGTTGTGGATGCACTTATTGATGAAGCTGGTGACTGAGGTAGTATACTCCTCAATACCATTGGATGAATCCCTGAATATATATTCAGTCTGTGCAAGCAAAACAGTAGCGTAGCATCCACGTCATCTGACCACTTCTGTATTGAGTGAGTCACTGGTACTTCCTGCTTTAGTTTTTTCTTGTCAACAGGAATCAGGAGGATATATTTATGTCATATTTGTCAAATGAAGGGCGAGGGAGAGCTTTGTATGCGTCTATGTGTGTGGAGTAAATGTGGTCTAAAGTTTTTTTCCCCTCTTGTTGCACATTCTGGTAGTTACTGGCTATACTGGCTGGGGGTCAGGACGTGCAGGCGGCTCGGGCGGACTGAGCAGTTCGGCCGATCTACTGCCCACTGGGCACACATACACCATTTCATTTCAATGTGGAAATTTGGGTAATATTTGGTTGAGACGTGGTTGAGATTTCAACTTTTATTCACCCACTCAAAAAGACAGAAAGAAGTTTGTTGAATTCCAAATGTGTTATCACTATGCTTTCAACCTTCTAAATGCACAACCAAATTCCAATGAAAAAACAATGATTTTTGGTTAAATTGTCATCTAAATGTGTTATCACTGCGCTTTCAACCATTTAGCACAACCAAGTTCAAATGGGAATTTACTGGCAGATATTTTGTATTTATACAACAATTGAATGTGTTTTCCCTGTGCTTCATCTAATAGCACAACCAAATTACCTGGATTGCAGTTGAGATTACATTAAAAGTACTAAATTCAAATGATCAATGCTGTTCAATATTCTGTGCAGATTATTACAGCAATTGTGAACATCTTCACAGACCTGTGACATTTTCATGATATCTTGAACATGCACACTTTCTATGATTACATAATAAGACATTAATAGTTACAGTAGGCTAACCTAAACATGTGACCATGGATGTGTTACCCATTTTAATCTTGAATAAATACTTTTGCATTCGTATTTGTATTTGTTATTGATCCCCATTAGCTCCTGCCAAGGCAGCAGATACTCTTCCCGGGGTCCTGCAAAATGAAGGAAGTTATACATTTTCCAATACATTTATACATTTTACAATAAAATACAATACATTCATAACAGATTTCACAACATATTAAGTGTGTGCCCTCAGGCCTCTACTTTACTAAAATGTATCTATAATACAAAATCCATGTGTACATGTGTGTATAGTGCGTATGTTATCATGTGTTTGTATGGATGTGTCTATGTTTGTGTTGCTTCACAGCCTGGAGGTGTGTTGGGTCATTGTCCTGTTGAAAAACAAACTATAGTCGTGTTTCTTCGCCCAAGCAAGTCTCTTCTTATTATTTGTATTTATTATGGATCCCCATTAGCTGCCAAGGCAGCAGCTACTCTTCTTGGGGTCCAGTAAAATTAAGGCAGTATATACAATTTTAAAAACATTACAATACATTCACATATTTCGAAACACACTGTGTTCCCTCAGGACCCTACTCCACCACTACCACATATATACAGTACTGAATCCATGTGTATGTATAGTGCGTATGTTATCGTGCGTGTGTGTGAATGCACATGTCTGTGCCAATGTTTGTGTTGCTTCACAGTCCCCTCAATTCCATAAGGTGTATTTTTATCTGTTTTTTTAAATACAATTTTACTGCTGGCATGAGTTACTTGATGTGGAATAAAGTTCCATGTAGTCATGGCTCTATCTAGTACTGTCTCCCATAGTTTATTTTGGATTTGGGGACTGTGAAGAGACCTCTGGTGGCATGTCTTGTGGGGTATGCATGTGTGGCCTCCACTTTGAGCCAGGAGAGATTGACATGCATAGCATTAATGTTAGCTCTCTGTGTACACCCAAGGGCCAGCCTTACTGCCCTGTTCTGAGCCAATTGCAATTTTCCCAAGTCCCTCTTTGTGGCACCTGACCACACGACTGAACAGTAGTTCAGGTGGGACAAAAGTAGGGCCTGTAGGACCTGCCTGGTTTATACTGCTGTTAAGAATGCAGAGGAGCGCTTTATTATATACAGATTTCTCCCCATCCTAGCTACTGTTGTATCAATATGTTTTGACCATGACACAATCCATGGTTAATCCAAGCAGTTTAGTCTCCTCAACTTTCTCAATTTCCACATTATTCATTACAAGATTTAGTTGAAGTTTAGGGTTTAGTGAAGGATTTGTCCCAAATCAATGCTTTTAGTTTTTTAAATATTTAGGACTAACGTATTCCTTGCCACCCATTCAGAAAGAACAGCAGCTCTTTGCTAAGTATTGTTGTCATTTCAGTTGCTGTGGAAGCTGATGTGTATGTTAGTTTGTATGTTAGTGTTGAGTCATCTGCATACATGGGCATACATGGACACACTGGCTTTACTCAAAGCCAGTGGCATGTCGTTAGTAAAGATTGAAAAAAGTAAGGGGCCTAGACAGTTGCCCTGAGGAATTCCTGATTCTACCTGGACTTTGTTGGAGAGGCTTCCATTAAAGAACACCCTCTGTGTTCTGTTAGACAGGAAACTATGTATCCACAATATAGCAGGGGGTGTAAAGCCATGACACATGTTTTTCCAGCAACAGACTATGAACTATAATGTCAAAAGCCGTACTGAAGTCTAATAAAACAGCCCCCACAATCTTTTTATCATCAATTTCTCTCAGCCAATCAATCATTTTCGAAGTGCTGTGCTTGTTGAATGTCCTTCCCTATAAGCGTGCTGAAAGTTTGTTGTCAATTTGTTTACTGTAAAATAGCATTGTATCTGGTCAAGCACAAGTTTTCCAAAAGTATACCATGGCTTGGTAACAGCCAGATTGGTTGGCTATTTGAGCCAATAAAGGGGGCTTTACTATTCTTAGGTAGGGGGAAAACTTTTGCTTCACTCCAGGCCTGAGGGTACACAGGTTTTAGTAGGCTTCAATTGAAGATATGGCAAATAGGAGTGGCAATATCATCTGCTATTATACTCAGTAAAGTTGTTAGACCCCAGTGGCTTGTCATTGATGATATGATAGACAACAATTTTTTCACCTCTTCCACATATACTTTACAGAATTCATAATTTAGTGAGATAAACTTGGATGTGTAGTGTCTGCATTTGTTGCTGGCATGTCATGCCTAAGTTTGCTAATCTTGCCAATGAAATCATTAAAGTAGTAAGAATTATCAATGTGTTTTGTGATGAATGAGCCATCTGATTCAATGAATGATGGAGCTGAGTTTACCTTTTTGCCCAAAATTTAATTTAAAGGTGCTATCATTCTTTATATAATTTATATTTGTGTCATACTATAGATTCTACTTATTTTTATTCAGCTTAGTCACATGATTTCTCAATTTGCAGTATGTTTTCCAACCAGTTGTGCAGCCAGACTTATTTCCTTTTTCCTCATCCCTCTCAACCAGCCATTTTTTAAATTTCTCATCAATCTAAGGGGATATTTAAAAAATTACAGTCATTTTCTCAATGGGTGCATGCTTATTTGTAACTGGAATAAGCAATTTCATAAATATGTCAAGTGCAGTGTCTGGTTTCTCCTCATTACACACCACAGACTAGCACATATTATTTTCATAACCAACATGGGAATCACTACAAAACTTATTGTATTACCTCTTATACACTATATTTGGACCAGCCTTTGGAATTTGGTTTTCCTAGATATGGCTACTGTCATTGTGATCACTACATCCGATGGATTTGGATACTGCTTTTAATCAAATCCCAGCAGCATTAGTAAAGATGTGATCAGTGCATGTTGATGATTTAATTCCTGTGCTGTTTCTAACTACCATGGTAGGTTGACTGATAACCTGGTTGCAGGCACTGGTTACAGTTTGAAGCTTTTTCTTGAGTGGGCAGCTTAATGAAAGCCAGTCAATATTGAAATCATACCTCTCTGTTGGTATCACATACATTACCAAGCATTTCACACATATATCCAGATAATGACTGTTAGCACTTGGTGGTCTATAGCAGCTTCCCACAAGAATGGACTTTAGGTGAGGCATATTAATCTGTAGCCATATTACTTCAACAGTATTTAGCAATCTTTACAGGAATGTGGTTCTGAACATAGACAGCAAAGCACTGCTAGAATTTCTGTCTTTCTGTAGATGTTATAACCATGTATTGCTGCCACTGTATCATCAAAGGTATTATCTAAGTGAGTTTCAGAGATTGTCAGAATGTGAATGTCATCTGTTACTAGCAAGTTATTGATTTCATTAACCTTGTTTCTTAAGCTACATATGTTAATGTGGGCCCTTTTTAGGACTTTTCTGGGATGCTTGATTGTTTTCATTGCTTTATTGGGAAGCTTAGCAGAAGTAGACATGCTCATGTTATTTATGTTTGAGCTGATAGTGCAGGGTGAGTTGCACACAGTGGACTTCTTACTAGGGCACACCGCCTCAGTGCTAACTGTATAACTCTGGTTCATAGGCACATGATTACTGCATACAATAGCTGTAGGATCAATAGAGACATTCAGGGCAGTTAGAGGGACATAAATTAAGTTACTTACATTGTGTCTGCTAACACCCCTGGGACAATGTACTTTTGCAGCTGGGCTTGGGTCATTAATAAGTCATTGTCTCAATGCAGCCTTGAAATGTGTGGACAGAGTCCAGAAGCCAAGATGATTTGGATGGACTCTGTCATTCCTGTAGAGCATCTTCTGTTTCCAGAAGGTGATAAGGTTATCTATAAAAGTGATTCCAGCAGAGCTACAGTAATCTTTTAGCTAGGTGTGTAATGCCAGTAACCTGCTGAATCTTTCACACCCGGGGCCGAACAATGGTACTGGACCTGAAATAATTGGCAGCTTTTTGGAATCTTTCAATGCTAGAATCAGTTCTTTAAAATTAATTTTCAGAGGTTCCCAGCTAGCCCTCCTAATGTCATTTGACCCCACATGGACTACGACAGCGTCAGTTCCTGGCAGCTGTCGTAGAATGGTCGGAAGCAGCCTTGTAATGTCCTGTACTCGTGCTCTAGAAAAGCAAATGTTTTTTTTGCACCGGGAACCCTGATGTTTCTTAACATAGAACTGCCAATGACGACAGCTGGTGCAATAGCTGAGGAGGTCCTTACCGTTCTTACGCCTTGAGTGGTTTCGTAAACACCTTGAGGGCTTAAGGGAGTGGGGCTGATGGACCCGAGACAGCTGTAGTATCCATCTTGGATGATGAATGGGCTGAAGTCTCGGACAGCCTCACAGTCTGATGAGGATGGGAGCTCTGAGGATCTGAACATGAGGTAGAAGCCACCAAAGAGGGAGACAGAACAGAGGATGAAGGTGCAGGTACCTTCGGATTTGATCTCGAATCGGAAGCCCCCAGGGAAGGTAAGCCTACACCAATCACACAATTAATTGGATTTTTTATACATTTCACGATGTGGAAAATTAATGACGGTGTAGAGTATTATAACTCAGGCTAGTGAAACACGTTTCATCAACAACATACTCAGTGGTGCACTGAGCATGGTTAGGGTAGGGACTGACCATTCGCGCGGACAAGCATACACATGCCAACCCGCCTAGACACATGTCCATGTGGACGCATATCTCAATGCATCCACAAGACACTGGAAAAAAATGGCTGGCCTGAGCCATCTGAGTTGCCCAAACCATCCACCCGCAACGAAGATCCTTTGTTTTGTATACAGAGTGACCAGTAGATTGGCCAGACCACTCAGCCAGCACGAGCTGCCTGCACGTCCCAACACCCAGCCAGTATAGCTAGTAGCTCTCACCCCGACACTGTTTCATTCCCTCCTCTTATTTTTGTTTTTTTTCTACAGTTTCTCAAGAGGCCATGCAACAAACCTGTTCCATAGGCTCTGAAACTATTTCTGGGGATAAAATGATTGTAAGTGTGACAAGACTAAATGATGTTAGGCCATGCAGCAAACAGATTTACTTGAACTGAAGTACTTAGGCTTTTATATCACTAAAGCCAACTGATGTTTTATGGATCTATCTATTGGCACTGTTGCTTTCGTCATGCTGAGTGAATTCGAAAATGAAAATGAAAGGTTGAATCAACGTTGTATCAAGGTCATTTCAACCTAAAAATATATGTAAGGATTGTTGAATAAACGTGGAAACTGATTGGATTTGCAAAAAGTCATCAACATTTTTTTACCCAACTTTTAATTCCAATGACATGGTGAAACTATACTTTTTTTCACTTTGAATTCACGTTAAATGTAAATCAAAACTAGACATTGAAATTACTTCTGTGCCCAGTGGGATGTTTGATTATCATTCATTAATGACTCTGTAAGTGTTGATGCCATCTACAGTACAATACCTTCACCTGGCTTTGTGTCATGTTCAGTGAGGGGGCAAGCTTGGCTCTTTCATCTGAAGACAGGTACTTATTCTGTTGAACGGTTGTCTCAGGGTTCAAGATTTGATAGCCACTGAAGGTTGGTCTGGTGTGTTGAACTTTTCTGTCTGTATTGCTTCTGTCTCAGGTTAGAGAACAGAACACAGTAAACACATCATAATGGCCATTCATAGCTCCATTTACATTCTGTATCGCCCCATTTTATCTAAATAATGTATGCATTAAGATAAAACAAGTGAATTAAAAAATTATGTAAAAAATTGTTTAAAAAACAAAACAATTATTGTGGTATTCATAAACATTAATCCATGATACAACTCCTCTTCTTTACTGAATAAATAATAAACAAATTAACAGCATACATTTTGCAAAGTAATTTTGCTGAGCGGAGAAGAGTGGGTAGGTGAGGCTGTGTTTTCATACCCCTCCCCCAACCTTAAACTGAAGAGGTTGTTCTGTCTCAAAACAAAACTAGACACCTGTCACACTAACACAAGTCAACGTCACTGCTGCCCTGCTACTGTATCAGTCCAGTCTGTAGACTCCATAGATAATAACCACACCTCAAGACAGGCAAACCTGAAGAGAATGGGGAACAGTAAGAGCATTGGTAAGAATACAATATTAATATTATTCACATTCTGATGTGTTCAACAACAGATGTGTAGACAGATATAACACATGTACAGAAATGAAATATAATATAATTTAAACATAAGCATTAAGGTGTCTGTAATAGAATATACTTGTGAAAAACGTGTGAACACATTATTGAATACATTTTTATAGCTTCCCAATTTTTTTTTACAATGGCTTACTAAATTGCTCGGTGGCTTCAAAAGCCCCCTGTCTGTCATCTAGGGGGCATACACATTATTGGTAAAAACATAGCAAAAATTGCTATTCTAAAATGAAATGGTAATCTATTAATAACAAGCAAGGTTGGGGAGTAACGGATTACATGAAGGGATAAAAAAAACTGTAATCCGTTACCAGCAAAACTATTGTTATCAGATTACAGATACTTTTGAAAAACTAGAGATTACTTCGAGGATTACTTTTAAATTCAGAAAGGATGTTTGCGGAATTTTTTTTTTACACTTCTCAGTTTTTTTCAATGACATTCAATTCAGCATTGAAAAAAGGCGTTTACAACTGGATCGCGGGAAAAGAGCAGGAATAGGCTTTCGTAGGCTACAGTCCAAGCTATGTCTTCCAAATGTGCGACTGCTGTCGGTATCCAAAGATTATACAACTTGAATAAACGCTTGGAGGTAAGGATGACAGCAGTGGTGTAGTCTACGGCGATACGTTTATGATTTATTTTTTAAATCTACACCGCGCATTGATGTGAAGCACAATGTTGCTCTCTCATTGAACTATTTTCGGTTTACGGATTGTGGTTGTTATGGATGTCTGTTCACAAATCTAAATGTGTATTTGAACCCAATAATGGTTAAACTCAAGAAGTTTAAAACTGCCAATCAATCATTATTTTTTAAACCAGTGGACGGCCTGTGAAAAATGCACTCTTGTAACAGCTGCATAGTGCGGATCCAAGCCTATGGAATAATTTTTTTTTTATTGCTCAGTCTAATTCATGCTGATATATATTTTTTTTAATCCATAGGCCTAATGGACACATGCGCAAACTTGCACACTTTTGATAGACTTAAAAATAGGCCATCTGTAGTTGCTACATCCATTTGTGATTTCTAAATTATATACATATATACATATATGTATCCATTGATTCTGGTCAGTCCTTGCATCCATAGCTCTGTCTATTAATCTGAGAGTGGTTACATTTTTCCAGGGCCATTCCTCAGCTTTTTACCAAAACAGAGGCTGGGCGGCTGTTTTGTTATTGTTTCATCAATGGATTTGCCCTTTAAACAGCTGCATATTATCAAGATATCAAAGTGTCACCAAAAAAAAGGTAAACAATTGGCCTATAGCAAATGCAGCATATGGCATAATTTTTTAACATGTAAATAGCACTTTTCAGTAGTGCTCAAAGCTTGCCATTCCATGAGCGCAGCATTTATTTTTCAACTGGAATCAATGAGCCCAATCAGTCCTCCATGACAACAAAATCATAAACAACAGATTAGGGCTGGCTATTAAGTCCTTAGTTCTGGGGTCATGCTCAGGTAAAACAATTTGGCTAATCTATATTTCCAAGTCCTATTATTGAAGATCAAGGGGTATAACATGTATTGGAATGACTGGAATTCTGATAGACTTTGGTTTCTAATGTAAATGTATATTTTAATCATATTATTTATTATATGTAGTAGAAAGCGATGGGTTAGAAGAAGCCTACATAACCAACCCATAAAGTAACATTTTACAATTATATATGACCAACTTTAACATTAATTTATCCTGCAATAGCTGTCATTCAATTGGTAACATTCATTTTTGTCTTCTTCTAATGGGGAAAGTAATCTAAAAGTAATGGAATGTAATCAGGTTACTTTACTGACTTTGGCTAATCCAAAAGTTACGTTACTGATTACAATTCTGGACAGGTAACTAGTAACTGTAATGGATTACATGTAAAAAGTAACCTACCCAACCCTGATAACAAGACAGATTTCCATTGTTGTTTGTATATAGTTGGTGCAGGTATGAAAATGAACATCCAATTCTAAATCTGCAAATATAAATATATAAAGAGACCAATTATCAGCAAGTATCTAACAAATTATTTAATGAAAGCCAATGTGAAATGCACCCAGGTAATACCATACAAGCACAGACATTGGAATGTTTGTGGAGTCATAAAATGCCGTACACTAATTATAGGAGTTTAACATCCATTTCTGTAGGCCTATAGAAAACTTTCTTCCCACGGGATCTTCTTAATCATGTGCAGCAGGGTACCAGGAGGATGTTTCCTAGAAATGGTTTGCATACAACAATGTCAATAATCACAAAGAGATGCCTTCAAGACCGCTTAGCGGAACACAAGTATGTCAGAGGTAGGCAATGAAGACTAGGCAAGGCACTACAAGTCCCTACACCATGGTGACACTGCCTCCCTACAAGCTATGGGTGTTGATCGTGTTCCGGCCTGACATAGAAAAGGACATCATCTTAAACAGCTAAATCCAAGGGAAAGTTTTGGGATTTACAAACTACAAGCCACTAAGTACCCTGGTTTAAATGAAGATATGGATTTCTCACCTTTCCTGTAGAGTCTTAAGAAGTCCCTTTGCTGTCATCTAGCAGTAGACCTATTGTTTTTTTGCCCTCTGCTGTGTTTAGTCTCCTGCCTCCATGTTTGCTGTGATCTAGTGTACTGTAAAATATATTTTTCCCAGTCATTCAAGGTTAGAACTACTTTTCTAAGGATTCTGATGCTTCTAGCTTTGATTTGCATTTTGATAAAATACTGTATCTATACTGAACAAAAATATAAACGCAACATGCAACAATTTCAACGATTTTACTGATTTACAGTTCATATAATGGAATCAGTCAATTGAAAAAAATTAATTGGGCCCGAATCTATGGATTTCACATAATTGGGGATGGGAACAGCAATCGGTAGGCTTTGGAGGGCATATGTCCACCGACTTAGGAGCCAGGCGCACCCAATGGGAGCCAGGCCCAGCCAATCAGAATGAATTTTTCCCCACAAAAGTGCAGTTTCATCAACTGTCCAGGTGGCTGGCCTCAGACGATCCCGCAGGTGAAGAAGATGGATGTGGAGGTCCCGGGCTGGCGTGTTTACACATGTTCTGTGGTTGTGAGGCCATTAGGGTGTACCTCCAAATTTTCTAAAATGGCGTTGGAGGCGGCTTATAGTAGAGAAATTAACATTCAATTCTCAAACAGCTCTGGTGGACATTCATGCAGTCAACATGCCAATTGCACACTTCCTCAACACTTGAGACATCTGTGGCATTGTGTGTTGACAAAACTGCACATTGTAGAGTGACCTTTTATTGTTCCCAGCACAACGTGCACCTGTGTACTGATCATGCTGTTTAATCAGCTTTTTGATTTGCATCACCTGTCAGGATTATCTTGGCAAAGGAGAAATGCTCACTAACAGGGATGTAAACACATTTGTTAGAGAAACAAGCTTTTAATGCATATGGAACATTTCTGGGATCTTATATTTCAACTCATGAAACATGGGACCAACACTTTACATTTTGTGTTTATAGTTTTGTTCAGTATATTTAACTTTTTGATGTGTATAGCATTGCTTACTAGGTGTTGTCCTCTGATTTCTGTAACTAATCTCCCCTTCAAATCAGGGTTGATTGGAAAATGCTGTCAAAAAGAGGACATCATATTATCGTATCTTTGTACTCCCTGACTAAGGCCATGCAGCCAAAACGCGTCTGCGTTTGTAATCTTTGTTTCCATTAAACATGCCATACAAATAAAGCCATTTTAATGAACTATGTGAAGAGTGCCTTGGTCCTTCATTTTTGATGACCAATTTACCCCTTTTACTAAAGACGTTAATAATTAATATGTCATTTGGACTTTAGCAAGAGATAATGAAACTAAAGGATCAGTGAGATCTTTGCTATAAAACCATAAACTCAAGGACATTGAGGCTTAAGTGTAGTCAAGACCATAATATGAATAACAAAGTTCACTAATATTTTTTTATGGTACATGAAATGTGATGAAGGTATTAAGCACAGGAAACCCATAAACTTCATCTTCACACTTGTCTTGACTTGTCTGCAAACTGCGAGAATGTTTACACTTATCTTAAAGTTTTCTGAAGGAAAGTAGACTTGCCATTAGACCACCATTAAAAATAATCTTCCTCCCTCTCTTTAGAATTTTGTCCAAAACATGGGCGTCACTGTCTGGGGCCCCTGTTCTTCCATAAAGGGGTATTGGGGACCCAGGTGTGTTTGAGTCTGGGAGGTAGGCGTGTGGAGAGGAACAGGGAGACCTTCCGGAATGGTCTGACCTTCAGCAGTCGTCCAGTCAGGGTCCAGGAGAAGATACATCTGCGGGTGGAGCTTTGTGACCAGCACTGGAATGGAGCTTTGCGGCTGGGATTCACCTCCATACCCCCCTCCTCCTGTGGGCCACTCTTCCCCCCTGCCATGGCCATCCCTGACCTCACCACCACCGACCGGTACTGGGCATCCCCCGTGCCCTCCAGCCTCAACATGCCAGGGGCAGAGCTCCGCTTCTGGGTGACCCCTAAAGGGGTGCTGGTGTACGAGGGGCCAAATCATGTGAGGTACCTGCTCCTGAAGGGGGTGGATGTGAGAAGCCCCCTCTGGGCTATTATAGATGTCTACGGGCAGACCAGAGCTGTGCTCTTATTGGGTGAGGCATTTGGTGAATTTCTTGTTTAATCAAATGTAAAAATCTATTTTGTTCCAGATTATATCAAAATACTACTTAACTGATCTGTTCTTTATATTATTCTTCCATTCCTCAGGATCAAAACAAAAAGGATGCAATATGCGGAGGTCCTGCCCTGTCCCTCCTCCTCCCTCTGTGTCTTATGAGGACAGCTGCATGTGTGTGAACAAGGGTCATCCCAGATGCACCCCTCGGGGCAACCACCTCCCCACTGATCCTATCAGTACCACACAGATGGACTCCTCTGCAGGTTAGTAACCAACTGCATTATTAAAGTGTAGTCATTCAGGCTGGGGAGTGTAAAAGCAATAAAATTGATATGGTTACAAAACAGTTTAATTTCAATGTTTAGAATAATATGGATTTCTGTTGATCGTGTTCTTTAACGGTACTGTTGTCTATTTACCATGTAGTTCTCTTTGCAACTTCTGTCTTGGCTTGGTGATCATAATGTTTTTGTTGTTGTTGCTGTTTATCTATCCTACACTGTAGAGCGGGACTTGTTTGAAGATTGCGCTGTGTGTCTATCCTTGAGAGCTTCTGTGGTCCTATCCTGTGGGCACCGCTGCCTGTGTCAATGCTGCGCAGTGCGCGTCACCGCGGAGTTCGGAATCTGCCCGCTGTGTCGCCAGTCAATCAGATAGCGAGGACAGGTGGAAAGAAAGTTGACTGACAAAAATTGAAAGCACATTTTCTATACCAGGTGAAATCGCACATCATTAGTTCATTGTTATGGATGTGCCAAATAAATATCACTAGAAAACACCTTAGACAAATGCAGTTACTTTGTTATTACTCTGGCTGCACTGTTTGACGTGACCTTAAGTTCGCCATAGTTGGCTAGCTAGCAAGCAAGGGATAAGAACGTTGCCAGCCAGTATGGCAGTAGAACATTTAGATAGAACGACTGGGTCACGTCCATAGATACTGAACAAAAATACTTAATGACTGGGTCACGTCTCTGGCAACGAACCGATAGAAAGAATGACCTGCCGGCTTGGGTAGCAACACTAGGTTTGTGTCGGGACTATATGTTTCGGGGCAATATGTTGTGGAAGGATGAAATAGTGTGAATAAATTCATAAAAATAACATTTTCAATGAAAATATGTAAATAATTTGAATATGTTTGGTAACCCCTTGTATAAAAGTGATAATACCCTCGAAGCCGGTGTTTGGAGGATATATTGTCACTATTTGCAGGCCCTTGACTTCTTCTCGGGCCTAACAACACCCGTGCCAATATATCCTCCAAACACCAGCTTCAAGGGCACTATCACTTAAATAACAGGCCCAGGCTATGCTGTGTGAGATGAATAGGCTTTAGCCTACTACTTGATGTACTGTAGGCCTAGACTTTGTCAATGTACAGGTGTGTTAATAGTTTCACGATATAAATCCACATGTAAATAAAAGTGCATTTATCCTCAAAGGTACACCGTTCTTTTTATTTGTATTTTTACATTGTAGTTATTTAGCAGTCGCTCTTGTCCAAAGTGATTTACATCTTAAGATAGCTAGGTGGGAAAACAACATATCACAGTCATAGTAAGTAAATTTTTCCTCAATAAAGTAGCTATCAGCAAGGTCACTCGATGGGCCTAAGGACATTATATTCATAGTCTGGAAAAAACAGCAAGTTCATTTTGTCAAAATGTAACAAAGCAACAGTAAACATGTCGTCCACCACGAATGATTCTCCCCTCTCAGGCCAATTAGTGACGACGAAAGTAACTCGCTCATTTCAAAACAAATACAAACATTTATGTTAACAGATAGGCCTTTCCCATTACGGTATCTTATTTTCCCCTTTGGATTGTTTTAGCTTCATTCATTCACACATCCCGATGCTTTAGACCTAAACTGGAGACGCGCATGGGACGGAGTAGCAGCCTGTCACGTTCATGTGCTAGTCAGAACTAGGAAACTCGGAAATGTCCGACTTGCTAACGGACTGTAGTTATACTCGTGCCGTGTTTAACGAATCAACAAGTAGGACATTTCCAAGTATCCCAATTCCGACTGGTACATGAATACGGCATAATCACGCTTTGTAAGTGATCCCGCACGTCATCAATTTCCTAATTGCCTCAGGGTAGTCTCCCAACTAAGGGATTAGCCCCGGATACAGGTCGAGGTTCTTTATATTTGTCTTAAACTGTCTGCAAGCTTTTTTTGTCTGGGCATGTCAATGCAGGTGAGTTTAATTTTCGGTTTAATTTAAATGCACTATTCATATTTGGCAAATAAATAATTGTTGTATATTCCTTTGACATGTCTCTAATGTTGTTTTGACTACATTAGTTTTGTCCTTTTGAGTATTGTGCTATAAACAATAAGCAAAAGCATTTGTAAATCATGTGGGAGAGGGCAGCAGTTCAATAATAACAATAGTTTATTAGACAGACATTGGAAAAGCAATATCATAGGTCTACATTATTGTAAAATACTACAGGCATAAGGTTTTAACTGTACAGTATGTTATATATTACTCTAGTGTTTACCAGTAAGTCAACTTACTGACAGAGATACAATCTCTTCATGTACAGATGTTCTTGGGTGGAGGCTCCCTATCTCACAAGTGCAAGGGCGCTCAGCTGCCGTACCACCTCTCTTGCTGTATCTGCATTTGTCAGGTCACTGGATTTACTTAGCTTCATCTCTCCAGGTGCCTGATGACAGTGGTGACCCTGACTGGTGACCCTGACTGGCGAGTGGGTGATGTCATAATAGAGAGACTACTGCAGGGATCCTGCATGTGCAGGCTCAGAACAACATCAAGAGCTCCAGACCACAGCTAAAACTGCTCATACACAGGTAGGTAGGTTGGAGCCTCTCAGGGAGGTAGGCTACCACACTAATAGAGAATAGTTTTATATTCACTTCACATGACTATTTCAAATTGGGTTCTGTTCAAATGGTTTCTCCCTGTCCCTCCATCCCAGACCTAAATCAGTCTTTGGACTGACCAGAGGTGAAGCTCTTCTTCAGGAGTTAGTCTTCTCTTTACTGTATAGAGATCTATTGATATATATTTCTGATATTAATTTATATAAATATATGACTATGTGACTATACTCAATACAGATTGAAGCAGCTATAGGAAGTTTTGAATTATTTAATATTGTCTCTAGATTGTTGTAACGCAAGGTTTAAAAGCCAGTTGAGAGAGTAATGAGAACTACAGCAAACAGCAATATTCCAGTACAGCGCCTGTACAGAACATTCTGCCTAACTTGACTTCCATACCTAGACATGTCTCCCATGAATCTTGTGGTAAGGAAGACTGATCATATCCCCAAAATCAACAAGAGGTGACTGACTCAGGAGAGTAAATTGATTTTAAGGTCATAGCCAATATATTGTGATTAAAGTAGTTTTCTGCCCCCATGTGGCTACTCTGTATGCTGCCCCATGCAGGGACAGGTGACTCTTCCAATTACAGTTGCATTTGTACTAACAAAAGAGAAGACATCTGTATGTAGTGTATGACAAATGTAATAATTGCATAATTATTCTCCGCTCTTAGATATTTGTCACAGTTGTGATGTCCCCAGGCAGAGGCATCTTCTTCTGGACTCTGAGGTCTACCAGAGAATCCAGGGCAGGAGAGAAACAACCACAGACCCTCGCCAGTCCAACACCTGATACAGGAGGTGCTGGAGGAAGACTGTAGAAGTGAGTATTTCCATGTTACAATTTATAGAAAACTTATTTTACCCCTTTGGACATACTGAGAGCCAGGTTATCTTTAAGAACAGATATATGGATGAGCAATGCCAGAGCGGAACAGACTTAGATACAGTAGAATAGTATAGAATACAGTATATACATATGAGATGAGTTATGTAAGATATGTAAACATTATTAAGTGACTACGATACCGTAGCAGTATAGAAAACAGTATATACATATGAGATAAGTAATGCCAGATATGTAAACATTATTAAAGTGACTAGTGTTCCATTCCATAAAGTGGCCAGTGATTTATAGTCCATACCTACAGGCAGCAGCCTCTGATGTGCTAGTGATGGTTGTTTAACAGTCTGATGGCCTTGAGATAGAAGCTGTTTTTCAGTCTCTCTGTTCCAGCTGTGATGCACCTGTGCTGCCGTTGCCTCTGGATGATAGCGGGGGGAACAGGCAGTGGCCTATGTGTGTGTGATAGCGTGGTGAACAGGCAGTGCCCTGTGTGTGTGTTCAGATGCGGCCCTGCATACCCAAGAAAATCCATAGACACGGCCGCCCAGCAACCCCTCCTGTTGAGAGTGCAGATGTTCCACAGATATCAAAGCTGTGGAACTCTCATTTTGTAATAATAAGACTCTGCTATTGGTCTCAAGTAAAATATTAACTTTCTTCTCAGGGTGTGCCATGATATAGTCAGCAATTATTGTGTCACACGTATTTTTTTTAAACAACTTGTTGAGCTATTCCAGCGGATGCCTTCACACAGAGTTAATAGTCAACGTACAAACTGTCCAAAGTCAATGTAACATTGCATGCTGTACTGTATCATTCTGAGATCCATGCAGCTGGGTAAATGTTTGATCCTCTGTGCCATTGACTGTGATGGTAATGGAGTTCCTTTCTCTGTAACACTCAAGACGTCAAGATCAAAGAGGGGCATCACAGGACTGGATAAGCCTTACCAAGACCCAGATCTTTCTATCAGAACTACAACACAGCAACCATGGTTCTAACCTTAAGAGAAATCTAACATACTACTACCACCACCATCTCTCCACAGAATAGACACATTTTTACAATGATAACTCATAGGCTGCTTGTTGTCGGACCAAACCTAGGACACATGATGTGCTTTACTTGTGCTTGAGTGGGGACAACCTTGTCAAATGCCTTTATTGGTGTATTATATTTGTGTGCAGTAGGGGGCAACCTCTACACATTTGCTGCCTGAGTTAGTTTACTCAAAGTGTGTATGTAAGATCTTATTATGATCAAACTACATAATTTAATTATGTGTAACCATACTATGCATTTATTGTAGATATTGGGCTGTTATATCACATTGTTACGTAAGTGGTGATAAGTTGAGATAGAATGTTATTATGTAAATCAACATTAAAGTTAGACATTTGCATGAGATATATAAGAAAGCCCTGAAGGTATATGTGGAAGATGGACATTCAACATTCAGCAGGGGGCAGAAATCCAGAATGATTATAAACCACCTCTTTCAATACAGAATGCCTCAAGAATCAATCTTAACTGGCAAATGGGTTTCCAGGATAACACTGAGAAGATATTTATTGTACTGTGAGATAGTTTTAGAACTTAAACCATGATTGGATGTTTAGTTTTTTCCCAAAGAGGCAATTCAGTTCTCTTCCATAAGTCAAAATGAACCTTCTCTGATACAGACTTTTAAACTGGTCTAGCAGTGTCTTGAGTCAATTTCTACTAGAAAAATAATTGTTCTGATGTAAATAGAGATGGGTAAGGTACATTGGAGCCACATTATGGTGGCTGTGCAGAGATACATTTTATCTCCTCAATGCTCCCTAAAAATAATTGACCTTGAGTGACTGGATAGATATTGCCTGCAGGCTCATGGTTCACTAGACCTGTCCTGGTGAAGCTGGGTTTGACATTACAGACATGATGATTTGACTGACATACAGATGAAGTCAGAAGTTTACATACACTTAGGTTGGAGTCATTAAAACTAGTTTTTAACCACTCCACACATTTCTTGTTAACAAACTATAGTTTTGGCAAGCCGGTTAGGACATCTACTTCGTGCATGACACAAGTAATTTTTCCAACAATTGTTTACAGACAGATTATTTCCCTTATAACTCACTCTATCACAATTCCAGTGGGTCAGAAGTTAACATACACTAAGTTGACTGTGCCTTTAAATAGCTTGGAAAATTCCAGAAAATGATGTCATGGCTTTAGAAGCTTCTGATAGGCTAATTGACATCAGTTGAGTCATTTGGAGGTGTACCTGTGGATGTATTTCAAGGCCTACCTTCAAACTCAGTGCCTCTTTGCTTGACATGGGAAAACCTAAAGAAATTAGCCAAGACATCAGGAAAAAAATTGTAGACCTCCACAAGTCTGGTTCATCCTTGGGAGCAATTTACAAATGCCTGAAGGTACCACGTTCATATTTACAAACAATAGTACGCAAGTATGAACACCATGGGACCACGCAGCCCTCATACCGCACAGGAAGGAGAGGCGTTCTGTCACCTAGAGATGAACGTACTTTGGTGCGAAAAGTGTAAATCAATCCCAGAACAACAGCAAAGGAACTTGTGAAGATGCTGGAGGAAACAGGTACAAAAGTATCTATATCCACAGTAAAACGAGTCCTATAACGACATAATCTGAAAGGCTGCTAAGCAAGGAAGAAGCCACTGCTCCAAAACCGCCATAAAAAGCCAGACTACGGTTTGCAACTGCACATGGGGACAAAGATCATACTTTTTGGAGAAATGTCCTCTGGTCTGATGAAACAAAAATATAACTGTTTGGCCATAATGACCATCATTATGTTTAGAGGGGAAAGGGGGAGGCTTGCAAGCCAAAGAACACCATCCCAACCGTGAAGCATGGGGGTGGCAGCATCATGTTGTGGGGGTGCATTGATGCAGGAGGGACTGGTGTACTTCACAAAATAGATGGCATCATGGGGATGGAAGATTATGTGAATATATTAAAGCAACATCTCAAGGCATCAGTCAGGAAGTTAAAGCTTGGTCGCAAATGGGTCTTCCAAAATGGACAATGACCCCAAGCATACTTCCAAAGTTGTGGCAAAATAGCTTAAGGACAACAAAGTCAAGGTATTGGAGTGGCCATCACAAAGCCCTGACCTCAACCCTATAGAAAATCTGTGGGCAGAACTGAAAAAGTGTATGTGAGCAAGGAGGCCTACAAACCTGACTCAGTTACACCAGCTCTGTCAGGAGGAATGGACCAAAAGTCACCCATCTTATTGTGGGAAGCTTGTGGAAGGCTACCTGAAACGTTTGACCCAAGTTAAACAATTTAAAGGCAATGCTACCAAATCCTAATTGAGCGTATGTAAACTTCTGACCCACTGGGAATGTGACAAAATAAATAAAAGCTGAAATAAATCATTCTCTCTACTATTATTCTTACATTTCACATTCTTAAAATAAAGTGGTGATCCTAACTGACCTAAGACAGTGAATTTTTACTAGGATTAAGTGTCAGGAATTGTGAAAAACTGAGTTTAAATGTATTTGGCTAAGGTGTATGTAAACTTCAAACTTCAACTGTACATAGGTTAGCTATCAGGAACAGGTTGGTAGGAGATACTAATTCTCACATGTGTAAACCTATACTGTCCTGTCTTGGATTATATAGTGTTTTCATTAGTGGGTCTGATAAAATATGTGCATGTAAACTCAGCAAAAAAAGAAATGTCCTCTCACTGTCAACTGCGTTTATTTAAATTTTATTTTATATGTAAATATTTGTATGAACATAGCAAGATTCAACAACTGAGACATACACTGAACAAGTTCCACAGACATGTGACTAACAGAAATTGAATAATGTGTCCCTGAACAAAGGGGAGTCAAATCAAAAGTAACAGTCAGTATCTGGTGTGGTCACCAGCTGCTTTAAGTACTGCAGTGCATCTCTTCCTCATGGACTGCACCAGATTTGCCAGTTCTTGCTGTGAGATGTTAACCCACTCTTCCACCAAGGCACCTGCAAGATCCCGGACATTTATGGGGGGAATGGCTCTAGCCCTCACCCTCCGATCCAACAGGTCCCAGACCTGCTCAATGGGATTGAGATCCGGGCTCTTCGCTGGCCATGGCAGAACACTGACATTCCTGTCTTGCAGGAAATCATGCACAGAGCGAGCAGTATGGCTGGTGGCATTGTCATGCTGGAGGGTCATGGCAGGATGAGCCTACAGGAAGGGTACCACATGAGGGAGGAGGATGACTTCCCTGTAACGCACAGCATTGAGATTTCCTGCAATGACAACAAGCTCAGTCCAATGATGCTGTGACACACTGCCCGAGACCATGAAGGACCCTCCACCTCCAAATCGATCCCGCTCCAGAGTACAGGCCTCGGTGTAATGCTCATTCCTTCGATGATAAACGCAAATCCGACCATCCCCCCTGGTGAGACAATACTGCAACTCGTCAGTGAAGAGCACTTTTTGCCGGTCCTGTCTGGTCCAGCGACAGTGGGTTTGTGCCCATAGGCGACGTTGTTGCCGGTGATGTCTGGTGAGGACCTGCCTTACAACAGGCCTACAAGCCCACAGTCCAGCCTCTCTCAGCCTATTGCGGACAGTCTGAGCACTGATGGACGGATTGTGCGTTCCTGGTGTAACTCGGGCAGTTGCTGTTGCCATCCTGTACCTGTCCCGCAGGTGTGATGTTCGGATTTATCGATCCTGTGCAGGTGTTGTTACACGTGGTCTGCCACTGCGAGGACGATCAGCTGTCCGTCCTGTCTCCCTGTAGCGATGTCTTAGGTCTTAGGCGTCTCACAGTACGGACATTGCAATTTATTTCCCTGGCCACTTCTGCAGGCCTCATGCCTCCGTGCAGCATGCCTAAGGCACATTCATGCAGATGAGCAGGGACCCTGGGCATCTTTCTGTTGGTGTTTTTCAGAGTCAGTAGAAAGGCCTCTTTAGTGTCCTAAGTTTTCATAACTGTGATCTTAATTGCTTGAGCTGTTAGTGTCTTTACGACCATTCTTTAGGTGCATGTTCATTAATTGTTAATGGTTCATTGAACAAGCATGGGAAACAGTGTTTAAACCCTTTACAGTGAAGATCTGTGAAGTTGTTTGTATTTTTACGAATTTTCTTTGAAAGACATGGTCCTGAAAAAGGGACGTTCATAATATATTTTTTCCGAACACTATTTTGAATACCACCACTCTTTTTTATTATTATTGTTATTTTTTTTTTTACTGTACCATGATTTCAACCAATTTCATTGTTCAGCAGGAAATGTAAATTAAAACCAACTTTTTATTAATAGCTTACTACTTTAATATGACGTTTATACTATATTCTTCTAGTGGATAACGTTTCCTCATAATATGGGAGGTATATTTCTCAGCTCAGGCATTCGATCCAAAATCGAGCTCCGTTAATCTGGGGGAGTACCTTGGCTCAGCAAATGACCTGTCTTGCAAAAGTCTGCCGTACATCCTGTACAACATACCACGCCCACTCAGCTGTTTCCGCAACTTTCCATAAGTAAAAGGTTTTTCTCTGGCGAGGTACTCTAATGTATCTACTTAGCACACCGAAACGTTTCTAGACGGTATTGGTTTTCCTCGGGCTAAACCTCCGTAACTGTCAGCCATGTCTCTATCAGACCAGAGCCGACAGTGTTATCCAACCAGTGTACAGGTAACTGTGGTTCAGGCAAGAAGCCTGAGGATAAAGGGGAAAAATGGCACCAACGACGCATACGCCATCATGCAGGTGGCCAAGGATAAATTCGCTACATCGGTGGCAGAGAAGAGCGTGGCACCGGTGTGGAAAGAAGAGGCCACGTTCGAGCTGCCGCTCTTCCACAACGGTAACACAGAAAAGTGTACGTTGCACGTCCACGTAATGCACCGGGCTCTCGTGGGACCTGACAAGTTGCTCGGCCAAGCAGTCATCAACCTGTTGGAGCTCAGCGAGGTTAAATCCCGTAATAAGACTGAGTGAGTGTTCTCGTCTCTGTCCAGTAATAGTCACAGCCTTACTATTTCTAGATTGCTCCAGAAAGGGCTTTGAGTTCCACAATTCCCTTTAAAATGAATCACTGTAGTTGTTGAAATAGCCTAAGGCAATAATGGAGCGCCACAATGTCACCAATATTTGTCATCAATAGGGGTTGTAATTATACAAGAACAGGGACTGCACCATATTCCAATTGAGTAATAATCATCTGACTCAACATGTAACCAAAATGTTATAATGTAGTAAGTTATAAGAGCAGGACATAGGCCTAAAAATGTTGTCCTACAGTTTTACTGTCAGTTAATTCACCCAGCAGAGGTGCAACAACCAGTTGTTAGAGTGAAACAAGCCTATGGAATAAGTGCTTTCTCCCGTTGCTTTTTACTTCGCTCCTCTTGCCTTCACCTCCCATTGGGTGACACTGTTTGTTTTAGCAGCCTGGGCAAGTCTACTGATTTAGCCCAATCATAACAGTGGAGCTTGTGATGAGCACAACATCCCATTATGAGGGAGATTACCAAATATACACTTCGATACAGCTATGACTGGAAGTGACTTTGTCGTAGCAGGTTATGAGAATTAGTTTAAGGTTAGGAAAAGGGTTAAGAAAAATGTTCCTAACCTGCTATGAAAAGTGACTTCTGGACGTAGATGTATCGAAGTTGCGTGTTTTTAGGAAGTCCCCAAAGTCAATACCTCACTAATTGCCTCTCCTATGAGTCTTTAGTACATATCAGTGTTCTCTCCCTTTCTGAATATCTGTAAAGGAACTCATTGATTTTATTACAGGCCTCCTCTCCTAACCAATTAACCAATGGGTTTGCATTACTGAAGCCTCTGGCTGACCTTCCTCATTATTGCTCCTTGCTCAATGGTAGAATGACTGGGAAGGATTTGCTGGACAGTTTATTGCTGACACAGTCTAACTAACAAAAATATAAACGCAACATGTAATGTGTAGGCCACATCTTTCATGAGCTGAAATAAAATACCCCAGACATTTTTCATACACACAAATATATTTATCTCATTTTGAGCTCAAATTTGTTTACATACCTGTTAGTGAGCATTTCTCCTTTGCCAAGATAATCAAGCCACCTGACAGGGGTGGCATATCAAGAAGCTGATTAAACAGGTACACCTTGTGCTGTGGACAATAAAAGGCCACTAAAATATGTAGCTTTGTCACACAATACAATACAACAGATGCCTCAAGTTTTGAGGGAGTGTGGAATTGGCATGCTGACTGCA
This sequence comes from Oncorhynchus clarkii lewisi, assembly GCF_045791955.1. Lineage (NCBI taxonomy): Eukaryota > Metazoa > Chordata > Actinopteri > Salmoniformes > Salmonidae > Oncorhynchus > Oncorhynchus clarkii. The sequence goes on from NC_092158.1 coordinate 23,246,515, forward strand.
GGAATGTCCAGGAGCTGTTGCCAGATAATTGAATGTTAATTTCTCTATCATTAGCCGCCTCCAACGTCACTTTAGAGAATTTGGCAGTATGTCCAACCGGCCTCACAACTGCAGACCACGTGTACGTGTAACCACGTCAGCCCAGGACCTCCACATCCGGATTCTTTACTTGCGAGATTGTCTGAGGGGGTGCTGAGGCATATTTCTGTCTGTAATGAAGCCCTTTTGTGAGGAAAAACTCAATCTGTTGGGGAGCCAGGCCCTACCAGGCCCACCCATGACAGGGCCCTTGCCCAGTCATGTGAAATTCATAGATTAAGGCCTAATTAATTTATTTCAATTGACTGATTTCCTTATATGAACTGTAACTCAGTAAAATCATTAAAATTGTTGCATGCTGCATTTATATTGTTGTTCAGTATACATCCCACTAAGCTGTCTCTACGTCAATAGCTTATTTAGCTGCTATACACAACAGCAGGTGATGTGCACGCCAACACACTGATGTCTGGGAAGGGGGCACTCTTGAAAGTGAATATTGCTGGGTCTTTTGTATGTGTAAGGAGAGCGCTTCTTGGTTAGACTGTATTAGAGTATGTCTACTTTGGTTATTGTATCTTTCTGATTACCTTTATGGCTCAATATTTTTTGACAGAAATGGACAAATGTAACTAAGACTGGGAATGACAATCAAACAAGCAAGGGCAATGATCACAAGTCAGTCATAATGTGGCTAATAGGTTAGCGCATCTATTGATATAGCAAGCTAAAAACATGGAGCCTAACGTTAGCTAGCTGCTAGGAGGATGTCATGTCATTCGAGGAGTGGGTGAGTGACTGACATTTTGCCCCTCGTTGTTTTTCTATGGCTATACACAGCTAGAGATGCAGGTGTCATTTGGAATAGCTAGCAAGAACTTGAACAACTGTTATTCAGTTAGCATATCTCTTGCATTCGCAAATTCACTCTGGCTATCTATCTACTCCAATTTCAGAGCACTCTCATCTGAGTGTGCCAGAGCACAGAATAACTGATGAATTTACATATGCGCAACATCCGCTGATTATGGCCGGTGTCAATAAATGTAGGCAATGAAGTAATAGTTAGTCACAAACGCTCTAGATAACATGTAAACAGCCTAACCAACTCTGGTAGGGCGAGTAAAATGGTCAGAGTGAGGTGTTCTCTCATTTGTCTGGAAGTAGCTAGCTAGCCAACTTTAGCCAGTTAGCTTTGGGTGCTTGGTTGAGACAAGCATGCATTATTGTTGGCAGGCAAGCTGCAGAAGGACAAGTAGGCTACAATTCCCAATTGTTATCAGTGCAATTTTGAAGGCCAACTAGCTGAAAATGTTTGAGGGTTTATCTAATGTTCCTTTGTTAGATGTTAGCTCATCTTTCCCTGGCTAACATTAGTTGATATTTTTGTTGTTGATGTGCATAACTAAGGGAGAGAGAGCTTATTTTTTTCATGGTTGGATCAATAGGAATGTAAAGTTTGCAAATGTAAGTGGTATTGACATATTTACAGAAATCCATTCAAGGTGTATTTTTGTGGCTTTTGGCGAATGAGTCTTAATGATCTAATGTCGCGCTGTTGCAACTGTCTGTAAACACACAGTCCAATTCAAAGTGAATGATGGCAGGCCTGTGTGCAAATGGCTTGTTTGCATAAGGCCTACTGTAGTTCTGATTGGCTATGGTGCACCGGTCTGCGTATACTCCAGTCCTGGATGAGACAGATGTTTTATTTACTGTGGTGTCTATTAATTGTCCAAACGCATGGCCACTTTCCCACTCTATTTTGCTATAGAATTTCCACAAATTATTTTAGTATATGTAATTCCCAAACGTTCTAAGAATTTATGAAAACTTAAAAATGACCATATCTAATGCTCGCTTGTCAGATTCTTTTTACATTTTGTCATATTCTTCCTGGTGCTAAAATGCTGTCAGTTCCACTTGAAAGTGCATTCTCCATGATAGTAATTGGTCTCATGCAATCTGAGTAGGAGTCAGTCTGGAGACAGGGCTGAGGATCTCCACGGCTGATAGTCCTTTTTGCTGTGTGACAGTGATAGGTTCATCTGACATTATTGTTATCGTTGCCCTTTAGCTCAAATGCCAAACTTCAGCAGAACATGTTTTCTCAGACCTGAATTCTTCCCAGACCTACTTTCATATGCACTCCTCAAAGCCTCTCAAAAATGTTTTTCTTTTTCTGGTCAAAGGATATCCATGCCAACTCATACAACCTGGTTCATACACCTTAGCCATGGCATACAATGGCTATCAACGTTTGCAGCATCCCACAGGATTATCGTTTTGAGTGCTTCATAAAATATTATATAAAACCAATATACACACACTTTGAGCCATATTGAGGAAGTTTTCTCATAGTTTGTTCTGCTCTGATTTCTCATTGTTGACTGTGGTGTACCTGATTTCTGCGGGGCCCAAATCCAGACTTGGCCTCACATTCTGGAGTGTTTTTTGGTGAAAAACAAACACATTTTTGCCTCTGTGGTCTCCCTCCCTCTCAGGGGGTAGGGACTTGACTGTGGCCTTACCAGCTCCCACACAGACTGTATTATGTTTGACTTAAAGCAGATAACTGGTAATGTTTAAACAGCCTCACTGCCAATTCTCACTAGCTGCCAATTCTCAAGCCCTCCCTTAACTATTTTCTAAAGGGGGAACATGGACGATGGAGATGTCGGCCTCTGAAGGCCAGCATCCCGGAGTCGCCTCTTCACTGTTGACGTTGAGACTGGTGTTTTGCGGGTACTATTTAATGAAGCTGCCAGTTGAGGACTTGTGAGGCGTCTGCTTCTCAAACCAGACACTCTAATGTACTTGTCCTCTTGCTCAGTTGTGTACCGGGGCCTCCCACTCCTCTTTATATTCTGGCTAGAGCCAGTTTGCGCTGTTCTGTGAAGGGAGTAGTACACAGCATTGTACAAGCTCTTCAGTTTCTTGGCAATTTCTCTCATGGAATAGCCTTTGTTTTTCAGAACAAGAATAGACTGACGAGTTTCAGAAGAAAGGTCTTTGTTTCGGGCCATTTTGAGCCTGTTATCGAACCCACAAATTCTGATGCTCCAGATACTCAACTAGTCTAAAGAAGGCCTGTTTTATTGCTTCTTTAATCAGAACCACAGTTTTCAGCAGTGCTAACATAATTGCAAAATGATTTTCTAATGATCAGTTAGCCTTATTAAAATGATCAAATTGGATGGGATAACACACCTATGTAGATATTCCATTAAAAATCATATGTTTCCAGCTACAATAGTCATTTACAACATTAACAATGTCTCCACTGTATTTCTGATCATTTTGATGTTATTTTAATGGACACAAAAACTAGGACATTTCTAAGTGACACCAAACTTTTGAACTGAAGTGTATATATTTGCAATTCTTCAAAGTAGCCACTCTTTGCCTTGATGACAGCTTTGCACACTATATTCTCTCAACCAGCTTCATCTGGAATGCTTTACCAACAGTCATGAAGGAGTTTCCAAATATGCTGAGCACTTGTTGGCTGCTTTTCCTTCACTCTGTGGTTTTACTCATCCCAAACCATCTCAATTGGGTTGAGGTTGGGTGACTGTGGAGGCCAGTTCTTTAGATGCAGCACTACAACACTCTCCTTCTTGGTGAAATAGCCCTTACACAGCCTGGAGGTGTGTTGGGTCATTGTCCTGTTGAAAACCAAATGATAGTCCCACTAAGCACAAACCAGTTGGGATGGCATAACGCTGCAGAATGCTGTTGTAGCCATCCTGGTTAAGTGTGCCTTGAATTCTAAATAAATCCCTGACAGTGTCATCAGCAAAGCACCCACACACCATCACACCTCCTCCTCCATGCTTCAGGGTGGGAACCACCCATGCGGAGATCATCCGATCACCTACTCTGCGTCTCACAAAGACACACCGGTCTCAAATTTGGACTCATCAGACCAGGACAGGTTCCCACTTGGCTCAAGCAAGTCTCTTCTTATTGGCATCTTTAGGAGTTGTTTCTTTGCAGCAATTTGACCATGAATGCCTGATTCACGCAGGCTCCTCTGAAAAGTTGATGTTGAGATGTCTATTACTTGAACTTATTTGGGATGCAATTTCTGTGGCTGGTAACTCTGATGAACTTATCATCTGCAGCAGAGGTAACTCATGAGAGCCAGTTTCATCATAGCGCTTGATTGTTTTTGCGACTGCATTTGAAGGTTTTTTAAAAATGTATTTTTAAAATGTTCCTCATTGACTGACCTTCATGTCCTAAAGTAATGATGGCATGTCATTTCTCTTTGCTTACCTGAGCTGTTCTTGCCATAATATGGACTTAGCCCTATTTGGTAAAATACCATCTTTTGTATACCACCCCTACCTTGTCACAACACAACTGATTGGCTCAAACACATTAAAACCTCTCTGGGATATGTGGGACGGTAGCTTCCCACTTGGCCAAAAGCCAGAGAAAATGCAGAGCGCCAAATTCAAATATATTCCTATAAAAATCAAACTTTCCTGAAATCACACATGTAAGTTACCAAATTAAAGCCACACATGTTGTGAATCAAGCCAACATGTCAGATTTCAAAAAGGCTTTTCGGCGAAAGCTATTATCTGAGGATAGCACCTCCATAAACAAGAGAGAACATTTCAACCCTGCAGGCACGACACAAAATGCAGAAATACAAATATAAATCATGCCTTACCTTTGACGAACTTCTTCTGTTTGCACTCCAATATGTCCCATAAACATCACAAATGGTCCTTTTTTGTTCGATTAATTCCGTCCATATATATCCAAAATGTCCATTTATTTGGCGCGTTTGATCCAGAAAAACACCGGTTCCAACTTGCGCAACTTGACTACAAAATATCTCAAAAGTTACCTGTTAACTTTGCCAAAACATTTCAAACTACTTTTGTAATACAACTTTAGGTATTTTTTAAAGTAAATAATCAATAAAATTGAAGACGGGATGATCTGTGTTCAATACAGGAAGAAAAGAAACTGAAGCATGCTTTCTGGTCATGCGCCTCTATCAAACGGTACACATCAAGTGACCCTCGTTCAAGATGGCCGTACTTCTTCATTACACAAAGGAAGAACCTCAACCAATTTCTAAAGACTGGTGACATCCAGTTGAAGCGGTAGGAACTGCAAGCAAGTCCCTAAGAAAACTGTATTCCCAATGAAAACCCACTGAAAAGAGGGTGACCTCAAAAAAATAATAATATCTGAATGGTTTGTCCTCGGGGTTTCGCCTGGTACATACGTTCTGTTATACTCACAGACATGATTCAAAGTTTTAGAAACTTCAGAGTGTTTACTATCCAAATCTACTAATGATATGCATATCTTATCTTCCGGGGATGAGTAGCAGGCAGTTGAATTTGGGCATGCTTTTCATCCAAAATTCCAAATGCTGCCCCCTATCCTAGAGAAGTTAAGAAGGAAAGAAATTACGCAAATTAACTTTTAAGAAGGCACACCTGTTAATTGAAATGCATTCTAGGTGACTACCTAAAGATGCTGGATATAGGGGGCGCTATTTTTATTTTTGGATGAAAAACGTTCCCGTTTTAAACAAGATATTTTGTCACGAAAAGATGCTCGACTATGCATATAATTGACAGCTTTGGAAAGAAAACACTCTGACGTTTCCAAAACTGCAAAGATATTGTCTGTGAGTGCCACAGAACTGATGTTACAGGCGAAACGCAGATAAAAATCCAATCAGGAAGTGCAAAATTTTTTGAAACCGCCTCATGCCAATGGTTCTTTATATGGCTGTGAATGAGCTACGAATGAGCTTACGTTTTCCACGCATTCCCCAAGGTGTCTACAGCATTGTGACGTCTTTTTTGGCATTTCCATTGGAGAATGGCTGTAAGGGACCATATATAGCGAGTGGTCACATGGTGTCTCCCGGAGAAATCTTGCGTAAAATACTGAGGTAGCCATTTTTCCAATCGCTTCTTATGAGAAACCAATTGCCTCGACAGATATATTATCGAATACATATGTTAAAAACACCTTGAGGATGGATCCTAAACAACGTTTGCCGTGTTTCTGTCGATATTATGGAGCAAATTTTGAAAAAAGTTTGGCGTTATAGTTGAAGTATTTTTCGGTCGATTTCTCAGCCAAAACTGATGAACAAACGGGATCTTTTTCGCCTACAAAAATATTATTTTTGGAAAAAAAGAACATTTGCTATCTAACTGGGAGTCTCCTGAGTGAAAGCATCTGAAGTTCTTCAAAGGTAAATTATTTAATTTGGTTGCTTTTCTTATTTTCGTGAAAATGTTACCTGCTGCCAGCAGAGCCTAGCATAGCATTATGCCATGATAAACTTACACAAATGCTTGTCTAGCGTTGGCTGTAACGCATATTTTGAAAATCTGAGATGACAGTGTTGTTAACAAAAGGCTATGCTTGTGTTTGAATATATTTATTTCATTTCATTTGCGATTTTCATGAATAGGAAAGTTGCGTTATGGTAATGCACTTGAGGCTATGATTACGCTCCCGGATACGGGATTGCTAGTCGCAAGAAGTTAAGAGAATGCCAAGAGTGCGCAAAGCTGTCATCAAGGCAGCTTTGTGTGGCTACTTTGAAGAATCTCAAACATAAATAAATAAAAAATATATTTTAACTTTTTTGGTTACTACATGATTCCATATGTGTTATTTCATAGTTTTTTATATATTCACTATTATTCTACAATGTAGAAAATAGTAAAATAAAGAAAATCCCTTGAATGAGTAGGTGTGTCCAAACTTTTGACTGGTACTGTAACTACTCAGCTACTACAATATAACAGTTGACTGCTATCCCTTTTGTGAAGTGTTCCAAAAACACATGTTTTCATATGATCACATGTGAAGTTAATGTGGCAACATGTAAGCAACATGTGACATCATGAAACTACATGTGAAAAATGTTGTCATGTGAAGTGTTCCAAAAACACATTTTCACATGATTTCTCATGTTAAATTTAATGTGAAGTTGTGATTTTCCACGTCATGTCGTTTTTCTGTAAGCGATGTGACCCCTAAGTAAATTCCAGGAGCAGGCATGTCTTTCCCTGACGTTCTGGCTCAGTATTCCACACACTAGCAGGGAGGAGTAGAAGGACAGGATGAGTATTTGGGGGGAATTCAGTCACTAAGTAACATGAAAGGAGGGTGTGTGAAGGTGCCTAATATTCCATGCTGGATAAGTATTTTAGACTCAATGGGAGAGGTGTTACATAAACAAATGACTTGTTTACTCATGGACACACCCACATTAAGTGAGGACTGAGGAGGTGTGTGTGTGTGTGACATCTTTCACATTTCTCTCATACAGTCTCCATTGCATGTTCATTGTCCATTTTGTTTTTGTAACCTCCAAGAGGGTACTCATTGACACACACACACACACACACACACACACACACACACACACACACACACACACACACATCCTAACCTTGCAGATCTAAGGCCCCTAGCTGTCTCTTCCTGTCCTTTTTAATTTCCCTCCAGACTTCAACTGGGTTGTTTTTTCAGGAAAGAGTTTTCGAGGAACAGACAACCTCAGGCCTTATGGGTTTTGCTTGGCAGAGACTTTTACTGCTGCCTCAGCTCTTAATTGTTCAGTTCCAAACTATAAATCAGTGATTGTTTTGACAGATGTGTGTACCTTCTAGAATAACATAATAATGACATGTAGAATACAAACAGATAAACTAACCCCTCTTGTTTGATGTTTTATACAATAGTGATTTGTTGAGGGTCATTGAACCAGTCAACATGAAGAATTCTAACCTCTAAATGAAACAGATTTTAGGCATAGAGGAATTATATTTCTGGTATTCTGATTTTATATTTTGTGAACTACATTCATAAATAGACAAGTGCCTGGGGATTTCTAAAGTCATTATTTAAACATGAACCTAAATTGATTGGAATTGACAGCGACAATATTTAGCATGCATACCCTGTAGCAGGGGGGACATGGGGTGGAAAAAAATCACTCTCAGAACCCTCCAATGTAATCTATCAATTAAATTTTACATTGAAAAATTATTTCACTCCTGGAACCCGGTTCCCCCTTAAGTTGCCTTTTATGGTACATTAGTGTTTTAATGCATGATATTCAATCTTAACAGAGTAGTGACAACAATTTATTAGGACGGCACAGTGATAGAAATAGAATGAAATACATAATGTTCCTGCTGGTGAACATTTAGTATGAATCATTATTGCCCAAACACTGACTCTCCAGAACACTCACCGCATCATCAGTCATTTCCACTGGTCCCTCCACCCGGCCAATTCAGAGAGAGCTACTGTACTGATCACCGTTTCCATGGAGAAACTCTAAACAGTAAAAGGAAAAATGGCATCAGCCCCTACTTACTGGAATTATTCACTTGGTTATGATAAACCCTTTTTTCACTGTCTCACACCCACTTGGAACCCTGTAACAAAAAGGGGACAAAATAGCATCCTTAAATAAAGCTATGCTAGGGGTGAAAGCATTCTTTATTTGTGAAAAGCTATCACCATGTAGACACTGTCTTTTTTTAAAGCTGGAGGGGGAGGCCCAGAGGCAAGTGAATATACGTTATTGGATCCTCAGCCTTCCTCTGCTTATGCAGACTGGGATTGTTCAGACAGATCAGTCTGAACAGTGTGTGTTTTCTGAAAAGAAGTGGTTAATGCCTACATATGTCAAGTTATTTCTGAGCTCACTTACAAGTTATTTTCAATGGCCATGAACCCGTGGAGGAGACGGCAGGCATATAATATTATGTTGATTATTTTTTTCACTGTCTCACATTCATTAACACCTTTAGTTCTTGTGACATCTCTTGGAGAAGAACAGCATTTGTTTTATACCAGTTATATTCGGTTGAAGTGTTTTGATAAATAATACAGATTTTCTCTCGACAGATGGCATAAACTGCTGGACAAGGCAGGCAAGCCAGACAAAGACCGGGGAGAGGTGCAGGTGGACATCCAGTTTATGAAGAATAACATGACAGCCAGCATGTTCGACCTCTCTGCTACAGAAAAGCCGCACTCCCGCCTGGGAAGGTTCAAGGACAAGGTGCGAGGCAAAAAGGAGGGTCTGTCGGACACTGCGTCTGCCGTGGTACCGTCCTTCATCCAGGTTCTGACGGACAGCGAGGGGGAGGGAGAGGGGGGTACAGACAAAGGAGAGAAAAAGAAGAAAAACAAGCTGAAGTCTCTGTTTTCTCCCAAGTCTAACCTGCAGCGTCACAGACTGTCTCAGTCTATGTCTGTCCTGGGCCCTCTGCCTGAGAAGAACTCCTCATTGAGTGGCAGCCGCTCCACAGGCCTCAATGTGGACTCCTCTGAAGGTGAGGATCGTCATAGGCTGTAGATAATATAGCAGCATTGTCTATTAGAAAATGCTTATGTTATACAGTATGTCTTTGCAGATCTAACCTTTCCCTGTTTCTTTCTTTCTCATCCAAAGGTAAAAATAAATTCAAGTTTCAGACCCATAAGCGCACAAGCAGTTCTCTGTCCCTAGGGCGCTCTAAGATTCCTGCCCCGCTTGCAGAGCAGAGTAACCTGTGCATCAACGGCACTCACATGTACACAGAGGAGCCCCAGCCCCGGAGCGCCCGCACCGGCTCCAACTTTAGCCTGGCCAGCTCAGGCCATGGCTCCATGGAAGACCTGCGCAAGGCCCAGGGTCGTAAGAGCTCCGGCACCTCCATGGACTCCTTCAGGGCCCTGAAGCAGCCTTCGACCTGGGCAGAGGAAGAAGAGAGGGCTATGTTGGATGAGGAGAGGAAGAAAAAGGAAGAGCAGGAGAGGAAGAAGTTAGACGAGGAAGAGAGGATAAGGAAGGAGGAACAAGAGAAAAGCAGGATTACGGAGGAGGAGGGGGAAGAAATGAGGCTAGAAGAGGAACAGGAGGAGAGGAGTCTGAAGGTGGAGGGAGAGAACAGCATTTGGAAGGAAAAGTGGAGGTTAGAGGAGAAAAGGAGAGAAATGGAGGAACAAGAGAGGTGGGAAGAAGAGGAAAGAATTAGGAGAGAAGAACATGAAATAATGAGGAGGGAGGATATACTGAGAAAGGAGGACGAGAGGAAAATGAGGGAGGTGGAGGAAAGATTGAAGAGGGAGAAAGATGAGAGGATAAAGGAGGAAGAAAGGATTAGGGGAGAACAGGAGGAGGGTATGCAAAGAAGAGAGGAAGAGGAGAGGAAGATGAGGGAGGAGGAAGAAAGACTAAGGAGGGAACAGGAGGATATACTGAGAAAAATAAGGGAGGAGGAAAGGAGGGGTAAAGAAAGAATAAAGAGAGCGGCTGAAGAAAAAATGAAGAGAGAGGAAAACAGAGTGAAGGAGGAGGAGGAAGAAAGGAGGAGGTTTGAGGAGGAGGAAGAAGGAAGAATGAAGAGAGAGGCTGAAGAAGGAAGAATGAAGAGAGAGGATGATAGGCTGAAGGAGGAGGAAGAAGAAAAGAAGGGGAGGATTGAGGCGGAAGAAGAAAGAATGAAGAGAGAGGAGGACAGAGTGAGGAAGGAGGAGGAGGAGGAAGAAAGGAGGAGGTTTGAGGAGGAGGAAGAAGAGAGAATGAAGAGAGAGGAGGACAGAGTAAGGAAGGAGGAGGAGGAAGAAGAAAATAAGAGGAGGATTGAGGCGGAAGAAGAAAGAATGAAGAGAGAGGAGGACAGAGTGAGGAAGGAGGAGGAGGAGGAAGAAAGGATGAGGTTTGAGGAGGAGGAAGAAGAGAGAATGAAGAGAGAGGAGGACAGAGTAAGGAAGGAGGAGGAGGAGGAAGAAAGGAGGCGGAGGTTTGAGGAGGAAGAAGGAAGAATGAAGAGAGAGGAGGACAGAGTGAGGAAGGAGGAGGAGGAGGAAGAAAGGAGGAGGTTTGAGGAGGAGGAAGAAGAAAGAATGAAAAGAGAGGAGGACAGAGTGAGTAGGGAGGAGGAGGAGGAAGAAAGGAGGCGGAGGTTTGAGGAGGAAGAAGGAAGAATGAAGAGAGAGGAGGACAGAGTGAGTAGGGAGGAGGAGGAGGAAGAAAGGAGGATGAGGATTGAGGAGGAAGAAGGAAGAATAAAGAGAGAGGCTGAAGAAGAAAGAATGAAGAGAGAAGAGGATAGGCTGAGGAAGGAGGAGGAGGAAGAAAGGAGGAGGAGGATTGAGGAGGAAGAAAGAGTGAGGAAGACCGCAGAGGAAGATTGGCTGAGAGAGGAAATGGGGATAAAGAGGATGGAGGAGGACAAAATAATTAAGAGAGAAGAGGAGGATAGGCTGAGAAAGGAGGAAGAGCTGAGGAAGATTAGGGAAAAGGAAGAAAGGCTAAGGAGGGAGGAAGAGGATGATATGCGTAGAAATGAAGAAGAGCAGAGGAAGATGAAGAATGAGGAGGAAAGGAGAATAGAGCAGGAGATGTTGAGAAAGGAAGAAGCAGAAAGAACGAGGATTGAAGAGGAAAGGGAAGAGGATAGAAGAAGAGATGAGGAGCAGGGAAAACTGATGGAGGCGAAAGAGAGGTTTAGGGTGGATGTAGAAAATATGAAAAAAGAGGATTTGAGAGGACAGGAAGAAGAGATGACAGAGAAGGAGAAAAAGAGGAATGCACAGATGGAGAAAAAGCGAAGGCATGAGGAGGTGAGAGTAAAGTTGGACAAAGTTGAACAACCGATGAAGCAGAATAGAGAGGCAGAATCCATCGTGTGCAATAATCCTTTTGAGGAAGTCTCTCCTACCACTTCATGTGATGACAACTCTTCAAATATCCTGTTTGAGGAGACCCCCACAACCTCTCCTACTGGTTCCATCAGCTGCCGAACAAATAAAGTATCAGCAGTCAAGCAGAGGTCAGTCCCACTCCCAAACCACACACACACACACACACACACACACACGAACACACACGCACTCTCACACATGCACACTCCATCACTGTCTCGGTTCCCCAGAATTGTGTTACCCCTTGGGTGTTATAAATTATGGATGCACTAGTTATTTAGCCTGCAAAAGCAGTAGGTGGTCTCCACAAGTTTCTCTTGCTCTGTCTCCTCATCCACACACACCTACTAACGTCCCTGTCTCGTATCCTCACTGAACTCTCATTCAGATATCCTCTTTCATCTTCCAACAGAACTGTGTAAATTATGCTAACATTCTCTTTTCCTGTGCTGTCAGTGAAGGGTGGCACAAGTCTGATTAGAGTGGAAAACCTGCCAATTTGTCTGAGAATACTTTTATACAACCAGTTAATCAGGTCAGGCAACAAGCCTGATTTATGGATGTGGGACAGTCAGTAAAGCTGCTTGTAGAAACTCAGCAGGATGCAATTGGGAGGATTTTATTGGATCTGTACAGCTGTGGCACAAAATACAGATTTGAGCAGAAAACCTGTCGCTTTATCAAAGACTTTAGTACAGGAAAGTGTTCTGTCTAATATATTAAGTCAATTGAAACGCTTGGTAAGAGTTAGATCTCAGTGTGTTGGTGTCTTGGGCATTTGGTGTGAAGGGAGTGTGTAAGCTAGATATCATGGTATGTTTGTCTGTGTGGCGCATGACACTACTCCAACATGCACATCTCATTAAAGCACAATCCCCTAAAGCAAAGATGGGCAACTTTGATAGGGGTGGGGGCCACCAAAAAATCTAAACTCATCATGAGGTGCTGCAGTTGTTCGCGGTTCTGCGTACCCACAAACATATCATTTTGTCATGGGGCGGAGAGAGGAAAATAAGCTGTTTTACAGCTACATTTCCTGCAATTCTAAACATTTTTCCATAGGGTGGAGAGAAATGTTTCAATTTTCAAAATGATATCTGAGTGTAAGTGACAAAATCAATTGGGGCCCCCCAGCCAGTAATTCGACCATGATAATTAGATAGCCGGCTACTAAACTAACTTAGTCAATTTTTTTAGATTGCTATCAGTAAAACTGCTGATCCACAATCAAATTTCAAAATTGCACCTTATGTAGTCTACTATTCTAACTCGCAACAGTAAGTTGAGACCCTGACTAAGTTCCAAAAAATGTATAATTGGGAAATTGATCCCAGGGTCTTCAAAAAGTGGGCCGCAGGCCACCAGTTGCCCATCCCTGCCCTCAAGTAATCTAATATCTTCATGAAAATTGCAGTGCTGTGGCTGTGTTTACGCAGGCAGCCCAATTCTGATATTTTTTTCACTAATTGATCTTTTGACCAATCAGATCACATCTGATATTTTTCTGAGCTGAAAAGATCTGATATGATTCTTCAAAGACAAATTAGTGGAGTAAATATCAAAACTTGGCTGCTGTGTAAACACATCCCATGTGTCTTCGTATTGGAAACCTTTGGCTAAACTGAGATTGGCTGCGCTTCCCATGAATCAATTGTACCTTGTTATAAAGAATCTACAGGTGTCATATTAAAGGTGTTACAGAGAGACATAAAGCATTAGGTGATTGCTCAAGTTTTTAACTAGGGCGTTGATGTTGAATGACTCATGCGAATCAGTATCCTGATGAGGCTGGACCAAAGAAACCATCCAATAGGATGACATGACTCAGTATAGTCAAGGCTAGTCTGTTTGGTCATGTGAACAGGGAATGGTTCAGAGGCTACAAGCATTACCTTTTATATTGATCATTTACATTTGTTTTATTATTTAAAATCTACATGTATAACCTTTCTGTTCCCTAGTGTGTTTGTGTAACTAACCTAACCATTATAACTAACCTTCATGTCCCTCCATAAAGACCTAATAAAATGAAATGGCATCCTTTCTCCCATTGTCTTGTCTGGTGAATTAGTCCCACCCTAGTAACAACTTTGTTAGGATGTTAGGACACCTCCTCTGTAGTTTGTGTTGTCTACCTCTCTGCTAAATGTTTGTGTGTGTGGATTCCAACAATACTTTTGTTTTTGATAAAAGTAAAAATAACACTTTCAATTTAATTCAACATTAGTTTATTTCATGACATTGCATTATTTAGTTTTATAAATAAATCATTTTTTTCTTCTATACAGTACCAGTCAAAAGTTTGGACACCTCATTTTCAAGGTTTTTATTTTTACAATTTTCTACATTGTAGAACAATCGTGAAGACAAAACTATGAAAGAACACATATGGAATCATGTAGTAACCAAAAAAGTATTAAACAAATCCAAATCTATTTGAGATTCTTCAAATAGCCACCCTTTGCCTTGATGACAGCTTTGCACACTCTTGACATTCTCTCAACAAGCTTCATGAGGAATGCTTTTCCAACAATCTTGAAGGAGTTCCCACATATGCTAAGCTCTGCTGCAGAGGATAAGTAGACTGTTTTTTCCCCACACTCGGGACTCTCTATTGGTTACACAGACTTTTGGCATCCCATTCTATTCTAACCACCTCTTGCCGGCTTTGTATTCATGTTACCTAATGAAATTGCTGTATAATATGATCTTGTTGCCATCTAATACACATTCAAATGTCATAAATCAACACTGCAGAGCTCTCCATGTCCTCTAACATGCCTTGATTGTATTACTGTTGATGATATCTGGAAATGTGCATGTACACCCTGGCCAATCTACTGTTGCTAGCCCCAATTCTGACTTGTGCTCTGATATCAGTTTCACTGATTTCTGCTCTCGTAAAAGCCTGACTTTTCTGCACGTTAACACTAGAAGCTTATTACCTAAAATGGACTAATTGAAGGTGGGGTTCACAGCTACAATCCAGATGTGTTGGTCATTACTGAGACGTGGTTAAGAAGTGTTTTGAAAACTGATGTTAACCTTTCTGGTTATAACCTTTTTCGGCAAGACCGATCTTCCAAAGGTGGGGAGTGGCAATCTTTACCAAGGATCACCTTCGGTGCTCGGTTGTCTCCACAAAGTCTGTCCCCAAACAATTTTATTTGCTGGTTTTAAGCATTACACTTTCAAATAGCTCTTTGTTGACTGTTGCTGGGTGTTTATTGTCCTCAATCAGCACTGGACTGTACCCTACCTGCCCTAAGCTCTCTCCTGGCCCCTTACACAAAGTCTGAATTTATCCTGCTAGGTGACCTAAACTGGGTCATGCTTAAACCACCTGACCAAGTCATAAAGCAATGGGACTCCTTAAATCTTTCTCAGATTATTACCAGTCCCACAAAGTATGACTCCAAACACCCAGAAAAGGCTACTCTCCTTGATGTTATCCTCAGAAATAATCCTGATAGGTATCAGTCTGGTGTTTTCTGTAATTACCTAATTGATCACTGTTTTACAGCCTGTGTTCGTAATGGCTGCTCAGTGAAACGACCTGTCCTGATTTGTCATGGACACTTGCTAAAAAACTTTAATGAGCAAGCCTTCCTTCATGACCTGGCCTCTGTAAATTGGTACAGAATGAGCTTGATCCCCTCTGTCGAAGACTCTTGGACCTTCTTTTTGGATATTTCCAGTGATATTGTTGAAGGAAAAAGGAAACAGCACACTGCACCTGACAGTATCACTGATATTTAATAAGCTTACGTATCGGCCTCACGGCCTTCGTCAGAGCTTTTGTGAATTGGAAATTTGCACCCTTATGTAGACCTAGCCCCACCCACATCCATTCCACACATCGAAGGGGGTTGGAGGCAAAGGAAAAACAAATAAGTGCTACCAAATATAACAATATGCGTTTCACAAATATTGCAAAAGTGTATAAACAAGACATATTAAACACGTCTGTAAAACCACAATGAGGACATAGCAAGTTTTCATTAGTCATTGGGTACATGGTGCGAAAAACATCAGAATAATCTTAAATAGGCATATAATTCATGTTCAAATTCACAACATAACATACATAGGCATTTCATCATTAAGTCCCTTAGGAAATAATGTCTGGAGGGTGAAAATCCCAAAACATTCTCTTTTATTCAGAGTATCATCAATATCACCTCCCCTGTCTGGTATCTTAACTTTCTCTATGCCACAAAATCTAAAGGTAGAAATGTCATGCTTTAAGTTATTAAAATGTACTGCGACTGGATAATCCCTGTCGTTTCTCCTGATTTAACTTTTATGTTCACTAATTCTCTGTTTGAGAGAGCGGAGGTTTTACCGACATAGCAGAGCCCACATGGACATTTAATAATGTAAATAACATGGGTGGTGGAACACGTAATAATGTCATTTATTTGGAACCGTTTTCCTGTGTGTGGGTGGCAGAAATATTCACACTTCATCATATTGTTGCACTGTGCGCATCTGCATTTATAGCTACCATTTGTTAGAGGGCGTAAAAGAGCCTGGGTGATTTTCTTTTGTGGCTGGCAGTTGGCATGAACCAATTTATTGCGTAAATTGCGACCTCTCCTATACACAATAAGTGGTGGATTTTTAAATTCAGCCGGCAGAGCTGGGTCCGATGATAAAATATGCCAGTGTTTCTTGAGCACACCTCCCACTTTTCGTGAATTCAAAGTATATGTGGTTGTGAACCTTACGGAGTGTTCTTTAGCTTTAGCAGGTCTTTTTTGTAACAGTTCATCTCGTGTTTTTCCCAATGCCAAATTAAGAGCTTCATCCACACATAGTGGCGAATAGCCTCTTAGAAACCTAATGCTCATCTCCGCTGCTGTTTCTAGATAATCCTCTGTGGAGTGGCATATACGGCACAGTCTGAAATACTGGCTTCTTAGATGTCCTCTTTTTAATGGCTCAGGATGGAAGCTGTCCCCCTGTAATAGAGTGTTTTTGTCCGTGTCTTTTCTATACAGAGTTGTAAACTGGGTTCCATTTTTGATTTCTCAATCCACATATCGAGGTAATGAACACGTTGAGTGTCATGTTCAATATTGCTAAAAAACTTTCATGAGCAAGCCTTTCTTCATGACCTGGCCTCTGTAAATTGGTACAGAATGAGTTTGATCTGTCGAAGACGCTTGGACCTTCTTTTTGGATATTTCCAGTGATATTGGTAAAAAATAAAGAAAGAAAATGAGAATTAAAAACAGGTTCACCCCCTGGTTCAAAAATGATCTTCAGAGGTACTCCACCTCAATAATTGCACTCTACAAGTAACACTAGACTCTATTATTATGGTGGGAGATTTTAATACGGTTTTACATGCCTCTATGGACAGTAAATGAAATCGCACTACAAACTGTCACCTTCAGGCACTTAAGGAAATCATGAATGTCATGGATATATTGAAATTCGTGGAGGTATGGAGGCTTGAATACCCTGACCTAGTGAGATATACATGGCGGAGGCTTAATCAAGCTAGTCGTCTTTATTACTTTGTGTCATTCTCTCTGGCACAAAAAGTTAGTGTTGACAAAGGAAACATATTAACAAAGGAAATTGAAGGACTAACAGTACAGATACAGTTGAAGTCGGAAGTTTGCATACACTTAATTAGTATTTAGTAGCATTGTCATTAAATTGTTTAACTTTGGTCAAACGCTTCCACAAGCTTCCCACAATAAGTTGGGTGAATATTGGTCCATTCCTCCTGACAGAGCTGGCGTAACTGAGTCAGGTTTGTAGGCCTCCTTGCTCGCACACGCCTTTTCAGTTCTGCCCACACATTTTCTATAGGATTGAGTTCTGGGCTTTGTGATGGCCACTTCAATACCTTGACTTTGTTGTCCTTAAGCCATTTTGCCACAACTTTGGAAGCATGCTTGGGGTCATTGTCCATTTTGGAAGACCCATTTGCGATCAAGCTTTATCTTCCTGACTGATGTCTTGAGATGTTGCTTCAATGTATTCACATAATTTTCCTACCTTATGATGAAGTGCACTAGTCCCTCCTGCAGCAATTCACCCCCACAACATGATGCTGCCACCCCCATGCTTCACGGTTGGGATGGTGTTCTTCGGCTTGTGAGTCTCCCCTTTTTCCTCCAAACGAGGATGGTCATTATGGCCAAACAGTTATATTTTTGTTTCATCAGACAAGAGGACATTTCTCCAAAAAGTACGATCTTTGTCCACATGTGCAGTTGCAAACCGTAGTCTGGCTTTTTTATGGCGGTTTTGGAGCAGTTGCTTCCTCCTTGCTGAGCGGCCTTTCAGGTTATGTCGATATAGGACTTGTCTTACTGTGGATATAGATACTTTTGTAATCGTTTCCTCCAGCATCTTCAAATGATCCTTTGCTGTTGTTCTGGGATTGATTTGCACTTTTCGCACCAAAGTACGTTCATCTCTAGGAGACAGAACGCGTCTCCTTCCTGAGATGTATGATGGCTATGTGGTCCCATGGTTTTTATACTTGCGTACTATTTTTTGTACAGATGAACGTGGTACCTTCAGGCGTTTGGAAATTGCTCCCAAGGATGAACCAGACTTATTACTAGGATAAAATATCAGGAATTGTGAAAAACTGAGTTTTAATGTATGTAAACTTCCGACTTCAACTGTATAAAATGCCTAGAATATTTCAATTTTGGAGAATCTCTCTCTTGCTCTCTCTCGCTCTCTCTCTCTCGATAAATAGATACATATATATATATATGTATGTATAGATATCTAGATATCTAGATATCTATCTATCTATCTAGATATCCATCTATCTATCTATCTATCTATATAGATAGTAACCCTAGGTGTAAAATAATAAATAATGGCTACATCTCAAAGTTTAAACTGTCATGAGTGTTAAAACAAGGTTGTCCACTATCGGCATATTTATTTATTATCGCCATGGAAATGTTAGCTGTTAAAATTAGATCCAACAATAATATTAAAGGATTAGAAATCCAAGGCTTGAAATCAAAAGGTGCCTTTGTACGCTGATTCATGTTTTCTTTTAAAACCACAATTAGAATCCCTCCACAGACTCATAGAGGTTGTAGATACTTTTTCTAACTTCTGGATTAAAACCAAATTATGATAAGTGTTGGATCACGTATTGGATCACTAAAAAAAATCAACTTTTACATTACCGCGTAGTTTACTAATAAAATCGTCTGACGGGAATGTGGACATACTCTGTATACATATCCCAAAATAAATAAATGATCTGACTCCAAAACATTTTTATAGAAAGTTAGCAAAAATAGATCAGATCTTGCTACTGTACCATGGAAAGGAAAATACCTGTCTATTTGTGGAAAAATCACCCTGATTAACTCTTTAATCATATCACAGTTTACCTATTTGCTTATGGTTTTGCATACGCGTAGTGACATGCTTTTTAAATTATATGAACACAAAATATTACATTTTATTTGGAATGACAAGCCAGACAATTAAAAGGGCCTATTTATATAATGAATATGAATTCGGAGGGCAGAAATTATTAAAGCATTAAACCTCTCATTAAAGGCATCAGTCATACAAAGGTTATGCTTAAATTTGAAATGGTTGTATAGTAAATTAGTAAGACTGTCTCACCCCATGTTCAAGAAAGTCCTTTTTCCCTTTATTCAGATTACAACTGGTAACTTTTGGTTATTTGAAAACAAAATAATCTCCAAAATATCGTTATTTTTTAAACAAGCTTTAAAAAGTTGGTTGCAGTTTGTTTAATCCACCTGAAAAGACAGAACAAATAATACAACAAATATTGTGGTTAAAATCAAATATATTAATCGATAAAAAAAAAATAATGTTTTGATAATACCTTTCTTTTTTTTAAAAAATGTTATCTTTGTAAATTATATCATACATATGACTGGTGGAGGTGTATCACACATGCTCCTAACACAGATATGGAAATGTCTGCTCTACCCAAAATTACAACAGACTAATTGCAGCATTGCCACAAAAATGGAAGAGGCATGTGGAAGGCGGGAAAAGTAAAGAACTTGTCTGGCGGCTCTGCATTAAAGACCAAAAAATGGTTAAAGACAATTGTGATAAATAAACATGTATGTATGCATGTATGCATGCACTGCTCCAAAAAATTAAGGGAACACTTAAACAACGCAATGTAACTCCAAGCCAATCACACTTCTGTGAAATCAAACTGTCCACTTAGGAAGCAACACAAAAAGCTTGAGACGGAGTCTACAACCCACACAAGTGGCTCAGGTAGTGCAGCTCATCCAGGATGGCACATCAATGCGAGCTGTGGCAAGAAGGTTTGCTGTGTCTGTCAGCGTAGTGTCCAGAGCATGGAGGCGCTACCAGGAGACAGGCCAGTACATCAGGAGACGTGGAGGAGGCCGTAGGAGGGCAACAACCCAGCAGCAGGACCGCTACCTCCGCCTTTGTGCAAGGAGGAGCAGGAGGAGCACTGCCAGATCCCTGCAAAATGACCTCTAGCAGGCCACAAATGTGCATGTGTCTGCTCAAACGGTCAGAAACAGACTCCATGAGGGTGGTATGAGGGCCCGACATCCACAGGTGGGGGTTGTGCTTACAGCCCAACACCGTGCAGGACGTTTGGCATTTGCCAGAGAACACCAAGATAGGCAAATTCTCCACTGGCGCCCTGTGCTCTTCACAGATGAAAGCAGGTTCACACTGAGCACATGTGACAGACGTGACAGTCTGGAGACGCCGTGGAGAACGTTCTGCTGCCTGCAACATCCTCCAGCATGACCGGTTTGGCGGTGGGTCAGTCATGGTGTGGGGTGGCATTTCTTTGGGGGGCCGCACAGCCCTCCATGTGTTCACCAGAGGTAGCCTGACTGCCATTAGGTACCGAGACGAGCTCCTCAGACCCCTTGTGAGACCATATGCTGGTGCGGTTGGCACTGGGTTCCTCCTAATTCAAGACAATGCTAGACCTCATGTGGCTGGAGTGTGTCAGCAGTTCCTGCAAGAGGAAGGCATTGATGCTATGGACTGGCCCGCCCGTTCCCCAGACCTGAATCCAATTGAGCACATCTGGGTCTCGTTCCATCCACCAACGCCACATTGCACCACAGACTGTCCAGGAGTTGGCGGATGCTTTAGTCCAGGTCTGGGAGGAGATCCCTCAGGAGACCATCCGCCACCTCATCAGGAGCATGCCCAGGCGTTGTAGGGAGGTCATACAGGCACGTGGAGGCCACACACACTACTGAGCCTCATTTTGACTTGTTTTAAGGACATTACATCAAAGTTGGATCAGCCTGTAGTGTGGTTTTCCACTTTTAATTTTGAGTGTGACTCCAAATTTAGACCTCTATGGGTTGATAAATTTGATTTCCATTAAAAATTTTTGTGTGATTTTGTTGTCAGCACATTCAACTATGTAAAGAAAAAAAAAAAAAAAATGTAATAAGAATATTTCATTCATTCAGATCTAGGATGTGTTATTTTAGTGTTCCCTTTATTTTTTTGAGCTGTGTGTGTTTGTATATATCACACTGCTATATACCAGTTTCATTTACAGACCAAGCAATTGACAGCTGTGCCATATAAATTGCAAAATAGTTGAAGAGATTTTCGATGAACCGATTCCATGGTCTATGAATTGACACGCAAAACGACGCCGTATTCAAAAATGTGATTTTTTTTTAATTTAAAATGTTATACATAATTCTTGCAACCAATAGAATATTATTAATATGGGGGATACAATCTTCCCAGCTCTGCAGATTTTGCTGTGAAGAGGCAGAGTCATTAGATAATTTATTTTGGTACTGTCCATATGTAGCTCATTTTTGGTCACAGGCCCAGGAATGGCTGAAGTATTGCAACATTTACCTAGAACTAAAGCTGCAGAGAGCAATACTGGGTGATTTGATAAGTCATAGTCAATCGATCAATAATATAATTATTTTAGCAAAAATGTTTATCTTTAATTTACAATCAGTAGAAGCTATGCGAGTAGAAAGGTTCAATACTTTTGTGAAGCATCACAGCACAGTTGAAAAATATATGGCAAATAGAAATCAAAACTGAATGGTGATAAGAGATAGATGGGAGGGGTTGAATGGAGCTGAAGGGTGGGACTAGTAACAACAAGTAAACAAATGTAAAACATACAAGGTCTGTAAAATGTATATGTATATAGGTCTGTAAACCCTTTACAATGAAGATCTGTGAAGTTATTTTGATTTTTACAAATTTTCTTTGAAAGACAGGGTCCTGAAAAAGGGATGTTTCTTTTTTTGCTGTGTTTACATGCATACACTTTTATTTTTAGAATGTACCTTTATTATTCCCTGCAAACCCTACCACCCCTCCCCCAATTTGAGTAAACTAATAAACAATAACACCCAGGCTTCTATCTTCAGTTTATACATACTATAGACGTTTTACATGCACAATCTATTTTACAATAGTTATATTTTGTTTGTATTTAGTCCTGTTCTTCCTCTATTTCTGATGTCCATCCAGTTCGATTTCAATTTTTAACTGCTATTTGACAACATTTCTACTGTTTCCCATGCGTGTTCAATGAACCATAAACAATTAATGAACATGCACCTGTGGCACTTGAAGAAACTTTAAAAGTTCTTGAAATTTTCCGCATTTACTGACCCTCATGTCTTAAAGTAATGATGGACTGTAATTTCCGTTTGATTATTTGAGCTGTTCTTGCCATAATATGAACTTGGTCTTTTACCAAACAGGGCTATCTTCTGTATACCACCCCTACCTTGTCACAACACAACTGATTGGCTCAAACGCATTAAGAAGGAAATAAATTGACTTATTCATGAAGCTGGTTGAGAGTATGTCAAGAGTGTGCAAAGCTGTCATCAACTTTTTTGGTTAATACATGATTCCGTATGTGTTATTTCAGTTTTGATGTCTTCACTATTATTCTACAATGTAGAAAACAGTAAAAAAATATAGAAAAACCCTTGAATGAGTAGGTCTGTCCAAACTTTGGACTGGTACTGTATATATATATTGTTTATGTGTGGTAGTTAGACATTGTCATCAGCCAAGTTCAAATGTGTGAAGCCAACCATTTTATACAGCTGTAAAGTGCAGATTTGTTTTCTCTTACTGCATCCTCCATATCCCTCTTCTTCCAGACCCTCTTCATGTGTGAACCCTTCTCAGCCTAGTGTGTCTTCCAACCCCTTCTTATCGTTCTTGTCTCCTGAAATTGAGATTTATATGGACTCCCCTAGAGGCGATTGGGAAACCAGAGGCACCCAGGACCCGTCTACTGATATAATGGAGAAGAAAGACCCTGCCCCTCTGCCCCTCAACCAGCGCTGGGCTCGTATGGACAACTGGCCTAGCAAGGGCAACGCTCAATCTGTCACCGTGAATCTCGCCCGAACAAAGCCAACAAAACAGCCACCTCCTCCAATACGCCAATCTTCCACATCACTGGTGGGATGCGGGGATAACCAGGAGAGTGTTAGTGGTCAGGACCATTCCAGTATCAGGATGGACAAGGGTCCTGCTCCAGATAGACCAAGCCAGGCTCCAAGCCAGACACAGAGGGACCAGAGTATGACTAGAGTGAACCTGGGACATAAGGACATAGGTGCCTCCATGTCCAAGGTCTCTCAACGTGTAGTACAGATTATCACACCACTGAGATTTTCCTCCACAGCTACAACAGAACACACAAGTGGAGGCCAGAGCTCTACCCACCATGGGAACCAACCAGAACAAGAAATGCCATCTGCCACTGGGGGGTTGAGGGTGGCTAAACACAATAAAGGTCCAGCACCTTCTAGGCCCCAGTACCCTCCAGGGAAGACAATGCCAAAAGTTGATGTAATAGATAAGCAATTGAATACTGAGGAACATGACTCTTTGGTTGAGTTTGATCCAAATAATCCCTTTGCAGAAGACTGCAGAATGGAGAAGTCCTCTGGACATGGTGAAGAACAGAGACTAACTGGTGAATATCAGGAGAGCCTAGACTCTCCCAATCATCAGAGTTGTACCTCCATAGAAGCAAATCCAGGTTCAATGCAGAATAGTGTGGTTAGGGACTCAATGGAGCTTCCAACGCCAGATGTTCTGCTAGCTGAGGATGGCTTCCGTCCCATCAAAAACTCATTAGCAGAGCTGGTCTTTGTTCCCTTGCTTCCATTGAAGAAAACATCCATCTCTAGAGAGGAGGATACTGGTAAACAGAGTTCTGTAAAACTACAAACCCCAGGGGCTTCCTCTTTGAGTAAGCTTTCCTCAAGTATCTCAGAAAAACTGCAGAATCGAGGTGTGGGTATGGCACTAACTTGTGTTACCATTGCCCAGCCCCCATGTGTACCCTCACCTGCCCCCGCCATCCTAACCCAACCCAAGCCCCTGAAGGGATCAGGGGGCAGGAGTAACTGTCCTCCCCAGACAAGCTCTCTCCCTGGCCAGAGGACCCTGCTTCAGGCTAGAGCTATGTCCTCCGTTGCAGAGCATTGCAGTGGAGAGGAAGCGGGAGGGAGAGGGGACAGGCCTACCTCAAGCACACGCAGGTGAGAGAGAGATTGCAGCCTTTTACTGTAGTGTGTAGCAGCTTTGTGCTCTCTACGAAACCTCTCCTGTACTGTAGTCAGATTCACTAAACCTTTCCAATCGCTTTGGTGGATGCGTTGTTCGAGAACACTTCATGAATGTGACCCTTGTAAAATCATTTTACTCTCTTATAAAATGTTTAATTTCACTTTCCTGAATTGAATCAATGGAACTTCTGACCAAGTTGTTTTTGCAATACTTTCAAAAGTTGTACAGGACATCATAGCTAGTTCTATTTTTTAATAATGACTATATCATTCTGTAGTTATTATTAACATAGTTTAACGTAAAGCAACATGAACATAGCTCCCCAGAGAAATTAACACTATATTAAGTAATCAAAAGAGCACTTACTAATTACTGCAAATTTAATTTTGCTCTGCAAGTTATTTAATTGCGATGTCATTCACACAATCCCCTCGGCACAGTATGAATCATGGCTATAGAAATGCCAGCCTTTGCAGCTTTCATTGCTTTTTGTCAAGTTATTCTCCCTGTAGAATCTCAGACAAATCTCAGTGGCGCCTGTAAAATGCCATTGCTCAGAGTGTGTGTACACTGTGGCTCCTCTGCAGTCTAACCTTATATGAGAGGGAAAGAAGAGATACGCTTGCCACTGTGTCACGTATGATGGGAATCAGTCAAGAGGGAAGAAGAACCCATGCTCGCTTGTCATGTCTAACTCTGTCCGTTTTGTTTTGCATTGATTTGATTTATTTTTCAATCCCAGCCCCCATCCTCACAGGGGAGGCCTTTTGCCTCCTCTTGCCAGGCCATCATTGTAAATAAGAATTTGTTTTTAGTTGACTTGACTAGTTAAATACATTTTTGTTAATAAACTGATAAGGTCCACCTGATTGAACAAATTATTTCAAGCTGTTGGCAGCAATTACACTTGCTTTCTGAGAAAATGTCATTATCCGCATATCCCCCATATCCACCTGCTGCATCTCCTCAAATAACACAACACTTCAGGAAAGTTTGAGCCGCTCTCATTTTTACTGTCTCTGTCTCCGTCTATCTCTATTCAGGCCCCATCCAGTAAAGCCTTTGAGCTCCCTGGAAAACCAGCCAGCCTCCAACATCCAGGAGAGGCAGGCTGGCATATCTACAGGAATCCTCGGTGTCCTTCAAGAGAAGATAAAGGTACTAATGCAATATGCCATGAGGGCAATGGAAACAGTATTGAGTGAACTGATAAACACCAGCAGCAGATGAAAGAGCTACCTACAGGTTCTCTCACCAATCACCTGTCAACGTAGATCTGCTTTAGGCAGGAGGTATGTGTACTAAATAATCAGACCTCATTGTGTCTACAGTCTATTTTGGGAAAGTGTGTGCATGTTAATATGCTTAGCCTTATGCCTTGTAATATGCACAGCAGGGGCTCTTCTTGATAATATTATCATAATAATCTTATGCAATTAAGGTACCAGGATATCTTTGAAACCATTCCCCCAGGCACCTCATGAAAATGCCCTCTGCTGCTGTTTCAATTAATCCTACCAGTTCCTTGATGCATGCACAGTTGTTTTTTATTAAAACCTCAGTGCAACATTCCCATTCTTGCTGCGCGCACGCCGACACACACAGTGCACACACACACACACACACACACACACACACACACACACACCCCTGGGCCAGACTTCACTCAATCGTAGGACCTACTGGGTCTTCAGTAAAGACTTAAAGGTCGTGACCGAGTCTGTGTCTCTCACATGGATCGGCAGACCATTCCATAAAAATGCATCTCTATAGGACAAAGCCCTGCCTCCAACTGTTTGCTTAGAAATTCTAGGGACAATAATGAGGCCTGCGTCTTGAGACCGTAGCGTACGTGTAGGTATGTACGGAAGGACTAAATCGGAGAGATGGATAGGAGCAAGCCCATGTAATGCTTTGTAGGTAAAACCTTGAAATCAGCCCTAGCCTTAACAGGAAGCCACTGTAGAGGCTAGCACTGGAGTAATATGATCAAATACTGGGTTCTAGTCAAGATTCTAGCAGCTGTGTTTAGTACTAACTGAAGTTCATTTAGTGCTTTATCCAGGTAGCCAGAGATTAAAGCATTGCAGTAGTCTAATCTAGAAGTGACAAAAGCATGGATTAGTTTTTCTGCATCATCTTTGGACAAAAAATGTAAGATTTTTGCAATGTTACGAAGATGGAACAAAGCTGTTCTTGAAATATTCTTGATAGGTTTGTCAAAAGAGATCAGGGTCCAGAGTAAATCAAATCAAATATATTTATATAGCCCTTCTTACATCAGCTGATATCTCAGTGCTGTACAGAAACCCAGCCTAAAACCCCAAACAGAAAACAATGCTGGTGTAGAAGCACGGTGGCTAGGAAAAACTCCCTAGAAAGGCCAAAACCTAGGAAGAAACCTAGAGGAACCAGGCTATGAGGCGTAGCCAGTCCTCTTCTGGCTGTGCCTAGGTCCTTCACAGTTTTATTTGAGACGACTGTACAACCATCAATATTAATTGTCAGATCCAACACCAGATCCCTTTGTTTCTTGGACCTAGAACTAGCATCTCTGTTTTGCCTGAGCTTAAAAGTAGAACATTTGCAGCCATCCATTTCCTTATGTCTGAAACACAGGCTTCCAGGGTATGCAATTTTGGGGTATCACCATGTTTTATCGAAGTGTACAGCTGTCGTCCGCATAGCAGTGAAAGTTTACATTTTGTTTCCGAATGACATCACCAAGAGTTTGAATATATAGTGAAAACAATAGTGGTCCTGAAACTGAACCTTGAGGAACACCAAAACTTTGTTGATTTGTCAGAGAACAAACCACCCACAGAGATGAACTGATATCTTTCCGACAGATACGATCTAAAACAGTCAAGAACTTGTCTGTGTAGACCAATTTGGGTTTCCAATCTCTCCATAAGAATGTGGTGATCGATGGTGTCAAAAGCAGCACAGGTCTAGGAGCACGAAGACAGATGCAGAGCCTTGGTCTGACGCCATTAAAAGTTAATTTACCACTTTCACAAGAGCAGTCTCTGCTATGATGGGGTCTAAAACCAGAATGAAGAGTTTTGTATACATTATTTGTCTTCGGGAAAGCAGTAAGTTGCAACGGCTTTAAGGGGAAAAAAATGAGAGGAATGAGAGATTCGATATAAAGTACCAGTAAAAGTTTGGACACATCTACTCATTCAAGGGTTATTCTTTATGTTTTACTATTTTCTACATTGTAGAATAATAGTAAAGACAACGCAATGAAGTAACCAAAAACGTGTTAAACAAATCAAAATATATTTTAGATTGTTCAAAGTAGCCACCCTTTGCCTTGATGACAGCTTTGCACACTCTTGGCATTCTCTCAACCAGCATCACCTGGAATGCTTTTCCAACATTCCTGGAGTGGTTTCTACATATTTTGAGACCTTGTTGGCTGCTTTTCCTTAATTCTGCTATCCAACTCATTTCAAACCATCTCAATTGGGTTGAGTTTGGGGAATTGTGTAGGCCAGGTCATCTGATGCAGCACTCCATCACTCTCCTTCTTGGTCAAATTGCCCTTACACAGCCTGGAGGTGTGTTGGCTCATTGTCCTGTTGAAAATCAAATGACCCACTAATCGCAGACCAGATGGGATGGTGTATCGCTGCAGAATGCTGTGGTAGCCATGCTTGTTAAGTGTGCCTTGAATTCAAAATAAATCACATAGTGTCACCAGCAAAGCACCATCACACCACCACCTCCGTGCTTCACGGTGGGAACCACACATACGGAGATAATCCGTTCACCTACTCTGCGTCTCACAAAGAAACGGTGGTTGGAACCAAAAATCTCAAATTTGGACTCTTCAGTCTGAATAATAGATTTCCAGTAGTCTAATGTCCATTGCTCGTGTTTCTTGGCCCAATCAAGTCTCTTCTTCTTATTGGTGTCGTTTAGTAGTGGTTTCTCTGCAGCAATTCGACCATGAAGGCCTGATTCATGCAGTCTCTTCTGAACAGTTGATATTGAGATGTGTGTTACTTGAACTCTGTGAAGCATTTATTTGAGCTGCAATTTTTGAGTCTGTTAACTCTAATGAACTCATCCTCTGCAGCAGAGGTAACTCTGGGTCTTCCTTTCCTGTGGCAGTCCTCATGAGAGCCAGTTTCAGCATAGCGCTTGATGTTTTTTGGTGTCTGACCTTCATGTCTTAAGGTACTGATGGACTGTTGTTTTTTCTTTTTTTGATCTGTTCTTGCCAAAATGTGGACTTGTTCTTTTACCAAATAGGGCTATCTTCTTTATACTACCCCTACCTTGTCACAACACAACTGATTGGCTCAAACGTGTTAAGAAAAATAAATTCCAACATTTGTATTTTAACAAGACACACCTGATAATTGAAATGCACTCCAGGTGACTTATTCATGAAGCTGGTTTAGAGAATGCCAAGAGTGTGCAAAGCTGTCATCAAGGTAAAGGTGGCTACTTTGAAGAATCTCAAATCTCAAATATATTTTTGTTTAACACTTTTTTTGGTTAACAAATGGTTCCATATGTGTTATTTCATAGGTTTGATGTCTTCACTATATTATTCTACAATGTAGAAAATAGTAAAAATATAGAAAAACCCTGAGTAGGTGTTTCCAAACTTTTGACTGGTACTGTAGGCCAATAGTTTTCTTTACATTTTCCTGGTCAAGGTTGGGCTTTTTCAAGAGTTTTGTACACATCCGGTGGATAGGGAGCCATTTATTATGTTCAACATAGGAAGGCCAAACACAGGAAGTAGCTCTTTTCAGTAGTTTAGTTGGAATAGGGTCCAGTATGAAGCTTGAAGGTTTAGAGGCCATGACTATTTCCATGAATGTGTCAAGCGATACAGGATTAAAAAACTTGAGTGTCTCCATTGATCCTAGGTCCTGGCAGTTCTGTGCAGTCTCAGGACAACTGAGTTTTGGAAAATTTGCAGATTCAAAGAGGAGTCCGTAATTAGCTTTTTATGATCGTGATCTTTTCATCAAAGAAGTTCATGAATTCATGACTGCTGAAGTGAAAGCCACCCTCTCTTGGAAAATGCTGCTTTTTAGTTAGCTTTGCGACAGTACTGTCTTTCCAAGCTAGTCGGAAGCTTGCTTCAGAGCTCGGGTATTTTCTGTATACCAGGGAGCAAATATCTTGTGACAAATGTTTTTTTGTTTTTAGGGGTACGACTGCATCTAGGGTATTACGCACTGTTAAATTTCGATCCTCAGTTATTTAGGTGGTTAACCAATGTTTGTACTCTTACGTCCTTGAGTAGGTGGAGGGGCATCTAGGAATATTTGTTGTCCTAGAATTTATAGCACGGCTTTTGATGATCCTTGGATCGGGTCTGAGCAGCTGATTTGTTGCGATTGCAAACGTAATAAGATGGTGGTCCGATTAGTCCAGGATTATGAGGAAAAACATTTAGATCCACAATATTTATCTCACGGGACAAAACTAGATCCAGGGTATGACTGTGGCAATGAGTAGGTCCGGAGACATGTTGGACAAAACCCATGATGATGGCTCCTAAAGCCTTTTGGAACAGGTCTGTGGACTTTTCCATGTAAATATTAAAGTCACCAAAAATGTTAATGTTATCTGCCATGACTACAAGGTCTGATTTAGGAACTCAGTGAGGAATGCTGTATATGGCCCAGGAGGTCTGTAAACAGTAGCTATACAAAGTGATTGAGTAGGCTGCATAGATTTCATGACTTGAAGCTCAAAAGACAAACGCAGTTTTTTTTTTTTTTTGTAAATTGAAATATGCTGTCGTAAATGTTAGCAACACCTCTGCCTTTGCGGGATGCGTGGGGGATATGGTCACTAGTGTAACCAGGAGCAGAGGCCTCATTTAACACAGTAAATTCATCAAGCTCAAGCCTGTTTCAGTCAGGTCAATCACATTAAGATTATGATCAGTGATTAGTTAATTGACTATGACTGCCTTGGAAGTGAGGGATCTAACATTAAGTAGCCCTATTTTGAGATGTGAGATATCACAATCATCTTTCAATAATGACAGGAATGGAGGAAGTCTTTATTCCAGTTAGATTGCTAACGCATACACCGCCATGTTTAGTTTTGCTCAACCTAGATTGAGGCACAGACACGGTCTCAAGGGGATAGCTGAGCTGACTACACTGACTGCTAGTGGCAGACTCCACTAAGCTAGCATGCTGGCTAACAGGGTGCAGGCCAGGCAGCAGGCGATCTCATTGTGCCACTAGAGGACTTAGAGTCCTGTCTATGTTGATAGATGACACCTCCAGCTTGGATGGAGTCCATCACTCCTCAGCAGGTCAGGCTTGGTCCTGTTTGGGGGTGAGTCCCTGAAAGAGGGGCCAATTATCTACAAATTCTATCTTTTGGGAGTGGTAGAAAACAGTTTTCGACCTACGATTGAGTTGTGATATTCTGCTGTAGAGCTCATCACTCCCCCTAACTGGGAGGGGGCCAGAGACCATTACCTGATGCCGACACATCTTTCTAGCTAATTTACACGCTGAAGCTATGTTGCGTCTGGTGACCTGACTGTTTCATCCTAACATCGTTGGTGCTGACATGGATAGCAATATCCCTATACCAGTGGAAGCTGGTGACTTGAACAATTGAGGAGGATGGGAGACCCACGGTATAGGTGCATAATGCACAGAGATGACAGTGTGTTTAAAAAAAATCATAGACTATTCTAACCTAAAGCATTTAATAAAGACATTTATAGTACAATATTATGGGAATGAGAGGGCTACTTACACCGTGTGGGAAAGGGATCACAGCAGTGATTGAATGAGGGTATGAGGCATGAGTTGAGGTGTTCAGAGGCTTGACCAGTGCAGGATAGGATTTGACGGGGAAGACAAAAAAAGAAATAACACAACACACTACACATTTAGACAAAATAGCCAAGATTTAGTTAGTCCAAGCAAGGAGTAAAATCGTTGATATGTGATTGTGTATGTGATTGACTTTACATACAGGAATGAGATCATTTATAGGGGTACTTACCTATCACTTTTCATTCTTAATTTCTATCCAACAATGTCAAAATCCAACAAGTTCTCAACACATAGAACCCCCATAATGCTCTGTGGCACAATCCCAATACAACTCAATAGTTAATTCTCTAATCCTAATTATATGATTGGATGGATAGCATGTCAGTTCATACTGCAAAAGCTTTGATTGGCTGGAGAACTTCCTCTGGAAGTGGTCATAATTAACATGTATGTCTATGGAAGGGGGTGAGGCCTACGAGCGTCCTACGTTTTGTATTGAAGTCAATGTAGCCAGAGGAGGATGGAAGCTAGCCGTCCTCCGGCTGCACCATGGTGCTACCCCAGACAGTGCTGTTGAAGTTACTGTAGACCTTCATTGCAAAAAAGTGTTATTTAACCAATTATTTGGTGACATATGAATATATTTAATATAGTTATCTAAAAATAATAACTTTTAATGTTTCACCTTTTTATTTTTATGAAATTTCACTGAGGGTGGTCCTCCCCTTCCTCCTCTGAGCCTCCACTGCCCTATACTCTACACTCTACAGTTTTAGCCTTACCCAGTACCCTCTTCAGATTAGCCTTTATGTCGGTAGCCCTGCCCCCTGGTAAACAGGGTATGATCGCTGGATGATTCTTTTTAAGTCGAATGTTGGGGGTAATGTAGTCGCAATGGCTCAGACCCCGTAACAGGTGAAGGAGAGACCTGAGAAGGCTCGGCCTCTGACTCTGACTCGTTGCTTAATGGGGAGAAACGGTTGAATGTTTCTTTCAGTTAAATGAGTGACACAGGTTGAGTGTGCCAACATAATTTATTTTCCAGAAGCCTTGAGATAATTGTCCTGCAAGGACTGTGTGGGGGGGGATTTATACTACAATCTGTACTTACTGGTGGCGCAGACGCTGTTTCATCCCTTCCTACATTTAAATTGCCCTTGCCTAACGATTGCATCTGAAGTTGGGCTTGTAACACGGCTATCCTCACAATAAGGAGAAAGTTGTCTTGTATATTAAGAGTACAGCGACTGCAATTAGAAGGCATGGTGTTAATGTTACTACTTAGCTTTTTCAGCTGTTGGAGGTCCTGTAGAACCATGTCCAGATAAAGCGTCCGGGGTGAAAAAGTTGAATGAAAAAAGTTGAGTGAGGAAGAAACATAGATATTGGTAAATGTGTTAAATGCTGATTTTGATTAAACTGTTAATAAATGTAAAAACAGGTAGCCAAGTAGCAACAGACAGCACAGCAACACGGAGACAAGTTCAGAAGTAACACTTCCAATTCCTCCAATCAGGAGTTAGAGAGAATCATGTGTGGGACGTCATAGGCTCCATGACCCCTTAGAAATGAGATCTGGTTGACAATACACCCAAGCATGCCATCCATTACAAGTGTCTGAAAGCTAGAACTTTTTTGTGCATCGAATCCTTTCTGCTTATGTAAAGAAACAAAATACAGGAGCCTTGGTTGGGTGCTTAAAGTTTAGCAATATTTTTGAAGGTGCTCTTTGTAGGGGTTCATGCACAGACTAAACATTCCTTAATGGATAATGCATGGCATATCTTTGGAGAATTCTATGGAAACATAAATGGCACTGACTCATACCACCTCAATTCCCCTCTTTCCTTCTAGGTCAAAGACACAGGGGTCAAAGGTCAGTACTCCCAGCTGACCCAGGAGGAGCTGATCTCCCTGGTGGTGAAGCAGCAGGACCAGCTCTCCAAGAGGGACAACAAGATCAAGGAGCTGGAGCAGTACATTGACAACCTGCTGGTGCGCATCATTGAGGAGCAACCCAGTATCCTGATGTCCATGAACTCACTCAAATGAGACGTCTAGAAATATATATTTCTCCATCCTGTTCCTAATCATTCAGAGCAAGGCTTCCTAGATGTTTATCTCCCTCAATGCCTATGTGTTAGGATGTTTGAAGAATTCCTGCTTGCCTCCCAAAGAACGTTTCATTCACCTATGTATAACATACCAAGCACTGGCTTTGTCTATTCCTATTGAAAAGATGCACTTTTGATTGTTCATTAACATTTTGAATGTTGTCTAAACTCTGAATAATCGTATCTTAACAACTACTAGGGTGGTAGTGTGCAAGGCTCTATGGTGTGTGTGTATTAAGACCGTATAAGAACATGAACCAAATCCACACAGGCCTGTTGGGAGGTGCTGTACATTTTTGGCAGTTGATTTGTCTTTCTATTAATGTTTTGATGTGCTTGTAAGGAGGAGTGTGATATGAAGGCAACAACACTGAAGAAGGAATTGAATAGTAAAAAATTCATTAATAAAAAAAGAAAGCAACAGAACAGTGACACATTGAGTTTGTATATTCCGTAACACTATGCAGACAGACCGGTATAATAGGGGTCATGCTTATGACAAGTATTATCATTAATTACAATCACATTATAATGAGCTATATCTGTCGGTAAAGGGTTACTTCATATTATTGGTTGTCTGTGAACTAACAAAAATAATGTGGATATTATTCCCTGTTACTGAATAACTTATGTATATGTGTTGTACATATTGAGATGTCCTTTTCTTATATTGTAAACTTTATGTTAAAGCACTTTGAAGAATAAATAATAGAAAAAATTGTAGTCTAAAGAAACATGGATTAATAATTAAAACAATTTAGACTACCGATAAATCAATTTAGACTACAGACAAACCAGGTTTAGACGACCACTATGCCTTTGGATGAATGCACTCTCAATTCATTGCAATCACCCTGACAGGTGCAACTCCACAAGCAAATTGCAAGGGTGTAACATATGGACATTTTCTAAAGGGGCATTTCCTTGTGAAGAAAGCTATTGTTTTTATAGGTAGATAGCAAGATGTCTGCCTTTGGTCATAGGAAGGATTACTGTATAGTTGGGTGAAAGTCAGAAAGTGTCTTCTGTCAACTTATTGCCTATTTTTTACAATTATGAAATAAATACTTATTTTCTATTATAACATTTATTTAGCCTCTGGTTGGAGTAGACCCACACCTCTCTTTGACTATTACTTCATGAAGCACTTTAAATCACGTTTTCACTGTTCACACTATGAATATAGCAGCTATATTATGCTGTTCCAATGGGAATGTTGCAGTTGCTTTCAAAAGCAGAACTAAGGTAAAGGTGGTAGTGTGCAAGGCTCGATCGAGTTTTGGATTATGAGATGGAGTTTCTTTGGAATGCCGCAAGCAAAGTCGGAAGAAGAGGAATACCGGGACAGGAGCACAGAAAAGTGGATTTGTGAGGAGGAATGGAGAAGGAAGAAGAGGTCAATGAGAATGAGGAAAGCCGAGGTTGGATTTGAATTTGAGGAAGATGGAGATGGGGTGTCAAAGAAGATGCAAACAAAGTGAGCCAAGCACCAAACCGAATTCTGGAGGTGAAATGGAAGTGAATGAGGGTGAGTTCTGGAGGTGAAATGGAAGTGAATGAGGGCGAGTTCTGGAGGTGAAATTGAAGTGAATGAGGGCGAGTTAAGTGAGGTGGAAGGTGTGGCGAAGAGCTCGGAACCTGAGCTTGGCATCAATGGACATAAAGAATAAACTGTTCTAGTATTATGAGATTTTTGGAAAAAGTAGATCCTTGCCTTTTGGGGCATACATGTGTGGTTTCAGGGTGGGTGGGAAAGGAGTTGGGTGCAGTTGAATCAGTAACCTGTAGTGAACTTGGGTGATTCTTCTGCCAGAGGGAGCGGGTGCTCCGTGTCACTCAACTTGGGTCAGCTTGCTAGTCAGGGTAGTGCAGAAGGTGTTGTATGCTGAGGCAGTGAAAAAAGTAGAGGAGGATGGGTCAAGGGTGAGGGATCTGGAGAGGATCCCTGTGAGTTGTAGATCTGTGCCAGCACAGAGGGATAGGCCAATGAGTGATATATGCTTCTGTAAGGTTGGCTTCTTAGTGTTCATAGCAATGGTTATTAACTGTAACGTAAACAACAGAAAATATATTTTGTGGTGGCAGATGCAGAGAAGTATTTGGGTATATGAGATTTGACTTCAGAAAAGTTAAAGGGTGTTATGAGTGGCGGTGTCCCGTCCTCTCGGGTCATTGGAAACCTGCAGGAGCAGAAAGGGTCAAGGTAGTGGAATGGGAGAGTGGATTTTTATTGAGTGTAGGGTTTAGTTGGAAGGGGATTTTATTATTATACATTATAAAATATATGTATTATTATTTTTTGTTTATGAAAAAGTTGTATAGGTGTAGGGATAGTTGGTGGTGCAATTTGTTGCTTTCCCCGCCTTCCTTTTTATTTTTGTATCACAACATATAACGTACTTGACCACACACTACCGCACAGTAGGTGGCGGCATGCACAAAATAAATGTGTGAACGCCATGATACCAAAGAAGAAGAAGAAGAATTCAAACCTTTAATTTGTCGTTCACAGCACATGAATAATAACTGTAAGTGTTGGCTGGCTCACAATCATATGTTTTGCTAACTAAAATAGCTAGCTACATTTAGCCTGCTATCTATTTAATGTTAAGATAGCTGCTATCTGTCAGAAGTGAGAATAGGCATCGGTCTGAAGCTGAAAATACATGAGCGCCACAGTGCCTATTTCACCGATGCTCTACCAAGGTTTTCCAGCACACACCTTTGACCTACTACAGTAGCTATGTGTAGCCAGGTTGCTTAGGATACAAATTCTCTCAAACAGCCTAATTCATACTCTTAGAGGAGGTGCTGCCAAAATAATGTGATTTGTACCACATGCAAGCTAAAGTATTGGATTCCTTACACACCACCAATATTATCCCATTATGCTAACTTTTCATGCTTTTATTGTTAAATGAAAGCAAACTCTAGTAATGGTTTCTTTTCAGCAATTCGACCATGGAGGCCTGATTCACGCAGTCTCCTCTGAACAGTCCGGCGCCGACAGAGATGGCTACTGGATATAAGAGCAACGTCAACTCACCATCATTACGATCAGGAATACGACTTTCCCGAAGCGGATCCTCTGTTTTTCCCACCACCCAAGACAATGGATCGGATCCCAGCCGGTGAACAAAAAGAACGACGCAGTAAAAGGGCGAAGCGGTCTTCGGTTCAGGCTCCGGAGACAGGCACAACGCGCACCGCTCCCAAGCATACTACTCGCCAATGTCCTGTCTCTTGACAGCAAGGGTGATGAAATCCGAGCAATGGTAGCATTCCAGAGAGACATAAGAGACTGTAACGTTCTTTGCTTCACGGAAACATGGCACACTCGAGACATGCTATGGGAGTCGGTACAGCCACCTGGTTTCTTCACGCATTCTTCACGCATCGCGCCGACAGAAACAAGCATCCCTGTGCAACTGGGTCCTGGACTTCCTGACGGGCCGCCCCCAGGTGGTGGGGGTAGGTAACAACATCTCCACCTTGCTGATCCTCAACACTGGGGCCCCACAAGGGTGCGTTCTGAGCCCTCTCCTGTACTCCCTGTTCACCCTCGACTGCGTGGCCATGCACGCCTCCAACTCAATCATCAAGTTTACAAACGACACTACAGTGGTAGGCTTGATTACCAACAACGACGAGACGGCCTACAGGGAGGAGGTGAGGGCCCTCGGAGGATTGTGTCAGGAAAATAACCTCATACTTAACGTCAACAAAACAAAGGAGATGATCGTAGACTTCAGGAAACAGCAGAGGGAGCACCCCCCTATCCACATCGACGGGACAGTAGTGGAGAGGGTAGTACACATCACGGACCAACTGAATTGGTCCACCCACACAGACAGTGTGGTGAAGAAGCCGCAGCAGCGCCTCTTCAACCTTAAGAGGCTGAAAAATTCAGCTTGTCACCAAAAGCCCTCACAAACTTTCACAGATGCACAATCGAGAGCATCCTGTTGGGCTGTATCACCGCCGGTAACTCGGATGAATTAATTCTCTGCAGCAGAGGTAACTCTGGGTGTTTCTTTCCTGTTGCGGTCCTCATGAGAGCCAATTTCATCATAGCGCTTGATGGTTTTTGTGCTGAGCTGATCTCTCCTGCGCTCTAGTAAGACGCAAGCAGCAGTAGCTAAAAAGTAGTAAGTAGTTGAAAAGTTGCTAATTAGCTAAAATGCTAAAGTTGTCTGTGATGAAATTCAAACTAGCAACCTTTGCGTTGCCTTAAGTAACCATCTGTCTTTTGTAACCATACCAAAGTTAACATATCATACTAAATGGAGCATCACAGATTTACATACAGAATAATACAGAATGCTTTGAGACCAGGTTGCACCTACACACTTAGTCAATGGGCCCTATAGTGGGCGCTATAGTCTTGTTTTAATATGACGTCTAGAATTTGAGCTAGGTAGGAGAAAAAAATCCTCTTAAAACTCAATTGCTAAAGACCCTGTTAAAAATTCTGGTATGTGCATCTTGGTAAAGGTAGGATGACGAGAGGTGGGATTGTGTTGTGTACCTCTAATCAAGTTGATTTGTGAATTTTTATTGAGATTGGTGTCATATTGATATGATGATAGGGAGATTTGAATTTAACACTAAGCTTCAACCAATGCCTATAATAGACGTGACTATTGTCGGGTCTATAATGTGTAAATTGTGGCACTGTGGTATCTGAAGTTCTATTCACCACATGATGTTGGTGGCACCTTAATTTGGGAGGACGGGCTCATGGTGATGACTGGAGCAGAATGGGAGGAATGGTATCAAAGACATTTATTCCGTTTCAGCCATTAATATGAGCCGCCCACCCCTCAGCAGTCTCCACTGCTACTCACCACCACCTGAAGTGAAGACACAGGGCGCAGGTAGCTAGTTAACTAACTATGGTTTATCTGTCATCTTCTTAGCTAAACGATGTATGCAGCTGCCTATAAGAATGTGCTTTTTTTCTGAATGTTAGTCAGTAAGGCTTGAGTCTGTAAGGCCATTCAACATCTTTGTCAAACATCATTGTTTGTGACTGTGATTTAGCTAACTGAATACTTTGTTTGTGTTTCCTTGTCTGCTTGTTTTGCTCCTGTAGATGTCAGATACAGGAATTGCACAGAAGAGGACAAGACGCTATGCCGGGATCAAATAAAAGGTAGGAACGGCAGTTTCCCTGTAGAGAACTACTTCTACTACTGTTTCCTTCAACTTGCTGTTGAACAACTGACGCAATGTGAGGGTTGGATATGACAAAATACTGTGTCTTTTAATAATGTTTGGCTGACAATACTGTATCACTTCTTTAAAACAGGCATACACCTGGTGCGTGCTTTCTGTTGCATTCTTAGACTTACCTTTCTCATGGAAGAGACTGCAGAGACCTATTTGAAGCAGTCCAATGAGCACCTTAACTTAATCCTGGTCAGCCTGCAGAAGAAAGAGGCTCTGGTGGGATTCTGCATTCTGGCCCATCACAATGGGTACCATGAGTTGTCTCATCGCAATGGGCACCATGAGTTGTCTCATCGCAATGGGATCCATGAGTTGTCTCATCGCAATGGGCACCATGAGTTGTCTCATCGCAATGGGATCCATGAGTAGTCTCATCGCAATGGGCACCATGAGTTGTCTCCTGGAGACAAACTCCAGGCTGATAGGCGTGGTCTACCAGGAGATGGGGAAGACTCTGAAGATAATGGCTCCCCCACCACTATCAAATCAAATCAAATTTATTTGTCACATACACATGGTTAGCAATGTTAATGCGAGTGTAGCGAAATGCTTGTGCTTCTAGTTCCGACAATGCAGTAATAACCAACGAGTAATCTAACCTAACAATTTCAAAACTACTACCTTATACACACAAGTCTAAAGGGATAAAGAATATGTACATAAAGATATATGAATGAGTGATGGTACAGAACGGCATAGGCAAGATGCAGTAGATGGTATTGAGTACAGTATATACATATGAGATGAGTAATGTAGGGTATGTAAAACAAAGTGGCATAGTTTAAAGTGGCTAGTGATACATGTATTACATAAAGATGCAGTAGATGATAGAGTACAGTATATACATATACATATGAGATGAATAATGTAGGGTATGTAAACATTATATTAAGTAGCATTGTTTAAAGTGGCTAGTGATATATTTTACATCAATTTCCATCAATTCCCATTATTAAAGTGGCTGGAGTTGAGTCAGTGTGTTGGCAGCAGCCACTCAATGTTAGTGGTGGCTGTTTAACAGTCTGATGGCCTTGAGATAGAAGCTGTTTTTCAGTCTCTCGGTCCCAGCTTTGATCAAATCAAATCAAATGTATTTATATAGCCCTTCGTACATCAGCTGATATCTCAAAGTGCTGTACAGAAACCCAGCCTAAAACCCCAAACAGCAAGCAATGCAGGTGTAGAAGCACGGTGGCTAGGAAAAACTCCCTAGAAAGGCCAAAACCTAGGAAGAAACCTAGAGAGGAACCAGGCTATGTGGGGTGGCCAGTCCTCTTCTGGCTGTGCCGGGTGGAGATTATAACAGAACATGGTCAAGATGTTCAAATGTTCATAAATGACCAGCATGGTCGAATAATAATAAGGCAGAACAGTTGAAACTGGAGCAGCAGCACAGTCAGGTGGACTGGGGACAGCAAGGAGTCATCATGTCAGGTATTCCTGGGGCATGGTCCTAGGGCTCAGGTCCTCCGAGAGAGAGAAAGAAAGAGAGAATTAGAGAGAGCATATGTGGGATGGCCAGTCCTCTTCTGGCTGTGCCGGGTGGAGATTATAACAGAACATGGCCAAGATGTTCAAATGTTCATAAATGACCAGCATGGTCGAATAATAATCAGGCAGAACAGTTGAAACTGGAGCAGCAGCACGGCCAGGTGGACTGGGGACAGCAAGGAGTCATCATGTCAGGTAGTCCTGGGGCATGGTCCTAGGGCTCAGGTCCTCCGAGAGAGAGAAAGAGAGAAGGAGAGAATTAGAGAACGCACACTTAGATTCACACAGGACACCGAATAGGACAGGATAAATACCAGCATAAATACTGGAGGCTGAGACAGGAGGGGTCAGGAGACACTGTGGCCCC
Organism: Oncorhynchus clarkii lewisi; assembly: GCF_045791955.1. Taxonomy (NCBI): domain Eukaryota; kingdom Metazoa; phylum Chordata; class Actinopteri; order Salmoniformes; family Salmonidae; genus Oncorhynchus; species Oncorhynchus clarkii. The sequence continues at coordinate 23,286,831 of NC_092158.1, forward strand.
ATCCGAGGACACCCCCGGACAGGGCCAAACAGGAAGGATATAACCCCACCCACTTTGCCAAAGCACAGCCCCCACACCACTAGAGGGATATCTTCAACCACCAACTTACCATCCTGAGACAAGGCTGAGTATAGCCCACAAAGACCTCCGCCACGGCACAACCCAAGGGGGAGGGGGGGGGGGCGCCAACCCAGGCAGGATGACCACATCAGTGACTCAACCCACTCAGGTGACGCACCCCCTCCAGGGACGGCATGAGAGAGCCCCAGTAAGCCAGTGACTCAGCCCCTGTAATAGGGTTAGAGGCAGAGAATCCCAGTGGAAAGAGGGGAACCGGCCAGGCAGAGACAGCAAGGGCGGTTCGTTGCTCCAGAGCCTTTCCGTTCACCCTCCCACTCCTGGGCCAGACTACACTCAATCATATGACCCACTGAAGAGATGAGTCTTCAGTAGAGACTTAAAGGTTGAGACCGAGTTTGCGTCTCTGACATGGGTAGGCAGACCGTTCCATAAAAATGGAGCTCTATAGGAGAAAGCCCTGCCTCCAGCTGTTTGCTTAGAAATTCTAGGGACAATTAGGAGGCCTGCGTCTTGTGACCGTAGCGTACGTGTAGGTATGTACGGCAGGACCAAATCAGAGAGATAGGTAGGAGCAAGCCCATGTAATGCTTTGTAGGTTAGCAGTAAAACCTTGAAATCAGCCCTTGCTTTGACAGGAAGCCAGTGTAGAGAGGCTTGCACTGGAGTAATATGATCAAATAGCAGCCGTATTTAGCACTAACTGAAGTTTATTTAGTGCTTTATCCGGGTAGCCGGAAAGTAGAGCATTGCAGTAGTCTAACCTAGAAGTGACAAAAGCATGGATTAATTTTTCTGCATCATTTTTGGACAGAAAGTTTCTGATTTTTGCAATGTTACGTAGATGGAAAAAAGCTGTCCTTGAAATGGTCTTGATATGTTCTTCAAAAGAGAGATCAGGGTCCAGAGTAACGCCGAGGTCCTTCACAGTTTTATTTGAGACGACTGTACAACCATTAAGATTAATTGTCAGATTCAACAGAAGATCTCTTTGTTTCTTGGGACCTAGAACAAGCATCTCTGTTTTGTCCGAGTTTAAAAGTAGAAAGTTTACAGCCATCCACTTCCTTATGTCTGAAACACATTCTTCTAGCAAGGGCAATTTTGGGGCTTCACTATGTTTAATTGAAATGTACAGCTGTGTGTCATCCGCATAGCAGTGAATGTTAACATTATGTTTTCGAATAACATCCCCAAGAGGTAAAATATATAATGAAAACAATAGTGGTCCTAAAACGGAACCTTGAGGAACACCGACATTTACAGTTGATTTGTCAGAGGACAAACCATTCACAGAGACAAACTGATATCTTTCCGACAGATAAGATCTAAACCAGGCCAGAACTTGTCCGTGTAGACCAATTTGGGTTTCCAATCTCTCCAAAAGAATGTGGTGATCGATGGTATCAAAAGCAGCACTAAGGTCTAGGAGCACGAGGACAGATGCAGAGCCTCGGTCCAATGCCATTAAAATGTAATTTACCACCTTCACAAGTGCCGTCTCAGTGCTATGATGGGGTCTAAAACCAGACTGAAGCATTTCGTATACATTGTTTGTCTTCAGGAAGGCAGTGAGTTGTTTCGCAACAGCCTTTTCTAAACTTTTTGAGAGGAATGGAAGATTCGATATAGGCCGATAGTTTTTTATATTTTCTGGGTCAAGGTTTGGCTTTTTCAAGAGAGGCTTTATTACTGCCACTTTTAGTGAGTTTGGTACACATCCGGTGGATAGAGAGCCGTTTATTATGTTCAACATAGGAGGGCCAAGCACAGGAAGCAGCTCTTTTAGTAGTTTAGTTGGAATAGGGTCCAGTATGCAGCTTGAAGGTTTAGAGGCCATGATTATTTTCATCATTGTGTCAAGAGATATAGTACTAAAACACTTGAGCGTCTCTCTTGATCCTAGGTCCTGGCAGAGTTGTGCAGACTCAGGACAACTGAGCTTTGAAGGAATACGCAGATTTAAGAAGGAGTCCGTAATTTGCTTTCTAATAATCATAATCTTTTCCTCAAATAAGTTCATGAATTTATCACTGCTAAAGTGAAAGTCATCCTCTCTTGGGGAATGCTGCTTTTTACTTTGATGCACCTGTACTGACCTCGCCTTCTGGATGATAGCGGTGTGAACAGGCAGTGGCTCGGGTGGTTGTTGTCCTTGATGATCTTTATGGCCTTCCTGTGACATCGGGTGGTGTAGGTGTCCTGGAGGGCAGGTAGTTTGCCCCCGGTGATGCATTGTGCAGACCTCACTACTCTCTGGAGAGCCTTACGGTTGTGGGCGGAGCAGTTGCCGTACCAGGTGGTGATACAGGATGCTCTCAATTGTGCATCTGTAGAAGTTTGTGAGTATTTTTGGTGACAAGCCAAATTTCTTCAGCCTCCTGAGTTTGAAGAGGCGCTGCTGCGCCTTCTTCACGATGCTGTCTGTGTGGGTGGACCAATTCAGTTTGTCTGTGATGTGTACGCCGAGGAACTTAAAAACTTACTACCCTCTCCACTACTGTCCCATCGCTGTGGATAGGGGAGTGCTCCTTCTGCTGTTTCCTGAAGTCCACAATCATCTCCTTAGTTTTGTTGACGTTGAGTGTGAGGTTATTTTCCTGACACCACACTCCGAGGGCCCTCACCTCCTCCCTGTAGGCCGTCTCGTCGTTGTTGGTAATCAAGCCTACCACTGTAGTGTCGTCCGCAAACTTGATGATTGAGTTAGAGGCGTGCGTGGCCACGCAGTCGTGGGTGAACAGGGAGTACAGGAGAGGGCTCAGAACGCACCCTTGTGGGGCCCCAGTGTTGAGGATCAGCGGGGTGGAGATGTTGTTACCTACCCTCACCACCTGGGGGCGCCCTGTCAGGAAGTCCAGTACCCAGTTGCACAGGGCGGGGTCGAGACCCAGGGTCTCGAGCTTCATGACGAGTTTGGAGGGTACTATGGTATTAAATAGTGAGCTGTAGTCGATGAACAGCATTCTCACATAGGTATTCCTCTTGTCCAGATGGGTTAGGGCTGTGTACAGTGTGGTTGAGATTGCATCGTCTGTGGACCTATTTGGGCGGTAAGCAAATTGGAGTGGGTCTAGGGTGTCAGGTAGGGTGGAGGTGATATGGTCCTTGACTAGTCTCTCAAAGCACTTCATGATGACGGAAGTGAGTGCTACAGGGCGGTAGTCATTTAGCTCAGTTACCTTAGCTTTCTTGGGAACAGGAACAATGGTGGCCCTCTTGAAGCATGTGGGAACAGCAGACTGGGATAAGGCTTGATTGAATATGACCGTAAATACACCAGCCAGCTGGTCTGCGCATGCTCTGAGGGCGCGGCTGGGGATGCCGTCTGGGCCTGCAGCCTTGCGAGGGTTAACACGTTTAAATGTTTTACTCACATCGGCTGCAGTGAAGGAGAGTCCGCATGTTTTGGTAGCGGGCCGTGTCAGTGGCACTGTATTGTCTTCAAAGTGGGCAAAAAAGTAATTTACTTTGCCTGGGAGCAAGACATCCTGGTCCTTGACGGGGCTGGTTTCTCTTTTTGTAATCCATGATTGACTGTAGACCCTGCCACATACCTCTTGTGTCTGAGCCGTTGAATTGCGATTCTACTTTGTCTCTATACTGACGCTTAGCTTGTTTGATTGCCTTGCGGAGGGAATAGTTACACTGTTTGTATTCGGTCATGTTTCCGGTCACCTTGCCCTGATTAAAAGCAGTGGTTCGCGCTTTCAGTTTCACACGAATGCTGCCATCAATCCACGGTTTCTGGTTTGGGAATGTTTTAATCGTTGCTATGGGAACGACATCTTCAATGCACGTTCTAATGAACTCGCACACCGAATCAGCGTATTCGTCAATGTTGTTGTTCACCGCAATGCGGAACATATCCCAGTCCAGGTGATGGAAGCAGTCTTGGAGCGTGGAATCAGATTGGTCGGACCAGCGTTGAACAGACCTCAGCGTGGGAGCTTCTTGTTTTAGCTTCTGTCTGTAGGCAGGGAGAAACAAAATGGAACAACTGGAGACACACTGTCAGACGTAAGTGTGTAATCATTCACCTCAACTGTAAGCATTAGCCTTGATTGCCTGATAAATACATTTCCTGACTAAGTACATATTGTTGTTATTAGGCAGACATTTGATGCTTATTGGGCATTTCCATGGTAACGGAATTACACTTTGACTCAGATGACGGCTGATTTTTTATGGAATATCTACTTAGGCATACAGAGGCCCATTACTCCTCATCAGCAACCATCACTCCTGTGTTCCAGTGGCACGTTGTGTTAGCTAATCCAAGTTTATAATTTTAAAAGGCTAATTGATCATTAGAAAACCCCTTTTCAGTTATGTTAGCACAGCTGAAAACTGTTGGGCTGATTAAAGAAGCAATAAAACTGGCCTTCTTTAGACAAGTTTAGGATCTGGAGCATCAGCATTTGGGGGTTCGATAACAGGCTCAAAATGGCCAGAAACAAAGACCTTTCTTCTTAAACTAGTCAGTCTATTCTTATTCTGAGAAATTAAGGCTATTCCATGTGAGAAATTGCCAAGAAACTGAAGTTCTAGTACAACGCTGTGTACTACTCCCTTTAAAGATCAGCGCAAACTGGCTCTAACCAGAATAGAAAGAGGAGTGGGAGGACTCGGTGCACAACTGAGCAAGAGGACAAGTACATTAGAGTGTCTAGTCTTCCAACTGGCAGAAACTGGCAGCTAAATATTGCCTCACAAGTCATCAACTGGCAGCTTCATTAAATAGTACACGCAAAACACCAGTCTCAACGTCAACAGTGAAGAAGCGACTCCGGGATGCTGGCCTTCTAGGCAGAGTTCCTCTGTCCAGTGTCAGTGTTATTTTGCCCATCTTAATCTTTTATTTTTATTGGTGAGTCTGAGATATGACTTTTTCTTTGCAACTCTGCCTAGAAGTCGCTCATAAAAATCCCCAGTTTAAAAATACAGAAATCATCCCCGTACTATGTATTTTGCAGCATATGATACAAAGTGCAGCATCATGTGAAGCAAAATGCATCATACGGGGAACATGTATATATTTTGAAAGTTACATATATTGAAAACTTGATTACTGACAAGTGAAACATTTTGGGACTATGTCAACAATGGACTAATTAATTAAATACCTAAATATAGTTTTTGGGTGGAGTTTTCCTAAGATATAATTTTTTTGCATTGGATCCACTGCATCCGCCAATGTCACGCTTCCGCATCTGCAGTGAAATGTGACAGAGCAAGAACAGAGTTTGTCAGACCATGAGACATCCTGAAAATCGGTCTTCCCACAAAACTGTCTGAAGCGTCCGAACGGTTGAGACTCTCATGAATATGATGGTGTTCTCCATTTTGCTCTATGACCCCCACATTTGTCTTGGGACTCTGTCAACTTCTGTCCGAACAGTCCGAACAGTTTGGCTATACACTAATATGACCCCTCTTTGGAAAGGTGAGACTCTGTTTTGCTCTAGGACGCCCACAGGCCTCACAAGACTCTGAACACAGACTTTCAACTCCCTCTAAAGATTTTCTATGGGGTTGAGATCTGGAGACTGGCTAGGCCACTCCAGGACCTTGAAATGCTTCTTACGAAGCCACTCCTTCGTTGCCCGGGCGGTGTGTTTGGGATCATTGTCATGCTGAAAGACCCAGCCACGTTTCATCTTCAATGCCCTTGCTGATGGAAGGAGGTTTTCACTAAAAATTTCACGATGCATGGCCCCATTCATTCTTTCCTTTACACGGATCAGTCGTCCTGGTCCCTTTGCAGAAAAACAGCCCCAAAGCATGATGTTTCCACCCCCATGCTTCACAGTAGGTATGGTGTTCTTTGGATGCAACTCAGCATTCTTTGTCCTCCAAACACGACGAGTTGAGTTTTTACCAAAAAGTTATATTTTGATTTCATCTGACCATATGACATTCTCCCAATCTTCTTCTGGATCATCCAAATGCTCTCTAGCAAACTTCAGATGGGCCTGGACATGTACTGGCTTAAGCAGGGGGACACGTCTGGCACTGCAGGATTTGATTCCCTGGCAGCGTAGTGTGTTACTGATGGTAGGCTTTGTTACTTTGGTCCCAGCTCTCTGCAGGTCATTCACTAGGTCTCCCCGTGTGGTTCTGGGATTTTTGCTCACCGTTCTTGTGATCATTTTGACCCCACGGGTGTGAGATCTTGCGTGGAGCCCCAGATCGAGGGAGATTAGCAGTGGTCTTGTATGTCTTCCATTTCCTAATAATTGCTCCCACAATTATTCTTCAAACCAAGCTGCTTACCTATTGCAGATTCAGTCTTCCCAGCCTGGTGCAGGTCTACAATTTTGTTTCTGGTGTCCTTTGACAGCTCTTTGGTCTTGGCCATAGTGGAGTTTGGAATGTGACTGTTTGAGGTTGTGGACAGGTGTCTTTTATACTGATAACAAGTTCAAGCAGGTGCCATTAATACAGGTAACGAGTGGAGGACAGAGGAGCCTCTTAAAGAAGAAGTTACAGGTCTGTGAGAGCCAGAAATCTTGCTTGTTTGTAGGTGACCAAATACTTATTTTCCACCATAATTTGCAAATAAATTCATTAAAAATCCTACAATGTGATTTTCTGGATTTTTTTTCTCCTTTTGTCTGTCATAGTTGAAGTGTACCTATGATGAAAATTACAGGCCTCTCTCATCTTTTTAAGTGAGAGAACTTGCACAATTGGTGGCTGACTAAATACTTTTATGCCCCACTGTATATATATATATAATAGTCTTTTTTTTTTGGGGGGGGGGGGGGTTAATTTGGACAGAAGTTGTGTGTTGGTCTTCTAGATTTCAGCTCTCTATAGGCTGCTCACTACAGGCAGACCAATTCTGATATTTTTCTCACTATTTGGTCTTTTGACCAATCACATCAGATCTTTTCGCATCAGAACTTTTTCATAGCTGATCTGATTTGATTAAAATACCAATGAGTGAAAAATGATCAGAATTGGATTTCCTGTGTAAACGCAGCCTCAAAGTCATTGTTGCTGAATCCACATTGTTCTCAAGTGTGTTTGTTGCTCTCTATGGATTTATTTGGATGCTATTGGGTGGTGTGAGGATTGTTACCGCATAGGCCTAACACATTAACAGAATATAAAATCCCTAATATGTGACCATGGCAACCATACGTGACCACAGCAACCAAAGTGTATATGAATCAGTCCTGTGTAAATATTGTTCTGTGCTGTAATTTGAGTTAATTAAGTTTTTAATGATTTAAGACATTTGCCATCTGTAATGCATTAAGCTTATTAGCTTTTTTTTTCAATCAGCAATTGGCCAATTCTCAGTGTTTGTTTATTCAGAATTTTACACATAATTGCATGCAATCACTTAAGGACAGACATTTTATATGGCATGACACAAACCACAGAAGGCCATTTATTAGGCACCATGACATTTCACTAAATGTATTGAAAGTGGGGAAGGTTTTTTGTGGTTGGTCTAAAAAACCAATAAGAATCAACACCTCAGTTAAACTATAATGCAGTCATTAATGCAAGCATGAAGTGGGAAGCATGACCTCAGCAAATGCCTAACAAACACCTAATTACATTTGAGTTTTTTCAAATGTTATACCCTTTTTCGCCCTAATTTCGTGATATGCAATTCCACAACGGGCTAGGGGGAGGCAAAGGTCGAGTCATAAGTCCTCCGAAACATGACCCGCCAAACCCGCGCTTCTAAACATCCGCTCGCTTAACCCGGAAGCCAGTTGCACCAATATGTCGGAGGAAACACCGTTCAACTGACAACTGAAGTCAGCCTGCAGGCACCCGGCCCGGCCACAAGTAGTCAATAGAGCGCAATGAGTAAAGCCCCCTCACCCCATCCAAAACCTCCCCTAACCCGGACAACGCTTGGCTAATTGTATGCAGTCCTATGGGACTCCCGGTCACGACCGATTGTGACACAGCCTGGGATATAACCCTGGCAGTAGTGATGCCGCAATACCGCGATGCAGTGCCTTTGACTGCTGTGCCACTCGGGTAGCAAACAATTCTAAATGACTATTTTCAGAAGCGGTGTACGTTCCCCAGAGACAAAGATGGGTAACAGACTGATAAAACTGCAATAAAAATAGGGATGTAACCATGGGGGAACAAACACCACCTACTGTTTTATTAAGCATGTTTATTCACAGAGTGGAGACCGAGATTATATCTGTATTCATGTCACTAAGCATGTCATCCACTGCCAAACACCAATCTGGGGACCAAACCTGCATTGACTATTTACATTGACATTTTAGTCATTTCGCAGACGTTCTCATCCAGAGCGACCTACAGTTAGTGCATTAATCTTAAGATAGCTAGGTGGGACAACTACTACCCTCTAACCTCAGCAGACAACTGTCCACCTGGAGTTATGGGGGATATCGCGTATGTAGAAGCAACTATTGTGTGAACAGTGCTTAGCTGCCTTGAAATTATCTACCAAACCTCACATTTTTGGCAGATGAATCTCCTGCTTGCTGATGTATCCTGGTGTTAAACATTGACTGTGGCTGTGCATAATGGCATTCAAAATAACATTTGTTTGGTGTTCCTGTCACCTCGCCTCCTCTTTCTCCCTCTCCTTCCCTCTCCCTTTATTCTTTCTCTTGCTTTTTTCTCTCTTGTGTTACCTTCATATTATTGGCATTCAATCAGTTCATTCATTCTTTCCAGGCAATCACCTCATGCATGTTCAATTGATTTGTTCATCGAAAATTACTAGGGAACCACCTAATATCTCTGTTATCAGCTGTAATTCACAATTAACTCTTGTCTTATCCACATTAGGTCAATAGCAAATAATCAGAAAATTGGACCTAAAACATCTTTACACTGGTATCAGAGATCTTCTGTCTCTTCTCTCTCCTTGTCCCTGCACAGTCACAGGGCCACGCTGGCTGTCGCACAGTGGTTGGCAGGGATGCCGATGCGACGGTGGCAGGTGAACATCTTCCTCAGTTCGGCGCGGAAACGGTCGTGCAGCCAGGCGTACAGGAAGGGGTTACAACAGGATGAGCTCATGGCACACAGATGGCACATTAGTTGGATGAGCAGGAAGTGGCGCTTGTTGATGAGGCGGATGTCGATGTCACGCAGTACGTTGAATACGTGAATGGGCAGCCAGCACACCCCAAAGGCCGCCACAACCAGCGCAACCAGACGGAAGATCTTCCGCTTCCGGGCTCGCTGTGCCTCTGCCTGGTCCCGGGTCCGATGTCCCGGTGCCACACAATTCCTCAGCTTGACAGAGATGCAGAGGTAGGAGACACAGACGGCAGAGAGTGGCAGGACGTAGGTAACCAACAAGGTGCTGTAGGCGTAGGCTAGCCTCTCCTTCTCCTGCCCCAGCCAGAACTCCTCACAGATGGTGAGGCCCTCCTCTCTGAATTCCACATGGTAGGTGTGGGCCACAGCTGGAGCCACCAAACCACAGGACAGCAGCCAGATCCCTGACAGCACATAGGCACAGGTGGCCACCGAGGTGCGCTTCTTCAGAGGATGCACAGTGGCATAGTACCTGGCAGGGACACAGAGGGACAGTAATATTGATTTATTCATTGCTTTGAAAAACATTTTCATAAAGATCAATAATTACAATTTTATTATTTTACATACTTTTTGGTATTTCAGTTAATTTGAAACTATCCAGTCAAAACCGAAGGGCTTTTTGTTATCTCAAGTCAGAGGGACCCACCCACCTGTCGACAGCAATGGCGGTGAGGGTGAAGACAGACACGTAAACTGTGACTGGCTGGATCAGGAACACCAGGTAGCACATAAACCTTCCAAACACCCAGCCACGGGGGTTGAAGGCATAGGCCAGGGTGAATGGTACACAGGTCACACACATCAGCATGTCTGAGAAGGCCAGATTCCCGATGAAGAAGTTGGAGACATTGTGCATCTTGCGGGTGCGGCAGATGACGTAGAGCAGCAAGTAGTTCCCCAAAACACCCACCACCACCACCAGGGCGTAGCATGGGATGATGAGCAGCTTGAAGCTCTGCAGCAGAACCACGTCTGCAAACAGGGAGCTGTGGTTGGCCAAGCCGTTCTGGACAGCCACCTCAAAGACTGAGTGCTCCTTAGTTGCCTCTTCGCCTACAGAGGGCAGCAGACCTCCAGTCCATCCAGTGCCACTGCCTTCCATACTGTAACCGATTAACTACACAGCAGTAGGGAGCCCTGGGTACCAGCCACTTAGCAGCTTACCATGGAAGAGGCAAAGCACAGGGGTTGGGGAAGTTTTAGTGACAAACAATGAGAATAAAATGCTCATAACTGGAAAACAATGACATTCAAACAAGTGAATGATGTAGATCCTAAATTATTGTACACTGAACAAAAATGTATAGGCAACATGTAAAGTGTTGGTCCCAGGTTTCATGAGCTGAAATAAAGGATTGTGCGGCCTGTACAGGTATTAAAAAGTGCCACACCTTCAGAACATTCGTCACAAATAAAGAATACACCATCAATAGATTAATTACATGTCGATCTAACAATGTAGTGCATCTACTGTCTTGTCCATACGCTCAGACAACTACAGTTACGCATCAATAAGCAATGCATTACTATCTGAAGAAATTACCTAAAATCACCAGTGGCCAAACATTTTCAAGGGCCTAATCATGCTGTGACTGATCTTAAGTTCGGTGCCATTGACCATGTTTGGTCAAGCCACAGATGCCGCAATACGAATGAGCGCCTACTCCAGTGGGAAGCGAGATGGATCTTCTACTTAAAAACTCTACACCCCAAAGGGCTTAATGAGGAATTGGACCTCGTATGTTTCCAGTAGTGTTGTCTACACGCACCAGCAGTCTCTCCCAGTATGTCATATCTATTGCTTCTGATATTGCTATGTAGCCCAGACTGTTGTCTCTTTCCAATTATATGTGACATTTGAACTGTCCAATTTTGATACTGTTCTATATATTCCTTGTTAATATGCATTGACTCCCGATTCGCCAGTCTCTAATTAACTATCTGCTTGCACCTGTTGCACCTGTTACACACATCAGGTGTGTCTTCTTAAGTACGTGTCTTCTTAATGTGTTTGTACAGCACTGATGAAGGCATAAGTCCAAAACGTATGCTCCTTCCTTTTTATTTGTTACAGTATATAGCTCCTTGCACTTTCACGCTTGTATTCTTTCGAGCATGTATTAAATTAATGATATTATTTTTGCATCTCGGACTCCTTGGGTTAATCCTCTTCACGGTTTTGAGTGAGAGTACTTTTTTAACTCTATAGATATTTTCACTCCCACGCACCCGCCGACATTTCATTCTTACCTGAGCCTAAACCTCATACTGGCTTTCTACTGAAGTAAACGATCCCAGAAATTTTCCATAAGCACAAAAAGCTTATTTCTCAAATGTTGTGCACAAATTTGTTTACATCCCTGTTAGTGAGCATTTCTTATTTATCAAGATAATCCATCCACTTGACAGGTGAGGCATATGAAGAAGCTGATTAAACAGCATGATCATTACACGTGCATCTTGTGCTGGGGACAATAAAAGGCCACTCTAATATGCAGTTTTGTCGCACAACACAATGCCACAGATGCCATTCATCCGCCGCCATCACCTCATGTTTCAGCATGATAATATACAGCTTTATGTTGCAAGGATATGTACACTATTCCGTGAAGCTGAAAATGTCCCAGTTCTTCTGTGGCCTGCATACTCACCAGACATGTCACCCATTGAGGATCAACATGTACGACAGCGTGTTCAGTCATTGAAGAGGAGTGGGACAGCCTTCCACAGGCCACAATCAACAGCCTGATCAACTCTATGTGAAGGAGATGTGTCGCGCTGCATGAGGAAAATGGTGGTCACACCAGATACTGACTGGTTTTGTGATCAACGCCCATACCTTTTTTTAAGGTATCTGTGACCAACAGATGCATATCTGTATTCCCAGTCATGTGAAATCCATAGATTAGGGCCTAATGAATTTATGTCAGTTGACTGATTTCCTTATATGAACTGTAACTCAGTAAAATCATTGAAATTGTTGCATGTTGCGTTTATATTTTTGTTCAGTGCACATGAGGTTGGTGGCATCCTAATTGGGGAGAACAGGCTTGTGGTAATATCTGGAGCAGAATAAGCAGAACAATATAAATATATGGCTTTCTCCTTTCCTTCTTTTCTTTAAATGCAGCATGATTGGTTGTGGACCGCAATGACCGCAATGAAGCCCATCAACAAAGTTGAAGCAATCATTTCAATAATTACTTGTGGTAATGGACATTTTATAAGAAAATGTCAAAGCTTTTACTATTTTTTGAAGGCTTTCATACAACAAAATAATTAATGAAATAATAATTTTTTGAAATAACACATGATTATACAATACTGAAGGTATTGGTAAAGGAAGGACAGTCACATTTTGAAATTCTTAGAAAGGAGATTAAATGACAAAATAAAGTCGTAGGCAAGACAACAAGCTTTATGGATTTCTCAAAGATGCCTGACAGACCCCCTTAAAAGAAAATATCACCATGATTAGAGTTGGCACTATTATCCTATAATCGTGTAACCGACAATTATGGGAAAAAAACATGAACTTTATTGAACTCTCCTTCATTTTTTTAAGTGATCCACTCCGCTAGCCAGCACCTCGCCTAAATAGGTGTGCGTTTCTTTCGCCTCTAGATTATTCTGAGAAAAAAAACCTGCCATAATAGTCTTAATAAATGTATTTTAGGGGGGGGTTAAACTTTATTTTTAAGTATTTATAATATATTCAATACCATTTGTTTGGTGTTGACATGAAGTGAGTAATGTTGGTAATCATTTTACAGCATTTTTTATTTAACCTTTATTTAACTAGGCAAGTCATTAAGAATTGTATTTTATTTACAATGACGGCCTACCCGTTGGGAGGAGAAACTACTGATTGTATACATTAGGTATATCGTAGCTAATTTATAAGGATGCATTATGATGCATTTCAAGCAAAATATATATTTTTAATATTACTATTATGATTAGAACTGTCAACATTTGCATCACACTTAGTCATTACCCTAAATTTCATAATCGTCACACCACTAACTGTGACTGGATACGAGTGTGACATTTGGTTTAATGGTTGAGTTTAATTGTTGTGGTTTTCTCCAAACTATTACAGTGACCATGGGCCAAAAGCCAAGTTTTCAGATGACCCCTGAGAACACAGACACAACCAATAGATCCATCAATATGGACATTACATTAATCAATCAAAACATATGTTTGTAGGCTTTCTACAGTATGCTAATTAAAGTAGATTCATTCTGTAGTGATTAATGAGAAAATATTCTAAACCCTTTCATACATTTTCCTTTCATTTACTAAACGACTTGAAAAAAAGAATATCATGAATCCATTCCCATGCTAGCTGTACCATATTTAAATAGCTTTAGGGAAACAAGTTTTGAGGAGAGGTAGCTCTTGTGAAATGTATAGAACTTTACACAAAACTGATATTTTATAGTATAAATGCAGGGCTGGCCTTAGCCTTTTGGGGGCCCTAAGAGAGATTTGGTTGGGGGCCCCCCACCTCGCCGGCAAAACATTTTAGAAGACCCCTCTTGACGGCATAGAGATAAGTATTATTAGTATACATTTGTTTTAACGCACATTTCCTGAAATTCTACAAATTTTGCCATGGGGCATAGATAACATTTAACAATTTTACAACATATTTCATGGAATTCTACTAATTTTGCCTCAGGGCGGAAAGAAAGAACTTCAGTTTTACAGCATATTTCCTGAAATTCTACACATGCCATTTGTAGAATGATATCTGAGTAAGAGTGACTAACACTATCAATGGGGACCCCCTAGAAGTCGGGGCCCCTGGACATGTGCCCTTCATTGCCCGGTCAGTAATTTTGGCCAGTTTAGATTTAAAAAATGTTAGCTGACATGGGCTATTTGAGTGACTGTCAATGACTTACATAAGAGGAAAACTGCTGATTCACAACCGCACTTTGTGTATTACACTATCCTAACAGTAAGTTGAGACCCCGACTGATTTCCTACACGTATTTATTATATTTTTTTGGTCAGGGGCCCCCTAGCCTAAGCAACCTCATGTCGCCTATGCCCAGGGCTGGCCCTGTATAAGTGCATGCCTGGCCACTCAAACAGCTGTAATCCCTCCCCCAGCTTGAAATGGTCAGGGTTTTAAGACATCAAATATACAGTATCAGTCAAGAGTTTGGGCACACCTACTCATTCAAGGGTTTTTCTATATTTTTACTATTAACTACATTGAAGATTAATAGAGAAGAAATCAAAACTATGAAATAACACATATGGAATCATGTAGCACCAAAAAAGTGTTAAACAATATATAGTTTATATTTGAGATTCTTCAAAGTAGCCACCCTTTGCCTTGATGACAGCATTGCACACTCTTGGCATTCTGTCAACCAGCTCCACCTGGAATGTTTTTAAACGGTCTTGAAGGAGTTCCCACATATGCAGCACTCCATCACTCTTCTTCTTTGTCAAATAGCCCTTACACAGCCTGGAGGTGTGTTGGGTCATTGTCCAGTTTAAAATGAGTAGGTGTGTCCAAACTTTTGGCTGATGCTGTACATAGAGCAGTGGATCCAATGAATATCTGAACTGTCCCATCCCATGCAAGCTCACCACCACATGTAAGCCTTATTAACTTAGTGCCCTTGGACTTGAATGTAATTGCTGATAGTTCAGATTGCTGACATGCCTGCATGACCATCAATTTGATGTACAAGTACCTCTGGTTAATAAAATAAAAAGAATGAGTGTTGTAAAATCATTAATAAATACCTTTAATATGATATGATGTAAATCTCCACATATCATTCAGTAGCTTGGATATGCAGTCAGTCACACTCAATATAAACAAGTTTACGGTAAGGATTGCGGCTGACTGAATAGATCAGTGATTGGAGGAGTAGAGAATGCAGACACTCAGTCAGA
This sequence comes from Oncorhynchus clarkii lewisi, assembly GCF_045791955.1. Lineage (NCBI taxonomy): Eukaryota > Metazoa > Chordata > Actinopteri > Salmoniformes > Salmonidae > Oncorhynchus > Oncorhynchus clarkii. Next base: position 23,301,900 of record NC_092158.1, read on the forward strand.
AGCATTACACCCATTGTCCAAGACAACACAGACAATTTGACTTGGATGAAAGATGTATATGAGTCTTTATGCTGATGATACAGATATCTTCAGAACAAATCTGCAATGTTTAAAACCTGCATTCAATAGATCTGTACCCAAAAATATTATTCCAATGTTCAAATAAAGTAAGCTTTAATGAGGTTTGCCTGTTAGTCATTTTAATTAAATTCAGATTGATTGTCTCCTGGGATATTTTTTCACATTTGCTAAATGGACAACTGTAGGATGAAGGAAATAAAGGTTTAGACGTGTATTCAATGTGGGATCTTGTTCTAATAAACATGTCAAATAGATTGTAGTTGTACGATTGTTATACTCCTATTACTACTACAACAACCTACTATACAGCTGCAAAGTAGCCTGCTAATAATAACCACAACAACAGTAGCCTAATATTCTGATTAATATCACCAACAAATAAGTGGGGGAAAACACTTGATCAAACCCTTATTATAGTAAAGATAATAATGATAATAATAGTAAATAATAACTGAACTCAACCTAAGTCTTACCTTGCTAATGAAGTAAAAACGAAAGCTGCAATTCTTCAAAAATGAAGGAAGCAGATATATTTGATCAAAGACGTGGTACTTCAAGTGCAGTGAGCAAAAGGTGAAGTGAACTCCTTGAAAGACTGAGAACGTTCGTCAAGTGCGCTCTCGACACACTCATATCCTGAAAAGTGTTGAGTATACTGTTGCTGATATGAAGCGAGAGAGAGCGCAAGAGAGAGAGAGAGAGAGAGAGGGAGAGAGACGGGCGGTTTATCTCCAAGTTAGTGGTGGAGATTTTATTTTCTCCAGAGTCAGACTCGATTATACATTTTATTATAGTTTTAGTAGGCCTACCTGTAATTGGCTGCCCATAGGCTATATAATACTAATATCAGTTGCCTGAAATCATCTGCACAACTTTCCCTGATGGCAATTTATATTCAATAAACCAAGCGCAGAGCCATCGGCAATATAATACAAATATTCAACATGCTCATTGTAATCATGCCTTTGAGCAAACATTTCTACGGAACCATTCAGATTGTTGTTAGATAGTTTTGGGTAAAATACAAACCTAAACCCCATCTGAGCACCGTCCACGGCACCGTGCACTTTATTATATTTTGTGTTGGCCTATGTATGCGTGATATGATGATGATGCTTTGGATGTTGATGTAATGCCGCGTTCACGTGCTAGTCGAAACTAGGAAACTTAGAAATGTTCGACTTGCTAACTGGTTGAACGCGGTACGTGAATAACTATTACCAGTTAAACACTTGGACATTTCAGTTTCCTAGTACCGACTAGAACTTAAACGCGACATAACTCCACAGTTGCAGACTCGGCTACCTGCTGATGATGTTAAACTCTGGAAGCTCATTACAAAGTTCTCACAAAATTAACCCCATCTTTAAAACAATTGCTGAATCTCGGCCACAAAAAAAGGAATCCTGGCATTACCAGGATTCCCTTTTTTTGTGGCTGAGATTCAGCAATTGTTTTACAGACCCTGCAGGGTGTGTTTTGACGAAACCAATTTATTGGTCAAGATGTATCTGTTCAAGTCCATTACTTACAGACACCACATGGTCCTCTTGTGTCAGTCCTCAGTGTGCACAGTGATGAGGCTGTTGTTCCAATTGTTCAGTTGGTTGGAGAATGCTCCTGGCAAATCCAAGCTTTTTCTGCAATGCTCAAGTGGAAGGGACACCTTTGAATATAGATATATACACAATGTGCCTCAACAGTAAGGGCTCTATTAAATCTGTAAAGCTCAAGTGTTAGAAATCGAAAGGTAATTTCCAGGGGTGCAACTTTGGTTTTAGAAGTGTGGGGGGCGGCATAACTTGGTGGGGTTGTCTGGGGGTCCTCCCATTTTTGGTGGCATATAAAGCTCCTTTCCTACATTTCTACACAATCTAATATGACCCATGGCCCTTCTAGCTGTCTCTATTTAGAACAACAAAGTAAGCAAAAATGTCCAGTCATCAAGATAAGTAAGAGATCATGGTTAAATCTGTTTAAGTGACTGATAAGACTGAACTAGATCAATGATAATTAAATAGTCACTACTGTGTTGCACCTTTAATCAATACCCTAACAAATGACCAGCTCACACAAAAAAAGTACAAAGACTTTTGATTGTCTTTATTAATTAAGACATCCTCTATATAAAATTTCAGCCAGACCGCCAAACCAGCCCGAGCCGCCTGCATGCCCATCCCCCACCAGTCTAGTCAATAAATCAACTCTCTCCCCCACACAACTTTCTTTTATGTCTCAAGGAATGGTTTGGAAAACAAAAGTTTTATAAAAACACATATTCACCTACACATTAACACACAAAAACAGTACACCATGCATATACAGTTGAAGTTGGAAGTTTACATACACTTAGGTTGGAGTCATAAAAACTAATTTTTCAACCACTCCACAAGATTCTTGTTAACAAACTATAGTTTTGGCAAGTCGGTTAAGACATCTACTTTGTGCATGACAAAAGTAAGTTTTCCAACAATTGTTTACAGACAGATTATTTCACATATAATTCACTGTATCACAATTCCAGTGGGTCAGAAGTTTACATACACTAAGTTGACTGTGGCTTTAAACAGCTTGGAAAATTCCAGAAAATTATGTCATGGCTTTAGAAGCTTCCGATAGGCTAATTGACATCATTTGAGTCAATTGGAGGTGCACCTGTAGATGTATTTCAAGGTCTACCTTCAAACTCAGTGCCTCTTTGCTTGACATCATGGGAAAATCAAAAGAAATCAGCCAAGACCTCCAAAGAAATGGTGGACCTCCACAAGTCTGGTTCATCCTTGGGAGCAATTTTCAAACGCCTGAAGGTACCACGTTCATCTGTACAAACAAAAGTACGCAAGTATGAACACTATGGGACCCCGCAGCCGTCATACTACTCAGGAAGGAGATGCGCTCTGTCTCCTAGAGATGAACGTACTTTGGTGCAAAACGTGCAAATCAATCCCAGAACAACAGCAAAGGATCTTGTGAAGATGCTGGAGGAAATTGGTACAAAAGTATCTATATCCACAGTAAAACGAGTCCTATATCGACATAACCTGAAAGGCCGCTCAGCAAGGAAGAACTACTGCTCCAAAACTGCCATAAAAAAGCCAGATTACGGTTTGCATCTGCACATGGGGACAAATATCATACTTTTAGGAGAAATGTCCTCTGGTCTGATGAAACAGAAATATAACTGTTTGGCCATAATGACCATCGTTATGTTTGGAGGATAAAGGGGGAGGCTTGCAAGGCAAAGAACACCATCCCAACCGTGAAGCACGGTTCATGTTGTGGGGGTGCATTGCTGCAGGAGGGACTGGTGCACTTCACAAAATAGATGGCATCATGAGGCACAAAAATTATGTGGATTTATTGAAGCAACATCTCAAGACATCAGTCAGGAAGTTAAAGCTTGGTCGCAAATGGGTCTTCCAAATGGACAATGAAGCATACTTCCAAAGTTGTGGCAAAACGGCTTAAGGACAACAAAGTCAAGGTTTTGGAGTGACCATCACAAAGCCCTGACCTCAATCCTATGTAAAATTTGTGGGCAGAACTGAAAAAGCCTGACTCAGTTACACCAGCTCTGTCACGAGGAATGGGCCAAAATTATTGTGGGAAGCTTGTGGAGGGCTTCCCAAAACGTTTGACAATTTAACGGCAATGCTACCAAATGCTAATTGAGTGTATGTAAACTTCTGATCCACTGTGAATGTGATGAAAGAAATAAAAGCTGAAATAAATTATTCTCTCAACTTTTATTCTGATATTTCACATTCTTAAAATAAAGTGGTGATCCTTACTGACCTAAGGCAGGGAATTTTTACGAGCATTAAATGTCAGGAATTGTGAAAAACTGAGTTTAAATGGCTAAGGTGTATGTAAACTTCAGACTTCAACTGAATTTCATATCATAGGCCTAATACTATTGTAGAGCTATTTTTATCTGTACACAATATAGCTGGTCAACCCATCTTGTTCCTAGGGGTCTACAGCCCTGCAGCGCCCCATCCCAAGTCACCCCACTCAGCTTTAGGATCTTAGTAAAACATTAATGATTGGTTTCAGATGTGTTAGGCCAAAGGCCAGAGTGACAACCAACAGTACGGCAGACCCCCAGGGCCACAACTGAGCAGCCCAGCAGATAGGGATTGCCTAAATAGTTATCTCTCCTGACGTGGGCATGTTTTCAATACAGGGCATGTTTTCTTGGGCATGTTTTGGGCATGTTTTCAATACTGTATTCCATATAAGGCATCCAGACCTTATGAAAGTTGCTCAGTATACCCTTAATCTTGTAATAATTAAAGTCTAGTGATACTCAACTTGACATTTCTTCCATCCACTGCGGGAGGATAACCAACCTTCCAATTAATGACAATGCATTTCTTAGCCACTATAAATGATAGATTACAGTCTCCAGTATCAACATTTCCAAGCAAACAAAAACAGGGACAAGGGATAATCTGTAGACATGCTGAGATGGAAGAACATACTCTTTGGCAGAATTCAGCCATCCCTCACAAGTCCATTACATATGCAAATATGTCCCCTTTTGTGTTTTACACCTCTAGCTGTCACGTTCTGACCTTAGTTCCTTTGTTTTGTCTTTTGTTTTAGTATGGTCAGGGCGTGAGTTGGGTGGGTTGTCTATGTTAGTTTGTCTATGATTTTCTATTTCTGTGTTTGGCCTGGTATGGCTCTCAATCAGAGGCAGCTGTCAATCGTTGTCCCTGATTGAGAACCATATTTAGGTAGCCTGTTTTCCATTGTGTTTTGTGGGTGGTTGTTTCCTGTTTAGTGTTTTTGTTTCATCTATCAGGACTGTTTGTTTGTCGTGTTTGTTGTTTTGTCTAGTGTTGCATATTTAATTAAATAATATGAACACTTAGCACGCTGCACCTTGGTCCTCCTCTCCTTCCCCAGACGACAAGTGTTACAGAAGCAGAATAATCACATTTCTGTATGCATAATACTGTATCAATTCACTGATTACTTTAATATACTGCAAAATTCACCTGAGCTCTGTAAACTGGTCTTCCTTGGCTGTCTGACCCTGCAGGGACACCTGTCAACATTTGATCCTGCTAGACATGATGTGCATAGTGCTGTGTAATGACTGTGTACCACGACAGTGAAGCCTGTACAGCTGTTTTTACTATGTCAGTGTAAAAAGTAGGGAATTAGCTAGCGAAACTAAAAGATCAATAATGTTATATTGCTATACTAACTAAAAAATACACACTGCGCTGAAAAAAATGTCAGAATGTCGGTATTCAATTGTTTGGCCGCTTGTTTTATCATTTGATTCAGATCTAGTGTGATTGATGCAAAAATAATAGCTAAAGTTAGTGAGCTAGCTCGCTAGCTTATGTTAGACAACTTTTGGCTAGCTCTGCTAGCTAATGGTACAATGGTACATCATCAAATGTACTTATGTTGAAACGGGACAAAACAAAGGCTACAAAACATTTCCATACACACCACAGCTGTTAAATACTGCTACCTGACAGAAAGCTAGAGGCTAGCTAGAGCTTAACTGGCTGTCGTAGCTGCTAGCTAACTAGCTTCTAGTAGTTCATTCACTTCAGTCAAGGGGGGATGAAACATTAGCTAACGTAAAATGTCAGTTACACTACTAGCTCGACACTGGGAATAAATCGTATTTTCTTCTGTCAAACAGCAGTTACCTTGCCAGCTAGATCAGTCAACTAAAGAGTAGCCAGTTTCTGCTCTCCTTGCTTTTACAACTCTCTTTTTTTATTTAACCCTTATTTTACCAGGTAAATTGACTGAGAACACATTCTCATTTACAGCAACAACCTGGGGAATATTTACAGGTGAGAGGGAGCCAATTAGGTGGCCTTGATGGTATGAAGGCCAGATTGAGAATTTAGCCAGCTCACCAGGGTTAACACCCCTACGATAAGTGCCATTGGATCTTTAGTGACCACAGAGAATCAGGACAACTGTTTAACATTCCATCTGTAAGACAGCACCCTACACAGGGAAATGTCCCCAATCACTGCCCTGGGGGGATTGGGATGTTTTTTTAGACCAGAGGAAAGAGTGCCTACTACTCAAATCAAAGTTTATTTGTCACGTGCGCCGAATACAACCTTACAGTGAAATGCTTACTTACAGGATCTAACCAATAGTGCAAAAAGCTGCACAATAGGTAAATAAAGAAATAAAACAACAGTAAAAAGACAGGCTATATACAGTAGCAAGGCTATAAAAGTAGAGAGGCTACATACAGACACCGGTTAGTCAGGCTGATTGAGGTAGTATGTACATGTAGATATGGTTAAAGTGACTATACATATATGATGAACAGAGAGTAGCAGTAGCGTAAAAAAAGGGTTGGCGGATGGTGGGTGGCAGGACACAATGCAGATTGCCCGGTTAGCCAATGTGCAGGAGCACTGGTTGGTCGGCCAAATTGAGGTAGTATGTACATTAATATATAGTTAAAGTGACTGTGCATATATGATTAACAGAGAGTAGCAGCAGCGTAAAAAGAGGGGTTGGGGGGAGGCACACAAAACAAGTAGTCCGGTTAGCCATTTGAAAATCTGTTCAGGAGTCTTATGGCTGGTGGTAAAAACTGTTGAGAAGCCTTTTTCTCCTACACTTGGCACTCCGGTACCGCTTGCCATGCGGTAGTTGAGAGAACAGTCTATGAATGGGGTGGCTTGGGTCTTTGACAATTTTTAGGGCCTTCCTCTGACACCGCTTGGTGTAGAGATCCTGGATGGCAGGCAGCTTAGCCCCAGTGATGTACTGGGCCGTACGCACTACCCTCTGTAGTGCCTTGCGGTCAGAGGCCGAGCAATTGCCATACCAGGCAGTGATGCTCTCGATGTTGCAGCTGTAGACCCATGCCAAATCTTTTCAGTTTCCTGATAGGCTTTGTCTTCACGACTGTCTTGGTGTGTTTGGACCATTCTAGTTTGTTGTAGATGTGGACACCAAGGAACTTGAAGCTCTCAACCTGCTCCACTACAGCCCCGTCCAGGAGAATGGTCGAGAATGCTCGGTCCTCCTTTTCCTGTAGTCCACAATAATCTCCTTTGTCTTGGTTATGTTGAGGGATAGGTTGTTATTCTGGCACCACCCGGCCAGGTCTATGACCTCCTCCCTATAGGCTGTCTCGTCGTTGTCGGTGATCAGGATGTTGTGTCTGCTTGGCCATGCAGTCGTGGGTGAACGGGGAGTACAGGAAGGGACTGAGCACACACCCCTGTGGAGCTCCAGTGTTGAGGATCAGCGTGGCAGATGTGTTGCTACCTACCCTCACCACCTGGGTGTGGCCCGTCAGGAAGTCCAGGATCCAGTTGCAGTGGGAGGTGTTTAGTCCCAGGATCCTTAGCTTAGTGATGAGCTTTATGGGGGTACTATGGTGTTGAATGCTGAGCTTTAGTCAATGAATAGCATTCTCACATAAGTGTTCCTTTTGTCCAGGTGGGAAAGGGCAGTGTGGAGTGCAATAGAGATTGCATCATCTGTGGATCTGTTTGGGCGGTTGTCATTGTGTTCTTGGGCACAGGGACTATGGTGGTCTGTTTGAAAGATGTTGGTATTACAGACTCAATCAGGGACATGTTGAAAATGTGTGTGAAGACACCTGCCAGTTGTTCAACACATGCCCGGAGCACACGTCCTGGTAATCCGTCTGGCCCCTCAGCCTTGTGTATGTTGACCTGTTTAAAGGTCTTACTCACGTTTGCTATGGAGAGTGTGATCACACAGTCATCCGAAACAGCTGATGCTCTCATGTATGCCTCAGTGTTGCTTCCCTCGAAGCGAGCATATAAGTGATTTTGCTCGTCTGGTAGGCTCGTGTCACTGGGCAGCTCGCGGCTGTGCTTCCCTTTGTAGTCTGTAATAGTTTGAAAGCCCTGCCACATAATACGAGCGTCAGAGCCGGTGTAGTATGATTCAATCTTAGCCCTGTATTGACACTTTGCCTCTTTGATGGTTCGTTGCAGGGCATAGCAGGATTTCTTTTAAGCTTCCGGGTTAGAGTTCCGCACCTTGAAAGCGGCATTTCTACGCTCCTGCTCATTGTGAATGTTGCCTGTAATACATAGCCTCTGGTTGGGGTATGTACGTACAGTCACTGTGGGGACGATGTCCTCGATGCACTTATTGATAAAGTGACTGATGTGGTGTACTCCTCAATGCCATCGGAAGAATCCCGTAACATGTTCCAGTCTGTGATAGCAAAACCGTCCTGTAGTTTAGCATCTGCTTCATCTGACCGCTTTTTTATAGTCACTGGTGCTTTCTGCTTTAATTTTTGCTTGTAAGCAGGAATCAGGAGGATAGAGTTGTGGTCGGATTTAGGATTGACGGTAATGGCAACTTTCCCACTCTTCTTCTCCGGGTCCTGACCAGGCATCCGGCTCTTTGTCCTCTGTACCTGCGTCGCTTCCTCTTGCAAATAAAGAGGATGTCGGCCCTGTGGGGTGTTTGAAGAATGTCTTGAGCGTTGTTCTTGTTGTAGAATAAATCTTTGTCTAATCCGAGGTGAGTGATCGCTGTCCTGATATCCAGAAGCTATTTTTTTGCCGAAGGTTATGGTTGCAGAAACATTATGTACAAAATAAGTTACAAATAACGTGAAAAAAAGCACATAATAGCACAATTGGTTGGGTGCCCGTAAAACTGCTGCCATTTCTTTCGGTGCCATCTTCCACTCTACTGGCACTCCAACACCATCTGCTCTCCCATCCAGGGACTGACCAGGACCAACCCTGCTTAGTTTCAGAAGCAAGCCAGCAGTGGGATGCAGGGTGGTATGCTGCTGGTCTCTCCTGTGCTGGTCCTATACGTCAGCCTTTCAGAAGCTTTGCCTTCACACAGCCTGTCCGTACGCTCTGTGATGTCTGTGAGGTCCTAAATCCAGCCAGCTCAAACTGGAAAACAGCCTACCTGACCACTCTGAGGCATCCACATGATCCTAAAGCACACCGGATCCGAGTTTTGTATCATAGTGCAATGACAAAAATTTAATTTCAGAAAGTGGGGTAGTGGGGGCATGTGCCCCTCATCTCCAGTGAAAGTTGCGCCCCTGGTAATTTTGGATTTAGCTGATATATGCAGTTTTTACTGTGAATGCAGTCTCCGATAAAGCAGGAACATTGCCTTTAAATTTCAATCACGCTATAAAGATGAAATTCTGCGATGTGGTCCTAAGTCACATGAATAAAGGTGCATTTTATCAAATGTTCTATGGCAAGCCAATCCTGGCTCACCTATTGTCAGTCTAGAGATGGGATGGGGTTTAGTGCTAATAGAGTTTAGAAGGCAACATACGGCACTTGCATATTCATGAATTTTACCCTGCGAAACAAGCATACCTGTTTAAGTCTGCCCTGGTCTGCTCTGCTGGTCTGTGAAGTGAAGAAAAATTGCCTGGACAGATGCACTGGGATCTTTTGGAGGATTAAATATGGACGACCAAAGGTCAGGCTGTGACGTTACAGTGCCCTTTGGCTAGAGAGGAGTTTTCTAGTTATCTGTGTCTATTCAGACCTCTCCAACCAACACCATGTTTGAAGAACATGCTGAGCATTAATACCTCTTCCATAAACACCAGAAAAGGAGAATGGAACAGAACAGGCAAATACTTCCTGTTTCCTTGGCTTGGTTAGGCTTGGGCAGGTTTTTACCTTATTTGATACCTTTGTACAATTAAGAATCCGGTCAGTATGAAAAGTGTATGTAATGCCGTTTCCATTTCTCTTGAACACGTTTTATGTTTTCATGGGTACCTATTTGAGTGCTGCTTAACTATTGGGTTGTTACAAAGCCATAAACAGGTCATTTCAGGTTGCAAGGTAAAACTCCACAGGAGGCCATCTCCTTTGAATCAATTGACCGCATTCATCTCTCTACCTTGAAGGTATTATTGAGCCATGGCTAACCTCTGTGAGGTGCTAATGGTTTTCTCACAGCCCACTCACAGCCCACAGTCCATCAATACCCATGTTGTCTTAGAACCATATGGGAAATGCTAGCCTACTCATTGGCGGTGTGTAATCATTTCTATGGTGTAATAATGACCCTTTCCCCAGTATAACCAGAGGATGCATCAGTAAGGAAGAGTCAAATAATGACAAGTTGAAAGCAAAGCTTTTACTAACCGTAGCAGGTGTAGTTGACAGGAGCCTGAGGTAGTAGAATAGGACTTAAATAATTATATTTGTGTAGAACACCTGTTAGTCATGGTGTATTCAGAGAAAGCCTATATTCTGAGAACCATCAGTGATAAAAAAAAAAGCAACCCAGTTCACAAACACACAGTTTGAATGATTTTCAAGAATACTGTGTGGATAGCTCTGTAAAAGAAAGAAGGAAAGCTGTTCCAATGGTTCTGTTCTGAGAAAACTGGTAGTGGTTCCTCACTGAATCATGAACCAGTGGATTGGATAATAAGAGCATCCTGATCACTGTGGTGAATGCTATCCACCCCATGTAACCAGGGGCTCAATTTGTAAATGCATTCATTACTTCAACAATCAACACATCTTATCACCCAAAGCATCTCTGCCCATGTCCATTAGAAGAACATACTCTCTGCATCTGTTTTCATGTCATATAACAACGTAGATTGATAATTGAATCATACTAAAAGAGACGGCTAACTTGACTGTTTAAACATATGTAACTAATGGATCTGTACTGTTAAGCTGCCACACTTTGTGTTGTGTGAGAGGTAGGCCTAATTATATTTCCAGCTGGCATCTCCTTGTTCTTTGAGAAGTACACTCTAATTTTACATTGTCATTGCCCCAGCATGGATTTCAAGTGTGCCTGTTCATTTTGCTGTCTGTGTGACCAGATCAAATCTCCAGTGTTTATGGATTGAGAGAGAGGCATTTTCCACTTGCCCCCATTTCCCCATACCTCTACTCCTTCCTCCAACTCAGAGACAGGGTGACAGTTACATTAGGCAAATGCTGCATACTGCTTTATGCATGGAAGTACCCCTCGGCACCAGCCAACATACATACACTACATGACAAAAAGTATGTGGACACCTGATCGTCAAACATCTCATTCCAAAATCATGGGCATTAATATGGAGTTGGTCCCCCCTTTGCTGCTGTAACAGCCTCCACTGTTCTGGGAAGGCTTTCCGCTTGATCTTGGAACCTTGCTGCTGGGACTTGCTTCCATTCAGCCACAATAGCATTAGTGAGTTCATGCACTGATGTTGGGCGGTTAGGCATGGCTCACAGTCGGCTTTCCAATTCATCCTGAAGGTGTTCGATGGGATTGAGATCAGGGGTCTGTGCAGGCCAGTCAAGTTCTTCCACATCGATCTTGACAAACCATTTCTGTATGGACCTCGCTTTGTGCATGAGGGCTCCCGAGTGGCGCAGCAGTTTAAGGCACTGCTTCTCAGTGCAAGAGGCATCACTACAGTCCCTGGTTTGAATCCAGGCTGAATCACATTTGGCTGTGATTGGAAGTCCGCACAATTGGCCCAGCTTTGTCCGGGTTTGGCCTAAGTAGACCGACACTGTAAATAAGAATTTGTTCTTAACTGACTTGCCTAGTTAAATAAATTCTACTGCCAATGTTTGTCTACTGAGATTGCATGGCTGTGTGCTCGATTTGATACACCTGGGTGTGGCTGAACAGGTGTGACTGATATTGCAGAATCAACTAATTTGAAGGGGTGTCCACATACCTTTGTATATATAGTGTGTCTGCCTATTTTTCTTATGGAGAGTTGACATATAATTGAATGTGTTAACATGTACATATTACCTCAATTACATAAACGTACCCCTGCACATTGACTCTGTACTGGTACTCCTTGTATATAGCCTCGGTATTGTTATTTTATTGTGTTACTATTTCCCAATTTTATTTTGCACATTTTTAAATCTGCATTTTTGGGTAGGGATCCTAAGTAAGCATTTCACGGTAAAGTCTACACTTGTTGTATTTGGTGAATATGACAAATAAAATGTATTTGAACTTTCTTAACTCTTATCCAACGGACCAATACATCCAGAAATGCAGCTCTATAATTTGTTACTATTTCTGAGACTATGTGATGTATTGTTCAGTAAAACAAACTGACCAGAATAGTAAACACATACCAGCAAAGTAATTTGTCGGCCACAGGCATATTTGAGCAGTCTGTTCCACAAGGCAACCAAAAAGAAAGGACTGGCTGTCATTGGCGACCCCTCCCACCTTCTACACCTTCAGGTAGAGAGGCTTCCTTCTGGCCAGCGCTTCAGAATGCCCATGGCCAAAAAGAATGTGTTCAAACATTTATTCGTTCCTTGTGCTGTTGGACTACTAAATGCAACGTAAATTGCATCGGTATATGTGTTTATCTATCCAATGCAGTTGGGACAGCGGTCATTTGTGAGTGAATGTAACAACGTCCTCTATATGTAGGATGTGAGAGTGTGTATGTGATCCTTTTATGTAAAGTGATGTCAAATAAAAATGTCCATCCTGGATGGACAATTGATTATTTCTGTATATTTATCTCATGATTGATTTTATACCATCAGATGACTGGTGGAATGGTTGGGGTGTGGGACTTCTAAATACAGTGCTGTGAAAAAGTATTTGCACCCTTCCTGATTTCTTATTTTTTTGCACATTTGTCACACTTAAATGTTTCAGATCATCAAACAAATTTTAATATTACAGAAAGACAATCCAAGTAAACACAAAATGCAGTTTTTAAGTGATCATTTTGTTTATTAAGGGGAAAAAGCTATCCGTACCTTCGTGGCCCTATGTGACAAAGTAATTACCCCCCCTTGTTAAATCATGAATTTACTGTGGTTAATCAAATTTTTTGGAAAGCTGAGTTCAATTTCACTAGCCTGAGGTTAAGAGTTCTCCAACACCCAGACCAGGTGAAAGCTATGATCCCTTATTGATGTCACTTGTTAAATCCACTTCAATCATTGTAGATGAAGGGGAGGAGACAGGTTAAAGAATGATTTTTTAGCCTTGAGACAATTGACTCGTGGAATTTGTTTGTGTTCCATTCAGAGGGTGAATGTCAAGACAGAAGATTGAACTGCGTTTGAACGGGGTATGGTAGTAGGTGCCAGGCACACCAGTTTGTCTCAAGAACTGAAACGCTGCTGGGTTTTTCACGCTCAGCAGTTTCCTGTGTGTATCAAGAAGGGTCCTACCCCCAGCCAACTTGACCCAACTGTGGAAAGCATTGGAGTCAACATGGGCCAGCGTCCCTGTGAAATGCTTTCAATACCTTGTTGAGTCCATTCCCCAATGAATTGAGGCTGTTCTAAGGGCAAAGGGGGCTTCCCAATTAGGATTCCCAGAGATGTAGGTGTGTAGGTGTCAACCCTACCTACCTCCAAATCAAAATTAAATGCTTTATGTCTCCGATTATTGGCATGAAATGCATTCAAGGATCTCTCTCTCTCTCTTTCTCTCTCAGCTGTGATCAAAGTGTTGCTGAGCAGCACGTCTCTCTGGTCTGTCTGGTTATCAAACACAAATTGTTGCTTTTTTAGTTAAATAGATTACATCTCAAAATGATATTGGAGCCATGTGATTGGCTTTATTACTCATTCAGTATTTCATAATTGCCATATGGCCTTTATTATGCCCACATATCATCGTCCCTCTCCACTGTGCTTGAGAGAGAAAAAGAGAGAGAGGCCATTCGTTGGAAGTGCAACTACTTATTATTCCCAAACAGGCAACGCAGGCATACATCTATACACATCTATCCCCAAGGATTTCAGTAGATCCTATTGGGAATGGGCTGTCCTATAAAGAGGCATTGTTTGTAACTTAAATTGTATATAATGTTGCTGCTATTGTCTCTTGTGACCGAAAAGAGCTTCTGGACATCAGAACAGCGATTACTCACCTCGAACTGGACCAAGATTTTTTCTTTAATAAGTCCGCCTCGAAGGATATACTGCTTTCCCGAGACCAGGCCCAAATCCCTGTCATTCACGTGAAGAAAAGTTGGGGTGCCTTGTGGGAATTCGTAGGCGAGTGGGTAAACCGCCACTACCATCCGTTCTATTGGCCAACAAAAAAAATGGATGATCTATGATCAAGACTATCCTACCAATGGGACATTAAAAACTGTAATATCTTAAGTTTACCGAATCATGGCGACGCAACGGATAATAAAGAGCTGACTGGGTTTTCCATGCATCAGCAGGACAGAGCAGCTACGTCTGGTAAAACAAGGGGCGGGGGTGTGTGTCTATTTGTCAGTAACAGCTGGTGCGCAATGTCTAATAATAAAGAAGTCTCGTGGTATTGCTCGTACCTCATGATAAACTGTAGACCACACTATCTACCAAGAGAGTTCTCATCTATATTATTCTTAGCCATCTATTTACCACCACAAACCGATGCTGGCACCAAGACCGCACTCAACGAGCTGGATAAGGCCATAAGCAAATACGAAAATGCTCATCCAGAAGCGGCGCTCCTAGTGGCTGGGGACTTTAATCCAGGCAAACTTAAATCCGTTTTACCTCCTTTCTACCAGCATGTCACATGTGCAACCAGAGGAAAAAAAACTCTAGACCACCTTTACTCCACACCCAGAAATGCATACAAATCACTTCCTCGCCCTCCATTTGGAAAATCTGACCATAATTCTATCCTCCTGATTCCTGCTGACAAGCAAAACTAAAGCAGGACGTACCAGTGACTCACTCAATACAGAAGTGATCAGAGGAAGCAGATGCTTCTCTATGCTACAGAATCCAGGCACAAACTGGCATTGAGGAGTGTACCGCCTCAGTCACTGGCTTCATCAATAAGTGCATTGACGACGTCGTCCCTACAGTGACCATACGTACATATCCCAACCAGAAGCTATGGATTACAGGCAACATCCGCACTGAGCTAAAGGCTAGAGCTCCCGCTTTCAAGGAGTGGGACACTAATCCAGATGCTTATAAGAAATCCCGCTATGCCCTCAGACAAACCATCAAATAGGCAAAGCATCAATACAGGACTAAGATTGAATCCTACCTCACCGGCTGTGAAGCTCGTAGTATGTGGCAGGGTTTGAAAACTATTATGGACTACAAAGGGATACCCAGCCGCGAGCTGCCCAGTGACACAAGCCCCCCCTTTGTTTTTACACTGATACTTGCTGTTTATTATCTATGCATAGTCACTTTACCCCTACCTACGTGTACAAATTAAGTTGACTAACCTGTACCCCTGCACATTCACTTGGTACCGGTACCCCCTGTACATAGCCTCGTTATTGTTATTTTATTGTGTTACTTTTTATTTTATTTTTTACTTTAGTTCATTTAGTAAATATTTTCTCAACTGTATTTTTTGAACTGCATTGTTGGTTAAGGGCTTGAAAGTAAGCATTTCACAATAAGTTGTATTCGGCGCATGTGACAAATCAAATTTGATTTGATATATGAGAGAACTAGGGAAGGTTGAACACCAGGCAGGCTGTAGCGTTCTGGATAAGTTGCAAGGGTTTGATGACACAAGCGGAGAGCCCAGCCAACAGCGAGTTGTAGAAGTCCAGAAGAGAGATGACAATTGCCTGGATTAGGACCTGCGTCGCTTCCTCTGTTAGTTAGTGTCGTACTCTTCGGATATTGTATAGCATGAATTTGCAGGAGTGAGTCACTGCTTTGATGTTTGCAGAGCTCAACAGGGTGTTGTCCAGGGTCACGCCAAGGTTCTTTGCACTCTGGGATGGGGACACCGTGGAGTTATCAACTGTGAATGAGTGGTCTTGGAGCGGGTAGGCCTTCCCCGGGAGGTAGAGCAGCTCCGTCTTGTCGAGGTTGAGCTTGAGGTGGTGGGTCAACATCTAAGCTGAGATGTGTGCCGCCACCTGGGTGTCAGAAGGGCAGAAGGAGAAAAGTAGTTGAGTGTCATTCGCATAACAATGATAGGAGAGACCATGTGAGGATATGACAGAGCCGAGTGACTTGGTGTATAGAGAGAAGAGGAGAGGGCCTAGAGCCGAGCCCTGGGGGACACCAGTAGTGAGAGTACGTGGTGCATACACAGATCCTCTCCACGTCATCTGGTAGGAGCGGCCTGCAGGGTAGGATGCAATCCAACAGTGTGCAGAGCCTGAGATGCCCAGCCCTGAGAGGGCGAAAGGAGGATCTGATGGTTCACGATGTCGAAGGCAGTGGCTAGATCTAGGAGGATGAGAACAGAGGAGAGAGAGTCAGATTTGGCAATGCGGAGAGCCCCCGTGACACAGAGAAGAGCAGTCTTGGTTGGGTAACCAGTCTTGAAGCCAAACTGGTCAGGCTCAAGAAGATCATGGTGAGAGAGATAGCTAGAGAGTTGGTCAGGGACAGCACGCTAAAGTGTTTTGGAATGAAAATAAAGAATAGATACTGGTCTGTAGTTTTTGACGTCAACACTTTGACGTCAAGTGTTGGTTTCTTGAGGAGGGGAGTGATTCTGACCATTTTGAAGACAGAGGGGACACAGACAGTGGTCAGGGATGAGTTGATGAGGGAAGTGAGGAATGGGAGAAGGTCTCCAGAGATGTTCTGGAGAAGGGAGGAGGGAATGGGGTCGGTAAGGCAGGTTGTCAGGTGGCAGGACCTCACTAGATAGAGAGGGGAGAAAGAAGTCAAGGCATAGGGTAGTTCTGTGTGAGTGAGACCAGTGGACTTAATTGACTGAGTGAATGAGGAGCGGATGTAGTCAACCTTCTTTTCAAAGTCTTGACAGAGTTACTGCAGAGAGGGAGGAGGGAAGGGGAGGGGTGGAGGATTAATGAGGGAGGAGAAGGTGGAAAATATATTTCTAGGGTGAGAGGCAGAAGCTTGGAATTCAGAGTAATAGAAAGTGGGATTAACAACGGATACAGAGGGAGAGAAGGTAGAGAGGATGGAGTGAAAGGATGATAGGTCCTCCAGAAGTTTAGTTTTCCTTAGGCTGAGACATCTCAAGATGTGGAATTAGCTAAAGTAGAATAAAACAAGGTCAATGAAATGGTTGCAATTAAGAAAATTCCATTCATTTTACCCTCATCTTCTGCTCTGACAACATATTGAATATAGCTTGTGTAACCCTCTCACCAAAGACTGGGATAGATCCGCATGGGAATAATGGTGAAAAGGACATCTCAGTAAATTAACTATTTATGTATAATAAATAAAAATTAATTCACGCTATAGAAATAAAAACCCTCTGGTATTTGAGTGCACTCTGATAACTCAGTCTTGCACCCGTTGGAGCTCAATGAAGATAGAATGATTCAACAAATGAATGGGAAACCCAATGTTACTCACAATACCGTAGCAAATTCCTTGAAACAATCATTCCAAGGCTGATGCCTATCTATAATCAATGGCGGAAAATACACTGCATGAAATAGAAGAGATGTCCATCGTCACAAAATAAGTTTTCAGGTCGTCTCTGAACAAAAACCACTCTTGAAGCGACGATGCCAAAATTATCCACAACCGGTGAATTCAGGTAAATTTCATAGATAGATGTTTAACTAGACTTTCTCTAGACTTGTAACAGGTAAGTAAAATTAAACAACAGTCTTTTTGCTAAATGCAATTCATAAATCTTCCCAAATGTAAAAGTTTAAGTTCAACAACAGTGTTGCCTCTTTTCTCTCACGTCGTGAACAGCCTCGAGGTTCATATAAAGAGATCACATGATTGGCTCAAAAACTTAATAAGACTTCTTATTGGCTAAACCAAACCAGGTTACTTTAGTTCACATCAATGTGACGGCACATTAAATAATTAAACCTAGAGTACCTCTTAAAATATTGACAGATTGTTTCTTTGAAGCTTTCACATGTGTTTGATGCAACGCAAACAACATAGTCTCAATAGCAAAGGCTGTAATAAAATGTAGTGTTTCTAATACATGGTTTTAACAGGGTATTACACTTGTCTGCCTCCTTCACCAGCAAACCCTGTGTTAGATGACAGCTCTGCTACCTTCAATCCTCTCTCCACTCCTCATTTTGGTGGAATCTGGGAGCATGAAATCAAACTTGTGAAAACGGCCCTTCATTTGGTGCTAGGGAATCGACAGCAGAAGCAGTCTGTGTTGGTAGAGGTAGAGGGAATCCTTAATTCTAAACCACTGGGACATGCACAGTATCCTCTGACCTGGCTGACCCAGATCCAGTCACACCAAACATTTTGCTAATGTTGCAGCGCGATTCCTCTCTCCCACAAGCCATCTTTTACTCTAGTGACCTTCTTGGTTGTCAACTTCTGAGCTGCTTTCATCCGCAACTATCTCCCTACTCTTCAGACACATCAGAAATAGGAAACTGGCAGGGTAAACCTTGATGTAGGCCAGATTGCTATGATTGTGGACCTTCAGTAGCCTCGGGCTTCATGGCCTATCGGAAAGATCACTGAAACCTACCCTGGGGTGAATGGCCGAGTTTGGACCGCAAAGATCTCCATCAAGGGTCAAGACTATGACACAGAGGACTAAACACAGATGTGCTGCTCAAATCTGGGGGGTGTGAACTGTGTCCATAATGTGTCTAATGGTCTACCAATGGAAGATTTACATTGCTAGCTGGGAAGATGCGCTGTCCACACTGTGTGGATTGTTTAGCTCTATTTGAACCACAAATCTCCTTCAGGTATCATTTATTTATCCTCCAAGAACGGTAAGACAAATGATAATACACATGACATGGGTTTCTTGAAGTGTTGTCGTTGTTTTGACAGGCAATCAAATGTAGAATTCCTAAGTTGAACTATTCACATCAGCAAAAGCACGAGATGACAAACGTCCCAGGTCTTTCAGCGCGTAGTCGCATACACAGACACACTTGTTTTGTATTTTAATTTCAAACATATCTATTCAATATATTTTTTAATATAGTCTGTGTTTTTGTCTTGTGGTCTCAAAACGAATTATCTTCTGTCTGCCTCAGGCTATTACTGAGGTATGAGCTGAGGGGGAGAATGATCAAAGAGAGAGAGCCCAATTAAATTGAATTTTTTTTTTTAAATTATGGAATAACATTAGCATGCACAGCTGCAAAGAATCCAATTGAGAGAAAAGCAAAGTAATCCCACACTTTTGATTGTTGGGTTAAGTATAATCTTAATTTGTCTGCACTAATCACACGGTTGCTATTACCATATTCACACACTGAGCTTAAACTCATCTAGAGTCTTTTGAAACTACAGTATAGTGAATATGCAGACAGGTAAAGACTTCTTGGTTATCTGTGCAGAGCCAAGAAGGGCAGAGAGCTGACAGCTTGTCAGTCATGATTCACAGAGCATCTCAATCTCTTCTCTTCTAGATCGCCTCAACCTTCCTGCCTACTCACAACTCAGTTTTTAAACTCAACTGTTGCCAAGCTACCCTTCTTGGTTCTCACAGTTCTCTTTTCAAGTTTCAAGTTGTGATACAGTTGCAGTTTCAGTCTATTTCAAATCAAATCAAACATTATTTGTCACATGTGAATACAACCGTACTGTGAAATGCTTAATTACAAGCCTTTAACCAACAATGCAGTTCAAGAAAGAGTTAAGAAAATATTTACCAAATAAACTAAAGTTAAAAAAAAATAAAAAGTAAGACAATAAAATTGCAATAACAAGGCTATATACAGGGGGTACTGGCACCGAATCAATGTGCAAGGGTACAGGTTAGTCTAGGTATTTTGTACACGTAGTGTCAATGTAGCAGTGTTATGGCTTGGGGGAAGGAGCTGTTAAGGAACCTTTTGGTTCTAGACTTGGTGCTCCTGTACCGCTTGCTGTGCGGTATCAGAGAGAAGAGTCTATGACTTGGGTGACTGGAGTCTTTGACAATTTTTTGGGCTTTCCTCTGACACCGCCTAGTATATAAGTCCTGGATGGCAGGAAGCTTGGTCCCATACTGGGGCGTATGCACTACCCTCTGTAGCGCCTTACAGTCAGATGCCGAGCAACTGCCATACCAGGCGGTGATGCAACCGGTCAGGATGCTCTCGTTGTTGCAGATGTATAACTTTTTGAGGATCTGGGGACCCATGCCAAATCTTTTAAGTCTCCTGAGGGGGAAAAGGTGTTGTCGTGCCCTCTTCACGTCTGTCTTGGTGTGTTTGGACCATGATAGTTCATTGGTGATGTGGACACCAAGGAACTTGAAACTCTCAACCCACTCCTCTACAGCCCTGTTGATATGAATGGGGGACTGTTCGGCCCACCTTTCCCTATAGTCCACGATCAGCTCCTTTGTCTTGCTCACATTGAGGTAGAGGTTGTTGTCCTGGCATCACACTGCCAGGTCTCTGACCTCCTCCCTATACGCTGTCTCATCATTGTTGGTAATAAGGACTACTACTGTTGTGTCGTCAGCAAACTTAATGATGGTGTTAGAGTTGTGTTTGGCCACGCAGTCATGGGTGAACAGGGAGTACAGGAGGGGACTAAGCATAAACCCCTGTGCTGAGGATCAGCGTGGCAGACGTGTTGTAGTCTACCCTTACCACCTGAGGACGGCCCGTCACAAAGTCCACGATCCAGTTGCAGAGGGAGGTGTTAAATCCCAGGGTCCTTTGATTATTATTAAGCTTTTTGGGCACTATGGTGTTGAATGCTGAGCTGTAGTCAATGAACAGCGTTCTCACATAGGTGTTCCTTTTGTCCAGGTGGGAAAGGGCAGTGTGGAGTGCGATTGAGATTGCGTCATCTGTGGATCTGTTGGGGCAGTATGGGAATTGGAGTAGGTCTATGTTATCCGGGATGATGCTGTTGATGTGAGCCATGACCAGCCTTTCAAAGCACTTCATGGCTACCGACGTGAGTGCTATGGGGCGGTAATCATTTAGGCAGGTTACCTTCACTTTCTTGGGCACAGGGATTATGGGGGTCGGCTAGAAACATGTAGGTATTACAGACTTGGTCAGGGAGAGGTTGAAAATGTCAGTGAAGACAGTTGCCAGTTGGTCCGCGCATGCTTTGAGTACACGTCCTGGTAATCCGTCTGGACACGAGGCTTTGTGAATGTGGACCTGTATAAAGATATTGCTCACATCGGCTACCAAGAGCAACATCACACAGTCGTCCAGAACATCTCGTGCTCTCATGCATGCTTGAGTGTTACTTGCCTCGAAGAGAGCACAAAAGGCATTTAGTTCATTTGGTAGGCTCGCGTAACTGGGCAGCTCGCAGCTGGGTTTCCCTTTGTAGTCCATAATAGTTTTCAAGCCCTGCCACATCCGACGAGCGTCAGAGCCGGTGTAGTAGGATTTTATTTTAATCTTGTATTGACGCTTTGCCTGTTTGATGGTTCGTCTGAGGGCGTAGAGGGATTTCATATAAGCATCCGGATTAGTGTCCCATTCCTTGAAAGCAGCAGCTCTAGCCTTTAGCTCAGTGTGGATGTTGCCTGTAATCCATGGCTTCTGGTTGGGACATATACTCCTCAATGCCATTGGATGAATACCGGAACATATTCCCGTCTGTGCTAGCAAAACAGTCCTGTAGAGTTGGGTGAATTTTGGCCCATTATTCCTGACAGAGCTGGTGTAGCTGAGTCAGGTTTGTAGGCCTCCTTGCTCGCACACGCTTTTTCAGTTCTGCCCACACATGTTCTATGGGATTGAGGTCAGGGCTTTGTGATTACCACTCCAATACCTTGACTTTTTTGTCCTTAAGCCATTTTGCCACAACTTTGGAAGTATGCTTGGGGTCATTGTCCATTTGGAAGACCCATTTGCGACCAAGCTTTAACTTCCTGACTGATGTCTTGAGATGTTGCTTCAATATATCCACATAATTTTCCTATCTCATGATGCCATCTATTTTGTGAAGTGCACCAGTCCCTCCTGCAGCAAAACACCTCCACAACATAATGCTGCCACCCCCGTGCTTCACGGTTGGGATGGTGTTCTTTGCCTTGCAAGCCTCCCCCTTTTTCTTCCAAACATAACGATGGTCATTATGGCCAAACAGTTTCATCAGACCAGAGGACATTTCTCCAACAAGTGAGATCTTTATTCCTATGTGCAGTTACAAACCGTAGTCTGGCTTTTTTATGGCAGTTTTGGAGCAGTGGCTTCTTCCTTGCTGAGCGGCCTTTCAGGTTATGTCGATGTAGGACTCATTTTACTGTGGATATAGATACTTTTGTACCCGTTTCCTCCAGCATCTTCACAAGATCCTTTGCTGTTGTTCTGGGAGTGATTTGCACTTTTTGCACCAAAGTACGTTCATCTCTTGGAGGCAGAACGCGTCTCCTTCCTGAGTGGTATGATGGCTGTGTGGTCCCATGGTGTTCATACTTGCATACTATTGTTTGTACTGATGAACATGGTACCTTCAGGTGTTTGGAAATTGCTCCCAATGATGAACCAGACTTGTGGAAGTCTGCAATTTTTTTTCTGAGGTATTGGTGATGTCAATTAGCCTATCAGAAGCTTCTAAAGCCATTACATAATCAACTTAGTGTATATAAACTTCTGACCCACTGGAATTGTGATACAGTGAATTATAAGTTAAATAATCTGTCTGTAAACAATTGTTGGAAAAAGTACTTGTGTCATGTACAAAGTAGATGTCCTAACCGACTTGCCAAAACTATAGTTTGTTAACAAGAAATTTGTGGAGTGGTTGAAAAACAAGTTTTAATGACTCCAACCTAAGTGTATGTAAACTTCCGACTTCAACTGTATAATACTAATTGTAATTTGTAACAATTCATGCTCGACATCCAGAAATTAATACATACCCTATCAAACGTAACATATCACACTAATTTGAGTGTCCTGGATTTTTGTTTGCTATGTTCTTGCAACCTGGTCTCAGAACATTTAGTATTCTACCCCTGAGTCCAGGTTGGTACAGTAAAGACGACAATGACCCTGTGTACCCCTGATTCAAAACAGTCGGTTTTAATGGCTTTCTACAATTGATGTTTGTCTCCCTATAGGGGTTGTTATTTCTCACAGAGGTTATTGACTGTATGTGACATATGTGTGCATCTACTGTTTTTTTCTCAGTTGCCCAGTGTGAAACTGCACATTTTGAGTCCATTTAGGTCACATGGCGCATCATCCACTTACTATTCACCATTACATTTTAAACTTTTTTAAATTAACCTTTATTTAACTAGGCAAGTCATTTAAGAACAAATTATTATTTACAATGACGGCCTACACCGGCCAAATCTGGATGATGCTGGGCCAATTGTGCGCCGCCCTATGGGACTCCCAATCACAGCCGGTTGTGATACAGCCTGGATTCAAACCAGGGTCTGTAGTAATGGCTCTAATGCCTCACTGAGATGCAGTGTCTTAGACCGCTGCACCCCTCAGGAGCCCAAATAAACACTCAACACTCCATCAGAGACAAGAACTTGTTACCCTGCTGAGAGAGTCTGTTCTTTCAAAGAGGGAAGGTCTGTATGACTGAATGAGAGCAGGGAAGTAGTGTTAAAAAAATACATTTTGTGAGTTTCCTGAGGATATTCACATAGAGGCAGAAAACACGTTGTTGCAATTGAACAAAGGGGAGATTGAAAGATTCTGCTTGTAAAACGTTGACATTGCTCAGTATATTAAAATGTACTAAAACTGAGTGCAGTGCTCTTCAATTAAATTTAACCTCATGCCGAGTACAGAGTAGGCAGCCTAGGCAGCAGGTATCCTAGTGGTTAGAGTGTTGAGCCAGATAACCAAAAGGCTGCCAGTTTGAATCCCTAAACCGACAAGGTGAAAAATCTATCAATTGAGCAAGGCACTTAACCCTAATTGATTATTGCAGAACATGGTTGTGAGCCCCACTCTCTGAGGGTGTCTCAGGGGACTTTGGATAGAAAAAAAATGTTTTCAATTCACACATGTGTATAATACAAATATAAGCACCCACCAAATGTGTATTTTACTTACAATAGCTGCATACAGCTAACTGCTAAAAGAAAAGAAACACCAACATAAAATGTCTTACTAGGGCGTTGGGCCACTATGAACTGCCAGAACAGCTTCAATGCACCGTGGCATAGATTCTACAAGTGTCTAGAACTCTGTCACAGCCTGATTTGTTTCACCTGTCATTGTGCTTGTCTTCACCCTCCTCCATGTGTCGCCCATCTTCCCCACTTATCCCCTGGGTATTTATACCTGTATTTTTCTTCTGTCTGTCTGTGCCAGTTCATCTTGTTTGTTCTAGTCAACCAGCGTTTTCTCTGCTCCTGTTTTTCCCCAGTCTCTCTTTTCTCTTACTCCTGGTTTTGACCCTTGCCACTCCTGACTCTGAGCCCGCCTGCCTGACCACTCTGCCTGCCCTTGAGCCTGCCTGCCATCCTGTACCTTTGCCGCTACTCTGGATTATCGACCCCTGCCTGCCTTGACCTGTCGTTTGCCTGCCCCTGTTGCAATAGACATAGCCTAGCGTTGAGCGTTGGGCCAGTAACCGAAAGGTTGCCAGATCGAATCCCCGAGCTGACAAAGTAAAAATCTGTTGTTCTGCCCCTGAGCAAGGCAGTTAACCCACTGGTCCTAAGCCATCATTGTAAATCAGAATTTGTTCTTAACTGTATCCCTAATTGACTCATGTTTTCTTTATTTTGGCAGTTACCTGTACTATGCTAGTCAACTGTACATAATGTCATTGTAAAATATTCACTTACAGAAGTTTAGGAGCTGCATATAAAACAGGACTAAATGTTCTTTGCAAAACTTCCTGTGTTACTTTGTCCAACAAAGAACCTAGATTTGTCATTCCTTTGGGGTGCAGTCTGTCAAGGCACACATCTTGTTCGAGTAGCAGTTTGTTGCTGGCGAGAACAGGCTGTCAAACAGACTCAGTACTAATGGTGCTATTTAAGAAACTACAGTATCATGGAAACCAATAGTTCGTTACTCTGACCATGGGGAAAACAAACCTAACATGAAATATACATTGTCTTTTATTATCACTTTCATATTTTTCCATGATTGAAGAAAGAGCAAGCATTTCAACAGAGTCATAGCTCTACTACTTATACTCATTGTCTACTAGTGTCACGCCCTGGCCATAGAGAGGCTTTTATTCTCTATTTTGGTTAGGCCAGGGTGCGACTAGGGTGGACATTCTAGTTTCTTTATTTCTATGTTTTCAATTTCTTTGTTTTTGGCCAAGTGTGGTTCCCAATCCGAGGCAGCTGTCTATTGTTGTCTCTGATTGGGTATCATACTTAGTTAGCCTTTTTTCCCACCTGTGTTTTGTGGGTAGTTGTTTTCTGTATAGTTTATTTGCCTTACAGAACTGTTTGTTTTTTCTCTTTGTTATTTTGTTAGTGTTTTTTGAGAAATAAAGAATCATGAACACTTACCACGCTGCGCTTTGGTCCTCATTCCGACGAGAGCCATAACAACTAGTGTTTCATGTTTTCTAAAACATAATTGCAAAGCAGCTTTGTCTGGCTGAAAGGATGGAATACTTTGTCCATGATCTCATTCAAAGGCTTTTTGGTCGCTGTCAGAATTGATGAAATAGCTGCTACATTAACGTGTTTTCGGTTGTCCACAAGATTTCAGTGAATTTATTTGAATCAGGTACGCATCCAAAAGCAAACATGTTATATATATGCAATCATCAGATCATGCCAGTTCAGTCTGTGTCTCATGTTGTATAACTCTGCTGTGTATCTTTCACAGTAAACAACACATTTGCTCATTTCTTCCTGGTCTTTATTATTTTTCTAAATTGGAGTCATTCGCAGTTGCCTGTTTTTCCATTTATCATAACACTCTTCACACTGTTCAATACCAGCAATCTTATCCTTTACTTTCTACTCAAGATGGTCTTTCTACTTAATATCAACAAACAGGCCAACTCAAGAGCGTCTGACATTGAATGTAGAGACCAAAGAGATTCCTGATGAATGACCAAACTATATATTATCTAATTTCATCTCATATTTCATGAGAATAATTCTCTCATGTTTTTTTTAATCGCAGTGTCAGATAAAAATACAACTTCAGACCTGGCTGAGAATCACTGGGGAAGCAGCAGAAATGATTGATAACAGAGCTCATGATCTTTTGTCTCCTGTTTCTCCTGTTTCTCTTGCACTCACGCTACCAAATCCTTAGATAATTTTGCTCTGCTTAGTCACCTCACATATGCACTCTCTCTTGGGTTCTCAGTTCAGCCTGATGGACACAATCAGAGCTCAGATACTGATTGTGAGTAATCAGAAATTTCAATAGCTGCTTTCTCCTCCCCTCTGAGCAGCTAGAAATGTTTTCCACTTGACAGTCAGCAGAACCACTGCATTGCATTCATCCGAACAGAATGGAGTAGAATCAATGCTTTCTCCAGCCCATGCCCAGCATAGCCCATTCACTTCACTTCACACTATCTTGGTGGAAGGAGTATATTACTTTCCCCAGCAGGACATCTGATTGATATATCCATGTGAACATTTGAGCTGTGAATGGAGTCATTGGAGATTGGAGAGATTGAAATTGTATATAAGATGGGTTATGAAACGTGACTATTTCCTAGTCATACACTCAGACAATTTTCTGTTTGATGGAACATGTCTGTAAAAGGAGAGGAGTAGAATTCTGATGCCGTCATTTACTCCCTCTGGTTGGTAGACATAATGCATACAGTCTTGTCTGCCATGTGTCTTCCTGTGACAGTTCACCTTAGATGGATCGTTTAATTTGAACATCAATAGTAGATGTATTTTTGACTGGGTCATTCTCTGTCTAGATGGAGGTGGTGCATATAATGAAGGCTATGTGGAAAAGGTCTGACCCTGTCCTAAATAAATAACTTTGACTAAGATTAGTTGTGGCTGCAATCTCCTCTGGACTCTTTTGATGGGGATTCAGTTATTACTCTTTTCCTAAAATGTAATTATTTGTTCCTCAGTGTTGCCAGGATACCAGTTCTTAGATTTATCAGCAAATTACCCTCGTTATTGTATTCTTAAACACAGGCATTAAGATTTTGTCAAGGGTTCTGTGTGGTCAGAAAAGTTGCACTTTATTTTAATTCCCCTTGCCAAGTGTGAAGAATTAGCATTCCTTCATGTCTACACAAGTGTAAACCATAAGCAAAATATGCACAAAGAGTAAACAGTATTTTACATCCCAATCATACCTCTTTCTCTCTCTCTCTCTCTCTCTCTCTCTCTCTCTCTCACTCTCTCACACACACACACACACACACACACACACACACACACACACACTCCTACCAAAACACACCAGTCTAGATGACCTGATTTACCTCAACACAGAATCATTAATTCTGAATCAGCAATGACAGCCGTAAACTTAGACATTATAGCCAGCTATCTGTGGTACACAGACATGTAGGCCTACTACTGCCAAGACACTATATTTTATATGAGGGAAGTCTGGTAGACAGATAAACAACAAATTAATGAATGCTTCAAAGAGGTAATGAATTAAGCGATTGCACAGATGGTTCCATGACTCATCTGCCCCAATCCTATCTCTCACCTTTTTAAAAGTAATTCATGGGGATCACGTGACCCTTGAACGAGATGGCCGCATGAACTAAGAGCTCCGCACAAGTAGTTTCCAATTCCTAATCTTACCTCCACTCCAAGTTCACACTCATTTAGCTTTAGCAAGAAAAAGTCATGGCGGCTACAAAAGGCGACATTTTTACCCGGACTCGAGTATTAGCGACGGAAAAAGCCTCCAAGAAGAAGCTAGCTTCAGAAAAAACTAGCGCCATTAGCCAGGAGCAAGAGAACCCGCTCCCCCACGAGGCACAACAAATGCCAACCTCGCACTCTGTCGAAGACATCCTTTCTGAGTTGAGATCCCAACGTACAGAACTAAACACTAAATTAGATGCCATTAATTCTCAGCTCAGTGCGATAGGGGGCAAGGTGACAATCCTGGAAAACGCTTTGCCTGACATCAACAACAAGATAACCATAAACGCGGGGCGCCTGGACAAGGCAGAGGGGCGAATCCTATCCATGGAAAACTTATTGACAGATGCCATGGAAACAATAGCATATGCTAAAAAGAAAATCGAGCATCTGGAAGAGAAAACAGAGGACCTGGAAAACAGGGGGCGAAGGAATAATTGTGTTCTATTCAATCTGGGCGAAAAAGAAGAGGGAAACATGCCACTGATCCGCTACCTGCAAGACAAACTTCCCGAGTGGCTCCACCTGCCCACCGACAGGCCCATAGAACTCGAGAGAGCTCACCGAGCACTGAGGCCCCCACCAGCAGCCAGACAACCAGCGCGCCCAATCACCATACGTTTCCTGAGATTCACCGACAAGGAATGAGTCCTACAGGCGGCGAAAAACAACACCATCACAGTGGGAAACGCCAAACTCGCTTTACACCAGGACCTGTCAGCTGGAATACGCCGAAAGCGCCGTGAATTTGACGAAGTGAAGAAATACTCCATTGACCGAGGCATCTTCAGGGGATTCAAATACCCAAATGAGCTCAGGATTCTTCACCAGGGAGCCTTGCGACACTTCAAAACTCCCGAAGAGGCAAAACGTTTTTTGAAAGACAATCCTGGCCAATGAGAAACAGACCAATGACTAAATGCGATTAATGCCATTACTAAAGGAGGTAAGACGACATATAGCCGATATCCAGAGATCCACCCCCTAAATGTCATTATAGCCGTCCAATTTATATTTATTGTCCTTTAACTGAGAGGGATGGGCTGTATAGCCTAACCTAGGCCTACTAATGTTTCAGCCTACTTTTATTTCCCTGTTTTTTTGTTGTTGCTATTATTACCTGGGGTTCCCTATGTCCCTTGGGGGAGGCATATGTAGGCTGGGCTATTGATTTTATTTTTCTCCCCTCTTTTACTGGGGTCTGGACGAGGGCAACTGTGTTATTTACTCAATGCGGGGTGGAGAGGATGAGGCATTTCTTTGGTGGGGAGAAGGAGACGTTGTGCGTTGCTAACTGTTCCCGGTTTTTGTTTTATTCGGAACACAGAATTGAGACTGAGCGGGGGTAATAGATCCAACGGGATGTGTCGAGTTGTTTGGGAACTCGGCTGGGGTGTTCAGAGATTATTATTTCATGTACACCATTTATTTTCCTTTTATGTGAACGCAGCTGTAATTACTATCCACTTTTACCCAGCGATGACTTGCACTAAAGTTCGATTACTGCTCGATGACGATGACTAGTACCTTAAATCTGTTGACATGGAACTGCCATGGTCTAGGGCATGCAATAAAACGAAAAAAGATACTATGTGCTCTAAAAAAGGAAAAAGCAGACATTGCGCTATTACAAGAGACACACCTCTGTGATGCTGAACATGCCAAACTCCGCAGAGCTTGGGTGGGACAGGTGTATTTCTCATCTTTCAAATCAAACAGTAGAGGCACAGCCATACTTATCCATAAAAATGTTCCATTCATAATTGACAAAAACATATCTGATCCGGAGGGGAGATTTATTTTGATAACTGGGTCACTATATGGTCAACCAATTACTATATTAAACATATACGCCCCTAACACAGATACTCCTGCCTTCATGTCAAAAATTATAACCCTGTTCAATGAGCATTGTGTCTCCTTTGACGTGGTGGCCGGAGATTTTAATTGTACCCTTAACCCAACCCTAGACAAATCATCTCAAGTCCCCACCACAAATCCTAGATCTGCAAAGATGTTGAACTCTCTTACTAAAGAGATGGGACTGATAGATATCTGGAGAGAGAATAATAGCTCATCTATGGACTATACATACTACTCTAATGTCCATAACACCTACTCCCGTATAGATTACATTTTTATCCCAAAGAGTTTCATAAATTCAGCCACATGTACAATCGGACCCATAGCACTTTCAGATCACGCCTTTGTCCACCTCCGCTTTGACCTCTGCAAAAACATCCCTAGGTCAAAGAGCTGGAAATTCAACACCTCCATGCTATCAAATGACGAGTTCCATACATTGGTAACTACATGGATAGACAACTACACACAAGACAATAAAGACTCTCCTGTTTCTCCGGCCACAATGTGGGACGCTGCTAAAGCCACACTAAGAGGTCATCTAATTGCATATGCTTCCTCTAAGAAAAAAGCAAAGGAAGCACACAGGCTATATCTTGAGAGGGAGCTGGAATGCTGTGAAAAAATACATAAACAATCCCTAGACAGCACCTCCTGGAGTCATCTTAAAGCAGCCAAAGCCAAACTGAATTTGGACTACACTCGGGAGATAAAAAAAAAAGTTTTCTTTACTAAACAGAAATACCATGAGTATAGCAATAGGCCCAGTAGATTGCTTGCTTACCAATTAAAAAAGGAGCAGTCAGAGCGTACAATCATGGCTATCCGAACAGCAGAGGACGAGGTCACATATGACCCAAAAAAGATCAATTTAACTTTTCATGATTTTTACTGCAAACTATATACCTCTGAGAGAAAACACACAGAGGCAGAACTCCACTCTTTCCTAGAGGGAATCTCGCTACCTAAACTATCAGAGACCGACCAGGAAGATCTCAACTCCCCCTTCACTCCTGAGGAGATCCTGGAGGCAATTACCTCCATGCCACCTAATAAGTCCCCAGGCCCAGATGGATTCCCCAGAGAGTTCTACAAAGCTTTTTGGCCCCAGCTCAGCCCTATCTTCATGCCAATGCTGGAGGATTTTTGCAAAAACGGAGTTCTCCCAGACTCAATGCACACAGCTCGCATTACAGTGTTGCTAAAAAAGGACAAGGACCCCCTATCCTGCTCGTCCTTCCGGCCCATAAGCTTGTTGGATTTCGACTATAAAATAATTACCAAATTGCTCGCCAAAAGACTAAACACTCTTCTTCCCAAAATAATAAAAGCGGACCAAACTGGATTTATTAGAGACAGATACTCTTCTGATAACATTCGCCGTCTTTTTGATATTATTGATCAAGTAAACGCACAAAAGACCCCTGTCCTGCTGGCTTCACTGGATGCTGAGAAGGCGTTTGACAGGATGGAGTGGAGCTTTCTGTTTTCAGTCTTAGAAAAGTTCAATATGGGCCCAAATTTTATTAAATGGATCAAATCACTATACTCTCATCCAAATGCCATGGGGACTACTAATGGACTGAACTCTGACAGATTCCCTCTGGAACGGGGCACAAGACAAGGGTGCTCGCTGTCCCCGCTGCTCTACTTGTTGGGGGCGGAGCCTCTGGCAGAGCTGATAAGGAGCAATCCAAGTATTATGGGTGTTTCTGCAGGTGGCCTGCAGCACAAGATTTCGCTTTACGCGGATGATGTCTTGCTCTACATATCCAACCCTGAGAACACCCTCCCTCTCATTTTAGACACAATTGCTCAGTATGGCAAGTTTTCAGGTTATAAGATCAATTTTAACAAATCCACTGTCTGCCCTCTCAATATTACACTCACCAGCTCTATGAAGACACTTTGTCCTTTCCAATGGAAAACACACGGGTTTCAATACCTCGGGATCTTCATAACACCAGATCTGAATAGCCTTTTTAAGGAAAATTATCTTCCACTCCTGGATCGAATCAAGAACGATCTCCAAACCTGGATCTCCCTCCCAATTAGCTTAGTAGGAAGAATTAATGTAATCCGTATGAACGTCCTCCCTAGACTAAACTACTTATTTCAGATGCTCCCATGCTATCTCCCAGTTTCCTTCTTCAAAACAACTAACCAAAGCATCACCAAATTTATATGGGGCAATAAAAAACCTAGGATCAAGTTTTCCACTTTATCAAAACCTGAATCTAAAGGTGGTCTTGCCCTTCCCTCCCTTCAACTGTACTACTGGTCTGCCCAAATCCGCAACATGCTAACATGGATCACAAACAGACAAGAGTCAACGTGGATTCAGATAGAAGCCCAATCCTGTGGTTCATTGCCCTTAAGCTCAATTATATTAATTAATAACTTTAGTGAAGTGGGCAACATAGCCAAAACCTTTGCGATTTACAGCACCCTACTAGCGTGGAGGGACTGTAAGAAATACCTGGGCATTTCCTCCCAAATATGTTCTCACTCGCCTATAGTAGGCAACCCAGACTTGCCAAAAGCCCTGAGGGATGCCAACTTTAATCTTTGGCATACTCTAGGAATCAGGACCTTTTCAGACCTATTTCATCAGAAAACCACTACACTGAAATCCTTTCAAGAGCTCTGCAGTGAATTCGATGTGCCAAGATCCCATTTCTTTAAATATCTTCAAATTAGACATGTAATTTCCTCATTTACCTCCAAGAGGAGGTTTAGAACTCAGTTGAATGAAGTTGAAACCCTTCTTGTCACAGCACAATCCATTAAAGGCAAAATATCTTACATCTATAGACTCCTTTCTGAGAAAGGAAGCTCCTCCTTTACTCCTTTGAAAATAATCTGGGAAAAGGACCTTGGTCTGACTATCAGTGATGAGTTATGGGCGGAGGTTTGCGACAGGGTATACTGCTCCTCTACCAGTGTAAAAATGAAAGAATCTAATTACAAATGTTTGTACAAATTTTATTATACTCCTTTGAGACTCCATATAATGAAAACAGATATGTCTCCTAACTGTAAAAGATGTACCTCTGAAAGTGGAACCTATATGCATGTATTTTGGAGCTGTAGAGAGATTGCCAGATTCTGGCAATCTGTACATACTGCTGCACAGAAAATACTAGATGTACAGTTTGATATGACCCTGTGTATCTATCTTCTTAATGCCCAGCAGGACTTTGTTCTTGATCCTGACAGAGAAAATTTGCTTATGACTATTACATACTTTGCTAAGAAATGTATTCTTCTATTGTGGGCCTCTAATACCCCTCCTACATTTAAAATGTGGATTGACCAGATTGTTGACTTTCTTCCTCTTGAAAAACTCACTTATGACCTCCACAAGAGACAGCCCAAGTTTGATAGACTCTGGTCTCCACTATTCAACTATATTTCAAACTGGACAGAGTGAACGGGGTGACTAGGGAAATGCGCAGATACATGTTGTGTAAGGTACTGTAAAACCTAAAAACAAATGATTGGCCCGTCGTCTCAGCGAATGCTTGAAATAGCTGATAAGAACCTTGATAGTGCTGCTGCAAGTGTTATATTTTTTTTATTATTTATTTTATTTTTTTAAAATTTAGTTTTTGAGTACGTGTGTGTGTGTATGTATATGTGCGTATGTATGTATGTATGTATGTATGTATGTATGTATGTATGTATGTATGTATATATATATGTACCAAGGAAAATATATAGATTAAGAAAAATAAATGCTTTTATTTGACTTTATCATTCATTTTAATTGTATTTTTATTTTTTCAAAAGTATTATTATTTTTTTATTTTTTATTTTTTTAAAGCCTGTCACATCTGTGAATGTGGAATGCGTTCTGTTGGTTGATTGAAAAACAAGAACAAAAAAAAAAAAAAAACAAGTAATTCATTTGGACAAAGAAAAAGATGGTAACACCTCCATTTAAGTGGTCCTTAATACCGTGTAATTACATGTGTAATTACACTGTAACAAGTATTGTAGGTAACTGTAACAACTCATAGTTACAATGTAATAACAACATATAACTGGTAGTAATTGCTGTCTGTAATTACAGAAGTGTAACAACGAATGCTTGTTACAAATGGGCAAGTTTCCACTAAATTTACGAACTTATACAGTACATTACCCATCATGACATCCTGGCCCTCATTTTCAAGCTTCTGGAAGTGCGATCCAAGTGGGATGATAAATACAAGTAATATCTGCAAGTGTACAATGTAATTACTAGGTGTTACACAGGATTTGGCTAGTTAAAATGGAGTGTATCTTGAGGGGTACTTGTGATTATAGTTTACCAACATCTAGTGGTGGAACTCATTGTTCTATCTTGCTCTATACAGTTTCTATTCCCAAATCTAGAATATGTTATGAACAGAGTTTCTAAAAATGGTGTTGTTCAGAAGGAGTGCGAGGGCAAATTGAGTTATTGCCCACACGCACTTCACAGACTAGGTGTTACTTAATGGAAATATGCTAATTTAGTTAGTTGGTGTTAGCATGTACGCTTATAGCTATCTGGATAACACAAGGGCTAGGTAGCTAGCTAGGTAACATGCGCCGAACACAACGAAACCTTACCATGAAAGGCTTACTTACAAGCCCTTAACCAACAGCGCAGATCAATAAATAGAGTTGTGAAGATATTTACTAAATAAACTAAAGCAGAATGTTAAAATATTTTTTAAAGCAACACAATAAAAAAACAACAACGAGGCTATATACAAAGGGTACCGGTACCGAGTCAATGTGCGGGGGTACTGGCTAGTTGAGGAAATTTGTACATGTACTGTAGGTAGGGGTAAAGTGACTATGCATAAATAATAAATAGCGAGTAGCAGTACTGTAAAAACAAAGGGGTGGGGGATAGCAGTTTTATGGCTTGGGGGTAGAAGGTGATATCTAGTATTGGGTAAGGTAGTGTCTAATGCTGAATTGTCATAGGCTACAGATTTGAGTAGTGTCTTATTCCTCACCTGGGATGACACTCATATTAGATCTGTTTTCATAAGCTCAACCGACTTAACCCATATGGCTTTATTTTGGGGACAAGTGCTAGCAGTAACTTTGACTGGCGATATATTTTCAGCAGTTCACATTCATGGGTAGGCAATCATAGAATAGGCTATAATCTCCCAGACACCCAGCACAACCACAAGGGATCCCAACCTCTGTCACACTTGTTAATGAATCGGATGCAGCTGAGAAAACCCTGAAAAGTAAGTTGGGGATTTTAGTGGAAACCTGTCCATTTGTAACATACACGATAACAATAATTTGTTGTTACACTTCTGTAGTTACAGACAGTAATTTGTGGTGAGGTGCGTACTGGCGGCAGAGAAGTCAGGAGCAGGAGAGCGGAAACTGATTTACAACAGTGTCATTTATCCATAAACCACTGTCAACAGAACAATACAATAAATGGGTCAAACAAAACCCGGTAAATACCAGAATACCGTGCATAAGCACTACAATAAACAATTACTGACAAGGACGTGAGGGGGAACAGAGGGTTAAATACACAACATGTAATTGATGGAATTG
Organism: Oncorhynchus clarkii lewisi; assembly: GCF_045791955.1. NCBI lineage: Eukaryota > Metazoa > Chordata > Actinopteri > Salmoniformes > Salmonidae > Oncorhynchus > Oncorhynchus clarkii. The sequence continues at coordinate 23,337,003 of NC_092158.1, forward strand.
GAACGAGGTGTGATGGAAGACAAGATAAAACCAATGGAAAATGAAAAGTGGATCAGCGATGGCTAGAAGGTCGGCGACTTCGACCGCTGAACGCCGCCCGAAGTGAGTTCTGTGCCATCTCGGCCCAGGGCACGAACGCCGCTCACTCCCACGGCTGGTCCTGGCAATAGGACCGCAGAAACCTGCCCACATCCTGGTTCACTCTCTCCACCTGCCCATTACTCTCGGGGTGAAACCCCGAATTAAGGCTGATCGAGACCTCCAGACGTTCCATGAACGCCTTCCAGACCCTAGACTGAACTGGGGACCCCGATCAGACACTATATCATCAGGCACCCCGTAGTGCCAGAAGATGTGTAAACAAGTAGGGCCATAGGGAGACCAGGCAGAGGGAGGAGACAACAGGACTTAGAGAAGCGATCCACAACGACCACGATCGCAGTGTTACCCTGTGAGGGTGGAAGATCAGTCAGAAAATCCACCGACAGGTGCAACCAAGGCCGCTGTGGAACGGGTAAGGGGTGTAGCTTACCTTTGGGCAGGTGCCTAGGAGCCTTACACTGGGCGCACACCAAGCAGGAGGAAAGGGTTAAAGAGGGGTTAAATACACAACATGTAATTGATGGAATTGGAACCAGGTGTGATGGAAGAAAAGACAAATCCAATGGAAAATGAAAAGTGGATCAGCGGTGGCTAGAAGGTCGGCGACTTCGACCGCCGAACGCCGCCCGAACAAGGAGAAGCCCCAACTTCGGCTGAAGTCGTGACAGTAATTACTACCAATTGCATGTTGTTATTACATTGTTTCTACGAGTTGTTACAGTTAACTACAATACTTTTTACAGTGTAGTTACACATGTAATTACACTGTAACAACAACCCCTTAAAAGGACGTGTGAATTATTATGTGTATTATAATTAACTGACATTTTTTGTAGGGCTCAATACATTTTTAGTTAGGATAAATCAAGTTTGACATTTTAAAGTGGAAATTACAAACTTTAGAAACCTTTTTAAACCTTGAATACACTACAATTTGCATTTCCTGCTGCACAGGAAAATTATCTGTTGTAACAGAGTGATCAAATTAAGATTGTACATCTGTGTAGAGGCCAACAACCATTGCAAGCTCAACTCAATGGGCAAAGCCCATAGAGAATGATAGAGGCCTCTAGTGGCCAATAAGACGTGTTAGCATGGGCATGCCTTGCATGGGCATGCCATTTTAATGTAGCCAACTGGGTGGGACTCAAAATGGAGATAGCCTCAACGGTGCTGCCCATGCTGTCACAGACGCTATACTGGTACAGATACCAGTATGGCAAAGCCATACTCTTAAGCACCACCCCATGGGGAAATTGTATACGTGCTCACATTCTGAGAATGATGGTCAAATCTGGAGGAGGTGGTGTGGCAATCTTCACAATCTTGTTAAAGGCTCAGTTGTCCAAAACAATCTTGGGAGTAGTGGAAAAATAAGACATTAGCATAGTGTTGGACAATCCCATTTTCTAAATTAGCTATCTAAGCTACTCACTCTATATAGGCTACAGATTTCAGTCACCACTAGAATAGTTATTTTTATGTTGTATCTTTGTTTCATCTAATTCATCAAATTATTAATCTAACAATAACATTCCTAATTGTTTTGTAAGATGTTCCAGCTCATCTATTGTTTGTATGCATTTTCACATGGTATTGAGTAATTATACAGAAATTTTACTAGGCAAGTCAGTTAAGAACAAATTCTTATTTTCAATGACAGCCTAGGAACAGTGGGTTAACTGCCTTGTTCAGGGGCAGAATGACAGATTTGTATATCTTATACAGATCTTATACTCACATTCTAATATCTTCCAAAACAGCAAGTGCAATCATTCAACATACTTGTATAACCTTTACCACTGCAATTGACCTTTCATACAATCTAATATTCAGGTTAATTCCAACATACACTGTATCACTGGCTGGCTGGTAATTCATTGACTGCAGTATCATGCCATTGTTCATACTGTCAAACCACCCAGCCTATAACAACAGTTATTTTCCCTGTCTGCCTCCAGTCGCTTACGTTCTGCCTTGACCAGGCAGCAAACATCAGACTTAGTGCCTGTGATAACTCTGCTGTCATTCTGTCAACTGAATCATCTTGACAAACCATAGACCTTTTCTCATTTGATGGATTGGCCACAAGATGACGTTCTACGACATGTCCAATGACGTCCTGAAGTCCTATGATGTGAGGACTTGTCTGGCCATCTGTCACAAAGCCATTCCCAGATGATTTGTAGTTTCTCCAGTGGGTATCCTAGAGACACAAATATTATTTGAATGCTACATTTATCCTTGTTCAATCCTTCACACTCCCATTCCTAAGTGGACCTTGTAATGCAGCACAATTATCATTCTAAAAGACATAGCACATTAATATTGTCACGCCCTGACCGTAGAGAGCTTTATAAGTCTCTATTTTGGTTTGGTCAGGGTGTGATTTGGGTGGGCATTCTATGTTCCTTGTTCTATGATTTGTATTTCTGTGTGTTTGGCCGGGTGTGGTTCCCAATCGGAGGCAGCTGTCTATCGTTGTCTCTGATTGAGAACCATACTTGGGTAGCTTTTTTCCCCACATGTATTTGTGGGTAGTTGTCCATGTATAATTGCCTGTGAGCACTACGTTGGCGTCACGTTTTCGTTTATTGTTTTGCTGGTGACAGCTTAAAATAAAGAAGTATGTACGCTCCCCACGCTGCACCTTGGTCCACTGTTTCCACCTTAGACGATCGTGACAAATATTGGCAACGCTGTAATAGTGGCATTGATGTGTCAACATCCTTGGAAAGACTGCTCTCATGAAACATGTACTGCCAATTAATGTAAACTAACTTTTGTTGCCTATTCTCAAATGATTTATCACAATTTCAAAATTAGACAATTGTCTGTGACAGTGTATAATCATTTAAATGTTTCTCACATACATTAGACATGCTGTCATTATGAAGAGAATAAAATGACTCCGTGTTGTAAGTTGTCTCGAACGATACCTCTTCTGCTATGCTCAAGGCATTCTGCAGCTAACTAGTCTAGTGGCCTAATGAAACTTCTAGAAATCAACTAGACAGGGTTTCCTCTGATCTACAGTTCGATCCAAACCACAGAGTAGTGAGTGCCCAATGAGTCTTATGAGAGCACAACAAAAACAAGATGTACTCACAGCTATAACTAACGAACACTATTCTGTCTGATCCCTGGTGTTAGAAATCGATGCTCAGAATAAACGGAAAGTTGTGGTGTTTTATCTGAGTTTGAATGCATGAAAACTTCTCTCAGATACTCTGATGTATATAGGTATAGATAGAGAGGCTCATATCTGAACACCATGTGATAGAGATAAAAGAACAGATAAAAATACATCTTATGGATCAGAGGGGACTGTGAACAAACACACACACACACACACGACAACATACGCACTATATACACACGTACACCTGGATTTTGTGTTGTAGATATTGTAGTCTGGGCTCTCAGGCCACTACTCTACTACTACATATTATGTGGCCTGAGGGCACACACTTAATGTGGTGTGAAATCTGTTGTGCAATGTATTGTATTTTTTTTTAAATTGTATAACTGCCTTAATTTTGCTGGACCCCAGGAAGAGTAGCTGCTGCCTTAATAAATAATAAATACAAATACACATCTTTAATAACAGATCACACAAAGGATTTCCAAATATTCCCCCCCCAATAGGTCTTGACAATTACTTACAGTACTTATCAGCAAAGTAGTGATATTCCCTGCTTCCAAATGAAAGATTAGTTTTATACCCTTACGAAAACACAAAGTTCATTGGCCCTACAGGGTTTTCTTATGTCTGTTAAGCCTGTTATACAGTGGGGCAAAAAAGTATTTAGTCAGCCACCAATTGTGCAAGTTCTCCCACTTAAAGAGATGAGAGAGGCCTGTAATTTTCATCATAGGTACACTTCAACTATGACAGACAAAATTAGAAAAAAAAATCCAGAAAATCACATTGTAGGATTTTTTAATGAATTTATTTGCAAATTATGGTGGAAAATAAGTATTTGGTCAATAACAAAAGTTTATCTCAATACTTTGTTATATGCCCTTTGTTGGCAATGACAGAGGTCAAACGTTTTCTGTAAGACTTCACAAGGTTTTCACACACTGTTGCTGGTATTTTGGCCCATTCCTCCATGCAGATCTCCTCTAGAGTAGTGATGTTTTGGGGCTGTTGCTGGGCAACACAGACTTTCAACTCCCTCCAAAGATTTTCCTATGGGGTTGAGATCTGGAGACTGGCTAGGCCACTCCAGGACCTTGAAATGCTTCTTACGAAGCCACTCCTTCGTTGCCCGGGCGGTATGTTTGTGATCATTGTCATGCTGAAAGACCCAGCCACGTTTCATCTTCAATGCCCTTGCTGATGGAAGGAGGTTTTCACTAAAAATTTCACGATACATGGCCCCATTCATTCTTTCCTTTACACGGATCAGTCGTCCTGGTCCCTTTGCAGAAAAACAGCCCCAAAGCATGATGTTTCCACCCCCATGCTTCACAGTAGGTATGGTGTTCTTTGGATGCAACTCAGCATTCTTTGTCCTCCAAACACGACGAGTTGAGTTTTTACCAAAAAGTTATATTTTGGTTTCATCTGACCATATGACATTCTCCCAATCTTCCAAATGATCTCTAGCATACTTCAGATGGGCCTGGACATGTACTTGCTTAAGCAGGGGGACACGTCTGGCACTGCAGGATTTGATTCCCTGGCAGCGTAGTGTGTTACTGATGGTAGGCTTTGCTACTTTGGTCCCAGCTCTCTGCAGGTCATTCACTAGGTCACTCCGTGTGGTTCTGGGATTTTTGCTCACCGTTCTTGTGATCATTTTGACCTCACGGTGTGAGATCTTGCATGGAGCCCCAGATCGAGGGAGATTAGCAGTGGTCTTGTATGTCTTCCATTTCCTAATAATTGCTCCCACAGTTGATTTCTTCAAACCAAGCTGCTTACCTATTACAGATTCAGTCTTCCCAGCCTGGTGCAGGTCTACAATTTTGTTTCTGGTGTCCTTTGACAGCTCTTTGGTCTTGGCCATAGTGGAGTTTGGAATGTGACTGTCTGAGGTTGTGGACAGGTGTCTTTTATATTGATAACAAGTTCAAACAGGTTCCATTAATACAGGTAACGAGTGGAGGACAGAGGAGCCTCTTAAAGAAGAAGTTACAGGTCTGTGAGAGCCAGAAATCTTGCTTGTTTGTAGGTGACCAAATACTTATTTTCCACCATCATTTGCAAATAAATTCATTAAAAATCCTACAATGTGATTTTCTGGATTTTATTTCTCCTTTGTCTGTCATAGTTGAAGTGTACCTATGATTAAAATTTACAGGCCTCTCTCATCTTTTTAAGTGGGAGAACTTGCACAATTGGTGGCTGACTAAATAATTTTTTGCCCCACTGTATATACACTGCACATGCCCAGGTGGCACTGAAGGGACAAGCAGAACTACTGTGGTTTATCAACTGAAACTTACCCACTGTTCAAGTCCACTGACTACACAAACCACCCACATACACATATTGAGGCGTGGGAAGTTGATGTATTTAACATTCTCAGCACTCAACCACTTCCTTTATTAGAATGCTAAGATACTATTGTAGTTACACTGCAATGTGCATGTCAATAATTTCAGTGCCACTATATTACCGGTACGGTAATATAGTGGCACTGAAATTATTGACATGCACATTGCAGTGTAACTACAATATTGGTACCAAGGTTATTCTATTAAATGAAAACTGAAACAAAAAAAAACACTCAAATTGAATAACTCTTTAGTAAACTAAAGTAAACATTTAAATGAAAAACATGTACTGAAAGTACTATATTTGACTGCAAATTGAACTAAAATAAAATAAAAACCATCATAAATTATGTTTAGTTTTAGTTTTTTTTACCTGGCTAAAATCAAATGGGGTTTACAAGCATTTTTTCTAATGGGGTTTTTGAGCTTGTAAATATGGTGGGTAAATGCTGCAAGTTAGATTTAAATATTTCAAATAGGCCTAGTTTGTGCATCATCATCACTAGCTATCACTAGCTAATGGAAGAAATCCGAGGGCGAGCACAGAGTTTGACTGGGGCAAGCTAGAGCAGCTTGTGAAGTTGCTGGAGCTGTTTACAATCTACATCGAGCAACTTCGAACTGAATCCTCTGGCAGCCAACTTCGATCCAACCCCTGCAGCAGCTTGCTTGATGGACCCAAGAGTGTCTCTGGCACTTTGCTCAACAGAGATGGAGACACTGATGAGGGAAGCAGAGTCTTTGTACTTCAGCAAATCAGAGAGTACAGCCGTGGAGTAGCAGGACCCCCAAAGGTGCCAGCACCTTGAATCCAGCAAGCATCTCGACCAACCTGTCAACCTGGCAGGGAATTAAGTGCCCCGTGTGAGCTGCGGAAATACCTGGAAGAGGTAAATGGGGCATGGTTACAGATTCAAGTCTCCAGTTTTGTTAGGCAAGGATGGCTGTTTATCCAAAGCTGTACCCTGTGGTGCTGGATCTGGTTTCTGCCCTTACATCCCAAGCGTTTGTGGAGAGAATATTCAGCCTGTCATCATGCTTGAGAAACCGAACAACCATCTCTCTGGAACGCAGAGTCTACTTGAAGATAAACCAGAAAATCCTGTTTGGTTAAACAAACAAACAAACAAACAAACATACACACACACATACAGAGACACACACACACACAATTAAATCATGGCGCATTTGACATGTTGTGTTTACAGAGCACTCGGAAAGTATTCAGAGCCCTTGAATTTTTCCACATTTTGTTACGTTACAGCCTTATTCAAACATTGATTAAAAAAATATATAAATATATACAGTTGAAGTCGGAAGTTTACATACACTTTAGGAAAATATATTTAAACTCAGTTTATCACAATTCCTGACATTTAATCCGAGTAAAAATTCCCTGTTTTAGGTCAGTCACTACTTTACTTTAATAAGAATGTGAGATGTCAGAATAATTGTAGAGAGTGATTTATTTAAGCTATTATTTCTTTAATCACATTCCCAGTGGGTCAGAAGTTTACATACACTCAATTAGTATTTGGTAGCATTGCCTTTAAATTGTTTAACTTGGGTCAAATGTTTTGGGAAGCCTTTCACAAGCTTCCCACAATAAGTTTTGTTGTAAATTTTGGCCCATTCCACGTGACAGAGCTGGTGTAACTGTGTCAGGATTGTAGGGATCCTTGCTCGCAAACGCTTTTTCAGTTCTGCCCACACATTTTCTATGGGATTGAGGTCAGGGCTTTGTGATGGCCACTCCAATACCTTGCCTTTGTTGTCCTTAAGCCATTTTGCCACAATTTTGGAAGTATGCTTGGGGTCATTGTCCATTTGGAAGACCCATTTGCGACCAAGCTTCAACTTCCTGACTGATGACTTGAGATGTTGCTTCAATATATCCACATAATTTTCCTGCCTCATGATGCCATCTATTTTGTGAAGTGCACCAGTCCCTCCTGCAGCAAAGCACCCCCACAAAATGATGCTGCCGCCCCTGTGCTTCATGGTTGGGATGATGTTCTTTGGCTTGCAAGCCTCCCCCTTTTTCCTTCAAAATTACGATGGTCATTATGGCCAAACAGTTCTATTTTTTTCATCAGACCAGAGGACATTTCTCCAAAAAGTACGGTCTTTGTCCACATGTGCAGTTGCAAACCATAATCTGTCTTTTTTATGTCGGTTTTGGAGCAGTGGCTTCTTCTTGTTATGCAGTGGCTTTCAGGTTATGTCGATATAGGACTTGTTTTACTGTGGATATAGATACTTTTGTACATCTTTCCTCCAGCATCTTCACAAGGTCCTTTGCTGTTGTTCTGGAATTGGTTTGAACTTTTCGCACCAAAGTACGTTCATCTCTAGGAGACAGAATGCATCTCCTTCCTGAGTGGGATGATGGCTGCGTGGTCCCATGGTGTTTACACTTGAAAAATATCCCCACAGCATGATGCTGCAACCACCATGCTCGACCACAAACAACAAGTGTGCGGTTAAAATTGGCAAAAAACACACAAATTTCTTCACACAGGGTCGTGGGGTGAGACAGGGATGCAGCTTAAGCCCCACCCTCTTCAACATATATATCAACGAATTGGCGCGGGCACTAGAAAAGTCTGCAGCACCCGGCCTCATCCTACTAGAATCTGAAGTGAAATGTCTGCTGTTTGCTGATGATCTGGTGCTTCTGTCACCAACCAAGGAGGGCCTACAGCAGCACCCAGATCTTATGCACAGATTCTGTCAGACCTGGGCCCTGACAGTAAATCTCAGTAAGACCAAAATAATGGTGTTCCAAAAAAGGTCCAGTCACCAGGACCACAAATACAAATTCCATCTAGACACTGTTGCCCTAGAGCACACCAAAAACTACACATACCTTGACCTAAACATCAGCGCCACAGGTAACTTCCACAAAGCTGTGAACGATCTGAGAGACAAGGCAAGAAGGGCATTCTATGCCATCAAAAGGAACATAAATTTCAACATACCAATTAGGATTTGGCTAAAAATACTTGAATCAGTCATATGTGAGGTCTGGGGTCCGCTCACCAACCAAGACTTCACAAAATGGGACAAACACCAAATTGAGACTCTGCACGCAGAATTCTGCAAAAATATCCCCGTGTACAACGTAGGCCACCAAATAATGCATGCAGAGCAGAATTAGGCCGATACCCGCTAATTATCAAAATCCAGAAAAGAGCCGTTAAATTCTATAACCACCTAAAAGGAAGCGATTCCCAAACCTTCCATAACAAAGCCATCACCTACAGAGAGATGAACCTGGAGAAGAGTCCCCTAAGCAAGCTGGTCCTGGGGCTCTGTTCACAAACACAAACACACCCTACAGAGCCCCAGGACAGCAGCACAATTAGACCCAACCAAATCATGAGAAAACAAAAAGATAATTACATGACACATTGGAAAGAATTAACAAAAAAACAGAGCAAACTAGAACGCTATTTGGCCCTACACAGAGAGTACACAGCGGCAGAATACCTGACCACTGTGACTGACCCAAAATTAAGGAAAGCTTTGACTATGTACAGACTCAGTGAGCATAGCCTTGCTATTGAGAAAGGCCGCCGTAGGCAGACATGGCTCTCAAGAGAAGACAGGCTATGTGCTCACTGCCCACAAAATGAGGTGGAAACTGAGCTGCACTTCCTAACCTCCTGCCCAATGTATGACCATATTAGAGAGACATATTTCCCTCAGATTACACAGATCCACAAAGAATTCGAAAACAAATCCAATTTTGAAAAACTCCCATATCTACTGGGTGAAATTCCACAGTGTGCCATCACAGCAGCAAGATTTGTGACCTGTTGCCACGAGAAAAGGGCAACCAGTGAAGAACACACACCATTGTAAATACAACCCATATTTATGCTTATTTATTTTATCTTGTGTCCTTTAACCATTTGTACATTGTTAAAACACTGTATATATATATAATATGACATTTGTAATGTCTTTATTGTTTTGAAACTTCTGTATGTGTAATGTTTACAGTTAATTTTTATTGTTTATTTCACTTTATATATTCACTTTATATATTATCTACCTCACTTGCTTTGGCAATGTTAACACATGTTTCCCATGCCAATAAAGCCCTTGAATTGAATTGAATTGAATTGGTGCCATGTTTTCTCCAAATGTGATGCTTGGTATTCACGCCAAAGATTTCAATCTTAGTTTCACCAGACCAGAGAATCTTGTTTCTCATGGTCTGAGAGTCCTTTAGGTGCCTTTTGTCAAACTCCAAGCAGGCTGTCATGTGCCTTTTACTGAGGAGAGGGTTCCGTCTGGCCACTCTACCATAAAGGCATGATTGGTGGAGTGCTGCAGAAATGGGTGTCCTTCTGGAAGGTTCTCCCATCTTCTACAGAGGAACTCTAGATCTCTGTCAGAGTGACCATCGGGTTCTTGGTCACCTCCCTGACCAAAGCCCTTCTCCCTCGATGGCCCAGTTTGGCCAGCCGGTCAGCTCTAGGAAGAGTCTTGGTGGTTCCCAACTTCTTCCATTTAAGAATGATGGAGGCCACTTTCTTGGGGACCTTAAATGCTGCAAAAATGTTTTGGTGTCCTTCCCCAGATCTGTATATGAAATATGAAGAGTGGTACCCAATGATGGATTTGCAACAAACATACCACTTTGTGTTCAGGAGAAAAGGTACATTTCTTTGCCACATTTTTTGCAGTTTGTTCCACCTCAGCAGAGATTGACCACAAGTCAGAGTCTCCTATGATGACACAAACAATGTGTTTGATGGATCGCGGGGAAAGAGGAAGGAACACATTTTTGTACGCTATAGTCCAAGCTACAGTATGTCTTCCAATGGAGCGACTGCTGTCCGACTGGCATTCAAAGATTATCCAATTTGAAAAACATTTTTGGAGGTAATGATGACAGCAGTGGTGTAGTCTACTGCGATATGGATATAACTTATTATTGATATCTACATATCGCATTGATGTGAATCACACTATTGCTCTCTCAATTAGCTATTTGCGGCTTATTGATTGGGGTTGTTGTGGATGGCTGTTCACAAATCTAAATGTGTATTTGAACCCAATAATGGTTTAATTGAAAAAGTTTAAGCTGCCTATTGTCATGACGTTGGACAGGGGGTAGGTTTATGACAGTCATAAATACCTCTTCCCCCCTTTTTCCTCTCTCTACCCTACTGATGTTACATTTGCAAACCCCTTTGGTTAACATAGAGATTCTGGGAACATCAGAAGGTGGGGTGAAATGAACTATATTCTGGTAATCCGACCAATTGAACATATCCGGTGGTACTTAATGAATATGATGTCAGTTCGGTTGTCATCTGAGACATTCTCATCAATAATAAGATGACATAAACTCTACAGTGGAAAGTCTACACATCAGAGTTATCGGATTCACATGGAATTGTTGTTCAATATAAATGTTTGAATATGAAATTATTCTTGATGGGATGAAATGTGATTTTAGCTTCTAAAATGTGAGATTTGGGTTTTCATAAGTTAGCGCTGCTCAATCAATGGCCCGCCCCTGTGAAGGGACATGGGCTATTTTCAAACACACCCTCCTCTCCCTTCCTATATAAAGCTCTTGACGACAATAGAACTTCCTGTTCCGAGGACGTGAGGACCATGGTCCAATGTCAGAATGGTTCAGATAATAACTACAGAACGAAGCCAACATCGCCGTGAGCATGGTTGCGAATGGTATGAACTTTGAACTTTTATTCACTACAGAAGTGATATCTCCTAGACGTTGAGTTAGCAACAGCAGATGCAAACGAAGGTTAGGAAGGAACAGACAGAGTATCCCGTCAATCACACAAGGACATTACTACAACGTATCCAATTGACAACCAGAGACATTCTTCAAAGGACAAAGGACTTGGTTGGACAACACGGCCTTCCATCTACCACCAACCTAACGAAGCGCAGCTCAGAGCAAATATTTATTGCATTTTCCTTTTCCAAATGTGCGTTAATTTAGAATGCACAAGATACTGTATTTACGATAGCACAGCTTCACCCTTCGTTCCTCAATCTTCCCGCTCTTTCACTCAAACCCAGCCCCTTTTCTTTTGTGTAACAAGCTGTCATATCTGTTCCACCCGCTAGGGATGTTTTCCTTTATGACGTAATTTGTAATCAAGTTATGATTTAATTATGTGTATGTGTAATTCTGTGTGATTAGTTAGGTATTTAGTTAGGTATTTAGTAAATAAATGTTGTTTTTTTTAAACCAGTGGACAGCCAGTAAAAAATATGCCCTTGCAAGAGCTGCATAGTGCGGATTCAACCCAATGGAATAAAAGTGGGGCTTTCCTTCTTAATGTGTTTGAGCCAATCAGTTGTGTTGTGACAAGGTAGGGGTGATATACAGAAGATAGCCCTATTTGGTAAGAGACCATGCCCATATTATGGCAAGAACCGCTCAAATATGCAAAGAGAATATGACATTCCATCATTACGTTAAGACATGAAGGTCAGTCAATGCGGAACATTTCAAGAACTTTGAAAGTTTCAAGTGCAGTCGTAAAAACCATCAAGTGCTGTGATGAAACTGTCTCTCATGCGGACCGCCACAGGAAAGGAAGACCCAGAGTTACCTCTGCTGCAGAGGATAAGTTCATTAGAGTTACCAGACTCAGAAATTGCAGCCCAAAAAAATGCTTCACAGAGTTCAAGTAACAGACACGTCTCAACATCAACTGTTCAGAGGAGACTGAGTGAATCAGGCCTTCATGGGTGAATTGCTGCAAAGAAACCACTACTAAAGGACACCAATAATAGGAAAAGACTTGCTTGGGCCCAAAAAAACACGAGCAATAGACATTAGACCGTTGGAAATCTGTAATTTGGTCTGATGAGTCCAAATTTGAGCCGTGTCTTTGTGAGACGCGGAGTAAGTGAACAGATGATCTCTGCATGTTTGGTTCCCACTGTGAGGCATGGAAGAGGAGGTGTGATGGTGTGGGGGTGCTTTGCTGGTGACACTGTCAGGGATTTAATTAGAATTCAGGGCACACTTAACCAACATGGTTACCACAGCATTCTGCAGCGATACGCCATCCCATCAGGTTTGCACTTAGTGGACCTGTCATTTGTTTTTCAACAGGACAATGACCCAACAAACCTCCAGGCTGTGTAAGGGCTACTTGGAGGAGAGTAATGGAGTGCTGCATCAGATGACCTGGCCTCCACAATCACCTGACCTCAATCCAATTGAGATGGTTTAGTACGAGTTGGACCGCAGAGTGAAGGAAAAGCAGCCAACAAGTGATCAGCATATGTGTGAACTTACAAAGCAAAAAGGCAGTAATTGCTCATAGCTTGGAACTGAGAAAAAATGCTTTTATTTTCCTTTGTTTCACAGTAACTTTATGCAGTTACTGCTAACATGACCTCCATTTTCTCAAAAAAACAAAACATTAGGCAGGACACTTGTCCACATGATTAAGCATGTATTCAATGTAGCAAAAAAGACATTAACTAATTTGACCAATGAGCAGGGACTGCCTTCACTATTATTCTACAATGTAGAAAATAGTAAACAAATAAAGAAAAACCCTTGAATGAGTAGGTGTGTCCAAACCTTTGATTGGTACTGTGTATACAGTGGGGAGAACAAGTATTTGATACACTGCCGATTTTGCAGGTTTTCCTACTTACAAAGCATGTAGAGGTCTGTAATTTTTATCATAGGTAACCTTCAACTGTGAGAGACGGAATCTAAAACAAAAATCCAGAAAATCACATTGTATGATTTTTAAGTAATTAATTTGCATTTTATTGCATGACATAAGTATTGGATAACCTACCAACCAGTAAGAATTCTGGCTCTCACAGATCTGTTAGTTTTTCTTTAAGAAGCACTCCTGTTCTCCACTCATTACCTGTCTTAACTGATCTCGTTACCTGTATAAAAGACATCTGTCCACACACTCAATCAAACAGACTCCAACCTCTCCACAATGGCCAGAGACCTGTGTAAGGACATCAGGGTGAAAAATTGTAGACCTGCACAAGGCTGAGATGAGCTACAGGACAATAGGCAAGCAGCTTGGTAAGAAGGCAACAACTGTTGGCGCAATTATTAGAAAATGGAAGAAGTTCAAGATGACGGTTAATCACCCTCGGTCTGGGGCTCCATGCAAGATCTCACCTCGTGGGGCATCAATGATCATGATGAAGGTGAAGGATCAGCCCAGAACTACAATGCAGGACCTGGTCAAAGACCTGAAGAGAGCTGGGACCACAGTATCAAAGAAAACCATTAGTAACACACTACGCCATCATGGATTAAAATCCTGCAGCGCACGCAAGGTCCCCCTGCTCAAGCCAGCGCATGTCCAGTCCCGTCTGAAGTTTGCCAATGACCATCTGGATGATCCAGAGGAGGAATGGGAGAAGGTCATGTGGTCTGATGAGACAAAAATAGAGCTTTTAGGTCTAAACTCCACTCGCCGTGTTTGGAGGAAGAAGAAGGATGAGTACAACCCCAAGAACACCATCCCAACCGTGAAGCATGGAGGTGGAAACATCATTCTTTGGGGATGCCTGAACCCAATAGAAAATCTTTGGAGGGAGCTGAAAGTCTGTATTGCCCAGCAACAGCCTCGAAACCTGAAGGATCTGGAGAAGGTCTGTATGGAGGAGTGGGCCAAAATCCCTGCTTCAGTGTGTGCAAAGCTGGTCAAGAACTACAGGAATCGTATGATCTCTGTAATTGCAAACAAAGGATTCTGTACCAAATATTAAGTTCTGCTTTTCTGATGTATCAAATACTTATGTCATGCAATAAAATGCTAATTAATTACATTAAAATCATACAATGTGATTTTCTGGATTTTTGTTTTAGATACCATCTCTCACAGTTGAAGTGTACCTATGATAAACATTACAGACCTCTACATGCTTTGTAAGTGGGAAAACCTGCAAAATCAGCAGTGTATCAAATACTTTTTCTCCCCACTGTATATATATATATACTGTACCACTTGGCAGTTGTTATGTACATCTTGCTGTTTTATTCCTTTTGCTTATTTTCTGAATAACTGTGAGATGTAAATATTGTGTCGTTCCTGGAAGCTGTTGCCGTAGTGATAACCAACAGATACATGTACCTGTGTATATACATATTTGCATTTGTTCCTTATTCCTCATCTCTAAATGTGTGAATTGTACACTCTTAAAAAAAGGTCCTATATGGAACCTAAAAGGATTATTTTGCCTTCCCCATAGGAGAACCCTTTGAAGAACCCTTTTGGGTTCCATGTAGGACCCTTTCCACAGAGGGTTCTACATGCAACCCAAAAGGGTTCTATATTGAAGCAAAAAGGGTTCTCTCTGGAACAAAAAATAGTTTATATTATGGGGACAGCCCCAAAAATATTTTTGAACCCTTGTGTATCATGTAAAGTTGATGAAGCCAACAATGCAATCAACCAAATAGAGCTAGTGCATTAATTCTATATATAACAAATAGGTGTGACTTTCTCTCAGACTGTCGCTGTGTCAGTGACATCCATTCCGTCTGGACTGTGTTGAATGGGTGTTAGCGGCAAAGGCAGTCCCTCCTGCCCCAGTCCATGCTCCTGATCCTGCCTCTGCCCCTGTCTCAGGCCCTGGCAGCTGTGTGTCCCTGCATTAGCTCTACTCTCCTCCAGCATGGCACTAGTCCACAGCCCCTTGAAGACTCTGTTGAGCCCTACCTTAGAGAGCCACGGGCAACATAGAAGGTTCCGGAAGGCTGAGCGAAACTCTGGGCTGTGGCAGTAGATGATGGGGTTAAGGCCTGAGTTCAGGTAGCCCAGCCAGTTGAGCAGAATAAAGACTTCCCTGGTGGGGATATCTGGGTCAAACACCTTGATGATGTTGGACACAAAAAAGGGCAACCAGCACAGAGTAAAGGTCCCCATGATGATCCCCAGGGTCTTGATGGCTTTGTGTTCCTTTAGGACAGTTACCCGAGTGTGCCTGCGGCCCTGGCTTCTCCACTGTATGGAGTCGAAAATGAAGCTGCTCCCAGCCCTGCCGTTGTTCCCAGTCCTGTTCATGCTCCCAGCTCTGCCAGTGGTGCTCCCAGCCCTGCCAGTGATACTACCAGTGGGACTCACAGCCCTGCCAGTGATACTCCCATCCCTGCCATTGGGACTCCCAGGGCTGACTATTTGACACTCTGATGAGGGGATGTCACACCAACTGAGGAAACGCAGCTTGTTTTCATGCATCAGCCTGACCTGCCGTGTGGCGATGAGGAAGACTCTGCTGTAGATGAAGATCATGATCAGCAGGGGGACGTAGAAGGACACAACAGAGGACACGATGGCGTAGGGCATGTTGGTGATGAAGTCACAGCAGTGTGGCTCCTCGTAGCACTGCATGCTCCCGGTGTCGTTATGAGCACGCCACGACTGGCTCATGATTGGGACTATAGAGATGAGGGCTGCCACACCCCACACCACACACACCATGAGCCACGCCTGACGTTTCCCCAGCAGAGATTGGTACCTGAGAGGCCGTGTGATGGCGACATAGCGATCCACAGCGATGGTGCACAGCGTCTCAATGCTGGCTGTCACACAGAGGACATCCATGGATGTCCAGAGCTCACAGGCTGTGCCGCTAAGGAGCCAGTCCCCCGTCACCACTAGGGAGGCCCCCAGAGGCTGCACCAGGCAGCCCATGATAAGGTCAGCACAGGCCAGGGAGATGACAAAGATGTTGGTGGTGGTCTGGAGGTGGAGGGTGCGGGCGATGGTGAGGATGACCAGTAGGTTGCCAGCAACCGTCACGAAGATAATGACCACCAGAACAGGCATCACCAATGGTTCAGCCGGAGGGTGGTATGATCCAGAACTGTGGTTGTTCATACTCTACACAGTCAGTCAGACGACCACTCAGAAAGCCCTGAAGGACACGAGAGGGAATCATTTAATCACGTTAAGTGATTGCTCAGTTTCTAGTTAGCAGGTCAAACAGGTGAAATAAAAGCATGCAGTCTGTTACTCAATAGCTTCTCTCTTACTCTCCTAATCCACTTTCATTTCTTTCAGAGTATTACATTATATTCTTGAAGTGATATGATTTTGATGAGCAAAGTGCATAATATGCTTGCATCATAGCACTTTGACTGGGTGGAATCCAGATTTGATGGCTTGATCATCAAGACGAAGGAAAATAAGGAGAAGTTTGTCAAACTGCAGCAGCTCACAGCAGACAAGTTAGATCTGCCGCAAAATATATTCTCCACTGTTGGACCTTGTTCAGTTTTTTTCTTGACATAGAGAACAACAATAGCAAGACAAAAAGCAAGGTTTGGATAATCCAAAAGCGTCCTAAATAAATAATGCTTATAAGTAAACTTTTAGTACCTCCCAAAAAAAATGTCATTTGAATTTATTAAACTCAAGCATTTTAATATGTACACTGTATATCTGTTTTCTACTGACTCTATTATAGATGATTAATTATGATGAATTATCTGTTATAAAATAAACTAATAAGCCAATAATAACAACTCTATCAGTAGAGAAAAGTGAATACATCACAACAACCATACCTGAGTGAAGTTGCTCCCGGAGAGTTTGTTTGTTGGTTTGATGTCACCTTGGTGGAGGACATTATAGTAAAAAAAAACAGTCCCACTTCAAAACATTCAACAAGTTATGATCTCTGGTACGGAAGTTGCTCATGCAGAGCAGCCTTCTAGCTCATCTCTCTCCATGCACATGCAGTGTGACCTAAATGTATCTTGCAGAGCCAACACTGTGGTTTTGTCTATTGCAAAAGGGCTTCTCTTATTTTTGCTTTCTGTGTGACAGATGAAACAACATCTAAGTCTTCACCAGTTTTCCCATGGTATAAGCTGATGCTATAGGTTGACAGTCTTCAGAAACTTCAGATAGCAAACTGATGATTCTTCCCATTTTCTTCTGCCTTGGCTTTTGGAGACTTTGACTTCTGTTCCATGGATATTTTATATGCCTGACTTTTGTTACTATCTCCAGTCCACCAGTGTGCGGTTCAGGTTCAGGCTGTGGACAAACTTTCCTCACAGACCATTTCAAATCAAATGTATTTATAAAGCTGTTTTAACATCAGCAGATGTCACAAAGTGCTTATACAGAAATCCAGCCTAAAACCCCAAATGCAGAAGCATGGTGGCTAGGAAAAACTCCCTAGAAAGGCAGGAACCTAGGAAGAAACCTAGAGAGGAACCAGGCTCTGAGGGGTGGCCAGTGCTCTTCTGGCTGTGCCAGGGGGGATAAGAGTACATGGCCATTAAGACCAGATCATAGCCTCCAGCAGGGGGAAGAATTCAGGGTGTGAAGGTTCACACAGGGAGGAGAGACAGAACCCAGGCACACCATTTTCACTGACCTTTCAACCCTTATCTTAAGAGTTCAGACTTTCTCCCCTCAGACCTCACGGTGCCTGAAAAACTTAAATTGAAGATAGTTTTATTTTTTTGCTGATGGTATTGACCTTAGAATCTCATGTGAATTCAATGACCATAGCTATTCACATCTCATCATGGGGTTAAGCTGCAGTTACGTTAAATTAGGCAGCAGTTCTCAGTGCAGAGAAAATCTTGCATTTTGTCTTCTCAATCTTTTGAATAGACTAGAGAGTCTTACGCTTCATGCTGCATGTCTCCTCTGTGGAGGAATTCAAATCAAGTGTTTGCCTGTCTGGCTTCCCTTTCTGAGACATGTTTGTCTTAGTGGTAATTGTACCCCGACATGGAACACCAACCTGGGTATCCATCACCTGGTATAAAGATGGACGTACAGTATCGACCCCATATTGTGTGAAGTGGAGACACGGCATGCTGTAATTAGCAGTGCTGGTTAACACTGGATCATTCAGCTGCAGACCCCAAACCCTGTTGGAAATGTGTTGTTCTGGCTATTTGTGTCAACAGGATGTTGACTGTAGGTGTGATAGGGTGGTGGTCTGATCAGGTTCATTACAATAGCCTGTATAACAGCCTGGACTTGGAACTTGATATATAGGAACCTCACAGAGCACTAAAACCCAGGTATGATTCAAAACAACCCAAACAAAACACAAAATTCCCATTGAGCTTTGGCATTGTGAAAACAAACCACAAAATATGCTTATAGAATGAAGTTAACTAGATGCGTGTACTGATGAAATTCCTATTAAATTCCTGCATTTAGAGCAATCTTAACTCGTTCCTGAGTTTATCCCACACCAGAGAATGGTAACGGCGCCACCCCATGGTATTAACAGGTACTACCACATATCCCCTTATAAAGGATTCAACATTTCAGAGTTTGATTCTCACAACTCTCTGTGATTAGGCTGTAATGATTAGGGTGAAATGATTAACTACATAGTCTGATTTGGAAGGAAATGAAGAAACATCCAAATAAGTCAAATGACTCAGAGCTGACTCAACAAACGAGCCATTCAAACAAATTAATTAAACAGACTTCAATTAGTCAGAGAGGAAAATGTCCTTCTGCTGAGACAGAGGTGGAAGGCAGAGGTCAATAAGGTCCATATTTTATTCTTCCTGAGATGTTTAGAGAGAGCTGTTGCCACACAACATGAATTAAAGCTGAAGCAGGGGATCAATAAAGACATGCAGGCAGCTGTAAAATGTAACTTGTCTTTGGTTTAATTAGTAATACAAACTGTGAAAAAAGGCATCATGGTTAGTCTCTGAAATGTTTGGGCCACAGAAGACCTGAGGATATTGAGAGAGCTGGAAGCAAAGGAAACAGCAGATAGGAGAGGCACCAATGGTGTTGTTGCAGAGTGAAGTCATCGTTGAATGATGTCCTAGACGTTCAATGCCCTACTCTCCACACAACTCCAGCAAAATTTTGCGGTAATCTCCAGATGAGTCTCCCTTAACAATACAGAGACACTCAGATTACTTCAAGATAACAGAAAGAAATGGGCACAAATCTACATTTTAAATCATTACTCAATCTTTAGTGACCAGGGTCTCACATTGATGAAGGAATGGAGAGTCTTTCCATATGCTTTAGAGAACTCGGTCTTGATGTCCAACATGTCAATTTCGGCCCGAGCCACCATGATTCTAATCAGGATGCTGTCTGTAGTTCCCAGACCCTGAGGAGACAAGAGGGAGGGAGCGTCAACATTCTGACCAATTCTGTCTGATAACCCATAAGTGTAGGCAGATATGCACACTTCATGGGAGAGTATGTAAAAAAGGCTTCACCTTCATGGATTTGTATAACCGCTCTGCAAAGAATGCTGGCTTGTTTCGGAGACACTTCACTGCAAAAAGAAAGAAAAAAAAGCAATATATCAGGCATGGCAGCTGAACAAGATTTAGTTTCAAATTAGGATTATAAACTGGGTGGTTCGAGCCCCGAATGCTGATTGGCTGACAGCGATGGTATATCAGAATGTATACCACAGATATGACAAAGCATTTATTTTTACTGCTCTAATTACGTTGGTAACCAGTTTATAATAGCAATAAGGCACCTCTGGGGTTTGTAGTATATGGCCAAAATACCACGGCTAAGTGCTGTATCCAGGCACCTTAGTTGCATCGTGCCTAAGAACAGTCCTTAGCTGTGTATATTGGCCATATACCACACCCCTCGTGCCTTATTGCTTAATTATAGCACTGTGCCCTTAGTCTGGTTCAGGATACTCTTTATGTGCTTATTTTCATCAGAACTGATCTGTTTCTCAGTCAAGGCTTATCCCACTTGGCACAGATGTCAGTTCAACATCTAGTTTTGATTTACAGTTGGTTGTGTTGTCAACTAATGTGAATTCATCGTGAAATAAAGTAAAATGTAGTTTAAAAAATGTTTGGTTAAAAGTCGGGTGGGAAAAAAAAATTGAATAAATATTCCACGTTGATTCAAAGTCATCACAGTTAATTTTTCGGTTGAAATTACGTGGAAACATCGTTGATTCAACCAGTTCGACCCCCAATGGGATCTGTCTTCAGTACATTATTACAAGAGGCAGTGAAACAAAATGGATCCGTCTGACAGACCTATTGCCAGGAAAACATCCTCCAGAGATCCAGACATCTCCCTCTTAATGCTATCCTCGATGTCCCTCCCAGAGATCTTCTGATACTCCTCAAACACTGAGGGAACGAGAGAAGGGCAGAGATGTGGAATCACTGTTTGAATGAGTAAGCCGTTATAAAATATTTGTTCCCCAAATCACCACAAGAGGACAGCAGAACTGTGTCTGTACATTCATTTCTGTAGCAAAATCAATTTGGAAGTATACATTTTCTTTATTAAAGTAGAGCACAGTAAAGAATAATGAACAATTTGAATGTTGCACTGAATAATAAAACAAAGGGAAAATTAGATCACTTCCCACTCCCAAAACAAGATCTAACAAACTCCGCTATAATGTGGGGGCAATTACCTCGGAGTAGGTGGTTTCTGTTCCTCACACAGAGCACAGTGAGGAACTTGACCTCATCTGTTCCCCAACAAGCCTCCCCAGCCTCGTAGATATCCTGAGAACCCACAGCAAAAGCATTTCACAAACCCAAAAGGACAATCTCCGAACACTGTTTTTGGGACATACAGTGCCTTCAGAAAGTATTCACACTCCTTTACTTTTTCCACATTTTGTTGTGTTACAAAGTGGGATTTAATTGTGATTTTTTTTTGTCAATGACCTAAACACAAAGTGGAAGACAATTTTTAACATAATGTAAAAAATAAAACAATAATATATCTTGACTGGTATTCAACCCCCTGAGTCTATACATTTGGCAGCAAATATAGCTGTGAGTCTTTCTGGGTAAATAAGCTCCTGCACGGCAAACGGTACCGGAGCGCCAAGTCTAGGTCTAAGAGGCTTCTAAACAGCTTCAAATCCGAAGCCCCCCCCCCCCCCCCCACTGCTACTCTGTTATCATCTATGCATAGTCACTTTAATAACTCTACCTACATACACATATTACCTCAACTAACCGGTGCACTCGCACATTGACTCTGTACCGGCACCCCCCTGTATATAGTCTCACTATTGTTATTTTACTGCTGCTCTTTAACTATTTGTTACTTTTTTCAACTGCATTGTTGGTTAGAGGCTCGTAAGTAAGCAAGCATTTCACTGCAAGGTCTACCTGTTGTATTCGGTGCATATAACTAATACAATTTGATTTGACACCTGGATTGTGCAAAATTTACCCATTATTATTTTCAGATTTCTTCAAGCTTTGTCAAATTGGTGTTGTTAGACAACCATTTTCAGGTCTTGCCATAGTTCTTACTTAAATCTGCTTGAAATCTGCTTGAAAGTCTAACTCAGCCACATGAACTGTCTTCTTTGTAAGCAACTCCAGTGTAGATTTGTTCTCTTTGAGGTTATTGTCCTACTGAAAGGTGACTGAACCAGGTTTTCCTCTAGAATTTTGCCTAACATTTATTTTTATTATGAAAAACTCCCCAGTCCTTAACGATTACAAGCACATAACAGTTACCGCTATCCTTGAAAATATGGAGCGGCATGACGTAATGTGTTGTATTGGATTTGCCCTAAACATAAAACATTGTATTCAGGACAAAAAGTGAATTGCTTTGCCACTTTTCTTGTAGTATTACTTTAGTGCCTTGTTACAAACAGGATGCATGTTTTGGAATATTTTTATTCTCTACAGGCTTCCGTCTTTTCACTCTGTCAATTAGGTTAGTATTGTGGGGTAACTACAATGTTGCTGATCCATCCAGCACAGCCATTAAACTAACTGTTTTAAAGTCACCATTGGCTTAATGGTGAAATCCCTGACCGGTTTCCTTCCTGTCCGGCAACTTAGTTAGGAAGGACGCCTGTAACTTTGTAGTGACTGGGTGTATTGATATACCATTCAAACTGTAATTAATAACTTCACCATGCTCAAAGGGACAGTCAATGTCTGCTGTTTTAATTTTTTACCCATCTACCAATAGGTGCCCTTATTTGCAAGGCATTGGAAAACCTCCCTGGTCTTTGTGGTTGAATCAGTATTTGAAAATCACTGCTTGACTGAGGGACCTCATAGATAATTGTATGTGTGGGGTAGAGAGATGAGGTAGTCATTATAAATCATGTTAAACACTATTATTGCACATTGATCCTGATACCCCAGCATGTGCTACTGAGATAGACAGCGCCAGATCACCTCCTCTCTGGGTCCATATCCTCACCTTAGCATCCTGCACAGCCTGAGTCTCATTCACAGTGTTGCTCTCATCTCGCCCTGCCTGTCAGTCAAAGCACAGAGGCAGAGGCCATGTTAGCAATGAGTCAGACAATGACATGATCATTACCTGGTTATAAGAGACCTCTAAAAACTACAAATCATCCACTATGTGTTAAACTGTACATAATGGATGAAGTGAAGGAGGACAAACTATTTCCCTTACAACAATCCATGTACTGTAGTTCTGTTTGCTTTCCTTTGACTGTTGGAATGCATTTAGAGAGATCAATACTGGAAGATTCTCACCGTGAGCAAAGAGACCAGAACCCTCTTGAACATTCCAGAAGTATCAGCCTCAATATCATCCTCCAGGCTCGTCCCATGTTCTGTCGTCACATGATTGAGTAAAATTAAGTGGAAGAAGTTATGAATTATCTAAGTCCCAGTGGTCTGACTATGCAGTTCTAACCACAACACTTGAAATGGTTTGTGAACACCCTGTCAATAGCTTTGGCAGGTAACAAAAGTTTAATATTGCTGTATAGAAAACAATAGTTCTCAAACACTCTAAAGAGGACTAGACACCGATATCTTATATCAGGTTTATTCTTTATACACAGTGATCAATACTAAGGTATCGACTTCTACCATACACCGCATGTGATAAATGGGCTGCATTTACAAAGGCAGTCCAATTCTGATTTTCTCCACTAATTGGTCTTTTGACCAATCACAGATCTTTTTCAGAGCTGATCTGATTGGTCAAAACGCCAAATATACAGTTGAAGTCAGAAGTTTAAATACACTTAGGTTGGAGTCATAAAAAAACAAGTTTTCAACCACTCCACAAATTTCTTGTTAACAAACTATAGTTTTGGCAAGTCGGTTAGGACATCTACTTTGTGAATGACAAGTAATTTTTCCAACAATTGTTTACAGACAGATTATTTCACTCATAATTCACTGTATCACAATTCAAGTGGGTCAGAAGTTTGCTACACTAAGTTGACTGTGCCTTTAAACAGCTTGGAAAATTCCAGAAAATGATGTCATGGCTTTAGAAGCTTCTGATAGGCTAAATGACATCATTTGAGCCAATTGGAGGTGTACCTGTGGATGTATTTCAAGGCCTACCTTCAAACTCAGTGCCTCTTTGCGTGACATCATGGGAAAAATCAAAAGAAATCAGCAAAGACCTCAGAAAAGAGATTGTATACCTCAACAAGTCTGGTTCACCCTGGGGAGCAATTTCCAAACGCCTGAAGCTACCACGTTCATCTGTACAAACAACAATATGCAATTATAAACACCATGGGACCACACAGCCATCATACCAATCAGGAAGGAGACGCGGTCTATCTCCTAGAGATTAATGTACTTTGGTGCGAAAAGTGCAAATCAATCCCAGAACAACAGCAAAGGACCTTGTGAAGATGCTGGATGAAACCGGTACAAAAGTATCTATATCCACAGTAAAACGAGTCCTATATCGACATAATCTGAAAGGCTGCTCAGCAAGGAAGAAGCCACTGCTCCAAAATCGCCATAAAAAAAAAGACAGACTACGGTTTGCAACTGCATATGGGGATAAAGATCGTACTTTTTTGGAGAAATGTCCTCTGGTCTGATGACACAAAATTAGGACTGTTTGGCCATAATGACCATCGTTATCTTTGGAGGAAAAGGGGATAGGCTTGCAAGCTGAAGAACACCATCCCAACAGTGAAGCACGGGGGTGCCAGCATCATGTGGGGGTGCTTTGCTGCAGGAGGGACTGGTGCACTTCCCAAAATAGATGGCATCATGAGATAGGAAAATTATGAGGATATATTGAAGCAACATCTCAAGACATCAGTCAGGAAGTTAAAGCTTGGTCGCAAATGGGTCTTCCAAATGAACAATAACCCCAAGCATACTTCCAAAGTTGTGGCAAAATGGCTTAAGGACAACAAAGTCAAGGTATTGGAGTGGCCATCACAAAGCCCTGACCTCAATCCCATAAACAATTTGTGGGCAGAACTGAAAAAGCGTGTGCGAGCAAGGAGGCCTACAAACCGGACTCAGTTACACCAGCTCTGTCACAAGGAATGGGCCAAAATTCACCCAACTTATTGTGAGAAGCTACCCGAAACGTTTGACCCAAGTTAAACAATTTTAAGGCAACGCTACCAAATAATAATTGAGTGTATGTAAACTTCTGACCCACTGGGAATGTGATGAAAGAAATAAAATCACTACTATTATTCTGACATTTCACATTCTTAAAATAAAGTGGTGATCCTAACTGACCTAAAACAGGGAATTTTTACTCGGATGAAATGTCAGGAATTGTGAAAAACTGAGTTTAAATGTGTATGTAAACTTCTGACTTCAACTGTGTGTGATATATGCCAAAGGCAGGGTAGCCTGGTGGTTAGAGCAGCGTTGGACTAGTAACCGAAGGTACAAATGTCGTTCTGCCCCTGAACAGGCAGTTAACCCACTGTTCCTAGGCCATCATTGGAAATAAGAATTTGTTCTTAACTGACTTGCCTAGTTGAATAAAGGTATAATAAATACATATATCTGATTGGGCTGCCTGTTTAAATACAGCACTCTTACACAGATGGAGATTCAATACATTGCACAGAGAGGCTGTGATGTACCTTTCATGTAGACCTCCGTGATAACTCTAATTTCAGCATTTGTCCTTGAAGCCAGGATATCAATGAGAGCAGCCTCCTCTGTTCCAGAACCCTAGCATTCAGTAAAAGAGATGTGGAGAGATATGTTAATACTTAATTGAGTAGTGTGAGGCAACACATGGGTGGTGGATGAGGTGAATAGCCCCATACAATGTCAATAGCTCTGAGAGGTACAGTATTGAAAAGTGTTACATACAGTGGGGCAAAAAAAGTATTTAGTCAGCCACCAATTGTGCAAGTTCTCCCACTTAAAAAGATGAGAAAGGCCTGTAATTTATCATCATAGGTACACTTCAACTATGACAGACAAAATGAGAAGAAAAAAAATCCAGAAAATCACATTGTAGGATTTTTTTATGAATTTATTTGCAAATTATGGTGGAAAATAAGTATTTGGTCAATAACAAAAGTTTCTCAATACTTTGTTATATACCCTTTGTTGGCAATGACAGAGGTCAATCGTTTTCTGTAAGTCTTCACAAGGTTTTCACACACTGTTGCTGGTATTTTGGCCCATTCCTCTATGCAGATCTCCTCTAGAGCAGTGATGTTTTGGGGCTGTTGCTGTGCAACACAGACTTTCAACTCCCTCCAAAGATTTTCTATGGGGTTGAGATCTGGAGACTGGCTAGGCCACTCCAGGACCTTGAAATACTTCTTACGAAGCCACTCCTTCATTGCCCGGGCGGTGTGTTTGTGATCATTGTCATGCTGAAAGACCCAGCCACGTTTCATCTTCAATGCCCTTGCTGATGGAAGGAGATTTTCACTCAAAATCTCACGATACATGGCGCCATTCATTCTTTCCTTTACACGGATCAGTCTTCCTGGTCCCTTTGCAGAAAAACAGCCCCAAAGCATGATGTTTCCACCCCCATACTTCACAGTAGGTATGGTGTTCTTTGGATGCAACTCAGCATTCTTTGTCTTCCAAACATGACGAGTTGAGTTTTTACCAAAAAGTTATATTTTGGTTTCATCTGGCCATATGACATTCTCCCAATCTTCTTCTGGATCATCCAAATGCTCTCTAGCAAACTTCAGATGGGCCTGGACATGTACTGGCTTAAGCAGGGGGACACGTCTGGCACTGCAGGATTTGATTCCCTGGCGGCATAATGTGTTACTGATGGTAGGCTTTGTTACTTTGGTCCCAGCTCTCTGCAGGTCATTCACTAGGTCTCCCCGTGTGGCTCTGGGATTTTTGCTCACCGTTCTTGTGATCATTTTGACCCCACGGGGTGAGATCTTGCATGGAGCCCCAGATCGAGGGAGATTAGCAGTGGTCTTGTATGTCTTCCATTTCCTAATAATTGCTCCCACAGTTGATTTCTTCAAACCAAGCTGCTTACCTATTGCAGATTCAGTCTTCCCAGCCTGGTGCAGGTCTACAATTTTGTTTCTGATGTCCTTTGACAGCTCTTTGGTCTTGGCAATAGTGGAGTTTGGAGTGTGACTGTTTGAGGTTGTGGACAGGTGTCTTTTATACTGATAACAAGTTCAAACAGGTGCCATTAATACAGGTAACGAGTGGAGGACAAATGAGCCTCTTAAAGAAGAAGTTACAGGTCTGTGAGAGCCAGAAATCTTGCTTGTTTGTAGGTGACCAAATACTTATTTTCCACCATAATTTGCAAATGTGATTTTCTTGTTTTTTATTTTCTCATTTTGTCTGTCATAGTTGAAGTGTACCTATGATGAAAATTACAGGCCTCTCTCATCTTTTTAAGTGGGAGAACTTGCACAATTGGTGGCTGACTAAATACTTTTTTTGCCCCACTGTATATCCCCATTGTGACGGTTTCACTGGCAGTAATAACTGACCTTTATAGCGGTCCTCAGCTCGTAAGCGTCATACTTAGGAGCGATCATCAGGAGGCCCAGCACCACTTTCTCAGTGTTCCCCGTCAGCTCTCCTTGCAGATCATCTGCCAGGTCCTGCAGTGGCATTACACAGACATTTAAAATGGGTCCAATGGACACAATCCCCTGCCGAGTGCTCAACTTAGCATTCACGATTTCTCAATACACTCATATCTCCGATTGTTTAACCTAGCACATTCTAGATACAATTCAACTGCCAGAAGGGTGTGGTTGCAGAGGAGTTGAACAAACAACACAGCTAGTAAAGAGTGACCTCGTCTGTCTGGGCGTCCACACACACTATATGTCTCCCTGTTTCTGACCAGGAGGATTCCACTAGCAATATTTGCCCTTCCCTTTGGCAAGCATTCTCATTCAACCATGGGTCTTTATAACTTTAATTAATTTTATTGTATTTTACCCCCCAATTTCGATCTTTTCTCGTTGCTGCAACTCCCCAACGGGCTCAGGAGGCAAAGGTCGAGTCATGTGTCCTCCAAAACATGACCCGCCAAACCGCGCTTCTTAACACCCGCTCGCTTAACCTGGAAGCCAGCCACACCAATGTGTCGGAGGAAACACTGTTCACCTGAGGACCGAGATCAGCCTGCAGGCACCCGGCCCGCCACAAGGAGTCGCTAGGGCGCGATGAGCCAAGTAAAGCCCCTCGGCCAAACCCTCCCCTAACCTGGACGACGCTGGGCGAATTGTGTCCATCACCCTAAGGGGGTCTAGATAACTTTATCAACAATTCATTTTATGCCAGACCACATGACAGCTCCTATCTCACTGTTTCAGTAGGGCAGAAGGTAGCCTAGCTGTTTGAGTGTAACCCGAAAGGTTGCTAATAAGGTGAAAAAGCTGTTGATGTGCCCTTGAGGGGCGCTGTTCATAATGGCTGAAACATTGTTTCAGGGAGAGTGAGATATGCAAAAAAGACATTAACAATTCACACATATACATTCCACACTTGTACATGTGAAATAGGACAGATCACACCAGTAGAGTAAACATTGATCAGACTTCCCTTTCGGTTTTAAATGTCAAGTTAAATAATAACTTAACATAGGGTCTGTCACTTTGTAATCTTCCTACTTCACTTAAACACACAATGCAGTATCCTGACTGAAACTGGTCTTCAACCCCCATGAGGAGTATTATTCACCTACTCTTTGAAGGTAGATCAAATGTATTTATATAGCCCTTCTTACATCAGCTGATATCTCAAAGTGCTGTACAGAAACCCAGCCTAAAACCCCAAACATCAAGCAATGTAGGTGTAGAAGCACAGTGGCTAGGGAAAACTCCCTAGAAAGGCCAAAACCTAGGAAGAAACCTAGAGAGGAACCAGGCTATGAGGGGTGGCCAGTCCTAGATAATCCTCTCTCTATCCTCTGTCCACAACACCATCTGTTTGTAAGAGTTAATGATGAACCCGAGGCACCAACTGTCAACAAAGTAAACATTAACACCAGACAGACACCACCACACCCATAGTAACACACAAAACCACACACCAGGAACGAAGATGATAAATGTAACTATTTACACAACCCCTGCATACTCCTGCCATGCACTTGAACTATATCTAATATAAGAATATCTAAATAGTCTTCCTCAATTACTGGAGCTGGCATTGTTTGGCTTTGGAAAACTTAAGAATAGTCTGATAATTCAAACTGGGATATGAGAAATGTCATAAACACAGGTATTGTCCATTGCCTTCGACAGGTGTGTCACTCCACTCCATCAAAAATGAACACTTATTACCTTCCCCACGGTCAGCTTGTAAGCCTCCTTGATGCGTTGCCTCTGAGCAATGGTACGACGTGCCAGGACCTCAATGACAGCTGCCTCATCTGTGCCTGTAAGAAAACATCTCAGACTAACATTACTGTATACCTTCACATTATAATGCTGCATTATAAGATAAAATAACTTGCTATTGACAAAACAGCATCGATCACCATTGCAATTAAGAATACAATATTTCACACATTGGTTGAGATGTCAATGTTAAAACTTGACACTGACAGAACTTTGACATTAAATGGCACTTGTCCATAGTGTGGCTGCATTTTCAATAGAAATAATGGACAGAAATATCTCCCTGATATCACAGCTAGAAAGTGCTCAACCAGAGTTCAACATGAATGCTGAACTGACACACTTCCTGTTTCCAAGCTCCTCCCCTTGGACCCATGGGCATACCCGTTTCTCAATGTATGTGCCATCGGTTTCTAATACATCTCACATTAGAGTCAGGTGAAGCATAAGCATTCCAAACATGGTGCCAAGATTCACCCATTTAGAGACAAATTGTGCAGGCTTTATATTTATACCATTGTACAGGCTTTCCTTTTTTAAAGAAAAAAAAAAACTTTATTTTCTTACAATGGTCAATGTTTTTTCTGCATTGTACAGCATAGAGACCGGTACAGATACACAATATCTACAGTACCAATCAAAAAATTGGACACACCTACTCATTCAAGGGTTTTAATAATTTTTTAAAACAATTTTCTACATTGTAGAATAATAGTGAAGACATTACAATTATGAAATAAGACATGTGGAATCATGTGGTAATCCAAAACATATTATATATATATTTTGATTCTTCAAAGTAGCCACACTGCCTTGATGACAGCTTTGCACACTCTTGCAATTCTCTCAACCAGCTTCACCTGGAATGCTTCTCCAACCGTCTTGAAAGAGTTCCAGCATATGCTGAGCACTTGTTAGCTACGTTTTCTTCCCTCTGCGTTCAGACTCATCCCAAACCATCTCAAATAGGTTGAGGTGGAGTGTTTGTGGAGACCCGGCCATCTGATGCAGCACTCCATCACTCTCCTTCTTGGTCAAATAGCCCTTACACAGCCTGGAGGTGTTTTGGGTCATTGTAGTGGTTTCTTTGCAGCAATTCGACCATGAATGCCTGAACAGTTGATGTTGAGGTGTGTCTGTTACTTGAACTCTGTGAAGCATTTATTTGTGCTGCAATTTCTGAGGCTAGTAACTCTAACAATCCTCTGCAGCAGAGGTAACTCTGGGTCTTTCTTTCCAGTGGTGGTCCTCATGAGAGCCAGTTTCATCATGGAGCTGCAGCAGAGGTAACTCTGGGTCTTCCTTTCCTGTGGTGGTCCTCATGAGAGCCAGTTTCATCATGGAGCTGCAGCAGAGGTAACTCTGGGTCTTCCTTTCCTGTGGCGGTCCTCATGAGAGCCAGTTTCATCATGGAGCTGCAGCAGAGGTAACTCTGGGTCTTCCTTTCCTGTGGCGGTCCTCATGAGAGACAGTTTCATCATAGCGCTTGATGGTTGTTGCGACTGTACTTGAAGAAACTTTCAAAGTTCTTGAAATTTTCCAAATTGACTGATCTTCACGTCTTAAAGTAATGATGAGCTGTCGTTGCCATAATATGTACTTGGTCCTTTACCAAATATGGCTATATTCTGTATACCAACCCTACCCTGTCAACCCACAACACAACTGATTGGCTCAAATGCATTAAGGAAAGAAATTCCACAAATTAACTTTTAAGAAGGCACACCTGTTCCAGGTGAATGATGCTGGTTGAGAGAATGCCAAGAGTGTATAAAAGCTGTCATCAAGGCAAAGGGTGGCTACTTTGAAGAATTTTAAATATAAAATGTATTTTGATTTGTTTAACACTTTTTTGGTTACTACATGATACAATGTGTGGTATTTCATAGTTTTGATGTCTTCACTATTATTCTACAATGTAGAAAATAAAGAAAAACCCTTGAATGAGTAGGTGAGTCCAACATTTTGAATGGTACTGTACATCAGCAAGGCAACGATAATGCAATCCTAACTTTCAAATAGAACAAGAGAAAGGCAAAATACTATAAAGGCTACGGATGAGTCAAGTATAAAGAAAGTACTCTCAGGGCACAATTAGAGGAATAAATGAGATCATCAAAATGGAAAGTACAGGAACTACAGTCGTGTAGGACACCTGTAATTGAGGTCTAGAAGAAATACAAATTGTGACAGCACTTATAGTGCCTTCGGAAATAATTCAGACCCCTTGACTTTTTCCACATTGTTACTTTTGGATTAAATAAAACAATTTCCTCAGCAATCTAGACATACTCTATAAAGACAAAGCAAAAACAGTTTTAGAAATTTTAGCAAATCTATTACAAACAAAAAACAGAAATACCTTATTCATGTAACTATTCAGACCCTTTGCTATGAGATTCGAAATTGAGCTCATGTACAGTTGTAGTCGGAAGTTTACATACACTTAGGTTGGAGTCATTAAAACTCGTTTTTTTAACCACGCCAAATTTCTTGTTAACAGATTATTTCACTGTGTCACAATTCCAAAGGGCCATAAGTTTACACACATTAATTTGACTGTGCCTTTAAACAGCTTGGAAAATTCCAGAAAATGATGTCATGGCTTTAGAAGCTTCTGATAGGCTAACTGACATAATTTGAGTCAATTGGAGGTGCACCTGTGGATGTATTTCAATATCCAAATGCCTTAAGGTACCACGTTCATCTGCACAAACAATAGTACGCAAGTATAAACATCATAGGACCACGCAGCTGTCATACCGCTCAGGAAGGAGACGTGTTCTGTCTGCTAGAGATGAACGTACTTTGGTGCGAAAAGTGCAAATCAATCCCAGAACAACAGCAAAGGACCTTGTCAAGATGCTGAAGGAAACAGCTACAAAAGTATCTATATCCATAGGTACAAAAGTATCTACATGTACAGTAAAAAGAGTCCTATAATCGACATAACCTGAAAGGCCGCTCAGCCATAAAGGCCGCTCGGCCATAAAAAAGCCAGACTACGGTTTGCAACTGCACATGGGGATAAAGATCGTACTTTTTGGAGAAATGTCCTCTGGTATGATGAAACAAAAATAGAACTGTTATGCCATAATGACCATCGTTATGTTTGGAGGGAAAAGGGGGAGGCTTGCATGCTAAAGAACACCATCCCAACCGTGAAGCATGGGGGTGGCAGCATCATGTTGTGTGGGTGCATTGATGCAGGAGGGACTGGTGCACTTCACAAAATAGATGGCATCACGAGGCAGGAAAATTATGTGGATATATTGAAGCAACATCTTAAGATATCAGTCAGGAAGTTAAAGCTTGGTCACAAATAGGTCTTCCAAATGGACAGTGACCCCAAGCATACTTCCAAAGTTGTGGCAAAATGGCTTAAGGACAACAGTCATGGTATTGGAGTGGCCATCACAGAGCCCTGACCTCAATCCTATAGAACATTTGTGGGCAGAACTGAAAAAGTGTGTGCGAGCAAGGAGGTCTGGAGAAAACCTGGCACCATCCCTATGGTGAAGCAAGGTGGGGATGTTTTTCAGCGGTAGGGACTGGGAGACTAGTTTGGAATGAGGCAAAGATGAACAGAGCAAAGTACAGAGATCCTTGATGAAAACCTGCTCCAGAGCACTCAGGACCTCAGACTGGGGTGAAGGTTCACCCTCCAACAGGACAACTGTTATGCAGAGATCTGTCTGTACTTTGCTCTGTTCATCTCTGGTCACCTCCCTGACCAAGAATCTGATGGTCACTGACAGAGCTCCTCTGTGGAGTTGGGAGAACCTTCCAGAAGTACTACCATTTCCATGGAAATTATTAAATCACTGGGGGAAGATGGAGTGCAGGCCAGGGGAAGATGGAGTGCAGGCCAGGGGAAGATGGAGTGCAGGCCAGGGGAAGCTCGGGCAGGCAGGAAACCAGGTGCCGAGGCTGAGCCTGGAGCGAGAGGGGTTGGGACAGGGTAAGAAGATCCAGAGCGGAATCCAAGGGAGAAGTAGCGTGGGGAATCCAGGGCAGAGTAGCAGGATAAGGAGATGTGAGACTGGAGACAGGGACCAGAGTCAGAGCGGGAAGAATGAGCAGAGATTACGATCTGGCAGGAATTAGTATTTGCAGAGGTCTTGATTATGGAACAGGTTGCAGATGGTGGGGATATGCTCTGACCCCAGCACACCTGTCTCCGCTTGAGGTCGACCGATTATGATTTTTCAACGCCGATACCGATTATTGGAGGACCAAAAAAGCAGATACCGATTAAATCGGCCGATTTTTTTAATGTTATTTGTAATAATGACAATTACAACAATACTGAATGAATACTTATTTTAACTTAATATAATACATCAATAAAATCAATTTAGCCTCAAGTAAATAATGAAACATGTTCAATTTGGTTTAAATAATGCAAAAACAAAGTGTTGGAGAAGAAAGTAAAAGTGCAATATGTGCTATGTAAGAAAAATAACGTTTCAGTTCCTTGCTCAGAACATATGACAGCTGGTGGTCTAGATATTATAGGAATTATAGGACTATTTCCCTCTATATCATTTGTATTTCATTAACCTTTGACTATTGGATGTTCTTATAGGCACTTTAGTATATGCCAGTGTAACAGTATAGCTTCCGTCCCTCTCCTCGCTCCTACCTGGGCTCAAACCAGGAACACATCGACAACAGCCACACTCGAAGCAGCGTTACCAATGCAGAGCAAGGGAAACAACCACAGGCTCAGAGTGAGTGACGTTTGAAACACTATTAGTGCGCGCTACCTAGCTAGCCATTTCACATCGGTTACACCAGCCTCATCTCGGGAGTTGATAGGCTTGAAGTCATAAACCGTGCAATGCTTAACGAACAACGAAGAGCTGCTGGCAAAACGCACAAAAGTGCTGTTTGAATGAATGTTTACGCGCCTGCTTCTGCCTACCACCGCTCAGTCAGATACTTGTATGCTTGTATGCTCAGTCAGATTATATGCAACGCAGGACACGCTAGATAATATCTAGTAATATCATCAACCATGTGTAGTTAACTAGTGATTATGATCGATTGCTTTTTATAGGATAAGTTTAATGCTAGTTAGCAACTTACCTTGCCTTACTGCATTCGTGTAACATGCAGTCTCCTTGTGGAGTGCAACGAGAGAGAGGCAGGTCTTTATTGCGTTGGACTAGTTAACTGTAAGGTGCAAGATTGAATCCCCCGAGCTGACAAGGTGAAAATCTGTCGTTCTGCCCCTGAACGAGGCAGTTAACCCACCGTTCCTAGGCCGTCATTGAAAATAAGAATGTGTTCTTAACTGACTTTCCTAGTTCAATAAAGGTATATATAAAAAATACATGTTTTTATTTTTGAAATCGGCACCCAAAAATACAGATTTCTGATTGTTATGAAAATTTGAAATCGGCCCTAATTAAATAGCCATTCCGATTAATCGGTCGACCTCTAGTCTCCGCCCATGCAATCACACACACAGAGACAGAGACAGAGGCGGCAGATCAAGGAGACATAGGATGAGCAGTAGAGGGCGTGGCAGGAGCAGATGTAACAACAACTACCCTAAGCACACACCAAGACAATGCAGGAGCGGCTTCGGGACAAGTCTCAATATCCTTGAGTGGCCCAGCCAGAGCCAGGACTTGAACCTGATCTAACATCTCTGGAGAGACCTGAAAATAGCTTTGCAGCAACGCTTCCCATTCAACCTGACAGAGCTTGAGAGGATTTTCAGAGACGAATGGGAGAAACTCCTCAAATACATGTGTTCCAAGCTTGTAGCATCATACCCAAGAAGACTCAAGGCTGTAATCACTTCCAAATGTGCTTCAACAAAGTACTGAGTAAAGGGTCTGAATACTTATGTAAATGTGATACTTCAGTGTTTAAATAAAATAAGAAATTTAGCAAAAATATCGAAATACAATTTTTTTCTCACTCTTTATAGGTACTGTGTGTACAATTTTAGAATAATGCTTGTAACCTAACAAAATGTGCAAAAATTCGAGGGATCTGAATACTTTCCGAAGGCACTGCATAGCATACTGTATAACAGGAAGGTAGGTTGGGGCTTTCATGGAAAGGACAAACTATTTTAGGATATAACGCTTTCTGAGAAGAAAAAAAGTGACACTAACGCTCACATCCGGCCTATCTGACACCTCATTATGATCACTCACCAGCCCCCTTCATGGCTCCTCTCAGACGGTTCACATCCTCCTCTACATTGAAAGCAGCGGCTTCAACCACGGTTCCACGGTTGCCAATCTACAGTGGGAGAAAGTTATATGGCATACGTTTAAACAGCCCATGCATTGGTATCACAGTCACTCTCCCATTCCCTTGTAGTTTGAGTCATAGGCTATGGGTACACACACGCACAAGCATACACATCTCAAAAGGTTCAGTGACAGTGATACATTTATTTTCTATATCTACCACAGGAGGTTGGTGGCACCCCGGGGAGGATGGGCTCGTGGTAATGGCTGGAGTAGAATGCTACATGTTTGATGCCATTTCATTCGCTCCATTCCAGCCATTATGAGCCGCCCTCACCTCAGCTGCCGTAACTGGTATCTACTGTTTACAGTGTATGCCAGACTACCTCGTCTGCTCGATGGCTGATATTTTCAGCAGTAAGGATTTTTGTTTTTAGGGCCTATTTCCATCACCCATCCATAACCCATCTTTCTGCAAACTTGAATGAATACACTGTTGATACAGCATCTACCCCCAAGCTATAAGACTGCAGAACAATTAATCAAATGGCGCTCCGGACTATTTACATTGACCACCCCCCCTTTGTTTTTACACTGCTGCTACTCACTGTATATTATCTATGCATAGTCACTTTACCCCTGCAGTACCTACGTGTAGAAATGACCTAGACTAAGCTGTAAAGATTTTCTTAATTCTATTTCTTTAACTGCATTGTTGGTTAAAGGCTTGTAAGTACGTATTTCACGGTAAGGTCTACACCGGTTGTATTCGGCGCATGTAACAAATACAACTTGATAAGAAAATAAACTCCAAGACTAAGCAAACAAAACCTAATTCAAATGTGAGCATGCATGCAAATGTATGGAAATATTGACCACTATCATTCCTAGTCCAGTCACAAAGCGTACTACAGTACACACGTTGGGTGCTGGGACTTACCGCTGCCATTGTAGAGTTTCAAAACTTAATCAAGAGATGGGAAAGCTATGAAAAGAAACATTGTTATTACTTCTTAGGATTCTTAGTAATGCGTTCTTCATTGAACAATGTGGTGAGCTTTGAAAGCAGATGAAACAGCATTGCTCTCTAATTAATACTATATGCAGTTGTGAAAAGTTCTTCAGTACAAATACTTTAAAGTACTACTTATATCATTTTTTGGGGTATTATTAATACTTTCTTTAGGAATGTAATGAAGTAAAAGTTATGTACCTTTTACTCCATATATTTTCCCTGACACCCAAAATTACTGGTTACATTTTGAATGCTTAGCAGGACAGACAATGGTCAAATTCACACACAGGGGTGTTATCCATATTATGCCGCTGGAACATTAGCCAAGGATAACAACTCTTTCACTGTATACATCTGGTCCGTTAAGCCTGCTGCGTTATGTTAGTTTGGCGTGAAAATACCTGGTACAACAAGAACCCTTTTGACATCTGCCTCTGCCTCTGTCCAACTGCCACTTCAAAACATTAGAATTAGCCTACTAGATATACAGTACATTATTTCAATGTGATCACCCCTGCACATTATGCAGATAATGCTGATGGTGCATTTAGAGGACTTTTACGTCAAAATGACCATTAGCCCACTAGAGTAAATGCAACCAATGAAATGCAGTTCACAAAATTACCACAACGCAGGCACTACAAATCTATCGTAAATATAGGTAAATATGGAGACATTGTTACCCAACACAGTTCTTATAATTGTTTGTTAATTGTTTCCCTGTTTGTGGGTGTAATGTTAAGGATAAATTAAATCAACCCAACAATAGGTCTCAGGAAGCGATGTCTGTCAGCTGGCGGCCAGCAATGGAAGAATAACTTCTGAGGTTTAGTTTATGTTCGAGACACACCATTGAATGTGTCAGAAATAATATTCTAAAGCTTCGAGTAAAAACAACAACCGAAAACACGAATCTATAGCTTATTTGTGCCTATTTTAACCTCACCCTAAAATGACAGTAAAATATTTACTTACAAATGAGGAAGAATGGAGTGGTGACAAAACGGAACTCTTCTGAGAACGGAACGTCGGCTTTAAAACGCAGCCCAGGGGCTGACACAGAAAGATTTTCGGTCCCACCCCTTCATACTTACACAGGTCACATTATATTTCAGTCAAGAGCGTCATATCTCTCTTAATGGTACCTTGGCCTTTTGCTTACCACCTAGAGCTCTCTGCAACAGACTTATTGTATTTTATTTGTATTATGCGACAAGAAGACAAATAGCCAGTCATCCCATATACTAGATTGGAATATACAAATAGGGAAAAAACGTTAATTTCATTAACCAGGTTCCCATCCAACCATTTCATGCGAATGAATTACCTGACGCATGAAAAAGTGATGTAAACATTAAATGCCGGTACAATTTATAAATGCTGACAGAAAATTGCTGGATCTTTGTGTCGGTGAAATGTATAATGTGAGAATGGTGGCGGAAACGCCTTTATGCGCAAATATTGATATAATAACCAGAAGTAATATTGGAGTCACGCGATTAAATTATGTGTTGTTAATTGGGAGAGAGGTGTTGCTTTATTTGTTTTTCAGACCAGGTTTGCGGAAGGTATTCAGACCCTTTTACTTTTTCCACATTTTGTTACATTACAGCTTTATTCTAAATGTATTTTTTTCCCTCAATCTACACACAATACCCCATAATGACAAAGAAAAACCAGGTTTAGACATGTTTGAAAATGTATTACAAATAAAAATAAATATTTAATATCACATTTACATAAGTATTCAGACCCATTACTCAGTATTTTGTTGAAGCACCTTTGGGATTGATTACAGCATCGAGTCTTCTTGAGTATGAAGATACAGTGCCTTGCGAAAGTATTCGGCCCCCTTGAACTTTGCGACCTTTTGCCACATTTCAGGCTTCAAACATAAAGATATAAAACTGTATTTTTTTGTGAAGAATCAACAACAAGTGGGACACAATCATGAAGTGGAACGAAATTTATTGGATATTTCAAACTTTTTTAACAAATCAAAAACTGAAAAAGTGGGCGTGCAAAATTATTCAGCCCCTTTACTTTCAGTGCAGCAAACTCTCTCCAGAAGTTCAGTGAGGATCTCTGAATGATCCAATGTTGACCTAAATGACTAATGATGATAAATACAATCCACCTGTGTGTAATCAAGTCTCCGTATAAATGCACCTGCACTGTGATAGTCTCAGAGGTCCGTTAAAAGCGCAGAGAGCATCATGAAGAACAAGGAACACACCAGGCAGGTCCGAGATACTGTTGTGAAGAAGTTTAAAGCCGGATTTGGATACAAAAAGATTTCCCAAGCTTTAAACATCCCAAGGAGGACTGTGCAAGCGATAATATTGAAATTAGTATCAGACCACTGCAAATCTACCAAGACCTGGCCGTCCCTCTAAACTTTCAGCTCATACAAGGAGAAGACTGATCAGAGATGCAGCCAAGAGGCCCATGATCACTCTGGATGAACTGCAGAGACAACAATCAGTCGTATATTGCACAAATCTGGCCTTTATGGAAGAGTGGCAAGAAGAAAGCCATTTCTTAAAGATATCCATAAAAAGTGTCGTTTAAAGTTTGCCACAAGCCACCTGGGAGACACACCAAACATGTGGAAGAAGGTGCTCTGGTCAGATGAAACCAAAATTGAACTTTTTGGCAACAATGCAAAACGTTATGTTTGGCGTAAAAGCAACACAGCTGAACACACCATCCCCACTGTCAAACATGGTGGTGGCAGCATCATGGTTTGGGCCTGCTTTTCTTCAGCAGGGACAGGGAAGATGGTTAAAATTGATGGGAAGATGGATGGAGACAAATGCAGGACCATTCTGGAAGAAAACCTGATGGAGTCTGCAAAAGACCTGAGACTGGGACGGAGATTTGTCTTCCAACAAGACAATGATCCAAAACATAAAGCAAAATCTACAATGGAATGGTTCAAAAATAAACATATCCAGGTGTTAGAATGGCCAAGTCAATGTCCAGACCTGAATCCAATCGAGAATCTGTGGAAAGAACTGAAAACTGCTGTTCACAAATGCTCTCCATCCAACCTCACTGAGCTCGAGCTGTTTTGCAAGGAGGAATGGGAAAAAAATTCAGTCTCTCGATGTGCAAAACTGATAGAGACATACCCCAAGCGACTTACAGCTGTAATCGCAGCAAAAGGTGGCGCTACAAAGTATTAACTTAAGGGGGCTGAATAATTTTGCACGCCCACTTTTTCAGTTTCTGATTTGTTAAAAAAGTTTGAAATATCCAATAAATGTCGTTCCACTTCATGATTGTGTCCCACTTGTTGTTGATTCTTCACAAAAAAATACAGTTTTATATATTTATGTTTGAAGCCTGAAATGTGGCAAAAGGTCGCAAAGTTCAAGGGGGCCGAATACTTTCGCAAGGCACTGTGTAAGTTTGGCACACATGTATTTGGGTACTTTTTTCCATTCTTCTCTGCATATCCTCTCAAGCTCTGTCAGGTTGGATTGGGAGCGTTGCTGCACAGCTATTTCCAGGGCTCTCCAGAGATGTTAGATCGGGTTCTAGTCTGGGCTCTGGGGGGGGGGGGGGGGGGTGATTCAAAAGTGATTCAAAAGGTTATTCGAGGAACCATTAAAAGGGGTTCCTAGAAGAACTTATAGGGGTTCCCCCACAGTTTCAATTTGAAGAACCCCTAAAAGGACACTCGAGGAACCTTTTCTTTTTTAGAGCGTATGATAATACTGAACTTCTCCTGACACAACTTATTACTTTCTCAAGGGACGAAATTCCGGCTGTCAATCTCCGTAAAATCAGCACGAACCCTTCGGGATGTAGCGTTCAACAGTGCCATCCCACTTATAATGCAGCTGCTTTGTCTTGATGTAATTTCTTTATCAAAAACTACCGTGACGCTTTTCAATTTCAAACAAGCGCGCTCTTCCAACCACCATCCCCGTGTCGTTCGCTTACCACATGTGATTCAGCCTGCCTTCTCTGTGAAAATGAATCCTGCTGATGAACCAACATCTTCTGAACCACATCCACATTCCTCTGAGATACACTGTCAATTGTGGGACCTTACTGTATATAGACAGGTGTGTGCCATTCCAAATCATGTCCAATCAATTGAATTTACCACAGGTGGACTCCAATTAAGTTGTAGAAACATTTCAAGGATGATAAATGGAAGCAGGATGCACCTGAGCTCAATTTCGTGTTTCATAGCAAAGGGTCTGAATACTTATGTAAATAAGGTATTTCTGTTTTTAATTTTTTATAAATTTGCAAACATTTCTAAAAACCTGTTTTCCTTTTGTCATCATGGGGTGTTTAGATTGCTAAGGATTTGTATTTATTTAATCAATTTTAGAATAAGGCTGTAACCTAACAACATGTGGAAAAAGTCCAGGGGTCTGAATACTTTCCGAATGCACTGTATGTGAAACTGATAGATGCACACACACTACATGTTAATGTTATTATATGTAAATAGTAAAGTATTTTGTCTGTAATGTCTTTTTCGTTATATGTCGGACCCCAGTAAGCATAGCTGTCGCCATTGGCGTCGTCTAATGGGGATCCTAATGAATCCAATCAAAAACAGGGTGGCGAATGTGCAAGGTGATGAGCTTGATGCAATTTTTTCCAATAAATATCGAGGGTCTTATTCTGGTGACATGATGATCGAAGCTTGGCTGCTGTTTGAAAAATATAAATAATATCGCTCACAATCATTTTACATTCATAATGGGGTAGCCTACGCACTTTATCTGCGAGTTGTTGGCTAGAGCGCATGTGCCAAGAAAGATTGGGCACATTTTCAATATAACAATTTTATGACAAAACCATAAGTAGAGTTGAACATGCGATGGAAACCCATTTAACCTGTATTTTTCATTCGGTAGCCTACATGGGAATGTAACGGTAAAAGTTGTATGTGCACTACGTCATCCCGCACTGCCTTTCATCTGTAAAAAGCCAGTTTGATAGAAACATATCTCTGGTGGGAAAATGTGCATATTTTTTATGCATTTGAGAGTATTCGCATTAAAATCTGTCGCAAATTGGATAGAAACCTAGCTATAGATGCTTCCCACAAGTGCCCCCCAATCGTAGAAATACAGATATCATGACTCCACTGCTGTAAGCCTTAGCAGGCAGCTGCTGCTGTGTTGATGTTGTCGTAGTAGCCGAAGCTTGTATTAGCCTAGCTGGCTATTATTTATCTATATTTTCTAACGGAGCTATCAAACCAACCTGAGATCGAAAGTATCTAGCTCCAATCGGTACACTCAGTATCGGAATGACCATTTCCTGTCAGTTTGATATTCATTTCCTGTTGCGAAATAGCTAGCTAGCGGTTCGTGTGCAGCCTGCTAGCCGTTAGCTAATTGTAGCTAGCTAGATGATGTGTTGTAGTAGACTTGAAAATAATCATATTTGCCGAAAGACATTGAATATGGAAGGATCGTGTAACATTTGCACGTTGCACCGGGGATATATTGCAACGGACATCATTTTTAGAGGATAACCTGGATAACCTTAGCTACATGAAATGTCATAAACTAGCCGCGGAGTTGGAGGGACCCACAACCCCCTGAACAGCTGTATTGATGGAGAAATGTCCTCCGAGACGATAGCAAATATAATACTGCACAAGGTTTAGCGGAATTATTATAGTCTGCTATCTTGTCTATGTATCTAGTCTGTCAAGCAAATAGTAGACGGGTCATTCCGAGATTGCTAGCTACTTAGTCAATGATGAGATAGCTAACTGCTGCCAGTGCTGGTGAAGAAATCACAGCTGTTTTGGCATCTGCAAACAACAAGACTGGCTGTGTCAGACAAACCTTCGGCCTTGTCCAGAAATACAAGATTTGGGAAACTGGCACAATACATACATTTGTGAAACTGGCACAACTGTAAACAAGGACATTTGAACAGTCTGTATCGAAGTGAGGATAATTTTTCCTGATCATCGAGACTTGACAAAACTATAATGAGGAAGTTTTTTGATTCATCTCGTCGGGAGTTGGTCAGTTCTGGACCTGCTTCTGGAGGGGGTAGCAGTGGATCCAGCCATACAGGTGGCAATTTAATTGGACGTTCATGTACAATTGGGCGGCACCAAGTCACTATTGAAGAAACAGTGGCCGAAGGTGAGATGTAGGAATTGATGCTTGTCTTTTGGAAACAATGTTTTGATGTTCATGTTGACTGAGAACATGTCATGTGACATTTCAGTCAGACAGCAAACTGCAACAATGGTCAACATCAATCAGTCATTACCAATCAGGTAGCTGCTGCATGAAATATGGAATGATGGAATTATTTTATGCTCAAGCCAGAGGCAAGCCGAGGTTTCAGTGTGATATGGCTACTGTATGCCATTGGTAAAGACATACTGTTGTGTCAACTTTCCACATGATGTACTCCTATTCCTGACACTCCTACATCTGACACACCCAGCCAATGACTATTTCACTGTAGATGGATAAGCCATCGTGCCATGTTGTTTGTAGTGTGGCTTTCATGGCATCAGTTTTGAGGATCAAGTGTGTGGCTGCTGCAAGATGTGACTTATGTCATATCAGTCAAATGACTGACAGCTCTGTCATTGTTGGAGCAGCATCTGCATTTGGTAAATTAATTGTCAGGAAATCCCCTTACGTATTAGGCACTTAAATGGACTCAGAACTGTCTGTGTTCGGTGTTCTATGAATTATTAAAATGAGTGACCATGGACTCAGGAACCGTCTGTTTTCGGTGTTCTATGAATTATTAAAATTAGTGACCATGGACACGAGAAGAGGCTCACTAGGAATGATAGCTAATTTTCAGGTACTGAAGAGCACAGAGAGAGATGTTTGGGGTGTCAAAGAATTTGTACTCTTAAACAAAAGCCAATTGGGCACATTAATCCTGGCATTTTTGTAATTTTGACAACCCAATACCATGCAGATCAAGTTGTTGATTGTTTGATATCACTCATGTAGTTGGTAGTGAAATCCAAAGAATCTGAAGATAATTGTACATTTACATTTGAGTAATTTAGCAGACACTCTTATCCAGTAGTGAGTGCATACATTTTCTTACTTGTCCTCC
Organism: Oncorhynchus clarkii lewisi; assembly: GCF_045791955.1. NCBI lineage: Eukaryota > Metazoa > Chordata > Actinopteri > Salmoniformes > Salmonidae > Oncorhynchus > Oncorhynchus clarkii. Next base: position 23,380,485 of record NC_092158.1, read on the forward strand.
GCAAGCGCCATGCTATACCAACTGAGCCACACAGGACCATAATGCCTTGATGTGAGGAAGTGATGTGACATTAATCCCTGACTCCCTGTGCAGTGGTGTAAAATCACCTCTCAAAACAGTATATTTTTCTCATTAAGCATCTGGCTTGGATTCAATTCCATGTAAACTCAGTCAATCCTTTAAATTAATTAAAACATAGAAAAATAAATGGGCTTACTCTTTGAAAATGGCAAATGCATAATCTAGCCTAAATAAACACAATCTACATACAAATAAATGCCTGACCCCAGTTATCACATAACACTACAATTTTGTATCGTACACCTGAGTGAAAGGTGCAGTGTCTGCATTATCCTGCACAGTGGAGTAATTTGTGTGGATTGTGTTCACTGATATGGTAAAGATGTAGCCCTGACATCTTGTAAAATTAATTTACTTTGCACAACCTTCTTAAAGACTGCAACTTTGCTCTAACAACCTCAGTTCATGATGACAATGTTTCTATCACTTTCTCACATCCAATGCTTTTGTTGACGAGTAAGGCAAATTGCATCTCATGATTTCTGCCTATTCTGTCCATCCTTTTAGAGTGCCGCTTTGCAGTGCACACTGAGTCTGAAACATGGTGAATGGAGACAGTCTAGCCTATCCCTGCCTCAGTTTTAGCTCAGCAACTCCCACTGCAATATTGTATAGATCTACACAGTACACTGCAGTTTAAACACATTGAAATTCAACACCATTATGGTATAACATGTAGGCTATCAACATTGACTTACTGTAAATTCCATGCTAAGATAGTTAAGCTAGATATACTGTAAATTTCACAGCCTACAGTTGCAATGAAGATTACTAATTTAACATGATGCCACAAAGACAGTTGGCAGAAGATGACAAATAATGCTCTTATGGATTGGGGTGTATGGAATGGTTAGGCCAATTTGATTTCTTTACTTCAATATCTTGTCTTGTCTTCTAGTCATATACAGTTGAAGTCAGAAGTTTACATACACCTTAGCCAAATACATTTAAACTCAGTATTTCACAATTCCTGACATTTAATACAGGAAAATATTCCCTGTTTTAGGTCAGTTAGGATCACCACTTTATTTTAAGAATGTGACATGTCAGAATAATAGTAGAGAGAATAATTTATTTCAGATTTTATTTCTTTCATCACATTCCCAGTGGGTCAGAAGTTTCATACACTCAATTAGTATTTGGTAGCATTGCCTTTAAATTGTTTAACTTGGGTCAAACGTTTCGGGGAGCCTTCCACAAGCTTCCTACAATAATTTGGGTGAATTTTGGCCCATTCCTCCTGACAGAGCTGGTGTAACTGAGTCAGGTTTGTAGGTCTCCTTGCTCGCACACGCTTTTTCAGTTCTGCCCACAAATTGTTTATGGGATTGAGGTCAGGGCTTTGTGAGGGCCACTCCAATACCTTGACTTTGTTGTCCTTAAGCCATTTTGCCACAACTTTGGAAGTCTGCTTGGGGTCATTGTCCATTTGGAAGACGCATTTAACTTCCTGACTGATGTCTTGAGATGTTGCTTCAATATCTTCACATAATTTCCCCCCCTAATGATGCCATCTATTTTGTGAAGTGCACCAGTCCCTCCTGCAGCAAAGCACCCCCACGACATGATGCTGCCACCCCCGTGCTTCACTGTTGGGATTTTGTTCTTTGGCTCGCAAGCCTTCCCCTTTTTCCTCCAAACATAACAATGGTCATTATGGCCAAACAGTCCTATTTTTGTTTCATCAGACCAGAGGATATTTCTCAAAAAAGTTCAATTGTTGTTCCCATGTGCAGTTGCAAACCGTTGTCTGGCTTTTTTATGGCAGTTTTGGAGCAGCGGCTTCTTTCTTGCTGAGCGGCCTTTCAGGTTATGTCAATATAGGACTCATTTTACTGTGGATATAGATTTATTTGTACCTGTTTCCGCCAGCATCTTCCCAAGGTCCTTTGCTGTTGTTCTGGGATTGATTTGAACTTCTATCACCAAAGTACGTTCATCTCTAGGAGACAGAACGCAGGTACACCTCCAATTGGTACACCATCCACAGGTACACCTCCAATTGACTCCAATGATGTCAATTAGCCTATCAGAAGCTTCTAAAGCCATGACATAATTTTCTGGAATTTTCCAAACTGTTTAAAGGCTCAGTCAACTTAGTGTATGTAAACTTCGGACCCACTGGAATTGTGATACAGTGAATGATAAGTGAAATGATCTGTCTGTAAACAATTGTTGGAAAATTGACTTGTGTCATGCACAAAGTAGATATCTTAACCGACTTGTCAAAACTCTAGTTTGTTAACAAGAAATTTGTGGAGTGGTTGAAAAACCTGTTTTAATGACTCCAACCTAAGTGTATGTAAACTTCCGACTTCAACTGTAGTTTCATAATGAGACTGGAATCAAATAAAATGTTATTTGTTACATGTGTCGAATACAATAGGTATGGACTTTTACAGTGAAATGCTTACTTACAAGCCGTTAATCAACATTACAGTATCAAGAAAAATACATGTTAATTAAGAAATAAAAGTAATAAATACATTTAGAGCAGCAGTAAAAATCACCATTATAAGAGTATTTATTCAATCTTCCACTCTTCTATCCCCATTAATTCCAATGGCGGAATGCAAGCTACAACATTCTAAACTGAAGTCATGGCCACAAAAGGAAAAATCTGAATGTTCAAACTAAAACATTTTGAGTGCTTAAAAACAAATTATATGGATTATTGAAGCAAATTACAAGGTTTAGACAAACCCAAACTGCTGCAAACCAAATGCTAGCCTATTAGCATGAGGAAATATTGTCCAGATGCTTTTTTTCCAGGGGAGATTAAGTTTATAAATTGACTGTCTGGGCTGTGGGACAGTGGATGCACATTTTATAAGATGTTACAATACTAACTCTAGCCTACTTTTCATTGATTGCACTTCTGTCACTCGGTTGCGTCATGCCATTGTTGTGAAAGTTCTCAAAATGCCTCTGCCATATTACTGCTCAGTCATTCTGAATGGGGGCTAATAACTGTTTTGTCAAAATTAAACTACATTGGTCTGTAAATACAATGATGTAGGAGTTGGCAAATAATTAGTAGGAAACAACTTTGCCATCATTATGTCATCAAATTTACTTTGGAGTGATGGCAATGTTTACGACATGTAAAGTTAATCTGGCGACATCACAATAGCTACGTTTCCAGGTTTTCATGCAAATATTCAAAAATCCACATAAAACAATGCACATTTTCCCACCAGACATGTGCGTGGTGACGTACACTAAGTGTACAAAACATTAAGGACACCTTCCTAATATTGAGTTGCACCCCGCCCTCCCTTTTGCACTAATTTCTTTGGGGCATGGACTCTACAAGGTGTTGAAGCATTCCATAGGGATGCTGGCCCATGTTGATTCCTAATGCTTCCCATAGCTTTGTCAAGCTTACTGGATGTCCTTTGGGTGGTGGACCATTATTGATACACACGGGAAACTGTTGAGCGTGAAAACCCAGCAGCGTTGCACTTCTCGACACAAACCGGTGCACCAGGCACATGCTACAATATCCCGTTCAAAGGCACTTAAATCTTTTGTCTTGCTCATTCACCCTCTGAATGGCACACATACACAATCCATGTCTGAATTTTCTCAAGACTTAAAAATCATTTTTTAACCTGTCTCCTCCCCTTCATCTACAATGATTTTGAAGTGGATTTAACAAATTAAATCAATAATGTTACAGTCATCGTTGCATGAAGAAGTGACCAAAGCGCAGCGTGGTAAGTGTTCATGATTTATCAATAGAACTGAACCCTGAATAACAAAGAGAATGAACGAAACAGTTCTGTCTGGTGCAGACACAAAAAAAAACAAATACCCACAAAACACAGGTGGGAAAAGGCTACCTAAGTATGGTTCTCAATCAGAGACAACGATAGACAGCTGCCTCTGATTGAGAACCACACCTGGCCAAACACACAGAAATAGAAAACATAGAATGCCCACCAACTCACGCCCTGACCAAACCAAAACAGAGATATAAAAAGGCCTTTTTTTTTTTTTTACATATAAAAAAAAAAAATGATACCTTGATTTAACTAGGCAAGTCAGTTAAGAACACATTCTCATTTTCAATGACAGCCTAGGAACGGTGGGTTATCTGCTTTGTTCAGGGGCAGAATGACAGATTTTCACCTTGTCAGCTCGGGGGATTCAATCTTGCAACCTTACAGTTAACTAGTCCAACGCTCTAACCACCTGCCTCTCATTGCACTCCACGAGGAGCCTGCCTGTTACGCCTGTTACGCGAATGCAGTAGAAGCCAAGGTAAGTTGCTAGCTAGCATTAAACTTATCTTATAAAAAACAATCAATTAATCATAATCACTAGTTAACTACACATGGTTGATGATATTACTCGTTTATCTAGCGTTGGATATAATCGAGGCAATGCTGGGGATTGATTTAACAACAGCGCATTTGCGAACAAAGCACAATCGTTGGACGACTGTACCTGACCATAAACACCAATGCCTTTCTTAAAATCAATACACAGAAGTATATATTTTTAAATCTGCATATTTAGCTAAAAGAAATCCAGGTTAGCAGGCAATATTAACCAGGTGAAATTGTGTCATTTCTCTTGCGTTCATTGCACACAGAGTCAGGGTATATGCAACAGTTTGGGCAGCCTGGCTCATTGCGAACTAATTTGCCAGAATGTTACGAAATTACGACATAACATTGAAGGTTGTGCAATGTAACAAGAATATTTAGACTTGGGGATGCCACCCGTTAGATGAAATACCGAACGGTTCCGTATTTCTCTGAAATAATAAACATTTTGTTTTCGAGATAATAGTTTCCGGATTTGACCATATTAATGACCTTAAGGCTCGTATTTCTGTGTGTTATTATGTTATAATTAAGTCTATGATTTGATAGAGCAGTCTGACTGAGCGATGGTAGGCACCAGCAGGCTCGTAAGCATTCATTCAAACAGCACTTTTGTGCGTTTTGCCAGCAGCTTTTCGCAAGCACAGCGCTGTTTATGACTTCAAGCCTATCAGCCTAATGGCTGGTGTAACTGATGTGAAATGGCTAGCTAGTTAGCTGGGTGTGCGCTAATAGCGTTTCAAACGTCACTCGGTCTGAGACTTAGATTAGTTATTTCCCTTGCTCTGCAAGGGCTGCGGCTTTTGTGGAGCGATGGGTAACGCTGCTTCGAGAGTGGCTGTTGTCGATGCACTCGCCTCTGAAGGGCCTTGCGGTCGGGGGTTGAGCAATTGTCGTACCAGGCAGTGATGCAACCGGTCAGGATGCTCTCGATGATGCAGCTGTAGAACCTTTTGAGGATCTCAGGACCCATGCCAAATCTTTTTAGTTTTACTGAGGGGGAGTAGGCTTTGTCGTGCCCTCTTCACGACTGTCTTGGTGTGTTTGGACCAATCTAGTTTGTTGATGATGTGGACACCAAGGAATTTTAAGCTCTCAACCTGCTCCACTACAGCCCTGTCGATGAGAATGGGGACATGCTCGGTGCTCCTTTTCCTGTAGTCCACAATCATCTCCTTAGTCATGGTTACGTTGAGGGATAGGTTGTTATTCTGGCACCACCCGACCAGGTCTCTGACCACCTCCCGATAGGCTGTCTTGTCGGTGATCAGGCCTACCACTGTTGTGTCGTCAGCAAACTTAATGATGGTGTTGGAGTTGTGCCTGGCCATGCAGTCGTGGGTGAACGGGGAGTACAGGAGGGGACTGAGCACACACCCCTGGGGAGCTCCAGCGTTGCGGATCAGCGTGGCAGATGTGTTGCTACCTACCCTCACCACCTGGGGGTGGCCTGTCAGGAAGTCCAGGATCCAGTTGCAGAGGGAGGTGTTTAGTCCCAGGTTCCTTAGCTTGGTGATGAGCTTTGAGGGTACTATGGTGTTGAACGCTGAGCTGTAGTCAATGAACAGCATTCTCACATAAGTGTTCCTTTTGTCCAGGTGGGAAAGGGCAGTGTGGAGTGCAATAGAGATTGCATCATCTGTGGATCTGTTTGGATGGTATGCAAATTGGAGTGGATCTAAGGTTTCTGGGATAATGGTGTTGATGTGCGCCATTACCAGCCTTTCAAAGCACTTCATGGCTACGGACGTGAGTGCTACGGGTCTGTAGTCATTTAGGCAGGTTGCCTTTGTGTTCTTGGGCACAGGGACTATAGTGGTCTGCTTGAAGCAGAGGATCAGGAGGATAGAGTTGTGGTCGGATTTACCAAATGGAGGGAGAGGGAGAGCTTTGTACACTGTGTGTGGAGTACAGGTGATCTAGAATTTTTTTCCCCCTCTGGTTGCACATTTAACATGTTGATAGAGATTTGGTAGAACTGATTTAAGTTTCCCTGCATTAAAGTCTCCGGCTACTAGGAGCGCCGCCTCTGGGTGAGTGGTTTCCTGTTTGCTTATTTCCTTATACAGCTGACTGATTGCGGTCTTAGTGCCAGCATCTGTCTGTGGTGGTAAATAAACAGCCACGAAAAGTATAGCTGAGAACTCTCTAGGCAAGTGGTGTGGCCTCCAGTTTATCACAATATACTCTACTTCAGGCGAGCAAAATCTAGAGACTTCCTTAGATTTCGTGCACCAGCTGTTGTTTACAAGTATGCACAGACCGCCCCCCCTCATTTTACCGGAGTGTGCTGTTCTATCCTGTCGGTGCAGTGTATATCCCGCTAGCTGAATATCCATGTCGTCATTCAGCCACGATTCCGTGAAACATAGGATATTACAGTTTTTGATGTCCCGTTGGTAGGATATTCATGATCGTACCTCTTCTAGATTATTGTCCAATGATTTCACGTTGGCGAGTAATATTGACGGTAACGGCAGCTTTCCTAGTTGGCTTCTGCGGGTCCGGACGAGGGATCCGGCTCTTCGTCCTCTGCGTCGCTTCCTTTTGTGAATAATTGCTATGTCTGCCCTGTGGGGTGTTTGGAGAATATCGTGTGAGTCCTGCTTGTTGTTGTTTTTGTTGTTGAAGAAATCTTTGTCTAATCCGAGGTGAGTGATCGCTGTCCTGATATCCAGAAGCTCTTTTCTTCCATAAGATACGGTTGCAGAAACATTATGTACAAAATAATTTACAAATATTGCGAAAAAACCCCACATAATAGCACAATTGGTTATGAGTCAGTAAAACGGAGGCCATCTCCTCTGGCGCCAAGTTGTGTTAATAAGCGAGTGTACCCACTCTGGTGCCCACTCTGCTATTTGTGCAATGTTGGCTAGTGCGCACATATAGCCTAAATCAGGGATGTGTAACGGAACTCATCATGCGGGGCTGCAGTGGCTCCTGGGTGTACATACCCACATCCATACACCTCAGGTTGCGAGCAAAACATTTTTACTTTTTCTGCGCATTTTGCCATTGGGCGTAGAGAGAATCTAGCTATTTTCTAACTAATTTCCTGCAATTCTACACATTTTGCCATAGGGTGGAGGCAAATGTTTGAAGTTTTCAATATGATAACCAATGATCAAATAGGCCCTACCCCGGTCAGTAGTTCGACCATGCTTACTAGTTTAGATAGCTGGCCGTTAGACTAACTTATCAATCTAAAAACATTTAGCTGACGTGGGCTAATTGAGTGACTGCTAATGCACAACCAAATGTGGAAATTGTGTATTCGATTATTCTAACTCTCAACAGTAAGTTGAGATCCCGACTGAGTCCATTTGAATTGATTTTATTTAGATTTCATGTAATGGACATACACAAAATAGTCCAAATTGGTGAACTGAAATTTAAAAAAAAAAAATTAAAATGGAAAAGTGGTGCGGGCATATGTATTCAATCTCTTTGCTATGAAGCCCCTAAATAAGATCTGGTGCAAACAATTACCTTCAGAAGTCACATAATTAGTTAGATTGCACACAGGTGGACTTCATTTAAGTGCCACATGATTTTCCACAGGATCTTAGTGTATATATACACCTGTTCTAAAATGCCCCAGACTCTGGAACACCACTAAACAAGGGGCACCAAGTTGTGAAGTACAGATCAGGGCTGGGTTATAAAAAAAGATCCAAAACTTTGAACATCGCACGGAGCACCATTAAATCCATTATAAATCATGGAAAGAATATGGCACCACAACAAACCTGCCAAGAGAGGGCAGCCCACCAAAACTCACGGACTAGGCAAGGAGGGAATTAATCAGAGAGGCAACAAAGAGACCAAAGATAACCCCAAATGAGCTGCAAAGCTCCACAGCAGAGATTGGTGTATCTGTCCATAGGACCACTTTAAGCCAAACACTCCACAGAGCTGGGCTTTACGGAAGAGAGGCCAGAAAAAAGCCATTGCTTAAAGAAAAAAATAAGCAAACCCGTTTGGTGTTCGCCAAAAGGCATGTGGGAGACAACCCAAACATATGGAAGAAGGTACTCTGGTCAGATGACTAAATACAGGGAAATTGTTGAGGGAAACCTGTTTCAATCTTCCAGACATTTGAGACTGGGACGGAGGTTCACCTTCCAGCAGGACAATGACCCTAAGCATACTGCTAAAACAACACTTGAGTGGTTTAAGGGGAAACATTTAAATGTCTTGGAATGGCCTAGTCAAAGCCCAGACCTCAATCCAATTGAGAATCTGTGGTATGACTTAAAGATTGATGTACACCAGCGGAACCCATCCATCTTGAAGGAGCTGGAGCAGTTTAGCCTTGAGGAATGGGCAAAAATCACAGTGGCTACATGTGCCAAGCTTATAGCGACATACCCCAAGAGACTTGCAGCTGTAATTGCTGCAAAAAGTATTGCCTTTTGGGGCGTTATGCACGCACGAATAGTTATGCATGCTCAAGTTTTCATTTTTTTTGTCTTATTTGTTGTTTGTTAAACAATTAAAACTATATTGCATCTTCAAAGTGGTAAGCACTTTGTGTAAATCAAATGATACAAATCCCCCCAAAATATAAATTTGAATTCCAGGTTGTAACAAAATAGGAAAAATGCCATGGGTGAATACTTTCGCAAGCCACTATATATACAAGTATTCAGACCCCTTGCTTTTTCCCACATTTTGTCACGTTACAGCCTTATTCTTGAATTGATTAAATTATCATTTTCCTCATCAATCTACACACAATACCCCATAATGAAAAACTGAAAACAGATTTATAGAAATTTGAAAATGTATTAATAATAAAGAACAGATATACCTGTCATTACTCTCCTGTGAGGATCCAAGGATCAGGTTACAGGGGAAGAGCTTTCAATAGAGCCCCCTTTGCGGGTCTGGGGGGGGGGGGTAATAACAGCTCGCGTCGATTGTAAATTGTAGGCAGCAGGCGGTTCCTTGTGGTTTCTAGTTTGGGTGAATGGAATGTTTATTTGTTACAGAAGAGTTTGCCTCCCAAAACTTCAACATCAATGATGAACACTGGGACAATATATTTCAACATCCGAATGTTGGGAATGATAATAGGTGGAATATGGAAATTTGTCTATTTTGTGATGTCATTAAAATTGTCATAAAGGCATTATAACAAAACATTGCAATTACATTACTTGAAGAGTTTTTACACGGTGTACATCTGGTTTAGAGGTCGACCGATTAATCGGAATGGCCGATTAATTAGGGCCGATTTCATGTTTTCATAACAATCGGAAATCGGTATTTTTGGACACCGATTTGGCCGATTATTATTTATTTTTTTACACCTTTATTTCATCTTTATTTAACTAGGCAAGTCAGTTAAGAACACATTCTTATTTTCACCTTGTCAGCTCGGGGGATTCAATCTTGCAACCTTACAGTTAACTAGTCCAACACTCTAACCACCTGCCTCCATTGCACTCCACAAGTAGACTGCCTGTTACGCGAATGCAGTAAGCCAAGGTAAGTTGCTAGCTAGCATTTAAATTAGCTTATAAAAAACAATCAATTAATCATAATCACTAGTTAACTACACATGGTTGATGATATTACTAGTTTATCTAGCGTGTCCTACATTGCATGTAATTGATGCGGTGCGTATCGTTGCTCCAATGTGTACCTAACCATGAACATCAATGCCCTTCTTAACATCAATACACAGAAGTATATATTTTTAAACCTGCATATTTAGCTAAAATATATCCAGGATAGCAGGCAATATTAACCCGGTGGAATTGTGTCACTTCTCTTGCGTTCATTGCACGCAGAGTCAGTGTATATGCAACAGTTTGGGCCGCCTAATTTGTCAGAATGTTACGTAATTATGACATAACATTGAAGGTTGTGCAATGTAACTGGAATATTTTGACTAATGGATGCCACCCCTTAGATAAAATACAGAACGATTACGTATTTCACTGAAAGAATAAACTTCTTGTTTTCGAGATAATAGTTTCCGGATTTGACCATATTAATGACCCTAAGGCTCGTATTTCTGTGTGTTATTATGTTATAATTAAGTCTATGATTTGATAGAGCAGTCTGACTGAGCGATGGTAGGCACCAGCAGGCTCGTAAGCATTCATTCAAACAGCACTTTCGTGCGTTTTGCCAGCAGCTCTTCGTTGTGCGTCAAGCATTGCGCTGTTTATGACTTCAAGCCTATCAACTCCCGAGATTAGGCTCGTGTAACTGATGTGAAATGGCTAGCTAGTTAGCGGGGTGCGCGCTAATAGCGTTTCAAACGTTACTCGCTCTGAGACTTGGAGTGGTTATTCCCCTTGCTCTGCATGGGTAACACTGCTTCAAGGGTGGCTGTTGTTGTTGTGTTCCTGGTTCGAGCCCAGGGAGGAGCGAGGAGAGGTTAATGAAATACAAATGGTATAGAGAGAAATAGTCCTATAATTCCTATAATAACTACAACCTAAAACTTCTTACCTGGGAATATTGAAGACTCATGTTAAAAGGAACCACCAGCTTTCATATGTTCTCATGTTCTGAGCAAGGAACTTAAACGTTAGCTTTCTTACATGGCACATATTGCACTATTACTTTCTTCTCCAACATTTTGTTTTTGCATTATTTAAACCAAATTGAACATGTTTCATTATTTATTTGAGGCTAAATTGATGTTATTGATGTATTATATTAAGTTAAAATAAGTTTTCATTCAGTATTGTTGTAATTGTCATTATTACAAATACATTTGAAAAAATCTGCCGATTTATCGGTATCGGCTTTTTTTGGTCCTCCAATAATCGGTTTTGGCTTTTTTTGGTCCTCCAATAATCGTTATCGGCGTTGAAAATCATAATCAGTCGTCCTCTAATCTGGTTTACATCCTTTACGTTGTGTAGAAAATATCAAGGATAAAGAGAATGTGTTTGTGACGATAAGATTGTGATTTTAGTTTTCTAACAAGATCATAGTAAATTATCATACATTACCTCATAACCAGAGAGCGTGTCAGCATGACGGAAACTCCCCTTTTTACCCAAGGGTATAAAGGGTTCTGTTAAAAATTAACATATCAGACTAAAACAGACCACAGCTGTAGCGAGGTCTAGGATAGTCACTACCACAAAACGCAACACGAGGTTGAAGAAGACAAAAGAACCTGTAACAATCCAATGCTACGGTTGAGTAGCTGTTCCTTATCTAAGAAGATGAATTTTAGTAGGACCGGTTATTCTCTTCAAAACATCGTTGCCTGCACTGCTTTCATCACCACTCTGGGATCATCGACACGGCTGATTAGCCGTCCTCAGGAGACCACTCTTCCATAACGAGTGCAAGTTAGCAGACAACTAAGAAGAAGGACATTGTGACCTCTTGTGGACAATCAGAGAAGAAGAAGGCCATCCGAAATAAGAAGGCCCAATCAAACCCTTCTCAATGCACGTAAATAATGCACGTAAATAATGCACGTAAATACATGCATTACTTCTTCCCCAAAAGAGCGGCTTTTCAGGGCAAGGTATTAGGGCTACTGTAAGTGTAGTTTGCAAATGTATCCAAGTGTTGCTTCTCTTTCTCGCTTTCTCTCTCTAACTCTCCATCTTGTGTAACAAGTGTCATATTGTGTTAGTCCACTAGGGACCTGTTGTCATCGCATTGAGTTTCTAATCGATAAGCTATACCGTGTGTGTATCCTATGTTATCATTTAGTTTCTTAGTAAATAAATAATCAAATCAATTTGTGTGGTATAGAATGATCAGTGAGACTCAGATTTCTGCAGATTCACGAAGTCTGCGATGTTCAAAAGGAGACTGATATGAGGAAATGATTCATTAGTGACTTTTGATTTGTATTCTATTTTATATTTATTTTTAATTCCAGGCCCCCGTCCCCGCAGGAGAGCTTTTGCCTCTTCGTAGGCCGTCATTGTAAATAAGAATTTGTTCTTAACTGACTTGTCTAGTTAAATAAAAAAATAAGTTAATTCGGGAGACGGTAACCTGTTAAACAAACTTTTTCCGTGGTGCCCCAATTTCCTAATGAGTTCATTGTTACGTGATTAATTTAATCTAATAACAACTAAACATAATGGGTAATTTTTCGATGAATAACAGTCATCACATTAATGATAGTCACATCATGACATACCTTATTTGCATAAGCATTCAGACCAGTGGTGTAGCTTCAGCCGGGGCAGCCGGTGCGGTCGCACCAGGGTGATTTCAAAATCAGTAATGTATGAACACAAAAGTTGAAGGCCAAGAATGAGAAAGCAAAAGAGGTATCAAAATTTGTTAAATTGGCTTCCTTTTTCAAATGCAGTTCAAGTGCAGCCATTGCTAGCACAAGCAATGTAGCGGGACCAGAAGAGGATGTAGGTTTATCGTCGCCAGCAGCAGCTTTTAGCGGGTCAAGTGAGCCAAGGCCAAGCTGTTCCATCGTGCCAGAAGAAGCAACTTTGACAGAGGAGGATACAGGTTGTCAGGTATCGGTGGATATGACCCTGAGCACAAGCCAGGTCGGACAAGCTATCCCCGGGCGGGGAGGAAGAGGAGCAGGGCGAGGCTAGAATCATGGCGGCTGAGGAAACAGGTGGAAGTGGGACAGACAGCCTTTTTACCTATCCAACTGATGGGACATTATGCAACAAATGTGGAAAAGTTAAACGTCATGTTATTGCATTAGGCTCGTGTAAGCCTGCTGGCCCATTCCCAAGAGTTGACGAAAGGCAGTGTTTTTCCAAGTTACAGTGCCTTGCGAAAGTATTCGGCCCCCTTGAACTTTGCGACCTTTTGCCACATTTCAGGCTTCAAACATAAAGATATAAAACTGTATTTTTTTGTGAAGAATTAACAACAAGTGGGACACAATCATGAAGTGGAACGACATTTATTGGATATTTCAAACTTTTTTAACAAATCAAAAACTGAAAAATTGGGCTATCCCTATCAGTTTTGCACATCGAGAGACTGAATTTTTTTCCCATTCCTCCTTGCAAAACAGCTCGAGCTCAGTGAGGTTGGATGGAGAGCATTTGTGAACAGCAGTTTTCAGTTCTTTCCACAGATTCTCGATTGGATTCAGGTCTGGACTTTGACTTGGCCATTCTAACACCTGGATATGTTTATTTTTGAACCATTCCATTGTAGATTTTGCTTTATGTTTTGGATCATTGTCTTGTTGGAAGACAAATCTCCGTCCCAGTCTCAGGTCTTTTGCAGACTCCATCAGGTTTTCTTCCAGAATGGTCCTGTATTTGGCTCCATCCATCTTCCCATCAATTTTAACCATCTTCCCTGTCCCTGCTGAAGAAAAGCAGGCCCAAACCATGATGCTGCCACCACCATGTTTGAAAGTGGGGATGGTGTGTTCAGCTGTGTTGCTTTTACGCCAAACATAACGTTTTGCATTGTTGCCAAAAAGTTCAATTTTGGTTTCATCTGACCAGAGCACCTTCTTCCACGTTTGGTGTGTCTCCCAGGTGGCTTGTGGCAAACTTTAACCGACACTTTTTATGGATATCTTTAAGAAATGGCTTTCTTCTTGCCACTCTTCCATAAAGGCCAGATTTGTGCAATATACGACTGATTATTGTCCTATGGACAGAGTCTCCCACCTCAGCTGTAGATCTCTGCAGTTCATCCAGAGTGATCATGGGCCTCTTGGCTGCATCTCTGATCAGTCTCCTTGTATGAGCTGAAAGTTTAGAGGGACGGCCAGGTCTTGGTAGATTTGCAGTGGTCTGATACTAATTTCAATATTATCGCTTGCACAGTGCTCCTTGGGATGTTTAAAGCTTGGGAAATCTTTTTGTATCCAAATCCGGCTTTAAACTTCTTCACAACAGTATCTCGGACCTGCCTGGTGTGTTCCTTGTTCTTCATGATGCTCTCTGCGCTGTTAACGGACCTCTGAGACTATCACAGTGCAGGTGCATTTATACGGAGACTTGATTACACACAGGTGGATTGTATTTATCATCATTAGTCATTTAGGTCAACATTGGATCATTCAGAGATCCTCACTGAACTTCTGGAGAGAGTTTGCTGCACTGAAAGTAAAGGGGCTGAATAATTTTGCACGCCCAATTTTTCAGTTTTTGATTTGTTAAAAAAGTTTGAAATATCCAATAAATGTTGTTCCACTTCATGATTGTGTCCCACTTGTTGTTGATTCTTCACAAAAAAATACAGTTTTATATCTTTATGTTTGAAGCCTGAAATGTGGCAAAAGGTCGCAAAGTTCAAGGGGGCCGAATACTTTCGCAAGGCACTGTATATTACACCACTACAACCAAGGCTGGAATCAAATTACCACGTACATGGCTATGTTATTCGGTCAAGCTAGATTGCGCGTATTGTTAGCCTTTCTGCCTGTTTGGAGATCGGAGTGCCCTTTTCTTCTCTGATGCGTGGGTGAATGGGATGAGAGATTGGCGCCATCTAACATCCATAATAGCATGTCATGAGACATCCCAGATTCACATGGGTGCCTGTTTGGTATATGAGTAATGAAGCTCAATGGCACTATTGACGCAGAAATGGAGAGAGGCGTGGGGTAACGCAGCACATTTCTGGCGACAGATGTTGGAGAGCATAGTTAATGTAACTCTCACACTTGCATCATGTAATTGGCGTTCAGAGGGCACCGTCGAAAGCTGGGGCAGGCCAACAGTGGGAATTTTCTCAGTATAATTGAACTGCTGTCATTTTACGACCCAGTTCTGAAATAACTTTTAGAACGCCCCGCAGGATCTGTTAAATATCTCAGTCTTTAAATCCAAAATGGGGTGATTTATGTCTTAGTCGAGCGAGTGAAGTGTGACATTCAGGGAGAGATGCAGGAAGCCCCATTTTTGTCTACTATAATGGACACCACCTGTATCCAGAGTAGACCAGTTAAGACAAGTTTATCGCTATGTGAGAGTGATGAGGGATGCAAATAATGTCGCCACAGATCTGACCATCACAGAGTCGTTTTGGGGATTTTTGGAGACTTGCTGACACATCAGCAGCTGAGCAACTTGATTTTGGAGTCCACCTGTGGTAAATTACATTGATTGTGCATGATTTGGAAAGGCACACACCTGTCTATATAAGGCCCCACAGTTGACAGTGCATGTCAAAGCAAAAAAGAAGGTCTTTAGTCAGGGAGGTGACCAAGAACACTCCGACAGAGCTCTTGAGTTCCTTGGTGGAGATGGGAGAACCTTCCAGAAGGGCAACCATTTCTGCAGCACTCCACCAATCAGGCCTTTATGGTAGTGGCCAGACGGAAGCCACTCCTTAGTACAATGCATATGGCAGTCCGCTTGAAGTTTTCCAAAAGGCACCTAAAGGACTCTCAGACCATGAGAAATACGATTCTCTGGTCTGATGAAACCAAGACTGAACTCTTTGGCCTGATTGCCAAGCGCCACGTCTGGAGGAAACCTGGCACCATCCCTACGGTGAAGCATGGTGGTGGCAGCATCATGCAGTGGGGATGTTTTTCAGAACCCAATCGAACATCTCTGGAGAGACCTGAAATTGGCTGTGCAGCAACGCTCCCCATCCAATGTGACAGAGCTTGAGAGGATCTGCAGAGAAGAATGGGAGAAACTCCCCAAACACAGGTGTGCCAATCTTGTAGCGTCATACCCGAGGCTGTAATCGCTGCCAAAGGTGCTTCAACAAAGTACTGAGTAAAGGGTCTTAATACTTATGTAAATGTGATTTAATGATAAATTTTTTATATAAATTTGATAATTTGTTAACCTGTTTTGCTTTGTCAATTTTGGGTATTGTGTGTAGATTGACTAGGGGGAAAAATTATGTAATCTATTTTATAATAAGGCTGTAATGTAACAAAATGTTGAAAAATTCAAGCGGTCTGAATACGGTCTTATTTTGGTCATATTGGTCCGCAGGCCTATAAAATGGGGGCCACATTTTGCCCATCCTGACTTACATGATGAGATTAGTATTTTATAGACGAAGGAGCAAGTTTATTTTTATTTGTCATATGCCAAGCATCGGTTTTCATGTCACCAGAATAAGACACCTCAATATTTATTGGAAAGGAGTATCAAGCTCATCACCTTGCACTTTCACCACCCTGTGAACTTCATAATTTGTCATCTATAGCTTAATAAACTGCATGCTTTCCTGTCATCGCATGACTCCATGTTTACTTTGATATGATGGTTATTATATCAATATTTGCACATTAGTTTTTTCACTGACAATTATCGCATAATTAATTTTACTGACAGAAAAAGATCCCAACTTGTCTAGCATATTTTGTTCTCTCTACATTTAGAAAGTTTACTGAAAAATGTTCTGTTTCCATTAGGCCTGTCATGACATTTTTTATCTGATGTACTTTACTCACATAAAAAGGTTGGATTTAAACATGCTTAATGCCAAATAAAATATTTAAAGATCATCGGGTTTCCAAGCCCAAAAACATTATCATGGTGTCTTTTTGTTCTAGTTTCATGAGGAATCACCAGTAAAGCCTTTTATCCCACTACTGTAATTTGGACGGCAGGTAGCCTAGTGGTTAGAGCGTTGGGCCAGTAACCGAAAGGTTGCTAGATCGAATCCCAGAGCTGTTGTTCTTCCCCTTCCCCTGAACAAGGCACTGTTCCAAGGCTGTCATTGTAAATAAGAATTTGTTCTTAATTAATTCCCTAGTTAAGTAAAGGTAAATAATTACTATACAAGCCTTGATCTCAGTCATACTGAGACCAAGGTCTCTTTTACAGATGAGCCCTGAATTACATAAATTACAGATCCATATAGCACATCCATATAAATACAAAATGCAAGCAGTTCTTGATACCTGAATACACTTGAAAGTGATTTGTTCCTGACGTGGAATATCTCTTGTATTCAGTTTTCTCTATTACTTCAGACTTCCAATGGTTGCTTGCCTCCAAACACTGAACATTTAATTTGGTCTCATTCACTCTATATCACAGGGGGGTTTGCAATTGTGTTCCTGGTACGAACCAGCCAGGGGCTCCGCTGTGCCCTCAAGAGGATGTATGTCAACAATGAGCACGACCTGCAGGTGTGCAAGCGAGAGATCCAGATTATGGTGAGTTGCTGTGGGATTACCCCACGGCATGCTTGAAAAGGGAGCTATTAAGTCTAGTTCTCTCCTTTGCTCACATGAAAACACATACATGACACGCATACAGGCAGCTCTACAAACTGCAGCATGTTATGTATCAGCAACAATGATTTGCAACCAAATTATCCTCAGGAGACAAAGTTTGAATTTGAGTGGCATGATAATGTTCACTCTGTCTTTTATTGTAATGTGGTTGTCCTTGTGCTATCGCAGAAGGACCTGGTCGGCCATAAGAACATTGTTGGCTATCTGGACTCTAGTATCACCACTTGTGGAGGAGGAGATGTGTGGGAAGTGCTCATCCTCATGGACTACTGTAAAGGTGAGTGCTTACTGAAGGATCTGTGTTCAATCAAGTGTACAGTGCCTTGCGAAAGTATTCGGCCCCCTTGAACTTTGCGACCTTTTGCCACATTTCAGGCTTCAAACATAAAGATATAAAACTGTATTTTTTTGTGAAGAATCAACAACAAGTGGGACACAATCATGAAGTGGGACGACATTTATTGGATATTTCAAACTTTTTGAACAAATCAAAAACGGAAAAATTGGGCGTGCAAAATTATTCAGCTCCTTTAAGTTAATACTTTGTAGCGCCACCTTTTGCTGCGATTACAGCTGTAAGTCGCTTGGGGTATGTCTCTATCAGTTTTGCACATCGAGAGACTGAATTTTTTCCCCATTCCTCCTTGCAAAACAGCTCGAGCTCAGTGAGGTTGGATGGAGAGCATTTGTGAACAGCAGTTTTCAGTTCTTTCCACAGATTCTCGATTGGATTCAGGTCTAGACTTTGACTTGGCCATTCTAACACCTGGATATGTTTATTTTTGAACCATTCCATTGTAGATTTTGCTTTATGTTTTGGATCATTGTCTTGTTGGAAGACAAATCTCCGTCCCAGTCTCAGGTCTTTTGCAGACTCCATCAGGTTTTCTTCCAGAATGGTCCTGTATTTGGCTCCATCCATCTTCCCATCAATTTTAACCATCTTCCCTGTCCCTGCTGAAGAAAAGCAGGCCCAAACCATTATGCTGCCATCACCATGTTTGACAGTGGAGATGGTGTGTTCAGGGTGATGAGCTGTGTTGCTTTTACGCCAAACATAACATCTTGCATTGTTGCCAAAAAGTTACATTTTGGTTTCATCTGACCAGAGCACCTTCTTCCACATGTTTGGTGTGTCTCCCAGGTGGCTTGTGGCAAACTTTAAACAACACTTTTTATGGATATCTTTAAGAAATGGCTTTCTTCTTGCCACTCTTCCATAAAGGCCAGATTTGTGCAATATACGACTGATTGTTGTCCTATGGACAGAGTCTCCCACCTCAGCTGTAGATCTCTGCAGTTCATCCAGAGTGATCATGGGCCTCTTGGCTGCATCTCTGATCAGTCTTGTCCTTGTATGAGCTGAAAGTTTAGAGGGACGGCCAGGTCTTGGTAGATTTGCAGTGGTCTGATACTCCTTCCATTTCAATATTATCTCTTGCACAGTGCTCCTTGGGATGTTTAAAGCTTGGGAAATCTTTTTGTATCCAAATCCGGCTTTAAACTTCTTCACAACAGTATCTCGGACCTGCCTGGTGTGCTCCTTGTTCTTCATGATGCTCTCTGCGCTTTTAACGGACCTCTGAGACTATCACAGTGCAGGTGCATTTATACGGAGACTTGATTACACACAGGTGGATTGTATTTATCATCATTAGTCATTTAGGTCAACATTGGATCATTCAGAGATCCTCACTGAACTTCTGGAGAGAGTTTGCTGCACTGAAAGTAAAGGGGCTGAATAATTTTGCACGCCCAATTTTTCAGTTTTTGATTTGTTAAAAAAGTTTGAAATATCCAATAAATGTCGTTCCACTTAATGATTGTGTCCCACTTGTTGTTGATTCTTCACAAAAAAAATACAGTTTTATATCTTTATGTTTGAAGCCTGAAATGTGGCAAAAGGTCGCAAAGTTCAAGGGGGCCGAATACTTTCGCAAGGCACATTAGTTCATTCCTCAAAAGTGACTATGAAAGGTAGAAATAAAGGTGGGCCACTGTCACTCCACTTGTAGTCCACATGAGGGCGCTTTCTGTCTAACTATATTCTGTCCTCCATATAGGCCTAACGCTGTGGTGGTGACTTTCTTTAAATGTTGTGTTTAACCGTTCAGTTTTTCCACAAAAAATGTGAAGGTGTAGATAATGTGATTGTTTAAGCGTATCTCTAGGAAATACTTGTTTTAAATCAAAGCCTTGTTTTTTTCAGGACTGTTCATATCAAACATTTCTTACTTCTGTCTTTGTATCTTTGCAACTCATTTGACTTCTGTGCTGCACCAGGTTGTTTTCCCAGGATGTGAATGCATGTTCAAACTTGCTGTTCTAAGAATGTATAAAATAGGCCTGCGTGAACTAAAAACCTACCCCCTTTAAGAAAAATATGTTTCCTTTGAACTGTGAATGTTGCCATTATTTTGCTAGTGTTGTTATCCATTGTGACATTGGGCTTTCTAGCACTCTTTCACTCCAAGGCTAACTTTACGTATCACGCTAACAGCTAGTCAAGCACGGCCAATCTGGGGTCATATATTTCATTCTTTCTTTCGTTCACAGAATAATTTGCTCTTTATAATGGAATGATAGAGCAGCCTAACCTTTTCCACTCTATTGGAGAACTGTCACAATGAAGAGGACACTTAAGTGTTCATTGAAAGACAACACATGTCTGAAATTATTAAAAGGTTGTGAGGAATTGGCTCTAAGTTTTGTGTATTGGACAATTTTTTATTTAATTTTATCTCTGTGGTTCAACCTTGAAGACCATACATACTGTAGAGACGGTTTTATAAATGTATCAACATGTTGATAATACAATGTTTGATATACTGTACAGTAGATCCTACTACTCAGACTGCATTTCCTTCAGTGAGCTTTATCCCGATTTTCATACCGTCATACTGTTTCTGTACCATACCGGGGTGTACGATTTTACCAATTGTGCACACAAGGGGCGCTATTTCAACAAAAAACTAATAAATATAAACTTTTTTTTATTTTATTTTTATTTTTTTTTATTTTTATTTACCCTTTTTCTCCCCAATTTCGTGGTATCCAATTGTTGTAGTAGCTACTATCTTGTCTCATCGCTACAACTCCCGTACGGGCTCGGGAGAGACGAAGGTTGAAAGTCATGCGTCCTCCGATACACAACCCAACCAAGCCGCACTGCTTCTTAACACAGCACGCATCCAACCCGGAAGCCAGCCGCACCAATGCGCCGGAGGAAACACCGTGCACCTGGCCACCTTGGTTAGCGCACACTGCGCCCAGCCCGCCACAGGAGTCGCTGGTGCGCGATGAGACAAGGACACCCCTACCGACCAACCCGGGCGACGCTAGGCCAATTGTGCGTCGCCCCACGGACCTCCCGGTCGCGGCCGGTTACGACAGAGCCTGGGCGCGAACCCAGGAACTCTGATGGCACAGCTGGCGCTGCAGTACAGCGCCCTTAACCACTGCGCCACCCGGGAAAAAAAGAAACATCCCCTTTTCAGGACCCTGTTTTTCAAAGATAATTCATAAATATTCAAACAACTTCACAGATCTTCATTGTAAAGGGTTTTAAAACTGTTTCCCATGCTTGTTCAATGAACAATAAACAAATAATGAACATGCACCTATGGAACGGTCATTAAGACACTAACAGCTTACAGACAGTAGGTAATTAAGGTCACATTTATGAAAACTTAGGACACTAAAGAGGCCTTTCTACTGACTCTGGGGGAAAAAAACAAAAGAAAGATGCCCAGGGTCCCTGCTCATCTGCGTGAACGTGCCTTAGGCATGCTGCAAGGAGGCATGAGGACTACAGATGTGGCCAGGGCAATACATTTAAATGTCTGTACTGTGAGACTGCTAAGACAGGGCTACAGAGACAGGACAGACAGCTAATCGTTTTCGCAGTGGCAGACCACATGTAACAACACATGCACAGGATCGATACATCCGAACATCACACCTGCGAGACACGTACAGGATGGCAACAACAACTGCCCGAGTTACACCAGGAACGCACAATCCCTCCATCAGTGCTCAGACTGTCCGCAATGGGCTGAGAGAGGCTGGACTGACGGCTTGTAGGCCTGTTGTAAGGCAGGTCCTCACCAGACATCACCGACAACAACGTTGTCTATGGGCACAAACCCACCGTCGCTGGACCAGACAGGAATGGCAAAAAGTGCTCTTCACTTGCCTATGGGCACAAACCCACCGTTGCTGGACCAGACAGGACTGGCAAAAATTGCTCTTTGACGAATTGCGGTTTTGTCACATCAGGGGTGATGGTTCAGATTCACATTTATCTTTGAAGGAATGAGCGTTACACTTTTAGCCACTTAGCTAGCAAGTTAGCAAACCAAATGCATAGCTGGAGCCCCTGAGCTGGATGTAATTTATTTGAGACATCTTAGATTTTTTATAGTTCTACTTCACTGATAGTTAGTTATAAGCAGTGGCGCAGCACGCACCCCAGCAGCCCACTGCGATGTTGAAAATCATATTGTTGGTATTTTGAAACACCCTGGTATACGGTATATTGCTCAAGCCTAGTGAGCTTCCACATCATAGCTATATAACACCATGTGCAACCACTGAGTAAAGGCCCCTATTGTGAAGTGGTCATTTTAGATTATCAAGAGACTGAGTCTGAGTGCAAGATAGGTGTGACTGAGTGTGGCTGTAAGCTCCATTCCCAGTGTGTGTTCAGTAATGAAATTGTGTGGTGTATCTTTGCAGGAGGCCAGGTGGTGAACCTGATGAACCAGCGTCTGCAGACAGGCTTCACCGAGGCAGAGGTACTGCAGATCTTCTGTGATACGTGTGACGCCGTGTCTCGACTGCACCAGGGCAAGACACCCATCATCCACAGGGACCTTAAGGTATGCGGAGGACAGATGTATGATTTTAATTTGATCACCCGGTTGCAGGAGAACTTTCCTGCAATGTGGGAAATGTAAAACTTATAGTGTATTTGAGGTTTAAAAAAGCTTCTGAAGTTTGTAATTTCCACTTTGATATTTCAGACATGATTTTCCCTTACGAGTGATGTATCAACCCCCCCAAAAATTCCATTAATTATAATTCACATGAAAATTCACTGTTGCTGCAGGATTATTTTCCTGCTGTAACAAACTGGCTCAAATTAAGATCCTACATCTGTAGGAACCCTCTCCTGTGTTTTCCCCACCTCCCTTCTCTGCTCTTGGTCCCTCTCTCCTCATCTTCTTATTGGCTTAGTCTTGCTGTTATGTAGGCAAGCTGTTACCGGTATTTATATATGCCATTCAGCAGACAATTTTTTTTATCCAATTCACATTATATATTTTTTAAATAGCGTGACCATTACGTGACTCATTCTGTAGTTCTCTGGCTCTGTTTGACTCTTCTTCTCTTTTGTGTTTCTGCAGGTCGAAAACATCCTGTTACATGATAAGGGTCACTACGTGCTGTGTGACTTCGGAAGCGCCACCAATAAGTTCCAGAACCCACAGACCGAAGGAGTGCCAGTAGTCGATGAGGAAATAAAAAAGTTTGTCAACCGACAGTCAGAAGTTTACATACAACTTAGCCAAATACATTTAAACTCAGTTTTTCACAATTCCTGACATTTAATCCTAGTAAAGATTCCCTGTCTTAGGTCAGTTAGGATCACCACTTTATTTTAATAATGTGAAATGTCAGAATAATAGTAGAGCGAATGATTTATTTCAGCTTTTATTTCTTTCATCGCATTCCCAGTGGGTCAGAAGTTTACATATACTCAATTAGTATTTGGTAGCATTGCCTTTAAATTGTTTAATGTGGGTCAAATGTTTCGGGTAGCTTTCCACAAGCTTCCCACAATAAGTTGGGTGAATTCCTCCTGACAGAGCTGGTGTAACTGAGTCAGGGTTGTAGGCCTCCTTGCTCGCACATGCTTTTTCAGTTCTGCCCACAAATTGTATATAGGATTGAGGTCAGGGCTTTGTGATGGCCACTCCAATACCTTGCCTTTGTTGTCCTTAAGTCATTTTGCCACAACTTTGGAAGTATGCTTGGGGTCATTGCCCATTTGGAAGACCCATTTGCGACCAAGCTTCAACTTCCTTATTGATGTCTTGAGATGTTGCTTCAATATATCCACATAATTTTCCTACCTCATGATGTCATCTATTTTGTGAAGTGCACCAGTCCCTCCTGCAGCAATGCACCCCCACAACATGATCTTGCCAACCCTGTGCTTCACGGTTGGGATGGTGTTCTTCGGCTTGCAAGCCTCCCCCTTTTTCCTCCAAACATAACGATGGTCATTATGGCAAAACAGTTCTATTTTTGTTTCATCAGACCAAAGGACATTTCTCCAAAAAGTAAGATGTTTGTCCCCATGTGCAAACTGTAGTCTGGCTTTTTTATGGCGGTTTTGGTTGCTGAGCGAACTTTCAGGTTATGTCGATATAGGATTTGTTTTACTGTGGCTTTAGATACTTTTGTACCTGTTTCCTCCAGTATCTTCACATGGTCCTTTGCTGTTGTTCTTGGATTGAATTGCACTTTTCGCACCAAAGTACGTTCATCTCTAGGAGACAGAACACGTCTCCCTCCTGAGCGGTATGACGGCTGAGTGGTCCCATGGTGTTTATACTTGCTTACTATTGTTTGTACAGATGAACGTGGTACCTTCAGGCATTTGGAAATCTCTCCCAAGGATGAACCAGAGTTGTGGAGGTCTACAATTGTTTTTCTTAGGTCTTGGCTGATTTGTTTTGATTTTCCCATGATGTCAAGCAACCAGGCACTGAGTTTGAAGGTAGGCCTTGAAATACATCCACAGGTACACCTCCAATTGACTCAAATTATGTCAATTAACCTATCAGAAGCTTCTAAAGCCATGGCATAATTTTCTGGAATTTTCCAAGCGGTTTAAAGGCACAGTCAACTGTGATACAGTGAATTATAAGTTAAATAATCTGTCTGTAAACAACTGTGGGAAAAATTATGTCCTTACCGACTTGCCAAACTATAGTTTGTTAACAATAAATTTGTGAAGTGATTGAAAACTAGTTTTAATGACTTCAACCTAAGAGTATGTAAACTTACGACTTCAACTGTATATGCGTACCATTTCATTTTTTTTGAAAAAAACTTTTTTACAGCCATAGAAAAGTCCTTTCAAAGTCCACCTGAGCCGAGCCTTTTCGAAATTAGTGTTCGTTAGATAAAGCTTATGATGTTCATCTTCCTGTTTGTGACCTTGTTCTGTTCTCTCTCAGGTACACCACTCTGTCATATCGTGCTCCTGAGATGGTAAACCTCTACAACAGCAAGATTATCACTACTAAAGCTGACATATGGGTGAGTGGATGTTGTATTTTAGATATATGCTTTAGTCATGGTATCAGTGCCAGCTTCTGATTTGTATGGGGCTTTTTTACAATACACTTTTCAGCAATTTGTCACAGAATGCCCATGAAAATGTTAAAGAATATAAATAAACTAAATGAAAACTTATAGCAAGTCTTTGGCCAGTGGCAATAGGAATCTCAGGTAGTTGGTACAGTAGGACATTTGAAAATACATATTTGTGTGGAGAAGCCTTTCCCATCTTGTTTCTCAAGGCATTTGGATGTTTGTTCTAAATTTTATATAACTTAATTAGTGTGTGTGTGTGTTGATGCAGGTAGCCTAGAGGTTAAGAGCATTGTGTTTGTGTGGTGTGTGTGTTCCCTCCCTCCCTCCAGGCAATGGGCTGTTTGCTGTATAAGCTGTGCTACTTCACTCTACCCTTTGGGGAGAGCCAGGTGGCCATCTGTGATGGCAGTTTCACCATTCCTGACAATTCCCGCTACTCCTACGACCTGCACTGCCTCATCCGTCAGTGTTCCACCACTCACTGTATCTGCTATGAAAATTAGTGTAGATTCTACAGTGACATTACATATTTTAGAAGTACACTATATTTACAAAAGTATGTGGACACCCCTTCAAATTAGTGGATTCCGCTGTTTTAGCCACACCCATTGCAGACGGGTATAAAATTGAGCACACCGCCATGCAATCTCCATAGACAAACACTGGCAGTAGAATGGCCTTACTGAAGAGCTTAGTGACTTTCAACGTGGCACCGTCATAGGATGCCACCTTTCCAACAAGTCAGTTTGTTAAATGTTTGCTCTGCAAGAGCTGCCCCGGTCAACTGTAAGCTGTGTTATTGTAAATTAGAAACGTTTAAGAGCAACAATGGCTCAGCCTTGAAGCGCTAGGCAACACAAGCTCACAAAACGGGACCGCTGAAGCGAATCGTGTTTAAAAATCGTCTGTCCTCCATTGCAACACTCACTACCGAGTTCCAAACTGTCTCTGAATGTAGCATCAGCACAAAGCTGTTCGTCAGGGGCCTCATGAAATGGGTTTCCATGGCCGAGCAGCTGCACACAAGCCTAAGATCACCATGCCCAATGCCGAACGTCGGCTGGAGTATTGTAAAGCTCGCCGCCATTAAGGCAGTGGATACGCATTCTCTGGAGTGATGAGTTATGCTCCACCATCTGGCAGTCCAACGGACTAATCTGGGTTTGGCGATGCCAGGAGAACGCTACCTGCGCCAATGCGTAGTGCCAACTGTAAATTTTGGTGGAGGAGGAATAATGGTCTGGGGCTGTTTTTCATGGTTCGGGCTAGGCCCCTTAGTTCTGGTGAAGGGAAATCTTAATACTACAGCATAAAATCAAATCAAATTGTATTAGTCACATGCGCCGAATACAACTGGTGTAGACCTTACAGTGAAATGCTCTATCCAACAATGCAGTTTAAAAAAATACGGATAAGAATAAGAAATACTAGTAAGAAGTAATTAAAGAGCAGCAGTAAAATAACAATGGCGAGACTATATACAGGGGCGTATCGGTACAGATTCAATGTGCGGGGATACCGGTTAGTTGAGGTAATAATTAAATGTAAGAAGTGGTTTTAAAGTGACTATGCATAGATGATAACAACAGAGAGTAGCAGCGGTGTAAAAGAGGGGGGGGGATGCAAATAGTCTGGGTAGCCATTTAATTATTTACCGGTCTTGTTAAGAATTCTCATTACTTGGGGGTAGAAGCTGTTTAGATGCCTCTTGGACCTAGACTTGGCGCTCCGGTACCGCTTGCTGTGCAGTAGCAGAGAGAACAGTCTCTGACTAGGGTGCCTGGATTCGTTGACAATTTTTAGGGCCTTCCTCTGACACCGCCTGGTGTAGAGGTCCTGGATGGCAGGAAGCTTGGCCCCGGTGATGTTCTGGGCCGTTCGCACTACCGTCTGTCGTGCCTTGAGATCGGAGGCCAAGCAGTTGCCATACCAGGAAGTGATGCTCTTGATGGTGCAGCTGTAGAGCCTTTTGAGGATCTGAGGACCCATGCCAAATCTTTTCAGTCTCCTGAGGGGGAATAGGTTTCGTCTTACCCTCTTCACGACTGTCTTGACCTTCTAGACATTTCTGAATTATTCTAGACGATTGTGTGATTCTAACTTGGTGCAACAGTTTGGGGAAGGCCCTTTCCTGTTTCAGCATGACAATGCCCCCGTGCACAAAGCAAGGTCTATACAGAAATGTTTTGTTGAGATTGGTGTGGAAGAACTTGACTGGCCTACACAGAGCCCTGACCTCAATCCCATTGAACACCTTTGGGATGATTTAGAACGCCGACTGTGAGCCAGGCCTAATCGCTCAACATTAGTGCACGACCTCACTAATGATATTGTGGCTGAATGGAAGCAAGTCCCCCCAGCAATGTTCCAACATCTAGTGGACAGCCTTAACCAGAAGAGTGGAGGCTGTTATAGCAGCAAAGGGGGACCATCTCCATATGAATGCCCATGATTTTGGAATGAGATGTTTGATGAGCAGGTGTCCACATACTTTTGTTCACTTAGTGTATATAGTATCAGTTCTGTACAACATGTTACCTCTTCATCTAACCATGCTTAATCTACCCGTTGTGGGATAGTCAGTGTGTTGCTTTTGTCTCTTATGTTGTGGTTTGATTGGTGTCTCACTTTTTCTCTCTCATTTCCACCTCTCCT
Organism: Oncorhynchus clarkii lewisi; assembly: GCF_045791955.1. NCBI lineage: Eukaryota > Metazoa > Chordata > Actinopteri > Salmoniformes > Salmonidae > Oncorhynchus > Oncorhynchus clarkii. The sequence goes on from NC_092158.1 coordinate 23,408,100, forward strand.
TCTCATTCTGTTTGTGTTTGTCAGGGTACATGCTGGAGCCCGACCCTGACAAAAGACCTGACATCTACCAGGTGTCCTACTTTGCTTTTAAACATGCTCGTCGGGACTGCCCTGTTCAGAATGTTAAGGTCAGTCTTTCTCTGCTCTGCGGAAAGTCTACACTGAGTGCACAAAACATTAGGAACACCTTCCTATTATTGAGTTGCACTGCCTTTTGCCCTCAGAACAGCCTCAGTTCATTGGGGCATGGACTCTACAAGGTGTCAAACGCATTCCACAGGGATGCAGGCCCATGTTGACTCCAATGCTTCCCACAGTTGTGTGAAGTTGGCTGGGTGTCCTTTGATTGGTGGACCATTCTTGAGTCACAGGAAACTGTTGAGTGTGAAAAACCCAGCAGTGTTGCAGTTCTTGACGCACTCAAACTGGTGCGCATGGCACCTACTACCATACCCCGCTCAAAGGCGCTTAAAACTTTTGTTTTGCCCATTCACCTTCTGAATGGCACATCTCAATTATCTCAAGGCTTAGAAATCATTCTTTAACCTGTCTCCTCCCCTTCCTCGACACTGATTTTGAAGTGGATTTAACAAGTGACATCAATAAGGGATTATAGCTTTCACCTGATTTCACCTAAGTCTATGTCATGGAAAGAACAGGTGTCCTTAATGTTTTGTACACTGTGTATGTGGGTCAGTCAATCTCTGTGCTAGGGTGTCTCTCTCTAGTGTTTCCTGTATGTTTGTCTCTCTCTGCTCTGAGATTGGCCTCAGGCCAGATCTACCAATGTTCTATTCAATCCATGCCTGAATCTACTGAATGTGCTTGTCATATGGATCCATTCCCTCCCAAATATGAATTTACAATACTTTTACCTCTAATCATATAGAACTCTCCAATTCCTGCTCAACTCCCTGAGCCAATCAAAGCCAGTGAGGCTGCTGCAGCGAAGAAGAACCAGAGCCAGACACAGAGTAAGGCCAGGTAGGTTTGTGGTGTTTGTTATACAGGGGGCTGCCTGAGTAATCTTGTAGTTGTTGTTATTATACGCAGCAGTATTGAGGCCAGTATCCATGTTTTTTTAGTTGTGTGTTCTCTGTTCTGCTTTAACATCATTCATACGGTAATTTCATACCATTGACATCTTGTTCCAAGATGGCGTAGCAGTCAGACGTCTTTGTCTTGTCTCGTGTATATCTTTTTCTTCGCATTATTTTTAATATTTTTCCTAAACCGCAACTTCAAAATACTCTCCTGCCTCACCCAATGTGGTGTGGATCCTTTTTTCCCCCCCCTAAAGTATTTCTATTTACCTCTGAACTGGAATAACTCAACTGAAGCTAGCTAGCTACCAGCTATCAATCAGCTAACCACTGCTAGCGGTCATCAGCTAACCTTTAGCTCGGAAAGCTCTTGCCAGTTTGTACAATGCGCTTCAAACCAGAGCATACCGGACCTATTTTTCTCTCTATATCACCGGAGTCCTACCACAAACTCTGAATCTTTTCATCTGGATCATCACAGCTAGCTAACCGCAACCCGGGTTGACAACTCCTGGCTAACGTTTCTGTCCCGGAGCTAGCACCAACTAGCCTGGGGCTAGCCCATGCTAGAGCCATCCCCCGGCTCACTCCTGGGCTACAATATCCGGACCTCTTCTACTGCCGGTACGGGGCACGGAACCCCACCGATCCTCTATGACTGGAATACCGACATAATCTGCCCGAGGATTCCAACAGGCCCCTCAGGTGCGACGCCCGCTGAAGGCCCATTCTGCTAACCTGCTAGGCCTGCTAGCTACCTAGAGCTACCTGGAACCCTACTAACTCCACAACTGGTCTATCGACGTCACCGCACAAAGAGGCAAAAGACTTACCCCCATCGCGACGTCCCCCGGTCTACTAACTGCTAGCTTGCCTGCCCCGGTCTGTTAACTGCTAACCCCTGCTAACTGCTTGCTTGCTAACCCGGTCTGCTAACTGCCAACTTGCCAGCCCCGGTCTGCTAACTGCTAGCTTGTTTAGCCTCTGCCTACTAACTGTTATCGTGTTAGCATCTGCCTGCTAACTGTCTGAATCGCTGTGTTCCCAGTCAGCCCAACCATTCACTGGACCCATATGTTCACTTGGCTACGCATGCCTCTCTCTAATATCAATATTCCTTGTCCATTACTGTCCTGGTTAGTGATTAATGTCTTATTTCACTGTAGAGCCTCTAGCCCTGCTCAATATGCCTTAGCCAACCATGTTGTCACACCTCTTACATATGCAATGACATCACCTGGTTTAAACATCTCTGGAGACTATATCTCTCTCATAATTTCTCAATGCCTAGGTTTACCTCCAATGTACTCACTTCCTACCATACCTTTATCTGTACACTATGCCTTGAATCTATGTTATCGTGCCCAGAAACCTGATCCTTTTACTCTCTGTGACGAACGTACTAGACGGCCAGTTCGTATAGCATTTAGCCGTACCCTTATCCTACTTCTCCTCTGTTCCTCTGGTGATGTAGAGGTTAATCCAGGTCCTGCAGTGCCTAGCTCCACTCCCAGGTGCTCGCATTTGTTGACTTCTGTAACCGTAAAAGCCTTGGTTTCATGCATGTTAACATTAGAAGCCTACTCCCTAAGTTTGTTTTACTCACTGCTTTAGCACACTCTGCCAACCCGGATGTCTTAGTCGTGTCTGAATCCTGGCTTAGGAAAACCACCAAAAACCTTGAAATCTCCATCGCTAACTATAACATTTTCCACCAAGATAGAACCTCCAAAGGGGGTGGTGTTGCAATCTACTGCAAAGATAACCTGCAAGAGTTCTGTATTACTATCCAAGTCTGTACCCAAACAAGTCGAGCTTCTACTTCTAAAAATGTACCTTTCCAAAAACAAGTCTCTCACTGTTGCCGCTTGCTATAGACCTCCCTCTGCCCTCAGCTGTGCCCTCGATACCATATGTGAATTGATTACCCCCCATCTATCTTCATAGCTCGTGCTACTAGGTGAGCTAAACTGGGACATGCTTAACACCCCGGCCATCCTACAATCCAAGCTTGATGCCCTCAATCTCATATAAATTATCAATGAACCTACCAGGTACAACTCCAAATCCGTAAACACGGGCACCCTCATAGATGTTATCCTAACTAACTCGCCCTCCAAATACACCTCTGCTGTTTTCAATCAAGATCTCAGCGATCACTGCCTCATTGCCTGCATCCGCAATGGTTCTGCGACCAAACGACCACCCCTCATCACTGTCAAATGCTCCCTAAAACACTTTTGTGTGCAGGCCTTTCTAATTGACCTGGCCGGGGTATCCTGGAATGACATTGACCTCATCCCGTCAGTAGATGATGCCTGGCTATTCTTTAAAAGTGCCTTCCTCACCATCTTAAATAAGCATGCCCCATTCAAAACATTTAGAACTAGGAATAGATATAGTCCTTGGTTCACTCCAGACCTGTCTGCCCTTGACCAGCACAAAAACATCCTGTGGCATTCTCCATTAGCATCGAATAGCCCTCGTAATATGCAACTTTTCAGGGAAGTTAGGAACAAATATACACAGGCAGTTCGGAAAGCTAAGGTTAGCTTTTTCAAACAGAAATTTGCATCCTGTAGTACTAACTCAAAAAAGTTTTGAGACACTGTAAAGTCCATGGAGAATAAGAGCACCTCCTTCCAGATGCCCACTGCTCTGAGGCTAGGAAACACTGTCACCACCGATAAATCCACTATAATGGAGAATTTCAATAAGCATTTCTCTACGGCTGGCCATGCTTTCCACCTGGCTACCCCTACCCCGGTCAACTGCCTGGCACCCTCCACAGCAACCCGCCAAATCCAGATAGCTGATGTTCTGAAAGAGCTGCAAAATCTGAACCACTACAAATCAGCCGGGCTAGACAATCTGGACCCTCTCTTTCTAAAATTATCTGCCGAAATTGTTGCAACCCCTAGTACTAGCCTGTGATATCCAAAGATTGGATAGCTGCCGCGGTCATCCCCATCTTCAAAGGGGGTGACACTCTAGACCCAAACTGCTACAGACCTATATCTATCTACCCTGTCTTTCTAAGGTCTTCGAAAGCCAAGTTAAGAAACAGATCACTGACCGTTTCGAATCCCACCGTACCTTCTCCGCTATGCAATCTGGTTTCAGAGCTGGTCATGGATGCATCTCAGCCACGCTCAAGGTTCTAAACAACATCATAACTGCCATCGATAAGAGACATTACTGTGCAGCCGTATTCATCGACCTGGCCAAGACTTTCGACTCTGTCAGTCACCACGTTATTATTCGCAGACTCGACAGCCTTGGTTTCTCAAATGATTGCCTCGCCTGGTTTACCAACTACTTCTCTGATAGATTTCACTTTGTCAAATCGGAGGGCCTGTTGTCCTGACCTCTGGCAGTCTCTATGGGGGTGCCACAGGGTTCAATTCTCGGGCCGACTCTCTTCTCTGTATACATCGATGATGTTGCTCTTGCTGCTGGTGATTCTCCAGTACACCTCAAACACAGACGACACCATTCTGTATACTTCTAGCCTCTCTTTGGACACTGTGTTAACTAACCTCCAGACGAGCTTCAATGCCATACAACTCTCCTTCCGTGGCCTCCAACTGCTCTTAAATGCAAGTAAAACTAAATGCATGCTATTCAACCGATCACTGCCCGCCCCTGCTCGCCCGTCCAGCATCACTACTCTGGACGGCTCTGACTTAGAACATGTGGACAACTACAAATACCTAGGTGTCTGGTTAGACTGTAAACTCTCCTTCCAGACTCCCATTAAGCATCTCCAATCCAAAATTAAATCTAGAATTGGCTTCCTATATCGCAACAAAGCATCCTTCACTAATGCTGCCAAACATACCCTCGTAAAACTGACCATCCTACCGATCCTCGACTTTGGTGATGTCATCTATAAAATAGCCTCCAACACTCTACTCAACAAACTGGATGCAGTCTATCACAGTGCCATCCGTTTTGTCACCAAAGCCCCATACGCTACCCACCATTGCGACCTTGAACGCTCTCGTTGGTTGGCCCTCTCTTCATACTCATCGCCAAACCCACTGGCTACAGGTTATCTACAAGTCTCACCAACTCTCACCTTTTTTCGCCCAGGCTGACAGACCCCATCCCCACCACTGAGACCTCCATCACGCCCCGGCAGAGGCCCAAAGCGGGCCATGCCCAGCCCAGCGCTGGAATCCTACCCATCCAGCCGGCTGCCCTCACCCCTCGCAAACGGGCCAACCTACCTGCCGGGGGGGCCCTTCCTCTTGGTATGTACCCACCCTCACTCTGCCTATTTACTGCAACTACTATGCTTGAAAATATGGAGACTGGTACTCATTAATGTTTTGTATTAGATTTGTCCCAAACATAACACTTTGTACACCTGAACTTATTTAGGCTTGCCTTAACAAAGAGGTTGAATACTTATTGACTCAATACATTTAAGCTTTTCATTTTTTATTAATAAAAATAAATAAATAATGTATTTCCACTGACATTATGGCGTACTGTGTAGGTCAGTGAAAAAATATTTGTAAATTAATCCATTTTAAACTCAGGCTGTAACACAATAGCATTTGGAAAAAATCTAAGTGTGTGAATACTTTCTGAAGGCACTGTAGCTACTCAAGAGATAAACAGAAGTGACTGAGGTAGATTCTCTACCCTAATGGCAATAGCTAAGTTGGAGAAAATGGAAGTAAATTAAGATGGCGGACAGTGGGCACTTGCCATGATAAATAAATGTATGCCTAAGTGGGCATGTACCCAAATAAGCTAGCTAGTTAACATCGAGCTGGACTTGCACTGACCTAAAACAGTTGTTTTGCCCTCTTTTCTCAGTAACTCAAAGAAATGCCTCTTTGGGTGCAAACTGTTCAGAACATACCAGCCAAATTTGGTTGAATTATTACAAAAATTAGATCTTAGTTATATTTAGTCAAACATTATATGGCTCTCTTTAGAAACAAATGACTGGTATGCTTCGAATGTCTCTCAACAGTTTCATCTAATGAGGTCTTGCCAGTGATGTATATAGCATGCAATATATTTTCTTAGTTTCATGGCTTGTATAGTAACCATATTCTGTATTCCTTGCAGGAGTGAACTTAAACCTTGCCCAGCAAGCGGCAGCCCTCCAATCACAGAAGGCACAGAAGGCACTTCAGCCAGCGACCGGCCAATCACATAACCCTCCCAGTGAGGCAACACCCCAGCTGGGTGGAAAGCCCCAGGCTGGTGCTCAGCAGAAGCAGGTAAACTCAGGAAGCCAGCTAACACCCAAACCCACAGCCATACTACCCTGCATCCCACTGCTGGCTTCTCTCTGAAGCTAAGCAGGGTTGGGTCTGGTCGATCCTTGGATGGGAAACCAGGGGCTGTTTGTATCATGCGTCTCAGAATAGGAGTGCTGATCTAGGTTTCTGCTGCAAAAATAACTGCCATCACCAGGTGGGGGTGGATGACGTATCTTCTGAGCATCTGGAAGCGTTTAATGAATCTAATCAATTACAGTACAAAACCCTGCAAGTTTAAAAAAAGATTTAAGTGGGTTAATATAATTATGGTTATTAGCAACAACAAAAAAATTCTAAAGAAAATGTTCCTCTTTACCCTCTAACGGGTCTGGTAAAATCAATTTCAAAGAAATATAGCTAATTTATTTCATAGGATTTTGTTGTTTAGTGACAAAGCCACTTATGCCAGCTGTAAAGTGCCATCTGTGTGACAAGCTGCTGCCTCAGGGTTGGGTTATTGTTCAGCCAGCCTTTGTATAGACTGTCATCATGGAACAAGCTTAGATAAGTAGGTCATTGAAGTGCAGGAAACTCTTGACCAAACAGAGAAGAAATGTGCATGAGGGAGGAAATTTGATGGAAAAAAACATTACCACACAATTGCACCCCATTATATTTTCCTGGGATTACATTTTTTACAGTCTCCTCCTATTGCAACAATTGGTCCTTAGTTTTTAGGTAGGTAAGACAGTTTTACGGTATTCCGGTATATAATTCTGTGTGAAAAAGTTAAGTGTTATGCAGGTGAACCCATGATAACAGCCACATGCGTTCTTAGTGGTACACTGTGTTGTCTGTGTGTGAAGCAGCTTTGTTTTCGTTGTCTCGGTTTTTTGACACTGTGTGCTGTCCTACGTCTTTGTGTGGTAGCCAGGACAATTGCAGCAGCAGCCTATCGCAGCAGTGGGAGGAGTCCCACCTGTGCAGACCATGGCAGAGGCCCCGAGCACCCCTCAACAGGCCTTGCCTCCCCCGATGGCCAGTCCTTCCCCTCAGAAGGCCCAGGCTCCGTCCAGCCCAGCCCCACCCAAAGCCCCAGCACGTCGTAAGCAGGCCAGCCAGAGCCAGGCCCAGCAGCAACCATCTGCTCAGCCTACTCCAGCCCATCCTTCAGCTGCACAGCAGCCTACAGCTCGGCAGCAACCAGTTCCTCAACAACCAGTTGCCCAGCAACCAGTAGCTCAGACAGAAGCGGCCCAGCATCCACCTGTCAAGACCCAGTCCACTCCTGCCGAGACCAGTCACAACACAGCTGAGACTGAGACGGTAACATACCTGCAGCCTGCACCGCGTCTGCTCCCTGAGCTGTCAGACACACTCAAAGCCTGCTTGAAAATGACATCAGGCCATCCATTGTTCCACCCAGCCATCTATCGTCATGCCAATGCCATCAGCCTTCATCATTTTGCTGTCTTTCAGTTTTGCTCGTTAGTGTTGTTCTCTCAGTAACTTGAAAAACTCTGCAACATTGTGAATGTTTGAATGACCCTCATTTCTGTGTGATAGCCTTTTTTTCCCTGTCTGTTTTTCACTTCATTTTACTTTGTTTGCCTCATTTTCTTTAGTGTTGTATGTATTTGTATTTGGCATTGAAAGTTAATCGTTAGTGAGTGTTATTGGGATTTGTTATTTTTCAAGAGTCGTCCTCTGTTTAATTCTTCTCCCTTCAGTTAGACTGTGAGATCTGTATTGTTTATATTATATTTTTTCTTATTTCCTCTCTCTTTCTCCGTCCCTCTGTCCAAGACTCCGCACCACTCTCCAAAGACAGCAGAGCGCACCCCGAGTAACGTTACTCAGAATGTAGTCGGTGGGCTACCTGGAAGTGACTTCAGCCTACTACTGCAAGAGGCCACAGCAGAGGATGACCTCAACCAGTTAATGTAAGATATGCATGACATCATCACCAGAAATATCATCCTTAGTTAAATATGTCTCGTTTTCAATGTGTAATAAAAAGCATGAGCTGGCGCACACCCACTGAAAATTATTTTGTGTAGAGGTGCTGACTAACAACGAATAAACTGTAAACTGTAAAAATAAATAGAGTCGCACACTCTATATATCAACTCCTAGTATTTAATTGGGTAAACCACCAACGTTTTGGCATCACTGCTTCAGTGTGTAACAACAAGTTGACCTCTTCCGGCATTTGTGTGTTTTTCCAGATCTGTCGGTACATCTCCACCCAATTCCACCCGGTCCCTTCAGCAGAGTGTGTGTGAACCAGCACAAGACGGCAACTTTGCTGCCTTTGCCCATTCCCCTACCCCTTGCCCTGCCACCGGTTCCCCCACGCAGCCCGCCTGGAACCCTTTTGGTGATGATGACTTCTCCAATCTCAGTGCAGAGCAACTGATTAACAAAGACCTGGTTGATGAACAGGCTGATGGTGAGGCTGTTTGTGTGTGTGCACATGTGTGTGTGTGTGTGTTGCACACACAACAGAATACCGTGTGCTTTCAGATAGGTGAAGAGATAGGTGTTAAAAATACACCCATAGACCTAATTTCTAACATATCCTCTGCTGTAATCATATTTCCAATCAGATAAAGCTGTATCATTCACTTTGACCTTATCACTATTTGAAGTCGCTGCAGAAGCAGAGGTGGAGACGGCCCCCACAGAGGAACTGATACCTGGCCTGCTGGAGGTCTCCTCCCCTGGGGATACAACCCCCCAACCTGCTGGTGAGACCCTTCTCAACTCCATCACTCATAGTGGTTCAGTCCTCTCTGGCTCAGTCGGTAGAGAGTGGTGCTTGCAACGCCAAGGGTTGTGGGTTCAATTCCCACTGGGGCCACCCATACCTAAAATGTATGCATGCGCGACTAAGTCACTTTGGATTGAAGCGTCTGCAAAATGGCATATTAATATTATATTAATCTTCCTACAGTATACAGTGCATTCGGAAAGTATTCAGACCCCTCGACCTTTTCTACATTTTGTTATGTTACAGCCTAAAAATGTATTAAAGTCGATGGCTTGATAGTTTTTGCAGACCACATAGCCGTCATACCACTCAGGAAGGAGACGCGTTCTGTCTCCTAGAGATGAACGTACTTTAGTGCGAAAAGTGCAAATCAATCCCAGAACAACACCAAAGGACCTTGTGAAGATGCTGGAGGAAACAGGTACGAAAGTATCTATATCCACAGTAAAACGAGTCCTATATCAACATAACCTGAAAGCCCACTCAGCAAGGAAGAAGCCACTGCTCCAAAACCGCCATAAAAAAGCCAGACTACGGTTTGCGTCTGCACACGGGGACAAAGATCGTACGTTTTGGAGAAATGTCCTCTGGTCTGATGAAACAAAAATAGAACTGTTTTGCCATTATGACCATTGTTATGTTTGGAGGAAAGGGGGGGGGGGGCTTGCAAGCCGAAGAACAAAATCCCAATCGTGAAGCACGGGGGTGGCAACATCATGGTGTGGGGGTGATTTGCTGCAGGAAGGACTGGTGCACTTCACAAAATAGATGGCATCATGAGGCAGGAAAATTATGTGGATATATTGAAGCAACATCTCAAGTTAAAGCTTCGTTGCAAATGGGTCTTCCAAATGGACAATGACCCCAAGCATACTTCCAAAGTTGTGGCAAAATGGCTTAAGGACATCAAAGTCAAGGTATTGGAGTGGCCATCACAAAGCCCTGACCTCAATCCTATAGAAAATGTGTGGGCAGAACTGAAAAAGCGTGTGCGAGTAAGGAGGCCTACAAACCTGCCTCAGTTACACCAGCTCTGTCAGGAGGAATGGGCCAAAATTCACCCAACTTATTGTGGGAAGCTTGTGGAAGGCTACCTGAAAGTTTGACCCAAGTTAAACAATTTAAACGCAATGCTACCAAATACTAATTGAGTGTATGTAAACTTCTGACCCACTGGGAATGTGATGAAAGAAATATAAGCCCAAATAAATCATATTCGCTACTATTATTCTGACACTTCACATTCTTAAAATAAAGTGGTGATCCTAACTGACCAAAGACAGGGAATTTTTACTAGGATTAAATGTCAGGAGTTGTGAAAAACTGAGTTTAACTGTATTTGGCTAAATTGTATGTAAACTTCTGACTGTCGGTTCACAAACTTTTTTATTTCCTCATTGACTACTGGCACTCCAGGTGCGTGCCTTTCCAAATCATGTCCAATCAATTGAATTGTCCCCAGGTAAACTCCAATGAAGTTGTAGAAACATCTCAAGGATGATCAATAGAAACAGGATGCCCCTGAGATTAATTTTAGAGTCTAATAGCAAAGGCTCTGAATACTTATTGATGTAAATAAGTTATTTCCGTTTTTTTTACTGTATATACAATAAAAAAAATGTTATGTGGGCTATTGTGTGTAGTTTAATGAGGGGAAAAAAATGAATCAATTTTAGAGTAAGACTGTCATGTAACAAAAAGTCAAAGTGTCTGAATACTTCCCGAATACGCTGTATCTCTCAGATATTCCCATAGCTCCCCTTCCTTTGTTCTTCCTTTAGCAATCAGATCCTCCATTCTCCATTACAATCATCTCCAGTGACACACCCATAGAAATCCTATAATTCACTATTCTATATGTCATACTATGGACTTAAAGGAAGGGAACTCTGTTACTCCTCCACTCTCCAACCAAGGTGCAGGAACTGATGAGCTACTGAAATGAAGAGAAAGTTCAGCAACTCTTGGAGGACAGGAGAAGTTCATAAAAGTGCATATTTTTTCCTGCTGAGTGAATGGTCCTCTGTGACCTCATCAGTAGCAATCTGAACTCTAAGCTCAGCAGAAATCCCTTTCTGAAAGCTTTCATTAACTCTGCGTGCTCAAAATCCTTAGCTAGCTAGCCATTTAATGGGATGTCTTCACTGAATAACTGGCCAAGAAAACACTGTGTCTTTGCCTTGAACTATCCATGCCCAATCATCTCTACTTGTCAGAAGCAGATGGACAACATGCCATGCTTTGTGTATCTCTGCAGTGTTCATTAGTGTATGTCTGTTTTGTTGTCTTTTCTCTGCTGCACCAGTAGAGAAATCTGAAGACATCCTTGGACTGGATACAGGAGAGTCTTTGTTGACTGTTCCGGTCCCTTTCAGCACCTTAGCACTCTCAGACACTCCAGGTAAGGTTGTGTCCCGTTTTATTTCTAAAAGTACACTTCAAATCACTTACCCCACATAGAGCATCAACACGACATACTGAGATGCTGCATTCGTAAATCCACTCTGGAAATCTACTCCGAGTTCAGAGCACTCAGGTTTGAGAGTGCCAGAGTGCAGAATAACTGGTGCATTTACGAAAACATGTCATGCCTGTTGTTTTTGACTGGTGCCAGTAAACATCAGGCTGAAAAACAAACGCACCCTTGGAATCCACACACAATTACTGTTCCTTAGTGGTCATGGCAACGTTTGGCTGTTTTAGTAAGTGGTTGTCAAAAACCATTCCAAGCCTAATCTTCTTTTAATTAAGTCAAAAATGGAGCTCAAAATAATGCAGTACTTCATGTTGTAACGTGTGGGATATTGCTCTAAGAAAGCCAAAGTACTGGTAATCATGTTGCTAGCAGTGATGTACAGTGCTCTCTTTCCCAAGTTAAAGGGGCTAGAGTGGACTTGTGCTGTGCCTTGGTCCATGACTTAACTGTAAGTACAGAGTGGAGAGGCAGGAAGAGAGCAGATGTGTGCATGTGTTGTGTTGGGAGATCAAATCAAATCAAATCAAATTTTATTTGTCACATACACATGGTTAGCAGATGTTAATGCGAGTGTAGCGAAATGCTTGTGCTTCTAGTTCCGACAATGCAGTAATAACAAGTAATCTAACTAACAATTCCAAAACTACTGTCTTGTACACAGTGTAAGGGGATAAAGAATATGTACATAAGGATATATGAATGAGTGATGGTACAGAGCAGCATAGGCAAGATACAGTAGATGGTATCGAGTACAGTATGTACAAATGAGATGAGTATGTAAACAAAGTGGCATAGTTTAAAGTGGCTAGTGATACATGTATTACATAAGGATACAGTCGATGATATAGAGTACAGTATATACGTATGCATATGAGATGAATAATGTAGGGTAAGTAACATTATATAAGGTAGCATTGTTTAAAGTGGCTAGTGATATATTTACATAATTTCCCATCAATTCCCATTATTAAAGTGGCTGGAGTTGAGTCAGTGTCAGTGTGTTGGCAGCAGCCACTCAGTGTTAGTGGTGGCTGTTTAACAGTCTGATGGCCTTGAGATAGAAGCTGTTTTTCAGTCTCTCGGTCCCAGCTTTGATGCACCTGTACTGACCTCGCCTTCTGGATGATAGCGGGGTGAACAGGCAGTGGCTCGGGTGGTTGATGTCCTTGATGATCTTTATGGCCTTCCTGTGACATCGGGTGGTGTAGGTGTCCTGGAGGGCAGGTAGTTTGCCCCCGGTGATGCGTTGTGCAGACCTCACTACCCTCTGGAGAGCCTTACGGTTGAGGGCGGTGCAGTTGCCATACCAGGCGGTGATACAGCCCGCCAGGATGCTCTCGATTGTGCATCTGTAGAAGTTTGTGAGTGCTTTTGGTGACAAGCCGAATTTCTTCAGCCTCCTGAGGTTGAAGAGGCGCTGCTGCGCCTTCTTCACGATGCTGTCTGTGTGAGTGGACCAATTCAGTTTGTCTGTGATGTGTATGCCGAGGAACTTAAAACTTGCTACCCTCTCCACTACTGTTCCATCGATGTGGATAGGGGGGTGTTCCCTCTGCTGTTTCCTGAAGTCCACAATCATCTCCTTAGTTTTGTTGACGTTGAGTGTGAGGTTATTTTCCTGACACCACACTCCGAGGGCCCTCACCTCCTCCCTGTAGGCCGTCTCGTCGTTGTTGGTAATCAAGCCTACCACTGTTGTGTCGTCCGCAAACTTGATGATTGAGTTGGAGGCGTGCGTGGCCACGCAGTCGTGGGTGAACAGGGAGTACAGGAAAGGGCTCAGAACGCACCCTTGTGGGGCCCCAGTGTTGAGGATCAGCGGGGAGGAGATGTTGTTGCCTACCCTCACCACCTGGGGGCGGCCCGTCAGGAAGTCCAGTACCCAGTTGCACAGGGCGGGGTCGAGACCCAGGGTCTCGAGCTTGATGACGAGCTTGGAGGGTACTATGGTGTTGAATGCCGAGCTGTAGTCGATGAACAGAATTCTCACATAGGTATTCCTCTTGTCCAGATGGGTTAGGGCAGTGTGCAGTGTGGTTGAGATTGCATCGTCTGTGGACCTATTTGGGCGGTAAGCAAATTGGAGTGGGTCTAGGGTGTCAGGTATGGTGGAGGTGATATGGTCCTTGACTAGTCTCTCAAAGCACTTCATGATGACGGATGTGAGTGCTACGGGGCGGTAGTCCCTGGTGTGTAGAGTGGTCTTTAGGGGGAACCCCAGATAGTGGATGTAGCTACTAGACAGCTCTCTCTGTGTAACTGTGTTATGCATCTGGTGTGAAAATAACGTTTAGGGTTTGGTGGCTGTGTGAACAAACGTCTCGATGTATGCAAGATATTCTAATCGCTTGTTAACTGGCTTGTTGGAATGTGATGGAAAGTTGACCTTGTTGGTTTTTTATAACTTTTCTTCAAAGAGAACGGTTCCACTGCAAACAGTTTCTCTGCTTGAGGTGAACCTTTCATTCATCTGTAGGGTGCTATTCTTTTCTTTATTTAGCTATATTCTAATGTGTCTCTCTCAGAATCTTTGTCTTAATGTCATTCTTCAGCCATTCTGTTATTATCTTTGTCTTATTCATCTGTAATTCATGAATTTATCCCCAACCTCTTTCATTTCCCAATTTTCTCATTCCCTCCATCTCTGTTTTGTTTAAGCTACTGGTACGTAAATAAAGAAATCTATGTTTTTAGTTGCATTTCTTATATCATTGATTACAAAACCCTTGAAAGCTAATGTAAAGGTCAATAGCTTCATTAAACAATTGAATACCGTACCAGTTCCTTAAGGCTACTATTGATGAAAATAATATCAATGATGATAATGTAAATACCATGGCAGGTTATCTCCATGGGGGCTGTCAATCACTTCTGACTGGAAAGCTGCACTTGATAAGCAAACATTACGTCTCAGCCATATCAGGTTATTTGGAACTAGGATACACTATTGGCCAGTAAATATAAATTAATCAGCAATGTTTAATGTTTGCTCCCCATGAACTAGGAAACGGGCCTTAACGACATGAGTGGGTTGAGTGGTTATAGTTGTAGTACAACAGCTTATCTGTATAGGCCTATATGTAAGCGATACATAAGGACGTTCTGTTCTCTGAAAGTAATAGATGACACAGGCTTGGAGGACGTGCAGCTGAGTCCATCCATGGAGTGCATATTAGTTCCAAAAAATGTACATTAGCTTATCTATATAGGCCTATATTTATGAAAATGTATACGATATTGTGGTCTCTGTCCTTGCATCACGTTATGTGCTGGAGGCTCAGCTATACCATCATTTTCCCGCATTGAACACCCATCCTCTCACATTCCCTATTGCCTAGTTCCCTTGCCCTCAGTCCTATTTATTATTTGTCCTTCACCTTCTCCTCTTCTCTCTCTTCCTTTCTTCACCCCTTTTCTCCACCCTCACAAATTCCTTAATTGCTTGACCATGTCAAATGCAGTATTTGCTAGCTAGAGTGTTGCTGCCACTCACTTTTTCTTACTGTTCTCTCCCTTTCCATTTACTCTTCCTCACTCTTCATTTCTCTCTGGGCCTTTAGAGAAGCTTATTGAGGGACTGAAGTCCCCAGATACACACCACCTGCTCCCTGACCTCCTGTCCATGGCTGATCCCTTTGGCAGAACAGTGGTGGAGGCTGTTAATGGTATGGTAAAATATTTTCACTCCTGGAGATTTCATTGCTGTACACACTTTGTTACATTTGTTTTTCCCAATGTAATTGTTTTACCGTGGAATGCTCCATCGCAATATCCTCTGTCTACCCTCAGTGCACCCTTTCTTCCTCTCTCCCTCTCTCTGCTTCCATTTCTCATTCTCTTCCTCCCCATTTCCCTCTCTCTGCTTCCCCCTCTCCTCGTCTTTGTCTCTTCCTCCCTCTCTCTACATGTACAGTAGTGGGTCCAGCAGAGAACTCTCTTTTGAGTCTGGACTCTCTGATCCCTGGTCTGGAGGCTCCTGTGTCCCAGTCTGAGACAGATTCTACACTGCTTCATGGTTAGTTTCTGTCTCACAGGCAATGCGACACACAATCTAGATGCTTCCAAAATGGAATGCCACAGTGGAAGAAGGTTATTTAGATCTGACGAAACCAAAATGTTTTGGTTTCTGTTATTACTGATAATACCACCTGCCTCGACACTGGTCTTTGATCATTATATAAGGTTTTCAGAGGACGGAGTGGAGTACAATGAGACTGTCTGATTGATATTTTGAGTGTCTGTCTACCCAGCTAACAGTTCTAGGGAGATTGAATGTAATGTTCCCCTAATGTGTGTCGAGTTTTCCGTTAGGGGAACATTCTATCTATGTTAGCAAAAACATTCTGTCAACCTTTTTAACATATTTTGGTGTGAAAGTTAGGAGAACATTCCCTTAATGTCTAGAATGTGGTTATAATGTTCTCAGAATATTCTACAACGTTCTAGATGCTTTTTATGGAACGTTGCAAGAACATTTGTGTCCAGTTTTCTCAGGGTTAGGAGAATATTCCATCAACATCACATCAAACAGACACAGAACGTGGTTGCCATGTCTTCAGAATATACAATATTCATGTTCTGTGTATCAGTTGTCAGGACGTTGCTTTATGGTCCCAAAGAAACATTCTCCCCCCCAATTTTTTTTTTGTTACACATCACGCCTTGTTACTGTTGCCAAGCCCATTGAGGCCCATTGCGTGCAGATCAACCTCCACTTAGGCTACTGCTAGTATGTTGAGCACTGTGCTCAACAATGCCTGCGAAAGTGGTTTAAAATGGCTAATAATCAAAACCACAAAGCAATGTAAAACAATAAGACATGATCACTGAAAGTAACTAATCAAACGTTCAAGTAGATCTACCGAATAATAACAGTTTTGGAATTGATAAAAGGAAGTTGAAACTAAGTCATTTTTTTATGCTGGACTTCATATTAGTGTTTGTGAAACCCCCAAAGAATACCTCATGTTGGAAGTACTGAAAAAGCTGATGCAGATAGTTACCTCATTTTTTTATGATTTCAAAGGAAACCTCCCCATACCCCGACTTACAGTTGGATACTTTGATGTTTAGTGCCTCTATGACCATACATTATATACTATAGCATGACATTGAGAGCTATTAGGAACGCACATTCTTTTTCATCCCTTTTCCTTGGCGCTTACAATCTAGCTATTATTTACCTTTATTTAACTAGGAAAGTCAGTTAAGAACAAATTCTTATTTTCAATGACGGCCTAGGAACAGTGGGTGCCTGTTCAGGGGCAGAACGACCGATTTGTACCTTGTCAGCTCGGGGATATGAACTTGCAACCTTTCGGTTATTAGTCCAACGCTCTAACCACTAGGCTACCCTGCCGCCCCATTATATTATACATGATACAGTAATATATTTTGGCCATATCCTGGAGATATCCTGAACTAAACATTCCAGTCTAACCCTTGCCCCCCCTCCCACTCCTCTGCCCTCCCTCCCACAGATCCCCTGTTTGGGGAGGACTCTCTGCTGGGTTGCTCTCTCATCTCTCCCCCTTCTAGAGCCTCCTCTCTCTCCTCTGCTCCCGCTTCTGCTGGCTTTAGGTCTGTTCTGGAAGAGTTTGACCTGGCATCTGGGGGTTCCACCCAGTTTCTGTCAGGTAAGGCTCTGTTTCCAAAATCACACGCCCACAACAAGCCCAAACTGGACCACTTAGTCCCACAATTGGAGAGGCAGAAGTGCTGCAACTTATACTTGATGTGTACCGTAGGAACAAATGGTTTGGTTCTCCCTGTTAGGAAGCTAGCTGTTCTCCCTGTTAGGAAGCTAGCTGTTCTCCCTGTTAGGAAGCTAGCTGTTCTCCCTGTTAGGAAGCTAGCTGTTCTCCCTGTTAGGAAGCTAGCTCTTCTCCCTGTGAAGAGAGACAACTACACTAGCAGGCTACTGACTTGCAGTCTAACTCTAACCCTCTGTAGTTGTGTGGCACACTGCTCTGTAACTCGCCTTATCTGCTTCCTCCTCTATCTCTCTCCCTTTCTGACATTTCTTATTCTTCCTTTATACTCTTGGTTGTGCTGCTTGCTTTACTCAATGCTTCTCCTAAACACCTTAACCTCCCCTTCCTCCTTTCTCGGCTCCATCTTCTGCAGACTCTTCTGATCTCCTGATCCCAGGCTTTGAGCCTCCACCCAGTGCAGAGACAGGCAACGAGGATGAGTTTGACCCCATCCCTGTCATGGCCTCCTCCCAAGGTAAGCCCAGTGGGCTTCCAGCCTTCAGACCAGAGGCAGGAACAGGCAGGGAGTCTCTGTCCTGTCCCACTAAGATTGCCATTCATACCTCAACCAGGGTCAGAGGAACTCTGGGATTTGATTCCGGTCAATGTCCTCAGTAGTGTATTAAACCCTGTTCCCTCTTCCCCTTGTAGATTTATCTGAGTAGCCATCCTCGCATCCTTTGTGTAGTTATTCCTTAACACTCTTAGATTGTATCTGGAGAGAAATTCCTCTTCCTGTCTTTCTCTGTCTTCTGTAACCTTATCTTCTCTCCCTCTTTTCCCTGGTATCTGTTCTTTCTTACTTACCTCCCTTGCTTTTCCCCCCTGTCCCCCCTGCTTCGCCTTGGCCCACCTCCCTACCGCCCTCCTCTCTGTCCGAACAGTTTCAGGAGGCCACTCTCGAAGTAACAGTGGCAGCTCTGAGTCCAGCCTTCCCAGCCTGGCCCGCTCCCTGCTCATGGTGGACCAGCTCATCGACCTGTAGAGGCCGATGGGGAGCCGGGACACTAAAGAGAGGGGGAGTGGGGGGATGGAGTGACGAGGTAGAAGTATTGATGCTGGAGAGGAAAATAGACCCCACCATTAGTCGTTACACCCCTACATCATTCATCACCAATGCTTGTTCCATGGGAACTCCTGCTGTCATTCCGAACGCACTGGGCGATAGAGTTCTAGAACCATAATCATTGTCCTGTCTGTGTTTGTCCCATCATGCCTCTGATATTGATTCCCGTCATGTCCACCACTTTTCTCCTTCCCCCCTCTGCCCTCTCATTTCATGCTCTCACAGCATTTAGGCCTATGTTCTGTTGCCTTCTGCGGTCATCATGGCAAACAAGTTCATGGCACACTGCTTCTAGCTTTTGCGTTCATGGCACCCTAACAATATAACTTTTGCTTTCACGACACTAACTTTTTCTAGCTTTTGTTTGTGTTTGTCACTCTAACTTGATCCAAGAGTTCTTCTTTCTGTAGACCAGGGTCAAATGTTTCACCATGTTTCACTCCTATCTCTCTGGTCAGTCTTGTCCTGTAAGCAACCAGATAATTCCACTCTTGTTAGTAGATGTAGTTATGGTGGACAAGTAGATGTTTTGTCCCCTGCCTTTCTCCAGGGTTATATTTATATTTCACTTGGATTATTATTTGCGCACATTCGGTAACAACAATATCACAACATTGATTTATTCTAAACATCTTGAGTTGTACTGTAGAACGTTGAAAAAATGGTTGTCTGTCTGCCAATTTAGTTTCCCATACTTCAGTGGCTGAGTTTTTAAGGGATTGTGTTTTAACCCTTAGCGTGAGGTATCATAGCCGGCGTGATGGGATAGATGTCAATATCTAAAATGACTGATTACTCCACCAGCTGGTCCAGAGATTGAGCCTCCCTGTGGACGCATCCTCCCAGCTGCCATTAGCAGAGCACTGTAAGAGCCACCAGGCATGTTATCTGTCTTTGGTCAAAATGAGCTAGGAAGTTATTCAAAAAAGTTATAAGTTAGCACCAACATATTTTAAGACTTTTTAAAGCCTACCTTAACATAAATATGGAGCTAACATTCCCAAAGGAAGAAGCTAAGATTTAAAAACACCAGCTTGGCTCGGGACTCAGCTGCACATTGACAACATTGATGCTTTTCTAAAGCATTTGCTTGTTTTCCTCTCGTTGACCTCTCCTTAGCCTGACTATACAGACCGTCGGTCAATATCATCCCTTTCATTTCAGCCTGTTTGTGCCCACGCAATCCTTTCATTCTATTCAAACATGCATTCCCACAGAAAGTCCATTCCTACTTGTACATAGATCCTATATTACAGTAATTTATCAGCCCTACATAGTGTAAATGTATGTATATCTGCAATACCCACAGACTCTGATCCAGTGATCATACGTGTGGTTCCTCTCGTGTATAAAGTTAACGTTACAAAACATGTATGTCCTGTTACTCATCGGTCATCATAGCTTACATTGTGAAAAAAATATATAGAAAAGTTTATTTCATATATAGCTAATAATACATGTGAATATGAATAGACTGTTAGAGAATGAATGTATGAAATTAACATCATTATAAATAAAGATTCATATATTTCAATATAATTCTTAATATGACTATTATAGACGAATACTTTGTTTTTCCTGTGCAGCTGTGTTTTGTCCACCATATTTCTCCCCAGATTCCTATTGTGACATTATCATAACATACAGTTATGACAATCTTAGCTTTGATCTGTTGTTGAGGGTTGGGTAGGATTTCTCCTTCAAGTAGTGTCTATTAACTTACCTTGACCTAAGGAGGGTTTTATTGCAAACAAAGTAGTTTGTTGTACATTGGGACCGCAACCCAGGGAGCTTTACCATGTCTTATACTGTACCATACTTAATCACGCTGTACAAAGGCAGAGAACTACAGCCGTTGCTGAAATAGTGCTCTACAAAGCCGTGCTTTCTCCACGCAGATTTTATATTATCAAAAAGATGCATATCGAGGCATGACCGTGTTGTTGAATGTTCTGTTCTGTTGTGTTGGTAGACAGTGTTATCATCGGTGTGTGAATGTTTGAACATACAGTAATGGAACTCCTAGCCAGTCTGACTCGTTGGATGTGATGCGGTTGTGTTGTTGTCTAACCTCGCTGCAATAAGTGACATCAACAGTGATGTTTGTGTTGACTTCGTCACATTTGAAAAGCACAGGCCCTCTTAATTAAATAGCGCTGAGTCCACTCTGTTGCCCATAGAGGAAGCCACTGTTTTTGAGAGCACATCGGTGTCTCTCTGAGTGGACCACTAGACTCAGTGATCTGACTGAATTAGAGGAAAGGAATATATTGGTTATCAGACAGAGAGGGGCAAGCACTACACAGGACTCAACACTATGACCACATTCAGATCCTATGAAGATAGGAATGCTCACTATACATTTCAAGGAATTACAGATAATTGCTCTACTGCAGTTTTCCAAACAATGCATGCCAAGCAACAGCACTTATTGGCAGTATTCTAAAATTCAATGTTGTGTCACATCTATCTCAAGCTGAAGTTCACATCTTATCCCCTCCACTACTGTACAGTCTAGTCATCTGCAGATACTCATGAGGCTATTGACCTATGCAATCTTTGCTTCTTCCTGTAGACACCACTGTACTGTTGTTCTTGGTAAAGGTCTTGCCCTCCAGGTAGTTCAACTTGTGTTGTTGTGAAAAAGAGATCCTTCATGTTGCCCAGTTGTTTTTGCCAAAAGTGGAAAAAGCTATTTCTGATGACCATTGTTCTCCTGAATGTTCTGGATCTCTGTCCGTCTATATGACACCTAATCCTGCGTCAGCGCAGTCATTTCTGTGTGCACCTTCTATTTTTGTGAGATAACTAAAGAGTTACAAAGAAAGGGATGTTGAATAAACATATACATGTGAATGTACATTTGTTTTGCCTATTGATTGAGTGACTGAAGGGAGTTGATTGCTGAGAATTTGACCCTGTCATGGTAGTCATGTGGTTAACGTGATTTATTGGCAGACAGATTGATTCAGATCGAGAGGGGCGACACATTTAGCTAGCTGTTATCTTTTAGACACTCACTTCTACTAATGGGGATCCTTAATAAATACAAATAAATACAAATTCTCAAGTACAATCAATTAAATCATGTACTGTGAATTAATCACAACTTATTATCATATTATTTACATATGCGCAGAGGTTTAATTACATTTGGGGGATGACATTGAGTAGATTTCATACTCATTATGCAAAATGATGTTGAAAAAAAGTATTTTCCAAACGTTGAAGTTAGGTTCATTTTAAGTTCTGAATTAAAAATGAAATTACGTAATTTACAGAGGGTGAAAATATGTATTTTTTGGTCAGATTTCAGCTGCAAATTTCATCTCAATAAAGTAAGCAATCTATCACATACTTTTTAAAGTCCATTTAGTATAGGACAGGTGAGCCAACTGCAACATAGCATATTTATTATTGCTCCCATCTGTCACATGCACTTACAGTACCAGTCAAAAGTTTGGGCACACCTACTCATTCAAGTTTTTTTTGTCTTTTTTTTTCGATCTTCTACATTGTAGAATAATATTGAAGACATCAAAACTTATGTAGTAACCAAAAAAGTGTTAAACAAATCCAAATATATTTTATATTTGAGTTTCTTCAAAGTAGCCACCCTTTGCCTTGATGATAGCTTTGCACACAAAAAAAAGAAAAAAGATTGACTTCAGATTATTTTTGTCATTGGCCTGCACACAATACCCCATAATGTCAAAGTGGAATTATGTATTTTTACAAATTAATAAAATTGAAAAGCTGAAATGTCTTGAGTCAATAAGTATTCAACCCCTTTGTTATGGCAAGCCTAAATAAGTTCAGGAGTAAAATAAAAATGTGCTTTAACAAGTTCCATATACTCAGTGTCTAATAATAGAGTTTAACATGATTTTTGAATACCTCATAGAATTATCTTTAAGTTCCCTCAGTCGAGCAGTGAATTTCAAACACCAATTCAACCATAAAGACCAGGGAGGTTTTCCAATGCCTTGCAAAGAAGGGCACCTATTGGTAACAGACTTTGAATATCCCTTTGATCATGGTGAAGTTATTCATTACACTTTGGATGGTGTATCAATACACCCAGTCACTACAAAAATACAGGCATCCTTCCTAACTCAGTTGCTGGAGAGGAAGGAAACCACTCAGGGATCTCACCATGAGGCCAATGGTGACTTTAAAACAGTTAGAGTTTAATGGCTGTCATGGAATAAAACTGAAGATGGCTCAACATTGTAGTTACTCCACAATACTAACTTAAATGGCAAAGTGAAAATAAGGAAGCTCATACAGAATAACAATATTCCAAAGCATGCATCATGTTTGCAATAAGGCACTAAAGTACAACTGAAAAAAATATGGCAAAGAAAGTAATTTTATGTCCTGAATACAAAGTGTTAAGTTTGGGGTAAACACAACACATCACTGAGTACCACTCTTCATATTTTCAAGCATGGTGGTGGCTGCATCATCTTATGGCAGGCCCAGCCCAGGTACTCCTGGTGCTCGGGAGGCCCCCCTGTTCTAGCAGCCTGTCGCAGCCCACCGCGTGGTCTCCAGTGTGGGGCAGCAGGCTGCTGTTGGCTCGGTGACTGTGGGGCCCCTGCACTCCTGGACCATTGGAGGCAGAGTTATAGTGGACCCATTCCTCAGGGCCCCCTTATACCCCAGATGCCCACAGGGAAAGTCTTGATATAAGGACCCCCACCCCTTATCAAAAACCAAAGCTGGCCTCCCAGGGAGGGAGGTGATCTGTTGAAGCCTGGCCCAGGCCAGCCCTGCTCTATATCTGTGACCTATGACCTGTAGAGGTCATATCCCAGTACCAGTGTGCAATCTAGATTGCTCTGTCTCCCTCTGTTGAGGATGTCATACTATAGGTAGACTGACTGTATTTCTGTACAATTGCAGTATTAACAATGACTTGCTCTATCTTGCCCATATTCTACCTGTTTTGCTACACCCTTGTTCTGCCTCAGCTTTCTGATTCACCTTCAGATGAAGCATTGCGGCACTTTATTTGCAATACATTAGGATTTTCAGGACACATCGAACCGATTTAAACTATTTTGAAACCGAAGATTGTCCAGGATTGTTTTACTCTAAAAGTACTGATAGTAATCTACATTTTCTGAATTAGAGAAGTCTCCCATGTAAAGTAGAGCTCAAGGAAAATGTGTTTTTTTGTTGAATGGTTTTAATTTAAAATGTTGATATAATTTTGTCACATTGTTTTTAACACCATGTTAATAATATACTAATGTTGTGTAAATTACACTGCTTTTATATGGTTAGACTTGATATACTATTGAAGTACTAAATTACATCAGTTGAGTATTTGCCTGATTAGCATGTGACATTTGACCTCTGTGTGAAACGTATGTAATCTACATCTACTATTCCTTACATTGTAACCGTTGTTTTATGCAGTTTCCTTCTTCAAAGGTCAACATGGAACGGTTTTATAAGAAGTAGGGCTGTCAGAG
Source organism: Oncorhynchus clarkii lewisi (assembly GCF_045791955.1). Classification (NCBI taxonomy): domain Eukaryota; kingdom Metazoa; phylum Chordata; class Actinopteri; order Salmoniformes; family Salmonidae; genus Oncorhynchus; species Oncorhynchus clarkii. Next base: position 23,431,919 of record NC_092158.1, read on the forward strand.
TTAATCAGTTTACTCAAGTTAACTTTTTGTAATTTGACTTCACATTTTTTAAAATCGTGATTAATCGCATTGTCTTAAAGCGTTCAAAATACACTTAAAAACATCCCAATACATCTATACAGCTAAAAACAACAATGCAATGTAAAAACAAGTTGACATTTTGATTAAAGAAAGTGTGCTTTCTCAATTCACCAAATTTTGCAAACCATTACTTTAGACAAAATCAAGATGTCAATATTTGTGAAATGTTTTTTTTTTAATGAAAAATCATAATTTGAGCAGATTTCTAATGTGCAATGAATCACGAATAATCACAGCAAACCCTGTGATTAAATCAATGAATTGTTTTTATATTTTGACAGTCCTAATAAAAATATATGTTGTCAAAAGAATGAGGACTTTGAAAGGCTTATCTTAAAGGATACTTAAGTTTGGTCCATAACCATAGCAGCAGCCTCTATATTGAATTTTATGTCTTAGTGACTATGTATAAAAATGCACTCTAACATATAGGAGGAACATTATGTTGAGCCCAACAGACTGCAGCTTTGTATTGTATGCCTATTTACCTATAATGCAAAATAACCTACCTACAGCAATGATTCTAAAACCTTTTCAACCTACAGACCATAGGAAAAGACATGGGTCTCGATGTACCACACTGCTGAAAACTAAAAGGATTTTTCATGCAATGCTGTAGTAGGCCTATTACTGATAATGTATTCAGTCACTTGACATGTCTACCAATCTGATTTGAACATTCATTTTAACAATATGCTTATTTAGACATCATTTGTCAAGTGGCTTTCTTACCTCTAATGAATCAGTTGATTGGATTATTGTTTGGATCCCAGAGTAATCAGTCAGAAGGGTATTTTAACAAATGTAGCTTTAATACAAAATGGAATTGAAGAGTCTTATATGGGTGATTTATCCAATGCGAGCAAGCGTGTCCTCAGCATCCCCCTCATCATTTTGAAATTGCAACAGAAATAGCTGTAGTGGAGTGATCTACTTGTCTATCAGACTTAAGGAGTTGATCGAGGGGCAGCTCACAGAACCTCAGCTCTCCCTTGAGTATGTGTGCCTGGTTCTTAACCTCCTCTGCCAGGGCTATGTCATCATGGTTGGGCCTTTTCTTTTACTGCCTCCAATCCCTCTGCCACCAAGCTCAGCTAGTAGTTACAGTTGGCTCTGTGTTTGGCCACATGGCATGCTTCAGTTCTCTCTCCACAGGATTGTGGCTGTGTCTGCTTCTCAAAGTGTCATTATATGACAGCGTTATACTTTTGGCTCTATACTCCAGCATTTTCAATTTGAGATAGAATGTTTCGTATTAGGCGACAGTACAGAATGCCAGCTTTTATTTGAGGGTGTTTTCATACCAACAGTATCTGCTTTACCATTTAGAAATGAAAGCACTTCATGTATGGGGCGGTTTTGGATCATTGTCTTGTTGGAAGACAAATCTCCATCCCAGTCTCAGGTCTTTTGCAGACTCCATCAGGTTTTCTTCCAGAATGGTCCTGTATTTGGCTCCATCCGTCTTCCCATCAATTTTAACCATCTTCCCTGTCCCTGCTGAAGAAAAGCAGGCCCAAACCATGATGCTGCCACCACCATGTTTGACAGTGGGGATGGTGTGTTCAGTGTGATGAGCTGTGTTGCTTTTACGCCAAACATAACGTTTTGCATTGTTGCCAAAAAGTTCAATTTTGGTTTCATCTGACCAGAGCACCTTCTTCCACATGTTTGGTGTGTCTCCCAGGTGGCTTGTGGCAAACTTTAAACAACACTTTTATGGATATCTTTAAGAAATGGCTTTCTTCTTGCCACTCTTCCATAAAGGCCAGATTTGTGCAATATACGACTGATTGTTGTCCTATGGACAGAGTCTCCCACCTCAGCTGTAGATCTCTGCAGTTCATCCAGAGTGATCATGGGCCTCTTGGCTGCATCTCTGATCAGTCTTCTCCTTGTATGAGCTGAACGTTTAGAGGGACGGCCAGGTCTTGGTAGATTTGCAGTGGTCTGATACTCCTTCCATTTCAATATTATCGCTTGCACAGTGCTCCAGTGGATGTTTAAAGCCTGGGAAATCTTTTTGTATCCAAATCCGGCTTTAAACTTCTTCACAACAGTATCTCGGACCTGCCTGGTGTGTTCCTTGTTCTTCATGATGCTCTCTGCGCTTTTAACGGACCTCTGAGACTATCACAGTGCAGGTGCATTTATACGGAGACTTGATTACACACAGGTGGATTGTATTTATCATCATTAGTCATTTAGGTCAACATTGGATCATTCAGAGATCCTCACTGAACTTCTGGAGAGAGTTTGCTGCACTGAAAGTAAAGGGGCTGAATAATTTTGCACGCCCAATTTTTCAGTTTTTGATTTGTTAAAAAGTTTGAAATATGATTGTGTCCCACTTGTTGTTGATTCTTCACAAAAAAATACAGTTTTATATCTTTATGTTTGAAGCCTGAAATGTGGCAAAAGGTCGCAAAGTTCAAGGGGGCCGAATACTTTCGCAAGGCACTGTAACTTCATATGGCTGCAGGGGCAGTATTGAGTAGCTTGGATGAAAAGGTGCCCATTGTAAACGTGCAGCTCCTCAGTCTCAGTTGCTAATATATCCATATTATTAGTATTAGTATTGGATAGAAAACACTCTAAAGTTTCCAAAACTGTCAAAATATTGTCTGTGAGTATAACAGAACTGATATTGCAGGCGAAACCCTGAGGAAAATCTAAACAGGAAGTGGCCTCTATTTTGAAAACTCCATGTTCCATAGCCTCCCTTTGCTGGATTTAAAGGGATATGAACCAGATTCCTTTTCCTATCGCTTCCTCAAGGTGTCAACAGTTTTCAGACATAGTTTCAGGCTTTTATTTTGAAAAATGAGCCAGAACGATAACATCGCGTCAAGTGGTCACATGAGTTTTGCTTGCACAACAGAATTCGGACAGCCATTTCCTTTCCCTCTCCTACTGTGAAAGACATTTGCGGTTGATATATTATCGATTATATATTTTAAAAACATCCTGAGGATTGATTATAAAAAACGTTTAAATGGAAACTATTTGGAATTTTCATCTGCTTTGTGGTGTCCACTCTTTCCTGTGGATTTCTGAACATAACGTGACAAACAAACTGAGTTATTTTGGATATAAAAATCATCTTTATGAAACAAACTGATTTTTTTTTGTGTAACTGGGAGTCTCGTGAGTGAAAACATCCGAAGATCATCAAAGGTAAACGATTAATTTGATTGCTTTTCTGATTTTCGTGACCGAGCTACCTGATGCTAAGTGTACTTAATGTTTTATTGCGCGATCGATAAACTTACACAAACACTTGTATTGCTTTCGCTGCAAAGCATAATTTCAAAATCTGACACGACAGGTGGATTAACAAAAGGCTAAGCTGTGTTTTCCTATATTGCATTTGTTATTTCATTAATATAAATATTTATAGTAATATTTATTGTATGTAGCGCTATGCTATTCAGCGGTTGTTTATCCCGATAGGGGGATTGCAGCCATAACAGGTTAACGATGGTGTTGGAGTCATGCCTGGCCATGCAGTTGTGGGTGAACAGGGAGTATAGGAGGGGACTGAGCACGCACCCCTGGGGAGCTCCGGTGTTGAGGATCAGAGTGGCAGATGTGTTGCTACCTACCCTCACCACCTGGGGGCGGTCCGTCAGGAAGTCCAGGATCCAGTTGCAGAGGGAGGTGTTTAGTCCCAGGATCCTTAGCTTAGTGATGAGCTTTGAGGGTACTATGGTGTTGAATGCTGAGCTGTAGTCAATGAACATCATTCTCACATAAGTGTTCCTTTTGTCCAGGTGGGAAAGGGCAGTGTGGAGTGCAATACAGATTGCATCATCTGTGGATCTGTTTGGGTGGTATGCAAATTGGAGTGGGTCTAGGGTTTTTGGGATAATGGTGTTGATGTGAGCCATTACCAACCTTTCAAAATACTTCATGGCTACGGACCTGAGTGCTACGGGTCTGTAGTCATTTAGGCAGGTTGCCTTTATGTTCTTGGGCACAGGGACTATGGTGGTCTGCTTGAAACATGTTGATATTACAGACGTAATCAGGGACATGTTGAAAATGTCAGTGAAGACACCTGCCAGTTGGTCAGCACATGCCCGGAGCACATGTCCTGGTAATCAGTCTGGCCCCGCAGCCTTGTGTATGTTGACCTGTTTAAAGGTCTTACTCACATCGGCTACGGAGAGTGTGATCATACAGTCGTCCAGAACAGCTGATGCTCTCATGCATGCCTCAGTGTTGCTTGCTTCAACGCAAGCATAGAAGGGATTTAGCTCGTTTGGTAGGCTTGTGTCACTGGGCAGCTCGCGGCTGTGCTTCCCAGTGATCACACTCTAGTATGATTCAATCTTAGCCCTGTATTGACGCTTTGCCTGTTTGATGGTTCGTCGCAGGGCAGGATTTCTTGTAAGCTTCCGGGTTAGAGTCCCGCACCTTGAAAGCAGCAGCTCTACCCTTTAGCTCAGTGCGAATGTTGCCTGTAATCCATGGCTTCTGGTTGGGGTATGTACGTACAGCCACTGTGGGGACGATGTCCTCGATGCACTTATTGGTAAAGCCAGTGACTGATGTGTTGTACTCCTCAATGCCATCGGAAGAATCCCAGAACATGTTCCAGTCTGTGATAGCAAAACAGTCCTGTAGTTTAGCATCTGCTTTATCTGACCACTTTTTTTATAGACCGAGTCACTGGTGATTCCTGCTTTAATTTTTGCTTGTAAGCAGGAATCAGGAGGATAGAGTTGTGGTCGGATTTACCCAATGGAGTGCGAGGGAGAGCTTTGTACGCATCTCTGTGTTTGGAGTACAGGTGATCTAAATTTTGTTTTTCTCTAGTTGCACATTTCACATGTTGATGGAAATTTGGTAGAACTAATTTAAGTTTCCCTGCATTTAAGTTTCCGGCTACTAGGAGCGTCGCCTAGGGGTGAGTAGTTTCCTGTTTGCTTATTTCCTTACACAGCTGACTGAGTGCGGTCTTAGTGCCAGCATCTGTCTGTGGTGGTAAATAAACAGCTACGAAAAGTAAAGCTGAGAACTCTCTAGGCAAGTAGTGTGGCCTGCAATTTATCACAATATACTCTACTTCAGGCAGGCAAAATCTAGAGACTTCCTTAGATTTCGTACACCAGCTGTTGTTTACAAATATGCACAGACCGCCCCCCCTCATCTTACCATAGTGTGCTGTTCTATCTTGCCGGTGCAGCGTATATCCCGCTAGCTGAATATCCATGACGTCATTCAGCCACGATTCTGTGAAACATAGGATATTTGTCACGTCCTGACCTTAGTTCCTTTTTTATGTCTCTATTTTAGTTTGTTCAGGGCGTGAGTTGTTTTATGTTCTATATTTTCTATCTCTGTGTTTGGTCTGGTATGGTTCCCAATCAGAGGCAGCTGGCAATCGTTGTCTCTGAGAACCATACTTAGGTAGCCTGTTTTCCCATTTTGAGTTGTGGGCGATTGTTTTCTGTTTTGTGTGAGTACCTGACAGAACTGTTGCGTTTTATTCTACTTTTGTTTTTGTTTCAGTGTTCCGGTTATAATAAACAACATGGACACTTTCCACGTTGCGCATTGGTCTGATATTTCCTACTCCTCCTCAGAAGAGGAGGCAAATCGTTACAGAATCACCCACCAAAAAAAGACCAAGCAGCGTGCTAACCTGGAGCAGAGGGTTCTGGACTCCTGGACTTGGGTGGAGATACTGGAAGGCAAGGGACCCTGGGCACAGGCTGGGGAATATCGCCGCCCCAAGGAAGAGTTGGAGACAGCAAAAGCAGAGCGGCGGCGATTTGAGCTAAGGCAGCACAACAGGCACGAGAGGCAGCCCGCCCCCCCCCCATTTTTGAGGGAGTGTGGCAGAATCTGGTTGGAGACCTGAGCCAACTCCCCATGCTCACCGTGGCGGGCGTCGTACTGGTCAGGCACCGTGTTATGCGGTCAAGCGCACGGTGTCTCCAGTGTGCGTTCTTAGCCCGGTGCGCTATATCCCAGACTCCGCAAGTGCCTTGCGAGAGTGGGCATCCAGCCAGGGCCTATTGTGCCGGCCCAGCGTGTTTGGTCTCCGGTACGCCGTTTCGGCCCAGGGTATCGTGCCCTGGCGCTGTGTGCTGTGTCTCCAGGGCGCTGGGAGGGTGCAGTGCGTCCTATGCCTGCGCTCCACCCGTGCCGGGCGAATGTGGGTATTGAATCTAAGGGAGAGGTGCGAGTGTTATGCACCATGCTCCAGTGCTCACCCACAGCCCGGTTCAACCTGTGCCTGCACTCTGGAGGGTCCGGGCTAAAGTGGTCATCCAGCCTGGAGGAGTGGTGCCAAGGATGCGCACCAGAGCCCCAGTGCTCCCCCACAGCCCGGTCCATCTGGTGCTTCCTCCACGCACCATGCCTCCTGTAGGTCTCCCCATGCAGGCCCACGCACCAGGCTGTCTGGCACCAGGCTGTCTCTCCGTCTCCTGTCCGGAGCTGCCGGAGCCGCCCGTCTGTCCGGAGCTGCCAGAGCCGCCCGTCTGTCCGGAGCTGCCGGAGCCGCCCGCCTGTCTGGAGCCGCCCGTCTGTCAGGAGCTGCGGGAGCCGCCCGTCTGTCAGGAGCTGCGAGAGCCGCCCGACTGTCAGGAGCTGCCGGAGCCGCCCGTCTGTCCGGAGCTGCCGGAGCCGCCCGTCTGTCCGGAGCTGCCGGAGCCGCCCGTCTGTCCGGAGCTGCCGGAGCCGCCCGTCTGTCCGGAGCTGCCGGAGCCGCCCGTCTGTCCGGAGCTGCCGGAGCCGCCCGTCTGTCCGGAGCTGCCGGAGCCGCCCGTCTGTCAGGAGCTGCCGGAGCCGCCCGTCTGTCAGGAGCTGCCCGTCTGTCAGGAGCTGCCGGAGCCGCCCGTCTGTCCGGAGCTGCCGGAGCCGCCCGTCTGTCCGGAGCCGTCCGTCTGTCCGGAGCCGCCCGTCTGTCAGGAGCTGCCGGAGCCGCCCGTCTGTCCGGAGCTGCCGGAGCCGCCCGTCTGTCCGGAGCTGCCGGAGCCGCCCGTCTGTCCGGAGCTGCCGGAGCCGCCCGTCTGTCCGGAGCTGCCGGAGCCGCCCGTCTGTCAGGAGCTGCCGGAGCCGCCCGTCTGTCAGGAGCTGCCGGAGCCGCCCGTCTGTCAGGAGCTGCCGTTTTGTTTTACTTTTTTTTTTTCAGTGTTCCGGTTATAATAAACAACATGGACACTTACCACGCTGCGCATTGGTCCGATATTTCCTACTCCTCCTCAGAAGAGGAAGAGAATCGTTACAATATTATAGTTTTTGATGTCCCGTTAGTAGGATATTCGTGATCGTACCTCGTCTAGTTTATTGTCCAATGATTGCACGTTGGTGAGTAGTATTGACGGTAACAGCAGCTTTCCCACTCGCCTTTTCCGGGTCCTGACCAGGCATCCGGTCCTCTGTAGCTATGTCGCTTCTTCTTGCAAATTTCGGGGATGTCGGCCCTGCCGGGTGTTTGGAGAATGTCTTGTGCATCTTGTTTGTTGAAGAAAAAATCTTAGTCTAATCCGAGGTGAGTGATCGCTGTCCTGATATCCAGAAGCTCTTTTTTTGCCGTAAGACATGGTTGCAGAAACATTATGTACAAAATAAGTTGCAAAAAACCCCATATAGTAGCACAATTGGTTGGGCGCCCCGTAAAACTGCTGCCATTTCTTCCGGCGCCATTTTGCAGTTTTGTCACACAACACAATGCCGCAGATGTCTCACACAACACAATGCCGCAGATGTCTCAAGTTTTGAGGGAGTGTGTAATTGGCATGCTGACTGCAGGATTGTCCATCAGAGCTGTTGCCAGAAAATGTAATGTTAATTTCTCTACCATAAACTGGCATCAATGTCATTTTAGAGAATTTGGCAGTACGTCCAACTGGCCTCACAACCGTAGACAACGGGTTAGGTGGGCGAGTGGTTTGCTGATGTCAGCATTGTGAACAGAGTGCCCCATGGTGGCTGTGGCGTTATGGTATGGGCAGGAATAAGCTACAGACAACAAACACAATTGCATTTTATTGATTGCAATTTGAATGCACAGAGATACTGCGATGAGTTCCTGAGGCCCATTGCCGTGCCATTCATCCATCACCTCAAGTTTCAGCATGATAATGCATGGCTCCATGTCACAAGGATCTGTACACAAGTCCTGCAAGGTGAAAATGTCCCAGTTCTTCCTTGGCCTGCATATTCACCAGACATGTCACCCATGTCTGGCGAATAAAAAAATTAAAACAGATACCTTATTTACGTAAGTATTCAGACCCTTTGTTATGAGACGCAAAATTGAGCTCAGGTGCATCCGGTTTCTATTGATCATCCTTGAGATGTTTCTACAACTTGATTGGAGTCCACCTGTGGTAAATTCAATTGATTGAACATGATTTGGAAAGGCACACACCTCTCTGTATAAGGATCCACAGTTGACAGTGCATCTCAGAGCAAAAAAGAAGCCATGACGTTGAAGGAATTGTCCGTAAGAGCTCGGAGACAGGATTGTGTCGAGGCACAGATCTGGGGAATGGTACCAAAATAATTCTGTAGCGTGGAAGGTTCCCAAGTACACAGTGGCCTCCATCCTTAAATGGAAGAAGTTTGGAACCACCAAGACCTTTCCTGCCGCCTGCCGCCTGGCCAAACTGAGCAATCGGGGGAGAATGGACTTGGTCGGGATGTGACCACGAACCCCATCGTCACTCAGACAGAGCTGCAGAGTTTCTCTGCGGGGATGGGAGAACCTTCCAGAAGAGGATCTACAGAGAAGAATCGGAGAAACTCCCCAAATACAGGTGTGCCAAGCCATACCCCAAAAGACTTGAGGCTGTAATCGCTGCCAGAAGTGCTTGGAAAAAAGTAGTGAGTAAAGGGTCTGAATACTTATATAAATGTGATATTAAAAAAATATGTTTTATATAAATGTGCAAGTCATTATTTGGTATTGTGTGTTGATTTATGAGTAAAAAAAACAAGCAATTGAAAACATTTTAGAATAAGGCTGTAACATAACAAAATGTGGAAAAATCAAGGGGTCTGAATACTTTCCGAAAGCACTGTAACTATTTGTTCAGCACTTTTGAAATGTACAGCAATAGTATTCAGAACATGGGCCGTTATTACAGTATTCGTCCTGTACACCAAGTCAATACCGTAGGATAAATAAAGGGGCATATAAGCAGACAATGAAAGCTCTTAACATTAAATGATTGCATTTCTCTAAAACAGTCTATAGGCTACAAGTGTACCATAAAGTCAGAACAGTAGGCGAAGTTATGAGGGAAAAAGGGACCAAATTATTATGGTGAGGCACAGGGCCTACAAACGGCTTACTACACAACATACACTTATTATTACTTTCTTGGCTACAGTATTCATATCTCCCTGGCATATTACATTATTTATGCAGCAGCATAGAAGACATTTCTGGACTCACCTTCTTGTGGACTGGATATTTATTGGCCAGTCTGAGATAAGGTTTGTTCTTTGCAACTCTGCCTAGAAGGCCAGCATCCCGGCGTCGCCTCTTCACTGTTGACGTTGAGACTGGTGTTTTGCGGGTACTATTTAATGAAGCTGCCAGTTGAGGACTTGTGAGGCATCGGTTTCTCAAACTAGACATTCGAATGTACTTGTCCTCTTGCTCATTGTGCACCGGGGCCTCCCACTCTTCTTTCTATTCTGGTGAGAGCCAGTTTGTGCTGTTCTGTGATGGGAGTAGTACACAGTCTTGTACGAGATCTTCGGTTTCTTGTAAATTTCTCGCATTGAAAAGCTTTCATTTCTCAGAACAAGAATAGCCTGACGAGTTTCAGAAGAAAGTGCTTTGTTTCTGGCCATTTTGAGCCGGTAATCGAACCCACTAATGCTGATGCTCCAGATACTCAACTAGTCTAAAGAAGGCCAGTTTTATTGCTTATAAGCACAACCGTTTTCAGCTGTGCTAACATAATTGCAAAATGGTTTTCTAATGATCAATTAGCCTTTTAAAATGATAAACTTGGATTAGCTAACACAACGTGCCATTGGAAGACAGGAGTGATGGTTGCTGATAATGGGCCTCTGTACGCCTATGTAGATATTCCATCCTGTTTTTCTGATGAATTTGATGTTATTTTAATGGACAAAAATGTGCATTTCTTTCAATAACAAGGACATTTCTAAGTGACCCCAAACTTTTGAACGGTAGTGTACATGTTCTCACCTTTCCACTGAGGGGTCATAGTTTGTAGGCCAAACCGTTCGGACACTATGATTTTGTGAGAAGACCAGTTTTCGGGTTGTCTCTTGGTCTGACAAATACTGCTCTAGCTCTGACACCTTTCCCCACAGATGCAGAAGTTAGACATCGCAGATGTGGCGGATTGAGACGCATCCAATGAAAAAAAATACTGATATCTGTAGCTTCAACTGACTGATTTAAAATTGTATTATGCTAATTAGATTTCAGTTGCATTGTGGACATTGACTCTAGGGGTTTAACCAGAGATTAAAGAAATATACTCAAATACTGTAAAACTATTTGGTGCAATTTGCTTTGTGGCTGCCCAAACGGGCAAGTGAAATGTTGTTTTGAAGACAACATTAATTGCTTTGACTCCATTGTTTCATTTGTGCATGTGCATTTGTAGGCACAACAAAAAAGAAACCAAGTCAAGCATTACACAATTCCTCTCTCTAAATTCCCTTTCCCCTCTGTGTCTCATTCACTCAATTGCATTCCGATTTAAAAATGTCACTCCCTGAGAAGTGTCGCTAGAGACTCAAAGCCACCAGCGGGTAGAACAAAATTAAAACATTGTTTGTTAGGTGCAGGTAGTTGCAGAAACTATGGAATATGTGTTCAAATAATGAGCTGTAGTTTTTGAATAATTGCGTTCAGTCTATTTTCCGCTTAGGCTCCATTACAAACTGCTAGTGCCATTTACAATTGGTTCGTCTAAACTATAACACCCCTAAACATAGACAGGTTTCACTGAAAATATGCAGAAACGTTAGTTTGATAAAGACAGAGCATATTTTTTATCAGAATCATTAAGCATATGCCTACTCCCCAAATGGATGTCGGGACTATAATTCCTCATCATGGAGTCTTCAATATGGAATTGTTAATCCAACGTCTGTATAATGAAAATAAACAGATTTGGGTTTGTAACCCATCATTTTCTTTATTTCAACTCTCCAAATTGAGCCTTGTTTCAAATGATCACTCTTTGAAAATATGGTTTCCAGACTATTTTGTTCTATTGTTCTATTTTCTGCTATATTACACATCATGTTTTTTTACTATAAAATAGGTGTCTTCACTGTGATAAGGGCTCAGGAAATAAAAGCGTCTTGTCTGCTAAATTAACAAAACAAAGCTATGCCATTGCACAGCCATAGGCTGACGACTTTAATTCCCTAAGTGAATTTGTCCAAATACTTCTTCACATGGTGGACTAGATACTTAGTGCTTTAATTTCTAAACGGTGCAACAGATGTGTGAAAATACCCTCAAATAAAAGGTACCCACCAAAGGTACCCACCAAAAAAACAAATACATATGGAGGGGAGTGTATTTTCAACAACCTCAGTCCTCAAACAAAGATTTCCACATTGTTTGTATGAACTGTTTGACCAATAATAGAATAGATTGAAAATGACACAGAATATATACTGAATTCATACACATACGATACATGGCACCAAACACCCTTTCTAAATGACATGCTTAGAACCATGACATGCAGGTCCACAAATGTGACCATTTAGTTTCTTTGTTTGGAGAGGAGAAACTAATGTTGTTTGTCTTCTAGTGCACTTGCCTCGCCCCCAGACCAATTTCCCACAGACATTGTCAGTTGAACCTACTGGCGTTTTCTTATTACTTTACTTGCTACTATGAGTTGTGTTACTTTTCTCTGTTCATCTAATTTGACTGCCCCTAAACCCTATCATGACAACTGATGGTGATTACCTGTGTCCATGTTGATCTGGCTTGTCAGTGGAAATCTGTCTGGACCAGAGACGAGGGGTTAGAACATCTACAGTGCTGAGTCTCCAGTGCTCAACATTACATCTGCTGTGTTCAAGGCTGCTCCACATGAATCTCTAATGAAACTGTACAAGTGCACCTTAAAGTCCAGGGACATGACAATATGTACTCTCTTACAGAATCCATATGCTGATGCTGCTAACAATTAAGACGCGTGTACATGCATTCTGTATATAATGGGAAGTGGGTGGACTGAGGCATCTAAGCATGTGTGAATACAGTGATTGGTGTCAGTTGTCATGTGAAATTCAAAGCTAATGTTCCTCAGAACTTCTGACTACTGCATCCCCTAAAGCCCTGTCCTCATGACAGTCTGTTGTGTCTGCAGGGGCCAGGACAGATTAACTGAGAGAGAGAGAGCAGCAGGAGATGATGCAGGCATTACATTCAATTTCAGGAAATTATTTTATATTATATTATTTACTAATTTGTCAGTCTGCCATTGGAAGGCCCACCTCAACCCTATTCAGACTTCTCAATGCATTATTCATATTGAGCCATTTCTTCAGAGAGGAATTCTGTTTGAAGTTATTTCACCCGGTATGAAATAGTTTCCAGCATCCTAACTTTTCAATCTCATCTGTGAACCTGCGGACCATTACCCGTCTACTCTGCTCTATAGATGGAGTGAGTTAAATAGATTTAGGACATCATGTGGGATAGTTGTAGAATATAGAATAAGCTTTTAAGCAAAATGATCATGAATTACATAACAGGAAATCATTGTTCTGAAATTCAATATTTTATTACACAGAAAAAAATGGCCTCACTGGTTTTGAATACATTCTATACATTAGTTGAAGATACTCAGCAAGCACATACTTAATAAACACATATCTGGATTGGAAATGGAATTAGACCCTGGTGGATTCACAGAGATGCTCATTCCTAGTACCTCTAGGAATGGCGACACCACAATAGTGACACCAGCAAAATATCCCATATAACAACAGCCAAAGGTCACATCAAAAGGTCAATGTTCACTCGCTGGTTCCTGGTTGCCCAGTGGTAGGTCAGCCATGCTTAGTTTAAAGGCACAATCTGTCATATTTGCTGATTTCCAATGGTCATTTATTTCAATGAATACATTATAATAATGACTTATGACTTATGACTTATGAGCTTAGTACATCTGCCTTACCCTATCATACCCCAGTGTCCAAGGGTGTTACTCTTTTTTTTTGTAAACAATGTAAAGCTTAAAAAATATCCATCATCTCAAGTAGCAGGGTCCAACTGTTGAAATCCCATATTGTGCCTTTAAGAGTCCACAGGACTCTGCCACAGTCCACAGTCCATTATTTTTGCTTTTAAAACTCTTTGCATGATCTCTGTGTAAGCAAGTAAACCAAGTCATCTGTTCTTCCCCAGTCAGAGGTTTTCCTCTTTGCCAATGTGTCTGTCATTAATTAATCCAAAATACAAATCTATTTTTATCAATCAGCATGTAATATGTATCTAGTATAACACATAAAAGACACATTTCAGTTAATCTGTGCCATTGATATTTTAACTTATGAAATATGTACAGTTGGAAGTCGGAAGTTTACATACACCTTAGCCAAATACATTTAAACTCAGTTTCACAATTCCTGACATTTAATTCTAGTAAAAATTCCCTGCCTTAGTTCAGTTAGGATCACCACTTTATTTTAAGAATGTGAAATGTCAGAATAATAGAAGAGAGAATGATTTATTTCAGCTTTTATTTATTTCATCACATTCAGAGTGGGTCAGACATTCAATTAGTATTTGGTAGCATTGCCTTTAAACTGTTTAACTTGAGTCAAATGTTTCGGGTAGCCTTCCACAAGCTTCCCACAATAAGTTGGGTGAATTTTGGCCCATTCCTCCTGACAGAGCTGGTGTAACTGAGTCAGTTGTAGGCCTCCTTGCTCGGAACACACACTTTTTCAGTTCTGCCCACACATTTTCTATAGGATTGAGGTCAGGGCTTTGTAATGGCCACTCAAAGACCTTGACTTTGTTGTCCTTAAGCCATTTTGCCACAAATTTGGAAGTATGCTAGGGGTCATTGTCCATTTGGAAGATCCATTTGCGACCAAGCTTTAACTTCCTGACTGATGTCTTGATATGTTGCTTCAATATATCCACACAATATTCCATCCTCATGATGCCATCTATTTTGTGAAGTGCACCAGTCCCTCCTGCAGCTAAGCACCCCTACAACATGATGTTGCCACTCCCATGCTTCACGGTTGGGATGGTGTTCTTCGTCTTGTAAGCCTCCCCCTTTTTCCTCCAAAGATAACAATGGTCATTATGGCCAAACAGTTATATTTTTGTTTCAACATACCAGAGGACATTTCTCCAAAAAGTACAATCTTTGTCCCCATGTGCAGTTGCAAACCGTAGTCTGGCTTTTTTTATGGCGGTTTTGGAGCAGTGGCTTCTTCCTTGCTGTGAGCGGCCTTTAAGGTTATGTCGATATAGAACTCGTTTTACTGTGGATGTAGATACTTTTGTACCGGTTTCCTCCAGCATCTTCACAAGGTCCTTTGCTGTTGTTCTGGGATTGATTTGAACCTTTCACACCAAAGTATGTTCATCTCTAGGAGACAGAACGCGCCTCCTTCCTGAGCGGTATGTCGGATGCGTGGTCCCATGGTGTTTATACTTGCCTACTATTGTTTGTACAGGTGAACGTGCTACCTTCAGGCATTTGGAAATTTCTCCCAAGGATGAACCAGACTTGTGGAGGTCTACAATTCTTTTTCTGAGGTCTTGCTGATTTCTTTTGATTTTCCCCTGATGTCAAGGAAATTGGCACTGAGTTTGAAGGTAGGCCTTGAAATACATCCACAGCTACATCTCCAATTGACTCAAGTGATGTAAATTAGCCTATCAGAAGCTTCTAAAGCCATGACATAATTTTCTGGAATTTTCCAATCTGTTTAAAGGCACAGTCAACTTAGTGTATGTAAACTTCTAACCCACTGGAATTGTGCTACAGTGAATTATAAGTTAAATAATCTGTCGGTAAACAATTGCTGGGAAAATTACTTGTGTCATGCACCAAGTAGAGGTCCTAACCGACTTGCCAAAACTAACTGGAGTGGTTGAAAAACGAGTCTTAATGACTCCAACCTAAGTGTATGTAAACTCCCGACTTCAACTGTAAGTGTATCCCTTCTGCTAAATATTGCATTTTTCTGTAAAGCAGTGAAGTATTGATATTATCTTCACTATAGTCTCGTGAGCCATACTCAAAATATTGCACTACCTGTAGCTAGCTACAGTATATGAAAGGATGCCCAAGATCCTGGTCAGTTGGAATAGAGCACATGAAAAATCTAATGGAACTTTGTTTCACAGATCAATTGCTCAGCTTCTCTATGATACTCTGAGTAAAGTAGAAAGCATTTCTGATGACTAGAGTTGAGCTTGCTGTCCTGCCTGTCCAACTGTTGATAGTGGTTTCGATTGGTGGAGAAGGAGAGAAAGGCACAGTATTCAGGGGCCTTCAGGGTCCATGCTGCTCAGTTCTTTGATGGTCCTTGCTATCTGGGTCCTTGGGATGTCCAACTCTGACGTCACCCCATTGAAGTTGAAATTGAAAATGGTAAGGGTTAAGGGTAGGGAAGTCCCATGGACCCCGGATAGCACTAACCGTTCTTGCTTTTGCCCTTCTCTTCTCTTTCCTCACAGGCATTGATCAGACGGATGTGGGGGAGGGCGAGAAGGGGGGGGAGCTCTGCATGGGGGTGGGGCCTGAGGGGGTGGGGGCAGAGAGCCAGTTGGGGAAGGGGGTGTTGCGGAGCTCATGGGTGGAGGGGTGGCAGGGCAAAAGAGGGGAGGGGTGGGAGGGCAAAGGGGTGGAGGGGTGGGTGGAGAAACAGATGTCGGAGGACTTAGAGAAGTGGGGGGCAGAGCTCGGTTTGGAGGGGGGGTGTAAGGGGGATGGGTGATGCAGGAGGGAGGGGGTGGAGTGGACGGCAGAGGGGGTAGAGTGGAGGTGGGAGAGGGGGGCATGTGGGAGAGGGTGCTGTGTGAGGAAGGTTGACTGTAGGTGTGAGGCAGACTGTAGATGGCTGTGGAGGGCTGGTTGTAGACTGGATAACGAGGAGCAGGGTAGGCTTTCACCCGGGTGAAGCTAATGCACCTGCCCTGTAAGTTAGGAGAGAGGGATACAACAGGGAAGAGTGCAATCAGAGGCAGTCATCAGAGTTTTACTGATGCATTGGAATTATTTTATAACGTTTCCATGCAAAGTGGATTTATAGACCTTAGCGTCTCCATTCAAATAGGATTGGAAGGGAATACGACCAATCTTTCATTTTATTTGTTTTCCTTTCGGAATAATGTGCTGACTCCATCTTGTCTTCTGCTTAGCTATAAATGTCAAATTCGGTCAAAACAACAAGGAGATTTACTAAGGTAGCAACAGCTTTGGGAAGAGGGGGAATTGTGTGGATGGTTTGCCCCATCCTCCTATCCACATCTGTCATTGAGACCATATAAAAATAAAACTCCCAGCTAGGCTAGAGTTACAGGAAGGTGGGGATGTGGGTAGTCATCTAATATTAATGGTTTCAGCAGATTAGAACACATTCCTTCAGGTTGGAGCAATACAGTATTAGCACCTCAGCCTGTAAATGCCAGGTTACTTTGTGCCTTCCTCGCAGCCACTCTGTCTGTGCACTGTTATAATGACTAACAGCTGCAACTTTTCTGCTCTATGATTTACTGCTTGGCTTGAAATTGTTTAAAATATTAGGTTTTAAGAATATTTAATGAAGAAATGGGCAGTGAGGGCATTGAAAAGGAGTTAACGAATTTAGGGACTTAATTGGCTTTCAAAACTGCCAACATGATGAGTGTGTAGGGAGGTAATGAAAATGCCCACTCTCCTCAACTGCCTGGTGGAATAGTTTAGATGAAGAAAAAAAAGATTAAAGGTTCTGGAAGAATCGTCGCAAAAAAAACTAAGTGTAAAAAGAGAATAAAAAAGGAAGAGGGTAGACTGAAGCCGAGCCCCTCTCTATTTTCCATGCTGTCTGCTTTGCTCCTCAGGATGTGGTCTTGGCTCCTGACCTTCCTATTTCCCTCACTTTTCCAGGAGTTTGAGTTCTTCTTTCTCTTGAGGATTTGCAACTGAGTGGGCCTAGGCATTACGTAGTGTGGTCTCTGCCTCCTTAAAGGAGCAGTCTGTTGTTGCTACATCCATTTTTGTCTCATAAATGTTTTATATGTACCCATTGATTCTTGAAGAAAGTAAATGCCTCATGAGCTTAGTTATGTCAGAACCCAAAATATAAGCTTGTTTCACCCCAATGTTTGTAAATAAAGTAAATGTAAACACACACTATATAGCCTCAGAACATGGTTAAAGCTATAATTTTGATATCATGGATACTTCATTGCTCTGTCTATGAATTTGAGAGTACACTTCTCCATAACCATCCCTCAGCTTTTCACCAAAGCAGGGGTGGGGAAACACTTTTAAATTTTTTTCAATTGCTGATTTCAACTGCTTTAACTGTTTCCTCTGATTGTATTTTTATCCTGCTTCTCTTGCATAACAGCATATCTAAGTGCTGGGCCAGTGGGCCTTATGATCCCTTAGAAGAGCTTTGAAAGAAAATCCCCTGTAAGCTATCCTTCTCTGTCCCATATGTAAGCATCAGTCACACACTGGCTTTCTTATTGAGTTGCTAAAAGGGCTTTCCATGACTCTGCATATCCTTGTGTCAGCCCATACAGTGCAGTGACAGCAGGTAGCATGTGTTGGATGTGTCTTTCTCTATGCTGTTTGTCTTCGTGTCTTACCTTGTCTCCGGGATGGGGTCTCATCACAGATACCCTATCATAGCCTTTCCTCAGGAATACCCACAGAGCATCCAGCTTGCCCTGAACAAAGACAGGCACAGTAAAGGGAAGAGAAAACATTACATAATAGACAAACAACATGATAACACCAATAATATTGACTGTGTGGTTGCATGTCAGTTGCTTTACTCTGCTGTGCTTTGTTTCTATACTGTATATGGTTTAGTATACAGGTCTGTTGATCAGTCGGACTGTCTGTCTGTCTGCCTGGTGCTCTTTGTCCATGGAAGGCTGTGTCCCTCGATATCATAATAGCCAAGGAGAAGGGTAGATGTCTGTGTCTGTTTGTCTGGTGCTCTTTGTCCATGGAAAGCTGTGTCCCTCCACATCATACCAGTCAGGGAGGAGGGTAGGTAGAGATAAAGGGGAAGGAATGTATTGGGTTGGGACTAGCACCAGCTCCCCTCTTCTCTGCAGATTTCGTCTTCCCGAGGTCGGCTCAGTTCATGCCTGGTTCATATTACGGCTCATCCAGCTGACTGAGACGTTATGAAACAAACTTCCTGGAAATGTTGACGCTACAGGAACACTGCAACTAACTAAGACTTGTTTTGATCATAGACATTTTTTGGTGGGTAATGGAATTTAGAGTGCATATGATTGTATGTAAGTGGAAGGTACTGCAATTTTGTTCTTGTTGTTGCCACACTCAATTACAAGAAATTTGAACTTGTATGGTATACCATACATGTTTTTGATCTTTTCCATGGAATGGAGAGTGCATATGATGCACTTGTATTTCGATAGGAAGGTACTGCAATTTTGTTCTTGTTATTCCACTACTCAACTAGAAATTGTACCTTTTTATGGTATCCACCTCATGCAACCTGGCAAGGGGTGGGTGTATCCAATTTGTTGCTATTGTTTTTCAACTTCCTGCGCTGGTCACCGCTGGTGATGGTAAATGTAAATGACATTTATCATAAAATGTTTAATGCACACAGAATTGGAAAAATGTGTTAGTTATCTGGTGAGGAAAATTATTGAAACATTTTAATAGCACTCAGAAGCTGATGAAGCGTTAGGAAAAGGCTATCCAGACATTCCTGACCTGCAAACCAATATTTCATTTCAGAATTGGTTAAAATTAGGTCAGGGTTTTGGTTAAGGTAAGAGTCCTTTCTGGAGGTCAGCAGTGTCCTTATAAATGCTCTTAGCATTGTGGCACAACAGACAGTCTTCATAAAATATTTCTGCATTGTTTCTGTAATTTGTCAATGTTATTCTGTGTCTAACAACATGCCTTTTCAAGTGTTGCTCTTTGATTGAAAATGGAAATAGCCTTTATGGATAACGACTATTAGATACAGTGTAATTACGCTAGCTAGATAACAATCGATGTTGAGTCTATGGGAATGCTAATGTCGGCAACCTGCCACATGAGAATGTTTTTATTTTTTCAACCCAACAATATTTAACTTAGAATTAACATATCGTTTAGATTCTCTGCACTTTTAATAATTTTGGCAAATATAACATGACAAAAAGTATGTGGACACCTGCTTGTTGAACATCTCATTTCAAAATCATGGGCATTAGTATGGAGTTGGTCCCCCCTTTGCAGCTATAACAGCCTTCACTCTTATGGGAAGGCTAGATGTTAGAACAATGCTATGGAGACTTGCTTCCATTTAGCCACAAGATCATTAGTGAGGTTGGGCACTGACGTTAGCCTGGGTCTCAGTCGGAGTTCCAATTCATCCCAAAGGTGTTCGATGGGGTTGAGTTCAGGGAGCTGTGCAGGCCAGTCAAGTTCTTCCACACAGATCTCAACAAACCATTTCTGAATAGACCTCACTTTGTGCACAGGGGCATTGTCATGCTGAAACAGGAAAGGGCCTTCCTCAGACTGTTGCCACAAAGTTGGAAGCACAGAATTGTCTAGATGCTGTAGACTTAATATTTCCCTTCACTGGAACTAAAGGGCCTAGCCCAAACCATGGAAAAACAGCCCCAGACTATTATTCATCCTCCACCAAACTTTATAGTTGGCACTATGCATTGTTGCAGGTAGCGTTCTCCTGGCATCCTCCAAATCCAGATTCGTCTGTCAGACTGCCAGATGGGAAAGCGTGATTGAACATTCCAGAGAATACGTTTCCACTGCTCCAGAGTCCAATGGCTGCGAGCTTTACACCACTCCAGTCGACGCTTGGCATTGCGCATGGTGATCTTAGGCTTGTGTGCGGCTATTCGGCCATGGAAACCCATTTCATGAAGCTCCCAACAAACAGTAATTGTGCTGACGTTGCTTTCAGAGGCAGTTTGAAACTCGGTAGCGAGTGTTGCAACCGAGGACAGATGCTTGAGCACTCGGTGGTCCCATTCTATGAGCTTGTGTGGCCTATCATTTTACGGCTGAGCCGTTGTTGCTCCTAGACGTTTCCAGTTCACAATAACAGCACTTACACTTGACCGGGGCAGCTCTAGCAGGGCAGACATTTGACTAACTTGTCGGAAAGGTGGCTTCCGAGGAAGGTGCCACATTGAAAGTCACTGAGCTCTACTGAATTTTACTGCCGGTGTTTGGAGATTGCATGGCTGTGTGCGCGATTTTATATACCTGTCAGAAACGCGTGTGGCTGAAATAGCCAAATCCATTCATTTGAAGGGGTGTTCACATACTTTTATATATATTGTGTATTTACCAACATCTCTTCCCTGTGTAACAACACGCCGGAATGGGTCTTAAGTTGGAAAACAACCACATTTGATCAGGAACTGGGCGTGGTTACGTAACATAAAGTGAACAGTACCTTTATAGGGGAGTACCATTTCTGGGGACTGATGGGTTTATGCATGCCATTGTTGAGAGTGCGTGTTGGTGCCATGTCAAACTCCTGCTCTGGCATCTTGACGCGGGCATTCTTGGCTTTCTCTAGTTTGGCCCCCTCCTCAGTAGAACCCTTGTCGCCCCAGCGGACCTGAACAGGGACAGTCAATAACAGTCAGTGGCAGAGAAATGGTAATATTAATGAGCAGAGCTGAGCCGTAATTGGATGAAGGGCACAGCAGCCCGGGCACAACAGTCAGTGTATGTCTTTCTCACCTCCATTCTCTTGATGCCACCCACACCTCGGCCACCGTAGTATGAGGCATCCACAGTGGGCCACCTCTTCTTGGGATACCCGTCCTCGTCCTCATCCTTACAATAGTGAAAATAGTAAAAAATAAAGAAAAACCCTTGAATGAGTAGGTGTGTCCAAACTATTGATTGGTACTCTGTAGCATGGCATCCTTGTGGTGTGTGACCATGGAGTATCCCTGTTAGAAACTGCAGCCGCATCTAAGAGCCTGAAAACAGTTACAGTATACAGTAACTAAACTTGAAGCAAACTTGTAGCATGACTAAACTCCTCTCTCTACCTAAAGTGCTGGGGGCTGCTATCCAGTTTAATGGACAGAAAGTCAAAAACAACTCCATCCATCTGGAATAAGGTCAGACAATCTGCCCTGTCAGGTCCTGGCTGCATTGCCCCTCTCACCTACAGCTGCAGTCCAGTCACTCTCTTGGTTGGCGGTCCACATGCAGACAGTGTGTTCTTTGGCAAGAGAGCCAGGAGGACAACCTCCCTTCATAAAAAAAATATGTTTTTATTATATATATATATATATATATATATATATATACACACATACATACATACAGTGGGGCAAACAAGTATTTTGTCAGCCAACAATTGTGCAAGTTCTCCCACTTGATGAGAGAGGCCTGTAATTTTCATCATAGGTACACTTCAACTATGACAGACAAAATGAGAAAAAAAATCCAGAAAATCACATTGTAGGATTTTTAATGAATTTATTTGCAAATTATGGTGGAAAATACATATTTGGTCACCTACAAACAAGCAAGATTTCTGGCTCTCACAGACCTGTAACTTCTTCTTTAAGAGGCTCCCCTGTCCTCCACTGTATTAATGGCACCTGTTTGAACTTGTTATCAGTATAAAAGACACCTATCCTCAACCTCAAACAGTCACACTCCAAACTCCACTATGGCCAAGACCAAAGAGCTGTCAAAGGACACCAGAAACATAATTGTAGACCTGCACCAGGCTGGGAAGACTGAATCTGCAATAGGTAAGCAGCTTGGTTTGAAGAAATCAACTGTGGGAGCAATTATTAGGAAATGGAAGACATACAAGACCACTGATAATCTCCCTCGATCTGGGGCACCACGCAAGATCTCACCCCGTGGGGTCAAAATGATCAGAAGAACGGTGAGCAAAAATCCCAGAACCACACAGGGGGACCTAGTGAATGACCTGCAGAGAGCTGGGACCAAAGTAACAAAGCCTACCATCAGTAACACACTACGCCGACAGGGACTCAAATCCTGCGGTGCCAGACGTGTCCCCATGCTTAAGCCAGTACATGTCCAGGCCCGTCTGAAGTTTGCTAGAGAGCATTTGGATGATCCAGAAGAAGATTGGGAGAATGTCATATGGTCAGATGAAACCAAAATATAACTTTTCGGTAAAAACTCAACTCGTCGTGTTTGGAGGACAAAGAATGCTGAGTTGCATCCAAAGAACACCATACCTGCTGTGAAGAATGGGGGTGGAAACATCATGCTTTGGGGCTGTTTTTCTGCAAAGGGACCAGGAGGACTGATCCGTGTAAAGGAAAGAATGAATGGGGCCATGTATCGTGAGATTTTGAGTGAAAACCTCCTATCAGCAAGGGCATTGAAGATGAAACGTGGCTGGGTCTTTCAGCATGACAATGATCCCAAACACACCGACCGGGCAACGAAGGAGTGGCTTCGTAAGAAGCATTTCAAGGTCCTGGAGTGGCCTAGCCAGTCTCCAGATCTCAACCCCATAGAAAATATTTGGAGGGAGTTGAAAGTCCGTGTTGCCCAGCAACAGCCCCAAAACATCACTGCTCTAGAGGAGATCTGCATGGAGGAATGGGCCAAAATACCAGCAACAGTGTGTGCAAATCTTGTGAAGACTTACAGAAAATGTTTGACCTCTGTCATTGCCAACAAAGGGTATATAACAAAGTATTGAGATAAACTTTTGTTATTGACCAAATACTTATGTTCCACCATAATTTGCAAATTAATTAATAAAAAATCCTACAATGTGATTTTCTAGATTTTTTTTTCTCATTTTGTCTGTCATAGTTGAAGTGTTCCTATGATGAAAATTACAGGCCTCTCATCTTTTTAAGTGGGAGAACTTGCACAATTGGTGGCTGACTAAATACTTTTTTGCCCCACTGTATATAAATCATATTTGCCATTTAGCATAATTTTTTTCCAAAGTGACTTAGTCATGCATGCATACATTTTGCGTACGGATGGTTCTGGAAATCGAATCCACTATCCTAACGTTGCAAGCGCCATTCTCTACTTACTGGGCTACAGAGGACTGAAATGGTGCTGTACAGATCAGGACCTTGGGTGATTGACTGACCTTGTGCTTTTTTTTTTTTTTACCGGTGTGATTTCTTTAGGTAAAGAAGGGAGTTTTGTTTGTGTGTGTGTGAGCGAGTGAGAGAGAAACCTCATTTAGCTTGACCATGGCTTTTTGTGTTGCCTATGTATTATCTTCCATAACTACCCACTGGGCACACACGTCAATTCAACGTCTATTCCACGTTGGTTCAATGCAACTTCATTGTAATGACATGGAAACGACGTTGATTCAACCAGTGTGTGCCGAGTGGGTACCCTCCTCGGGTACCAGTCCCTATGCCCTGCTACATTTTGAAACCAACTCATGTTTTTCAGATTGACATCGATGCCTCAATTTTTTATTATTTTTATTTTACCTTTATTTAACTAGGCAAGTCAGTTAAGAACAAATTCTTGTTTTCAATGATGGCCTAGGAACAGTGGGTTAACTGCCCGTTCAGGGGCAGAACGACAGATTTGTACCTTGTCAGCTCAGGGATTTGAACTTGCAACCTTTCGGTTACTAGTCCAACACTCTAACCACTAGGCTCAATGTTTCTTTTTCCATGCTGAACGTCTGCTTCTGTCGGGTTAAAATTGAAAATGACAGCTGTGAGTCAATAACTCTATCTAATCCCTATTATGCTCCTGCAGGTTCAGAGCCCTTTGAGGCAGAGACAGCTGGCTGTTTCAGAGCAGACAACAGGAGACAGAGAGAGACACAGAGAGCCTTATAACAGGGTATGATAGGGATGTTTCAACTCTGCAAGGTCTAGAAACAAAGTATATGAGACTACAAGATTTACTCACTGAGCTGTCCTCCAGTACCGGAGGTGGAGGCTCATGGATGATCTGCAAAGATGGAAAAAGAAACAATCATAATCATGAAAAAATATGTTTTTTCCATTGGTATACTGGCAGCGTCTCTGCTGGGTACAGGAAATGAGTTTGAATTTGAGTGTTTGATAATGAGAGAATGGTTTGATGACAGAGTGTTATCTACAGTGCCTAGTGAAAGTCTACAGTACACACCCCTTGCACGGTCTTTACAGAGGTTTTATTTGCTGTATTGTCATGCAGAATTACTTTACAGCCTTACTGCAAACAAAATGGATGATTTGGAATGGATTTTTTAACATAGGCGTTCTTCTTTTCACTTTTTCATACAGGCCAGTAATGTGGAGTGAATGCAATGTTGTTGATCCTCTTTATTTTCAAGTATTGTGGCGGCAACATCATGTTATGTGCACGCTTGTCACCGGCAGGGACCGGGGAGTTTCTCAGGATAAAAAAAAAACATGAAAGGAGCAAAGCGCCAAATCAAATGTTATTGGTCACAACACATGGTTAGCAGATGTTAATGCGAGTGTAGCAAAATGCTTGTGCTTCTAGTTCCGACCATGCAGTAATATCTAGCAAGTAATCTAACAATTTCACAACAACTACCTTATTTATACACACAAGTGTAAAGGAATGAATAAGAAAATGTACATATGAGCGACGGCTGAACGGCATAGGCAAGATGCAATAGAGTACAGTGTATACATATGAGATGAGTAATATAGGGTATGTAAACATTATATAATGTGGCATTGTTTAAAGTGACTAGTGATACATTTATTACATCAAATTTTTAATTATTAAAGTGGCTAGAGATTTGAGTCAGTATGTTGGCAGCAGCCACTCAATGTTAGTGATGGCTGTTTAACAGTCTGATGGTCTTGAGATAGAAGCTGTTTTTCAGTCTCTCAGTCCCAGCTTTGATGCACCTGTACTGACCTCGCCTTCTGGATGATAGCAGGGTGAACACCCGTGGCTCGGGTGGTTGTTGTCCTTGATGATTTTTTTGGCCTTCCTGTGACATAAGGTGGTGTAGGTGTCTTGAAGGCCAGGTAGTTTGCCCCCAGTGATGCGTTGTGCAGACCTCACTACCCTCTGGAGAGCCTTACGGTTGTGGGCGGAGCAGTTGCCGTACCAGGCGGTGATACAGCCCGACAGGATGCTCTCGATTGTGCATCTGTAAAAGTTTGAGTGTTTTTGGTGACAAGCCAAATTTCTTTAGCCTCCTGAGGTTGAAGAGGCGATGTTGCGCCTTCTTCACCACACTGACCATTTGTTTGTCCGTGATGTGTATGCCGAGGAACTTAAAACTTTCCACCTTCTCCACTACAGTCCCGTCGATGTGGATAGGGGTGTGCTCCCTCTGCTGTTTCCTGAAGTCCACGATCATCTCCTTTGTTTTGTTGACGTTGAGTGTGAAGTTGTTTTCCTGACACCTCACTCCGAGGGCCCTCACCTCCTCCCTGTAGGCCGTCTCGTCGTTGTTGGTAATCAAGCCTACCACTGTAGTGTCGTCTGCAAACTTGATGATTGAGTTGGAGGCGTGCATGGCCACGCAATCATGGGTGAACAGGGAGTACAGGAGAGGGCTGAGAACGCACCCTTGTGGGGCCCCAGTGTTGAGGATCAGTGGGGTGGAGATGTTGTCCAGGACCCAGTTGCATAGGGCGGGGTCGAGACCCAGCATCTCAAGCTTAATGACGAGTTTGGAGGGTACTATGGTGTTGAATGCTGAGCTGTAGTTGATGAACCACATTCTTACATAGGTATTCCTCTTGTCCAGATGGGTTAGGGGAGTGTGATTGCGATTGAGTTGTCTGTGGACTTATTGGGGCGGTAAGCAAATTGGAGTGGGTCTAGAGTGTCAGGTAGTGTGGAGGTGATATGATCCTTGACTATTCTCTCAAAGCACTTCATGATGACGAAAGTGAGTGTTACGGGGCAATAGTCGTTTAGCTCCGTTACCTTCGCTTTCTTGGGAACAGGAACAATAGTGGCCCTCTTGAAGCATGTGGGAACAGCAGACTGGGATAGGGATTGATTGAATATGTCCGTAAACACACCAGTCAGCTGGTCTGCGCCTGCTCTGAGGATGCGGCTAGGAATGCCGTCTGGGCCGGAAGCCTTGCGAGGGTTAACACGTTTAACTTCTCTGGAATATGTGGGACGGTAGCGTCGCACCTCGCCAACAGCCAATGAAATAAAAATTCCTCAAACATACAAGTATTATACACCCTTTTAAATATAAACTTATTGTAAATCCAGCCACAGTGTCCAATTTCAAATAGGCATTACGGCGAAAGCACACCAAACGATTGTTAGGTCAGCACCTCGTCACAGAAAACCATACAGCCATTTTCCAGCCCAGGAGAGGGCTCACAAAAGTCAGGAATAGCGATTAAATTAATCACTATCCTTTGATGATTTTCATCAGATGGCACTCACAGGACTTCATGTTACACAATAAATGTGTGTTTTGTTCGATAAAGTTAAACTTTATGTCCAAAAACCTAATTAGGTGTGTTATGTTCAGAAATGCATTGTCTCAAACAAACATCTGGTGAAAGTGCAGAGAGCCACATCAAATTACAGAAATACTCATAATAAACATTGATAAAAGATACAAGTGTTATGCATTGAATTATAGATAAACTTCTCCTTAACCTGTTGCGTCTACCAAACCCGGATCCGGGATTCTATTTACAGACCTAAGCTCATTACCATAACGCAACGTTAACTATTCATGAAAATCGCAAATGAAATGAAATAAATATGCCATCTCTCAAGCTTAGCCTTTTGTAAACAACACTGTCATCTCAGATTTTCAAAATATGCTTCTCAACCATAGGAAAACAATCACTTGTGTAAAAGTGGCTAGCTAGCGTAGCATTTAGCGTTAGCATTAGCGTTAGCATCCAGCACACAAGATTTCAACAAAAACATAAAAGCCTTCAAATAAAATCTTTTACCTTTGAAGAACTTCGGATGTTTTCAATGAGGAGACTCTCAGTTAGATAGCAGATGCTCAGTTTTTCCAAAAAAAGATTCTTTGTGAATTCGAAATAGCTCCGTTTTCTACATCACATTTGGCTACCAAAAAAAAAACGAAAATTCAGTCCTCAAAACGCGAACTTTTTTCCAAATTAACTCCATAATATCGACTGAAAACATGGCAAACGTTGTTTAGAATCAATCCTCAAGGTGTTTTTCACATATCTCTTCAATGATATATCGTTCGTGGAAGCATGGTTTCTCCCCTCAATCAAATGGAAAAGTACAAGCAGCTGGCGTTTGCGCACCGAATTCCACGCAGGACACCAGGCGGACACTTGGAAAATGTAGTCTCTTATGGTCAATCTTCCAATGATATGCCTACAAATACGTCACAATGCTGCTAACACCTTGGGGGAACGACAGAAAGTGTAGGCTCATTCCTTGCGCAATCACAGCCATATAAGGAGACAATGGAAAACAGAGCTTCAGAGATTCTGCTCATTTCCTGCTTGACGCATCATCTTGGTTTCGCCTGTAGAATGAGTTCTGGTGCACTTACAGACAATATCTTTGCAGATTCTGAAACTTCAGAGTGTTTTCTTTCAAAAACTGTCAAGAATATGCATAGTTGAGCATATTTTCGTGACAAAATATCGCGCTTAAAACGGAAAGTTTTTTATCCAAAAATGAAATAGCGCCCCTAGAGATCCAAGAGGTTAATGCAACCGCTGTGTCAGATTTAAAAAAGGCTTTACGGCGAAAGCACACATTTTCCAAAGAAGGAGAGGTGTCATAAAAGTCAGAAATAGCATAATAAATATTCACTTACCTTTGATGATCTTGATTGGAATGCACTCCCAGGAATCCCAGTTCCACAACAAATGTTTTTTTTGTTTGATAAAGTCCATCATTTATGTCTAATACCTCCTTTTTGGTTGCGTGTTTAGCCCAGTAATCCAAATGCTCAATGCGCGATCTCTTAGTTCAGACGAAAAGTCCAAAAAGTTATATTACAGTCCGTAGAAACATGTCAAACGATGTATAGAATCAATCTTTAGGATGTTTTTGTCATAAATCTTCAATAATGTTTCAACCGGACAATTCTTTTGTCTTTAGAAATGAAAAGGAACGCAACTACCTCTCACGGCCACGCGCATGATTTAGTTCATGGCATTCTGCCAGACACCTGACTCAAACAGCTCTTATTCGCTCCCCCTTCATAGTAGAAGCCTGAAACAAGCTCCTAAAGACTGTTGACATCTAGTGGAAGCCTTAGGAAGTGCAATATGACCCCATATACACTGTATATTCGATAGGCAATGACTTCAAAAACTACAAACCTCAATTTCCCACTTCCGGGCTGGATATTTCCTCAGGTTTTTGCCTGCCATATGAGTTCTGTTATACTCACAGACATCATTCAAACAGTTTTAGAAACTTCAGTGTTTTCTATCCAAATCTACTAATTATATGCATATTCTAGCTTTTGGGCCTGAGTAGCAGGTAGTTTACCAAGCTACTCAATAATGCCCCCCAGTCCCAAAGAAGTTAAATGTTTTACTCACGTTGGCTGTGGTGAAGGAGAGTCTGCAGGTTTTGGTAGCGGGCCGTGTCGGTGGCACTGTACTGTCCTCAAAGCAAGCAAATAAGTTGTTTAGTTTGTCTGGGAGCGAGACATCAGTCTGCCACTGGGCTGGTTTTCTTTTTGTAGTCCGTGATTGCCTGTAGACCCTGCCACATTCCTCTCATGTCTGAGCAGTTGAATTGCGACTCTGCTTTGTGTCTATACTGACGCTTAGCTTGTTTGATTGCCTTGCGGAGGGAATAGCTACACTGTTTGCATTCAGTCATGTTTCCGGGCGCCTTGCCTCTGTGCTTTCAGTTTTGCGTGAATGCTGCCATCAATCCACTGTTTCTGGTTGGGGAAGGTTTTAATAGTCGCTGTTGGTACAACATCACCGATGCACTTGCTAATAAACTTGCTCACCGAATCAGCATATACATCAATGTTGTTGTTCGACGCTATCCGGAACATATCCCAGTCCATGTGATCGAAGCAATCTTGAAGCGTGGAATCAGATTGGTCGGACCAGCGTTGAGCAGACCTGAGCACGGGTGTTTCCTGTTTTAGTTTCTATCTATAGGCTGGGAGCAACAAAATGGAGTCATGGTCAGATTTGCCGAAAGGAGGGCGAGGGAGGGCTTTGTATGCGTCGCGGATGTTAGAGTAACAATGATCCAGATCCAGGTTAAATGTTAGAGGAAAACCCGCCGTAGTATTCTGAGAACCTAACCCCGGGATAGTTTTATTTTACAGCGAGACAATTACACGCATTTTAATGCCAAAGACACACCAGACTGGCTTTCCGAGGTGGTGAGTGTTCCTGAAAGGACCAGTCTCAGTCCTGACTTAAATCTGCTTGAAAATCAGAGACATGGTTTGAATATTGCTGTCCTACAATTATTCCCAACCAAATTTACTGAACTTGAGCAATTTTTACAAAAACAAGAGATATACAATGAGTATGCAAAACATTAAGAACTGAAAGCTATGATCCCTTATTGATCTCACTTGTTAAATCCACTTCAGTCAGTGTAGGTGAAGGGGAAGAGACCGGTTAAATAAGGATTTTTAATAAGCCTTGAGGCAATTGATGCATGACTTGTGTATGTGTGCCATTCAGATGGTGAATGGACAAGACAAAATATTTAAGTGCCTTTTGAACAGGATATGGTAGTAGGTGCCAGGCGCACAGGTTTGTGTCAAGAACTGTAACGTTTCTGAGTTTTTCACGCAGTTTCCCATGCGTATCAAGAGTGGTCCACCACCCAAACTGTGGGAAGCATTGGAGTCAACATGGGCCAGCATCCCTGTCGAATGCTTTTGAGACCTTGTAGAGTCCGTGCCCCGATGAATTGAGGCTTTTTTTGAGGGCGAAAGGGGGGTTGCAACTCAATATTAGGAAGGTGGTACTAACGTTTGGTATGCTCGGTGTATGTTGTCCTAAGAGATGTGCAAAGTTTGTAGAATCTTATTCAAAATTATACACAGCTGTAATGGATGCCAGTATTAACTCTGGGGTGTGAAAAAATATAAAATTGAATCCCTTTTTAGATGTAATTTTAAAGCTGCAAAACATGAAGAATGTGCAAGGGGTGTGTAGACTTTCACTAGCGACTATATTCATTTTTTGTATGTTTGTACTGTAGATGAAACACAATCTCATGAACAAATACTGCTATGTACTGCAATATCCTAATGCACACACACTTCACGAAATTATTACAAAAAGTATCTCCTCATGGACTTTCGTTGGGACAAGATGGCTGACATACCACTGTGCAGCAGAGAGGCCAGAACCACCAGAGCAGAGCCAGCGTCAGGAGGAGCAGCAGGATGAGCAGAGCTATGGCCAAAAATGTCCCGTCAGACTGGGGGAGGCCGAGAGAGGAAATAAGGTCAGAACCTGGTGTACGTAAACTAATATCTGTGCTTGAACACAAGCTATATTACCCCCCAGGAATAGACATGGAAGAGTACAGTACTAAAATGAGACAAACAATTAGAAGCACAACACTGTGTAGAGAAGTGGTGAGGGGTTGATACTTACACAGCTGACAGAGGTGATGGTGACAGAACTAGATATGAAACTCAGGCCATTGTTCATACTGACGTGGAGGGTAGCTGCCCTGAGGGAGGTGAGAAGAAGGTGAGGGGTGAGGTGACTGCACTGCTTATATATTTTGCTCTAATATCCTTCAACACATCTCTGTTTTAATTTCAGAGATCGACTGCTTTTCTGAGAAAATACAGTTAAAGTCAGAAGTTTACATACACCTTAGCCAAATACATTTAAACTCAGTTTTTCACAATTCCTGTCATTTAATCATAGAAAAAAATCCCTGTCTAAGGTCAGTTAGGATCGCCACTTTATTTTAAGAATGTGAAATGTCAGAATAATATTAGAGAGAATTATTTATTTCACCTTATATTTCTTTCATCACATTCCCAGTGGGTCAGAAGTTTACATACACTCAATTAGTATTTGGTAGCATTGCCTTTAAATTTAAAGACTTACAGAAAACGTTTGACCTCTGTCATTGCCAACAAAGGGTATATAACAAAGTATTGAGATAAACTTTTGGTATTGACCAAATACTTATTTTCCACCATAATTTGCAAATAAATTCATAAAAAAATCCTACAATGTGATTTTTGTGGAATTATTTTTCTCATTTTGTCTGTCATAGTTGAAGTGTACCTATGATGACAATTACAGGCCTCTCTCATCTTTTTAAGTGGGAGAACTTGCACAATTGGTGGATGACTAAATACTTGTTTGCCACACTGTATGTTTATCTTAGCGTTTCATGAGTAGGGTTTGGCATGCATCAACTAAAGCAGTGAGGATGTGAGAGTTAAACAGTCACTTACGTCCCCTCCTCCTCCAATACTGGAGCTGGACACAGCAGGTAGGTGTCTCTCACGACCAATGGTCTTTTCACTATGAGATTATAGAAGATAATGCATTGTATTATGTGTGTATATGAATACCTCATACTGTGGATAATGTGCCTCATTATAAATCCCATGCAGTAGCTACTTATCCAGCTAGAGGTGCATGGAAATTAAATCTAAAATAAAATCAACAAAATACAGTTAAGTAGCTAATTCATTACCAAACTGCTATTAATTTAACTATTTATCTTAGTTAAAGTATCATAGTTTCAAAGAGTTGTAGATCAAAGAGTGCTTCAAAGACTATAGTTGAAATTGAAATACTTTGAGACAAGTTGTGAAAATTCCTTTCTTTTTTGTTGTCTTTGTGGCCCTTTACTTGTGGAAAATGAAGCAACTGAAATCGTTCAGAGTGAGTGTGGTTTATTTACCCTGGCCGAGAGAACGTCCAGTGTGTGCATATGGCACATAAGATCCACATTCCTTCTGTACATCTGAGAAGCCTTAAGTATTCAACCAGATGAATTAAAGTGAGGACGTGTGTGTGTGTGTGTGTGTGCGTGCGTGCGTGCGTTGGCGGAGTGAGGAAAGACAGACCAGAACTCATTAGGATTTGTAATAACAGTGGGCATGCTATAACCCCCTCTTGCTTGTGGCTAAATCAAACGTAGCCCCATTTCGCATAATGCCTCAGGAAAGAATGTAGAAATGTTTCTTCAGTGTAAAGAATTGGACTACTCTACTGAATATTGCTTGTCAAAGGATATTATTGCAAGTCCCTTATCCATGGAACTTTTGGAGATTCTAGATGAAATAAACCCTTGCCCTTAAAGCTTCAGAGAGCCTTCTACCTAGCTTATCAGAGACAATGAGGCTACAGCAGATGTGCTAGATCAGTTTTGGATGAGTGAACGGAACAAAGAAACCTAATTAAATCTCCAACTCAGATCTGTGCACTGCTGCCGACTCCATTGGTGTGGAATTTGCAACCAGACAGTGGTTTGCAACTTTTGAGCGAGGGTAATCTCTTGCATCAAAATATTTGTAGTCCTTTCTTGGTCCAATGTTCTGTCATGTGTAGGGCACCTTGTGGGATACTGCTGTTCTACATTGGCTCAATTCAATGGTTAGGTAAGGAACAGAAGACAGGCAGAAATTGTCTTGAGAACCCAACTGGTGCCTGTTTGATCTAATGAGCTTTCTTTCAGGCTCATTCCTTTAGGTTCTTTCGTTCAGGATGTTTGAAATCCTTCTCTTTTGTATTTGCCTGTTTCATAGTCACAGTCGATAACAGCCAACTCACTGTGACATTGCTGAAACATATCTCTTTCCAAGCCTCATTAGAAATTAGAAATCCAGATCATTCAAATCAGGGGTGTTACTGATGGGATTCATTAAGGTTAATGGTCGGTAAATTGTAGATACCGTAACTTCCACTTACTCAAAGTGAGAGTGTCGTTGATGCGGAAGCTACAAAGGACCTTCCCCACCTCGCGGGCATGTGAGAAACCATTTCCTTTCACTACCACCTGGAAGGACTCTAAGGAGGGATGAAAGGGAGAGAACAATCATCAATGCCATGTGTTCACCTTGATAATCATAAGTAAAGTGGTATTACAGTTGATAATGATATTTTCAAATCCTTATTTCCTGAGGCCAAAAGCTTCCCAATTATCCATAATGATACATCCCACTGGGCACACCATGTCATTCAACGTGAATAATTGGGTAATATTTGGTAGAGGCATTGATCAATGAGATTCCAAACTATTTTCATCCACACAAAAAAATGTTTTTTTGAATTCCCAACGTGTTATCACTATGCCTTCAACCATCTAAAAGCACAATTCAATTCCAATGGAAAATCCATATCTGATTTCTGGTTTAGTTGTCACCTAAATGTGTTATCAATGCACTTTCAACCATTTAAAAGCACAACAACATTTAAATGGGAATTCAATGTCAGATATTTTGTTTATTTATACAACAACTTAATGTGTTATCAATGTGCGTCATCTAATAGCACAACCAAATGACCTGGATTGCAATTGAAATTGCATTAAACTACATGGTGCAAGTGATCAATGCCATATGAGATTCTGTTCAGATAACTGTAGCAATTGTGAAGATTTCCACAGAACTGCGACCCTGAACATGCACGATTTCTATGATTACATAAGAAGACATTTTACAGGAACCTCAATGTGCATGGATGTGTTACACATTTTAAGTTTGAATAAATACTGTTACATTAGTTTGTACGATAGCCTTAACATTAAGCTATTTACTGTCTTACAAAAGTAATATTGAATTGTGTTTGGTTGACAATGCAATCAAATATAAACATTTAAAGGAGATGTATCTATTACTTGGATAGTTCAATCTGAGCCACTGGCTTAATCTGCTTATTTTATTTTATTTTTTAAACTTTTATGAGCTTGAAACCCTAGACCTATATATATTGTCTATTTTTAGAATGTAAACAATAGCTGTTGAAGACTTCCCAAATGCTATATACTGTAGGCTTAAATATGGTTACATATCATTTGCTCTGTTGAACCTACCCTTTGGAATGACATAGATAGCAACAGTGAATCTATTAAGTGGAGACTTCTCAACAATCATTCTCATGATAACACATGGTTATAGTCAAAAATCAACGCTAAGCAGGGCTGGGTTTGGTTAAAGCCCTGGATGGGAGACTGAAGGGATAGCTACAGATACAGCGCATTTGGAAGGTATTCAGACTACTTGACTGTTTCCCACATTTTGTTACGTTACAGCCTTATTCTAACATGGAGGAAATAGTTTGTTTTCCTCATCAATCTGAACACAATACCCCATAATGACAAAGCAAAAACAGTATTTTTTTTCTTTCTTCAAATTAGTAAAAATAAAAACTGAAATATCACATTTACACAAGTATTCAGACCCTTTACTCAGTACTTTGTTGAAGCACCTTTGGCAGCGATTACAGGCTCAAGTCAAATGTTATTTGTCACATGCGCGGAATACAACAGGTAGACCTTACAGTGAAGTGCTTACTTACGAGCCCTTAATTCACCAACAAAGCAGTTTTAAGAAAAAAAATGTAAAAAATAAAACTAACATAATGAAGAGCAGCAGTAAAACAACAATAGCGAGGCTACATACAATGGATACCGGTACAGAGTCATTGTGCGGGGGCATCGGTTAGTCGAGGTAATTGAGGTATTATATACATGTACTGTAGGTAGAGTTATTTAAGTGACTTATGCAGAGATAATAACAGAGAGTAGCAGCAGCGTAAAAGAGTGAAGAGGTGGTGCAGGGGGGAGGGGGGGGGGGGGTCAATGCAAATAGTCTGGGTAGCCATTTGATTAGATGTTCAGGAGTCTTATGGCTTGTGAATAGTAGCTATTTAGAAGCCTCCTGGACCTAGACTTGGTGCTCCGGTTACCGCTTGCCGTGCGGTAGCAGGGAGAACAGTCTATGACTAGGGTGGCTGGAGTCAATTTTTAGGGCCTTCCTCTGACACTGCCTGGTATAGAGGTCCAGGAAGGATTGCAGGAAGATTGGCTCCAGTGATGTACTGGGCCGTACGCACTACCCTCTATAGTGCCTTGCGGTCAGAGGCTGAACAGTTGCCATACCAGGAAATGATGAAACCAGTCAGGATGCTCTCGATGGTGCAGCTGTAGAGCCTTTTGAGGATCTGAGGACCCATTTTTTCAGTCTCCTGAGTGGGAATAGGTTTTATCGTGCTCTCTTCACGATTGTTTTAGTGTGCTTGGACCATGTCCGTTTGTTGATGTGGACACCAAGGAACTTGAAGCTCTCAACCTGCTCCACTACAGCCCCGTCAATGAGAATGGGGGTGTGCTCGGTCCTCCTTTTTCTGTAGTCCACAATCATCTCCTTAGTCTTGATCACGTTGCGGGAGAGATTGTTGTCCTGGCACCACACAGCCAGGTCTCTGATCTCCTCCCTATATGCTGTCTCGTCATTGTTTGTGATCAGGCCTACCACTGTTGTCATCTGCAAACTTAATGAAGGTGATGGAGTCATGCCTGGCCTTGCAGTCATGAGTGAACAGAGAGTACAGGAGGGGACTGAGCACGCACCCTTGAGGGGCCCCCGTGTTGAGGATCAGAGTGGCAGATGTGTTGTTACCTACCCTTACCATCTGGGGGCGGCCCGTCAGGAAGTCCAGGATCCAGTTGCAGAGGGAGGTGTTTAGTCCCAGGGTCCTTAGCTTAGTGATGAGTTTTGAGGGCACTATGGTGTTGAAAGCTGTGCTGTAGTCAATGAATAGCATTCTCACATAGGTGTTCCTTTTGTCCAGGTGTGAAAGGGCAGCGTGGAGTGCAATCGCGATTGCATCATCTGTGGATCTGTTGGGGCGGTATACTTGAAACATGTTGGGATTACAGTCTCAGACAGGGACAGGTTGAAAATATCTGTGAAGACACTTGCCAGTTGGTCAGCGCATGCTCGGAGTACACGTCCTGGCAATCCGTATGGCCCTGCGGCCTTGTGAATGTTGACCTGTTTAAAGGTCTTATTCACATCGGCTGCGGAGAGCGTGATCACACAGTCGTCCGGAGCAGTTGATGCTCTCATGCATGCTTCAGTGTTACTAGCCTCGAAGCGAGCATAGAAGTAATTTAGCTTGTCTGGTAGGCTTGTGTCACTGGGCAGCTCTCGGCTGTGCTTCCCTTTGTAGTCTGTGATAATTTGCAAGCCCTGCCACATCTGACGTGCGTCGGATCCAGCGTAGTATGATTCTATCTTAGCCCTGTATTGATGCTTTGCTTGTTTGATGGTTTGTCGCAGGGAATAGCAAGATTTCTTATTAGCTTCTGGGTTAGAGTCCCACTCCTTGAAAGCGGCTGCTCTACCCTTTAGCTCAGTGCAGACGTTGCCTGTAATCCATGGCTTCTGGTTGGGGTATGTACGTTCAGTCACTGTGGGGACGAAGTCATCGGTACACTTATTGATGAAGCCAGTGACTGATGTGGTGTACTCTTCAATGCCATCGGAAGAATCCCGGAACATATTCCAGTCTGTGCTAGCAAAACAGTCCTGCTTAGCATCTGCTTCATCTGACCACTTTTTTATTGACCGAGTCACTGGTGGTTCCTGCTTTAATTTTTGCTTGTAAGCAGGAGTCAGGAGGATAGAATTCTGGTTAGATTTGCCAAATGGAGGGTGAGGGAGAGCTTTATATGCGTCTCTGTGTGTGGAGTAAAGGTGGTCTAGAGTCTTTTTCCCTCTTGTTGCACATTTAACATGCTGGTAGAAATTTGGTAAGTTTCCCTGCATTAAAGTCCCAAGGCACTAGGAGCGCCGCCTCTGGATGAGCGTTTTCCTGTTTGCTGATGTCGGTATACAGCTCATTGAGCGCGGTCTTAGTGTCAGTATCAGTCTGTGGTGGTATATAGACAGCTATGAAAAATACAGATGAAAACTCTCTATGTAGAAAGTGTGGTCTACAGCATATCATGAAATACTCTACCTCAGGTGAGCAAAACCTTAAGACTTCCTTAGATATCGTGTACCAGCTGTTGTTTACAAATATACATAGACTGTCTCCCCTTGTCTTACCAGAGGCTGCTGTTCTATCCTGCCGATACAGTGTATAACCCGCCAGCTGTTTGTTATTCATGTCGTGGGTTCAGCCACGACTCGGTGAAACAGAAGATATTACGGTTTTTAATGTCCCGTTGGTAGGATATACGTGCTTTTAGTTTGTCCAATTTATTATCCAGCGATTGTACGTTGGCCAATAGTAGGGATGGCAACAGCAGATTAGCCACTCGTCGGCGGATCCTCACAAGGCACCTGATCTCCTTCCGCAATATCCTTTCAATCTGTTTATTTTGTGAATGACAGGGATGAGGGCCTATTCGGGTGTCTGGGGTAAATCCCTCTCGTCCGACTCATTAATTAAAGATAAATTCTTCGTCCAGTTCAAGGTGAGTAATCACTGTTCTGATTTCCAGAAGAGACTGTAGCAGCAGCAGCATTATGTACAAAATAAGTGACAAACAATATGAAAAAACTAACAAAATAGCACTGTTGGTTATCAGCTATCTTCTCCATCGCCAAAGTCTTATTGGGAATGAAGCTACAAGCTTGGCACACCTGTATTTGGGGAGTTTCTCCCATTCTTCTCTGCAGATCCTCTCATTCTTTTCTGCAGAGCCTCTCAAGCTCTGTCAGGTTAGATGGCGAGTGTCGCTGCACAGATATTTTCAGGTCTCTCCAGAGATGTTCGATCGGGTTCAAGTCCATTCTCTGGCTGGGCCACTCAAGGAAATTCAGAGACTTGTTCCGAAGCCCTTCCTACATTGTCTTGGCTGTGTGCTTAGGGTAGAAACTCTAATATACTTGTCCTCTTGCTCAGTTGTGCACCGGAGCCTTCCACTCTTCTTTCTATTCTAGTTAGAGACAGTTTGTGCTGTTCTGTGAAGGGAGTAGTAAACATAAGAACTTCAGTTTCTTGCCAACTTCTTGCATGGAATAGACTTAATTTCTCAGAACAAGATTAGACTGACGAGTTTCAGAAGAATGTTCTTTGTTTCTGGCCATTTTGAGCCTTTAATCGAACCCACAAACGGTGATGCTCCTAATACTCACCTAGTCTAAAGGAGGCCAGTTGTATTGCTTCTTTAATCAGCCCAACAGCTTTCAGCTGTGCTAACATAATTGCAAAAGGGTTTTCTAATGATCAATTAGCCTTTTGAAATGACAAACTTGGATTAGCTAACACAACGTGCCATTGGTACACAGGAGTGATGGTTGCTGATAATGGGCCTCTGTACGCCTATGTAGATATTCCATAAAAAATTTGCCATTTCCAACTACAAAGTAATCTACAACATTAACAATGTCTACACTGTATTTCTGATCAATTGGATGTTATTTTAATTGACAAAAAGTGCTTTTCTTTCAATAAAACAAGGACATTTCTAAGTGACCCCAAACTTTTGAACGGTAGTGTATTTTTTAAATCCATTTTAGAATAAGGCTGTAACGTAACAAAGTGGAATAAGTCAAGGGGTCGGAATGCTTTCCAAATGCACAGTTGATCAACTCTCCAGTAGGAGGGGCTGCCCAGCCTATAGTTTTTTTTCTTATCAAGAATATTACGTTGAAGATCTGATGTTGTTTCCAAGGTACAAATTCAACATATTTTATACAGGGTTTGTCTATGTTTAAAATGGGTTATTCTGGAACTCCAACAGAGGAGCTAATACACCACTCACCTCCTGCACAGATACTAGAGGGCTCTGCTGCCAAGATCTCGATGCATGATCTCTTCAGGATCTGAGTGAAGGGAGAATCGCAAGAGAGAGAGAAACAGGGAGAGGGAGAGGATGAGAAGGAGAAGGCGATGGTTAATGGTGAAGGCGGGAAGCAGCACTACTGGAAACGTAAATCTGTTAGAGTTAGAGCTGTTGAGGCCTCCTGAGTGGTGCAGTGGTCTAAAGCACTGCATCGCAGTGCTTGAGGTGTCACTACAGACCCTGGTTCGATCCCAGGCTGTGTCACAACTGGCCGTGACCGGGAGTCCCATAGGGCGGCGCACAATTGGCCCAGCATCGTCCGGGTTAGGGGAGAGTTTGACTTGGGGCCTTTACTTGGCTCATCGCGCTCTAGTGACTCCTTGTTGTGGGCCGGGTGCCTGCAGGCTGACCTCAGTTGTCAGTGGCTTCCGGGTTATGCGGGTGGGTGTTAAGAAGCGCGGTTTGGTGGGTCATGTTTCGGAGGGCGCATGACTCGACCTTCGCCTCTCCCGAGCTCGTTGGGGAGTTGCAGCGATGAGACAAGATCGTAATTGGATATGACAAAACAAATTAACTTAAAAGACAAACACAAAAAGAGTTAGAGCTGTTGAAAGTATTTAAATCTTATACCATGGTATACTTTCAACAGTGTTGAAAACATACCTTACAATAGTGAACAGGTGTTTGCATCATTCTACCAACCCCAACAACATTGCCCTTACTGAATCAATGACTCCTTGCAGTGCCTCAAAGCCATCATTCACAGGGAAGACATGGTCCTTACTGTCGGCTATTGTCCAAAGCTAGGGAGTGAGGAGAATTCTAATTCAATAACAGTGTAATAACAATAATAATCCCCTGCTCACAACAGAAACATGTGAACGTGGCTCACCTGGGTTTCATTGAAGTCTTTTACTCCCACGCAGTAGACTGAGGCGCCCAGTTGCCGCGACCGGCTGGCCTAGTTTTCAAAAGGGTCACACAAATAGACATGAAAGTTATTTCATAACTCTATATTGACCAAAGTAGAGAGAACTTCATGTCAGGTGTTAAATATATAGAAAACCAATACAACACAGTGTATAAAGATGTCTCCATAAAGGATGAGCATTGATTCTAGGAAGCATCTATGGAAGGCATGCACAACAGATTTGGGGGTTTTCTCCAGCCATCTCAGTTTGTGCAGGTATTTAGTCTTGAGTCATGACTGACACATGGAGACAAAGATATCCAAGTTTTCTCCAAAGCAGAGTTTGTTGTCTATAATGGTGCAGGCATTTTTGTAGCAGTCCACTTGATCGATTGCTTTGGTTAAATCTTGTGCTTTCATGGCCATAACCAGAGTCTGAGTTTTGGTGAGGTCCACGGACAGGGTGAATTTTAAGAAAGCTGGAGCTCATTTACTGAATGTATATACAGTTTAAAAACTATACAATGACTCCAGCCATTATCACCTTGGCTGCGGTAGGTTCATTCACCTTAGTCGATCTACAAACACATAGCCTATTAGCTATACAATTAGCCGCTACACATTATCTCAGCACCAGGATTAAAAACTATAATGTAATAAGTACAGAGGGATCTGTTAGCAGAAAAAATATTTTATTAACAAAAAGTAAACAAATTAGATTTGATAGCTGGCCAGATAGCTGGCTAGACGAATTTACCAATGTATTTGATTTACTGACATGGGCTAATTGAGTGACTGTCAGTAACAAGGTTTCCATCCAACCTTTTTATGTGTGTAAAGTACATGTCGGATAAAAAACTGTCATTACAGGCCTGATGGAAACACTACATTTTTCTGTAAACTTTTCAAATGTCGACAAAAGAAAATACGCTAGACAAGGTGGGATCTTTCTGTGCCGGTCAAATGTATTATGCGAAAAATGTTGGTGGAAACGCCTTTTATGCGCAAATGTTGATATAATAGCCATCATATCGAAATAAACTTGGAGTCATGCGATGACATGTTGTGTGGTCTTTCCACTACGACTCATCGTGAAAGCATACAGTTTATTAGGTTACAGATGAAATAAATGATGATGGTGGTGAAAATGCAAGGTATGAGCTTGATGCTCCTTTCCAATAAATATTGAGGGTCTTATTCTGGTGACATGATAATCACATTTGACAAATGAAAATAATCTCGCTCTTTTGTCCATAATAATAATCTCATAATGTAGACTATAATTGTGCTTTAGCCAACAGTGTACAGCTAGTGCTGTTGGCTAGAGTGCATGTGCCAATACCAGAGTGTGCACACTCACTATATAACACTACATTTTTTCGTGAAAAAAACATCAGTAGAGTTGAAAAATGCAATGGAAACACATTTTACTTTGGGAATGGGAATTGAATGGCAAAATATATATTATGCGCATTATGTCATCATTATCATCATTATGTTATCTGCAACAAATCAATTTGATGGAAATACCCCCTGACAAATGCTCAGATTGTTTTTATGCCAATTGAATCGAAACCTAGCTAGTGAGTGACAACTATGTTTCGAAATTGCACCTTGTGTATTCTACTACTCTAACTCTCAACAGTAAATTGAGACCCCAACTGAGTTCCTAAAAAGAAAAAGAAAGGTTTTTGTTTGTTGAAATTCGAAAAACCTCTGTGTCCTCATGTAGTTACAGGTTTCCAATTCATCTTAAAGGTGTTCGATGGGGTTGAGGTCAGGGTTCTGTGCAGACCAGTCAAGTTCTTCCACACCGATTTCGACAAACCATTTCTGTATGGACCTCTCTTTGTGCACAGGGGCATTGTTATGCTGAAACAGGAAAGGGCCTTCCCCAAACTGTTGCCACAAAGTTGGACAGCACAGAATTGTCTAGAATGTAATTGCATGCTGTTGCGTTAAGAATTCCCTTCACTGGACCTAAGGGGCCTATCCCGAACTATGAAAACGGCCCCAGACCATTATTCCTCCTCCATCAAACTTTACAGTTGGCACTACTGTATGCATTGGGCAGGTAGCATTTTCCTGGTATCTGCCAAACCCAGATTCGTCCGTCGGACTGCCGGATGGGGAAGCGTTATTCATCACCCCAGAGAAAGCATTTCCACTGCTCCAGAGTCCAATGGCGGCAAGCTTTACACCACTCCAGCCGATGCTTGGCATTGCGCATGGTGATCTTAGGCTTGTGTGTGGCTGCTCGGCCATGGAAACCCATTTCATGAAGCTCCCGACGAACAGGTTTTGCAAAAACGTTGCTTCCAGAGGCAGTTTGGAACTCTGTAGTGAGTGTTGCAACCAAGAACAAACAATGTTTTACTTGCTATGCGCTTCAGCACTCGGCGGTCCCGTTCTGTGAGCTTGTGCGGCCTACTACTTCGCAGCTGAGCTGTTGTTGATCTTAGACATGTCCACTTCACAATAACAGCACTTACAGTTGACTGGGGAAGCTCTAGCAGGGCAGACATTTTACGAACTGACTTGTTGGAAAGGTGGAATCCTTTGACAGTGCCACGTTGAAAGTCACTGAGCTCTTCAGTAAGGCCATTCTACTGTCAATTTTTGTCTATGGAGATTGCATGGCTGTGTGCTCCATTTAATACACCTGTCAGTTATGAGTGTGACTGAAATAGCCGAATCCACTAATTTGAAGGGGTGTCCACATACTTTTGTGTATATATATAGTGTATTATTAGAAACAGAGTTTCTAATAATGATAATTGCAGATTATGACAGGCAGCAGAGTACTGAGAACCCGCTCTTCCAGGACTGGAATATCCTGTGGAATGTGGTTAGCTATTTGAACTCTCCTCACTCTGTGAGTGTAGAGATACCGTAGACATTGCCAATAGATCATCCATTACTGTAGGTCTAAAACCAATATTTATCTCACCTCTCTCTCTGCCAGATCAAACTGATTCTCCCTCAGTTCGCCATCTGTCAAGGCAATGATGACACTGGCCGTACGGAAACCTGATGGACCAGGACAAATGACTTACAAGACAATAGAGCAGAACAAAATCTCCTCAGAACACAGACTGTACTGTCTATCTGTCTCTGAGAAGGTGAAGATAATAATTGGATAATTCATTCTATTACCTCTGATACCATAAATTGGGTTCAATGGGTTTTAATGTGTACTGTTTTGTGTCTGCTTATGACATAAAGAGAGCCAGAGTTCTACCCAAATGATTTATTCCAAGTGCAAAAAAACAAGAATAATCTACTCACTGTCACCAGCATAGTAGATTTGTTCACTGGCCTGGAGGAGCAGATAGAAGCAGAATGTTTAGAAGGATACAGTGGGGCAAAAAAGTATTTAGTCAGCCACCAATTGTGCAAGTTCTCCCACTTAAAAAGATGAGAGAGGCCTGTAATTTTCATCACAGGTACACTTCAACTATGACAGACAAAATGAGAAAAAAAATCCAGAAAATCACATTGTAGAATTTCTAATGAATTTATTTGCAAATTATGGTGGAAAATAAGTATTTGGTCACCTACAAACAAGCAAGATTTCTGGCTCTCACAGACCTGTAACTTCTTCTTTAAGAAGCTCCTCTGTCCTCCACTCGCTATCTGTATTAATGGCACCTGTTTGAACTTGTTATCAATATAAAAGACACCTATCCTCAACCTCAAACAGTCACACTCCAAACTCCACTATGGCCAAGACCAAAGAGCTGGACACCAGAAACAAAATTGTAGACCTGCACCAGGCTGGGAATACTGAATCTGCAATAGGTAAGCAGCTTAGTTTGAATAAATCAACTGTGGGAGCAATTATTAGAAAATAGAAGACATACAAGATCACTGATAATCTCCCTCGATCTATGATAAAAATTACATGCCTCATCTTTTTAAGTGGGAGAACTTGCACAATTGGTGGCTAACTAAATACTTTTTTGCCCCACTGTACTTTATTGACCAATATGA
This sequence comes from Oncorhynchus clarkii lewisi, assembly GCF_045791955.1. Taxonomy (NCBI): domain Eukaryota; kingdom Metazoa; phylum Chordata; class Actinopteri; order Salmoniformes; family Salmonidae; genus Oncorhynchus; species Oncorhynchus clarkii. The sequence goes on from NC_092158.1 coordinate 23,475,743, forward strand.
GACAGCAATTTGTCTTCTGCTTTTACCCATATATAGATAAGGTTATGTGAAAATAAAAATAGATTTTTGACATTTGTGCAGAAGGACGTCTAGCTGTTGCCCAGTTACCTTCAGCTACGGGTCTCAAATCCATTACTCACCCTTTGGAATCCTTTGTGCATAAAAGTGTCTCCCCCAGGATGCACCATGCGGAGCTCTTCCAGGCCTGCCCGAATCTGCTCCCTGCTCACACCCAACCACAATATACCATTGGTACCGTCAGTGTATCGTGTGGGCAGTACCCCCGAAATAGAAGGATTGACACACAGTACCCTCCACAAAACTATTGACCAATGAGTAAAATGGGCAGATCATTAAATGTGTTGTATTATGAGGGGATTATGTCTTGCCTGTCTTCTGTTAGTTTCATCAGGATCCGTCCCTCTGTAGAAAATACAATGAAGGACATCCGCAGCTGAGGGCTAAAGAAATACTTGAGTAAATAAGGGACACAACGTATATTGAAAGCAGGTGCTTCCACATAGTTGTGGTTCCTAAGTTAATTAAGTAATGAACATCCCATCATGCTTAGGGTCATGTATAAAAATGCTGGTCAGGTCGTTATTTTGGATACAATGGCTATGCCCTGACTGTTTTGATGAGCTTGAAAGTGACGTAAACCATATGCCATGGCCGTCTCAGTCACCAGATCACAACCCAATTGAAAGCTTATGGGAGATTCTGGAATGGCGCCTAAGACAGCGTTTTCCACCACCGTCAACAAAACACCAAATTATGGAGTTTCTCCAATAGAGTTCCAGACACTTGTAGAATCTATGTCAAGGTGCAATGAAGCTGTTCTGGCTTGTTATGGCCCAAAGCCCTATTAAGACATTTTATGTTGGTGTTTCCTTTATTTTGCCAGTTACATGTAGATGGGAGGGTATTTCCACAGTTGACACACAGACATAATCTCTTTATGTATGTTGCTGTCTTGTCCAAATACTTTGTGCAAAAACATGTCTGTTTATATCCTTACTGGAATTGATACATCCTTACTGGCCAGTATACATTAATTGAGCTCTCTGGTACTTGTAGTGGTATCTGGGTAACGATCCAGGCAATACTGTACCTTATGAATTTATGAGCCAGGTGATCAACAAAGTAATAGATCTCATTCCAGTGGTGCTGCACACTCCCGGACCTAAAAGAAAGTTTAGAAGATGTCTGTTATTGTGGTGGAGCTGTTAAAAGGGCCCTTACAGCTACCATTATTGAACTGTCCACAAACCAATCGCTGCTTCCGTGTGTCCTCCAATCAGCTCACCCTACAGGGCGTTAGCTAATGATAATGCTTTATCCTGCTCAGATGTTACATAACGCATTATCCTGTTCAGATGTAACATGCATCAACCAATTTTATGAACTGGGTGGTTCGAGCCCTGAATGCTGATTGGTTGAAAGCCGTGGTATATCGCGGGTATAACAAAAATGTATTTGTACTCTTCTAATTACTGTATGTTGCTATCCAGTTTATAAAAGCAATAAGGCACCTCTTGGTTTTGTGGTATACTGTATGGCCAATATACCACGGCTAAGGGCTGTATCCAGGCACTCCTTGTTGCATTGTGCATAAGAACAGCCCTTACCCATGATATATTGGCCATATACCTCACCCCCCATGCCGTATTGCTTAAATATACCAAATCTGTGGTGATAGAGAGAAAAATTCAACCATCAGAGATACACTGTAATGACCAGTGGTGGAAAAAGTACTACATTCTAATACTTGAGTAAAAGTAAAGATACTTAATAGAAAATGACTTGTGTGAAAGTCACCCAGTAAAATACTACTTGAGTAAAAGTCTAAAAGTATTTAGTTTTAAATATACTCAAGTATCAAAAGTTAAAAGTATGAAGAATTTACATTTCCTTATATTAAGCAAACCAGACGGCACAATTTTATTTTTTCTATACTTACGGATAGCCAGGGTCACACTCCGACATAATTTTTTTTTTAAAGCATTTGTGTTTAGTAAATCTGTCAGATCAGAGGCAGTAGGGATGAACAAGGATATTCTCTTGATAAGTGTGCGAATTGGACCATTTTCTGTCCTGCTAAGCATTCAAAATGTAACGAGTACTTTTGAATGTCAGGGGAAATGTATGGAGTAAAAAGTACATAATTTTCTATACGAGTGTAGTAAAGTAGAAGTTGTCAAAAATATAAATAGTAAAGTACAGATACCCCCCAAAACTACTTAAGTAGTACTTTATAGTAGTTTACATCACTGGTAATGACATAGTTACGGATAAAACAACAGAGCCTGTCAATATAGTTTTTCCCCCCACCTTTCACTGACACAGACACAGAGAATAGATACTGTGTACTTCCTTTACTTTTTCATTTAGACCGCAGACGTTGTAGAATAAGTATTTTTATCCTCTCTGGGGTTTTACTTTGAATGCATGCCATACACATTCCATTATGATTGACTTCTATCAGGAAATCTTTTCAGAATCACAATCAAAGGCAGTTTGAGTGAAGAGAATGGGCCAGACGCAGTGTATAGCTCCAGCACATTATCTAAGCCCTTACTTCTATGTAGAACCAGCAAAAAGAGGATTTCGCCCAGTACGGAAATTTGTGCACTCACTACTGTGCACTCACTAAGTTTATGCACTAAGTTTGTCAAATTTGTGCCCTCACTAAGTCACTCTGCATAAGAGCGTTGCCTAAATGACTAAAATGTTTTTTTAAATAATAATGTGTGTGCGAGAAATAGGGAAAGCGAGAGAAAGTGTGCACTAATGTAATACCTTTTTATAGAAATATGTTTTTTCTCAAGTGGGTCGTTCTTAAATTGAGGTGGCATTTGAGCATGGCATTTTGGAAGAAAATGTATTTGAAAAAATATTCCCATTCTATATCAACTAATATGACAGCTTAATGACTTTAAATTGTCCCGCTTTAAATTACGTACTGCTTATAAAGGCTACATAAAGCCTTCATAAACACTACATAAATGTGATACAAATCATCTCTAACCATGTGTCATGCTTTATAACTGTTGGTTAAGGGCATAACTGTGTGACATAACCACCCATGTCAAATGTGACATAACCCACTATGTCAAATATGACATAAACCTGTGCTTTATAAAGGGTGGCATGAGCACCATTTTTAATAAAAGCATCTGCTAAATTGTATATATTACTGTATATTTCACTAGAACATTTCTAGGAAGCCCAACCTCTTTCCCTCTTGGGTACATAGTCAATACACACATTCTAAAGTTCAGTCTACTTCAGTTTTTTTCCCACAATTCCCGTTTTCTTTCTTTTGTTATTCCAGATTTGGTATTTCTAAATTTTTTTCTGGTTTACCCCCATTTTGTTCAATATTTTTTCTGTGTTCACAACAATACATGAACCACATCAGGGGATGGCCTTTGAGGTCTGGGCAAAATCTAACACTTTGTTTGGTTAGCAGGTTTTCCGTATTGCGGCAATAGAATGGGTGGAGTAAAAAGTCAGCAACACATTTATTTGACCTTGGAACATGTGTAAAACCCCAAATGTAATGCAAATGTCACTTAAATATGAACAAATATGAATCATTGTTAATGTTTAGACAATTTTTCATGAATGGTTATTGAAAATTTTCTACTATTACATGGGGGACTTTTATGTTCAAACATTTAGAAATTCTGTGGCCCGGAAGTGCATTTTTAGTGTTCCTGACGAGACACTGATCATGTGATGAGTTTGCAAATCAAATGCCCTACTTGTGCTGCCACAAGTCTTTGTCCTCAGGCTTGGAGAAAAGCCAGTCATTCCGCTACCCAAGAGTGGTAAAGCGGCCTTTACTGGTTCTAAGAGTAGACCTATCAGCTTGCTGCCAGCTCTTAGCAATCTTTTGGAAAAATGTGTGTTTGACCAAACACAATGTTATTCCTCTGTAAACAAATGAACAATACACTTTCAGCATTTTTTGAGAAGGGCACTCAACATGTACTACACTGACACAAATGACTGATGATTGGTTGAAATACATTGATAATAAGAAGATTGTGGGAGCTGTACTGTTAGATTTCAGTGCAGCCTTTCATATTATTGACCATAACCTGTTGTTGTGTTATGGCTTTTCAACCTATCTAATAAAACTGAGGGTTTTCTTTAATGGAAGCTTCTCTAATGTCAAACATGTAAAGTGTGGTGTACTCTTTTCTATTGTTACCAATGACCTGCCACTTTGAACAAAGCGTGTGTGTCCATTAACAAAGAGTTGCAGTCTGTTTTGGAATGGGTGGCCAGAAATAAACTGGCCCTGAACATCTCTAAAACTAAGAGCATTGTATTTGGTACAACTCATTCCCTAAATTCTAGACCTCAGCTGAATCTGCTAAATAATGGTGTGGCTGTTGAACAAGTTGAGGAGACTAAATTACTTGGTGTTACCTTAGATTGTAAACTTACATGGTCAAAACATACAGTTGAAGTCGGAAGTTTTACATACACCTTAGCCAAATACATTTAAACTCAGTTTTTCTAAATTTCTGACAATTAATCCAAGTAAAAATTCCCTGTTTTAGGTCAGTTAGGATCACCACTTTATTTTAAGAATGTGAAATGTCAGAATAACAGTAGAAAGAATGATTTACTTCAGCTTTTATTTATCACATTTTATTTATTTTATTTATCACATTCCCAGACCCATTTGTGACCAAGCTTTAACTTCCTGACTGATGTCTTGAGATGCTGCTTCAATATATCCACATAATTTTCCTACCTCAGGATGCCATCTATTTTGTGAAGTGCACCAGTCCCTCTTACAGCAAAACACCCCCACAACATGATGCTGCCACCCCCGTGCTTCACGGTTGGGATGGTGTTCTTCGGCTTGCAAGCGTCCCCCTTTTTCCTCCAAACATAACGGTGGTCATTATGTTCTAATGGTTCTATTTTTGTTTCATCAGACCAGAGGACGTTTCTCCAAAAAATCCGATCTTTGTCCCCATGTGCAGTTGCAAACTGTAGTCTGGCTTTTTTTATGGCGGTTTTGGAGCAGTGGCTTCTTCCTTGCTGAGCGGCCTTTCAGGTTATGTCGATATTAGACTCGTTTTACTGTGGATATAGAAACCTTTGTACCTGTTTCCTCCAGCCTCTTCACAAGGTCCTTTGTTGTTCTGGGATTAATTTGCACATTTCGCACCAAAGTACGTTCATCTCTAGGAGACAGAACGCGTCTCCTTCCTGAGTGGTATGACGGCTGTGTGGTCCCATGGTATTTTTAACCACGTGACAATATATATATTTTAACATTTTTATGTAACCTTTATTTAACTAGGCAAGTCAGTTAAGAAAAATATATTATTTACAATGACGGACTAGGAACAGTGGGTGAACTGCCTTCAGGGGCAGAACGACAGATTTGTACCTTGTCAGCGTGGGGATTAGATCTTGCAACCTTTCGGTTATAAGTCCAACCACTAGGCTACCTGCCACCTAATAAAGAGATCCTCTGCTTTTTTGACACCACACTCCACAAAGCAAGTCCTGCAGGCTCTACTTTTATCTTATCTTGATTATTGTCCATTCATATGGTCAAGTGCTGAAAAGAAAGACCTAGTTAAGCTGTAGTAGGCCCAGAACAGAGCGACACATCTTGCTCTTCACTGTAATCAGAGGGCTAATAAGAATACTATGCATGCCAGTCTCTCTTGGCTAAGAGTTGAGGAAAGATTGACTATGCCACTTCTTGTTTTCATAAGAAACATTAATGTTGGAAATTCCTAATTATTTGCACACACACAGCAATGACATACACACTTACTCCACCAGACATGCCACCAGGGGTCTTTTCACAGTCCCCAGGTCCAGAATAAATTCAAGGAAATACAGTATATATGTCAAGGAAATACAGTGCTGTATTATACAGAGCCTTGAGTGCATGGAACTCCCTTCCATTATAAGGCAGAAGTTTCAAAAAACAAATAAAGCAACACCTCACGGCACAACACCTCTCCCCAGGTGACCTACCTGTTGTGTGTATGTACTGACATGTATGTGTAACTGATAGATGCGCACACAGACACTAAATGTTAATATTTTTAAATGTATGTACATTTTAAAGTCTTTTGTCTGTAATGTATTTTTTGTTATGTGTCGGACCCCAGTAAGACTAGCTGTCACCATTGGCATCAGATAATGGGGATCCTAATAAATCAAATAAAAAATAAAAGCAGGGACCTCGTGAAATGGGGAGTAGTTTGGACAGCATTAAGGAAAAAGATTATTCGGATGATTACCAGTATGTGTTTGATGATTACCTTGGACAGCAACACTAGACTCAGGAAATGAGCACAGCTTTTCCAAAAAGCCAGTCAAATAGGATAATGTCAATTCAACTTTGAGATGTGACCACTTTAGACTTGATAAGTGTGGTGCATATAGACAGGTTTTGTTAAGGATGGAACTCAATGTGCCTTTTTCTGTCGGCCTAAAGACGTGCCAGATGTTTTGAGTGATTGGCCAATTCAGACTGACACAATAGCAATACAGCAGTTATGAATACTTATTGAATGTCCCACATATTTCATGGATATGTTTAAGTATTTGAAAGATGTTGATGCTTGAAAGTCTGAATAATTTGATTGCGAAAGGATAAATCAAAATATTTTTTTCTCTCTCCTTTCTTTCTTTGCCTCTCTTTTCTTCCCTCTCACTTGTTTTTCTGTCCGTTGTACTGTGATATGAGTCCCAGTCCTGACACAGCTGCCAAACACTCGGGAGCTTTGGAACATCTGGGCCTAATGGTGAAAGGGTTCTGCAGACCAGACACACATGGAGAGAGGTTTGGGGCATAGAGAAAGACAGGAGCTCTCCCCACTGCACACCGCACTGTGGAAGGGGAAACGACGGGGGAGTCATGAAGTAGCTACCATTGCTCTGCATGTTGCATGAAGACAGTCACACATTTCACCCATGCATACTGTATTCTGATTAAAGTGTGTGAAATACTGTATGTGATCTATAGCAGGGTTTCCCAAACTCGATCCTGCCCAACCCCCCAAAACATGCACACAGAGGGGGCCCTAGGACAGAGTTCGGGAAACACTGATCTATAGAACTGTTAATATGAAATATTTGAATTGCTTGTGGGATGAAATGTAAAGCAGCAAAAAATTATCTAAAGTAGAAATCGATTGTTTTCTCACTTCAAAACAGATCTGATTGCCTTTGCACGTACAAGAGCAGAATTGTATTTACTTTTATTGTAAACTTGGTTATTTTTACGGTAAGTGTTACCACACGCATCCAAACAACTTGTAAAAAGAAATACATGAACTAATGGTTTTGTGGGGCTATTCTATTCTAAAATCATCTTATTTGCTAGCTTTCATATATCCTCTAGTGTGACTGCTCACCGTATTGTGGATGAGAATAGAATAAGACAGCACTAACTGCATGCCACCTCACACTCCAATGTCAAAAAACTTTCCCTTATGGAAGCTCGGAATTACTGAAGTTCTGTATTTTAGCATGGTGTGCCACAGAAATGTCATTGCAATGGAGCTGCCAATAACTGGGGGGGGGGGGGGATCCCCATCTTTAAAATAATTTGGAGACAGTGGGAGGGGTGAGTCTGGAACGGTAAGGAACACATGACTTGAACACATAACAATAACATCCTAGCATTACCCAGCATCCTACATGCCATATGGGCAATTTTTTGTGAAAACAGATTCTAAGGCTAGCACAATAAGTTTACAGATTGCCTATGTTTTTTGTTGCCAGTTTTTTACCAATTTCATTTTCCAGTACAAACGAATGGAGCCTCTTGATAGAGCAGGTGGGGAAAGCTGAGTAAGTAGATTTGACCAGTTTTCTGCTGTGCTGCTTTAGTGGAACTGATTGGAACCACTAGGGAGAGGTTAGTATGCAGCCTCTGGCTCCCTGGGTCTCTTGGACTGCATATCATCCACATACCTGCTCTAATTTCTGCATATGTACCTCAGCCCAAGCACCCCCTCCCCTCCACCAACTCTATTTCCCTCTTCAACCACCCCACCCCTATGCTCAAACACTTCCAATTAGCCTCTGGAGACATATATGTTCACGTTGTGTTGTCATGCCTATGGTTCCGATTAGTGGATCACTCCATAAAAATATATATTTGTATAGGAAAATGTAATTGCTCGGTGTAAGTATTTCTCTTGGCAATAATGATAAGAATGCATAGAAATGTCCAACATGTGGTAGGTGACTTGCTGGGACTAAATGGAAGCAGGCTGCTACAGAGCCTCTATGGATGCTCCTGCAGAAAAGTGAGACTTGGAGCAGGCAAGAAGACAGAGGAGAACACTCACTTGTCCAAAACGAAGTAAAGGTCAAACCCCCCGTAGCAGGAGGACCCTGCCTCCCTCCCGTCCTGGCTCTGTCCTGCAGTGCCTGCCACCAGAATTGCCATCAGGGTGCAGATCTCTGCTGCAAGCATAGTCTGCCTGCAACTGCCCAGAGACATTATTCCAGCTTCAGGAAAAAGCTGCAAAATCAAAATGAACACCTTCAAAAAGTCCAAACTAATCCAAATAATCTCCTTTCAGATAGTTTCAGATAGTTCCTGTGTTCCCCAGGACGCCGCCTCGCGGTGCGGTGATCCACCCAGAGTTAAGATTCCAGGCATGAAATATTCCCAGTCTGAATCAGCATCCCATCTCCACAGCAGCAGTCCTGTGCCGGGAGAGGGGGAGTGGAGCTGCTTGGACTGAATCAGGAAGAGCTGTTCCAGGTCAAACACTCTCTCAAATCAACACACACACACACACTCTGGCAGTGGGGATACATTTTTGTCATGCAGTACTTTTTCCTTTCTTTCTATTGTTTTTCTTTCTTTCTTCCCTCTGTTTCCTACATCCTCAGCAATAGTGCCACTTAGTGGCAAGTGGGTTATGACTGCAGTGATTATGATTCCCCTGTAGTCTTTTGCCATATTTTTTATTTTATTTTTAGCACACAACTTTGCATAAAGTTTACAATTACAAAAAGTTCACTATTTACTATGTTTTTTTCTACGAAGTCGGTAGCAGCAGTGTAATTAAAACCAGGCAAAATCAATTGACGTTAGTTAGAAGTCCAGCTATCAACTGTTGGTAAAAGTAATTGTTTTTCAATAGTTTGTAGTAGTGATCACAGGGTGGCTTGTTACAAACACACATCATTCATCAGAACAGAATCAAATATTCCACATAGTTCCTTTAATCAGATGCATTGTCTTACCTAAGGGTGCTAATTATGTTTATTTTACATAATTTATTTGACTGGGACAATGTTCAATAATAAAAGATTCAGGACTCTATTCAATCCGTATCGCAGAAGTTCAGCGTTACAGCGTGATTGAAATTTGAAGAAATGTTACCGCGTTGGCAGAGACGCCATTCACGGTAAACACTGCATATGTCAGCTCAATTGGAAATGACCTTGTCAGTCATTGACATAAAAAAAAAACATTTGGCTTGACAATGACAGCAATGGAGTTGGCAAGAGCACAAACAGATCTGAGGCCAGCGTCAATTATTTGGGGCATGGACTCTACAAGGTGCCAAGCGTTCCACAGGGATGCTGGCCCATGTTGACTCCAATGCTTCCCACAGTTTTGTATAGTTGGCTGAATGTCCTTTGAGTGGTGGACCATTCTTGGTACACACAGGGAACTGTTAAACGTGAAAAACACAGCAGCGTTGCAGTTCTTGACACAAACCCGGTGTGCCTGACACCTACTACCATATCCCGTTCAGTTACTTAAATCTTTTGTCTTGCCCATTCACCCTCTGAATGGCACACATTCACAATCCATGTCTGAATTGTCTCAAGGCTTAATAATCCTTCTTCAAACCTGTCTCCTCTCCTTCATCTACATTGACTGAAGTGTATTGAACAAGTGACCTCAATAAGGGATTATAGCTTTCACCTGGTCACGTCATGGAAAGAGCAGGTATTCTTAATTTCCTGCAGTCTAATGACCACAAGCGCCCTCTATTGGTCTCATGAGTGGAATGTTATTAATATTTTTCATAATAAAGTCAAAAATAAAAATAATAAACCAAATGGTTTTGTTTCAGTCTTCTGTGATGTATATAAAGTGTAATATTGGGATGCAAACTCGAAATGTAATATATTTCAACTCTATATCTGACTTTTTTTAAAAACATAACCATGTGTGTAACGGTGTATACTTTTGTTTCAAAGTATATTTGTTTAAGACTACCAAGAAACACTGTGTGACCCTGATTTAGCTCCCTCTAGTGAAAGGTCAATGCTTTGTATACTCAGTGTATGTGATCGCAAGGTTTGAAATGAATATGTTGTAGTCAAATATTATATCTATTTAAGCTTCCGGCAGTCAGTTTGCAGTCTAAAAATGATTTGTATAATTATGTTCCGGCCCCCTGACCACCCGCTCAAGAAAAAAATTGTCTCGCGACTGACTCTAGTTGATGATCCCTGCAATGAATCAGTACGCTCCTTCCTCTGCAATGCAATTTTCTTCTTGTCATTGTAAACTAAATTTGTGCTGACTGATTAACAGTGTCAAGGTCCTTTTCAATTTATTCCCGAAACCCTTCTTCTTTAAATTTGTATTGGCAGATCGCAACCAACTGAAAGATGCATACACCGCCACCTAGTGTACTGGAGTGTGAATGCACTACACCTTGTGACACGAAAGGGAACCGGAAAAGTTACGAAAAAATGGACCTACCAACTAACCCAACACCAATTAAAACCTCACCACTACTTCCACTACTTGCCCTGTCTGATCCTTTACCAGTCCGGCACACCTTGTAACTTCTGCAGTAACTTCTGCAGTAACATATTTTACATCCAAATACTTCTCTGCAGCTGCACCTACCACAACATCTATTTTCTGTGATTTATGTTCCATTTCTGCTGGTACAGTTGATAACAATAGTGAATGACAGATCTGTAAATCCCCATTTCCCCAGATCTGTAAATGTCCATTTCCCCAGATCTGTAAATAAATCCCCATTTTCCCAGATCTGTAAATGTCCATTTCCCCAGATCTGTAAATAAATCCCCATTTTCCCAGTTCTGTAAATCTCCATTTCCCCAGATCTGTACATTTCCATGTGAATTTAGTGGGGTCAACCAAAAAGTTACATATCGTCTTTTTAAATAATACCAACATCATCGCATGTTTGCACGACCTTTGCGGAGTCAATAGAAGCTATGTCACTGTTTTCAACACATCAAGTGTTTTAGACTATGTTTTTTAAACAAGCAAGATAAATGAAGGTTCAATCAGTAATGAGTGAACGAACAACAACAACATCTTCCTGTCATCACCAGATTGTGTAGAGTGTACGTTCTTGACAGAGTTCGTAGCGTAACCGTCAACGTCACGGCCATAGGATCTGAAGGTCCTGGGTTTCTGACCATTCTATTTCGTGTATAGTTTTGATACCCGTCTCCCAGTCCCGACACACACACTGGCCTGTGCATGCACGCACGGTGTGCTTATTGTCAATTATTAGGTGGCTCTAAGGAGCAGAGAACAGTGGAGACTGGAAAGCTCAACTTTTAAGGAATACGTCATTGCCCTCATCTGTCAGATGCACTCCACCTCTACAGTACATCCCAGGGACACACTGTATAATGGCAGGGTGGTGGATTGTGTTCCCTGAAATGCGCACCCCAGCTGATTGAGAGAGCACCGGGACCTCTCTATGCACTTCTGGTCCCACTGGAACATCCAGCTCCTCCACTGCGCAATATCAGAAAAGACCATTGTCGTCCCGGCAAACATTCATATGACCCCTCTACATCCACGCATCTGCCGCACCAATGTCCAAAGTCTCTGCTGATGCAGAGCACCATGCAGTTTTTGCCACTCATGCTTTGCTCTCCCAGCCACCTAATGTGACAGTCAATAATGTATTAGTGCTGAGCGATTAACCAAAATTGTGGTTATTTTTCGTTTTTTAAACGACTAATTGCCTGAAGTAGTTTTTTTTCCTGTGAGCTTGAAGTGCAGTTTCTGTAGAGATAAATCAGATCAAGCCTGAACAAGCCAATATGCTACATCATTTAGCGCAGAAAACATGGTAATTAACTACAATGACCATAATCCATTGTGCGGACGCTTAAAATGGTCAAGTCTGTGCTGAGTAAAACATTGGGATTGAGAGAAGAGAGAACAGGCGACCGAAAGGGATAGAAAGCAATTTCTTCGTGAGTCTGAAAATACATTATCAAAGTGATTGATTGTTGGTATTCAACAGTCATAATGCATGCCTTATTTACATTGAAGAACTACAAAATCGTGATTTTGTCAGACAGCTCAGCTCTAAAAAAAAATGAGATGATAACCTGGAATGAAATAATAAAGTAATCAAATAAAATAAATATTTTATTAAAGTTAACTAAAGTGAATAAATGATGGTTAATAAGTGATAATCAGTAATGGGCAGTCACTTGTATTAATGGTTGTATTCTGTGTTGTTACAGCATTCAACCCACATAATGCAAAGTGCATTTAATGTTAAATAAAATATTCGAAACCGAAATCAAAAACCGACCTCAAAAAGCACAAATCGCTCAGCACTATAATGTATGTACAGTTGAAGTCGGAAGTTTACATACACCTTAGCCGAATACATTTAAACTCAGCTTTCACAATTCCTGCCATAATCTTAGTAAAAATCCCCTGTCTTAGGTCAGTTAGGATCACCACTTTATTTTAATAATGTGAAATGTCAGAATAATATTAGAGAGAATGATTTATTTCAGCTTTTATTTATTTCATCACATTCCCAGTGGGTCAGAAGTTTACACACACTCAATTAGTATTTGGTAGCATTGCCTTGAAATTGTTTAACTTGGGTCAAACGTTTCGGGTAGACTTCCACAAGCTTCCCACAATAAGTTGGGTGAATTTTGGCCCATTCCTCCTGACAGAGTTGGTGTAACTGATGTTTGTAGGTCTCCTTGCTCGCACACGCTTTTTCAGTTCTGCCCGCAATTTTCTATGGGATTGAGGTCAGGGCTTTGTGATGACCACTCCAATACCTTTACTTTGTTGCCATTTTTACACAACTTTGGAAGTATGCTTGGGGTCGTTGTCCATTTGGAAGACCCATTTGTGACCAAGCTTCAATTTCTTGACTGATGACTTGAGATGTTGCTTCAATATATCCACATAATTTTCCTACCTCATGATGCCATCTATTTTGTGAAATGCACCAGTCCCTCCTGCAGCCAAGCCCCCTACAACATGTGCCACCCCCGTGCTTTATGGTTGGGATGGTGTTCTTCGGCTTGCAAGCCTCCCCCTTTTTCCTCCAAACATAATGATGGTCATTATGGCCAGGCAGTTCTATATTTGTTTCATCAGACCATAGGACATTTCTCCTAAAAGTACGATTTTTGTTCCCATGTGCAGTTGCGAACCGTAGTTTGTCTTTTTTATGCCGGATTTGGAGCAGTGGCTTCTTCCTTGCTGAGCGGCCTTTCAGGTCATGTCGATATAGGACTCGTTTTACTGGGGATATAGATAATTTTGTACCAGTTCCCTCCAGCATCTTCACACGGTCCTTTGCTGTTGTTCTGGGATTGATTTGCACTTTTCGCACCAAAGTACGTTCATCTCTAGGAGACATAACGCGTCTCATTCCTGAGCGGTACAAGTATACTTGTGTACTATTGTTTGTCTGGTACCTTCAGGCGTTTGGAAATTGCTCCCAAGGATTAACCAGACTTGTGGAGGTCAAAAACAAAAAAAAAGAGTTATTGGCTGATTTCTTTGGATTTTCCCATGATGTCAAGCAAAGAGGCACTAAGTTTGAAGGTTGGCCTTGAAATACATCCACAGGTACACCTCCAATTGTCTCAAATTATGCCAATTAGCCTATCAGAAGCTTCTAAAGCCATGACATCTAAAGCCATAACCGACTTGCCAAAACTATAGTTTGTTAACAAGATATTTGTGGAGTGGTTGAAAAATTGGTTTTAATGACTCCAACCTAAGTGTATGTAAATTTCGGACTTCAACTGTATGAGTAACTGTGTACAACACACCACCACCTGGTGTTATGTTGGGCATCTACTGACCAAACAAAGATTTTATGAAAATACAGTATATTTTTCTTTATGACATGTACTATATTGCTAAATAAAAAGGTTTAAGAAAATACAGGCAGGCACCACATTACTACAAGACAAAACAGCTCGCTGAATCAAGCATGATAAGTATAAAAGCAAAGCTTGTTTTCATATAATTTAAGAAAGCTTGAAAAGGTAGTGGAATGGGATTAGTGTGGTGTGTGAAGAATCCAATACTTTAACTTGTAGGCGATGCAAATCACATTATTGTGGGAGAACCTCCTCTAAGAATATGAATTAGGCTGTTTGAGAAGGTTTAAATCCTAAGTAACCTGCACATTGTTTGAAGTACAATAGACCAACATAGCTACTGTAGTAGGTCAAAGCTGTGTGCTGGAAAACCTTGGTAGAGCATGGGTGAAGTAGGCATTGTAGTGCTCATGTGAATTTCCTTTCTTTTTCGGCTTCAGACCAATACCTACTTTCACTTATAGCATATTTTTTTTGTTTTTAATATACATAAGGAATACTGTAAGTGCAAGTAGGCTAACAGACAATGAGAAGTGAAAATATGCAAGTTGTTGTGAAAAATACAATGTCATCAGGGTTATATTTACCGCAGCTATATGGCCTTGGGGATGACTGAGCCATGAGCTCTAGCAGTCTACCGGAGCCCCAAATAACTGATTTAATAAAGAGAGGTACTTTTCATACTCTTAGTGTACTGTAGCCTATTCACCGTAACAGAGATCCACTCATTTAAAGCATTCATCTTTTTGTAAAACCAGCTGTTGTATTTGTGTTGTGAATGTGTGAATATACACCTCTTAGATGTCTACTCTACTGTACAGTTACATCTTTTAACCACTAGGTTACTTTGATTTCAATGTCTCTTGGGACTCTCCTTGTAACTTGTCAGTAGGTTATATCATCATACAGTAACTTACACTTGGAACATAATTGACATGTTTAGAGACAGATCCGGAAGTGCCCAATTTACTTACTTATTTGTCATCAATCAGGATAAAGAATGAACAGGTCTTATAGTGGTGGGAAAAATAGTCCTACAAATTTAAGCCTTTTCATGGAACTAAAGACTGACCATCGAATTTTGTTTAAATTGTTCTGTAGGCTTACTATAAATCAAATATAGGCTACATGCATTGGTCGCACTATCTATGTGGTACAGTATCCCTAATCGTTATAGAGTATGAGTGACGCTGATGCGTTTCCAGAAGTGGACTAGAAGCATTACGAGACGCAGTAGAGCGCACCGGCACAGACAAGATCAGACAAGGGGAACTATAGTGTAGCTCTTCCAAAGGTAAGTCTCTCTTTGAAAATCTCAATAGGCATCCTGCAGATTTCTATGAAATAGCAACTTTGCCTTCTCAATCTTATGAATTTAACTCACAATTTGTTCTCACTGAGCTTTTACTGTATTTTCTTTCTTCGTCAGTTTCATGTACTTGTTTCAGTAAGAACATATTTGTCATTTGATGGTAAAAAATAAGAACAATAAATCACGATGGAGTGGATTCGTCCAAATGGCAACCTTTCCTTGATTATTTGTATGATGACTAAAGCTTTTTTTCAGAGAATGTTTGTGCTATGGCTTTATCGTTTTTCTTTTATATTCCTTGCGTTTCTTTTAAAATATATATTTGTATCTGCTAGGTTTCTCTGCCAATATGTAGGCTATAACACGTTTTTCTGATGTGATTCCATTTGGAAGGTGACTTGTGAAAATGGAGATTGCGTCACTGAATGAAACTGCTGTGAACAGCACCATGGACAGTGCCACTATGGACAGAGCCAACCGCACCTACATGCCTTACTACCTGCACTCCACCGGCATGTCTGTCATCTATATCCTGTGCTATATGGCGGTTCTCCTGCTCTGCGTCGGGGGGAACGTGCTGGTCTCCCTGGTGGTCCTCCGGAACCGCAACATGCGCTCCGTCACCAACCTCTTCATCCTCAACTTGGCCATCAGTGACCTGCTCATTGGAGTGTTCTGCGTTCCAACGACTTTGATTGACAGCCTAATATCAGGTGAGAAAGTGGACGGAGCAGAAATGCGTAGGGCACATGCAGAAATCGATGCGGGATCCCCTCCGTAAGGGGAATCATATGGTTCTGGAGGCGAGAGTGTTAACTTTCTAGGAAGGGATCAAAGGTTTCAGTCTGACTTTTACAGCTCGAGGCTGTCTCCAGTTGAGTCAACCAAGTGTGAGAAAGTCTGGAGTGAAAAGGCTGATTTTCAATCAACTTGCTGTTGATAATTAATTATTGCATACCCACTGGGCACACCACATCATTTCAACGGGGAATTTGGGCTAATATTTGGTTAAGTTGTTCAATGAGATTTCAACCTTTATTTACCTACTCAAAAAGACAGCCATACCTTTCTTGAAATCCAAATGTTTGTTTAATTCACCATGCTTTCATCCATCTATAAAAAGCACATCAAAATTCCAAAGGAAAAAGTTAAAACAATGTCAGATTGTAGTTAGTTGTCATCTAAATGTGTTATCACTGCACTTTCAACAATTTACAAGCACAATACATTTCAAATGGGAATACAATGTCAGAAATGTTGTATTTATACAACTACTTCATCTAAAAGCACAAACAAATAACCTGGGCCTGGTTTCCCATAGTGTTGGAATTTAGGCTTTTTTTATTTTTTATTTAACCTTTCGTTAACTAGGCAAGTCAGTTGTGAACAAATTCTTATTTACAATGATTGCCTATCAAGTGGCAAAAGGCCTCCTACAGGGACTGGACTGTGATTAAAAATACAAATTTAGGACAAAACACACATCATGACGCCACAACACTACATAAAGAGAGACCTAAGACAACAACATAGTATGACAGCAACACATGACACAGCCCGGTAGCCACACAAAATGCCAGCAGCACAAACATGGTACAAACATTGTTGGGCACAAACAGCACAAAGGGAAAAAAGGAGAAGACAATACCTGTTTTAACGATGCATGTTTCCTACAATGGCCGAAACAGCACCCAGAGAAAATTTTGCTGAGTGTGTTGTTGAAGCATGTGTTGATACCTATTGGATCAAAAGAAAGGCAACGCTGCTCTCGGATCAGCATTCTCCATTCAAATCTTACATTAACGTTCAAATTATTCCACAATAGTGACGACGAATCAGCTCCTAGAAAGATATTATTACCTATGACTGCAAATATTGAGGTGGCTAATTCCAACACTTACCCTATAATAATGCACTAAAATATTTGGCACATCATTGGGCACCTTAGGCTACACATCATGAAATATATTGAGACAAATTACAGTCAGTAGCCTACAAGTAGCTAAATATATCTCAATTGAATGTATTTCAATATAATTGAAATTGGCCTAGCCTATAGCCTACTGTATTTATTTTTCAATACAGTCATCTGTTTTATATTTTATATTAAGTTTTATACTTCGCAATTGCAAAGACATTGGCAACTTTGTATTTGTAGTCAACTTTGTTTTCTGAATTATCGGCGGTCACAGAGAGGCGGACAAACCATGTGATTTTATGTTTAGCGGAGATGTTCTGTGTATAACATGATGCTATGGGCAAAAAAAAAAACATCTAATGACGCACTTCGTTGTTCTTTGAGTGGTCTGTCGCACACTTAGATTATGAGTGTTTTCAAGTGAATCGTTAATAACGTTGGTTTTGGGCAGGGGCGGAGTTGTGGGAGGACCTTTGGGGGCTTGCCCCGCCCAAATTTATCTGCTTTCCCTTCCAAATAAAATATTGAAATATTGATCATTTATTTGACCGAGATTCGCGCCGACGGAAAGATGCATCAATCTCAGTTAAAGTTTCCGAGTGAGCGAAACAGCGACCCTCTGTCTCAGTATGTGTAGACCATGTATCTGATGCTGTCTGGACCAAAAGAGTATGGCATGTCATACTATTTCTGTCCATACAGCATCAGTTGCATGGGCTACATATAGAGGGGCGCTGTTTAGATCACTCGGATGCTTTGTCCGACGATAGAGTGTCAGCAGAGAGGAAGCGGCAAAGCGAGCGAGCACTCGCCAAAATCTGTCCAGTATAAACCCAGTGCGTTTCTATGGGAATAATATGCAGACCTAAACTTGTCGTCTGCCTCCCAGCCTTTGAGACAAAGACTCCCATTGTTAAGGTGGTGACTTGAGCATCTCATCATGACAGATCTCTGGTTTCAGCCTCTTGTGAATTGGAAAGGAAAGTTAAAATCAAAATCAAATTGTATTGGTCACATAAACATATTTAGCAGATGTTATTGCAGGTGTAGCGAAATGCTTGTGTTCCTAGCTTCAAAAGTGCAGTAGTATCTAAAAATGTACAACAATACACAAAAATCTAAAGGTAAAGAATGGAATTAAAACATATTTAAATAAATGCTGTAGATTTCCTGTGCCCCCGGTAATGCGTTGGGCAGACCGCACACTCCTCTGGATAGCCCTGCGGTTGTGAGCGGTGCAATTAGCGTACCAGGTGGTGATACAGCCCGACAGGGGGCTCTCAATTGTGCATCTGTAAAAGTTTGTGAGGGTCTTAGGGGCCAAGCTGAATTTCTTTAACCTCCTGAAGAAGTGCTGTTGCACCTTCTTCACCACACTGTCTGTGTGGGTGGACCATTTCAGATTGTCAGTGATGTGTACGCCGAGGAACTTGAAGCTTTTTACCTTCTCCACTGTGGTCCCGTCGATGTGGATAGGGGCTTGCTCCCTCTGCTGTTTCCTGAAGTCAACAATCAGCTCCTTCATTTTGTTGACGTTGAGGGAGAGGTTATTTTCCTGCACTGTGCGGGTGTACAGTGCACTATTAGGATGCTGGAATTCCCAAAAGTAAATTGATGTTTCAACAAAATTATATAATTACTCCTGTCTAAATAAAATCATTCAAAATACTTCACCATGGAGCTTGACTTACCCACAGAGGATCATTATCTTATTGCTATTTTTAAATGCTGTGGATTGTTTCCTTGCATGCATATGTAAGAAGGTGCCCATTTGGCAATGTCTTATTTCTGATTGTCTTAACTCACCACTCATGTTGTCTTCGCCTCACACGAGGCAACAAAGTCTGTTTTTCTATCAGCCATTGCGAATGATACATGTAGTTCCTCAGTATTTGAAAAATCTATCAACACTCCCGTCCTTGTTGATCACTAAGCCTCAGTGTGAAAGAGCAAGATATCATGATCTGATAATCCCATATATCCAGTGGAAACGTCATAAAAAAACTGCTTTTTGTCCCAAGCTCACTGGTGCAGGAAACTTTGAGGGCCCGGAATAGGCTAGTTGATTCAATGTTGCAAGTTTCTTAGAGACAGCTTCCGGACGGACCCTGTGATAATTTGATACAATGTTGAACTTCACTAGCAATAGCTCAGGTCAAGACAGATAAAAAGGGAGGCAGACAGGCGGAGAAGAGTGTGTCACGTTCTGACCTTAGTTATTTTGTTATGTCTTTGTTTTAGTATGGTCAGGGCGTGAGTTGGGTGGGTTGTCTATGTTCTTTTTTCTATGATTTGGGATTTCTGTGTTTGGCCAGGTATGGTTCTCAATCAGAGGCAACTGTCAATCGTTGTCCCTGATTGAGAACCATACTTAGGTAGCCTGGTTTCACTTTTGAGTTGTGGGTGATTGTTTTCTGTTGAGTGTTTGTTTCTGCACCAGACTGAACTGTTTCGATTTCGTTCGTTCACTTTTTTTTATTTTTCAGTGTTCATTTACATTATTAAAAGATGGACACTTACCACGCTGTGCAATGGTCCGATCTCTCCTACTCCTCCTCAGAAGAGGAAGAGGATAGCCGCTACAGAATCACCCACCACCAAAGGACCAAGCAGCGTGGTAACAACGGGCAGCAGCAGCAGCAGAGATTTCCAGACTTCTGGACATGGGAGGAGATCTTGGATGGCAAGGGACCCTGGGCACAGCCGGGAGAATATCGCCGCCCCAAGGCAGAGCTGGAGGCAGAGCTGGAGGCAGCGAAAGCTGAGAGACGGTGGTATGAGGAGGCAGCACGGCAGCGCGGCTGGAAGCCCGAGAGGCAGCCCCAAATATTTATTGGGGGGGGGGCACACGGGGAGTGTGGCTAAGTCAGTTAGGAGACCTGAGCCAACTCCCCGTGCTTACCGTGGAGAGAGAGGGACCGGGCAGGCACCATGTTATGCCGTGAGGCGCACTGTGTCCCCGGTGCGCAGGCATAGCCCGGTGCGGTACATAGCAGTGCCTCGTATCGGCCGGGCTAGAGTGGGCATCGAGCCAGGTGCCATGAAGCCGGCTCAGCGCATCTGGTCTCCAGTGCGTCTCCTCGGGCCGGGGTACATGGCACCAGCCCTACGCATGGTGTCCCCAGTTTGCCAGCACAGCCCAGTGCGGACTATTCCACCTCGCCGCACTGGCTTGGCTACAGGGAGCATTCAGCCAGGTAGGGTTGGGCAGCCTTGGTGCTCGAGACCTCCAGTGCGCCGTCACGGTCCGGTCTATCCGGTGCCACCTCCACGCACCAGCCCTCCGGTGGCAGCCCCCCGCACCAGGCTGTCTCTCCGTCTCCTCCCTACAGTCTCCCGTCTGTCCTGAGCTGCCAGAGTCTCCCGTCTGTCCTGAGCTGACAGAGTCTCACGTCTGTCCTGAGCTGCCAGAGCCGCCCGTCAGCCAAGAGCTGCCAGAGCCGCCCGTCAGCCAGGAGCTGCCGGAGCCGTCCGTCTGTCAGGTGCTGCCGGAATCTCCCGTCCATTTGGGACCCGTGGTTAGGGTCCCCAGTCCAAGGTCGGTGGCGAGGGTCGCCGCTCTAAAGAGGCCACAGAGGCAGGTAAAGAGGCGTAGAAAGACTATGGTGGAGTGGGGTCCCGTCCCGCGCCAGAGCCGCCACCGCGGACAGACACCCACCCAGACCCTCCCCTATAGGTTCAGGTTTTGCGGCCAGAGTCCGCACCTTTGGGGGGGGGGGGGGGGGGGTACTGTCATGTTCTGACCTTAGTTCTTTTGTTATGTCTTTGTTTTAGTATGGTCAGGGCGTGAGTTGGGTGGGTTGTCTATGTTCTTTTTTCTATGATTTGGGATTTCTGTGTTTGGCCTGGTATGGTTCTCAATCAGAGGCAGCTGTCAATCGTTGTCCCTGATTGAGAACCATACTTAGGTAGCCTGGTTTCACTTTTGAGTTATAGTTGAATTCGAACTTTGAGATTTTTACCATTTTACTTCAGATGTTTATTATTAACCACGTGACACGTTAGGCGCTTCCTTTTGGGGTGGCAGGTAGTCTAGTGGTTAGAGCGTTGGGTCAGTAACCGAAAGGTTGGTTGATTGAATCCCCGAGCTGACAAGGTAAAAATATGTTGTTCTGCGCCTGAACAAGGCAGTTCACCCACTGTTCCTAGTCCATCATTGTAAATAATAATATTTGTTTTCTTAACTGACTTGCCTAGTTACATCAAACAAAAAAATCTATATGTATATATATATAATATATATACAGTGCCTTGCGAAAGTATTCGGCCCCCTTGAACTTTGCGACCTTTTGCCACATTTCAGGCTTCAAACATAAAGATATAAAACTGTATTTTTTTGTGAAGAATCAACAACAAGTGGGACACAATCATGAAGTGGAACGACATTTATTGGATATTTCAAACTTTTTTAACAAATCAAAAACTGAAAAATTGGGCGTGCAAAATTATTCAGCCCCCTTAAGTTAATACTTTGTAGCGCCACCTTTTGCTGCGATTACAGCTGTAAGTCGCTTGGGGTATGTCTCTATCAGTTTTGCACATCGAGAGACTGAAATTTTTTCCCATTCCTCCTTGCAAAACAGCGGTTGGATGGAGAGCATTTGTGAACAGCAGTTTTCAGTTCTTTCCACAGATTCTCAATTGGATTCAGGTCTGGACTTTGACTTGGCCATTCTAACACCTGGATATGTTTATTTTTGAACCATTCCATTGTAGATTTTGCTTTATGTTTTGGATCATTGTCTTGTTGGAAGACAAATCTCCGTCCCAGTCTCAGGTCTTTTGCAGACTCCATCAGGTTCACCATTCTTCCAGAATGGTCCTGTATTTGGCTCCATCCATCTTCCCATCAATTTTAACCATCTTCCCTGTCCCTGCTGAAGAAAAGCAGGCCCAAACCATGATGCTGCCACCACCATGTTTGACAGTGGGGATGGTGTGTTCAGCTGTGTTGCTTTTACGCCAAACATAACGTTTTTCATTGTTGCCAAAAAGTTCAATTTTGGTTTCATCTGACCAGAGCACCTTCTTCCACATGTTTGGTGTGTCTCCCAGGTGGCTTGTGGCAAACTTTAAACAACACTTTTTATGGATATCTTTAAGAAATGGCTTTCTTGCCACTCTTCCATAAAGGCCAAATTTGTGCAATATACGACTGATTGTTGTCCTATGGACAGAGTCTCCCACCTCAGCTGTAGATCTCTGCAGTTCATCCAGAGTGATCATGGGCCTCTTGGCTGCATCTCTGATCAGTCTTCTCCTTGTATGAGCTGAAAGTTTAGAGGGACGGCCAGGTCTTGGTAGATTTGCAGTGGTCTGATACTCCTTCCATTTCAATATTATCGCTTGCACAGTGCTCCTTGGGATGTTTAAAGCTTGGGAAATATTTTTGTATCCAAATCCGGCTTTAAACTTCTTCACAACAGTATCTCGGACCTGCCTGGTGTGTTCCTTGTTCTTCATGATGCTCTCTGCGCTTTTAACGGACCTCTGAGACTATCACAGTGCAGGTGCATTTATACGGAGACTTGATTACACACAGGTGGATTGTATTTATCCTCATTAGTCATTTAGGTCAACATTGGATCTTTCAGAGATCCTCACTGAACTTCTGGAGAGAGTTTGCTGCACTGAAAGTAAAGGGGCTGAATAATTTTGCACGCCCAATTTTTCAGTTTTTGATTTGTTAAAAAAGTTTGAAATATCCAATAAATGTCGTTCCACTTCATGATTGTGTCCCACTTGTTGTTGATTCTTCACAAAAAAATACAGTTTTATATCTTTGTGTTTGAAACCTGAAATGTGGCAAAAGGTTGCGAAGTTCCAGGGGGTCCGAATACTTTCGCAAGGCACTGTATATATATATATATTGTCACGTGGTTAATAATAAACATCTGAAATAAAATGGTGAAAATCTAAAAGTTAACAAACAGTGATTTTGAGAAACAAAAACATTATTATTCAAATGAAACTGTTCTTAGAAAATGTGCATTTATACATATTCATAACTGGCACACAGATCAGTAGAAATGGAAGAATAAATTGTAAGCTTCTCCAAACTTGAAACTCATGAGTTGCCTATGGTCTTTACTACCTACACCCATTCAGTGGCGATTTTAGCATGTAAATCTTGGTGGGGCAAACTCCCCATTTTGTTTTTAGATGCATGACAGCAAAGCCACTACACAACACAGCACAACACTAAACAATACATTATTTGCACTATAACGGTGACAAACTGTGCCCATACTGTTAGGGCCTACATAAAGCTGTCCCAACAGCAGAACTTTCCTTTCAGCACCACCGCTACACCTACACAGCGGAGCCTTGTCTGGCAGCTAAACAGTTCATTCGGGGCGACTGGTATCCTAGTGGTTAGACCGTTGGACTAGTAACCGAAAGGTTGCAAGATCGATTCCCCGAGCTGACAAGGTACAAATCTGTTGTTCTACCCCTGATCAAGGCTGTTAACCAACTGTTCCTAGGCTGACATTGAAAACAAGAATTTGTTCTTAACTGACTTGCCTAGTTAGAACAAATTCAGCCTCATTTACTGCCTTTAAAAAAACATAGTGGTTTCTACTCACTCCTTGTGGATTTGTGTAATTCGATAAAAAGCCTATCGTTCAGCACTTTCAAAATGGACACAGACAGAAATTCAGATAGACATTAGTTCAGATAAATTTAGCATCATGTCGAGGCCTTAACATGTCTAGATTGCTAGCTAAGATTTTGAAAGTATGTTGTTGATATGATCAGTCCAATCAAAGCTTTGTAGATATAACGTGATTTGATGTCATTTTATCTATAGTCAATGACCTTGAGCCTTCTAGGATGGTCACTTCTAATGTAAATCTATGGCAGCACCCAAGGGGGCTTGAACTGCCTAGCTCTCCCGGTAGATTCTGCGATGACACTAGAGAAGATGACCAATGCCTAAGCTCTGTATTTTCCACTGGTTGCCCCTCCACCACAGAAAGCACTGAGCTAGGCTGAAACATCTGTATTTTGGAGCTGCCATATTCAAGAAAGCAAGAAAGAGATCATGATTGTATTTGGCTTTGTTCTCTCAATAAATTCGTTTTTACATTGTTCGCAAACTGATATGTGACACAAATTAATGCCTAAATAACATGCTCTGCCCCACCTGCCGTGAATGACAGGTCGCAACTGTACCCATTTATTAAATGTGTTTTGTCTGCCACACATAGGAGGCCCTGTGAAAAAACAGGCCAGCCTTTGGAAATCGAATGCCGTCCAACTGATTAGTTCTGGCACCGGGTGTCACGCCTGCTCCCACTCCCCCTCTCTGGTCCTCGAGGTTCCAGGCTGCCCATCATTACCCACACCTGTCACCATCATTATGCGCATCCACGTTTCATTAGACTCACCTGTACTCCACACATTTTGATTTCTCAGTTTCATCCCTGTGTCAGCATTAATGTTGTTTTGTTCCCCCTGTCCAGATGTTGTCTGTGTTTTGTTTCATGTCTGTTATTTATTTAATGTTCACTCCCTGTACTTGCTTCTCGTCTCCCAGTGTCGGTTCTTACAGAATGATGACACCAATATGAAAGCATCAGGGAGTTTTTTAGTTTTTTGTTTGTTTGGTGACGTCGGGTCCTGTTGCTGCTGCTGAAGGAACCGGGGATGCCTCAGCTGGCTCGTCAAGCTTCCATGGCTTAGCTGACTCAAGAGGTTTTCTTGCCTCGGTTGGCTCGGCAGGCTCCCATCCCACGTCATGCCTCAGCCGGTTCGTCAGGATCCTACGCCTCAGCGGCTCGTCCTGCTCCCACACCTTGGCCGGCTTGTCGGGCTCCCACGCCTCAGCCGGCTCGTCGGGCTCCCACGCCTCGGCCGGCTCGTCGGGCTCCCACGCCCCAGGTGGGACCCATAGTGTGGGGGGGGGGGGTACTGTCACGCCTGCTCCCGCCCACCCTCTCTGGCGCTCAAGGCTGCCCATCATTATGCACACCTGTCACCATTGTTACAGGCATCAGCACTTCATTGGACTCACCTGTACTCCATCACGTTTTTGATTGCATCCCCTATATCAGTCTATTCCTCAGTTTCATCCCCGTGCCAACATTATTGTCATTATGTTTCCCTTGTCCAGACGATGTCCGCGTTTCGTTTCATGTCCGTTATTCATTAAATGTTCACTCTCTGTACTTGCTTCTCGTCTCCCAGCGTCTGTCCTTGCACCAGGTCTGGTTTTGGGAAACAGCTCAGAGATTTAATGATGCGCCTACAAAGGTTCTGCCCCAGAATTTAGGCTTAAAATGCTTTTCGGAAACCGGGCCCTGTATTGCAGTTGAGATTACATTAAAAGTACATTGCAAGTGATCAATGTTGTTCAAAATTCTGCACATATTATTAAAGCAATTGTGTAGAAAATCTGCAATCTTTGCATGTTATCTTGAAAATGCACTCTTTCTCTGGTTAGGTCTACATAAGAAGACATTTACAATAGGCTAACCTCAAAATGTGGTCATGGATGTGTTACTCATTTTAAGGTTGAATAAATACTGTTACATTCGTTTGTAACATAGCCTTAACTTTAGGCTACTGTAATACAAAAGTATTATTGCATTGTGTTTGGTTTACACATTGGTCCAATATCAACATTTAAAGGATAGCCTATCTAATGCTTGGATTGTGTCATCTGAGCCACTGGCTTAATCCTACTCTTTAACTTAGATTTTTGGTTTAGTTGGAGACATGAATCCAGCATATAATTTGTTAACTTGTAACAAGTTAATAGAGTATTTTCTACATTGCAAAAGTGTAATTGAAATGTGTGTGATTGTCAATGCAACCAAATATCAACATTTGAAGGAAATGTATCTTTTGTGCCACTGACTTAGTTTGATTTTAATTGCAGTTTGTCTCCAAGTTAATAATTGATATGTTGGATTCACGTCTCAATCTCAACCAATAATCAAAGTTAAAGAATAGGACTAAGTCAAATCAGACTTTATTTCAAATTCATTTCAAATTTAATTTAGTTGAGATAGAGGTGAATCCAACATATAGTTTAGAATTAATTTATAGAAAAACCAGACTAAATCAGTGGCACCAATGGATCTATGCAAGCAGAAGATCTCATTCAAATATTGATATTTGTTTGCATTGACAACCAAACACAATACAAAATCCAGTTTGTCTACAAATATTAATAGTTGATATATTAATAATATTACATGTTGGATTCACATCTCCATATCAAACAAAATCAAAGTTAAGGAATAGGAATAAATCAAATCTATGCAAACGTTAAATGCACTTTAAATAGACTTTAAATAGACTTTGACTTTTTTTTAGGTTGAAATGGAGACGTGAATCCAACATATTCCAAGTGTTGTGTTTATGTACTGACATGTATGTGTAACTGATGGATGCACACACACACACTACATGTTAATGTTTTTAAATGTATGTCAATTGTAAAGTATTTTGTCTGTAATGTCTTTGCGTTATGTGTCGGACCCCAGTAAGACTAGCTGTTGCCATTGGCATTGGGTAATGGAGATTGTAATACATAAATTAAAATCAAATATTAATGATGAATTTGAAGATTACATTTTAAATCAACCAAAGCTTGAAACCATAGGCCTATAAGGCTGCGTTTACACAGGCAGCCCAATTCTGATATTTTCCACTAATTGGTCTTTTGACCAATCACACCAATTTATGAACTATGTTTCAAAGGTACCAATTATACATATTTTATACACAGTTTGTCTATGTTGAAAATTGGTTACTATGATGACATAATCCTGTGGTTGAAATTTCACCCTCAAAACAAAAGTTTTGACTTTTTTCGAATCCAATGTACTTTCCATGTAGATTCCATGTCACAATACATTGAAAAATGACATTCAAACAATGTTGATTCAACCAGCTTGTGCCCGGTGGGTACAGTTGAAGTTGGAAGTTTAAATACACTTAGGTTGGAGTCGTTAAAACTCGTTTTTCAACCACTCCACAAATTTCTTGTTGACAAACTATAGTTTTGGCAAGTCGGTTAGGAACTCTGCTTTGTGCATGACACAAGTAATTTTTCCAACAATTGTTTACAGACAGATTATTTCACTTATAATTCACTGTATCACAATTCCAGTGGGTCAGAAGTTTACATACACTAAGTTGACTGTGGCTTTAAACAGCTTGGAAAATTCATGGCTTTAGAAGCTTCTGATGGGCTAATTGACATCATTTGAGTCAATTGGAGGTGTTTCAAGGCCTACCGTCAAACTC
Source organism: Oncorhynchus clarkii lewisi (assembly GCF_045791955.1). Lineage (NCBI taxonomy): Eukaryota > Metazoa > Chordata > Actinopteri > Salmoniformes > Salmonidae > Oncorhynchus > Oncorhynchus clarkii. Next base: position 23,503,363 of record NC_092158.1, read on the forward strand.
AGAGCCTCTTTGCTTGACATCATGGGAAAATCAAAAGAACTCATCCAAGACTTCAGAAAAAAAATGAGTAAAGAAAGTAAAATGAGTCCTATATCGGCATGACCTGAAAGGCCGCTCAGCAAAGAAGAAGCCACTGCTCCAAATCCGGCATAAGAAAAGGCAGACTACGTTTTGCAACTGCACATGGGGACAAAGATCGTACCTGTTTGGAAAAATGTCCTCTCGTCTGATGAAACAAAAATATAACTTTTTGGCCATAATGACCATTGTTATGTTTGGAGGAAAAGGGGGAGGCTTGCAAGCCGAAGAACACCATCCCAACCATGACCCACTGGGAATGTGATGAAAGAAATAAAAGCTCAAATAAATCATTCTCTCTACTATTATTCTGACATTTCACATTCTTAACATAAAGGGGTGATCTTAACTGACCTTAGACAGGGAATTTTTACTAGGATTAAATGTCAGGAATTGTCAAAACTGAGTTTAAATGCATTTGGCTTAGGTGTATGTAAACTTCCAACTTCAACTGTATCTATTAAATGTATGCATTTTCCATCCCTTTCAGGGCCATTTGCTCCCTTAACGCAATGTATATCCACACATCTACAGTATTAAAATCCATTCTCAATCGAAACACATTAAGAATCGTTAAGATTAAAATATTTGGTGTAGCAACCGGGCTATCGCTTGTGTGTAATGCAGTCTTTCTTACCAGGATGGCCGTTTGGCCAGATTACATGCACCATGAGCAACCTGGTCCAGGGGATGTCAGTGTCAGCATCAGTCTTCACTCTGGTGGCCATAGCTGTTGACAGGTAATCCACCACCATACCACCGCACTATCCTGTCACAGATCTGTTTGTGCTCTTGTCAACTCCATTGCTATAATTGTCAAGCCAAACATTTCTCTCTGTGGCATTCAATCTCTCTTCCTCCCTACCCCTTCCTCTCTCTCTCTTGCTCTCTCTCTCTCCCTCTGTCTGTTTTTTTCCCCTCCCTACCTCCCCCTTCTCTCAGGTTCACAGGTATTGTGTACCCCTTTAGACACCGAATGAGGCCTGTGACTGCTCTCGTCACCATCCTCTTCATCTGGGTGCTGGCGTTTGCTATAATCTGCCCCTCGGCTGCTACCCTGACCATCATTCTCCTGGAAGACACCTACCTGGTCCAGGACAACCAGACATACCCTGTCTTCGTCTGCTTTGAGAAATGGCCCCAGCCTGAGATGCGTCGTGTCTACACCATGGTCATCTTCGTGCACGTGTACCTGGCCCCCCTGGGTGTTATCAGCATCATGTATGGCTGCATCGTTGCCAAGCTCTCCGTCAACCTGAGGCAGGTGAGGCTGGCAGAGGTGCGGAGGGCCCATTCCCAACGCAGGGTTAAAGTGATCAACATGCTGATCATGGTGGCAGTGCTCTTCATGGTGTCATGGCTGCCTCTGTGGACGCTGATGCTGCTGACTGACTACAGGGATCTGGACACGCAGCAGATTGACTTCCTCAGCAGCTACCTGTTCCCTGTGGCCCACTGGCTGGCCTTCTTTAACAGCGGGATTAACCCCATCATCTATGGCTTCTTCAATGAGAACTTCCGCAGGGGGTTCCAGGCTGCAGTGGCCTGCAGGGCCTGTTCACAAAAAACAACAACAGGGGTGGTTAATACACGCTTCAACTTCCCGCCCCCTAACAGAGTATTTAACGAGAACCCTGAGTCCTCTGGTGGGAGGAAAGGCCACTGCTCTAAGGGCACTCCTGAGATTATCCCACATGCAACCAATGGAATCCTCCTGGATGATATTAACAGGAATGTTGGACTCAACAGGGTGATTGGAGCCTGGGTGGAGTGATTCTATTTAGGGCTGTGACGATTATAGATTAATTGTTGTGCAAATGGCCATGGTTATTGCAATAATTGAGCTTGTAATGCATCTTTACAAATTAGCTATGAGATACCTAATGAATACAACATAGTTTTGTTGACACACCCCTGTCTCAAAAACAAATTGTTTTGACTGCTGGGAAATTTAGGAAATGAAGCTTCTATTAACTATTAACCATGCTGTTCTGCTTGCAAAATGATAACCAACGTTACCCACCCATGTTGTAGGTGTGGTTCCCTTGCGCACACTGAATAAATGTAATTCAACCACTGAAAACCTTCCCATTTGCTGGCCAACAGATTTCATTCAATAGGGTTTTCAGTACATTTATCTAAAGCCATCCCTTTGAATACGGTGTACCTTTAATTAAAATGTTCTCGACAAACTCACTACAATATGTATCAAGAGAATGGGTTCAGAATAGGGATCAATCGAAGCAAGCCATGGAAATACACACATATTCATCACCAATTGGTAGATTTTAAAATACTCTGATTTTATAGATTATTTAGGCTTATGAAAAGTATTTATAAATCATACATAAACAGGGTTGGAGAGCCTTCATACACAAAATATATTGGTGAATGAAAATTACAGTGGTTTGATTTATCCTGAAAGTTGCCATATTCAATAGATCAACCCATTAGATATTGGAAGGTGAGAAAGGTGTACAATAGAAGTTGAACAGTAGTCCAATAAATCCACAGACTGTGATGACAACGGTCCAGTCGCCATGAACGGTGCGCCAGGCTCCAGGTTTAAACTGCTATGTATGGTCTGCTTCCCATAATGATTTTAAAAAGGCTACGTGTCCCAAATTATTGCACAACTTGTAATACTCTAATACTGTATGTCCACTATTAATAGCGACCCTCCGAAACATCCACATGGACGTGACAGAGGAAAGAAAGGGAGGCCTAGACGATGTAATGGAATGATGCAAAATGTAGACTACAAATTTAAGGAAATGAACAGTCCCTGCACTAAAGTGACAGTTATTATGTACAGTGCCTTCAGAAAGTATTCATACCACTTGACGTATTCCACATTTTGTGTTACAGCCTGAATTAAAAAATGATTAAATATATTGTTTTAAAAACAATCCCACATAATGACAAAGTGAAAAGATGTTTTTAGACATTTTTGCTAATTTATTGAAAATGAAACACATATCTTATTTACATACAGTACTAGTCAAAAGTTTTGACACGCCAACTCATTCCAGGGATTTTCTTTATTTGGACTATTTTCTACATTGTAGAATAATAGCGAAGACATCAAAACTATTAAATAAAACATATGGAATATATGTACTTCAAAGTAGCCACCCTTGACTTGATGACAGCTTTGCACACTCTTGGCATTCTCTCAACCAGCTTCATGAGGTAGTCACCTGGAATGCATTTCAATGAACAGGTGTGACTTGTTAAAAGTTAATTTGTAGAATTTCTTTATTTATTAATGTGTTTGAGCCAATCAGTTGTGTTGTGACAAGGTAGGGTTGGTATACAGAAGTAGCCCTATATGGTAAAAGACCAAGTCCATATTATCACAAGAACAGCTCAAATAAGCAAAGAGAAATGACAGTTAATCATTACTTTAAGACATGAAGGTTAGTCAATCCGGAAAATTTCAAGAACTTTGAAAGTTTCTAGATGTGCAGTCGCAAAAACCATCAAGCGCTATGATGAAACTGGCTCTCATGAGGACCGACACAGGAAAGGAAGACCCAGAGTTACCTCTGCTGGAGAGTTCATTACAGTTACCAGCCTCAGAAATTGCAGCCCAAATTAAATGCTTCACACAGTTCAAGTAACAGACACATCTCAACATCAACTGTTCAGAGAAGAATGTGTGAATCAGGCCTTCATGGTCAAATTGCTGCAAAGAAACCACTACACAAATAATAAGAAAAGACTTGCTTGGGTCTGTGTCTGTTACTTGGATGTTACACTGTCTGTGATTTATTTATAATTCAAAGCACATTTAACCAGCATGGCTACAACAGCATTCTGCAGAAATACGCCATCCCATCTGGTTATGCTTATTGGGACTATCATTTGTTTTCAACAGGACAATGACCCAACACAGGCTGTGTAAGGGCTATTTGTCCAAGAAGGAGAGTGGATGGAGTGCTGCATCAGATGACCTGATCTGCACAATCACTTGACCTCAACCCAATTTTTATTTATATATATATATTATAAGTCAGTTAAGAACAAATTCTTATTTTCAGTGATGGCCTAGGAACAGTGGGTTAACTGCCTTGTTCAATGGCAGAACAACAGACTTTTACCTTGTCAGCTTGGGGATTCGATCTTGCAACCTTTCGGTTACAAGTCCAACGCTATAACCACTAGGCTACCTGCCGCCACATTAGATGGTTTGGGATGAGTTAGACTGCAGAATGAAGGAAAAATAGCCAACAAGTGCTCAGCATATGTGGGAACTCCTTCAAGACAGTTGGAAAAGCATTCCAGGTGAAGCTGGTTGAGAGAATGCAAAGAGTGTGCAAAGCTGTCATCAAGGCCGACTACTTTGAAGAATCTAAAAACTAAAATATATTTTGATTTGTTTAACACTTTGGTTACTACATGATTCCATATGTGTTATTTCATAGTTTTTATGTCTTTGATGCCATGTAGTCCAAGATAGAATTGTGATCAGGCATACAGTTTATCTGGGGAAGGGTATAAAGCCATTTCTAGAGTGTTGAACGGAACCAAGAGCATAGTGGTCTCCATCAGTGGGAAATTGAAAAAATATGGAGCTACCCAGACTCTGCCTAGATCTGGCCGTCCGACGAAACTGAGCAACCGGGTAAGAAGGACCTTGGTCAGGGAGGTGACCAAGAACCCAATGACCACTCTGACAGAACTACAGAGTTCCTTGTCTGAGATGGGAGAACCTTCAAGAAGGACAACAGTCTCTAAAGCACTTCAACAATCTGGGCTTTATGGGGGAGTGGTCAGACGGAAGACACTCCTGAGAAAAAGGCACATGGTAGCACACCTGAGAGCTTAAGGTATGAGACAAAAATTGGTACTCTTTCGCTTGAATGCAAAGCACCTGTCTAACACTATCCCTACCATGAAGCATGTGATGGCAGCATCATGCTATGGGAATGCTTTTCAGTGATAAGGAGACTGGTAAGGATAGAGGGAACAATGAATGGAGCCAAATACAGGCAAATCCTTGATGAAAACCTGCTTCAGAGAGCAAATTACCATTGACTGGGGCGAAGATTTACGTTACAACAGGACAATGACCCCAAGCCTACAACCAAAGCAACGCTGGAATGGCTTCAGAACAAGAATGTGAAAGTCCTTGAGCGACCCAGCCAAAGCCCAGGCTTGAATCCCATTGAAAATCTGTGGAATGACTTAAAGACTGCTGTTCACCACCGCTCCCCATCTAACGTAACAGAGCTTGAGAAAATCTGCAAAAAATAATGGAAGAAAATCCCCAAACCTAGATGTGCAAAGCTGATACAGAAATACCCAAGACTACAAAGTATGGACTCGGGGGTGTGAATAATTATGCAAATTAGATATTTTTGTATTTCATTCTCAATAAATTTGCCAACTTTTTTCCCCTTTTTTAAAAAAAGTCAAGGGGTATGAATACTTCCTGAAGGCACTGTATGAGGGTATTATTGACGGTGGCTTCTGATAGCGGCTAATATTTAATATAATAGAAATGGTAAAAACATATATAATAGCCTGGGCACATAATTAAAACATTCTAGAGTGCATAAATCAACTCGATATGTTCGGCGCTACTGTCAGTGCGCATCGATTTCCATATAGCCTTGGCTTGTGTTTCCAAATTTCACCCCTGCAAATGATGAAGCCATAGGCATATAATAAAATTGTGGAATAATGACAGCTATTTATACTTCACGGTGGAAAAGTGTCCTGTACAACACCCCTCCCACTCCCTTTCTGCCTGGAGGTGAGCCCTCCCCTCATTTGTCGCCACACACCTCCATCAAAGCTCATTAAGAACAATCACGTGCACCTGAAAGAGGTGGGCCTACCCCTTTAAATGCCCCCCACCTGCAGTTATTAGCCCCCTTTCAACCAAACTAGCATGTGACAGATGCGGTCATTGACAGTGAGTATCATACGTATGTGGTGTGTGGCGTCCAAGTTGGAGTTATTCCTTTTGTTAGGTTACTGTAAATACATATTATATTTCTCCCTACAGCATGGGTGCTAATTTGATTGTGCTTGTTTGTTGCCCATAGAGCACTAATATTGTACATAGATTCTAATGTGTATCTTTGAGCCTTCCAGTTTGGTGACATGAGTATAAGTGTTTGCCCTTTATTGCCCAAGTTAATGGCATAATGTAAAAACAATGTCTTGTTTCTATTCACCCTAGTGAAAAAATCTTCATGCCTCACCTACATCACCATCTATCACATCTGTTAACTGTAACACCGTCTGAAGCCTACAAAGACCAATGATACAAATCTATTCAATAAAAGATCCATTGGCTACCCTCTCTTTGTGTTCATGCAGACCTACCTACTGCGTTACCTCCCACCCATCCTACCCAGTTTCTTTGAGCTATTTTACAGGGCTGAAATAGCTGTCATATTGACATGCTTTTCAGTTTGCTGAAAGATTTAATCTGATTACAAAAAAAGGTAACTGTAATCAGTTATGTTACTAGCATAGTTGTAATCGGATTGCATTAGAAAAACTAGTTAACTACTTGGATTACTTTTAAATGTCTTCTCAATTACATTTGAAGAAAGGCACAACTTTTACGTTTTTTCCACCTGAGTGAATCAGGGACCACTATGATAATGTTTTTGATGGCTCCTTTCGGTCTTCCAATGTCTGTTAAGGGGAAGTAATAAAACATGTAATTAGAAGTAATCTGATTACATTACAGAGTTCGGTTAATCCCAAAGTTACGTTACTGATTACTATTTTGGACTGGTAACTGATTACATTTAGTAAGTAACCTACCCAACCCTGGTCTTATCGATAGGGCTAATTAATTTATAAATTAGTGCATAGAGATTGGTGTTTTTCTACTCGGAACCAATGGGTTGCTCCACCTTATTCAGAGTTTCCTCGCATGTAAAGGTAATGGAATTATGAGTGCATTAAATCAAGGTCGGAATAAGGCGTTTCTGTAAACACACCTCTGCCACACCTCCATTTCTATGATCTCCACCCCAAACGAATAGCTGGCTGGCACATGCTTTACCTCATGCTTAAATTCAAGGTCAGAATAAAGTAACATTTTCACGTGGGTAACTCGGGTCTGATTCCCCCCACCCCCCCCCATCATATTCCATCAGACTCGTTTTGCATTGATATCATGATCTATTCCTTGTTAGAGGTTCCCCTTTGAAGTAAAATCTTTTGTTGATTAATTTTAGGCTGATAAGATACAATCCCGTCACCACCAATATCAATACAAGCACGTGTGCATATACACACATCAAACAGCCCCGAAGCCATTATATGCAAATGTGTTTGGGTGTATGGGTCCTCTGGGCCTGTGAAATGACATTTAAACATGGGTATTTCTGGAAGACAGGAATACACATGCTGAGACATCAGTCATTCAATGTTTCTTCTTTGGGTGCAGTTAGAAGTACGAGATACCATAACCACTCACAGGGATGGCTAACACTTAAAGTTCATTCGGTCTGTACAGATTCATGTAAAACGGCTTTTAGTTTCTTTGCACTTCACTTAGGGGTTGATTAAAATCTATGCCTTTTTTATGTGTGTTTTGATTTAAGCAATTGTCAATAGTTAGTATTCAGACCTACCTTGTTCCTTTGTGTAACTGGCTTTGCAGGTGTGGCTCCGTTGCACGCATTGAATACATTTAATTAAACTGCTGAAAACCCTCCCACTTGATGGCCAACACAATTTATTGTGGAGTATTCATTTAATATGGTTTTCAGTACATTTATCTAAAGCCATACCTTTAAAATGAGATAAATCTACCATAATCCTCACTAATCATGGAACGATAATGACAGCTGTCCAGTTGTGTGAACCGTGTGCCTTGCTCCAGGCCAGGCTCCAGGTTTAAACAGCTATGTGGAGACTGTGTTCCAAATTGAGGCTACATATCCCAAATTATTACACAAGATTAGCCAAATATCATCCACTATTGCTAGCAGCCCACAGAAACAACCACAAAGACATTGTAGCGGTCCTATGTGTAGCTGGTGTAAGGAGTCAGGCGCAGGACAGCAGATATGAGTACTTAAAGTACTTTACTCAAAAATTCCAAATATACAAAGTAACAATGATAGCCCACAAACACGGACCAAATACAATAAACATTCACTCACAAACACAACATGGGGAACAGAGGGTTAAATAATAAACAAGTAATTGGTTGAGTGAACCTAGGTGTGATAAGACAAAGACAGAACAAATGGAAAATGAAAAGTGGATCGGCGGTGGCTAGAAAGCCGGTGACGTCGACCGCTGAATGCCGCCCGAACAAGGAGAGGGACCGACTTCGGCGGAAGTCGTGATAGTACGCGGCTCCAGCATAGTGCCGACACTGACCTCGGGGACGACCCGGAGAACGAGCCGCAGGGCGATCCGGATGGAGATGGTGGAAATCCCGCAGCAACGAAGGGTCCAGGACGTCCTCCATCTCTCCTCCGGACCGTACCCTCCCAATCCACGAGGTACTGAAGGTCCCTTGCCCGACGCCTCGAGTCTAGGATGGCTCGAACAGCATACGCCGAGGCCCCCCTCGATGTCCAGATGGGACAGAGGAACATCCCGCACCTCAGCTTCCTGGAGTGGACCAGCCACCACCGGCCTGAGGAGAGACACATGGAACGAGGGATTAATAATAAACAAGTAATTAGTTGAGTGAAGCTAGGTGTGATAAGACAAAGACAGAACAAATGGAAAATGAAAAGTGGATTGGCGGTGGCTAGAAAGCTGGTGACGTCGACTGCCGAATGTCGCCCGAACAAGGAGAGGGACCGATTTCGGCGGAAGTCGTGACAGACATGACCTGAAAGAAAGGTAAACGGAATGGAATTATCCAAAATGTAGGCTACAAATTGAAGGAAACTAACACTAAAGTGACAGTATGTGGCCAAACAGTACGTGGACACCCCTTCAAATTAGTGGATTCGGCTATTTCAGCCACACCCGTTTCTGACAGGTGTATAAAATCGAGCACACAGCCATGCAATCTCCATAGACAAACTGTGGCAGTAGATTGCCCTTACTGAAAAGCTCAGTGACTTTAAACGTGGCACCGCCATAGGATGCCACCATTTCAACAAGTCAGTTTGTCAAATTTCTGCCCTGCTAGCGCTACCTCGGTCAACTATAAGTGCTGTTATTGTGAAGTGGAAATGTCTAGGAGCAACAACGGCTCAGTTGCTAAGTGGTAGGCCACACAAGCGCACAGAACGGTACCGTCGACTGCTGAAGCATGTAGCAAGTAAAAATCATCTCTCCTCGGTTGCAACACTCACAACCAAGTTCGAAACTGCCTCTGGAAGCAATATCAGCACAAAAAAATGTATGAGTTTCCATGGCCGAGCAGCCGCACACAATCCAGATCACCATGCGCAATGCCAAGAGTCAGCTGGAGTGGTGTAAAGCTCGCCACCATTGGACTCTGGAGCAGTGGAAACGTGTTCTCTTCATTATCTGACAGTCTGATGGACAATTCAAGGTTTGGCGAATGCCAGGAGAACGCTGCCTGCCCGAATGCATAGTGCCAACTGTAAAGTTTGGTGGAGGAGGAATAATGGTTTGGGGCTGTTTTCATGGTTCAGGCTAGGCCCCTTACTTCCAGTGAAGGGAAATCTTAATGCTACAGCAAACAATGACATTCTATACAATTCTATGCTTCCAAATTTGTGGAAACAGTTTGTGGAACGTCCTTTCCTGTTTCAGCATGACAATGCCCCCATGCACAGAGCTAGGTCCATACAGAAATGGTTTGTCGAGATCGGTGTGGAAGAACTTGACTGGCCTGCACAGAGCCCTCACCTCAACCCATTTGGAACGAATTGGAACGCCGACTGCAAGCCAGGCCTAATCGCCCGAAATGCAGCTGTAGGCAACATCTAAATTATTGCCTCCTGTAACCTATCAAAACTAATTTCCCGTTAGAAACGATCACTTATTTGAAGAATATAAAATCCTCCTGCGGCAGGATTATTTTATCCTGCAACAAAACTGGTCAAATTAAGGTCCCACACCTCTACTGTGGCTGTAATAGTATTTAGACATTGCAATAAAGAGATCATCCATGTTGTTAATATAATACATGTAATGTCAGCGTCATGAATCGTTAAAATGTCGACAAATGTTTTTTATGACTGTCACGCCCTGACCTTAGTTATCTTTGTTTTCTTTATTATTAGTTTAGGTCAGGGTGTGACAAGGGTGGTTTGTTTAGTTTTTGTATTGTCTAGGGTTTTTTGTATGTCTAGGGGTTTTGCTAGTCTAGGTGTTTATATGTCTTTGGTTGCCTAGATTGGTTCTCAATCAGAGGCAGCTGTTTATTCGTTGTCTCTGATTGGGAACCATATTTAGGTAGCCATATTCCTTGGTTATTTTGTGGGTTGTTATTATATGTTTAGTTGCCTGTTCTGCACTAGCCATATTGCTTCACATTTTGTTTAGTTCTGTTCAGTGTTCTCTCTTTATTAAAGAGTTATGTTTTCTCACCACGCTGCGCCTTGGTCTCCTCTTTATGACGACCGTGACAATGATGTATAATATTAACATGAATGATATCTTTCTTGGATTGAGGAAGTTTGGGGTCACTTAGAATTGTCCTTGTTTTTGAAAGAAAAGCACATTTTTTGTCCATTAAAATAACATCAAATTGATCAGAAATACAGTGTAGACATTGTTAATTTTGTAAATGACTATTGTAGCTGGAAACGGCTGATTTTTATGGAATATCTACATAGGCATACAGAGGCCCATTATCATCAACCATAACTCTTGTGTTCCATGTTTTGTTAACTAATCCAAGTTTATCATTTAAAAAAGGCTAATTGATCATTAGAAAACCATTTTGCAATTATGTTAGCACGGCTGAAAACTAACGTGCTGATTAAAGAAGCAATAAAACTGGCCTTCTTTAGACTATTTGAGTATCTGGAGCATCACCATTTGTGGGTTCGATTACAGGTTCCAAATGACCAGAAACAAAGCACTTTCTTCTGAAACTCGTCAGTCTATTCTTGTTCTGCGAAATTCCGGCTATTCCATGTGAGAAATTGCCAAGAAACTGAAGATATGCTGGCTTTCTAAGCAGAGTTGAAGAAAAAAAAACATATCTCAGACTGGCCAATAAAAATAAATGACTAAGATGGGCAAAAGAACACTGACACTGGACAGAGGAAGATTGGAAAAAAGTGTTATGGACAGATAAATCTTAGTTTCAGTTGTTCGGATCACAAAGAAGAACATTCGGGAGACGCAGAAAAAATGAAAAGATGCTGGAGGAGTGCTTGACGCCATCTGTCAAGCATGGTGGAGGCAATGTGATGGGGTGCTTTGGTGGTGGAAGAGTGGGAGTACAGGGTAAAAAGGATCTCGAAGAATGAAGGCTATCACTCCATTTTGCAACGCCATACCATACCTTGTATACATACCATACCTAATTTCCTCCTACAACAGGACAATGACCTAAAGCACAGCTCCAAACTATGCAATAACTATTTAGGGAAGAAGCAGTCAGCTGGTATTCTGTCTATAACGGAGTGGCCAGCACAGTCACCAGATTTCAACCCTATTGAGCTGTTGTGGGAGCAGATCGACCGTATTTGTGTGAGGTGCTTCAGGAAGCATGGGGTGAAATCTCTTCATATTACCTCAAGAAATTGACAACTAGAATGCCAAAGGTCTGCAAGGCTGTAATTGCTGCAAATGGAAGATTATTTGACGAAAGCAAAGTTTGAAGGACAAACTGATTATTCGAATAAAAAATCCTTATTTATAACCTTGCCAACGTCTTGACTATATTTCCTATTCATTTCGCAACTCATTTCATGTATGTTTTCATGGAAAACAAGGACATTTCTAGGTGACCCCAAACTTTTCAACAGAATTGTATATGATGCTGTTAGGTGTGTCAACAGCAGTTTTGTTGGGGTTGGTTGTCCCATTAACTCTGGGGTTGAGGAGATCACAATGCCCAATATGTTGAACACACATTTAATCAACAAGGGCTCAGGCTATAGGCTTTTCGGAAAAGCTGACCACGACTCCATTTTGTTGATCCCTGCCTACAGACAGAAACTAAAACAAGAGGCTCCCACGCTGAGGTCTGTCCAACGCTGGTCCGACCAAGCTGACTCCACACTCCAAGACTGCTTCCATCACGTGGACTGGGACATGTTTCGTATTGCGTCAGACAACAACATTGACGAATACGCTGATTCGGTGTGCGAGTTCATTAGAACGTGCGTTGAAGATGTCGTTCCCATAGCAACGATTAAAACATTCCCTAACCAGAAACCGTGGATTGATGGCAGCATTCGCGTGAAACTGAAAGCGCGAACCACTGCTTTTAATCAGGGCAAGGTGTCTGGTAACATGACCGAATACAAACAGTGCAGCTATTCCCTCCGCAAGGCTATCAAACAAGCTAAGCGTCAGTACAGAGACAAAGTAGAATCTCAATTGAACGGCTCAGACACAAGAGGCATGTGGCAGGGTCTACAGTCAATCACGGACTACAGGAAGAAATCCAGCCCAGTCACGGACCAGGATGTCCTGCTCCCAGGCAGACTAAATAACTTTTTTGCCCGCTTTGAGGACAATACAGTGCCACTGACACGGCCTGCAACGAAAACATGCAGTCTCTCCTTCACTGCAGCCGAGGTGAGTAAGATATTTAAACGTGTTAACCCTCGCAAGGCTGCAGGCCAAGACGGCATCCCCAGCCGCGCCCTCAGAGCATGCGCAGACCAGCTGGCCGGTGTGTTTACGGACATATTCAATCAATCCCTATACCAGTCTGCTGTTCCCACATGCTTCAAGAGGGCCACCATTGTTCCTGTTCCCAAGAAAGCTAAGGTAACTGAGCTAAACGACTACCGCCCCGTAGCACTCACTTCCGTCATCATGAAGTGCTTTGCGAGACTAGTCAAGGACCATATCACCTCCACCCTACCTGACACCCTAGAACCACTCCAATTTGCTTACCGCCCAAATAGGTCCACAGACGATGCAATCTCAACCACACTGCACACTGCCCTAACCCATCTGGACAAGAGGAATACCTATGTGAGAATGCTGTTCATTGACTAATCCTCAGCATTCAACACCATAGTACCCTCCAAGCTCGTCATCAAGCTCGAGACCCTGGGTCTCGACCCCGCCCTGTGCAACTGGGTACTGGACTTCCTGACGGGCCGCCCCCAGGTGGTGAGGGTAGGCAACAACATCTCCTCCCCGCTGATCCTCAACACTGGGGCCCCACAAGGGTGCGTTCTGAGCCCTCTCCTGTACTCCCTGTTCACCCACGACTGCGTGGCCACGCACGCCTCCAACTCAATCATCAAGTTTGCGGACGACACAACAGTGGTAGGCTTGATTACCAACAACGATGAGACGGCCTACAGGGAGGAGGTGAGGGCCCTCGGAGTGTGGTGTCAGGAAAATAACCTCACACTCAACGTCAACAAAACTAAGGAGATGATTGTGGACTTCAGGAAACAGCAGAGGGAACACCCCCCTATCCACATCGATGGAACAGTAGTGGAGAGGGTAGCAAGTTTTAAGTTCCTCGGCATACACATCACAGACAAACTGAATTGGTCCACTCACACAGACAGCATTGTGAAGAAGGCGCAGCAGCGCCTCTTCAACCTCAGGAGGCTGAAGAAATTCGGCTTGTCACCAAAAGCACTCACAAACTTCTACAGATGCACAATCGAGAGCATCCTGGCAGGCTGTATCACCGCCTGGTACGGCAACTGCTCCGCCCTCAACCGTAAGGCTCTCCAGAGGGTAGTGAGGTCTGCACAACGCATCACTGGGGGCAAACTACCTGCCCTCCAGGACACCTATACCACCCGATGTCACAGGAAGGCCATAAAGATCATCAAGGACATCAACCACCCGAGCCACTGCCTGTTCACCCCGCTATCATCCAGAAGGCGAGGTCAGTACAGATGCATCAAAGCTGGGACCGAGAGACTGAAAAACAGCTTCTATCTCAAGGCCATCAGACTGTTAAACAGCCACCACTAACATTGAGTGGCTGCTGCCAACACACTGACACTGACTCAACTCCAGCCACTTTAATAATGGGAATTGATGGGAAATGATGTAAATATATCACTAGCCACTTTAAACAATGCTACCTTATATAATGTTACTTACCCTACATTATTCATCTCATATGCATACGTATATACTGTACTCTATATCATCGACTGTATCCTTATGTAATACATGTATCACTAGCCACTTTAACTATGCCACTTTGTTTACATACTCATCTCATATGTATATACTGTACTCGATACCATCTACTGTATCTTGACTATGCTGCTCTGTACCATCACTCATTCATATATCCTTATGTACATATTCTTTATCCCCTCACACTGTGTACAAGACAGTAGTTTTGGAATTGTTAGTTAGATTACTTGTTGGTTATTACTGCATTGTCGGAACTAGAAGCACAAGCATTTCGCTACACTCGCATTAACATCTGCTAACCATGTGTATGTGACAAATAAAATTTGATTTGATTTTGATTTGATTTGAATGAAAGTAATATAGGGCCCGCTGTCACCCAGGTCTAGGCTAACTGGGATAAACCAACCAACCATTCAGCTGGAAATGTTAGTGAAATGGGTCAGTTTACTTATTCAGTTCACCCAGAGCATTGGATAGTTTTTAAACCCTAAACTCCAATTTACCCCTAACACCCCATCTCAATCCTAACCCCATACATCCGGCCCCTAGGCTATAAACCCCTGTGACGAAAATAACATCCTGTATGGGTTCATACATAAAAAATAGGCATTTTACAAGTCTAGTTTACAACAAGATTGCACTACAAAATTGTGTTGATTTAAAAAAAAAACTGAATTGGCCTGTGTTGGTGACCAGGGTGCAGCTTTGTGTCACGACCTCCAGTGTGCTAAGTTTGTAAGCTTTTCTATGGGATGTTGGCCTGGCGCCCGGGTATGTTAGCGAATCACTGATCTAGAATAAAGACATTGTGGAGAGGCAGCACCGTGTGTATAAACCCGCCCTCAAAAAAAAAAAAAAGATTGCGTTTCCCCAAATCCTCTCTGTCTACCCGATTTTCCTTTCTTTTCTTTCCTTTTAATTTTCCAAAACTCTGCTTTTATTAACTTCAAAATATGACTTTTATGCCGAGCTATTTGTTACTGCTATCAGGTCTCCGCGTTTTACTTACGGTTGATTTGGATGTGGAAACAAGTAACTTCATTGACCTAAGCGCCCCAGAAGTAATCGACTACAAAGATCCCTGCAAAGCTGGTAATGTTACTATGTTTCATATTATATGGGATATTTAATTATAGTTTGCTTTATCTGGATTCCCTTTATAGATAAGACTGCACATTGGGCAAGACCGAAGTGATGGTTGATTTAAAGGGACAGGCAATGAGTTGAACTTGTTTTCACAAGCGCGCCGCTCGAAGGTGAAGCACATCACTTACGTAGTATAGCAACAGCGTGTAAAGTTACCGAAATCAATTATGGTAGAAATGATAATAAACTCGAGGCCAAGGCCAACCATATCGTGCATGGTGCGCCGGGCATTGTTCCACAGTGGTGTGTTAGGGGTATTGTATGGAACACACAGACAGCTGTCAAATCCAGACTGGGCTGAAAAGCCTTTGTCCATTAATCAATCAAGCATCACTTTGAGCTTGCTTCAATACAATTCAATGTTCTCTGTTATGTGAAGATCATTTATCCTGTTTTACCTTCTGTAGTGTATGTAGGAGGCTGGAATAGAGCTATGGAAGACTTGAATAGAATGGCCATGGAACATGTCAAGTGGGGGCATGATGAAAAATATTCAAATCAGAGGATATGGCCTTTTGATGAATCTAGGCGTGCTAAATAACATTGGGCACAAAATGTGGTCCTAAAACCTGTGTGTGTGTGTGTATATATATATATATATATATATATATATATATATATATATATATATGACATAACATTGTACTTAAGCGAGGCTGGAATAGCTATGAAACAGTTTTAAAGAACAGACATGGAACATGTCAATTGGGTGCAAGAGATGATAGAGTCAAAACAAGGGACAAAGCCTTAAAGGGATATTTCACCTATGACTCTGGGTTTGTTTTGATTGTGTCCAAGGCACCTCTAGGTCAGTGAGATCTGTTTCACACATATTGACCACCGAGAAGTCATGTCTGGGTTTCACGCACCGAATTATACACCCGATGACCTCATGTGGATGAGATCTGAACATTAACGTAGTCCCGCTTTGTGTGCATTCCACAAAGCCTCTATGTTATGATTATCGTTCTATACATTTGTGTTCAGGTATACTTTATATGGTTGTCCTTGTTCGATAGAGCCATTGGACATTTCCAGCGATGTTCCTATCGGCATATTCATTGTTAGATGTACAGGGTGCCACATATTCTCTCAGCCTCTGAAAGACTACAGCTCAGCGTGGGCCGGTGCTTCCTGCTCTGGCCCTGTCATGCATCGTGCATTTGCTATGAATGCAGGACCTTGTGGTACACTATAAGCAGACTAATACATAGGAAGTCGAAACTTCCTGATCCTACCTGTGAAATTAAAATGTGCTCGTTCTAGCTTGTGGTGAGCACTTTTTTTTATGTTTATGACAAAGTCTTGATGTTTTTAATATAGAGCTAAGGTGAAATGTCCATTTAATTAAATCCATCAATTTAAACACTCTGGACTCTAGGGTATGTAACAAGGTACTTCATTTTGGAAACGGGTCTGCTCAGCCAGACGACTGTTATCCACAATGCTATATGTATCTGTGACCACCTGGGTTTGAACTCGGATTGAATATTTTCCCGGTATTTTACAAATGTTCCATCCCGAAAATAAATCACTAACACGGTATTTCCCGCCAAAACCGGAAGTGTCATTCAAAAGCATTTAAAGGATATAAATAACCCTGTGTCTGGATTTGAATAGTTTTAATCAAAAAATTTAAGCACGAAAATAAAATATAAAAAGCACAATGATGTGCTCTCTTGGGTAAATAAATTAAACAAGCTCCAGTAGGCTAATCTTTTTGAGTGTGAACTGTACTACTGTACTGTATTGTATTATACTGTATTATATGGGCTGGAATTAGGCACCTCGTTCAAACCATGATAAAGCAGAGAGAACATTCTGGTGCAGCACCATGTGTCCTACAAAGTATAACAAATTTGGTTATCATTTTTAAGAATATTTCCCCTAATGCTATTAGTCTGCCCACCTCTTTCTCTAAGAACCAATGCTGATGATGAGAAGCAGGAACGGAGAGTGAACATTTAATCAAGCACAGACAAGGAACAGGACAGGAACAGCGTCAGAACAGGGGGAACAAAACAACATGACAACAATGCTGAAGCGGGGGACAACCTCGGGAACAGACAGATATAGGGTAGGAAATAAACACAGGTGAGTGGGTCCAGGTAAGTGTAATGGATCGCTGATGCGTGTGACGAGGGGAGCAGGTGTGCGTAATGATGGTGGCTGAAGTGCGTTAAGCAGGGTAGCCTGGCACCCTCGAGCACCAAGGAGGGAGAGCGGAAGCTCCCCCCCCCACACTAGGGGCGCCACCCGGTGTCCCGTCCGGACGAGCCTGACGGGCCGGCCGAGGCATAAAAACATGGCGATCCGGCTGAGGCCTGACGTGGGATGGGCGCCTGCCGAGCCAACTGGGGCAAGGAAAAATCTTGAGCCGGCTAGGGCGTGGAGAGAAAAAGGCACAAAACACCAACATCTCGTCCCAACTGTAAAGTATGGTGGAGAGAGCATCATGGTTTGGGGCTGCTTTGCTGCCTCAGGGCCTGGACAGCTTGCTATCATCGCCGAAAAATGAATTCCCAAGTTTATCAAGACATTTTGCAGGATAATGTAAGACTATCTGTCCGCCAATTGAAACTCAACAGAAGTTGGGTGATGCAACAGGGCAACGACCCAAAACACAAAGTAAATCAACAACAGAATGGCTTGAACAGAAGAAAGTACGACTTCCGGAGTGGCCCAATCAGAGTTCTGACCTTAACCCGATTTAAAATGCTGTAACATGACCTTGAGAGCGGTTCACTCCAGACATCCTAAGAATATTGCTGAACTGAAACAGTTTTGTAAAAATGAATGGTCCAAAATTCCTCCTGATCGTTGTGCAGGTCTGATCCGCAACTACAGAAAATGTTTGGTTGAGTTTATTGCTGCCAAAGGAAGGTCAACCAGTTATTAAATCCAAGAGTTCACATACTTTTCTCACCCTACACTGTGAATGTTTACACAGTGTGTTCAATAAAGACATGAAAATATATAATTGTTTGTGTGTTATTAGTTTAAGCAGACTGTGTTTGTCTATTGTTGTGACTTAGATGAAGATCAGATCAAATTTTATGACCAATTTATGCAGAAATCCAGGTAATTCCAAGGGGTTCACATACTTTTTCTTGCCACTGTATATATAGGGCTATAAATCAATTTTGAACAGGATGATCTATTTTGGAAGAAATTTGAATGGAATTGATGGAGAGAGAGAGAGTGTGCTCGCTCTTGCACTCTCTGCAGCTGCAATAAACATTTTAAAAATTAGGTGACTCTGAAAGCCAGATAGAGATGTGTAAATTAGACTCACATTCGGTCATTATACTACTGTAGCATAGGCTATGCTGCAGCAAATGTAGGTCCACCTGTCACAATAAAAAGTTACCATGATGAGATGATACTGATACATACTGAGATTGGCTGTCGGTCCCCACCCTGAGCATTGAACATGCAGTGACTAGAGAGAAGGCCGTAGAGAATCCAGATTTAGACATTGCATATAATTTAAAAGTTCCATTTCACGTCATGTTCATATAAATAATTTATAATATTTTATTACAATTTATCGGTTTCTCACAGTTATTTATCCTGGGAAAAGGGAGTGGTTTTAGGTGGTACATTTAGGTAAATCTCAGTAACCGCTAACCTAGTTTGAACTCAGATCATCTGAGGTTGTATTAATCCACGGAGCTTCCTCAGAAAATGTACACTCAGACAAGGTTACTCATCACGTGAGCGTGGTTCACTGAACCCCCTCCATCATACTTCAATGCCATTTGGCCTCTTCCTCCTCTTCACAATGACCCCATTAGCTAACAGACTAGACATCAATAGATCAAACTCGGGTCACAGCACCATTGTGATCCACTCCGATGCTTTTTATTTGTATTTAATAATACATTGACGGTGCACTGAATAGGCTCCCTCTTCTTGGAGACCCAGTTTACAATTGTGTTCAACTATCTGGTTCCCCACATCTCTCAACTCCCCTCTTTTCTTCCCTTTCCTCTACCTCTTTTATATCACGTTACTCTCATCTTCTCTCCATCCTCCCAACCTTCCCCATATTTACTTTTCCCTCTCCATTCTTTATTTCCTCCTTTGTCCTGTTCCCTTCTTCCCTCTCCCCCCTAATATCATCTCTGTCCTCTTCCTTCTATCCGTCTCTCCGTTGCCTGGAGACCCGGGGTCATTGAGGCCATGACAGAGTAGTCCTCGGTTGGAAGCCGGTGAAATCCCACTGGCTGCAAGGCATGTGCTGAGCACTGTAGGCCTAGGTCTGCAGTCATTTACAGTCACTCTTTGCATGAATGACTTTGCTTCAAAGGCAGGGACAACCAGGGCTTATTGCCAAAGTACTTAGTTAGGGTTACTTAGACCCAGGATTTGGTGGTTCCCTTCTCCATAATTTACTTTCCCTTGCCCCATGAAGTGGTGCATCATCACCCATGTACAGATGTAGGGTCTTAATTTGAGCCAGATTGTTACAGCAGGAAAATAATCCTGCAGCAACAGGAAATGTGAATTATTATGTGGATTATAATTAATGGACATTTTTGTAGGGGTTTATACACTTATACAAACCCTTAAAAATTGAAATCGCAAACTTCAAAAACCTTTTCAAACCTCAAATACACTGCACGTTTTACATTTCCTGCAACTCCTGTGTAGATTTGGCCTTGTATTTTAGGTTATTGTCCTGCTGAAAGGTGCATTTTCCCTCCCAGTTTTGTTGGAAAGCAGACTAAACCAGGTCTTACTCTAGGATTTTGCCTGTACTTATAGCTGTATTTTGTTTCTTTTTATTAGTAAAACATCTCTCTAGTCCGTGCCCATGACAAGCATACCCATAACATGATGCAGCCACCACCATGCTTGAAAATATGAAGAGTGGTACTCAGTGATCTTTTTTTCCACCAAACATAATGCTTTGTATTCAGGACAAAAGTTTATTTTTTATCACATTTTTTGACAGTATAATTTAAGTGCCTTGTTGCATGTTTTAGAATATTTTGATTCTGTACAGGCTTCCTTCTTTTCACTCTGTCATTTAGGTTAGTATTGTGGAGTGCTAATTTTCCATGGACCTTATTTGAACATGTCACAGTGTGAGGGTAGCCACAAGGGAAAAGGAGAAAAAAGGCAGAGTGTAGATCAATCCCACTAGACTCATTCCCTCTGGACAGAAGTCAGCAAATTCCCAAGAGGCATCTACTTTAACATATTGCTTTGACTACTTAATTATAAATTCTGAGTATCATATCTGAAATTTGCCAATCTATATGTCATGCATCTCACACTTTGTGGCTCTAAAGGTTCGATTTGTCATGGCAGGTTGAATTGAACCTGTTTTCTGATCAATTTCTCTCAACTCACTGTGCTAATTAAGCCTTCCGATTGTTATGCTTTGACAGGTTACTCTAACTGACAAGTAGCAGCCTGTCTGGGTATTCAAAGAGTATGGCCTCTCAGCTCTACATCTGCACACTGCTGCACACCATCATGCCGATCTATGTGGTAGTATGGGTATTGGAACATGACCATAAGGTTTGTGTGGGGTTGATTTAGATTACTGTATGTCATGGGGAAAAAGGGTTCAGATTCAGAAAGCACGTCTATTTCAACCCCTTTATGTACACTGAACAAAAATATAAACACACTATGTAAAGTGTTTCATGAGCTGAAATGAAAAATCCCAGAAATGTTCCATACACACAAACAGCTTATTTCTCTCAGGTTTTGTACACAAATGTGTTCACATCCCTGTTAGTGAGCATTCCTCCTTTGCCAAGATAACCCATCCACCTGACAGGTGTGGCATTTCAAGAGGCTGATTGAACAGCATGATTACAGGTGCACCTTGTGCTGGGGACAATAAAGGCCGCTTTAAAATGTGCAGTTTGGTCACACAACACAATGCCACAGATGTCTCAAGTTTTGAGGGAGAGTGCAATTGACATTCTGACTTGCAGGAATGTCAACCAGAGCTGTTACCAGATGATTAAAATTGTATTTCTCTACCAATGCCATTTCAGAGAATTTGGCAGTACGTCCAATTGGCCTCATATTCACAGGCCACGTGTAACCACGCAAGGACCTCCACATTTGGCTTCTTCACCTGCGGGAACGCTGCTGAGCAGTATTTCTGTCTGTAATAAAGCAATTTTTCTGGGAAAACTCATTCTGATTGTCTCATTCTCCCCAGTGGGTGAGCCTCGCTGCCAAGTGGGTGGGCCTATGCCCTCCAAGGCCGCACTGCTGCACCACAGGCTGTACCGCTGGCTTTACCGCTGCCCAGTCATGTGAAATCCATAGATTAGGGTAACTTAATAAAATTGTTGAAATTGTTGCATGTTGCGTTTATATTTTTGTTCAGTATAATTGTGTTCTATTGGGCATCTCTGTTTAAGTATGAATGCACTGTATGTGCTCACACACGTGACAGTTAGTGGGTATGTGAGGATTATTTTGCAGTGCATACTGTATGTAGGAGCTGTGTGCGCTTGTCAAACAGTAGTCTAACAGAGCCCTGAGGGCCTCCCATTGGGGGAGAGGGAAGCACCAATCACACATCAGCTCACACACCATAGCCAGCAGGCAGGGTGTGGGCCTTACTGCATAGCTTCACACAAGCACTGCTTTACATGCTGTAGGTGATATACTGTCAGCTGAATTCAAATGCGTACCATGCCGAGTGGCTGTAGATATGTTTATTTTTTAAATATACCAGATTCCCACCTTTACTTCCAGTTTCTTCCAACTACTGTGTAGCTATATATTCGGGTACAAATAAAGGTTTACCAAAAACAGTAGTTGTCTCCCTTTCACTTTTTCCATCTCTGTCTTCTTGATTGCCTGCCTAAATAAGTATCTCTCTAGTTTTACAAACTTTTTTGCCAACTGTGAATCGCATTAAAACAATGTTTCAGCTGCAGGATGAATTCTTGGTTGTGTCTGTGTGTCTGCTCTAGCTGCCTTCCTGGGAGACATTGCTTTGGATGAGGAAGACCTACGTATGTTTAAGGTGGACCGCATTCTGGATGTTATTCAGAGGTCCATCCAGACCTTCAACGACACAGATGCAGGTACAGTACAGGAGCCATGCTGGACATGGAGGATTCACAATTGGGGTCAATTTAGGGTGTGTTCACATATGACTGCCATCTGAGTTGCTAAACCATGTATGAATTTTAAACGAGGGGTTACATTTGTTTTCCGAAGGGACTGAGTTAAAATTGACTGAATGACCTCAACCCTGCATGGGTTACATATCTGTTTGCATGTGTTTGTTCCAGTGAATGGTTCGTTGACCAGTGAGAGCAGTAGGAATGACATGTCTCCAGACAGCCATGGGCAGGGCTTTCGTCGCAGGAGGAGGGCTGCCACCTCCAGACCAGAGCGGGTGTGGCCAGATGGGGTCATTCCATATGTAATCAGTGGGAATTTCAGTGGTGAGTTCTGACTAGGAGATAGAGAAAGACCTTAAATTGACTTGATTTTCAGATGCTTCATTGATTGTTAACGTCTCTCCATCTGTCTGTACATATCTACAGTATAGCTACATACCATAACTTTGTAGCATTATAGAGAATAAATCATTATTTGTTTGCTTTTGATGTTCAATCATATAAATTGTCTACTAATGTACGACATCAGTAATTCAATCCACTGAGACTCTCAGTGCAGTCCTTGATTAGGGCACTTGAAGGACCACCCTCCCTTTTAGGCAGCCAGCGAGCGATATTCCGTCAGGCCATGCGTCACTGGGAGAAGCACACGTGCGTGACCTTCATTGAGAGGACAACGGAGGAGAGCTACATAGTCTTTACCTACCGGCCATGCGGGTGAGTGACAGGCCATTGTTGCAATAGGCTATAGACAGGTTAGCTGAGAAAGTCACCAATATGAAGCTCATTCTTCAATGTGGCAGAAGGTTGTGATTCTAGATGGCCAGATAGATAGCACCAATGACAAGAAACTGCGATGTGGGGAATTTTAAGTGACTCGTTTCAGCTAGTTTTATCTTGTTATTTTCACTGATCTAACATCGATGCTAATATGGCCAAAATTCGCTAGCTAGCTAACCAACAACTGTAACAATGTATTGAGAACCAGTTGAGAACAAGTTCTCATTTACAACTGCGACCTGGCCAAGATAAAGCAAAGCAGTTTGACACATACAACACAGAGTTACACATGGAATAAACAAACATACAGTCAATAATACGTTAGAAAAAAAAGTATATATACATTGTGTGCAAATGAGGTAAGATAAGGGAGGGAAGGCAAGAAATAGGCCATGGTGGCGAAGTAATTACAATATAGCAATTAAACACTGGAATGGTAGATATACTGGGGTGCAAAGGAGCAAGATAAATGAATAAATACAGTATGGGGATGAGGTAGTTGGATGGGCTATTTACAGATGAGCTATGTACAAGTGCAGTGATCTGTGAGCTGCTCTGACAGCTGGTGCTTATTAAAGCTAGTGTGGGAGATATATGTCTCCAGCTTCAATGATTTTTGCTGTTCATTCCAGTCATTGGCAGCAGAGAACTGGAAGGAAAGGCGGCCGAAGGAGGAATTGGCTTTGGGGGTGACCAGTGAGATATAACTTCTGGAGCGCGTACTACGGATGGGTGCTGCTATGGTGACCAGTGAGCTGAGATAAGGCGGGGCTTTACCTAGCAAAGACTTGTAGATGACCTGTAGCCAGTGGGGTTGGCAACGAGTATGAAGCGAGGGCCAGCCAACGAGAGTGTACAGGTCACAGTGGTGGGTAGTATATGGGGCTTTGGTGACAAAACTGATGGCACTGTGATAGACTGCATCCAAATATAGTGTACATGTTGTCAACAACCTATGCCAACTCTGTCTGTTTTGTCTCATAGTTGCGCCCACGTCGCTTTTGTTGCTAAACAACCAACCCGTCTATTAGGATACCAAATCTTCTCTTGTCTCTCCAGGAAAGCTCAATGCACGCACCTACTACTTAGAAGTCCTTTATGCCCACCTGCTGGTAAATTACAGCTCTCTCCTGATTTTCATCAGTACATCAGCTGTCCTTGACACAAAATATATGTTTTCCTATGCAAAAGAATGCACTTCAGGCAGGAATGCTTCACTGTCATTTTAGCCTATATCTTCAGCTCCTGTGGTTTCAAACCTGGTGATTATCTCCATGAGCAGCAACTACATGCCTCCACATTGACCTTAAACCTTTCACAATGTCTGCCATTCAGACAAGGTTCATACTTCATACTGCAGGACTAATTGCTCTTTCTTCTCTCATATTTTTTGCTTAAGACAGATTAGGACTGGCTCCAAATGCATAGTCTAGCAGTAACACTCTCATCCTCGGAACCACACACAGATGCCGGTTCAAACCCTTCATCAGCCCTATGAATTTCTCATTCCGCTGCTCTTTCTCTCTGCTTCTCTGCTCCTGTCATTTCACAAATAAATACAAATATGTAAGGAGTTAGAAAATCTGTTCTCCTTTGAAAAAGAAAGAAAAGACTGGGAGCGAGGCTGTAAGATAGTTGTTCTACACATGGGATTTGATTCTAGACCATGTGTAAGTACACAGTTTTTTTGGCCAGGGCTGACTTGTAAAAGAGTTGTAAATCTCAATGTGCCCGCTCTTTAAATAAAGGATACAATTTTTTTAAAACAATGTGTGTGTTGCCTGCATGTGCTGTGCAATTATTTTCAACCTGCTACTGTATGTGTGTTTTTGAGTGTTTTTGCGCCTCCTATAGCCACGTTTCCCCCCTTGCTCCAAAACTAGCTGAGATCGTCACAAATTGCATGTGACAAAAAAAGAAAACCTGGAACATTGCCTCAGAGCAAAGTCTTTGGTCAGTTTCTAAATCTGGGCTTGGTTTTCATGTGTGACTGACCATAGAGCTAGAGCTGTATTGTATTTCTCCAGCTGCAGAGTTTGAACATACTGGGTTATTGCGGGGTAAACGGTCAATCCATTTTCATTCAGGGGTCAAATAATGAACTGAAAGAAAATCAATGAGTACAAATCAATGGGTAGTTTTTCAATTCAATACATGCAATAAGGTATTATATGTGCTGAATTGACTGAAGTAAATGTTAATCAAGCACAATCTGTGGGAAAAGGCCCACTGTCTCCCAAGCGCATATCCCCCTGAAAGACTGTGTCTCCCTCTGCAGGTGTTGCTCCTACGTGGGCAGGAGGGGCGGAGGTCCCCAGGCCATCTCTATAGGAAAGAACTGTGACAAGTTTGGGATCGTTGTGCATGAACTGGGCCACGTGATCGGCTTCTGGCATGAGCATACACGGCCCGACCGCGATGAGCATGTCAGTATTATCAGAGATAACATCCAGGCAGGTAAGTCTCTCTCTTTTTCTCTGTCTGTCTGCCTGCCTGTTTAGTCAAATTATTGAATAATACCTGATTTTAGTCTGACAGGTCAAATATTGATTCTTCCCATTTGTCCCAGGTCAAGAGTATAACTTCCTGAAGATGGAGCCAGGGGAGGTGGACTCTCTTGGGGAAGTGTACGACTTTGACAGTATCATGCATTACGCACGGAATACCTTTTCAAGGTTGGTACAAAGCAACTGATTCATTATAGGCTCTGTTTGGTTCATTAGGTACTGTCTGGTTGGACATTCTACTCCTTAGGATCAACATGTAACGTATTCTGACCTTCAGTTGAGTATTATTCACACAAGTACTTTGCTTTTCCCCTGATATATTCTAGTCAGGTCAAATATACATTTTATGCAGTGAAGCATCTCCAAAGTATCTGCATATTAGTTGTCTGGTATACAATAAATTAATAGTGCCATTTAAAAAAAAATCCCCCATATCCCCCAAAATCCCCATATCCCCCCGTGCATGATAAATCCTCTTATTAGTATACATGTTAGAATAACAATGTCACTCACTGTCAGGAACTGGTTGTCTTCCAGCAAAACTAACACTTTGCACATAGTTCTCCTGCAAATAACCACTGGAAGCCATGGCGATTGGGTCCTGATTGGAATGATTTCACAGAAGACGGACGTCTTTTCATTTCAGTCTCGTGCATGTTGTTACCCTGTTGCTTTTTCTGTGTTTTACTTTTTTACCTCCACCAACACTTTGCAGGCCAGGGTCGTGGAGGCGGGCCAGGGTAAATATAGGGCTGCCAGTTGGGTCTTTGTATGTGACAATCTGGGCTGGAGTGGCCTTGTTCTCTTGCATTCAGGGCTGGGCTCCACAGAGCCCTTTGGCACAGCCTAAAGCCCTCATTCAGAACACTCTGTTTGCACATGCCTGCCATTCAAGGGTGCATCGCCATGGGAACCTGGTGATGGTGAGCTCCCTAACTGGCTACTGAGGGACAGAAAGGGAGTTCAATAAAGTAGTAAAGTGTCAAACAGGAACCCCATGTGAAAATATCTTATTATGGCTTGCGCCTCAGCTGTCCCGACTCATGACTGCTTTTCCAGTGGAAATGTAGTTTATGAAAGTTCAATCAGGAAGGCTGGTCTGAATGATCATTTAACTTCATCCAGTAAGAACAACATAATTAACTTTGTTTCCTATTCTACGGGCGTAGTGGGAATGAATACAAACGTATCATCATCAGCATAGCGTCTTGTTTCTTCTCCTCTTTCCTAATAGCCATGTGCGGAATGTGATTCACCTATTTACCTTAGCCTACAGATGTAGGATATTAATTTGAGCCAGTTTGCTACAGCAGGAAATCCTGCAGCAACAGGAAATGTGAATTATTATGTGGATGTTAATCCACAGCATTGTGTTGAAAACTTGTTTCTGATTGGCGAGAAGGGCATTCTAGAATGGACATTAAAACCAAATAATGGGACAAGTTGGAAAATATATTGGGACAGTCGGAAAAGATATCGGGACTCCTCGTAATCATGATGTAATATGCGCTTACACATGCAGACTGTACTTACAGAATTCTAAATCAACAACCACAGAAACTTAAATAAGATACATAGTAAATGCTGGTCCAACGAGGAACATTTTTTGCTAGGAAGCATTGATTTGCTTTTGCAGAGACATATTATTTTTGGAGCATCTGATGACCTAACGAGGTGAGTGATGAACCTGCTGCCGCTATGCTGTCAAATCCTCACACGTTTCTAGTTTGCAATGCTGTCTCCTCGTTATTAACAGTCATTGTTGACGAGTATCCTGATGAGAAGGCAAACTTTTCTAGCTAATCGGGCATCATCAGCTAATCATTATGGATGTATCAAAATGAATGTCGATAGAAAATGGTTTAAACAAACACAAATGCAGCTACTTTGCTGTTATACTGGGTGAAGGGGTTGTGACCGTGTTAGCCATAGTTAGTTGGCTAGCTAGCAAGCAAGGGTTAAGAACGTTGCCACCAGCATGGCAATGGAACATAATGAATGAACAACTGGGTCGCGTCAATTAATATCGAACTAATCGAATGAAAGATGAGAGCTTATAAAAATGAAAATATCCTCAACAACAAAAAATGATGCCGGTAAATGTGTGCTTTAGTATTATTTTCTCTGGTATACGCATGATAAACGCCTCCATTCTGTACATTACCTTGGAAAAGTGAACTCCACAAAGGATTATGCATCGTTTATTTTTTCCAAGGTATGTATAGAACGGAGGCGTTTATCCCGCGCATACCACAGTTGTCAGCAGATGTTACAAAGTGCTTATACAGAAACCCAGCCTGCAAGCAATGCAGATGTACTATAGAAGCACGGTGGCTAAGAAAAACTCAATAGAAAGGCAGGAACCTAGGAACAAACCAGGCTCTGAGGGGTGGATAGTCTTCATATAGCTGTGCCCAGTTCAGATTATAAGAGTACATGGCCACATGTTCATAGATGACAAGTAGGGTCAGATAATACGTTATTTTAGAGGGTGCAACAGGTCACTTCAGGACTAAAGGGCGAGCGGGCGGGAGAGAGGGAGAGAGAGGTGTGTGTGTGTGTCCGGGAAAATGTAGCACGTTAGTGTACCATAGCCAAGTGGACTGAGGACGGCCAGGAAGTCCTGAGGCCTGGTCCTAGGACTCAGGTACTCCGAGAGCGCAATGGGAGAATCAAAGAGAGTATACTTAACATCACACAGGACACCAGATAAGACAGGAGAATTACACCAGATAGGACAGACTGACCATAGCCCCCTGGCACATAGACTATTGCAGCATAGATACTGGAGACTGGGTCAGGGGACACTGTCCAACGATACCCTCGGATGGGGCCAACCAGGCGGGATATAACCCCGCCCACTGCCAAAGCACATACAAATATAGATCAATAGGAGAAAGCCCTGCCTCCAGCTGTTTGCTTAGAAATTCTAGGCCTTATCCGGGTAGCTGGAGAGTAGAGCATTGCAGTTGTCTAAAATTGAAGTTTAAAAAGCATGGCTTAGCTTTTCTGCATCATTTTTGGACAAAAAGTTTCAGATTTTTGCAATGTTACAAAGATGGAGAAAAGCTGCTCTTCAAATATTTTTTCTTTGAGACGACTGTACAACCATCCAGATTAATTGTCAGATCAAACAGCAGATATCTTTGTTTATTTGGACGTAGAACTAGCATCTCTGTTTTGTCAGTGTTTAAAAGTAAAACATTTGCAGCCATTTTGGCAATTTTGGGCCTTCACCATGTTTTATCGAAATATAAAGCTTGACCAGAGTGAAGTGTTTTTAAAACCTCAAGTTTGCATTCCCTGCTGTGGAGGAAATTATATGAGCAACAAAGGAGTGATCAAATTAAGATCCTACATCTGTATAAGCACGGCACAATAATGCACATTCTTCACGCTTGTTGTTTAACCCATTGGTTCACTTTGGCAATGATCACCTTCCTCTCTCTCAACCAACCAAATATTGGGATGTATTTGTATGTAAACTTACCCTCATTCTCGTACTTGCTGTTTTTCAGCAACTGTTTTGGGGTTTGATGCCATCACATCATCTGGCGCTGAGGATTCCCCAAACTATTTAATAAAATATAATATTGCATTCCGTCTTTACTGTTCATTCAGTTAAGCCTGTACTCGATTGAACTGTTGTTAATGATGGTAATATCTAAGATGAATGGTTTTGAATTTTCGCAGTAAAACCAAAGTTTCCTCTTGTCCATTAATACAAATGAAAACTTCAGTTCTGCAAAGGGAGAATAGGTGTTGGTCTCTCTTATTGGTCTCTCTTATTGACCCTGTTTGTGTTTGTGTCTGAACCACAGAGGCATTTTCTTAGACACCATTCTACCTCGCTATGATGTAAATGGAGTCAGGCCACCCATTGGCCAGAGGACAAGGCTGAGCAAAGGGGACATCACACAAGCTCGCAAACTCTACAAGTGTACAAGTAAGACAAATCCTACTTGGCAGGCTGACCCCTCCTGACTGCTGGTTCTTTGGCTGACCCCATAAGAGCACCCTTTTTGGTTTCAGGTAGAACCCTTTTGGGTTCCATGTAGAACCCTTCCATTTTACCTGGAACCCAAAAGGGTTCTTCAAAGGTTTCAGCTATGGCTACAGCCAAAGAACCCTTTTAGGTTATAGATAGCTCTTTTTGTTTCTAAGAGTGTAGAATTCTCACCATGTGAAATGTCAGAGAGAACATGCTGATAAACCCTGCACAAGGTCTAACTACTACCACCCCTGCCTATTCAAAAGATGACGACTGATGATTACTGTGTTAGTCTAAGACAAGACCGTGACGAAAAATCTGTGAAATTAGTAGATGAATGGACTTGCGTTGTCATCGTCGAAAGGAGGTTGATTGTTTTTTTGTTTCTTTGTTTCCAAAAATTGGAATTCAGTTTATTGTTGTAATCTGGAGAACTCAAGCCCCGGGAATGGCCAACATTGTTAAAATTCAACAACCAATAAATCAGCAACCATTCAAGTGCTAGTTATTGTTCCTCCTTTTTGAGGCTAAAGGAAATCTACAGTATGTTGAGACAGTATGTTGAGACAACTGCCTTCTTTCTCTATTGTAGCTTATGCCATTCCTGTGGTGTGTTTCGAGTCTGTTTCTTTGTTTTATTACCATGTGCTGTTTTGTGGGCAGGGTGTGGGGACAGCCTACAGGACAGTAGTGGAAACTTCTCCTCTCCTGGTTATCCCAATGGATATGCAGCCTATGTCCACTGTATCTGGAGGATCTCTGTCACACCTGGAGAGAAGGTGGGTTGAAAACATCCAAGGGCTAGCCGTCAAACTCTGTCTTGTGGAAATAGTTCACAACTGTGCAGAGAGTTTCTCCTTGAGTTAAATCAGTTCTAGGGTTGCAAACCTACCGGTAATTTACTAAAGTTACCAGAATCTTCAGCAATTTTGGTAATTGACAGAAAATCTATGGCAATTGATTGTAACGTTGGTCATTTATATTTGAATAACTTTTAAAAAAGAATAATAATATACAGTATTCATCTATTATGAACTCAGCAAAAAAAGAAACGCCCCTTTTTCATGACCATGTCTTTCAAAGATAATTAGTAAAAATCCAAATAACTTCACGCATCTTCACTGTAAAGGGTTTAAACACTGTTTCCCATGCTTGTTCAATGAACCATAAACAATTCATGAACATACACCTGTAAAACGGTTGTGAAGACACTAACAGCTTGCAGACGGTAGGCAATTAAGGTCACAATTATGAAAACGTATGAAAAATTCTGAAAAACACCAAAAGAAAGATGCCCAGGGTCCCTGCTCATCTGTGTGAATGTGCCTTAGGCATACTGCAAGGAGGCATGAGGACTGCAGATGTGGCCAGGGCAATAAATTGCAATGTCCGTACTGTGAGAATCCTAACACAGTGCTACAGGGAGACAGGATGGACAGCTGATCGTCCTCGCAGTGGCAGACCACGTGTAACAACACCTGCACAGGATTGGTACATCCGAACATCACACCTGCGGGACAGGTACAGGATGTCAACAACAACTGCCCGAGTTACACAAGGAACACACAATCCCTCCATCAGTGCTCAGACTGTCCGTAATAGGCTGAGAGAGGCTGGACTGAGGGCTTATAGGCCTGTTGTAAGGCAGCTCCTCACCAGACATCACCCTCAACAATGTCGCCTATGGGCACAAACCCACTGTCGCTGAACCAGACAGGACTGGCAAAAAGTGCTTTTTTCTGACGAGTCGCGGTTTTGTCTCACCGGGGGTGATGGTCGGATTCACTTTTATTGTCGAAGGAATAAACGTTACACTGAGGCCTGTACTCTGGAGCGATATCAATTTGGAGGTGGCGGGTCCGTCATGGTCTGGGGCGGTGTGTCACAGCATAATTGGACTGAGCTTGTTGTCATTGCAGGTCATCTCAACGCTGTGAGTTACAGGGAAGACATCCTCCTCCCTCATGTGGTACCCTTCCTGCAGGCTCATCCTGACATGACCCTCCAGCATGACAATGCCACATACTGCTCGTTCTGTGTGTGATTTCCTGCAAGACAGGAATGTCAGTGTTCTGCCATGGCCAGCAAAGAGCCCGGATCTCAATCCCATTGAGCACGTCTGGGACCTGTTGGATCGGAGGGTGAAGGCTAGGGCCATTCCCCCCAGAAATGTCTGGGAACTTGCAGGTGCCTTGGTGGAAGAGTGGAGTAACATCTCACAGCAAGAACTGGCAAATCTGGTGCAGTCCATAAAGAGGAGATGCACTGCAGTACTTATTGCAGCTGGTGGCCACACCAGATACTGACTGTTACTTTTGACCCCCCCCCCCCCCCCCTTTGTTCAGGGACACATTATTCCATTTCTGTTAGTCACATGTCTGTGGAACTTGTCCAGTTTATGTCTCAGTTGTTGAATCTTGTTATGTTCATACAAATATTTACACATGTTAAGTTTGCTGAAAATAAATGCAGTTGACTGTGAGAGGACATTTATTCTTTTGCTAAGTTTTTCTGTGTCCATATAGTGCATTTGGAAAGTATTCAGACCCCTTGACTTTTTCCACATTTTGTTTACGTTACAGCCTTACTCGAAAATGTATTAAATTGTTCTATTTCCTCATCAATCTACACACAATACCCCATGATGACAAAGTTTTCTTGGGTATGACACTACAAGCTTGGTACACCTGTATTCGGGGAGTTTCTCCCATTCTTCTCTGCAGATCCTCTCAAGCTCTGTCAGGTTGGATGTGGAGCGTCACTGCACAGCTATTTTCAGGTCTCTACAAAGATGTTCGATTGGGTTAAAGTTTGGGTTCTGGCTGGGCCACTCAAGGACAGTCAGAGTCTTGTCCCTGCTTTGTCTTGGCTGTGTGCTTAGCGTTGTTGTTGTGTTGAAAGGTGAACCTTTGTCCAAGTCTGAGGTCCTGAGAGCTCGGGAGCAGGTTTTCATCAAGGATCTCGCTGTACTTTGCTCAGTTCATCTTTCCCTCAATACCGACTAGTCTTCCAGTCACTGCCGCTGAAAAACATCTCCACAGCATGATGCTGCCACCACCATGCTTCACCATAGGGATGATGCCAGGTTTTCTCCAGATGTGACGCTTGGCGTTCAGGCCGTAGAGTTCATTCTTGGTTTCATCAGACAAGTGAATCTTGTTTCTCATGATCTGAGAGTATTTAGGTGCCTTTCGGCAAACTCTGAGCGAGCTGTCATGTGCCTTTTACTGAGGTGTGGCTTCCATCTGGCCACTCTACCATAAAGGCCTGATTGGTGGAGTGCTGCAGAGATGGTTGTCCTTCTAGAAGTTTATCTCGTCTCCACAGAGGAACTCTGGAGCTCTTTCAGAGTGACCATCGGGTTCTTGGTCACCTCCCTGACTAAGGCCCTTCTCCCAATTGCTCTGGGAAGCCAGCTCTAGGAAGAGTCTTGGTGGTTCCATGCTGCATAAATATTTTGGTACCCTTCCCCAGATCTGTGCCTCAACACAATCCTGTCTCGGAGCTCTAAGGACAATTCCTTCAACCTCATGGCTTGGATTTTGCTTTGACATGCATTTTCAACTGTGGGACCTCATATAGATTTTTTTTACTTGTATTTTTTTATTGACCTTTTAATTAACTAGGCAAGTCCATGAAGTACACATTTTTTTACAATGATGGCCTTCCAAAAGGCAAAAGGCCTCCTGCGGGGACGGGGGCCTGTGATTAAAAATAAATCATAAATACAATATACCTATAGGACAAATCATACATCACAACAAGAGAGACAACACAACAATACATAAAAGAGGCCTAGACATCAACATAGCAATTCAGCAACACATGACAACACAGCATGGTATCAACACAACACAACAACAACATGGTAGCAACACAACATGGTAGCAGCACAAAACATGGTACAAACATTATTGGGCACCTTCAACAGCACAAAGGCAAGAAGGTAGAGACAACAATACATCACACAAAGCAGCCACAACTGTCAGTAAGAGTGTCCATGATTGAGTCTTTGAATGAAGAGATTGAGAAAACTGTCCAGTTTGAGTGTTTGTTGCAGCTCGTTCCAGTCGCTAGCTGCAGCGAACTGAAAAGAGGAGCGACCAAGGGATGTGTATGCTTTGGGGATCTTTAACAGAATGTGACTGTCAGAACGGGTGTTGTATGTGGAGGATGAGGGCTGCAGTAGATATCTCAGACAGGGCGGAGTAAGGCCTAAGAGGGTTTTTATAAATAAGCATCAACCAGTGGGTCTTGTGACGGGTATACAGAGATGACCAGTTTACAGAGGAGTATAGAGTGCAGTGATGTGTCCTATAAGGAGTATTGGTGGCAAATCTGATGGCCGAATGGTAAAGAACATCTAGCCGTTCGGGAGCACCCTTACCTGCCGATCTATAAATCGTGTCGCCGTAATCTAGCATGAGTAGGATGGTCATCTGAATCAGGGTTAGTTTTTGTCAGCTGGGGTGAAAGAGGAGTGATTACGATAGAGGAAACCAAGTCTAGATTTAACTGCAGCTTTGATATGTGCTGAGAGAGGGACAGTGCACCGTCTAGCCATACTCCTAAGTACTTGTATGACGTAACTACCTCAAGCTCTAAACCCTCAGGAGGTAGTAATCGCACCTGTGGGGAGAAGAGCATTCTCCTTACCAAACCACATTACCTTTGTTTTTGAGGTGTTCAGGACAAGGTTAAGGGTAGATAAAGCTTTGTTGTAGAGCATTTAACATAAAATCCAGGAAGGGGCCAGCTGAGTATAAGACTGTATCATCTCCATATAAATGGATGAGAGACATTCCTACTGCCTGAGGTATGTTGTTGATGTAAATTGAGAAGAGCGTGGGGCCTAGGATCGAGCCTTGGGGTACTCCCTTGGTGACAGACAGTGGCTGAGACAGCAGCTATTCTGACTTTATACACTGCACTCTTTGAGAGAGGTAGTTAGCAAACTAGCCCAAAGACCCCTCAGAGACACCAATACTCCTTAGCCTACCGTATCAAAAGCTTTGGCCAAGTCACTAAAAATAGCAGCACAATATTGTTTAGAATCAAGGACATGGTGACATCATTGAGGACCTTTTAAGGTTGCAGTGACACATCCATAACCTGAGCAGAAACCAGACTGCATACACAAGAGAATACTATAGACATCAAGAAAGCCAGTCAGTTGATTATTGACAAGTTTTTCCAACACTTTTGATAAACAGGGCAAAAGAGAAATAGGCCCATCTGACCCAGATGTTTTTTTGGGGTCAAGTTTAAGGAACTCCTTTAGCACCTCAGACTCAGTCACTGCCCGCAGAGAGAAAGTTTGTAGCGGGGCAAGGGAAAAAGAGGGAGAATCATCGGGGATAGTCACATTAGAAGGGGTGGGAGATTAGGAAATGTTGGACAGGCAAGGAGGCATCCTGACTTAATGAAGTGGTGATTGAAGAGCTCAGCCATGTGCTTCTTGTCAGTAACAACCTCACATCAACATTTAAGGGATATGGGCAGCTGTGAGGAGGATTTATTCTCCAGGTCTTTAACCGTTTTCTAGAACTTCTTGGGGTTAGACCCACAGAGAGAGAACTGCTCCTTAAAGTAACTAACTTTGACCTTCCGGATAGCTTGAGTGCACTTACTTCTCATTTGCCTGAATGATAGCCAGTCAGACTGAGTATTCGTGTACCGAGCCTTTCGCCAAATGCTATTCTTGAGGTGGAGTAACTCTGCAAGATCACGGTTGAACCAGGGGCTGAACCTGTTTTTAATTCTAATTTTCTTTATGTCGGCGTGCTTGTTAACAATACCACTGAAAATATTAAAAAAGAAGGTCTAAGCATCTTCAACAGATCAAGCTCATTCTGTACCAATTTACAGAGGCCATGTCATGAAGAAAGGCTTGCTCATGAAAGTATTTTAGTAAGCGTCTATGACAAATTAGGACAGGTCGTTTCACTGAGCAGCCATTACGAACACAGGCTGTAAAACAGTGATCACTAAGGTCATTACAGAAAACACCACAATGATACCTATCAGGATTATTTGTGAGGATAGCATCAAGGAGAGTAGCCTTTTCTGGGTGTTTGGAGTCATACCTTGTGGGATTGGTAATAATCTAAGAAAGATTTAAGGAGCCCCATTGCTTTAGGACTTGGTCAGGTGGTTTAAGCATGTCCCAGTTTAGGTCACCAAGCAGGACAAATTCAGACTTAGTGTAAGGGGCCAGGAGAGAGCTTAGGGCAGGTAGGGTACAGGCCGGTGTTGATAGAGGACTTTAGCACCCAGCGACAGTCAACAAAAAGCTATTTGAAAGTTTAATGTTTAAAACCAGCAAATCAAATTGTGTGGGTACAGACCTGGTGGCGACAACCGAGTACTGAAGGTGATCCTTGGTAAACATTACCACTCCCTCCACCTTTGTAAGATCTGTCTTGCCGAAAACACTCTTCCTTTACCACGTCTCAGTAATGACCAACGCATCTGGATTGGAGCTGTGAACCCACACTTTCAGTTAATCCATTTTAGGTAATAAGCTTCTTGTGTTATCGTGCAGAAAACCAAGGCTTTTATGAGAGCAGAAATCAGTGAAGCAGAAATCAGAACACAAGTCAGAATTGGGGCTAGCTACAGTAGATGGGCCAAGGTGTACATACACATTTCCAGATATCATCAACAGTAATACAATCAAGGCACGGCATAGTACAGGGAGAGCTCTGCAGTGTTGATTTATGACTTCTGAATGTGCATCAGATGGCAACAAGATCATATTGTACAGCAATTTCATCAGGTAACATGAATACAAAGCCGGTGAGAGGTGGTTAGAATAGGATGGGAAGCCAAAAGTCTGTGTAACCATTAGAGAGTCAAAGGCCCGAGTGTGGGAACAAACATAGTCTGTCCCATGGTTGAGTAAAGAAAGTTTGTAGTCAACAAAGTATGCAGGAGTCATGAGGCAGAATGCACAAGAAAAAAATAAAATATATAACGATTTGGGACTAGCCATTGTAAGTTCAGAGTTACTCACCCCAACAGTGCGTGAGTGCTGGAGGCGAGCGAAAGCTCGGGAGACAGGGATGAGTGTGGTGGGGGTACCTGTACCAGACAGGGGGAGACAGGCCAGGGCAGACGGTAAACAGATCCCCAGGTGGAATCCAAGCAGCAGTGCAGCAGGCAACGGGAGCAGGTGTCACACCCACTTGGGAGAAGCTTTTATTTCTGGAAGCAGATTTCTTGTAGAAAATGCCAGTGAATGGTCTTTGAACAGCAGGAGGGGGCTTCAGGGGATGATTCAAATAATCTTGCTACTTGTTGGGCCCAAAGGCCTCGACACCGTTTACTTCGCTCCTCAGTGCTAATTGAATTTGTATCTGATTTGTCCTTGCAACCCTGGGAGCCTTAACTCAGCATTAGTTCCCCGTAAAATAAATCATTGTAATGTACTTTTAATTAAAAAAAAAAAAAATCTTAGGTAGATAGGTGTGTGCCTTTCGAAATCATCTCGAATCAAGCTCCAATCAAGCTGTAGAAACATCTCAAGGATGATCAATGAAAAGAGGATGTGTGTATATTGAGGATTTTTATTTATTTAATACATTTTAGAATTAAGCTGTAACGTAACAAAAAGTGGAAAAAGTCAAGGGGACTGAATACTTTCCGAATGCACCGTATGTGACCGACCACCTCGATTCGGTCTTATGTAGCAAAATTTGAAATTGTGTTGGAAAGAAGTAGAGACTCAGAGTTGGAAACTAGTATATCATACACTGCAGTTGAGGAACAATGGAAAGGTAATTCTGCTTTGAAAGTTGATCAACTTGTGACCCCACTTTTGAGAAAATGGCCTTGAATATTTTGGTACACCTACTGGATAACTCTTTTTTTGTCTACACCTATTCAACATCATTCATACCCTCTTAAACCTTAACCCCACCCATCTTTTTAAGGGTTCACATCATATCGAAGTTTCTTTGTCACATGCACATGATACAGTACAGAAGGTGTAAATGGTACAGTGAAATGGGTACTTGCATAGCAGCAATATCAAAACAGAAAGTGTCCAGATAAAAATACCTGGCTGATTTGATGGGTCATGTAATAATCCGGCCGAAATGGAGTCTTTTGTTTAGACATGTAGCTAAACAATGAACTGGCATAATCCCAACGCATACTACTACCAATATAAACATTGTCATAGCTGTAGTATGAATCTGCATATTAGATAGCTGATATTAAGCTATAACTAGCAATGGAAAGAGTTTTCTGATTTGAATAATATTACTACACAGATCATACATGTAACGTTAGCTATTGAGGCAGCAAGCTAATGTTTGCTAGCTAACTAACAGTATGCTTTAACTTGCAATAAAAATGACTTATTGACAAAATTAGAAACTTATATCTGAAAATGTAGCTAGACTCTTACGGCAGACTTGAATAATTTTACCATGTGGCATGTGCAGAAAGTTGCCCATCACATTTTCCAACTGATCTGTCGATAACGCCTGCTAAATTCAAGGCTTCAATGTTGTTGACAAAAGTAGCAAAATGTTTTTATTTCTCGATGGCTAATGTTATATCTTTCAAAAACGGTGTGGTAGAAAGGACTGTCAGCACATACTGAACAGCTCACATTTTAAACGGAAGCATGCTAAATGGCAGACCAATCCAAAAATCTCCCGGCATGTCCAGCCCATTCATTATCTCAGTAAATCTATGGCTAGCATGAATGTTCCTGTCTTTTTCCGTGGCTAAACAATCTAAACTCTTAATTTAACGATTTTACTTGAATTTATGGCTGGAATACAAGTTTGTTATTAAGGCACATGAAGTTCACGTTTCATAAGGTATTTCTGGCAAAAAAAACACATTTTGATTAAAAAAATGAATAGAGCTGTTATCTTCCAAATAAACTCTTAAAGACCTAGTAATGTTTTACATCAATAGCAGTCAATATCAATCGTCATCTTACTTCAGTCTCATAATCTGAAAGTTGTAAATTCTTGGTTATCTACAAGAACCCTGGCTAACAAGTTGAATAGCAATACAAAATTGGGTTTAATAATTTATTTACTAAATACCTAACTAATCACACATACACATAATTAAATCATAACTTGATTACAAATTACGTCATAAAGGAAAACGTCCCTAGCGGGCGGAACAGATATGACAGCTTGTTACACAAAGGAAAAGGGTCTGGGTTGATTGAAAGAGCGGGAGACTGAGGAACAAAGGAAAACATCTGTGCTATCGTAAATACAGTATCTTATGCATTCTAAATTACCGGCCATTTGAAAAATGCAATAAATATTTACTCTTGAGCTGCGCTTCAGTAGGTTGGTGGTAGATGGAAGACCGTGTTGCCAAACCGAGTCCTTTGAAGAATGTCTCTGGTGGTCAATTGCATACGTTGTAGTAACGTCGTTGTGTGGTAGATGTGATACTCTGTCTGTTCCTTCCTAACCTGCGTTTGCAGCTGCGGTCGCTAACTCAACGGCTAGGAGGTATGACTTCTGTTGTGAATAAGAGTTCAAAGTTCATACCATTTGCAACCAAAGCTCATGCTGATGTTGGCTTCGTTCTGTAGTTATTATCTGAACCATTCTGACATCGGATCGTCGTCCTCACATCCTTGGAACAGGAAGTTCTATTGTCGTCAAGGGCTTATATAGGAAGGGAGAAAAGGGGTGTGTTTCATAGTTTACAACCTCTGTCTCTTCACGTGGGCGGGCCACTGAGTGAGCAGCCCTAACTTATGAAAACCCACATCTCACATTTTAGAAGCTAAAATCACATTTCATCCCGTCACAAATAATTTCATATTCAAACATTTAAATTGAACAACAATTCCATGTGAATCCGATAACTCTGATGTGTAGACTTTCCACTGTAGAGTTTATGTCATCTCATCATTGATGAGAATGTCTCAGATGACAACCGAACTGACATCATATTCATTAAGTACCACCGCATATGTTCAATTGTTCGGATTACCAGAATATAGTTCATTTCCCCCCCATCTACTGATGTTCCCAGAATCTCTATGTTAACCAAGTTTAAAAAAAATATAACCTCAGTAGGGTAGAGAGAGGAAAAAGGGGGAAAGAGGTATTTATGACTGTAAATAAACCTATCCCCCAGGCCAATGTCATGACACCTTTCTTTTATCTCTCCCTATCTTCATTTCTGTCTGTCTGTCTGCGTGTCTGTGTCTGTCTGTCTGCCTGTCTCTCTCTCTCTCGCTCACACACAGATAATTCTGAACATTACTGCCATGGACCTCTACAGGAGTCACTTGTGCTGGTATGACCATGTGGAGGTCCGAGACGGGTTCGGGAGAAAAGCCCCTCTGAAAGGTCTTTACTTGGAAAAAGATTTAGAGTCGAACCTATCCATAGAGAACTCTCCAGAGAGGTCTGCTATCTACATCTGCCAATAACTCTCAGAAAACATCCAATCAAGTTAATGTTCACCTGAGATTTTTAAATCCTAGAGCAGAAAAATGTTAGAATGGTTGGAATGTACAATATGTTCAGAATAATAGACTGATGCATAAAGATCAGACATCGCCAGCTGTCTGTGTAATAGTGATAAACTATGCCTCGGATTCAACCCAATCGCCCCTTTTCAGCTATGCACCTTAGACAGTGTTCCCTCATTCACAGAGACTGCATTCACAGTAAACTTTGCACATGTCGGCACAATCAGAAATTACCTTTAAATGTAAATCGCACAATAAGGTGGATCTAACTCAGATTGTAATGAATCTCAGCCTAGGAGCTGCCTATCTCAGTGTTGTTATTAGTCATTACCCTGGAGTTGTTGTGGTGTTTTTGTTTTATCTTTTGCATCAGGCCGTTACTGTGGGGACAGTCTACCTGGCCCTATCGTTTCCACGGATAGTCGGCTATGGATAGAGTTCAGGAGCAGCAGCAACTGGGTGGGCAAGGGCTTCTCAGCCGTGTATGAAGGTAACATCAGCCGTTTGACCATAGTCCATATTGTTTATATTTTGTTTATATACAGTACCAGTCAAAAGTTTGGTCACATCTACTCGTTCAAGGGTTTTTCTTTATTTTTACTATTTTCTACATTG
Organism: Oncorhynchus clarkii lewisi; assembly: GCF_045791955.1. Taxonomy (NCBI): domain Eukaryota; kingdom Metazoa; phylum Chordata; class Actinopteri; order Salmoniformes; family Salmonidae; genus Oncorhynchus; species Oncorhynchus clarkii. The sequence goes on from NC_092158.1 coordinate 23,544,286, forward strand.
TAGATTAATAGTGAAGACATCAACACTATGAAATAACACATGGAATCACGTTGTAACCAAAAAAGTGTTATATAGTTGAGATTCTTCAAAGTAGCCACCCTTTGCCTGGATGACAGCTTTGCATTCTCTCAACCAGCTTCATGGTGCAGTTACCTGGAATGCATTTCAACGAACAGGTATGCCTTGTTAAAAGTTAATTTGTGGAATTTATTTCCTTCCTAATGCATTTGAGCCATTCAGTTCTGTTGTGACAAGGTAGGGGTGGTACAGTGGTTCCTCCTATTAAAAGTTGCGAGCTTACACCGCGGGACTTTGAGATACCCAGCGTCACAGCTTCATTGCTCCACACCACCGCAGGGGGGAGTTAGAGCACTCATTATGCATTTGGGTCCCAAGGTTTTTATATGACCAATCATATTGAGTGGTTCCAATGATGAATTTGACATTATGCCATCCGTTACTGGTGACTTTCATCAGCAAAGGTGTTTGACAAAAACATTACGGTGGAAGCAAATGTAAGAAAATTATAATGAGTCAAGCAAAGAATGTACAATTGAGAGGAATATGTTAATGTAGAAACAAACGATTTTGCATATTTTTTTTGTCATGAAGTTAATTTGCGAAAATGGCTATTTAGCAAGTATTTTGACAGTTATATCCAAAACAAGGTGTATCAAACTTCATTCTTTGAATGATGCTGTGTCTGCATGTATGTATTACAATTATACACTTCAACGGTGTTTACCACTGCCGCTCCTGGGACATCACTGATTACACATTGTAACTATGCAATATACTAGAAACATGATTTAAGCAAAGGATGATTTGTAATTCATATATACAGAAGAAAAAAAACAGTACACTACACTTCCTAGAGCGGTTTAGAGCATACTACTATTTGCCTGTGAATAACCAGACCTTCAAACAAACTTGCTATGCTGAATTCTTGACACCCAACCGAACGCCCACAAGCGAGCCACTCAGGCGGAGAATGACGCGTGGAAAAAGGCGAGGAATGAGATGGGAGTAACAATCGAGGCTATTTGCTCTGAGACCGGCATAATAATGGAATGAAACAAGCAGCAAGCAGGTTTCGAATCCTCAACATTCTAGCCCGAAGTCCAGCACGCTTTCGACTGTGCCCAAATGTATTAATTGGGGTTGGGGACGATTTGTGGCTAGAAACACTTTAACAATCTTTAACTTTAACAAGTGGAAAAGTATTATTATTCGTTTTTCACAAGCGTAGCAGGCTGTGAATTATGCTAACAACATTTCTAGGATGGGCTATTAGCTGAACAAAAACTATTCAATCTCTACTAAAGAATTTTGGGCGGCAGGGTAGCCTAGTGGTTAGAGCGTTGGACTAGTTTGCTCACATCGTATATAGACTTGTTTATACTGTATTATTGACTGTATGTTTGTTTTACTCCATGTGTAACTCTGTGTCGTTGTATGTGTCGAACTGCTTTGCTTTATCTTGGCCAGGTCGCAATTGTAAATGAGAACTTGTTCTCAACTTGCCTACCTGGTTAAATAAAGGTGAAATAAATAAATAAATAAATAAAATAGTAACTGGAAGGTTGCAAGTTCAAATCCCTGAGCTGACAAATCTGCCGTTCTGCCCCTGAACAGGCAGTTAACCCACTGTTCCTAGGCCGTCATTGAAAATAAGAAACACTCCCCTCCCCAACTTGCAACAAATCCTTTGTTTCCACATCTACCTACACACATATCTACATACACACAGTTAATGTTCTGAAAAAAAAATATATATATATATATATATACAGTTGAAGTCGGAAGTTTACATACACCAAAGCCAAATACATTTCAACTCAGTTTTTCACAATTCCTGACATTTAATCCTAGTAAAAATTCCCTGTCTTAGGTCAGTTAGGATCACCACTTTATTTTAAGGATGTGAAATGTCAGAATAATAGTAGAGAGAATGATTTATTTCAGCTTGTGTTTCTTTCATCACATTCCCAGTGGGTCAGAAGTTTACATACACCCAATTAGTATTTGGTAGCATTGCCTTTAAATTGTTTAACTTGGGTCAAACGTTTCGGTTAGCCTTCCACAAGCTTCCCACAATAAGTTGGGTGAATTTTGGCCCATTCCTCCTGACAGAGCTGGTGTAACTGAGTCAGGTTTGTAAGGCCTTCTTGCTCGCACACACTTTTTCAGTTCTGCCCACACATTTTCTATAGGATTGAGGTCAGGGCTTTGTGATGGCCACTCCAATACCTTGACTTTGTTGTCCTTAAGCCATTTTGCCACAACTTTGGAAGTATGCTTGGGGTCATTGTCCATTTGGAAGACCCATTTGCGACCAAGCTTTAACTTCCTGACTGATGACTTGAGATGTTGCTTCAATCTATCCACATAATTTTCCCACCTCATGATGCCATCTATTTTGTGAAGTGCACCAGTCCCTCCTGCAGCAAAGCACCCCCACAACATGATGCTGCCACCCCCGTGCTTCACGGTTGGGATGGTTTTCTTCAGCTTGCAAGCTTCCCAATGTTTCCTCCATCACGATGGTCATTATTGCCAAACAGTTCTATTTTTGTTTCATCAGACCAGAGGATATTTCTCCAAAAAGTACGATCTTTGTCCCCATGTGTAGTTGCAAACCGTAGTCTGTTTTTTTATGACTGTTTTGGAGCAGTGGCTTCTTCTTTGCTGATAGGCCTTTCAGGTTTTTTTTTTTTTTTTTTTACCTTTATTTAACTAGGCAAGTCAGTTAAGAACAAATTCTTATTTACAATGACGGCCTAGGAACAGTGGGTTAACTGCCTGTTCAGGGGCAGAACGACAGATTTGTATCTTGTCAGCTCGGGGGTTTGAACTTGCAATCTTTCGGTTACTAGTCCAACACTCTAACCACTAGGCTACCCTGTTATGTCGATATAGGACTCGTTTTACTGTGGATATAGATACTTTTTAATTTCAACAAAGTTTGCGTCTTTAGATATTTTTGTCAAATGTTACTATGGAATACTGAAGTATAATTACAAGCATTCCATAAGTGTCAAAGGCATTTATTGACAATTACATGACAATTACATGAAGTTGATGCAAAGAGTCAATATTTTCAATGTTGACCCTTCTTTTTCAAGACCTCTGCAATCCGCCCTGGCATGCTGTCAATTAACTTCTGGGCCACATCCTGACTGATGGCAGTCCAATCTTGCATAATCAATGCTTGGAGTTAGTCAGAATTTGTGGGTTTTTGTTTGGCCACCCGCCTCTCGAAGATTGACCACAAGTTCTCAATGGGATTAAGGTCTGGATAGTTTCCTGGCAATGGACCCAAAATATTGATGTTTTGTTCCCCGAGCCACTTAGTTATCACTTTTGCCTAATGGCAAGGTGCTCTATCATGCTGGAAAAAGGCATTGTTCGTCACCAAACTGTTCTTGGATGGTTGGGACCAAGTTGCTCTCGGAGGATATGTTGGTACCATTCTTTATTCATGGCTGTGTTCTTAGGCAAAATTTTGATTGAGCCCACTCCCTTGGCTGAGAAGCAAAACCACACATGAATGGTCTCAGGATGCTTTACTGTTGGCATGACACAGGACTGATGGTAGCGCTCACCTTGTCTTCTCCGGACAAGCTTTTTTCCGGATGCCCAAAACAATCGGAAAGGGGATTCATCAGAGAAAATGACTTTACTCCAGTCCTCAGCAGTCCAATCCCTGTACCTTTTGCAGAATACCAGTCTGGCCCTGATGTTTTTCCCGGTGAGTGGCTTCTTTGCTGCCCTTCTTGACACCAGGTCATCCTCCAAAAGTATTCGCCTCACTGTGCATGCAGATGCACTCACACCTGCCTGCTGCCATTCCTGAGCAAGCTCTGTACTGTTGGTGCCCCGATCCCGCAGCTGAATCAACTTTAGGAAACGATCCTTGCGCTTTCTGGACTTTCTTGGGTGCCCTGAAGCCTTCTTCACAACAATTGAACTGCTCTCCTTGAAGTTCTTGATGATCTGATAAATGGTTGATTTAGGTGCAATCTTACTGGCAGCAATATCCTTGCCTGTGAGGCCCTTTTTGTGCAAAGCAATGATGATGGCACGTGTTTCCTTGCAGGCAACCGTGGTTGACAGAGGAAGAACAATGATTCCAAGCATCACCCTCCCTTTGAAGCTTCCAGTCTGTTATTTGAACTCAATCAGCATGACAGAGTGATTTCCAGCCATGTCCTCGTCAACACTCACACCTGTGTTAACGAGAGAACCACTGACAGGATGTCAGCTGGTCCTTTTGTGGCAGGGCTGAAATGCAGTGGAAATGTTTTTTGGGGATTCAGTTAATTTGCATGGCACAGAGGGACTTTGCAATTCATCTGATCACTCTTCATAACATTCTGGAGTATATGCAAATTGCCATCATACAAACTGAGGCAGCAGTTTTATATTTGTGTAATTCTCAAAACTTTTGGCCATGACTGTATATATTGGTCATGGCTCCCGAGTGGCGCAGCGGTCTAAGGCACTGCATCTCAGTGCAAGAGGCATTACTACAGTCCCTGGTTCAAATAAAGGCTGTATCACATCCGACCGTGATTGGGAGTGCCATAGGGCGTTGTACAATTGGCCCAGGGTAAACTGGGGTCGGCCGTGATTGTAAATAAGAATTTGTTCTTACCTGACTTGCCTAGTTAAATAAAGGTTCAATTTAAAAAACAACTGGCGGCAACCACAGCACAATCAATAGGAGGTGAACATTGGCTGGTGCTGAAAATATAGCTAACATGCTGACCAGACCGGACACGTCGCTTGCGCGAGCGTCGCAAAATAATTGTAGAAATCCATGTTATTCAATTGTTGTGCCAACGAGCGTCTGCGATGCCAAGGGCTAAAATAGAACTCCTTTCTATTTTGGACGCAGATCGCGCTGGAAGTCCTGTCTCTCCCATCTCCTCATTGCTTTATAGAAGCAGATACCCACGTGCCATCTCCTAATTGGTTATATCCACGTGGGTGATTGAAAGACAAACTGTTTTGCCGGTTGTCGTGGTAATACTATGAAAGTGTAGATGCGATCACCATAAAAGTTAAATTATGATAAAGCCTGGAAGGAGGAGAGATGACTAGAAACGATTCAGTTGGCCGTTTTATGTGTGGATTAATTGTCGGAGTAGAGGACCTTGTGCATTTCAGGTAAAATAACAACTCAATGTTTATATCCCAGGACAAATTAGCAGCAGCAAGCTAGCTAAATAAGACAAATTAGCTAGCAAGTGCAAGCTAACTAGCTAAATTGCCATACATGTTTAATACTTTTCGACCTGTCCCCAAATTAATGCAATTGGTTTAGAGTTTGTTTTGATGTTTTAACCTGCGTGTCATGATCGCGTTTGGTGTAGGGGGACAAAATACATTTATGCACGATAGTGCACGATGGCGCACGCAAGCAGCCGGTTTGGGTTCTGTGTAACTTGTTATGCAAGTGTTGCACACCAACAGATGGAGAAAACCTACATCAGTCGAGCAATTAATTTCAACAATAATCTTCATTTTAATTTGACTTTACAAACAACAAGAGGGCTTATTTGGAGTCTAGTTCTTTGGAGCCAAGACCTATATAAAATAACTTAGCCTACCTCAGCCAGTTATGAGGCTGAAGAGCCTAATAGAAGAAGGACTTTTTTTATTAGGCCTACTTACTATTGCAACTGGTCAAAAATGTAGCATCCTACATAAAACAATCATTTAAAGAAAAAAAGTTAGAACTTAAACAATGTAACTGATAATGAAAAGCTCACATTTGTAAATCCCAAACTCAAAGTTATTGGAAAGGTAGATATAAATGATTTGTGACATTGTGGTTACAATAAAGAATGTAAACAAGTTGTAAACAAGATGCTGTGTTTTTATTTACAGTAGTGATGGACAACTGGAGGCATTTTGAAAACAGGTTGTCAAACACTTGTTTTCCACAAGTCTACTGTAGTATTGTAGCAGAAGTAGCCCATCATACAAATGTTTCCTATTAGCAGAACAATATACTTTTTTTATAGGCCGGCTATTGTAGTGAAAATCTCTCAACTTGCAATGTATTGGATGCTTAAGTACTCTAAAGTGTTACATTTCTATCTTAAAACAGCAGTACAGTATTTCTTCATCAACATCTTTATTGTTAATAAAATAACCAGAAAAAATACATTCAAATGCAGGTGTTTATTTAAACTACATTTTATTGATGTATCGTCAATTTCTCTTGCCAAAACATCTTGATGGCCTTGACTAGTTCATCTTTGCTTGTCAGCTTGGCAGAGTTATGGATGAATGTGTTCAGTTGATGCCAAACATGTTTGATCGGGTTTAAATCAGGAGACCTACATGTAGAGCTGAAAAAAATATTTGTAGATATACTGTGGGCCTACCGTAGGTGTTGTAGGTCTTTTATTTATTCCTTTTTTATTTAACCTTTATTTTACTACATAAAGGTCTGCTGACGTCTTGACCCAGTTTATGCCGTCTGCATTTGGAGAAGAAAAAAATACATTTAGCCTAACAGTCAACATTAGGTACAATAATAGAAATATACATGTAAATAGGCTTAAACGTAACAAAATATAGCTATAATCCTACCTTGAAAGAAACGATGTGGTCCGAGAAAAACCTCTCTGACTTAGGGTCCAGCATATCTCTTGATGATTTCTTCCTCAAAGAAATCTCGAGCCATGATACCTGAAAAAGGAGGCAAGAGTGAATTATTGTGGAACACATAATAACAGTCCGAGAGGTGGAGGCTACAATATTTTATGTACCTTTTGCTTTGTAAATAGCCAAACTTACCATAAAAAATCTAATATGGGCCTCATCCCTGGCAAGAAATTGCCCCCAACACATGGAGTTTGAGCGGATGCTTGGGACTCGGCTTGCTTGATCCATGCCTGGGCCTGCATGACTCAAAGTTCTTTGTTTGTCAGAGGAATGAGTACTTGAGGTCACGAGAAAGTCTGGACATGGCCTACTCTCCCTTATGAATTAGGAATTAGGCACTTTCCCATGTTTGCTACAGTATGTAATGTAGGCTATGTTTACTTGTCAGACTGCACAGTAGCCTAATAAACAAATGCAGGTGGCTTATATCTTCAAAATGCTTAAATGCTTTATTATCCAAATGTAAAGGCATATACTATACAGTAATGTATTTCTTCATCATCATCTTTGTGCTTTTGTTAATAAAATAATGATAAAAATACTTTCAAAATGCTGATGTTTATTTAGTTATGGATCCATAACAAATTACTATGGGAATAAATATCACTGAATTACAGAAATATTGGAACAACGTTGTCTAATGAAGGTAAACAAATGGTTTCTTACTGGAAAATACTATTTCAAACACACGGTCACGTTGTACAGTGACATTATGGCTATTAGCAGGGCTATATTTTGGCCTTTTATAAACATTATTTTGACTTTAATTCAGATTACAATACTCACTATCGTTTTTGAAAACAAAATAATCTATAAATATCGGTATATATAGCCTTCCCGCTGTGGACGTCTATGTCAGCATCGTTTCGCGCTGCTCTGAGACAAGCTTGGAGAAACTAAAATGTTCAATTATATTCCATGATATTCTTAAGATATATGTGTTGACTAAATATAAGCAAGTGATGTCTGCTAAATAATCAAGTTTGATTTATTTCCGGGGAAACCTTTCTAAATAACAAACTGGCTTTATTTACAAATTGGTGAGAATGTCTCACCCCATGTTCAAGAATGGCCTTTTTCTCACTCACTCTAGGTTAAATGAAAACGAAATCTCCAAAATATCATTACTTTTTAAACAAAGCGAATGTTATTATTATAAATTAATTTGGTATTATATAAAAGCCCCTTAGATATTCATTTAGAATCCTCCAATCCTTAAAATGCAAATTTCTTTTTTAGATATACTGTAGACCTACCATAGGCTAAATGAGTCTCATTAGTGTTGAGTAATGTGCTGTTAAAAGTGGTGTAGGTCTTATTTATTTAAAGAGCATATTGAAGTTAGAAGCAATAGGATTTGAAGCAAAAGCCTACACATATTTTAGCACCGTTTCGCGCTGCTCTGAGACAAGCATGGGGACTGGTCTTGATAAATCAATGAGATTTTTATTTTCATTTAATCTCCGTTTGGGTAATGGTTAGACTGAAATTAGAAAATTAAAGAGATGTTATGCTCTTAGTGTAACCTTTATTTAATTAGTCAAGCCAGTTAAGAACAAAGGACAGCCTACTCCTTCCTCCCCATCGGGGAATTGAACCCCGGTCCTCCGCGTGCCCTGCCCGCACGACACAGTGATTCTTTAGCTAAATAGCTCAGCACTGTACTACTGACCATTATGTTGTACAGCACCATATTTTCCTTTCCATCCTAACAGAAACCTAGAGGGTTTTTTGTTTTTCTTGGGAATAGAAACACCATAATACTAATCAAATGAATTAAGGAAGTACCAGTCAAAAGTTGACACACCTACTCATTCCAGGGTTTTTCTTTATTTTTTACTATTTTCTACATTGTAGAATAATAGTGAAGACATCACAACTATGAAATAACACATATGGAATCAGTTAAGAACAAATTATTTTTTACAAGGACAGCCTACTCCTTCCTCCCCATCGGGGAATTGAATCCCAGTCTCCCGCGTGCCCTCATTCTCTAATACAGACATGGCCTGCTCTCCCTTATGTAAGGAATTAGGCACTTTCCCATGTTTACTACATTATGTATTGTAGGCTATGTTTACTTGTCAGACTGCACAGTTGCCTAATAAACAAATGCAGGTGGATTATATCTTCAAAATGCTTTAAATGCTTTATTATCCAAATGTAAAAGTATAACGAATTACTATGGGAATAAATATCACTGATTTACAGAAATATTGGAACAAAGTTGTCTAATGAAGGCAAAACATTTAGAATCCTCTAATCCTCTTATGCTGTAGCCTACTCTTGACCTTCACATTGTTCAGCTCCATATTTTCCATTCCAATGGAAACCCTGAGAGTTTTGTTTTTTGTTTTTCTCGGAATAGAAACATCATAATATTAATCAAATGAACTAAGCCAAATTTCTTAAAATCAATCCCATATACTATGTTATTCCAAAAAAGGTTTTAAATTCTCTGGTAATGCCAATATGGAAGACTATCAAATGCTTCTCCAAGATGCCCTCTGGTGGTCAAACTAGCACTAAATCGCATTAACAGAAAAATGGCTGACAATTAAATAACTTGCCACAGACTGCTGCAGCAGCCCGCAAGGTGTGCTGCAGTATGACACAACTTTTAAAGGAGGAATCACTGTATACAGAATATAGCTCTATTTGGTAAAAGACCAAGTCCACATTATGGCAAGAACAGCTCAAATAAGCAAAGAGAAACGACAGTCCATCATTACTTTAAGACATGAAGGTCAGTCAATGTGGAACATTGCAAGAACTTTGAAAGTTTCTTCAAGTGCAGTTGCAAAAACCATCAAGCGCTATGATGAAACTGGCTCTCATGAGGACCGCCACAGGAAAGGAAGACTCAGAGTTACCTCTGCTGCAGAGGATAAATTCATTAGAGTTACCAGCCTCAGAAATTGCAGCCCAAATAAATACTTCACAGAGTTCAAGTAACAGACACATCTCAACATCAACTGGTGAGAGAAGACTGTGTGAATCAGGCCTTCATGGTTGAATTGCTGCAAAGAAACCAATACTAAAGGACACCAATAATAAGAAGGGCTTTTCTTGGGCCAAGAAACACAAGCAATGGACATAAGATCGGTGGAAATCTGTCCTTTGGTCCGATATGTCCAAATGTTAGATTTTTTTGTTCTCTTTGTGAGACGAAGAGTGGGTGAACGGATGATCTCCGCATGTTTGGTTCCCACCTTTAAGCATGGAGGAGGAGGTGTGATGGTGTGGGTGTGCTTTGCTAGTGACACTGTCAGTGATTTATTTAGAAATCAAGGCACACTTAACCAGCATGGCTACCACAGCATTCTGCAGCGATACGCCTTCCCATCTGGTTTGAGCTTAGTGAGACTATTATTTGTTTTTCAACAGGAGAATGACCCAAAACACAACTCCAGGCTGTGTAAGGGCTATTTGACCAAGATGGAGAGTGATGGAGTGCGGCATCAGAAGATCTGGCCTCCACTATCACCCGATCTCAACCCAAATGAGATGGTTTGGAAAGAGTTGGACTGCAAAGTGAAGAAAAAGCAGCCAACAAGTGCTCAGCATATGTAATTACTCCTTCAAGACTGTTGGTAAAGCATTCCAGGTGAATCTGGTTGAGAGAATGCCAATAGTGTGCAACGCTGTCAAGGCAAATTCTACTTTGTAGAATCTAAAATCTAAATTATATTCTGATTTATTTAACACTGTTTTGGTTACTACATGACTCCATATGTGTTATTTCATAGTTTTGATGCCTTCACTATTACTCTACAATGTAGAACATAGTAAAAAAAAATACCCTTGAATGAGTAGGTGTTTCCAAGCTTTGACTGGTACTATATATATAGATAGATATCGAGCAAGATTATTTTCCCTTTTTTAGTGTCTGAAAAAAGCCTTCGTTTTCTGAAACATTCAAATTACGTAAGCTCTATGCACAGAAACTATTGCTTATCACTATATTCTCTTGATCTCAAAAGAAGGGGAAAAGGGTGAAGTTGATATTGTTGTTGGAAGAATTCATGGAAGTTATACCCCCCTCCTTCTGCTTCCCTCTCTCACCAGCCATCTGTGGGGGAGAGGTGAACAGGGACAATGGCCAGATCCAGTCACCCAACTACCCTGACGACTACCGACCCAACAAAGTGTGCGTGTGGAAGATCACAGTAGCACAGGATTTCCATGTGGGCCTCTCCTTTCAGTCATTTGAGGTAAAGACTGTGAGACGGAAAGGGAAGTGGAATGTAATTTTCACTCAATCCTGTACGAGACACACAGACACTGCTGAGCAGGATGAATAATCGGCATTCAATTTGGGATGACAGCAGCCCATCCAGCACATCCTCTTACTGCCAATCGTATAGTCCAGACACTGAGATGTAGGACGTGCTGGATGGAGACTTCTTCTTTATCACTTACAGGAGGATACTGTCAAAATAATAGTCAAAATAATCATATTTAAAATCGACATAGCAGAGATGTGAATTTGTAGGACAGTTGGGCATCCTGTGTCAACATCCTCCCCAATCTTCCTTGCCTTATGTCTACCATAGATTGAGAGGCATGACAGCTGTGCTTATGACTACCTGGAAGTGAGAGATGGGAACTCAGAGAGCAGTCCACTGCTGGGCCGCTTCTGTGGCCATGACAAACCAGATGACATCAAGACCAGCTCCAACCAGCTTTGGATGAAATTTGTGTCTGATGGATCAGTGAACAAAGCTGGATTTGCTGCCACCTTTTTCAAAGGTCAGATGCCAAGAATAGTGTCCATCTGTGATTAGTGTTTATGATGACACAGGATCGGGTAATATTTTGGGATGCCATGACCTCTGGGTGAGTATATAAATAGAGTATATGATGAACTCTTTATTTCTGTGGACTGAAAATACAAAGGGAAGGATGTAGAATTGATGGTTTCCTAGAATGCTTTGCTAAATGTTCTCGTTCTTCTTTCATCATGGCATATTACGACGATGTCTGTACTTGGAAGAGGTCGACTTTGATGAACATACAAAGGGGGGGAAGTGGAAGTAGTTATACAATGTGCAGTAGAACTGATGGTTCCTTTCTTCTTCTTAATTGCATATCACAACGGCGTCTGTGGGTGGTAGAGATGGACGAGTGTTGTAAGCCTGATAATGGGCGCTGTGAGCAGCGCTGTGTGAATACCCTGGGCAGCTACCGATGTGCCTGTGACCCTGGCTTTGAGCTCGCCTCAGACAGACGCAGCTGTGAGGGTGAGTGCAGGGGGTTATTACTTATCCATCTCCTAAAAACACCAATGTAGAATTAATCACACAACTTCACCATCCCACTCACTGGACAGTCTCAAGGTAATAGACAACTCAATCCACAGTCTCACATCACAAAATAATCATCTTTGCTATTGTCATAATTGATTAATGAGCTTCTCAGGAGAAAAATATCCCAATATTGACACTAGTGTAGCTGAAAAGCACTCATCAGTCCCTGTCTTCTAACTAAATGTTGATATTCTTTATCACTTGGACATCAATGTGCCAGATGCTTACTGTGGAGCATAAGTCATGGTTGGAGGATGGAGAAATGGTGCCCATTGTATGCAGAATAGTGCTTAGTACTGTACATCTTCATCCTCTGTAGGCTACATTTTTATTACATTGTTGCATTACAGCCTTATTCTAAAATGGTTTAAGTTAAACATTTTCATCAGCAATCTACACACAATACCCAATAATGACAAAGTGAAAACAAGTTTTTATAATTTTTTGCAAATGTGTTACAAATAAAAAAAACATACCTTATTTACATAAGTATTCAGACCCTTTGCTATGAGACTTGAAATTAAGCTCAGGTGCATCCCGTTTCCATTGATCATCCTTGAGATGTTTCTACAACTTGATTGGAGTCCACCTGTGGTAAATTCAATTGATTGGACATGATCTGGAAATTCACACACCTGTCTATATAAGATGTCAGACCAAAAACCAAGCCATGAGGTCGAAGGAATTGTCCATAGAGCGCCGAGGCACATATCTGGGGAAGGGTACCAAAAAATGTCTACAGCATCGAAGGTCCCCAAGAATACAGGGGCCTCCATCATTCTTAAATGGAAGAAGTTTGGAACCACCAAGACTCATCCTAGAGCTGGCCTCCTGGCCAAACTGAGCAATCGGGGGACAAGGGCCTTGGTCAGGGAGGTGACCAAGAACCCTTGGTCACTCTGACAAAGCTCTAGAGTTCCTCTGTGGAGATGGGATAACCTTCTTGAAGGATAACCATCTCTACAGCATTCCACCAATCAGGCCTTTATGGTAGTGGCCAGATGGTAGCCCCTACTCAGTAAAAGGCATGCTCAGAGTTTGCCAAAAGTTACCCAAAGAGTCTCACAGCATGAGAAACAAGATTCTCTGGTCTGATGAAACCAAGATTGAACTCTTTGGTCTGAATGCCAAGCGTCACATCTGGAGGAAACCTGGCACAATCCTTACGGTGAAGCATGGTGGTGTCAGCATCATGCTGTGAGGATTTGTTTCAGTGGCAAGAACTGGGAGACTAGTCACGATCGAGGCAAAGATAAACGGAGCAAAGTGCAGAGATCATTGATGAAACCTGCTCAGGACCTCAGACTGGGGTTCACACTTGTCCCTTTGTTGCACAAATAGAAGATAAAGAGCACAGAACAGTTAGGTGTTGGGTTTGGGGTCATAGAATGAAATAAATGAAAAAAAAAAAAACTAGGTGAAAAGCGTATCAGATTCAAATCAAATTTTCAAATCAAATGTATTTATATAGCCCTTCTTACATCAGCTGATATATCAAAGTGCTGTACAGCAACCCAGCCTAAAACCCCAAACAGAAAGCAATGCAGGTGTAGAAGCAGTGGCACAGCACATAGGTACACTTCAGGAAAAACTCCCTAGGAAGGCCAAAACCTAGGAAGAAACCTAGAGAGGAACCAGGCTCTGATGGGTGGCCTGTCCTCTTCTGGCTGTGCCGGGTGGAGATTATAACAGAACATGGCCAAGATGTTCAAATGTTCATAAGTGACCAGCATGGTCAAATAAGCCGCAGGCAGAACAGTTGAAACTGGAGCAGCAGCACGGCCAGGTGGACTGGGAACAGCGAGGAGTCGTCATGCCAGGTGGTCCTGAGGCATGGTCCCAGGGCTCAGGTCCTCCGAGAGAGAGAAAGAAAGAGAGAATTAGAGAGGGCATACTTAAATTCACACAGGACACCGGATAAGACAGGAGAAATACTCCAGATATAACAGACTGACCCTAGCCCCCCGACCCAAACTATTGCAGCATAAATACTGGAGGCTGAGACAGGAGGGGTCAGGAGACACTGTGGCCCCATCCGATGATACCCCCGGACAGGGCCAAACAGGCAGGATATAACCCCACCCACTTTGCCAAAGCACAGCCCCCACACCACTAGAGAGATATCTTCAACCACCAACTTACCATCCTGCGACAAGGATTGAGTGTAGTCTGGCCCAGGAGTGTGAAGATGAACGGAAAGGCACTGGAGCAACGAACCGCCCTTGCTGTCTCTGCCTGGCCGGTTCCCCTCTATCCACCGGGATTCTCTGCCTCTAACCCTATTACATGGGCTGAGTCACTGGCTTACTGGTGCTCTTCCATGCTGACCCTAGGAGGGGTGCGTCACTTGAGTGGGTTGAGTCACTGACGTGGTCTTCCTGTCTGGGTTGCCCCCCCACTGGGTTGTGCCGTGTTGGAGATCTTTGTGGGCTATACAGGAGACACTGTGGCCCCATCCGATGATACCCCCGGACAGGGCCAAACAGGCAGGATATAACCCCACCCACTTTGCCAAAGCACAGCCCCCACACCACTAGAGAGATATCTTCAACCACCAACTTACCATCCTGCGACAAGGCCGCTTACCATCGCAGGATGGTAAGTTGGTGGTGGAAGATATCTCTCTAGTGGTGTGGGGGCTGTGCTTTGGCAAAGTGGGTGGGGTTATATCCTTCACTCAAAATCTCACGATACATGGCCCCATTCATTCTTTCCTTTACACGGATCAGTCGTCCTGGTCCCTTTGCAGAAAAACAGCCCCAAAGCATGATGTTTCCACCCCCGTGCTTCACTGTAGGTATGTTGTTCTTTGGATGCAACTCAGCATTCTTTGTCCTCCAAACACGACAGGTTGAGTTTCTACCAAAAAGTTATATTTTGGTTTCATCTGACCATATGACATTCTCCCAATCTTCTTCTGGGTCATCCAAATGCTCTCTAGCAAACTTCAGATGGGCCTGGACATGTACTGGCTTAAGCAGGGGGACACGTCTGGCACTGCAGGATTTGAGTCCCTGGCAGCGTAGTGTGTTACTGATGGTAGGGTTTGTTACTTTGGTCCCAGCTCTCTGCAGGTCATTCACTAGGTCCCCCCGTGTGGTTCTGGGATTTTTGCTCACTGTTCTTGTGATCATTTTGACCCCACGGGGTGAGATCTTGCGTGGAGCCCCAGATCGAGGTAGATTATCAGTGGTCTTGTATGTCTTCCATTTCCTAATAATTGCTCCTACAGTTGATTTCTTCAAACCAAGCTGCTTACCTATTGCAGATTCAGTCTTCCCAGCCTGGTGCAGGTCTACTTTGATAACTCTTTGGTCTTGTCCATAGTGGAGTTTGGAGTGTGACTGTTTGAGGTTGTGGACAGGTGTCTTTTAAGTTCAAACAGGTGCCATTAATACAGGTAACGAGTGGAGGACAGAGGAGCCTCTTAAAGAAGAAGTTACAGGTCTGTGAGAGACAGAAATCATGCTTGTTTGTAGGTGACCAATTACTTATTTTCCACCATAATTTGCAAATAAATTCATTAAAAATCCTACAATGTGATTTTCTGGATTCTTTTTCTAATTTTGTCTGTCATAGTTGAAGTGCACCTATGATAAATTACAGGCCTCTCATATTTTTAAGTGGGAGAACTTGCACAATTGTTGGCTGACTAAATACTTTTTTGCCCCACTGTATATACGGCAGGATCAAATCAGAAAGATAGATAGGAGCAAGCCCATGTAATGCGGTGTAGGTTAGCAGTAAAACCTTGAAATCAGCCCTTGCCTTAACAGGAAGCCAGTGTAGGGAGGCTAGCACTGGAGTAATATGATCACATGTTTTTGGTTCTAGTCAGGATTCTGGTAGCTATATTTAGCACTAACTGAAGTTTTAGTGCTTTATCCGGGTAGCCGGAAAGTAGAGCATTGCAGTAGTCTAACCTAGAAGTAACAAAAGTATGGATTCATTTTTCTGCATCATTTTTGGAAAGAACATTTCTGATTTTGCAATGTTACATAAATGGAAAAAAGCTGTCCTTTAAACAGTCTTGATATGTTCGTCAAGAGAGAGATTAGGGTCCAGAGTAACGCCGAGGTCCTTCACAGTTTTATTTGAGATTGTACAACCATCAAGATTAATTATCAGATCCAACAGAAGATCTCTTTGTTTCTTGGGACCTAGAGCAAACATCTCTGTTTTGTCCGAGTTTAAAAAGTAGGAAGTTTGCAGCCATCCACTTCCTTATGTTTGAAACACAGGCTTCCAGCGAGGGCAATTTTGGGGCTTCACCATGTTTCATTGAAATGTACAGTTGTGTGTCATCAGCATAGCAGTGAAAGTTAACATCATGTTTTCAAATGACATCCCCCAAGAGGTAAAATATATAGTGAAAACAATAGTGATCCTAAAACTGAACCTTCAGTAAGATTCAGTTTAATAACAAATAATTGACCATTAATGCCGTAATTGCAATGATTCATTTGTGAATTAATTAGGGATAGCTAACTTTTTTTACACCTTATAGCCAGTCAGATGGTTCCTTGCCCTGAAAGTAGTCTATGGGCCAGGTGAAAATGTAATCCATGGTTCAGAGTGATTTAAATAGCCAATATTAACTTGAGGGGATTTTGGGCATGAATATTGAACTTTGTCTAATTTCCCCCATCTCCCACATATGTTTTTTGTTAGCCATCTCACTATAAGGTGTAAACAAGTGAACTATCCCTTTAACATCTACAATTCATTCATGTGAAACTAACCCCAACCCTGTTATGGGATATTCATTTTTAATGGAATACTGAGAGATTGAGATTTCGGTTGTTTTTCTACTTATCAGAGTCAGATGAACTCATTAATAAAAATGTTATGTTTCTGAAGTTAGTATGCTATGAGTCGTATATATATTTTTTAATATCATGACAATACCAGCACACTGTCAAATGCTCATTTGCAATCGATTAACAAAAACCTACTTACCAATTATTGCGGTCTCTTTTTCAGGATCCAATCCGTCTTTTTTTCTCCCGATCTTCTCCCCTTTTAGCTTTGCCACCTAGAATTTTTCAAATAGTTCACTGTGTCATAAATACTTATCCAAAGACATAATGATGCAGCCAGATATTTAAATTTGAGTTAGGTCAGAATTATATTGACTCGTGTCTTACATAGACTCTACCACAGCCATGAACCAGCTAACGTTAGCCACTAACTTAATAGCAACCCTATAGGCTCGACAGGCTAGGGTTAGTGCAGTTAGCTTGGTGTTCGGTTATACAGTTTTTCTAAAACAAAATACAGAAATGGTTAGTTGAAATGGTTAGTTGTCACAGGCATCTTCTAGTGTTGTTGAGGGGAGGGGCCTAAAATAAAAGTGTATTACAACCACATAGAGCCATTGATTACAACAACATGTAAACCATGTTTTATAAATACAATGTGATTCCATAACCCTATAGGCAGCCAAAATTATAGGGTATGAAAATAAACATTCATAGGTTTTTGTGCATTTTAAAAACTTTAAAAACTATTTTCTAGATGGTAGAATAATAGTGAAGACATCAAAACTATAAAATAACACATATGGAATCATGTAGTAACCAAAAAAGTGTTAACCCTTTGACCTGTATGATCTCGTATTTGTGATCATTGTTGAGTGGTCCCTGCAGCATCCGATCACAAATATGTAATTGGAACAGTAGCAACACAGCTATTGTAAAAGATAAATGTGAAAGTCATCATCCAAACATCACATGGAACACATCCACAGCTAAACTCATTACATAAACCAGTCTAAATAACAGGTTGCACTGACAAAAAAAAAAACTAAAGTTAGACACCTAACACTAGACTTGTTTACAATGTACCACATCTCTGGTGAAGGGAGAAATGTAATATTGTTTAGAAAGGAGATGTGTGTCAGCTAAGCTAACAGCGTCTATATTCTTTATGATGGCAGCCATGTTTGTTTATGTTTGACTTGGTGAAAACTCCCTAATCCCAGAATGCCATTCACTATAAGACGCAAATAAACAACATCAAAGATGGCTGTGCCCATTGTCTGAAAAATATGAATATAGTTTAGCCACATTTCAGCATATTGCAAATATTCTATGTACTCGTTACAGTGTATACAAGAACCGGAGCACATGACTTGACAAGTCGTTTACTGTTTTTGACAAATCGCAACACAAGTAAAATGTTATCACCTCACAGATCATCACACCAAATACAAGCCTACTGCCTAGCCTAATCATATCACAAAAGCTAAACAGGGATGAAACCATTTTAATGGGATTTGTGGGGGGGTTCATTTAATTTGTGGGTGTTTTTTCAAATCCATGGGGGTAGAAATGTATTGTGGGGGGATATGATGCAGGAAATATTACTATCATGGGGGATCAATCAATAAATTGGGGGCAAACACAGGATAAGTTTATACGCGAAATAAAAATAAACCCCTTAGGGGGGTCTGAGCTGGCAACATTACAATCTGATGGTGTGTTCAAAACTACTGGGAACTCGTAAATCTCTGACTTCCAACATCACTGCTGGGAACTTTGAAAAATACAAGCTCCGACTGGGATTGTCTCTCTGGATTCCAACTCGGGAACTTGGGCCTCTTTCTAGAGCTCCGACCTTCCGACCTGTAGATCACTGATGTCATGGTTTAACCTAGTAGTTTTTTTAGTTCCCAATTGTCTTGAAAGCACCATAAGTCAGTCAAGTGAACTATCCCTTGTTATAACATCTTTGGTCTGACAGACGCTTATGTGACAACCAGAATGCAGTGTATGATGTCAACAAAATGGCGCCACACATAGCCAGCAAATAGCTTAGCATTAGCACATACATACATACATATGATCCATACATACAAATGGTGTGCTACAATAGAAACGACAACACGATATACAGAAAATAAGCCACTTACTTTGATAGGAACGCATATATGTCCAAAGTTTGTAAGGAAAACAATGAAGGCAATTCGGGTGCCAGCCAAATAATGTGCTGGGGGAAAAAGTTTGTGCAAGGCCTGTTCTGACTAGAGATGCGTAATGTCTTCATACTTGATCTGGGGAAACACTGGGGAATTGATTGGGCTCTTGTTGAAGAGAGAAGTTTGTCCCCGGCTCAGTAAAGCCTCAATTGTGAATTAATGAGGAGGTGGAACAAACCTCAATTCAAACTGTTGTTTGAAAGTAAAACTTAATTTGAAATTGACTAGTTTTAACATAGCCTATAGATAATTAGCAGGCAACGTGCCTTGGTTTGAGGGCAGCGCGGGTTCACTGTCCTGTCGTGTAACAATAAAATTTTGGAACCGTGAGTACATTCTGACATCACAAGCATAAAAAAAACACGCTGGGCGACTGTTAGAGATATTTGTAACTCACGCGTTAAACAACAGATTTTAGATTTTAGATTCTTGAAAGTAGCCACCCTTTGCCAGGATGACAGCACACTCTTGGCATTCTCTCAACCAGCTTCCTGAGGTAGTCACCTGGAATGCATTTCAATTAACAGGTGTGCCTTTTTAAATGTTAATTTGTGGAATTTCTTTCCTTCTTAATGCATTTGAGCCAAACAGTTATGTTTTGACAAGGTAGGGGTGGTTTACAGAAGATTGCCCTAGTCCATATTATGGCAAGAACAGCTAAAATAAGCAAAGAGAAATGACAGTCCATCATTACTTTAAGACATGAAGGTCAGTCAATCTGGAACATTTCAAGAACTTTAAAAGTTTCTTTAAGTGCAGTTGCAAAAACTATCAAGTGTTATGATGAAACTGGCTCTCATGAGGACTGCCACAGGAAAGGAAGACCCAGAGTTACCTCTGCTGCAGAGGATAAGTTCATTAGAGTTACCAACCTTAAGATATTGCAGCCCAAATAAATACTTCAGAGTTCAAGTAACAGACACATCTCAACATCAACTGTTCAGAGGAGACTGCGTGAATCAGGCCTTTATGGTCGAATTGCTGCACACTTAACCAGCGTGGCTACCACAGCATTCTGCAGCGATACGCCTTCCCATCTGGTTTGTCCCACTATCATTTGTTTTTCAACAGGACAATGACCCAACACCTCCAGGCTGTGTAAGGGCTATTTGACCAAGAAGGAGAGTGATGGGGTGCTGCATCAGATGACTTGGCCTCCCCAATCACCCGACCTCAACCCAATTGAGATGGTTTGGGATGAGTTGGACCGCAGAGTGAAGGAAAAGCAGCCAACAAGTGCTCAGCATATCAAATCAAATTTATTTTTTCAAATGTATTTATATATAGCCCTTCGTACATCAGCTGATATCTCAAAGTGCTGTACAGAAACCCAGCCTAAAACCCCAAACAGCAAGCAATGCAGGTGTAGAAGCACGGTGGCTAGGAAAAACTCCCTAGAAAGGCCAAAACCTAGGAAGAAACCTAGAGAGGAACCAGGCTATGTGGGGTGGCCAGTCCTCTTCTGGCTGTGCCGGGTGGAGATTATAACAGAACATGGTCAAGATGTTCAAATGTTCATAAATGACCAGCATGGTCGAATAATAATAAGGCAGAACAGTTGAAACTGGAGCAGCAGCACAGTCAGGTGGACTGGGGACAACAAGGAGTCATCATGTCAGGTATTCCTGGGGCATGGTCCTAGGGCTCAGGTCCTCCGAGAGAGAGAAAGAAAGAGAGAATTAGAGAGAGCATATGTGGGATGGCCAGTCCTCTTCTGGCTGTGCCGGGTGGAGATTATAACAGAACATGGCCAAGATGTTCAAATGTTCATTAATGACCAGCATGGTCGAATAATAATAAGGCAGAACAGTTGAAAGAAACTGGAGCAGCAGCACGGCCAGGTGGACTGGTGACAGCAAGGAGTCATCATGTCAGGTAGTCCTGGGGCATGGTCCTAGGGCTCAGGTCCTCCGAGAGAGAGAAAGAGAGAAAGAGAGAATTAGAGAACGCACACTTAGATTCACACAGGACACCGAATAGGACAGGAGAAGTACTCCAGATATAACAAACTGACCCTAGCCCCCCGACACATAAACTACTGCAGCATAAATACTGGAGGCTGAGACAGGAGGGGTGAGGAGACACTGTGGCCCCATCCGAGGACACCCCCGGACAGGGCCAAACAGGAAGGATATAACCCCACCCACTTTGCCAAAGCACAGCCCCCACACCACTAGAGGGATATCTTCAACCACCAACTTACCATCCTGAGACAAGGCTGAGTATAGCCCACAAAGACCTCCGCCACGGCACAACCCAAGGGGGGGGGGGGGGGGGGGCGCCAACCCAGACAGGATGACCACATCAGTGACTCAACCCACTCAGGTGACGCACCCCCTAATATGCTCAGCATATGTGGGAACTTCTTCAAGACTGCTGGAAAAGCATTCCAGGTGAAGCTGGTTGAGAAACTGCCAAGAGTGTGCAAAGCGGTCAAGGCAAAGAGTGGCTACTGTCCTTTGAAGAATCTAAAATATATTTTGGTTACTACAGGATTCCATATGTGTTATTTCATAGTTGTACAATGTAGAATTTTTTTGTTTTTTTTAAAAGAAAAACCCTTGAATGAGTAGGTGTGTCCAAACGTTTGGCCATATATTACTTATCCATATGGGAGGTTACATTAGTTGGTGTGTTTTACCCTCTTTTGCATTAAGACGACATGATTGCACTGTGTGTGGTATAAACCTGTCACTTTCTTTTTTATTTCCTACTGCCACTCGAAATGTGGTTATTCTTAATTGCTGTACTTAGTGGATGATTATTTCATTTTGTAGAGCTTTGATTCAAACCCTGGTACATATTTCATAACAGGACTACATAGGTATGACCTGACTTTTTTATTTGCTTAATTAATGTTGCAGTTTGAAACATAGGGAGTAGTATTTTGACATTGTGTCACATTCACGTGCTTCATACTTTATTGAACTGTGAACAAGTTCCACCTTCCCTAAACTATAACCTATGTGGTTTGAGTTGTTGCCTCGTGGCCACCTCTAATGTCAGCTCTGTATCCCCCCAGCAGCTGCGTGTGGAGGCTTCATTACCAAGCTTAATGGCTCCATCAACACCCCCGGCTGGCCCAAAGAATACCCCCCCAACAAGAACTGTGTTTGGCAGCTGGTGGCCCCCACACATTACCACATCACCCTGCTGTTTGATGTCTTTGAGACCGAGGGCAACGATGTAAGCATTAGAGCCTGAGAACACCCTATAATGCTTACAAATGTTGTGAGTGGGCAGGAATGGGCATTTACAATGACTTCACAGTGAAGGTGACCATGAAGATCTCTGCTCATGAGGGAAATTATTGTCTAGTCCTGTAAGCTGTGTGTGTGTGCTGTGGTTTACTTTGAGTTATTCCATAGTACTTGCTCCAGATCCTCTTGAGGTGTGTCTGACATGTCCTATGTGGTCTCTTCTTCCCTCAGGTGTGTAAATATGATTATGTGGAGGTGAGGAGTGGACTGACCGCTGACTCCAGGCTTCATGGGAAGTTTTGTGGAACTGAGAAACCAGAAACCGTCACCTCCCAATACAACAACATGCGCATTGAGTTCAAATCAGACAACACAGTGTCAAAGAAAGGCTTCAAAGCCCAATTCTTCTCTGGTAAGCCTTGAAACTTTTTTTTTTGTTGCATCAAACATACATTTAAAGTATGTTTAAAGTATATGGTCAATGGCTCGAACAGTCTAGTGTCAAAGGGTTTACTGTAGGTGGGTTTAGCAATTTCTGACAATGTTCTGTTCCCATGCAGACAAGGACGAGTGCTCTAAGGAGAACGGAGGCTGCCAACAAGAGTGTGTCAATACCTTCGGGAGCTACAGTTGTCAGTGTCGTAGTGGCTTTGTGCTGCATGACAATAAACATGACTGCAAGGAAGGTACAGAATAACTCCTATTTTAATGGATTTATCCATACATTTACATAGAGCTATTTCTGTTCATACATGTACCTATCCATATTTATCCATCCAGTATTTACATACAGCCATTGACATCCTATTTTACATGGATTATGACATCAAAAAGTTGGGGATAGGATATGTCCTCTTAGATTACTGATTGAATCAGCCATGTTTATCTTTCAGCTGGCTGTGATCATGTGGTGAGCAATGTGTTAGGCACCATCACCAGCCCCAACTGGCCTGACAAATACCCCAGCAAGAAGGCCTGTACCTGGGCCCTCTCCACCACCCCAGGCCACCGCATCAAAATCGTATGTTTACTGCTGTGTCATGATCAAACCAAGTCAAATTTTATTTGTCACATGCTTCATAAACAACAGGTGTAGACTAACAGTGAAATGCTTACTTATGGGCCCTTCCCAACAATGCAGAGAGAGAAATAATAGAAAAATAATAACACGAGGAATAAATGCTCAATGAGTAACGATAACTTGGCTATATACACAGGGTACCAGTACTGAGTTGATGTGCAGGAGTACAAGGTAATTGAGGTAGAAATGTAAATATATGTAGGGATTGGCATAGTTTTAAAGACACCTCTTATGTAATGCTTACAATTTACATTATAACGGTACATAGTCATTAGTGGAAGATGGGTCATGTAGATTATTACCGTTGTTAATAGCTCACCACCTACCTCACTGAATCTACATTCACTTTTAAGGTTTTCAATGAGATCGACATGGAGGCTCACCTGGAGTGTGCCTACGACCACCTGGAGATCTACGATGGGCAGGATGGCCGGGCCCCTAGTCTGGGACGCTTCTGTGGCATCAAGAAACCCTCGCCAGTCATCTCCAGCGGCAACGAAATGTTTATGCGCTTCTTCTCTGATAACTCAGTCCAGAAGAGAGGCTTTGAGGCTTCACACAGTGCAGGTGGGTGACACATACACTGGCATTAGCATTTTGTGATACCAGAAAGAAAAGGATTGAAATGGATAATTCTCATTGGTGCACACAGGTATATGGTTGAACTGCTAACATGTTGTTTTGATTTCAGAGATGAGAATATTCAACTAATATTCATTGTATAATACATTATTCAACCTTTTTCCATGTAGGTCTGGTCAATCCACTGCCATAACCTAATTAAGATATTGATAATAAATGTTACGTACGCCTCTTGGAGGATGGAACGCATCAACCTGCTACATCTCAACTCCCAGTGAAGTGAAAAAGTATGTGATCGTAGGTGCTGGGAAGGACGACAGAGGCAGAGAAAAATACCGTTTACAGGGAAATTAATATTCCTTAACACGGTAAAATGGGGAAAAGGGGCTGGACGGAACCAAAGCAAAGAAAGTAATATTAAGGAGTCACTGGCTTTTATCAAGCTGGAGAAGGCATTCTTAATTGAAGAGACAGCTGTTTCCCCTGATGAGGGGGAGGGGTCAGAGCTCCAATCAGCGATGGGGTTTGTGGCTTTAGGATTCCAGAAAACCATTTCCTGAATTACACACACATACAAACCCACAACACAGAAACTGGGGAGCGTAACACTAATAATAATCCATTAACTCCAGCAGACCAGTTAAGTGGTATTCATTCATCTTACCAAGGCCTTTGATCCAGTTGGGACTAATTTTGTCCCTCAGATCAATCAAAAAGGCTTACTTTTTGACAAAAGACAACTCTAATTACTGGGAGGTTGAAAAGGATGTGCAACAAGGTTTTGATCCTGGGACCATTGTTTACCTCCATCATTAATGATTATCTCTCTGTGTCTACTGATGCAAAGGTATTCTTGTATGCTGATGTCAATGTCTCTGGTTTTTGATTCTCATCTTGTCTTGGTATTATATTATCCCTAACGTACAGTACATTATGTTTGTAATGTGTGATTCAGCAGGCAGCGTGACAACATCTACATTTTTTGTCAGGACCCATGAATAATGAGATATGAATTCATTAGTATGATTGGGGGTGACAATGCCCATGTTGCCACCTGGGTTTGTGGTTTTTGGTCTCTTTCAACCAAGAAAACAAAGGGACAACAGGTCAGCTTTTTCAGATGGGTATAATGTTATAGAATCCCACATGGAATGTAGAGGAGAAACACTGCCTTTCAGAGAATTATTTGTTGATAAATTGGACATTCCATATCTCAATGAGTTCCTTCTCTGAGGCTCTGTCTCTTTTTTTGTGGCTGTGCATTCTCAGAGTGTGGAGGAAGCCTGAAAGCTGAGGTCAAGACCAAAGATCTTTATTCGCACGCCCAGTTTGGGGATAACAACTACCCAGGGGCGTCTGACTGCCAGTGGGTGGTATCCGCTGAGAAGGGCTATGGAGTAGAGCTCATCTTCCAAACCTTTGAGATTGAGGAAGAGGCAGACTGTGGCTATGACTACATTGAACTATTTGATGGTGCTGATGTCAAGGCCCCAAGGCTTGGTCGCTACTGTGGATCTGGGGTAAGGACAACAAAAGGTTTCAGTACACCTACTAGACTGTAACAACTACTGTACATATATAGTGCATTCACAAAATGGCAGGGGTGTTTTCCTACTTAAATGTAGAGGTATAAGATAATCTTTCTCTCTCTCTCTTTTTATTTATCTTCCAGCCTCCTGAGGAAATCTACTCTGCTGGGGATGCCATTGTTATAAAGTTCCATTCTGATGATACCATCAATAAGAAGGGCTTCCATGTACGGTACACGAGCACAAAGTTCCAAGACACATTGCACACAAGCAAGTGAACCCCTCTTTACCAAGACTTAAGAGGAGACTGTGCACCCCAAAGTGTTGACACTCCCAGTTCCCTAAGAGGAGCGGATGCTTGGATAGCTGCCCCCCCCCCCATACCCCACTCCGCCCAAAGCCAGCTGTAAGGAGTCAAGCCATGCAGCAGTAGAGAGCGTTTTCAAGTTTGTATCATTTAGATTAGGGAGGGTGGCCGAGAGAGTGGATATGTGTGGGACATCTGAAATGAATTCCCCAAAAGTTTGTCATTTCCTCAAGATAACAAAAAGGATCCCACAGGCCTGTAAGGATCAGTGGGATGGTGGTATAACTGTATAGGATACAGGATTGTCAGGGTTTTAGGGAATAGGTTCCCCAACAACCTCCCAAGTTCCCCAACCACCTCCTAACTTGAAATCCAGCTGAGCCCTAACTTCTTGGGAAGATAACCTTCCCACCTTGCCTTGGTTCCTAAATATGTCTATCTACTCTTGACTTAAATCTTGGCACTATACTGTGTATCATTGAGGGTTGCACATTGATGATTAGGAAAGACGGATAGAACCGGGGAAATTTGTTTTGAGCACACAGTTGTAATTAGTATGGTCTTGCAATGCAGAACAGGGATGATTCATACCCCCCCCACCCACCCACACACACACACACATGATTGATGTTAGCAGAAGAAGAAAAGTGAACATGTGTTGTTATTCTTTTCAAGGGATAGGCTAATAAATATAGATAACTGTAGATTAAGGTGGTGGTCTGTTCTTTTCCAATTGTTTTTATGATTTGTCCCAAATAAAGACTCCCTTACGTACAGTTGAAGTCGGAAGTTTACATACACTTAGGTTGGAGTCAATTAAACTAGTTTTTCAAGCACTCCACACATTTCTTGTTAACAAACTATAGTTTTGGCAAGTCGTTTAGGACATCTACATTATTCATGCCCCAGGAAAATAGCGATAACGCCCAAAGTCCACAAACGGTACAATAAACAAAACACACGGGTCAAACACATACCCGGCGCGAACCACACGAAACAAAAAAAACAATTCCACACACAGACATGGGGGGAACAGAGGGTAAAATACATTTAGTCAGATGAGGGAATGTGAACCAGGTGTGCGGAAAACCAAGACAAAACAAATGGAAAATGAAAAGTGGAGCGTCGATGGCTAGAAGACCGGTGACGTCGACCGCCGAACGCCACCCGAACAAGGAGAGGGACCGGCTTCGGCGGAAGTCGTGACAAAGTTAAATAATTTTAAAGGCAATGCTACCAAATACTAATTGAGTGTATGTAAACTTCTGACCCACTGGGAATGGGATGAAAGAAATAAAAGCTGAAATAAATCACTCTCTACTATTATTCTGACATTTCACATTCTTAAAATAAAGTGGTGATCCTAACTGACATACGACAGTGAGTTTTTACTTGGATTAAATGTCAGGAATTGTGAAAAACTGAGTTTAACTGTATTTGGCTGTCACGGCTGGCTGAAGGACTGGACCAAGGTGCAGCATGGTAAGCGTACATTTTCTTTTTATTAAAAATGACACCGACAAAACAAAGAACCAACCCAAACCGTGACGCTTTGGGCTATGTGCCCTGAACAAAGTCAAAGTTAACGTCCCACAAAACAGGTGGGGGAAACGGGTACCTAAGTATGGTTCTCAATCAGAGACAACGATAGACAGCTGCCTCTGATTGAGAACCAAACCCGGCCAAACACATAGAAAATCATAGAAAAAGGACATAGAATGCCCACCCTAGTCACACCCTGGCCTAACCAAAATGGAGAATAAAATCCTCTCTATGGCCAGGGCGTGACATTGGCTAAGGTGTATGTAAACTTCCGACTTCAACTGTATTTATTTGGACAGTGAAGCTAAAACATTTCATTTGGCTCTACACTCCATTTTGGATTTAAGACCAAATGTTATATATGAGGTGACAGTTCAGAATGTCACCTTTTATTTGAGGGTATTTTCATACATATCTCTTTTACCGTTTAAAAATTGAAGCACTTAATGTATCTAGTTCCCCCATTTGAAGGTGTCGTAAGTATTTGGACAAATTCACTTATAACATATTAAAGTAGTCAAACATTGTAATATTTGGTCCCATATTCCTAGCGCACAATTACTACATCAAGCTTGTGACTCTACAAACTTGTTGGATGCATTTGTAGTTTGCTTTGGTTGTGTTTCAGATTATTTTGTGCCTAATAGAAATTAATGGTAAATAATGTATTGTGTCATTTTGGAGTCACTTTTATTGTAAATAATAATATAATATGTTTACAAGCACTTCTACATTAATGTCGATGCTATCATGATTATGGATTATCCTGAATCAATCCTAAATAATGAGTGTGAAAGTTACAGAGGCACAAAGATTATACCCCCAAAACATGCTACCTTCTCACTATTACCAATAACAAGGGAGGTTAACATTTTTTTGGGGGTTTGATATTTATCACTCTTTCATTTTCTCACTCATCATTATTCATGGTTATCCGTAATCATGGTAGCATCCACATTAATGTAGAAGTGTCATGAAACAAATTATGTTTTTATTTACAATGAAAGGCACTTCAAAATGACACAATACGTTATTTACCATTAATTTCTATTGGGCACAAAATAATCTGAAACACAACTAAAATAAACTGCAAATGCATCACAAGCTTGATGCATTCATTGCGTGCTAGGAATATGGGACACAAAATATACTACTTTAATTCACTGAAAAGTGAATTTGCCCAAATACTCAAGACACATTTTCATACTAATCAAACCCACAACCCTGGTGATGCTAGTGGCATGCTCTAACAACTGAGTCACACGGGACCACTCCTGATGTGTGTGGGTTGTATCCGCCTGCATGGTGGAATGAGAATGTTTTCCTCAAAGTGCTACTGCTAATGGTACACACAAAAAAATCACTGTGCAGGTTTAAAACTGCTCGCTCGCTCTCTCCCTCTCTTTCTTGATTAGTCAGGGATTTCTTGGAAATGGTCCATCAATTTTACTCCAATATTTTTGACGCATTACTCAGCTCGGTTCAATGTACTGTAGGCTAAGCCAAAAGGATCACAGGAAGAAAGACTGACACAACCACACAGAAAACTCTTTTCAAATGACCTCTTAATGAGCTTCCTCTTTCCTGTGCTCTGATATGCACAAATCCACCATGCAGAAGTGTGTTTATGCCGGTTACTGTTTGTGCTGAGACTGTCCAGATCAAATATCAGGTTCTATTTCAACACAGAGACACAAAACAAATTCTTATATATTTTGAATGGTACAGTATTGTGAGGTGAACGTTTGAAATACTGATGATATCCACAATTCACTACAATATTATTATTATGCATTGAAGATTACTTATTCAAATAGTTGGCCCATTTATGTCTCAAAATATTGAACTGCCTTACACGATAAGGCAATTTTGTATTCATCATTCTGTTTACGCCAGTCACGTACAATTTACACTGTAATACTGCAAAAGGTTATTGCGCATACATACATTTAACAAACCTTGATGGTGAAGCTCTGGCCCACATCAAGATTACATTTGAAAAATTTATTATTTACAGTTGGCCTGCTTACTCTCTCTAACATCTCAAACAATATAATAGCTATATATAATATATATAATATATTATATATAGCTTATAATCTAACAGTTAGATTCTGAGGGTATTTTAGCACCACACCAGTGTAAGGATGGCCTCAGGCTTTGTGGGGAATAGATGTGAGAAGTGGTGGCCTCTGTCAGATTTTGGGAAGGAAAACTTTGAGGGGCTCATTCTCATGCACTTTATCCAGGAATCCCAGATTGAAGTAGGGGTACAACGTCTCTGTGAAGGTTTCACGGAACGTATAGAGATGTGTCATGCTCTCTGCATTGTAGAAAGACACCAGACCCCTCTTATAATCCAGATATACCCCTATCCTAGCCAGAGGCTCCTCCAGTGAAAGCACAGTAGGGGGTGATGTACAGGCCATGTACTGTATTCCATAGGACAGGGACAGGGTCCAAAAGCCATTGGCCGGCAAGGCTTTGATTACTCCCTTCCTCGATACAGTTTCTCTAGCCACACCCACGGTCCACACAGTGCTGCTGTAGACCTCTATCTCCCAGTAGTGGCGACCGTAGGTGAAGCCCTGACTGCCCAACAGGGACAATGCAGCATTGAAGCGGTTGGGGTTGTCCTGGACAGAGTGGTTGAAGGTCTGGTAGCGGACACAGGTGAGGGAGGAGGTCAGGCTAAGCCAGGGGTTGGCCGTGCTCGAATTCAAGGTGATGGCGGCCGGAACTGAAAATAAGAGAAAATTAGTTGGTCAAGTTAGGTATTGCATGATTTTACATGCCATGACACAGATACAAAGCATTACAACCATAAGGCTCTCCGCCCACAACCGTAAGGCTCTCCAGAGGGTAGTGAGGTCTGCACAACGCATCACCGGGGGCAAACTACCTGCCCTCCAGGACACCTACACCACCCGATGTCACAGGAAGGCCATAAAGATAATCAAGGACAACAACTACCCGAGCCACTGCCTGTTCACCCCGCTATCATCCAGAAGGCGAGGTCAGTACAGGTGTATCAAAGCAGGGACCGAGAGACTGAAAAACAGCTTCTATCTCAACCAGCCACCACTAACATTGAGTGGCTGCTGCCAACATACTGACTCAACTCCAGCCACTTTAATAATAGAAATTGATGGGAATTGATGTAAAAAATTGTATCACTAGCCACTTTAAACAATGCCACTTAATATAATGTTTACATACCCTACATTACTCATCTCATATATATATGTATATACTGTACTCTATATCATGTACTGCATCTTGCCATCTTTATGTAATAAATGTATCACTAGCCATTTTAAACTATGCCACTTTATGTTTATATACCCTACATTACTCATCTCATATGTATATACTGTACTCTATACCATCTACTGCATCTTGCCTATGCCGTTCTGTACCATCACTCATTCATATATCTTTATGTACATATTCTTTATCCCTTTACACTTGTGTGTATAAGGTAGTAGTTGTGGAATTGTTAGGTTAGATTACTCGTTGGTTATTACTGCATTGTCGGAACTAGAAGCACAAGCATTTCGCTACACTCGCATTAACATCTGCTAACCATGTGTATGTGACAAATACAATTTGATTTGATTTGACAATGTGAACACAGTATAATTCTCAGTAGCAGTTTCAACTTTTCATTTTAAATAACAAAACAACTGTCAAGTAGTCAATTCTGGGCAATTCATGTATGTTGCAGAGGAAAAATAGTTGCTGAAAGCTCCTGAATTATTGCTCCTTAGTGCTGTAATTATCAGTCACTCTACTAAAGGTTCAGTGGAGGCAGCTGAGGGGAGGACAGCTCATAATAATGGCTGGAATGGAGTCATTGGAATGGTATCAAACATGGCTTCCATGTGATTGATACCATTCCATTGACTCCATAACAACCATTATTATAAGCCTTCCTCCCCTCAGCAGCCTCCACTCTAAAGGTTAATGCCTTACAGTACCTGGGTAGATGCTTCCTTTCAGTGATTTCCACACTCGGTACTGCAGGGGCCCTGCGAACCGACCCTCACACAGGCTGGGGGCCGTGAGAGTAGGCTTTTCAAACTTGGGAGTCGGCCTGCCAAAGGCAACACAAGCTTCAGACAATACATATCAGAAACATGAAAACTCCATTATGGAATAATAATCTAAAAGGTCCCACGTCCCATCACGCACTCACCTCTGGACCAGGGTCTTGATATTCTGGGACGAGACAGGAAAAACAGAGGGGAGAGTGTGCTGATTAGTTTTGGCAGTGGGTAAAATGAGAGAAAGCTGTTTTCCACATGACATCAGTGTCTGAGCTCACGCTATCCCGGCCCTGTGGGATCTCCCAGTGGTTGGGGGAAAGTCCCTGGGTCTGAGCCTGCTTTCCAAATAATCTCCTTATCCTCACCATTGACCAGGAGTGAGGTCATGGGCCCACATCCTGCCTTTGCTCCACCCTGAAGGGTCCCTCCCTGCACTCTGGAGGGCCATTGTGTGTATTGTATGTGTTTGTCATTGATAAGGGTCTTGTCCTTATCAAGGATAATGCTGAGTGAATTTCCCAAGTTGGGATCAATGAAGTACTACTCTACTCATTGCTATCAGAAAGACCTTCCCGTAGAATGCCTAGAATGGTTACTTACTAACTTATTACAGCAGATGTAAATGTCTAGAAGTGTGCAAGCTAATTTTGTCCTCCCATCCAGTACATCATTTTCAAACA
The DNA here is from genome assembly GCF_045791955.1 of Oncorhynchus clarkii lewisi. NCBI lineage: Eukaryota > Metazoa > Chordata > Actinopteri > Salmoniformes > Salmonidae > Oncorhynchus > Oncorhynchus clarkii. The sequence continues at coordinate 23,576,225 of NC_092158.1, forward strand.
GCACAAGCAAAATAACATAAAATCGAACCTAAAACTTTTCAGTGTGAAACACATATTTTTCACATTCCCCCGTCAAGGAGGCTCATTGAGTTACTTCTCATGTGAAATTCCACCAGCCTAGAATTACCCTGTCTCTCACCCGCAGCAATGTAAAGGGGTCCTGTTCCCTCAGCTTGTCCTCGATCTCATTCAGGGCCCTCTGCAGACGGCAGACCTCCACACAGAGCAGGGCCTTGTGTTCGTCCAGTCTGATCAGCTCCCTGCGCTCCTCTGTCTTCAGCTTCACCTGCAGCAGCTTCTCTTCCTGGTACAGAAACTGGTGCAGGTCGCTGAACTGGGCCTCGATGCGCTGCTTCAGGTCTGCCGTGTGCTCCTGGGGGGACAGAAAGTGTGTGGGGTTTTAGGGGGGGGGGCTCATTTGCAATGGCAGTTAGTTCAAGAGGGTCAAGGTTTATGAGACACTCAAGGTTTAAGTGCAATGTACAGATTGTTACAAGCTGTAGATACTTGAGCGTTTCACCTTGAGCTTCTTGACCTCGTCCTCAGTCTCTCTCTCACACTGCAGGGCTGTGTTCAGCTCCCCTTTCAGAGAGTCCATGGAACTGCTGAGAGACGCCTGCATGGCCAGAATAAAGTAGCAGCATGATTCAAAGTCGGCATCAGGCTTCTGTTCTCTACACCAGGCCTTACAGTAAGTACAGTAATCTGCTGTTGGAGTGGGGCTGGAATATGAATGTTATGGGAAACAATCCGGATGCAACTCATAACAAGAGAATGTGGGGAGAATAATGTGCAGTTTGTCTTACAGAAAAAAGTGACACATAAAGTGATGTGACAAGTCATTGACATTGTAGTTGTTGATGTCAAGTCACTTTGTTTTTTTTGTGCAACATTTGATCAAATCAACTTTTTTTGCTTCAATTCCTCCCAAGCAAAATTCTACTGCTCAGTCCATAGCACCACCTTTCTTCAATTTCCCCTGCAACTGGGACCCTTGGTTGAGTTGTTTTTTAACTCTGAGCTAAGCCTTTTACTAGCATTCTTTGAAAAATGTAAGAGTGTAACAAGGCAACACAAGTCAAATAGAATTTGGACTTACCCTGTATCTCTGCTGTGCCTCATGGACACACACCATGTTGTGGTTCCGGTGCTCCTGAGAGAGTCCACACACCAAACACAACAGCTCTTGGTCCTCCTCACAGTAGAGCTTCAGCTCCTCTCGGTGCCGGGCACAGCACGGGGCAGGAGCAGGAGCAAGGCTCCTCTCTGGTACCCCCATGTCCCCCAGCAGCCCCTCTCTCTCCTCCAGGCCCTGGCAGTAGCTCTCCACTATGTTACCCACGATGCGGTTGGGCCGGTAGCTCTGGCCAGGGAAGACCTTCCTGCACTGGGGACAGGATCCGGACCCCCCCTGGACCTGGCCTCTGGGGCCCGTCCAGTAGCCAGTGATACATGCCTGGCAGAAGGTGTGGTCGCAGGGCAGGGAGACAGGCTGCTTGAAGAGGTCCAGGCAGATAGAACAGGTCAGGTCTCGGCTGAGTCGCTGTGCTGAGCTCTTGGATACTTGCCCAGCCATACTAGACGACCTCTGCTTTTCCTTTGTAGTTTGCATTGGAAGCTCCCCCTCCCTGTTTTTGGAACTTTTCTTGTCTGATTTCTCCACCTCGACGTTGTGTGGAGACGCTAACTGGAGTTTCTCCACCTCTCTGTGATTCTTACTCCTTATGTTCATTCCTTCTTTCAGAATTATCGTTTTTTTTGTGCTGGATTGGAAGCTTTTGAGACGTCCACCTTCTCCTGAGCGTTTGGGTCCTCTCTGTCTGGTCTCTGCTCTGACTCAGCTCAGTCTTCCTGTTGACTGTGGGAAAGGAAGGGGCTGGTGAGGAGGCGGCCTCTCTATTGCTCCATCCCAGATAGGCAGGGGTGCTCTGTGGGCCCCCTTGTAAACTCCCCCTCTGATGTCAGAGCTAAAGTCAGGAAAATAAGGCAGGCCAGCCATGGTCTTGTTTGTGATTGTTTGTGTAGAGAAGTTATGGTGGTAACTGCAGTGCAGTCCTGGTTCTTGAGCAGAATAGCATTGTTAATAATCCACTTTACTATAATGCTTAGTTATGGGAATCAGTTAATCCCTAGTGTGTGTGTGTGTGTGTGTGTGTGTGTGTGTGTGTGTGTGTGTGTGTGTGTGTGTGTGTGTGTGTGTTTAGGCCTACAGTATTGTATGTGAAAACTTTGAGTCAAAACAGATGTGCCCTATTTTTTCTTTAGCTGGCTGGAAAACAACCTACATTTTGCATGACACTAAACAATGGTATTAAATTATTTCAAAGAGCCATATACTGTAACATCACTGACAAAATATATAATCAACTGGCAGAAAATGTATACAAAAATATATAAGTGAACAGTGATGGCTGTTCTCTATAAACTCCTAAGTGTGGGAGCCTACTGTGCTTAAATAGTACCTTGATGTGTGTACTCGCACATCTGGAGCTCCAGTCAGCTATAGCCAACTACACCCATGTTCATGTGAGTACCCAAACAGGTTTTTCATAACTGAACTTTCCAATAGAAGTGTGTGCATTTATCAAATCTAATTTTATTATACACATACACAGATCACTGATGTGATCTTCCTGTCTGGGTTGGCGCCCCCCCTTGGGTTGTGCCGTGGCGGAGATCTTTGTGGGCTATACTCGGCCTTGTCTCAGAATGGTAAGTTGGTGGTTGAAGATATCCCTCTAGTGGTGTGGGGGCTGTGCTTTGGTGAAGTGGGTGGGGTTATATCCTTCCTGTTTGTCCCTGTCCGGGGGTATCATCGGATGGGGCCAAAGTGTCTCCTGACCCCTCCTGTCTCAGCCTCCAGTATTTATGCTGCAATAGTTTGGGTCGGGGGGCTGGGGTCAGTCTGTTATATCTGGAGTATTTCTCCTGTCTTATCCGGTGTCCTGTGTGAATTTAAGTATGCTCTCTCTAATTCTCTTTCTTTCTCTCTCTCTCTCGGAGGACCTGAGCCCTAGGACCATGCCTCAGGACCACCTGGCATGATGACTCCTTGCTGTCCCCAGTCCACCTGGCCGTGCTGCTGCTCCAGTTTCAATTGTTCTGCCTGTGGCTATGGAATCCTGACCTGTTCACCGGACGTGCTATCTGTCCCAGACATACTATTTGACCATGCTGGTCATTTAAGAACATTTGAACATCTTGGCCATGTTCTGTTATAATCTCCACCCGGCACAGCCAGAAGAGGACTGTCCACCCCTCATAGCCTAGTTCCTCTCTAGGTTTCGGCCTTTCTAGGGAGTTTTTCCTCGCCAACGTGCACCTGCATTGCTTGCTATTTGGGGTTTTAGGCTGGGTTTCTGTACAGCACTTTGACATATCAGCTGATGTACGAAGGGCTATATAAATACATTTGATTTGATTTAGCAGATATTATTGTGGGTGTAGCAATATGCTTGTATTCCTAGTTCCAACAGCGCAGTAGTATCAGACAATGTGGGGAGGATAGTTCAACGCAATTAAGTTCAATAACCAGTACAGTGTCAGCCTGCGCTAGCTGGTTACTTTTAGGTGCACTCCAATGTAGACAAACACCTTGTCAAACACTATGGGCTGAAGTCATATTTTGAGCATATGCCCTTTTTTATTTCTTCTACCTGATGTTAATATCAGGCACTGCATGCATGAGTCACATTTCTTCCTTAATTGTTCACGTCTCTAATACATTCTGTTCTGAAGGTATATTATAGACCTTAGACTCATGTTATGCTATTATGCAAGTTATGAACGCAATGTGTGACCATTTCTCCAAGATTCTTGACAGGGTACGTATTTACTCTGCTATTGGTGTCTAGTATTCCAAGCAGCAGGCATACTTAGCCTACTACTTGTTAAACTGAGTGTCTGACACTTAACTTTTTAACTGTCTTTTTGTCAGTTATTGTCACATTGCCTGTTTATCCTGGTCTGTGGCTGACCATGTAATACTGTAATGACAATGTGGGACCTGGCCATACAGACTCGTGTGTACTTGTCTTGCATACTAGGTTACTGTATTCTAGGTCACTACACAATTAAAGAAGCACAAATATGTCACTAACTACAGGACACAGTGTAGACAGTTTTAGACGGTTTCAACTGAGTTTACTCAAATATCCCATACTGTCCATGACACAGGAATATCCTCCCAAGCAAGAGTTCAGGTAAGCAGTACATACAGGTAAGCAGTAAATTCAAGCAAGTTGTGATGATCCTGCGTTGCGAAGGCATGCAGCCATCTGATAGGCCTTGTGATTGAGGAATCCGCTGCTGATCCCCCTGTTGCCGAGGAGCACCAGGAGGAGATGGCGTGTCCGGCGCACGGCCACACCCCGGCTGGGCCTGTGCTTGGTGCGCAGGTCCATTGACCTCTCCCCTGGGGTGACCATGTTGTCCCTCACCAGGGCACAGCGCAGCCCCCCCAGGCTCACTCCCTGGGTCTGGATGGCCTCTCTCTTCCTGGTCAGTATCCTCCTAATCTCACGCCGGGTCAGATGTTCCAGTGATCCCCCTGGAGTGGCCGCCATCACCCTGCGGGTACTGACGTTCACCAACGCACAGTCTGCACACTGGCCCTCAAACATCAACCTGTCCACATAGTGCTGCAAGCTGGGCAATGCCATTCCTGGGGAGGGGGTGGAGGGATGTGTCCCTGAAAATATTAATTTATTTTAGCCTGAGATAAGTAAAGCAGAAAGTGTGCAGAATGGTGATCAAGTATGGAGAGAATTGATTATCTACCAACATGGGTCCATATTGAGAATTCCCTAAAAACCTACCTTGTTGGTGTGGGGAAAACATGTCAGTGAAATACTGCCACTGTGTCAACTGAAGCGTCTCAGACTTCTGTGATGTCACAAAGGATAACTAATAATGTCATCCCCTTTTGTTGCACAAAGCCTACCACTGAATTAGAAGTAGAATACAGACATCTAGTGGCCAAAGTGCAAGTCTGCCATTACCTGTATTATAATTCACATACAGGATCTAGGAATGGCAGGAGATGGAATTATATTACTCATGGATATACTCATCTGAAGTGGGGTGGAGAAAATTAGAAAATAAATAAAATCAGTAATTAAATTCAGCCAATAACTTTTTTTGTGTTTAACTCCATTCATAATATCTGATCACCCCAAGCCTAACAAAATGTTAGTTTCCAACAAAATACCTGACTATTGCTGAAAACAAATGTATCCAGTACCTTGCAAACCAGTGGCGGTCAGTGCTGTTTATGATGAGGGAGGACACATTTATTTTTTCATGAGCATGGCCTTATTTCTATTACAGCATGTTGGATGACTGTCATTCATATTCCATTCACCCAGTTCAATGTAACGTCGATAGGTTTAGGCTACAACATGATACTCAAATGTGACTTAACACCTGGATTTGGTCTTATGTAGCAACATTTGAAATTGTGTTTTTTATTTTATTTTTTACATTGGATAAAAGTAGAGACTCAGGGCTACAAAATTGTATATCATTCTCTGCATTTGAGGAACAATGGGAAAGTAAATCTGCTTTGAAAGTTGATCAACTTTTAAACTCACTTTTGAGAAAATGGCCTTTGAATGTGTTGGTATCTAGTGAAGAGCTCTTCTTTGTCTACACCCATTCAGCATCGTTCACACACTCTTAAGTCATAGCCCCACCCATCTCATTTAGCTCTTGGAGCACACACTTGAAGCTCTGGCCGATGATTTGTTTACCTATGAATGACATGAAAACAGCCTAACCAGCTCGTTCTGGCAACAATTTCATTACGCTTTTTTGTAGACGTTTACTGACACCGGCCATATTCAACGGGTGTCACATAACGTTAGCTAACCAGCCGCCCAGCTAACGTTAGCTAGTTAAACAACAATGAACACAGCGCCAGTACACTAACAGTACACTTTAGCTTAAGACATGTAGCTAGCTAGCTAGCTAGGTAGGCACACAATGAACCTAGTGGTTAGAGTGTTGGACTAGTAACTGGAAGGTTGCAGGTTCAAACCCCCGACCTGACAAGGTACAAATCTGTCATTCTGCCCCTGAACAGGCAGTTAACCCACTGTTCCTAGGCCGTCATTGAAAATAACAATTTGTTCTTAACTAAAGTAAAATATAATAATAATGTTAACTAATGAGCCAGCCAGCTAACATTAGCTAGCTAAACAACAATGAACACAGCGCTAACAATGGCACAGAGTGCTGGGAGCTAACCAACCAGGTTCAATGTTAGAAAGCTAACATTAGGCTCTAACTCGAAAAGCAAACTGCTCTGGGATACGAATAACAATGTCAGCCAGGGAGCCAGCCAGCTAACGCTAGCTAACAGTACACTTTAGCTTAAGACATGTAGCTAGCTAGCTAGGTAAACAATAAACCTAATTAGGTAAACAAAGTGAGATCACACATGTTTTACATTCAAACAGTGAAGTCATGACTAGCCTACTTTCGGGTCAAAATGCTCCCTGTACCCATCATGAGGTTGCTACAACCTAGCCTATGAATGAAAGTTTACAACTGATGGGTTCTGACTTCTAAACTTTAAATATTGTTAGTCATCAGGTATCCTATTGAAATGAGGAGTGCCACAATCTGGTTACAACACCAGAAGTTAATGGTTATCTGTAGGAGGAATGTACAGTTGAAGTCGGAAGTTTACATACACCTTAGCCAAATACAGTTAAACTGAGTTTTTCACAAATCCTGACATTTAATCTGAGTAAAAATTCCCTGTCTTAGGTCAATCTCAATGGCGTCCTTTATTTTAAGAATGTGAAATGTCAGAATAATAGTAGAGTGAATGATTTATTTCAGCTTATATTTCTTTCAACACATTCCCAGTGGGTCAGAAGTGTATATACACTCAATTTGTATTTGGTAGCATTGCCTTTAAATTGTTTAACTTCGGTCAAACATTTTGGTTAGCCTTCCACAAGCTCCCCACAATAAGTTGGGTGAATTCTGGCCCATTCCTCCTGACAGAGTTGGTGTAACTGAGTCAGGTTTGTAGGCCTCCTTGCTTGCACACGCTTTTTCAGTTTTGGGGCATACTTGGGGTCTTTGGAAGTATACGTTGGAAGTACTTGGGGTCATTGTCCATTTGGAAGACCCATCTGTGACCAAGCTTTAACATCCTGACTGATGTCTTGAGATGTTGCTTCAATATATCCACACAATTTTCCACCCTCATGATGCCATCTATTTTGTGAAGTACACCAGTCCCTCCTACTAGTTCCCAATACATGATGCTACCACCCCCGTGCTTCACGGTTGAGAGTGCTCTTCGGCTTGCAAGCCTCCCCCTTTTCCTCCAAACATAATGATGGTCATTATGGCCAAACAGTTCAATTTTTGTTTCATCAGACCAGAGGACATTTCTAGATACTTTTGTACCTGTTTCCTCCAGCATATTCACAAGGTCCTTTGCTGTTGTTCTGAGATTGGTTTGCACTTTTCGCACCAAAGTACGTTCATCTCTAGGAGACAAAATGTGTCTTCTTCCTGAGCGGTATGACGGCTGTGTGTTCCCATGGTGTTTATACTTGTGTACTATTGTTTGTACAGATGAACCTGGTACCATCAGGCATTTGGAAATTGCTCCCAAGGATGAACCAATTTTTCTTCTGATGTCCTGCCTGATTTCTTTAGATTTTCACATGATGTCAAGCAAAGAGGCACTGAGTTTGAAGGTTGGCCTTGAAATACATCCACAAGTACGCCTCCAAATGACTCAAATGCTGTCAATTAGCCTATCAGAAGCTTATAAAGCCATGACATTTTCTGGAATTTTCCAATCTGTTTAAAGACACAGTCAACTTAGTGTATTTAAACTTCTGACCCACTGGAATGGTGATATAGTGAGCTATAAGTGAAATAATCTGTCTGTAAACAGTTGTTGGAAAAATGACTTGTGTCATGCACAAAGTAGATGTCCTAACTGATTTGCCAAAACTATAGTTTGTTAACAAGAAATTTGTGGAGTGCTTGAAAAACTAGTTTTAATGACTCCAACCTAATTGTAAGTAAACTTCCGACTTCAACTGTACATGTTTCAAGCAGATCACCATAGTCCCTGTGTCCAAGGAAGTGAAGGTAACCTGCCTAAATGATTACCGCCGGTAGCACTCATGTCGGTAGCCATGAAGTGCTTTGAAAGGCTGGTCATAGATCACATCAACAGCATCCTCCCGGATACCCTAGACCCCCTCAAATTCACATACCGCCCCAACAGATCCACAGATGACTCAATCTTGAACAACACACTGCCCTTTCCCACCTGGACAAAAGGAACACCTACATGAGAATGCTGTTCATTGTCTACAACTCAACGTTCAACATCACAGTGCCCACGAAGATCTTCACTAAGCTAAGGACCCTGGGACTAACACCTCCCTCTGCAACTGGATCCTGGACTTCCTGGGGTAGGCAACAACACATCTGCCACGCTGATCCTCAACACTGGGGACCCTCAGGTGTGTGTACTTAGTCCCCTCTTGTACTCCCTGTTCACCCACGACTCCGTGGCCAAACAGGACTCCAACACCATAATTAAGTTTGCTGATGACACAACAGTGATCACAGCCATGAGACAGCCTATAGGGAGGAGGTCAGAGAACTGACAGTGTGGTGCTAGGACAACAACCTTTCCCTCAATGTGAGAAAGACAAAGGAGCTGATCGTGGACTACAGGAAAATGCGGGCCGAATAGACCCCCATTAACATCGACGGGGCGGTAGTGGAGCAGGTTGAGTGCTTCAAGTTCCTTGGTGTTCACATCACCAACAAACTATCATGGTCCAAGCATACTAAGACAGACATGAAGAGGGCACGACAAAACCTTTTCCCCCTCAGGAGACTGAAAAGATTTGGCATGGGTCCCCAGATCCTCAAAAAGTTCTACAGCTGCACCATCGAGAGCATCCTGATCGGTTGCATCACCGCCTGGTATGGCAACTGCTCGGCATCTGACCATAAGGCGCTAAAGAGGGTAATGTGTCTGGCCCAGTACATCACTGGGGCCAAGCTTCCTGCCGTCCAGGACCTATATGATAGGCGATGTTAGAGGAAAGCCCATAAAATTGTTTGACTCCAGTCACCCAAGAGATAGACTGTTTTATCTGCTTCTGCATGGCAAGCGGTACCGGAGCACCAAGTCTAGGACCAAAAGGCTCCTTTAAAAATAAATATTGTTCGAGATAGGGTCTAGTTTCCTGAATTTCCACCTGACTGATGTGCCCAAAGTAAACTGCCTGTTACTCAGGCCCAGAAGCCAGGATATGCATATAATTGGTAGCATTGGATAGAAAACACTTAGAAGTTTCAAAAACTGTTAAAATAATGTAATCGACAATAACAGAATTGATATTGCAGGCGTAAATCCGAAGAAAAAACAACCGGAATTATTTTGTTTTTTTGGTCCCAGGCTCTTACAATGGAAAGCTATGGCTCCTATGTAATTCTGTCTCCCAGATTGCAATTCCTATGGCTTCCACTAGATGTCAACAGTCTTTATTCAGGGTTTTTTGAAAAACAAGCAAGAATTTTGAGCTTTGGTGAAGAGAGCACCGGAACAATATCAGTCTTTCGGTGCGCGAAGGAGAGAGTGCGCTTACTAATTTTGCTTTCCTATTGAACATACTACTTTCCGTATTAAATATTATAGTTTGTTTTTACATTTTAGAGTACCTGAGGATTAAATATAAAGGTCGTTTGACTTGTTTGGATGAAGTTTAGCGGTAGCTTTTTGGACTCCTTTGTCTGCATGTTGAACGAGTGGATTATTGAAATCGATGGCGCCAACTAAACAGACTTTTTGGGATATAAAGAAGGATTTTATCGAACAAAATAAACTTTCATGTTGTAGCTAGGACCCTTGGGATTGCAAACAGAGGAAGATCTTCAAAAATAAGGGATTTACTTAATTGCTATTTGTGATTTTATGAAGCCTTTGCTGGTTGAAAAATATGTTGATGTGGGGCGCCGTCCTCAGACAATTGCATGGTATGCTTTCACTGTAAAGCCTATTGTAAATTGGACGATGCAGTTAGATTAACAAGAATTTATGTTTTTAAATGATACAACTTTCTTATATATTCATGAATGTTTAATATTACGATTGTTTATTTGAAATATGAGCCCTCCAATTTCACCGGAAGTTGTTGGCTGGTGTCCCGCTATCCCTAAGAATATTTATAACAGCTTCTACCCCCAAGACTGCTGAACAATTAATCAAAATGGCCCCTGGACTACTTACATTGACCTCCCCCTCCATTTGTTTTGTACACTGCTGCTACTCGCTGTTTATTATAACTTCACTTCACATGTAGGTTAAAGGCTTGTAAGTAAGTATTTCACGGTAAGGTCTACACTTGTATTCGGCGCATGTATATAAACGTCGGCGGCAGGGTAGTGGTTAGAGCGTTGGAATAGTAACCGGAAGGTTGCAAGTTCAAACCCGCAAGCTGACAAGGTACAAATCTGTCATTTTGCCCCTGAACAGGCAGTTAAGTTCCTAGGCCGTCATTGAAAATTAAGAATTTGACTTCCCTAAAGGTAATGTGACAAAGAATGTTTGATTTGAACCACAAAGACCAGGGAGGTTTTCCAATACCTCGCAAAGAAGGGCACTTATTGGTAGATAAAGCACCCCTTTCACTTTTTTTTTCAATACCCCCAGTCACCACAAAGATTCCATCCTCTCCTAACTCAGTTGATGGAGTGGATGGAACGATGAGACCAAACGTGACTTTAAAACATTTATGAAGTATAATGGCTGTGATAAGAGAAAACTGAGGATGGATCAACAGCATTGTAGTTACTCCACAAAGACAGATTGAAAAGACCAAAGCCTGTACAGAATCAAAATATTCTAAAACATGCATCCTATTAGCAATAAGGCACTAAAGTAACACTGCTAAAATTTTGGAAAATAAATTATCTTTATGTCCTAAATACAAAGTGTTATGTTTGGGGCAAATCCGACACAACACATCGCTGAGTACCACTCTCATGTTTTCAAGCATGGTGGTGGCTGCATCATGTTATGGGTATGCTTGTCATCGGCAAGGACTAGGTTTTTTTGGGGGGGGGGGGACTGAAAATAAACGGAATCGACCTAAGCACATGCAAACTCCTAGAGGAAAACTTGGTTCAGTCTGCTTTCCAACAGACACTGGGAGGCAAATTCACCTTTCAGCAGAACAACTACCTAAAACACAAGGCCAAATATACACTAGAGTTGCTTACCAAGACAACATTTAATTTTCCTGAGTGGCCTAGTTTCAGTTTGACTTAAATAGGCTTGATAATCTATGGCAATATTTGAAAATGTTTGTCTAGCAATGATCAACAACAAGCTTGTTGGAGTTTTTTAAAGAAAAATGAGCAAATATTTGAATACTTTTTGAATGCACCGTATTTCAGTATCTTCCCACCCCTAAAGGGATAAAGAACAAGCTTCAGATTTATTTTCAAAGTAAGAAGAAGTTGACTGCTTGGTGCAACTCTCCACAAGAGAAACAGTTTATTTCAAATCTGAGGATGGTAAGCAAATCACCAAGATTGAAGATTTTTCTCGTATAATTGTCATCTTAATTATCACATAATCGTCATTTTATAGACTACTGTGGGCTGTCATCTATAGTGAAATATTATTAACTATACAAATAAAAATATGTAGGCCTACATGTGACTCCCAATAAAGTGATGTGTGTGAATTATGTCACATTTGCCTCTACATTCAGGGAAAGGATCCTACTGAGAAAAAAAATGTCCTGAAGTATTATAGCGCTGGTCAGTCACATATCCCAATGTATTGCATCTCCCTTTTGTACCCTCCAGAACCACATCCTAGCACAAGGATGGGCAATTCCAGTCCTCTGGCCTGATTGTTGTCACACTTTTGCTCCAGCTAACACATCTGACTCCAATAATCAACTAATCATGAACTTCAATATAGAATGCAATTACTTTAAATCAGCTGTGTTTGCTAGGGATGGGGATGGGGGGGGGAGTAGCAGCACTCCGGCCCCCGAGGACTGGAGTTGCCCATCCCTGTTCTAGCACAACCTTACCAGCCTTAAAAGCCACTCCATACCTCCCCATACCTTCCTGTGCCCTGGTGCTGTGCCTTTATTTGTTAGGTAATACATACCCTGAACTGGAAACGGTGTCTTCAATCATGCCTGTATCCTGACCGATGCACCATAGTGGCAACATCACTCCTCAACCTAGTCTAAGATGCAGGCCACCCTAGTCCTTTTCTTGTGAATGTGATGATACATTTGGTCACTAGAGGGCAGGAACATGTAATTTACAGAAATCCTTGCAGACAAATTACAGAGTTTGCAAGTCTGAGTAAATGAGAGTATTTGGTTCTCTTGGGACGTCTTGAACATTTTCATTTATTTTATTCACTTTATGTACAATGAGGCCACATGGCCAGACAGAAATAAAGCGTTCTGCAAATCCAGTGGGCAAAAAGCCAACAGGAAATTACTACATTCTGATAAACCTTCAAGTGTGAATGTCACATGTATAATATGGCATCACAGGTGAGTATCTTGCAAACAAGTGAACGTGGGGGGTTGATGGGTTGATGTGAGCCAGTATTTGCCAAACAGTAGGTCAGTCATTTCTACTGGGTCACACAGCTGTCGGCTTGGCAGGAAAACATTATTTTCATAAGGGCCAAAGGAAGATGTCATGACACAAAGGTTTGGGAAGCACTGTGGGGGAACCTATTCCCAGTGGAACGCTCTAGTCTGGCTGTTGATGCAAGGGTACATTATTTAAAGGTGGACAGTTATAAACGGGTTGGTTGTTTAGCAACAACCGCCATGTGCGCAACTTCGGGGCAAAACAGATTGTTGACATGCAAACTGTTTTGTCTCCAATGTTTATTGAAAATAAATCTTCAAAATCAGCACTTGTATCTCAAATACACCGTTAGCTGTTGGTTAGCTAGCTAGTAAAGTTTTGCCATATTAGCATAGACATGACAGTGAAAACAAGACATGATATCAAGAACAAGATAAAACTGGCTGACACGAGCCACCTACAAATCCCGCATGGCAGCTTCTTAACATTTTTGCTAGTGATTTAGCCATCTAGACTCACAACACACAGACTTCTACAAAGTTGAATTGCGCACATCGTTTTCGTGACATTGTCAGCTAACCTGTCTATCCCATTTGGAGCCGGGATCCCTGGATGACACTTCCAGATGTCCTTCTTTCCCCTCTGCTTTCGGAAAGTATTCAGACACCTTGACTTTTTCCACATTTTGCTACGTTACAGCCTTATTCTAAAATTATATTACATTATTTATTTTTCTCATCTATCTACACACAATAGCCCATAATGACAGTGAAAACAGGTTTAGACATTTTTGCAAATTTATAAAAAATAAAAAAACTTATTTACAGCGGGGCAAAAAAAGTATTTAGTCAGCCACCAATTGTGCAAGTTCTCCCACTTAAAAAGATGAGAGAGGCCTGTCATTTTCATCATAGGTACACTTCAACTATGACAGACAAAATGAGGGAAAGAAATCCAGAAAATCACATTGTAGGATTTTTAATGAATTTATTTACACGACTGATCCGTGTAAAGGAAAGAATGAATGGGGCCATGTATCGTGAGATTTTGAGTGAAAACCTCCTTCCATCTGCAAGGGCCTTGAAGATGAAACGTGGCTGGGTCTTTCAGCATGACAATGATCCCAAACACACCGCTCGGGCAACGAAGGAGTGACTTCGTAAGAAGCATTTCAAGGTCCTGGAGTGGCCTACCTATGATGAAAATTACAGGCCTCTCTCATCTTATTAAGTGGGAGAACTTGCACAATTGGTGGCTGACTAAATACTTTTTTGCCCCACTGTACATAAGTATTCAGACCGTTTGCTTTGAGACTTGAAATTGAGCTCAGATGCATCCTGTTTCCATTGATCATTCTTGAGATGTTTCTACAACTTGATTGGAGTTCACCTGTGGTAAGTTCAATTGATTGGAAATTATTTTGGGAAAGCACACATCTGTTTATCTAACGTTCCACAGTTGACAGTGCATGTCAGAGAAGAAAAAACATGAGGTCAAAGAAATTGTCCATTGAGCTCTGAGACAGGAGTCGAGGCACAAATCTGGGGAACGGTACAAAAAAATAGGGGGAAGGGCCTTGGTCAGGGAGGTGACCAAGAACCCGATGGTTGCATTGACAGAGCGCTTGAGTTCGACTGTGATGGTTGTCCTTCTGGAATGTTCTCCCATCTCTGCAGCACTCCATCAATCAGGCCTTTATGGTAGAGTGGCCAGACGGAAGCGACTCCTCAGTAAAAGGCACCTAAAGACTCAGACCATGAGAAACAAGATTCTCTGGTCTAAGGAAACTAAGATTGAACACTTTGGGCTAAATGCCAAGCGTCACGTATAGAGGAAACCTGGCACCATCCCTACGTTGAAGTATGGTGGTGGCAGTATCATGTTGTGGGGATGCTTTTCAGTGGCAGGGACTAGAAGACTAGTCAGGATCGAGGGCAAGATGAACAGAGCAAAGTACAGAGAGCTCCTTGATGAAAACCTGCTCCAGAGCTTTCAGGATCTCAGACTGGGGCCAAGGTTCACTTTCCAACAGGACAAATACCCTAACCACACAGTCATGACAACGCAGGAGTGCCTTCGATACCGACAATACCCCCGGACAGGGCAATCCAGGAAGGATAAAACTCCACCTACTTTGCCAAAGCACGCCCTCCACACCAATAAAGGGATATCAACAGACTACCAACTTACTATCCTGAGACAAGGCTGAGTATAGCCTACAACGATCTCCCACACAACACGAGCCCAAGGGTGTGGAAGACCGGACAGGAAGACAACCTCAGTGACTCAACCCACTCAAGCCACGTATAGCGAAAAAGCCTGGCAAGACATGATGCACCCCTCCTAGGGACAGCATGGGAGATTACTAGCAATCCAGTGACTCATCCCCTGTAATAGGGTCAGAGGCAGAAAATCCTAGTAGAGAGAGGGGCGCCGGCCAGGCAAAGACAGGAAGGTTGATTCATCACTCCAGTGCCTTGCCATTCACCTTCGAACGCCTGGGCCAAACTACACTCAATCATAGGACCTACTGAATAGATGAGTCTACAGAAAGGACTTAAAGGTTGAGACCGAGTCTGCATCTTTCACATGGATTGGCAGATCATTCCATAAAAATGGAGCTCTATAGGAGAACGCCCTGCCTCTAGCTGTTTGCTTAGAAATTCTAGGAACAATAAGCAGGCCTACGTCTTGTGACCATAGCATATGTGTAGGTACAGTATGTCTGGCAGGACCAAATCGTAGAGAGATACACTACATGACCAAAAGTATGTGGACATCTTCTCATCAAACATCTCATTGCAAAATCATGAGCAATAATATGGAGTTGGTCCCCCCTCTGCTGCTATAACAGCCTCATAGATACAATGTTCCCCTAACTAACGGAAAACTGGAAGAACATTACGGGTAACATTGCAAAAACATTCTCTCTCCCTAGAATTGTTAGCTGGGTGAATGGTCACTTCATACTCAGTAATGGTGAAGCGGGCATGGACAAACAAGCAGACACTTGCCCCAACTACTGTAGCACCGCACAGCAATGAGACCTGATGGAGAGGAGGGGACTGTGACAGGTATGCACTGAAACATATCTATCATGCAGCCCAAATCATCCAATTGTGGTTATTGATCTTATCATGGGAGGACAGGTCAAAACACTGCTTATGTTCCTATCTGGAGCCGGAGGGACGAATGGTAAACAGGCAGAGTCTGAGGACCAATGGGCTTATGTAAACTAGGCATATCAAATCACTCATGCCTTAGCTCACCTCCATAATCCAAACATAATTCTTCATAGATGGAGGGGCACACACACAAATGTACAGTAAATGTGTGAGCTAAATTGTGCCATTCCATTTTATTTCTTGCATAATATCCTCCATATTAATTTTTGTATGTTTGACTGCAGTGGTATCAAAAAAATTGAATTCAGTTAAAAGGCCAAAAATGGCAAGTCCATAAACTTTGATTTGACAATAACAATCTACCATAGTCTGGACATGGCATTACCACCCTACAGAATGTAAGCAAACATTGACATTTACAGTAGGCTTTGACAAAAGACATGTCTGTACGGTTAGTGGCAATTAAGCTATTTCTTAATATAAATAAAGAGAGGGGAGAGAGGGAAGGGAGATGGGGGAGATAGTGTTTGTGAGAGACCAGCATTTGAAATTATTAGGATTTAAAATGAGGAGTCCATGGCCTCTCACTGTATTAGAACATTGTAAATGTCTCACCTGCATTGTGCCCTTTAGAAAAACCAAGTGAAACCTTCAAGTCAATATAGATTCCTCTGTGGAGTGAACTCTTGTCTGTTTCCATGGTGACTTGGTCTCCCAGTCCCTGGTAATTCCAACCTCCAACGTTGTCTTGATGCCACATGAGTAGGGTTCTAGGTACTGTCAGGGAAGGGACAGAGTTCTGAGAACAGAAGTGAAAATTTAGCCTGTTCTGGGAACATTTGTTTTTACGTTTCAGGGAGGTTCTGAGAACGTTTTACTCTGGTTCTTTGAAGGTTTACCTGGGAGGTTTTATTAATGCTCTGAAAAATAGAAATGATAGGTTATTTGGACGTTTTTGAATAACTTCCTTAAAACTTTCACTGAATGTTTCAATAAGACTTTTAATAACTCTGCTAGGTTATTTTGGGTTACAGATAGGACACATATAAATTCATTTCCTTACTGAACTGCTGCACTATAGCCACCGGTCATCCAGCATTGCCATCAGCCATTGAGGAAATGCTTCCTTTGAAATCAATGAAAGCTGCTAAACCGCCCGTGTTGCGCTAACGTTGCATCACGTCCAACGGCAGCGTCCAAGCTCAAGAATCATGGAGGTTTAATTCTCAATGGCTGACGTGCAAGTTCATTCTATCGTATTAATTGAAATATTGAGAAATAATGTAGATTTTTGTTGAATGTACTCTCGACTATACAGCATTGGATGTGGTACTAATATTTATAAAGTCAAGAAGCTACTAGCTAACAGAAACTATAGCTAGCTAGCTACATTGACTGTTCACAATATAAACAAAAGCAACTTGTGTAATTAAGAGTACAGCCACTAGCAACAATTTAATGAGTACTTGCGAAAAACTGGACCAACGCTATTGTACTTACGCATAATCAATAAATATGGTACAGTACATTACGGGAAATAGAATAAAGACTCTCTTCTCCTCTACTCTCCACTTTCAAAACACTGCGCTCTGTGTAGCAGGTAGAACGTCACATTGACAGGAAGCTGATGGCTACGCAACTCGAATAGTGGAGCTGAAGTGTTACAGTCTGACTACACCGCTCGCGTTGCAAAATAAATTTAGAAATTTGTATTATTCAATTATTGCACCCACACTGCTCGGGTGCGCCAACGAACGTCTGCGTTGCCAAGGGCTAAAATAGAAGTCAGTTCTATTTGTGACGCAGATCACGCAGCAAGTCTTGTCTCTCCCATCTCCTCATTGGTTATAGCCACTTGGGTGACTGAAAGACGAACAAGGTCAGTGGCGGTAATGCACCTAATTTATGAAAGTTGCCAATCACAATATAAAGTCAAGAGAAGAAAAAGCCTAGGAGGAGAGATGACTAGAAACGATTCGGTTGACCGTTTTATGTGTGGATTAATTGTCGGAGTAGAGGATCTTGTGCATTTCAGGTAAAATAACAACACAATGTTTATATCCCAGGACCAATTAGCTATCAACAGCAAGCTAGCCAAATAGGACAAATTAGCTAGCAGGTCCAAGCTAGAGGAAATTGCCATAAATGTTTAATGCTTTTCGACCTGTCCCCAGATTAATGTAATTGGTTCAGAGTTTGTTTTGATATTTAACCTGCGTGTCGTGATCGCGTTTGGTGTAGGGGGACAAAATAAATGTAGGCACCATGGCGCACGCACCCAGCCGGTTTGGGTTCCGTGTTAGGCATTAATCATGCAAACACATAAAAACAATTGTTGTGACACAGCTTCAGTGAGATTCTAACCTATAATCTCCTGTTCTCCAGCTATGGAATTTGTCCACTGCACCACCAGGATGGAGCTAGCATGCCATGTCTTTTTACTCATACAAAGCTGTTAATTTTAGTATGTTCAAACAGACCCTGTTTCAAAGGAAACAAGCACTCATTAAGATTAGTTGTGGCCAATTAGTGGGTGCAGCCAACACGCCTGAACACACTTAACAAGATAGAACCTAGAGTGTTTTGTTGCTGCTGAGAATGAAATGTATATGTTTTTAAAAAACATTCTTAGACCGTTTTAACGGGTTCCCACTAGATAACATAGCTACAAAGTCTGTGAAGAGCATGAGGATGCTGCATGGCTGCACATGCTCCATCTGTTCCTTGTTTACATCACACTTCCTCACCAACACCTGGTCTGGAATGTAATTACATGCTAACTTGTGGCTAACATGGTTTGCCTGAGCTAGCTACCGAGCTAGCATATGAACTCGTTAGCACAGAGTAAATTCTCCATATCATGTTGATAAATAGTGCATTGTAGGTAGTTTAGAAGAATTAGGGAAATAAATGAATAAATATGTAATAACCCCAAAACATAACTATGTTTGTAATTACAGGTAACCAAATCGTGACTATAACTAAGTTACTAAGTCTTTGACCACACTTTGGTGAGTAAAAACTCATGCTTCCTACCCCATAAAGGTCTCTGAATTATTTGAGAACATTCCCAATGTCAAACCAGCTCTACAACATTCCTGGAACATTACCAAAAGTGAAATGAAATGTAACCATGTACAAACTTTTAGGAAACATTCTGTTAAATTAACGAAATACCAAGAAAATAAAGTATTTTTTGTCAAGTTCCTTAAAGGGATACTTCAGGACTTCCCCAGAGTTAGATTAACACGTGGGTACCATTTTTTTGACTCTGCATACAGGTTGAAGGAAGTTGCTAAATAGAGTTAGCACAATGACAGGCAGTCTATGGTAACTGCTAGCATGCTAGTAGATACCATAGACTTCCAGTCATTGCTCTAACAGTATTTACAGTGCCTTGCGAAAGTATTCGGCCCCCTTGAACTTTGCGACCTTTTGCCACATTTCAGGCTTCAAACATAAAGATATAAAACTATATTTTTTTTTTTGTGACGAATCAACAACAAGTGGGACACAATCATGAAGTGGAACGACATTTATTGGATATTTCAAACTTTTTTAACAAATCAAAAACTGAAAAATTGGGCGTGCAAAATTATTCAGTCCCCTTAAGTTAATACTTTGTAGCGCTGCGATTACAGCTGTAAGTCGCTTGGGGTATGTCTCTATCAGTTTTGCACATCGAGAGACTGAAATTTTTTCCCATTCCTCCTTGCAAAACAGCTCGAGCTCAGTGAGGTTGGATGGAGAGCATTTGTGAACAGCAGTTTTCAGTTCTTTCCACAGATTCTCGATTGGATTCAGGTCTGGACTTTGACTTGGCCATTCTAACACCTGGATATGTTTATTTTCGAACCATTCCATTGTAGATTTTGCTTTATGTTTTGGATCATTGTCTTGTTGGAAGACAAATCTCCGTCCCAGTCTCAGGTCTTTTGCAGACTCCATCAGGTTTTCTTCCAGAATGGTCCTGTATTTGGCTCCATCCATCTTCCCATCAATTTTAACCATCTTCCATGTCCCTGCTGAAGAAAAGCAGGCCCAAACCATGATGCTGCCACCACCATGTTTGACAGTGGGGATGGTGTGTTCAGGGTGATGAGCTGTGTTGCTTTTACGCCAAACATAACGTTTTGCATTGTTGGCAAAAAGTTCAATTTTGGTTTCTTCTGACCAGAGCACCTTCTTCCACATGTTTGGTGTGTCTCCCAGGTGGCTTGTGGCAAACTTTAAACGACACTTTTTATGGATATCTTTAAGAAATGGCTTTCTTCTTGCCACTCTTCCATAAAGGCCAGATTTGTGCAATATACGACTGATTGTTGTCCTATGGACAGAGTCTCCCAGCTCAGCTGTAGATCTCTGCAGTTCATCCAGAGTGATCATGGGCCTCTTGGCTGCATCTCTGATCAGTCTCCTTGTATGAGCTGAAAGTTTAGAGGGACGGCCAGGTCTTGGTAGATTTGCAGTGGTCTGATACTCCTTCCATTTCAATATTATTGCTTGCACAGTGCTCCTTGGGATGTTAAAAGCTTGGGAAATCTTTTTGTATCCAAATCCGGCTTTAAACTTCTTCACAACAGTATCTCGGACCTGCCTGGTGTGTTCCTTGTTCTTCATGATGCTCTCTGCGCTTTTAACGGACCACTGAGACTATCACAGTACAGGTGCATTTATACGGAGACTTGATTACACACAGGTGGATCATTCAGAGATCCTCACTGAACTTCTGGAGAGAGTTTGCTGCACTGAAAGTAAAGGGGCTGAATAATTTTGCACGCCCAATTTTTCAGTTTTTGATTTGTTAAAAAAGTTTGAAATATCCAATAAATGTCGTTCCACTTCATGATTGTGTCCCACTTGTTGTTGATTCTTCACAAAAAAATACAGTTTTATATCTTTATGTTTGAAGCCTGAAATGTGGCAAAAGGTCGCAAAGTTCAAGGGGGCCAAATACTTTCGCAAGGCACTGTATATATGCGGACACCTTTACAGTAAATTATACTTAACAAAAATGTTCACGCAACATGCAAGAATTTCAAAGATTTTACTGAGTTGCAGTTAATGAGGAAATCAGTCAATTGAAATAAATTCATTAGGCCCTAATCTATCGATTTCACATGATCTGGCACGTCCAGCAGATGATGCATACTGATGTATATGTGATCTATACTCCGTCTGTCACCAGGCCTCGACGAGTCTCCCCCTGGTGGCTGACTTGCTGGACGCCACAGTAGTTTATGCCTGCCCATACCATAACCCCACTGACACCATGGGACACTCTGTTTACAACATTAACATTAGCAACCTCTCGCCCACATGACACCATGCACGTGGTCTGCGGTTGTGAGGCCAGTTGGACGTACTGCCAAATTCTCTAAAACGATGTTGGAGGCAGCTTATGGTAGAGAAATTAACTTTGTCTGGCAACAGCTCTGGTGGACATTCCTGTATTCAGCATGCCAATTGTACACTCCCTCAAAACTTTAGACATCAGTGGCATTGTGTTGTGTGATAATACTGCACATTTTAGAGTGGCCTTTTATTGTCCCCAACACAACCCACTGTATAATAATCATGCTGTATAAAGCGCTTCTTGATATGACACACCTGTCAGTTGGATGGATTATCTTGGCAAAGGAGAAATGCTCAGTAACAGGGATGTTAACAAATTTGTACACATTTTAGAGAATTAAGATTTTTGTGTGTATGGAAGATTTCTGGGATATTTCACCTCATGAAACATGGGACCAACACTTTACATGCTGCGTTTTATATTTTTGTTCAGTGTACATTATTCGTTTTCCTGGTAGATGTCACATGAGAATTGGCCAAAAATCTACCCAGGGGATTTGTGTCCATTTACCAGCATGTGCAAGTGACTGTTAACTGGTGAGCCTGAGCCCTTATGAAGGACAATATCTGTGTGATCTGGAAGTGTCATGGAACTACAACACACCAGTTCCTAGGCAGTCACGATAGCTAAAGAAAACTACTGGGTCATCAGCTCCTGTCTGACCATCATCACAGTATGTCAGCAGTGCCACAAACACGTGTGACACTGTCCCATTCTATTCACCAGCTCAGAAGTACTATTAGGACTACTGAGGCGCTCACGTTGTGGGACCTTTCGTCAGATATTTATACTGACAGACCTGGTTAGTATGACATGGTAAATCAATGTGAGGCTAAAGGTGGGATTATCCCCCATTATAAACTGGGTGGTTTGAGCCCTTAATACAGATTGGCTGAAAGCCGTGGTTTTCAGACAGTATGAAAAAGAAACGGAGAGCCTCACACTCTAGGAGCTCAGATACAATAATTTAATAACCAACGTTTCAACAGACAAGCTGTCTTCATCAGGGTATAATGACAAACACTGCGGGTCACTCATTTATATAGTTTGGAAGGACACATACAGTGTGGAGAACAAGTATTTGATACACTGCCGATTTTTAAGTTCTGCTTTTCTGATGTATCAAATACTTATGTCATGCAATAAAATGCAAATTAATTACTTAAAAATCATACAATGTGATTTTCTGGATTTTTGTTTTAGATTCCGTCTCTCACAGTTGAAGTGTACCTATGATAAAAATTACAGACCTCTACATGCTTTGTAAGTAGGAAAACCTGCAACATCGGCAGTGTATCAAATACTTGTTCTCCCCACTGTAGGTTTCTGTAATCGTGGCTGGGTGTGACTTGATGTCATTGGTTGATTTACAGATATAAATAGAACATATAAAAAACGTGAATGGATAACATGTGATCATAGTCAGAACTGTAGGATAAATAAAGGGGGCATATAAGCAGACAATGAAAGCTCTTACAATATTTGATGAGAGAATAATTAAGAAAAATTATAGATAAAATGCATCGGTGCTCGTCGGCCATTGGACATAAACATTACACAACAAGTTGGAAAACGCAAATTCAACAATGAGTGGTTTGGAAGGAATCAGAGACAGTGGCTAACTGCAAGCATTGCAAAGCAATCACTAGCCTGCTATTCGGTGGAGTGGCTGTGTGGCCCTAATTTGGGATTAAGGGGTTGTTTTCCAAGTTTAAAATGATAAACATTCAACATTGGCCATGCTGTCAATGAAGCATGATTTGTGCTGCTTTCAAAACAATTGTTAACTCGAAACTGCGACAACTTGACTCAGGACAACTGGGAAGTCGGGAATAAATTAGCTTTAAATGGCCATCCAACTCGGAATTGTAAATTGCTTCTTCCTAGAGCTACGACCTGAAGATCAATGACGTCATCATGATTTGAGTTCCCAGTTGTTTGAAAGTACCATAAATCCAGAGAATGCCAGACTTTAATGACAACATTTTCCCACAAAGGACAGCTGCGCCACCTTCCTGTTCAAGTGAGCACAGCAAAAATATACTGTATGCTGCTGCATAAATGATGTAATATGCCAGGGAGATAATACTATAGCTAAGAAAGTAATACTAAGTGTATGTTGTGTAGTAAGATGTTAGTAGCCCATGTGCCTCACCCTAATAATTTGGTCTATTTACCCCTCTTAATTTCACCTACTGTTCTGACTTGGTGGTGCACTTGTAGCCTATAACCTGTTTTAGAGAAATGTAATCATCAAATATTGTAAGAGCTTTCATTGTCTTCTTATATGTCACCTTTATTTATTCTACAGTTCTGACCTGGAGTACAGGGAGAATATTGTAAGAAATGGCCATGTTCTGAATTCTGTCGCTGTAGATTTCAAAAGTGCTAAACAAATAGTTATATTGACCACGTCTGTCCTAGCTTGCTCATTAATGTCTTAATCAAAATTACGGATTGCCTCTTATCTGCTTGCCATATTTTGTAAATCTCAATTGTCATTAGAAACCACATTTTGTTTAAGCAAGTTAGCCATATCAGCTATGTTTTTTTTAAAGGCAGTAAATGAGGCTGAATGAACTGTTTCGCTGCCAGACAAGGCTCCGCTGATAGCCAGGTGTAACAGTGGTAAGATGTGGGGACTGCTGTTGGGACATCTTTATGTAGGCTGTTTGTATGCACCGTTTGTCACCGTTATAGTGCAAATAATGTATAGTTTAGTGTTGTGTTGTGTAGTGGCTTTGCTGGCATGCACCCGACTATTTTTCTTTTTTGCCCCACAAAGATTTACATGCTAAAACCGCCACTGACCAGCAGTATGAGCTCTATCATTGAATCTCTTGATCCTCTCCCTGAGAATACTTTGTTAGTTACTTTTGAGGTTGATTCGTTATACACTAATATTCCACACAAGGGCCGTATTGAAGTCATGGAACATTTTCTTCTGCAACTTGACCCCAATGAACTACCTTCCAGTGAATGCATTACAACATTGGCTGAAATAGTACTCACACATAATTATTTAATGTTTCTAAACAATGTCTTTATCCAGACGAAGGGTACTGCTAAGGGATCCCCTATGGCTCCTAACTATTCTAATTTGTATGTGGGTTACATGGAGAAATTCTCAATTCTCAAATTCTCAATTCATTTTTTGCCTAACATTATTTGGAAACAGTATATTGATTATATTTTTGTTCTATGGAGGGGTGACGTTAAACAGCTCCAGCTGTTCCATGCTTTTCTTAACTCTTGTTCTGAGCACCTGAGATTTATTATGCAATCTGGCACACGTCAAATCAGTTTCCTTGACCTTTTGATTTTGTGTGAGGATAATGTTCTATACACTGATCTTTACAGGAAACCTACTAATCGTAACAGTTTGTTTTGGGCTGATAGCTGTCACCCACTTTCCTACAGCCAATTCTGTCCAATCATATTTTTTTTGCAAAAAACGATCAGATTTCAACAGAAATATGGCTGAGATGCAAAGAAATTTCAAGGAGAGGGGGTACAAAAATGGTCAGATTAAATCTGCTACTGAGAAAATGAAACAAATTGAGACATGATCTCTTTCAAGGACAGTCTGGCAAAAATAAGCATTCTTGTGTTACACGCTATTCAAAGTGCTCTGAACAAATTAAGGGATTCCACGCTCCAAGACTGCTTCCATCACGTGGACTGGGATATGTTTCGTATTGCGTCAAACAACAACATTGACGAATACGCTGATTCGGTGAGCGAGTTCATTAGAACGTGCGTTGAAGATGTCGTTCCCATAGCAACGATTAAAACGTTCCCAAACCAGAAACCGTGGATTGATGGCGGCATTCGCGTGAAACTGAAAGCACGAACCACTGCTTTTAATCAGGGCAAGGTGACGGAAACATGACCGAATACAAACAGTGTAGCTATTCCCTCCGCAAGGCAATCAAACAAGCTAAACGTCAGTATAGAGACAAAGTAGAATCGCAATTCAACGGCTCAGACACAAGAGGTATATGGCAGGGTCTACGGTCAATCACGGATTACAAAAAGAAAACCAGCCCAGTCACGGACCAGGATGTCTTGCTCCCAGGCAGACTAAATAACTTTTTTGCCCGCTTTGAGGACAATACAGTTCCACTGACACGGCCCACAACCAGAACATGCGGACTCTCCTTCACTGCAGCCGAGGTGAGTAAAACATTTAAACGTGTTAACCCTCGCAAGGCTGCAGGCCCAGACGGCATCCCCAGCCGCGCCCTCAGAGCATGCGCAGACCAGCTGGCTGGTGTGTTTACGGACATATTCAATCATCCTTATCCCAGTCTGCTGTTCCCACATGCTTCAAGAGGGCCACCATTGTTCCTGTTCCCAAGAAAGCTAAGGTAACTGAGCTAAACGACTACCGCCCTGTAGCACTCACTTCCGTCATCATGAAGTGCTTTGAGAGACTAGTCAAGGACCATATCACCTCCACCCTACCTGACACCCTAGACCCACTCCAATTTGCTTACCGCCCAAATAGGTCCACGGATGATGTAATCTCAACCACACTGCACACTGCCCTAACCCATCTGGACAAGAGGAATACCTATGTGAGAATGCTGTTCATTGACTGCAGCTCAGCATTTAACACCATAGTACCCTCCAAACTCGTCATCAAGCTCGAGACCCTGGGTCTCGACCCCGCCCTGTGCAACTGGGTACTGGACTTCCTGACGGGCTGGCCCCAGGTGGTGAGGGTAGGTAACAACATCTCCACCCCGCTGATCCTCAACACTGGGGCCCCACAAGGGTGCGTTCTGAGCCCTCTCCTGTACTCCCTGTTCACCCACGACTGCGTGGCCACGCACGCCTCCAACTCAATCATCAAGTTTGCGGACGACACAACAGTGGTAGGCTTGATTACCAACAACGACGAGATGGCCTACAGGGAAGAGGTGAGGGCCCTCGGAGTGTGGTGTCAGGAAAATAACCTCACACTCAACGTCAACAAAACTAAGGAGATGATTGTGGACTTCAGGAAACAGCAGAGGGAACACCCCCCTATCCACATCGGTGGGACAGTAGTGGAGAGGGTAGTAAGTTTTAAGTTCCTCGGCGTGCACATCACAGACAAACTGAATTGGCCCACCCACACAGACAGCATTGTGAAGAAGGCGCAGCAGCGCCTCTTCAACCTCAGGGCTTACCCGAAGCTGAAGAAATTTGGCTTGTCACCAAAAGCACTCACAAACTTCTACAGATGCACAATCGAGAGCATCCTGTCGGGCTGTATCACCGCCTGGTACGGCAACTGCTCCGCCCACAACCGTAAGGCTCTCCAGAGGGTAGTGAGGTCTGCACAACGCATCACCGGGGGGGGGCAAACTATCTGCCCTCCAGGACACCTACACCACCCGATGTCACAGGAAGGCAATAAAGATCATCAAGGACAACAACCACCCGAGCCACTGCCTGTTCACCCCGCTATCATCCAGAAGGCGAGGTCAGTACAGGTGCATCAAAGCTGGGACCGAGAGACTGAAAAACAGCTTCTATCTCAAGGCCATCAGACTGTTAAACAGCCACCACTAACATTGAGTGGCTGCTGCCAACACACTGACTCAACTCCAGCCACTTTAATAATGGGAATTTATGTAATATATATCACTAGCCACTTTAAACAATGCTACTTAATATAATGTTTACATACCCTACATTATTAATCTCATATGTCTACGTATATACTGTACTCTATATCATCTACTGCATCTTTATGTAATACATGTATCACTAGCCACTTTAAACTATGCCACTTTGTTTACATACTCATCTCATATGTATATACTGTACTCGATACCATCTACTGCATCTTGCCTATGCCGTTCTGTACCATCACTCATTCATATATCTTTATGTACATATTCTTTTCCCTTTACACTTGTGTGTATAAGGTAGTAGTTTTGGAATTGTTAGTTAGATTACTCGTTGGTTATTACTGCATTGTCGGAACTAGAAGCACAAGCATTTCGCTACACTCGCATTAACATCTGCTAACCATGTGTATGTGACAAATACATTTGATTTGATTTGAATCGTTTACAAATATTGGCACATTCTAAGATCCAATGACAGTATCGGTAATGTGTTTTGGGACCCTCACTATTCTCGCAGGGCAGAAATTTCAGATAAATTGCAGTGGCGAACTGTCATTCAGGGCAGGTGGGGCATAACATAGAGTGTCCAGGTGAATCCAGGTGAAGCTATGATCTTATTTATGTCTCCTGATAAATCCACTTCAATCAGTGTAGATGAAGGTGAGGAAAAAGGTCAAATAACGATTTTTAAGCCTTGAGACAATTGTGACATGGATTGTGTATGTATGTGTGCCATTCAGAGGGTGAATGGCCAAGACAAAATATTTAAGTACCTTTGAACAGTGTATGGTAGTAGGTGCCAGGTGCAGCGGTTTGAGTGTGCCATGAACTGCTACGCTGCTGGGTTTTTCACACTCAACAGTTTCCCATCTGTATCAAGAATGGTCCACCACCCAAAGGACATCCAGCCAACTTGACACAACTTTGGGAAGCATTGGAGTTAACACTGGCCAGCATCTCTGTGGAACGCTTTCAACACCTTGTAGAGTGAAACCCCTTACGAATTGAAGCTGTTCGAAGGGCAAAAGGAGGTGCAACTCATTATTTTTATTTCTACTTTGCACATTCTTCCACTGCACATCTACCATTCCAGTGTTTTACTTGCTATATTGTATTTACTTTGCCACCATGGCCTTTTTTTGCCTTTACCTCCCTTATCTCACCTCATTTGCTCACATCGTATATAGACTTGTTTATACTGTATTATTGACTGTATGTTTGTTTTACTCCATGTGTAACTCTGTGTTGTTGTATGTGTCGAACTACTTTGCTTTATCTTAGCCAGGTCGGAATTGTAAATGAGAACTTGTTCTCAACTTGCCTACCTGGTTAAATAAAGGTGAAAAAAATAAAAATAAAAATAATTAGGAGGGTGTTCCTAATGTTTGTAAACTCATGGATTAAGTCTTTATTCAGTTTTGAAAGAAGTGCATTTAATTGACCTTGGGTAATCCACCTGTGAACTTTTATCAGGAAAGGTCTACAGAGTGAGTGGCGTCTGGTCTCTGTACAGTAAGTGCACACTACAGCGCTCAAGATCAAGAGCAGATGGAGAACTGAACAGAGGGGCGATTATTTTACTATGCAGTGAATGGCTTCCACACAGACACTACCATCAACAAATATAACTAAAATAAAGAAAATTATAGAGAATGGAAATGGGGCAAGGGAATGAGAATGGAATTGTCACGACTTCTTCCGAAGTCGGTTCCTCTCCTTGTTCGGGCGGTGTTCGGCGGCCGACGTCACCGGTCTTCTAGCTATCGCCGATCCATTTTTCATTTTCCATTTGTTTTGTCTTGTTTTCCCACACACCTGGTTTTCATTCCCTCATTACGTGTTTGTATTTAACCCTCTGTTCCCCTTTAACCCTCTGTTCCCCCCATGTCTTTGTATGGTATTGTTTGTTGTAAGTGCTTGTGCACATTTGCTGTGTGGTGCGAGTCATTTTTTTTGCACCCGTTCTTTATTATTCTGGATGCCGGTGGTTATATATTATGTATATTAAACTGCTCTGGTTATTACCCAGTTCTGCTCTCCTGCGTCTGACTTCGCTGCCACCTGTTACTCACCCCTTACAGGAATATTTGGGGTGGTGGGGATTGAGAGGAACAGCATAGGAGCAGGGACTTCAGAGGGAGAGTGAGGAGGACAAGAAGACACAGGAGGTCAACATGGTCATGCTGATTAAGTAGACATGCAAATACACAACTTGGGCTCTTTTCAGCTGCCATTAAACCCATCTCTCACTCTGATTAACAGCTATGCTCCTGTGTCACAACACAGTACCTCACCACAGTGCCAACTGTCTACCCAGCAAACATGACCACATGTGCATGATTGTAGGATCGGTCCAAAACTATGTGCTCTCTGTCACCTGGGGCTGCATGGCAAATGGCCCAGGAACGCAAGGAAAACACAAGGGACAAATATTTACGGGCCAGTACACCCTTCCCCCTCTGAGGGGCCAAAATGTATCTCTCTCTCTCTGCAACAGTAAACAGAGAATTGACTACAGAAATGTGTGTAGAATAACACTATTGCATCCATGTTTGGTGTCTATTTGAAACTTGTCCCCTGAGGAGAACTCTGATGCCATTTATATGGATGCATGATCTCTGTGGTCCCTTGTAGTTGTTCAGTATAAACTCGACACTGTATGCAATTTTCCTACTCAGCCCAATCCCTCAGGTCATCACACATAGATGTGACCCCCTTCCTAGAGAATGTTGGCTGGTTTGATCTGATTGGATATCTTAGTTTTACTACCTTTCGTTTGGTCTTTGGATTGGTCAACAATTGATTTTGAATCCGAAGAAGTCAGAATTGGTATAAATGGATTTTAGGTCTGTTGTTCATGCTCATATCCTTCCATTGGAATAATGTTGTATGAAATGCTTCCCAGGCCTGAGTAGGTCTGATTAGTTCATGCTTTGTCTTGTCCTTAGGCTCTGTATGCTTAGATTATGAATGCTATCATAATGGCAGTATGGCCTTGTAACTTAAGCTTTATGCCTTGTATAATTAAATTATTAATTTTACAATGTTAATTCAATCTATCAAATCAAATTGTATTTGTTACATGTGTCGAATTCAACAGGTGTAGACTGTGAAATGCTGACTTACAAGCCCTTAACCGACAATGTAGTTCAAGAAATAGAGTTAATAAAATATTTATTAAATAAACTAAAGTAAAAAATACAATACAAAGTAACACAATAAAATAACAATAACGAGGCTATATACAGGGAGTACCGGTACCGAGGCTATATACAGGGAGTACCGGTACCGAGTCAATGTGCAGGGGTACAGGTTAGTCAAGGTAATTTGTACACGTAGGTAGGTGTAAAGTGACAGTGCATAGATAATAAACAACGACTTGCAGCAGTGTAAAATCATGTAGGTAGGGGGGTGTCAATGTAAATAGTCTAGGTATCAGAGAGAACCGTCTATGACTTGGGTGAAATATATATATTGAAATACAAGTTCATATAAATGAATTACTTAAAAATCATACAATGTGATTTTCTGGATTTTAGATTCCGTCTCTCACAGTTGAAGTGTACCTATGATAAAAATTACAGACCTCTACAAGCTTTGTAAATAGGAAAACCTGCAAAATCGGCAGTGTATCAAATACTTGTTCTCCCCACTGTAGTTTGTTTACTACATATTTGGAGAACTACATAATCAAAATGTATGTCTGTAAAGTAGAAACACAAGTACGATATATACTCGAGTGTACTACTATGATGATGACTATTATGACTTTACTTCACATTTAAAAAAAATCTGATATTGACAAGATCAGAGACGTACTGTTTATAACAAATCAAAACAAAGTGTATTGCTATGTACACAGATTAGCAGATGTTACAGCAGGTGCAGCAAAATGCTTATGTTTCTAGCTCCTATAGTGCACTAATACAATATCAAGACAATACCAATACACAAATAATCCAGAAAGTCCCCAAAAGAAAGAAATGCATCCCCTATACAGTAAACATGTGACCAAAATGAAGTTGCTGAGGTGTTTTTCATGGGTGGATTACAATACAGATGATTTTCATCTCCACGAGTCTACCACCCTTGGATTCGCCATGCCAAAATGATTTTCCCCAGGTGCATGAACAATGTGGATATATACTGCGATGTCGATGAGAATTTATGGCCAAATGCTCAAAACAATTTCTTAAATTTCTTTGATTTATTATGTTGTGAAAGATTTCTTCAACGATTACACCTTTGATCAAACATGGGATTATAGAAATTTGATGTTCAGTGAAATTTAATGGGTAGCTCAAGTGTATTGCCTAATGTGAAAACAGTGTAATGTACTCTATTTAAAGTACTGTTGTATACTACATTCAGATGGCAATTTTGAAACATGTATCCTATTTGTTTTTATGTGTGACTACCACATTTATGTTAATTACTATATCTCCCACTTGGGCCTATCAGTGCAATTGTGTAAATGACAGATCCCTATGGCAAGACGCCATCATTCACCCAAGTTTTGTCAAGATCAGGCAAGTGGTGTCTGAGATATCGCATGAGTTAGCTAGACTCATATCCATGAGCATGTGTGACAAATTTCATCGCTCTGAGTCAAACAGATCAAGAGATATAAGCATGTGCCCATTATAGCGTCACCTTGTGGTCGATATGAATGTTCTTTCATTTGTTGAGTATTGACAGGGTTTATCAAAGTTTGTTAAAATACGAATATCCTTGAATGATTTATATGCATTTACAGTGGGGCAAAAAAAAAATTGTCAGCCACCAATTGTGCAGGTTCTCCCACTTAAAAAGATGAGAGAGGCCTGTAATTTCATCATAGGTACACTTCAACTATGACAGACAAAATGAGAAAAAAAATCCAGAAAATCACATTGTAGGATTTTTTATGAATTTATTTGCAAATGATGGTGGAAAATAAGTATTTGGTCACCTACAAACAAGCAAGATTTCTGGCTCTCACAGACCTGTAACTTCTTCTTTAAGAGGCTCCTCTGTCCTCCACTCGTTACCTGTATTAATGGAACCTGTATGAACTTGTTATCAGTATAAAAGACACCTGTCCACAACCTCAAACAGTCACACTCCAAACTCCACTATGGCCAAGACCAAAAAGCTGTCAAAGGACACCAGAAACAAAATTGTAGACCTGCACCAGGCTGGGAAGACTGAATCTGCAATAGGTAAGCAGCTTGGTTTGAAGAAATCAACTGTGGGAGCAATTATTAGGAAATGGAAGACATACAAAACCACTGATAATCTCCCTCGATCTGGGGCTCCACGCAAGATCTCACCCCGTGGGGTCAAAATGATCACAAGAACGGTGAGCAAAAATCCCAGATCCACACAGAGTGACCTAGTGAATGACCTGCAGAGAGCTGGGACCAAAGTAACAAAGCCTACCATCAGTAACACACTATGCCGCCAGGGACTCAAATCCTGCAGTGCCAGACGTGTCCCCCTGCTTAAGCCAGTACATGTCCAGGCCCGTCTGAAGTTTGCTAGAGAGCATTTGGATGATCCAGAAGAAGATTGGGAGAATGTCATATGGTCAGATGAAACCAAAATATAACTTTTTGGTAAAAACTCAACTCGTCGTGTTTGGAGGACAAAGAATGCTGAGTTGCATCCAAAGAACACCATACCTACTGTGAAGCATGGGTGTGGAAACATCATGCTTTGGGGCTGTTTTTCTACAAAGGGACCAGGACGACTTATCCGTGTAAAGGAAAGAATGAATGGGGCCATGTATCGTGAGATTTTGAGTGAAAGCCTCCTTCCATCAGCAAGGGCATTGAAGATGAAACGTGGCTGGGTCTTTCAGCATGACAATGATCCCAAACACACCGCCCGGGCAACGAAGGAGTGGCTTCGTAAGAAGCATTTCAAGGTCCTGGAGTGGCCTAGCCAGCC
The DNA here is from genome assembly GCF_045791955.1 of Oncorhynchus clarkii lewisi. Classification (NCBI taxonomy): domain Eukaryota; kingdom Metazoa; phylum Chordata; class Actinopteri; order Salmoniformes; family Salmonidae; genus Oncorhynchus; species Oncorhynchus clarkii. The sequence continues at coordinate 23,608,891 of NC_092158.1, forward strand.
TCCAGATCTCAACCCCATAGAAAATCTTTGGAGGGAGTTGAAAGTCTGTGTTGCCCAGCAACAGCCCCAAAACATCACTGCTCTAGATGAGATCTGCATGGAGGAATGGGCCAAAATACCAGCAACCGTGTGTGAAAGACTTACAGAAAACGTTTGACCTCTGTCATTGCCAACAAAGGGTATATAACAAAGTATTGAGATACATTTTTGTTAATGACCAAATACATATTTTCCACCATAATTTGCAAATAAATTCATAAAAAATCTACAATGTGATTTTCTGGATTTTTTTCTCATTATGTCTGTCATAGTTGAAGTGTACCTATGATGAAAATTACAGGCCTCTCTCATCTTTTTAAGTGGGAGAACTTGCACAATTGGTGGCTGACTAAATACTTTTTTGCCCCACTGTATGTGCCAGACCACATCTATAGGAATTTTTATTGGTCAATATTATTTTACGTACTAATTTGGAAAATATTATGTTGAGAGACCTTTGTCTCCGTAATCTGTAAAAAGCACACCCAACTACCTCATCCCCATATTGTTATTTATCTTCTCTTTTGCACCCCAGTATCTTTACTTGCATTTCATCATCTGCACATCTATCACTCCAGTGTTAATGCTAAATTGTAATTATTTTTGCAACTATGGCCTATTTAGTGCCTTACCTCCCTAATCTTCTACATTTGCACACAATGTACATAGATTTTTCTATTGTGTTATTGACTGTACGTTTGTTTATGTGTAACTCTGTGTTGTTGTTTTTGTCGTACTGCTTTGCTTTATCTTGGCCAGGTCGCAGTTGTAAATGAGAACTTGTTCTCAACTGTCCTACCGGGTTAAATAAAGGTGAAATAAATCAAAAAAATAGATGCTGCATATCAACTTTCGTGCTGATCGGTCAATCTGTGCCATTACATAAACGTTTAAAGTGTTTTTCACAAAATTTGAAATTACGGAAAATCCATCATGGTGGACCTTATGGCGCCCCGAGGCAAATTTTTCCTTTTGTGAAGAGGGACCTATGTACCGAATGTCATGACTTTAGGACAAACGGGGTGAGGGGCGTGAGCTTTTTAATTTAGCATTTTCTTCACCATCTGGCCAATCAGTGTTCATTTTTAAATACTGGATCTCTATGGCAAGACGCATCATTTAGCCAAGTTTCATCAACATTGGGCCAGTGGTGTCGTGTCTAACGTACGAACTCTCTATAACATACTAATATCCTAAAGGATGGAGACAGATCCACAGTCCCTTCCCCCGATTTCATCGTGGGCAACCAAAAAACTGTAAACCACATACTGTATCCTTATCACAGAGTGTATTTGTGTGTATGTGTGTCTCTCTCTCTCTATCTCTCTCTCTCTCTCTCTGTGTGTGTCTTTGTGTTCTAAATTAAAAGAGAAATTGAATGAAAAAGGGTAATATCCCCTAGCACTAATTCACTACTTCATACAAATCTTAAAGCATTGGATTGGGGGAGGCATGGGCTAGTAGGAGTTTCCACCATATTTCTTATCTTTCAAATTAGTGAAGGAAGTGAACAACTGCACACTTTGGGAGGAAGGAGAGATAAATTGGTACTAAGGGAGAATCACAATTACATACTCCTTACATACTCTCTCCTAACCTCCTTCTCAAAACCCATTGAAGGAGAAGGCCAGATGGGAGGGACCCATAGCCAAAGAGTGACATGAGTCCTAAATCACCCCCTTTCCCTTCTCACTGCCCCTCTGCCCACCTTTTGCTTGTTTTAATTTTAATTGTTTATTTTTTATTTAGCTAGGCAAGTCAGTTAAGAACAAGTTCTTATTTACAGTGACAACCTACCTCAGCCAAACCCTAACCCTGATGACACTGGGCCAATTGTGCGCAGCCCTATGGGACTCCCAATCATGGACGGTTGTGATACAGCCTGGAATCGAACCAGGGTCTGTAGTGATGTCCCTAGCACTGAGATGCAGTGCCTTAGAACGCTGTGCCTCTCACCCCTCTGCCGCATGCACAAGTGTTCCAAAGCTGAGTGAGTGAAAATTATGGAGGGTATGGGGGCTAATTAGACCCTCCGATAACCACTTTGACCGAGCCAGCAATGCTGCAGGCTTAAGAGTGAAGTGGAATCCCAAAAGGCACTGTGTTATTTTTGAGTTTGCGCAATTCACACAAGTTCACACAAAATAATGGAGAGGAGCCTAATCATATGCCACATGCATTTGTTATGTCGGATTTCGAGATCTGACATGTAAAAGATGAAATACCTCCCAAATTAAGTATTTAACTGTTACTGAGGTTTATATCTTGCAAAGCAACAGGGGGATTTGTTCATTTGCATTTCATTTTTGCTTTATTTTAAAAGCGGATCATGAATTCCATCATTCAAGTCACAATTGTCACGAAGTTAATGAGTTTATTGTGGTTGTTTGACATTGTAGCCGACAGAGCAGGCGACTGCCGACTGACTTATCTGCAAAGAACCTTGCATCATAAATAACTACTCATTATTATTTGTACATCAAAGTCAGTCACAATTTACCCATGACACATTAAGGTTTTGATTTGATCCCCTCAAATACAGCTAATGATTCCCTCACCACTCTCTGGAAGTCAACCTTGGAGTTTCGTCAGCAACAGGTGAAAATGGAGGGCCCTTCGAGTGAGTTTGTAAGGGTGAATGGGGTGGTTTGGGATGTACAGTGAGAGATGAGAGCAATGTCTGCTTCTGTCTGCTGGCCATTGGCAGTATTGAAGTCATCTTTTGGACTATGAAAACCTGTTTTGACACAATTAAAATCTCAGCTGCTCTCATTTTCAAGATTCTGGTATACAGAAACAAACAACACACTCACACACAATCACACACTGAAACACACATTATTTCATGCAAGCATAAGGGCACACATACACACACTGTGGAATAGCCACCCACCACCTCTCTCTCTGTGCTGATGTGATGTGTGATTCTCAGCTGTGAATTCCCCTGTTAACTGGACTCTAATGTAAGGTGAGGGTGGATATATTTATAGATCACACACATTATCAACAGAAAAGTATTTTCAATACAAGTATTAAATAGAGCGTGGAATGCAATACAATTACACACAGCACTAATTCAATTATGTTTTGTGCAATTGGAAAAGTTCCATTGAGAAAATGTATGTCTGGCTCCCAGAGCCAGTACTAGTAACAAAAACATATGTTTGTGCATGAACGTGCTCACTGCAAAAATGTTGTTCACAGTGTGAAAATATTCATCTTTGAACTGTGTATGCATAAGTGGGTGAGTTTATGTATGTGAAAAGGTTTTCAGAATGTAAATACTGTACAGAGGCGTCATGCACATTGGGGGCAGAGGGGCATGTGCCCCCTCATATTTGTCCTGTAGGGGGGAAAAAACATTTCATTTTTTGTTGCTGGGTGTTTCTCTGTAATACTACTAGCCACCTCGACATTTGCCTTTAGCTAGCCCAGATAGGTCCACAATGTCCCAACCTCATAACTGGCTACCAAGAAGCCATTTCAGGCTATCAAGTTAGAGTAGCTAGCTTGTCTAACTATCTTAGCTGGCATTCCTGCTGGACGGTTGGTAGACGTTGGAAAAGCAAGCAACTACTAAATGTACTGAATAAGACTCACATTCCTTTCAATCTTTTAGCAGTCAGCAGGGTACAGAAAGCTCAAGAGGTATGCTTAGATATACAGAAAAATAAACATACATTTGACATAGAATTAAGCTTAATGATTACAGTATGGCTCTAGATTGCAGGAAAAAGTCATTTCAGGTGTGAAAAATGCAAAATTCTCCAACTGCTGGACGGGGTGGTCTAGAGAGGTGCACCCCCCAACCATCCACACGTACTTTGTGCCCCCTCAGATTTTTGGGATGCATGGGCCTCCTCTGTTACTGTATGTACTTGTTTATTTGTATCCTGCCCAGTGTGTTTACATAGCATGGTGAGTGTGTATGTGTGCGTGTGTGTGAGTAGGCTATGTGTTACTCAGGAGGACATGTCGTGTCACTAAGATAATCTAGGTTGTATGACTCTTCTGGGCCAATTAACAGGGATTAAACAGGTCTCCTAGCGCTAAATCCCTGTCTCTGTCCATCATGCTCATCCTCTGCTGTGTGCTAACAAGCTGTTAGTGGACTGCCTCCCACGTCGTTCTCCTGACTAAACAGCTCTTTCAGTCCTGTGTAACTCACTGCTGTTTGATTCTCTACATGGTGGTACTGGACCCAAGCGTTATTGTCACTGAGCACATTTGTCATTACTGTAATTACTGTATAGTGTCAGAGTACATCCTAAGCCTGACCAATACTTACCAATCAGGATCGACTGGGATCTAGAAACCACACCTCTCTGGAGCTCAAGACCACCCTCCCCCACCCCCCAAAAGCGCAGCTAAGAGATACACAATCAGAAGAGGGAACTGGGCTGTTTTGGGATTAAAACAGAATTCACTAGTACAATGTGTTTTAGAGCCAACCCAAAGTGTAACCTAGACCAAAGCCTTTTTGGATAGCCACAACAGTCTGCAAGCTAGTTAACTACCGGTTAATATCTTTTTGGTTGCAAGCCCACTCACTATTTTTTAAAATAATTTTGGTAATAAAGCTAGCTAGCTAAGTTAGCTAACAATTTCATTCAAATTGTAGTTATCTAAATAGCTAGCTAGCAATATTTTAGCGATTTTGATCATTTGTGCTAATTGGAACATTTTGTGAGTTTTGTAGGGTATGGTTAACAAAAACGAATAACTGGCAACTGTTGGTTTAATAATATTTTGTTAATTAATTAATAGGAGAACATTTTAATGGCCTCCATGCACTTCTTGGAAATGCTAGTTTGAGCATGACACATTTCCTGTGTAAGCCCAGATCTTGCAGATTTGGCCCTGAGGGTTTGAGGGTGCTTTTAGACGGCCCAAGTTCTTGGATAAGTCAGTACATCATTATGTTTGGATGAACCCTGTTTTGGAGGTGAGGGATGCTGTTTCGGCCTAGTCCAACACAATTGCCGGTACGTTCAAGCACCAGGTTTAGCACACAGTGGAAAGAGGACTAATGTATACTACAGTGGCACTTGTGGCATACCTCTTTTGTAGTTCTCCTGCGCTAGTTTTTTTTATTAATACACAAGTTGAATATTGTTACGAAGTTTAGACGTACATTTTTATCTATTGTGATGTATATTTCTCAGCCACCGTTTGTCATTTTTTCCCCCTGTGTTAGGTTGTTACGTAAGTCAGGCCTGAACTTCAGCCAATCCTTGTATCTGTATCTAAATCCTGAGCTACAGTACCTGATGATTCCCCCTCCTTCCCATCAGGCCACCTCCTACTATCTGCAGCATCATCCCTGGCCACTGATTCATGGCCCCTATCTATCCTATCTATCCCCTGTGCATTGTTGCGCGCCAGCAGCATTGAATATCACAGTGCTAACTTAATGATTTTTTTCTTTTTGTGCCTTCCTCTCTTTCTTCTCCTCTGCTGTGCTCTGTCACATCGCATCATCGTCACAGGACACACCGACCTCGCATCTCTCCGGACAGAAGCTCCACTCAAACCCCCCTGGAGAACACCCAGCCCAGAGAATACAGAGGGGGGAGTAATCCTCCGCCTGTCCCCCTACACCCCCCTGTCCCCCCCTCACTGTCCCCAGGGGCCGCCAATAGATCTCCACGTCAGAGTGAGTCACTAGTCCTCTCCAACTGAATCAAACCGGCAGCACTGTTTCCATTTTTAGGGAAGAATGAGTGGAAGAGTCTGTTCTGTTTATAAGATTATGCTGGGAGATTTTTATAGGAACAAGGCAGAGGAGAGAGAGGGTGGGGTGGGTGTGCAGGAGTTGGGGCGGGCACATTTTATTTTATTGTGCCGAATAGAACAAGTGTAGACTTTACTGTGAAATGCTTACTTACAAGTGTCTTCCCAACAATGTAGTTGAATAAGGTTTCTCTATTGGACCAAGAAGCTCTGACAAAGGCCTTGAGAACGATACGTAAAGCTTATTAAAGAGCAGTGATACTAGCAAGAGCAGTGTGCAGGTTTCTTCTTTTTTCTCATCTTATTCAACTGTTACCATGCACCTGCAACAAAGATATCTCAGATGTGCGAGTGCCTTTTGAATTTTGAACCAACAATGCAGTTAAAAGGAAGAAAATGAACAGCAGAATAAAAATAAAATAGTAACACAGTAAAATTACACAAAATAACAATAATGAGGCCATATACAGTTTACTGTATATACAAGGAGTACTGGTACTGAGTCAGTGTACTTGGTTACGAGGCAGTTGGGGTGATTGATTGAGGTAATATGTACATGTAGGTTTGATTAGGTGATTGTTTGAAGTACTATATACAGTACATGTTCCAAGATGGCGTCGCAGTCGGACGTCTGTTTTTGTCTTGTCTTGTCCTGTCCTGTCCTGTCCTGTGTATATATTGTTTTCATCGTATATATTTTAAATGTTTTTAATCTCAATTTCCATCTACGGACTGAACATACTCTCCTGCAACCCGCCTCACCCAATGTGGTATGGATCTAATATTTTTTATACTTTAGAACCGGAAACGCCATCAGAAGCTAGCAAGCTAACTAGCTACTAGCTAGTAGTTGGTTAGCCATTGCTAGCGGTCATCACCGTTAACTCGGACATCAGCCAATCTCAGCCCGGTCAATTCCTGCCAGTCTGCACAGTGCAACATCAACCCAGAGCATATCGAACTGCTTTTCTCTACCACATCTCCGGATTCCTACTGCAAGCTCTGAACCTTTACACCGGATCATTGCAGCTAGCTAGCTATTATCCGAGTGGCTACTCCTGGCTAACGCCTCTGTCCCAAAGAAACCACCAGTTAGCCTGGAGCAAGCCTGGACCTAGGCCCATCTCCCGGCTAGCCGAAGAGATTCCATCAGCCAATTCCTGGGCTACAATACCTCTTTTGCCAATTGGCCTGGACCCTTTTACTACCGTCACGGAGTCCCGCCCTTCCATCACGACTGGTCTGCCGACGTAACCGTCCGAGGGGGTTTCTACAGGCTCTTCCATTGCGTTGTCCCCTGCAGGCCCATCTGCTAGTCTGGTTGCCCCGGCCTGCTAGCTGTCTGAATCACCGTATCTCCAGCTCGCATTGCTATTCACTAGACACTATGATCACTCGGCTACACGTGCCTCTCCCTAATGTCAATATGCCTTGTCTACTGCTGTTTTGGTTAGTGATCATTGTCTTATTTCATTTTGGAGCCTCCAGCACTGCTCAATATGCCTTAGCTAGTCCTTTTGTTCCACCCCCCACACATGCGGTGACCTCACCTGGCTTAAATGGTGCCTCTAGAGACAGAGTTCTGTCATACTATCTAGGTCTGTGCACAAACAATTCAAGCTTCTTCTTTTAAAAATCCACCTTTCCAGAAACAAGTCTCTCACCGTTGACGCTTGTTATAGACCCCCTTCAGCCCCCAGCAGTTCTCTGGACACCATATCTGAATTGATCGCCCCCATCTATCTTCAGAGTTCGTACTGTTAGGTGACCTAAACTGGGACATGCTTAACACCTCTTAAGGATCTGCTTCTTTTTTTAAATTTTCACCTAAAATGACATACCCAAATCTAACTGCCTGTAACTAAAGCTCTGAAGCAAGGATATGCATATTATTGATACCATTTGAAAGGAAACACTTTGACGTTTGTGTAAATGTGAAAGGAATGTAGGAGAATATATCACAATAGATCTGGTAAAAGATAATACCAAGAAAAATCCAACCATTCTCTTTTTTGTACAATCATATTTGAAATGCAAGAAAAGGCCATCATGTATTATTCCAGCCCAGCTGCAATTTAGATTTTGGCCACTTGATGACAGCAGTGAATGTGCAAAGTTTTATACTGATCCAATGAACCATTGCATTTCTGTTCAAAATTTTGTATGAAGAATGCCCAAATGTGCCTCATTTGTTTATTAATAACTTTTCATGTTCAAACTGTGCACTCTCCTCAAACAATAGCATGGTATTCTTTCACTGTAATAGCTACTGTAAATTGGACAGTGCAGTTAGATTAACAATAATTTAAGTTTTCTGCCAATATATGTCTATGTCCTGGAAAATGTTGTTGTTACTTACAACGTCATGCTAATTGCATTAGCCTACATTAGCTCAACTGTCCCGTGGATGGAACACCGATCTCAAAGAAGTCTTTAAACACCCCGGCCATCCTACAATCTAAACTAGATGCCCTCAATCTCACACAAATTATCAAGGAACCTACCAGGTACAACCCTAAATCCGTAACCATGGGCACCCTCTTAGATATCATCCTGACCAACTTCCCCTCTAAATACACCTCTGCTGTCTTCAACCAGGATCTCAGCGATCACTGTCTCATTGCCTGCGTGCGTAATGGGTACACGGTCAAACGACCACCCCTCATCACTGTCAAATGCTCCCTAAAACAGTAGAAGACGCCTCGTTGCTCTTCAAAAGTGCCTTCCTCACCATCTTAAATAAGAGTGCCCCATTCAAAAAAATTTGAACTAAGAGCAGATATAGCCCTTGGTTCACCCCAGACTTGACTGCCCTTGACCAGCACAAAAACATCCTGTGGCGTTCTGCAATTGCATCGTATAGCCCCCGCGATATGCAACTTTTCAGGGATGTCAGGAACCAATATACTCAGTCAGTTAGGAAAGCTAAGGCTAGCTTTTTCAAACAGATATTTGCATCCTGTAGAACTAATTCAAAAAAGGTATGGGACACTGTAAAGTCCATGGAGAATAAAAGCATCTCTTCCCAGCTGCCCACTGCACTAAGCATAGGAAACACCGATAAATCTACCATAATCGATAGTTTCAATAAGCATTTTTCTACGGCTGGCCATGCTTTCCACCTGGCTAGCCCTACCCCAGCCAACATCTCACACCCCCTGCAGCAACTTGCCCAAGCCCACCCCCGCTTCTCCTTCACCCAAATCCAGAAGACAGATGTTCTGAAAGAGCTGCAAAATCTGGATCCCTACAAATCAGCTGGGCTAGACAATCTGAACCCTCTCTTTCTAAAATTAACTGCAGAAATCGTTGCAACCACTATAACCAGCATATTCAACCAATCTTGATCCCCCTCTTCAAAGGGGGAGACACTCTAGACCCAAACTGTTATAGACCTAAATCCATCCTGTCCTGCCTTTCTAAAATCTTCAAAAGGCAAGATAACAAACAGATCACCAACCATTTTGAATCCCACCGTACCTTCTCCACCATGCAATCTGGTTTTCGAGCTGGTCATGGGTGCACCTCAGCCACGCTCAATGTCCTAAACGATATAACCGCCATCGATAAAAGAAAGTTCTGTGCAGCCGTCTTCATCGACCTGGACAAGGCTTTCAACTCTGTCAATCATCGCATTCTTATCGGCAGACTCAATAGCCTTGGCTTCTCAAATGACTGCCTCGCCGAGGAAAATCCAACCAAGAATTGTTGTTTTTCCTGAAAGCTCTCTGTTCCATTGCATGCCTTCCCTCCGTTTAAAGGTATATCAACCAGATTCCTTTTCCTATGGCTTCCACATTGTGTGAACAGTCTTTAGATATAGTTTCAGGCTTTTATTTTGACAAATGAGCGAGAAAGATCACATCGCGTCATTGGATGGCTGGGTGCCAGCAGCATTTTGCATGCGCCAACAGAGTGGAGCAGACATTTTCGCTCTCTCTCCTATTGAAGAAGCTACAGTCCGGTTGAAATATTATCGATTACATATTGTAAAAACAACCTGAGGATTGATTATAAAAAACATTTGACATGTTTCTAAGAACTTTACGGATACTATTTTGAATTTTCGTCTGCCCCGTCGTGACCGCTCGAGCCTGTGGATTTCTGAACATAACGCGCCAACCAAATGGAGGTATTTTGGATATAAAAATAATCTTTATGGAACAAAAGGAACATTTATTGTGTAACTGGGAGTCTCGTGAGTGCAAACATCCAAAGATCATCAAAGGTAAGTGAGTCCTTTTATTGCTTTTCTGACTTTCGTGACCAATCTACTTTGCTGCTAGCTTTTTGTAATGTTTTGTCTGCTGAGAGAGATGTCCTTACATAAACGCTTGGTATGCTTTCGCCAAAAAGCTTTTTTGAAATCTGACATTCCAGGTGGATTAACAACAAGCTAAACTGTGTTTTGCTATATTAGACTTGAATTTGGTGCTCTGCAATTCAGCGGATGTTGATGAAAAGGATCCCGCTAACGGGATGGATGCGCCAAGAAGTTGCATCTCCAATCCAAAATTAAATCTAGAATCAGCTTCCTATTTCGCAACAAAGCCTCCTTCACTCATGCTGCCAAACATACCCTCGTAAAACTGACTATCCTACCAATCCTTGACTTTGTCGATGCTTCCAACACTCTACTCAGCAAACTGGATGTTTTCTATCACAGTGCCATCAGTTTTGTCACCAAAGCCCCATATACTACCCACCACTGCGACCTGTGTGCTCTCCTTGGCTGGCCCTCACTACATATTTGTCGCCAAACCCACTGGCTCCAAGTCATCTATAGGTCTTTGCTAAGTAAATCCCCGCCTTATCTCAGCTCACTGGTCACCATAGCAACACGCACCCATAGCACGTGCTGCAGCAGGTATATTTCACTGGTCATCCCCTTAGCCAACACTTCCTTTGGCCGCATTTCCTTCCAGTTCTCTGCTACCAATGACTGGAACGATTTGCAAAAATCTCTGAAGCTTATATCTCCCTCTCTAACTTTAAGCATCAGATGTCAGAGCAGCTTACAGAGCACTGTACCTGTACACAGCCAATCTGTAAACAGCACACCAAACTACCTCATCCCCATATTGTTACTTATCCTCTTGCTCTTTTGCACCCCAGTATCTCTACTTGCACATCATCATCTGCACATATATCACTCCAGTGTTAATGCTAAATTGTAATTATTTCACCTCTATGGCCTATTTATTGTCTTCCCTCCCTACTCTTCTACATTTGTACTGTTTTGCTTTATCTTGGCCAGGTCGCAGTTGTAAATGAGAACTTGTTCTCAACTGGCCTACCTGGTTAACCTCTTTGATCTCTAGGGGCGCTATTTCATTTTTGGATAAAAAACGTTCCCGTTTTAAGCGCGATATTTTGTCACGAAAAGATGCTCGACTATGCATATTCTTGACAGTTTTTGAAAGAAAACACTCTGAAGTTTCAGAATCTGCAAAGATATTGTCTGTAAGTGCCCCAGAACTCATTCTACAGGCGAAACCAAGATGATGCATCAACCAGGAAATGAGCAGAATTTCTGAAGCTCTGTTTTCCATTGTCTCCTTATATGGCTGTGATTGCGCAAGGAATGAGCCTACACTTTCTGTCGTTCCCCCAAAGTGTTAGCAGCATTGTGACGTATTTGTAGGCATATCATTGGAAGATTGACCATAAGAGACTACATTTTCCAAGTGTCCGCCTGGTGTCCCTGCGTCGAAATTGGAGCGTAAAGCCAGGTGCAATTATTTTTCCATTTGAGAGCAAGGAGAAACCAGGCTTCCACGAAGGATATATCATTGAAGAGATATGTGGAAAAACACCTTGAGGATTGATTCTAAACCACGTTTGCCATGTTTCAGTCGATATTATGGAGTTAATTTGGAAAAAAGTTCGCGTTTTGAGGGCTGAATTTTCGTTTTTTTTTTTTTTTTTTTTTTTTTTTTTTTGGTAGCCAAATGTGATGTACAAAACGGAGCTATTTCTAATACACAAAGAATCTTTTTGGAAAAACGGAGCATCTGCTATCTAACTGAGAGTCTCCTCATTGAAAACATCAGAAGTTCTTCAAAGGTAAGTTATTTTATTTGAAGGCTTTACTTGTTTTTGTGATAGTTGCCTGCTAAATGCTAACGCTAATGCTAACGCTAATGCTAACGCTAAATGCTACGCTAGCTAGCTACTGTTACACAAATTATTGTTTTCCTATGGTTGAAAAGCATATTTTGAAAATCTGAGATGACAGTGTTGTTAACAAAAGGCTAAGCTTGAGAGCTAGCATATTTATTTCATTTCATTTGCGATTTTCATGAATAGTTAACGTTGCGTTATGGTAATGAGCTTAGGTCTATAAATAGAATCCCGGATCCGGGTTTGGTCGTCGCAACAGGTTAAATAAAGGTGAAATAAAAAATGTTAAATTAAATAAAAATGTAGGTAAGGAGTGAGAAGAAAGTATGGGTTTAATTAACTTCTCTGCAGTCACATCCAGTGAGATTGCAGAGCGGCAAATTCAAATATAGAAATACTCATTATTAAAATTCAGAAAACCAAACATATTTTACATAGGTTTAAAGATTAACTTCTTGTGAATCCAACCACGGTGTCAGATTTAAAAAATGCTTTACGGCGAAAGCATACCTTACAATTATTTGAGAACATAGCCCAGTAGACAAATCATTACAAACCAGCCAAGCAGAAGAGTTACAAAACTCAGAAATAGAGATAAAATGAATCCCTTACCTTTGATGATCTTCATAGGGTTGCACTCAGAAGACATTAATTTACTCAATAAATGTTCCTTTTGTTCGATAAAGTCTATTTATATCCAAAAACCTCTGTTTTGTTTGTGCGTTTTCTTCAGTAATCCACAGGCTCAAATGCAGTCAAAACAGGCAGACAAAACAAACCAAAATTGTATCCGTAAAGTTCATAGAAACATGTCAAACGATGTTTATATTCAAGCCTCAGGTTGTTTTTAGCCTAAATTATATATAATATTTCAACCGGAAAATAACGTCATCAATATAAACGGTAAACAAGAAATGCACTCTCTCGGGATTGCGTATGAAAAAGCTTTGTGACACGTCAGGGTCCATTCTATGAAGGGTCTCATTCAGACTGGTCTTATTCCCTCATTTATCAGAATTCAAGCCTGAAACAATTTCTAAAGACTGTTGACATCTAGTGGAAGTCATAGGAACTGCAATCCTAAGTCAATGGATACTGTAATGGCGTTGAATAGAAAACTACAAAACCAAAATAAAAACTACTTCCTGAATGGATTTTCCCCTGCCAAATCAGTTCAGTTATACTCACAGACACCATTTTAACAGTTTTGGAAACTTTATAGTGTTTTCTATCAGAATTAGTTATATGTTATATGCATATCATATCTTCTGGGCCCGAGTAGCAGACCATTTAATTTGGGCATGCTTTTCATCCAAAATTCCAAATGCTGTCCCCTACCCTAGAGAAGTTAATGAGGCCGGTGACCAATGTGGTAAACTCCTTAATGCCATCGGATGAATCCCAGAACATATTCCAGTTGCACAGGAGACATGCTGATAGAAATGAGGTAAAAGGGATTTCAATTTCCCCGCATTCAAATCCCCAGCCACTAGGAGCGCCACATCTGGTTGAACATGTATTTGTTTGCTTATGGCCTTATACAGCTCATTGCGTGCAGTCTTAGTTCCAGCATCGGTTTATGGTGGTAAATACACAGCTACGAAAAATAGCTACAGCTTATCATCAGGTATTCTAACTCAGGCAAGCAGAACCTTGAGACTTCCTTAATATTAGAGATCCCACACCAACTGTTGTTGGCATAGAGACACCCCCACCCCTCAGCTTAACGAACGCAGATGTTTTGTCCTGCAGATGTATAGAAAACCAACTATATTTATATTTTCCATGTCCTTGCTCAGGCACGACTGGGTGAAACACAGGATATGACAGTTCTTCAGATCACATTTATAGGATGGTCTCGAACTGAGCTTATCCAGTTTTTCCTAGCCACCATGCTTCTACATTGCATTGCTTGCTGTTTGGGGTTTTAGGCTGGGTTTCTGTATAGCACTTTGTGACGTAAATACATTTGATTGATATTTTCCAATGATTGCACGTTTGCCAATAGAAAGGAGCGGTCACAGTGTCGTTAGATATCCTGCACGCCGACCTCTATAGCGCCGCCTCCTCCAGCATAGAAGGCATTTAGCTCGCCTTCTAGCACTGGGCAGCTCACAGCTGGCTTTCCCTTTGTAATTCGTGATAGTTTGCAATCCGAGCCGGTGTAGTAGGATTCGATCTTAGTGATGTATTGATGCTTTGCCTATTTGATGGTTCATCGGAGGGCATAGTTTTTTTTTAATAAACGTCTAGATTTGTGTCCCGCTCATTGAAGCGGCAGCTCTAGCCTTTCGCTCAGTGTGGATGTTGCCTCTAATCCATTGCTTCTGGTTAGGATATGTATGTATGGTCACTGTGGGGATTACGACATCAATGCACTTATTAATGAAGCTGATCTGGAATGAGCATTATGGCCTCTGATTCTTTGAAATAGAAGTCCTCAGCCAAATTTAGGTTAGTAATTGCTGTTTTGATGTCCAGATGCCCTTTTCAGTCATATGAAATGATGGCCAAAACATTATGTACAAAAAAGTTAGGATCAACGCAAAAAAAACACAAAATAGCACAATTGCTTAGGAGCACGTAAAACGTCGACCATACCTTTCGGTACCATTACAAGAACCTGCATAAAAATACACTCCCCCAAACCAATGCCTCCCAGACACACACACACACGCACACACACGCACATATGCGCACACACACACACAAATGCGCATTCTGTAGTCTGCCACAGTTCATAACTGAAATACTTTTTGTCTATTCATCATTGTTTTGTGTCTCAGTAAAAACATCACTGCAGATTGGGTGTATTGTTAAACAAGGCAGTAATAAGCAATATGCAAGAGAGCAGTTTAGTCTATAGTTATTTCTAAGAGGCATGGCCCTGTTTCAGTTACTATGGTCTCTCTTTGATCCTAGTAGGATAATTGCCTTCTCTTTATAGCTAGCTGCCTCATTTCCAATAGAATGTTTCTTTACCAAAACTTTAATCTCAAAGCCAGTTTGAACTGGAGGTTCGTGGGAATCGTGTGCTAACAGTGCAGGACAAGGATGAGCTTCCTCACAGTTCTCTGCTTTGACATCTGACAGGACATGAACACTTAAAACTTCAACAGAGTTGTATTACGTCACATCTGTTTAACTGCACCAGCCTAAAGCACACACACAACAACATTTTATTTTCCTCTCTACCCTTGCATGCAATTTGAGTCTCCATCTCTCTCTCTCACTCTCTCTCTAGCATCAGACACAGTACAAGATGAATAGTCTGACGTTTGTGTTGACATTTAAGAGATGAGGCTTGTTCTGGAGAAACAACATGAGGGAAAGCAACATGGAAGAATACACACCATTTTCTCCAGTGCTAGCAACATGGAAGAATACACACCATTTTCTCCAGTGCTAGCAACATGGAAGAATACACACCATTTTCTCCAGTGCTAGCAACATGAAAGAATACACACCATTTTCTCCAGTGCTAGCAGTGCTCTGAAGCCAAAGGGAGTGTATGAGAGGGGTAAGAGGGCACTACTTTGTCCTCGTCATGCAGCAATGCTGGCATAGCTGCCAGGGCTGCCAACAAATAGTTCACAACAATACATGTCTGACAGGACTTCTCTAACATCTATGTTTTTCATGATCTCTGGCTCAAGATGAATCTTTTCCAAAATGGCATGTACCCCTTGGCAGCTGCTTATTTGTAAGAGACATTCATTAGCAGCATGAGCTAAAGTTATTAATGCTTACTTGAAGCCTGCCATTTGGTGCTTTTGGTGTAGGAGGTTGTGTATGAACACAGTAAGTGTGTATGTGCTGTGGTGCACACATGTGTATCTGGAACAATGGGTTAACTGCCTGTTCAGGGGCAGAACGACAGATTTGTATCTTGTCAGCTCGGGGTTTTGAACTTGCAACCTTCCGGTTGCTAGTCCAACTCTCTAACCACTAGGCTACCCTGCCGCCGGGTTCCAACCTGCCTTTGTTTAACTCCGTGGAATTTTAAGAAACCCTGTTAGGCTTTAGATTGTTTGGGGATTTGGAGACCTTCTGCACGAGCTTCATCCCCTCTGGGAAAAAGAGAATGAAAGTTTCTCCACTTCCAGGACGAGCTGGCTGCTGAGAACTGTCTAACAGTGTTAGGTCAGAGAACAGAGGGGACCTGGATGACTACAGTATGCATGAGTTTGATGGGTGGATTCCTGTGTAGCATCATGCGTGAGTGCTTGTATATGTCCCAGTACCTTATGTGTGTTTTGTGTAAGAGATTATATTACAAACAAGGAAGGATAGACATTGATGTCAGCGATAAGATATTTAATCAAACATGAAAAGAAAATGTTTACAGTATGTACTGTGGGCTTTGGTTTATTTTTCAAAATTATGATGTATATACATTGACCCTGGGATAATCTGGTAGGGGAATCTGTAAGAGGACTACAACACTTCACTTGATGCTTAGCTACAATAAAATACTATAGAATATGGACTATCATCTACAATAGGCTCTGAAAATAGTGATTGCAATCTAGCAAACTTTTGGATGTTGTATCTAGTTCAACAACTAGTGCATGTGCTTTGGATGAAAGTTCATGATTTTAACCTGAGGGATGAAGTTTTCTCCATATGATAGACTGTTGCTAGACTGGGTAAAGGTCTATAGTTACTAAGGGCAATTCCTGTTCATGCTATGTCATGATTGGGCAATAGGGTGTCAATCAGACATTAAGGAGCAAATCAGATTTCAGGACACCCATCATGTGGACAGGAAGGGATGTAGGTGTCTTCTACAATGACAAGTGCTACTTGCTGTGATAGGGACATCATGCCGAGTTCAAAACAACTGGGAACTTGGAAATCTCTGACTTCCGACTTCAGTGTGCTCAAGACAATTGGGAACTCTCAGAAAAACTTACTCCGACAGGGAAAAATCATTTGGAACGTTCATCTAACTCAGAATTCCGACTCAGGAATTCCGCCTCTTTCAAGAGCTCTGGTTTTTTCCGACCTGGAGATAACTGACATCTTGATTTGACCTTGTATTTAACAGTTCCCAGTTGTCTTGAACACACCATCAGATCTTATATTACAGGGATACCTCAATACCTCATGAATAACATGCTAGGAATTCAAATGATCTGGAGAGAGTTGGTGAAAGGAGGACTTTGTTCGCTGAATTGTCTTAGGCAGCCATTGGAAAAGCATCTTGCACAACTTCTTGCTTTTAACCTTGGACTTGGTCATGGTCTTAGTGATGGCGTTTGTCAGCAGGGTGCTGTTGTGGGGCAGGGAGGGAGGAGTGTTGTTGTCAGCCCTCTGGGGATACAAAACCTCCAAGAAACGTCTCTCTTGCTGCCTGAAGTCATACTCCACACTGCAGGGACAGAGAGAGAGAGCAAGAGAGGGTGAAAAGGAGGAAAGCAAAAACAGGAGGAAAGAGTCCGCCGATCTGACCATGCTTCCTGTGTCTCACCTATATACGATACAAGCAGTCTTCTGACAGGTGGAGCACTCCCGGAGGTCCTGTCCTGTCCTGTAGCATCGCCGACTGAAACAAAGAGCAGGAGATGTTAACTAGAACAAAAGAGGCTTCTCTCTAATTCCTTCTCTCTTCTCTGTAATGTCATCCCGTTCACTTTCTCTACTCACTCCTTCTACTTCCCTTTCTATTTCTTCCCTTTCTCACATTCACTTTCTCTTCCCCTCTATCTCTTACCCCTTGTTGAGAGCATGGCTCATCTCAAGGTCTTGGATGATGTTGAGAAGTGTAGTGATCCTGTCCTGGTTGGCTGCCAGGCTGGCCTCCACACACTGCAGCCTCCTATGGAAAGGGGCTGGCCTGCTGCACTGTGGGGAGGGGGGCAGCAGCAGCAGGTCTGTATCAGCCGGGTGGGAGTGAGCCAGCCTAGGGTCGTCTCGGGAGGGTTGTGGGATGGTACTTGACAACAAAAATACTGGATGGATCATCTGGTGTGTCTGATTGGAATGTGTAAGGGTGTAGGATTCTAGGTGTGCCATGCGTGATGGCGGCAAAAGGGGGTTGTACTTGGGGTTTCTGGCTTTGTGTGTGAGGAGTTCAGTGATTGTGTATGGACGGGCCTGTGGTATGAGTCGGTGTGTGGGGCTTGTGTGTTTGTGTGGGGTTGGTGTGGAACGGAAGTCTTTGTTTATGTGATTTGGTGTTTCGGTGATGGGTTTGACATGTGCAGTAGCGTTTGTCTTTGATGCAATGAGGGGCTTAGGATCTGTTTGCGTCTGTGGTGTGCTGGAAGTTGGAGCATAATTTGTGTATATCTGCCTGTCAACGCTGAATCTAAATGTGGTATTTGCATGTGTATGTAACATGCTAGAGGGAATGTGCTCTTTGTGAGAATGTATCTGACACTCAGATCCAGGTTTTAGGTTTGTGAAAAGGTCTCCCTGATGTTGTGTGACAATGTGTCCCTGCTGTTCCCATTCTTTGTTTATCTTTATTTCAGTGATGTGTTTTGGAAGGTTAGTGACCTGTGATGCATTGAATATTCCAGAGTGTCTTTCCTGATGTGTCTGTGATACGATGACAGGAGTACAGTGTCTACTTTTGTTATACAGAGACAATACTTTGGCATATACATTTGCATGCATTATTGGATCAACAACAAATCTGTTATGAGAGCTGGTGTGAAGGGCAGCGGTTTGTTCAATATGTGTATTTTTAAATGTGCTGTTATTCTGCGTGTTAGTGGTTGATCTGTTTGATGGGTCAGGTGGTTTATTGTTGTGTATCTGTGTCATGATCAGTGGTCTACAGATCGTCAGTGACGTGGATGAGGACTGATGCTGCGTAGCTGTGTATAAGGCATTTGAACAGAGAGAGGATACAGTTGTATGTGATGCGTTATCAACGTTAGGGGGTGTTATGGGGGATGCATTAGCTGAGTCAGGGGAAATAGGAGTGTGTGATGTGTTTGACAGGTTAAGGGTATGGAACAAAGGTTTTGTAGGTGTATTTGTGTGTGATGGGTTATAATAGCTTGTGGGTGTATTTGTGTGTGATGGGTTATAATAGTTTGTGGGTGTATTTGTGTGTGATGGGTTATAATAGCTTGTGGGTGTATTTGTGTGTGATGGGCTATAATAGCTTGTGGGAGTAGTTGTGTGTGATGGGTTATAATAGTTTGTGGGTGTATTTGTGTGTGATGGGTTATAATAGCTTGTGGGTGTATTTGTGTGTGATGGGTTATAATAGCTTGTGGGTGTAGTTGTGTGTGATGGGTTATAATAGCTTGTGGGAGTAGTTGTGTGTGATGGGTTATAATAGCTTGTGAGAGTAGTTGTGTGTGATGGGTTGTAAGGGTAAGAGAGAGTGGCTTTGCATGGTGTGTTTGCTGGTTTTAGAGTTGTAGCTATATGTAATGTGTTAGCGAGGCTAGGGAGTGTTGTTCTATGTATCGTTTTAGTAGCACTGTTTAGGAGTTTTGTGGTTGTCGTCAGTGTGCTTTCAGGGGTGGGAGGTGTAGCTGTATGTGAGTTTGCAGAGTTAGGGGGTTTAGATGCGTGTGTGTTAGCAGGGTAAGGGGGTGCACTTCTATGTAATGTTGTAGCAGTGTTAGACCGTGGTGTTGTGTTTTCAGGCTTAGGGGCTCTAATAACATGGGATGGGTTAACATGGCTTGGAGGAAAGGTTCTGTATGGTGTGTTTGGACGGTAAGGGTGAGTAGATGTACATGATGTGTTTGATGGGTTGGGCTGTGTATTTGGGTGTGTGGGTGTCTTTGGATGTTTACGGTGTGCGTGTGGCGTGTTTGCCCTGGTGGCTATTGCGATCTGAGGATACATTTGGAGTATTTTCGGTCGAGGAATTTTACTCCAGTGAGATGGGGTCTCAAGGGTGTTGGCATCTGCACGCCTGGGTTCAATAGTTGCCTTAGTGACTGTAATAGATTTTGTGTGTAAGATGGTTCTTTGGTGGGTTGGCTTGTCTGAGTGTGTATGTGAAGGTGTAACTAGGGTTTCTACTGGGTCTCTGATAGAGGTATGCAGGGGGTATGTATAATGTGAGGTATAACCATTAGTCTGTTTCAGATCTTTGGTTTTCCATGCAGGCGCTGGGTTTGCAGGCAGGTTGGGCTTCCTGTCTTTGTTGTTGTAAATTATGGGTTTACAGCGGGGGTGGGTGGATTGAGATTCTGTTTGTGTCGGCTGTCTTTGTATCAGATCCCTGTCTGCAAGCCTCGGAGTGGAGCATGTAGAGTTCCTCTCTTTCTCAGTATGTGAAGGGAGAAGGTGGTTTCTGTCTGTGAGTGAAATAGGTGTTTTCATGGCTGTTGTTCCTTCAGGGCATGCAGAGGAAGTGCTCTTAACTTCCAGACTGGCATCTTCATCTCCAGCTCCAGGGACCACAGTCTCCCTCCCTCCACAGTGTCTGCACATTTCCTGGAGCATCCAGAGAGGTGGGGGAGCAGGTGGTCGTTTTGCATTCCCACAATATGAATGTGCCACAGAATGTTCTTTCGGTTTTGATTGGTCCCTTCCTCGAGAGGACATGGTCGAGACAGGCTCCGCCTCATCACTGCCATCAATACAAATCCCTCCTATAGCCTCCGAGTCAACTACGCTGCCATTTGTGTAGCGCAAGTCCCGCCTCCCTTTAATCTTGCTGTTCCCCACGCCCCCTAATAGGTGTGGGTTAGTCTTGATTGCCCGGGCATAGCAATAATTCCCACTTTTCCATTTGTTGAAGACCACATTCTCTGTAAGTTCACTGGAAATCTCTTCAAATGTCACACCTTTTTTGGTCTTGGAATCTAAACTCCTCTGTTTTGAAAGAACACCTCTTTGTCTGACACTCTTAGTCTGTCTGATTCCCTCCTCTTCCTTTGCCTTTTTTGGGATGTAGCCATTGCATGTAGGAGTAATGCTTCTTTCTGATTGCCTGGGGAATGTGCCTGTTAGTTTTGTCCCGTGCAAGATGGGTGGAGCTCTCATGCCGGGTGAAGTCTGCACTCCGATACTGCAGTGGGGACCCCATGTCAGTGGCAGCACTCCCCCAGCCCTCTCCCCCCCTGCTGTACTCCAACCACGCACCCCCACCAGGGCAGGAACTCCCAGTACTGGCACAGGAGTGGTCAGGTCAGCCGCCCGTCTCCCCATCACCTGGCCGACTGACTCAGTGGCCTGAAAACCCAGGAGAGCTTGTGTCCACCATCACCATCACATCTATGGGAAAGTCAAGGTTAGTTTATTGTAAAGAGCACATTATGATGTCTCATTTTGATAAGGCACTGTGAAAGGAATCCGTACCAGGGCAGAACAATTAGATTCCAACAAAGTACAAATCAAGGACACTGCCAGAGCTGCCCATATGCATCAGAAATAGAGGACAAACAAAGGTCTGAAGCCTTGACAGCAAATTAGAGATAGTCATGAATAATGGACATTTTCTCGTTTTGTGTTAGACAAGTTAGAACAAACATGAAAGAAGTTAGAAGGATAAACCCTAAACCCTACACTGACAATGTGAGAGATAAACCCTACACTGACAATGTGATACAATATTATATCAGATAATGTAGAAGAGGTTGTTTTAGTATTGTGAGCTGGATTACAGTACCCTCATAACACCAAGGTGTCACAGAGCAGGACATGGGGGTGCATGACAGTCAAGAAACAGTCTTTGGAGTCCTGACCCTTGCTTACTTTTAGTCAAAGGAAACCCTTACTGGATTCAGCACATTATATTCAGAACATAAAAGCATGGTCTGCCCAGGTTCTGTTTCCTTCAGAGGTCATATTTCACAGAGATCATCTAGTCACAGCATGACTCCTGTGGTGACCTCTCTCTCTGTCTCCCTCATGGGCATCCTCTCACACCATCCTGTCCCAACCTTGGGCGGGGGGATAATGTATGAATTTATGCTAACGACTTAATTAAAGCCTGACAAGGGGAAATGAATCAGTGACTCTGTGTGCATTTAACTGACGCAGTAAATGCCAGAGTAGCCGAGTGTGTATGTGTGTCTTTATTTGACTGATGCATGCAACTATAGTTTGTGCCAAAGCAAGGACAATTGTGTGTGTGTGTGTGTGTGTGTGTGTGTGTGTCTGTGTCTGTGTCTGTGTGTGTCTGTGTCTGTGTCTGTGTCTGTGTCTGTGTCTGTGTCTGTGTCTGTCTGTGTGTGTGTGTGTGTGTGTGTGTGTGTGTGTGTGTGTGTGTGTGTGTGTGTGTGTGTGTGTGTGTGTGTGTGTGTGTGTATGAGAGGCAGTGGGTGTGCCTAAAACATTATGTGTGAGTTTGCATTTGCTGATACAGTAAAATACCTCAAGATAGCTGTGTGTGTGCGTGCGTGTGTGACTGAGTGTGTGCATGCAAAAAATATTTTTGTCCCACAGCCCACCCTCACCCCCCAGGCTTCATGCAGCGCTGTCAGAATTGCAGGCAGATCATCTAATCAGTTGTGCCTGCAGGCACCACTCTTTGACTGTCACATTGTAGATGTCAGTTGGTTGTAGTCCCAACTGACCCCATCTGATGTCACTACGGAACATTCCGTGACAAGTGCCTTAGCCCCTCCTCATACACAGTTGATCAATCTGCCAATAATTCCCTTTCTGACACTGTAAAATAGGTGTAAACAGTGTCCTCTCAGCATCACTATATAGATTTATATCCAGGACAGAGCAATGAGGAACCTGTCCCCTGCCTTCACAGTCAATCTTGACCGGGTCACTAAGCATGTTCAGGTGACTTACCATTGTCAGCATTTGTCAAACCTTGGGTTGAGCTGTGGCACGTTTCACTTTGTCCTTTAGGTGTTCTGCGTCCAGACGTGGGGGCCCACCTCTCCACCTGGCCTCCTCTCCACCTTGCCCCCCTCCTCTGTACTCCTCTACTCCAAGTCTTTGAGGAGGGGGGCACTGGGTGACTCCTTTTTGATGAGGTTGAACTCCTTCTCCCTTTCAGTCCCTCCGTGGCACCCACAAACTCACATGAGCATACACTATGCAGTCTAACAGTGGTGCAAAGCCATATTCCCTTCTGGTAAGTATTCCAAAAGCTCTGAGTCACCACTAATCTGGCTCCCTCAGACTAGACATGTAGTCCAGCTGCGTTCTCAGTTTATTCCCTCTCTCCTCCTCTTACTTTGGTCCCTCTCCTCCTTCCTGCCTCCCTGCTCACATCATAACACAATGATGCACTGCCCTACGTTCAGCACTCTGTCCAACTATCCCTCTCCCTTCCTCTCTTCCTCCCTCCCTCTCTCACTCTCTCTCTCGCTTCCTCTTTCTCTCTCACTATTCCCTTTCTCATGCGCACACACAGATCTATGGCTGGGTGACTGGCATCCGAAATTCATCTGAGGGGAAGGAGAGAGAAAGAGAGTGAGACAGAAGGAAGTGACTAAAATCACAAGGGAAGGGACTGGGTGAAAAGTACCACCAGACTTGAAAAACAAGATATGGCAAATTGCTGCAGGGTATCACACCAGCAGAGAAGACATGATATTTTACCCTGTGTCTCTCAACACATCATGTGGGTGATAGGGTGACAGCAGTTTCTTGATTGTACAGTTTTTAGTTCGATCAGAACGTTTTGTGATACAAGAAAGAAAAATACATTTTTCTGTGTTTTTTTTTCTAATATTCTGGTGACATGTCCTGCTTATGATGATATTGTAGCGATTCTTGCTATATGAACCACTTTACAATTTCCACCATGGGGTTAATCCTGGTGGCGCAATACGTATGGTTTTTGCCTTTTCATGCCAGCGACCCGGATTCACTTCCCTGCCCCACCATTCGCTACAATAGTCTGGAGCTAATATTTCTGCCATGGACTGTGTATGTCCATAGTACGTTGTGATACAATCTAACTACAGTACCCCCTACACATATTTAATACTCTCTCAGAATATAACATATTTGACAGAATTATTAACATTACAACTCATATAAAGCAACAGTGAAATCCAATATTCAACTTCACAAACAATTGTTCTCACTAGGCGGGTGAATCAGGATAACTGTATAACTGTATAACTGAAATAGTATTTGACAATCAGATTTATTTTTTTACAGCACAATCACCATGATCAATGTACAGTGTAATGGCACATTGTTTAACTCTGAGATAATTACAGCTTTATATCCATATCTTATCATTGTTATTACCCCTATTCTGAGTTGTTAGTGCAGGCAGTGATTGTTTTATTGGGTATTGCTGCCATCTACTGTTTCAAAATATACAGTACCATCCCTCTGAACAACTCCACAAACATGCTCATGATACAAAGTTATTTCAACATGTTTATGTTTCATATGTTTCATATATCCAGGAAATCCCAGATATTGACCAAAATAATATTGAATCATAAAGGTATCACGTTGTATAGTGCAATCGTGAACCAGAAACCGTGGATTGATGGCAGCATTCGCGTGAAACTGAAAGCGGAACCACTGCTTTTAATCAGGGCAAGGTGACCGGAAACATGACAGAATACAAACAGTGTAACTATTCCCTCCGCAAGAAAATCAAACAAGCTAAGCGTCAATACAGAGACAAAGTAGAATCTCAATTCAACGGCTCAGACACAAGAGGTATGTGGCAGGGTCTACAGTCAATCACGGATTACAAAAAGAAAACCAGCCCCGTCACGGACCAGGATGTCTTGCTCCCAGGCAGACTAAATAACTTTTTTGCCCATACAGTGCTACTGACACAGCCCGCAACTAAAACATGCGGACTCTCCTTCACTGCAGCCGATGTGAGGAAAACATTTAAACGTGTCAACCCTCGCAAGGCTGCAGGCCCAGGCGGCATCCCCAGCCGCGCCCTCAGAGCATGGGCAGACCAGCTGGCTGGTGTGTTTACGGACATATTCAATCAATCCCTATCCCAGTCTGTTGTTCCCACATGCTTCAAGAGGGCCACCATTGTTCCTGTTCCCAAGAAAGCTAAGGTAACTGAGCTAAATGACTACTGCCCCGTAGCACTCACCTCCGTCATCATGAAGTGCTTTGAGAGACTAGTCAAGGACCATATCACCTCCACCCTACCTGACACCCTAGACCCACTCCAATTTGTTTACCGCCCAAATAGGTCCACAGACGATGCAATCTCAACCACACTGCACACTGCCCTAACCCATCTGGACAAGAGGAATACCTATGTGAGAATGCTGTTCATCGACTACAGCTCGGCATTTAACACCATAGTGCCCTCCAAGCTCGTCATCAAGCTCGAGACCCTGGGTCTCGACCCCGCCCTGTGCAACTGGGTACTGGACTTCCTGACAGGCCGCCCCCAGGTGGTGAGGGTAGGCAACAACATCTCCACCCCGCTGATCCTCAACACTGGGGCCCTCTGAGCCCTCTCCTGTACTCCCTGTTCACCCACGACTGCGTGGCCACGCACACCTCCAACTCAATCATCAAGTTTACGGACGACACAACAGTGGTAGGCTTGATTACCAACAACGACGAGACGGCCTACAGGGAGGAGGTGAGGGCCCTCGGAGTGTGGTGTCAGGAAAATAACCTAACACTCAACGTCAACAAAACTATGGAGATGATTGTGGACTTCAGGAAACAGCAGAGGGAACACCCCCCTATCCACATCGGTGGGACAGTAGTGGAGAGGGTAGTAGGTTTTAAGTTCCTTGGCGTACACATCACAGACAAACTGAATTGGTCCACCCACACAGACAGCATCGTGAAGAAGGCGCAGCAGCGCCTCTTCAACCTCAGGAGGCTGAAGAAATTTGGCTTGTCACCAAAAGCACTCACAAACTTCTACAGATGCACAATCGAGAGCATCCTGTCGGGCTGTATCACCGCCTGGTACGGCAACTGCTCCGCCCACAACCGTAAGGCTCTCCAGAGGGTAGTGAGGTCTGCACAACGCATCACCGGGGGCAAACTACCTGCCATCCAGGACACCTACACCACCCGATGTCACAGGAAGGCCATAAAGATCATCAAGGACAACAACCACCCGAGCCACTGCCTGTTCACCCCGCTATCATCCAGAAGGCGAGGTCAGTACAGGTGCATCAAAGCTGGGACCGAGAGACTGAAAAACAGCTTCTATCTCAAGGCCATCAGACTGTTAAACAGCCACCACTAACATTGAGTGGCTGCTGCCAACACACTGACTCAACTCCAGCCACTTTAATAATGGGAATTGATGGGAAATGATGTAAAATATATCACTAGCCACTTTAAACAATGCTACCTAATATAATGTTTACATACCCTACATTATTCATCTCATATGTATACGTATATACTGTACTCTATATCATCTACTGCATCTTTATGTAATACATGTATCACTAGCCACTTTAACTATGCCACTTTGTTTACATACTCATCTCATATGTATATACTGCACTCAATACCATCTACTGTATCTTACCTATGCCGCTCTGTACCATCACTCATTCATATATCTTTATGTCTTTAGGTAGTAGTTTTGGAATTGTTAGCTAGATTACTTGTTGGTTATTACTGCATTGTCGGAACTAGAAGCACAAGCATTTCGCTACACTCGCATTAACATCTGCTAACCATGTGTATGTGACAAATATTATTATTATTATTATTTGTTTTTTTTTTTGAATCGTGCATTCAATCGTGCATTTATTAGTGAGAGTAAATTACACTGGTTGATTCGAGCGGTATTCCCAGCATCAATACACTTTAGTGAAGCTTCTCATCACAACATGGTGTTAATTTCCCATTGGGAAGAGAAGGAAGCCATTGAAGATAGTACGGTTATTTGAATCATCAGAAGCTCTCTCACTGGTTTTCATGTATAACACATCACTCTCCTCCAGATGTAGTACAGCTGCATTAGACACAAACTTTTTATGCCCACCGCTATTGATTTCATCAACATACAATACTAACTTTTTTATGCTGACATTTTTATAAAGCAAAGCACCCATCCATTTGTACCAATACCACAAAGGGTCAATCTGAAGTAGTAGACCCCTCTCACTGGTGCAGTGAAGATTTAATTAAAGGAGAGAGATCATTCCTAACATAGAGATGAGCTCCAGTTTAGTGTTTTATTAATCAGATAACTGTGTGCTTCAGTACACATTCTTGTGAGGACATTACCATACCTGTAATTGGGTTGTAGTGGTTGCTGATGTTTGTGAATACAGTGCCTTGCAAAAGTATTCATCCCCCTAGGCATTTTTCATATTTTTTTGCATTACAACCTGTAATTTAAATGGATTTTTATTTGGATTTCATGTAATGGACATACACAAAATAGTCCAAATTGGTGAAGTGAAAAAATAAATAATAATAACATGTTTTTTTTTAAATCATAAATAGAAAAATGGAAAAGTGGTGTGTGCATGTGTATTCACCCCTTTGCTATGAAGCCCCTAAATGAGATCTGGTGCAACCAATTACCTCCAGAAGTCACACAATTAGTTAAATAAAGTCCACCTGTGTGCAATCTAAGTGTCACATGATCTCAGTATATGTACACCTGTTCTGAAAGGCCCCAGAGTCTGCAACACCACGGAGCAAGGGGCACCACCAAACAAGCGACACCAAGAAGACCAAGGAGCTCTCCACAAGTCAGGGACAAAGTTGTGGAGAAGTACAGATCATGGTTGGGTTATAAAAAAATATCCGAAACGGAACATCCCACGGAGCACTGTTAAATCAATTATTAAAAATTGGAAAGAATATGGCACCATAACAAACCATTGCTTAAAGAAAAAAATAAGCAAACAGGTTTGGTGTTCGCCAAAATGGCAGCATCATGCTGTGGGGATGTTTTTCATTGGCAGGGACTGGGAAATTTGTCAGAATTGAAGGAATGATTGATGGCGCTGCCTGTTTCAGTCTTCCAGAGATTTGAGACTGGGACGGAGGTTCACCAGCAGGACAATGACCCCAGCATATAAGCAACACTTGAATGGTTTAAGGGGAACATTTAAATGTATTGGAATGGACTAGTCAAAGCCCAGACATCAATCCAATTGAGAATCTGTGTTATGACTTAAAGATTGCTGTACACCAGCAGAACCCATCCAACTTGAAGGAGCTGGAACAGTTTTTCCTTGAAGAATGGGAAAAAATCCCAGTGGCTAGACGTGCCAAGCTTATAGATACATACCCCAAGAGTCTTGCAGCTGTAATTGCTGCAAAGTTTTCAGTGTCTTTTCTTATTTCTTGTTTGTTTCACAATAAAAAATATTTAGCATCTTGTGTAAATCAAATGATTTTTTCTATTTTACCCCTTTTTCTCCCCAATTTCGTGGTATCCAATTGTTGTAATAGCTACTATCTTGTCTCATTGCTACAACTCCCGTACAGGCTCGGGAGAGACGAAGGCTGAATGTCATGCGTCCTCCGATACACAACCCAACCAGCCGTACTGCTTCTTAACACAGCGCGCATCCAACCCATAAGCCAGCCGCACCAATGTGTCGGAGGCCATGCACCTGGCAACCTTGGCTAGCGCGCACTGCGCCCGGCCCGCCACAGGAGTCGCTGGTGCGCGATGAGACAAGGAGATCCCTACCGACCAATCCCTCCCTAACCCGGACGACGCTTGGCCAATTGTGCGTCGCCCCACCGACCTCCCGGTCGCGGCCGGTTACGACAGAGCCTGGGCACGAACCCAGGGACTCTGATGGCACAGCTGGCGCTGCAGTACAGCGCCCTTAACCACTGCGCCACCCGGGAGGCCCAAAAAATCTATTTTAATTCCAGATTGTAAGACAACAAAATAAGAAAAATGCCAAGGGAGTGAATACTTTTACAAGCCACTGTATGTTTTTATAGACCATGGTGGTTCCACTGTTGAAGGGTCCCAATTCTCCACTGATTCCCAGTGAGGCAGAGAATGCTACCTTTGGTCTGTCTGTGAATAAAGAATCAAAAGAAATGGACAATATACAGAAAGTAACATGAGGCAACATACAAAGTGCATTCAGAATGTATTCAGACCCCTTGACTTTTCCACATTTTGTTACGTTGCAGCCTTATTCTACAACAGATTAAATGACCCCCCCCCCCCCCCATCAATCTACACACAATACCCCATAATGACAAAGCAAAAACAGGTTTTTAGAAATGTTTGCAAATTTATAAAGATTAAAAAGCTGAAATAGCACATTTACATAAGTATTCAGACTCTTTGCTCAGTACTTTGTAGAAGAACCAATGGCAGCGATTACATCCTTGAGTCTTGGGTATGATGCTACAAGCTTGGTACACCTGTATTTGGGGAGTTTCTCCCATTCCTCTCTGCAGATCCTCACAAGCTCTGTCAGGTTGGATGGGGAGCGTTGCTGCACAGCTATTTTCAGATCTCTCCAGAGATGTTAGTCCGGGCTCTCCCTGGGCCACTCAAGAACATTCAGAGACTTGTCCCAAAGCCACTCCTGCGTCGTTTTGGCAGTGTGCTTAGGGTCGTTGTCCTGTTGGAAGGTGAACCTTCACCCCAGTCTAAGGTCCTGAGAGCACTGGAGCTGGTTTTCATCAAGGATCTCTCTGTACTTTGCTCCGTTCATCTTTCCCTGGATCCTGACTAGTCTCCCAGTCCCTGCCGCTAAAAAATATCCCCAAAGCATGATACTGCCACCACCATGCTTCACCATAGGGATGGGCCCAGATTTCCTCCAGACGTGATGCTCAGGCCAAAGAGTTCAATCTTAGTTTCATCAGACCAGAGAATCTTGATTCTTGTGGTCTGAGAGTCCTTTAGATGCCTTTTGGCAAACTCCAAGCGGACTGTCATGTGCCTTTTATCGAGGAGTGGCTTCCGTCTGGCCACTCTACCATAAAACCTGATTGTTGGAGTGCTGCAGAGATGGTTGTCCTCCTGAAAGGTTATCCAATCTCCACAGAGAAACTCTGGGGCTCAATTTGGCCAGACGGCGGTACCCTTCCCCCGATCTGTGCCTCGACACAATCCTGTCTCAGAGCTTTATGGACAATTCCTTTGACCTCATGCCTTGGTTTTTGCTCTGGCATGCACAGTCAACTGTGGGACCTCAAGTTGTAGAAACATCTCAAGGATGATCAATGGAAACAGGATGCATCTGAGCTCAATTTCGAGTCTCATAACAAAGGGTCTGAACATTTCTAAAGACCTGTTTTTGATCAGTCATTGTGGGGTATTTTGTGTAGATTGATGATGAAAAAATGTTTTTCATCCATTTTAGTTAGAATAAGGCTGTAACGTAACAAAATGTGAAAAAGTCAAGGGGTCTGAAGACTTTCCGAATGCACTGTATATCTGTTATTACAATGCACATTCCCTGTTTTGAATTTCATGATGGTTTTGTGGTAATAGCTTCCACCAGGGTAGAGTAAGACTTTCATTACGTTTCACTTTAGCACAGACCTATTCAGTTATAACCGTGAAGGACTGTGACCTGTCATGGAACACCATCTCCAAAAAGGCAGCGGTAGTCTTGTGGAAGCCTTAAGTTCCACATATGAATAAAGAGGACTAAGTTAGTCAATAGGTTTTCAGCTAATACAGTACCAATTCAAAAGTTTGGACACACCTACTCATTCAAGGGTTTTTATTTTATTTTGACAATTTTCTACATTGTAGAATATTAGTGAAGACATCAAAACTATGAAATAACACATAAGGAATCATGTAGTAACAAAAAAAAGTGTTTAACAAATCTAAATATGTTTTATATTTGAGAGTCTTCAAAGTAGCCACCCTTTGCCTTGATGACAGCTTTGCGCACTCTCAACCGGATTCACCTGGAATATTTTTCCAACAGTCTTGAAGGATTTCCCACATATGCGTAGCACTTTTTTGGTTACAACATGATTCCATATGTGTTATTTTATAGTTTTGATGTCTTCACTATTATTCTACAATGTAAAAAATAGTAAAAAAAAGAAAGAAAAACCCTGGACCCTGGATGCTTTCCAAATTCCTAGTTGCTTGTTATACAGGTGTGTAATCGCACTGACACGCAGATAATGCGTTTTAGAAATCATCCTGACATTAAAA
The DNA here is from genome assembly GCF_045791955.1 of Oncorhynchus clarkii lewisi. Lineage (NCBI taxonomy): Eukaryota > Metazoa > Chordata > Actinopteri > Salmoniformes > Salmonidae > Oncorhynchus > Oncorhynchus clarkii. The sequence continues at coordinate 23,639,777 of NC_092158.1, forward strand.
AAAATAATCTTATATTTGTGACAAGAGATGGACCTAACCTTCTTAGTATCCCAAATGATGCAAATAACTGTTGACAATGTTCTGAATGTATTGTGGTTTTGGAGGATGAGCCACATCCTTTTTTATTTTTTACATGAGTTGTCCCTTTTCAAAGAGTCCACTTCCTTCTCAAGAGCTATCAACCTGGCCTCCACAGCAGATATATGCGTTGATTGCGCTGAAATGAATGACATTACTGTCTGAGTATAGAAAATTGCCAAGGGAGAGGCTAAGAAGAATAGTCATCAGTAGCCTATTTCAACTTCTTTCTTACTCTTTTGATCTGCCACCTGGCTCTCACTGCTTCTCCGCCTAGCCTCCATGGCTGAGAGTAAACATACACTGCAATGCAAACATACATTGCATATCTTGAGGTTATGTTGACAAAGAAAAGCATCGTCTCAAAATCATACACGTCTGGAACGTGTTATTGTATTATTTATTTGTACCTGCTTTGTCTTTCTCCAGCTTCTCTAAGTAACCCTCCGTGGCTCTTATTTTGGTCTTGATCACTATAAGATGGATACATGAAAACGAATAATAAACCAACAACACCAACTTCATAAATAGAATACAAATAAAATGTGAGGTTGGGTTGAATATTCATGCAAGAGCACCTGACAATAATTTTTCACTGTGCAGTTCCTCTGTCTGGTCTTCAGGGCTAAGGCAACAGATGTGGTATTGTTGTGAATTCATGTGATCATTGATTTAGAAGTTGTTCATCAAAGTGATCTTTATATTTTACCTGCATCGCTAGTCCTCAGTTCTACCACTCAGCTCTCACTGTTTTTCAGTCTGGCCTCTGTATCTAAATCTAAATAAACAGTTAAATTTTAGCAAAATATGCATAAATTCTCCATAAAAATAAATCACATTGGCTACAATAATTCATATTGGCAACAGTAATTCATAATACTTCATAATTCATATGCCAAATAGGGGTGTTTATATTTGTCCTGTTAACAAAAGTGTGTTACCTGTACAAGTGTGAAATGGAAATACAGTTGAAGTCGCAAGTTTACAAACATTTATGTTTTTCAACCACTCCACAAATTTCTTGTTAACAAACTATAGTTTGGCAAGTCGGTTAGGACATCTACTTTGGACAACAGATTGGAAAATTCCAGAAAATGTCATGGCTTTATAAGCTTCTGATAGGCTAATTGACATCATTTGAGTCATTTGGAGGTGTACCTGTGGATACTTTTCAAGGTCTACCTTAAAACTCAGTGCCTCTTTATTTGACATCATGGGAAAATCAGAAGGAATCAGCCAACACCTCAGAAGAGAAATTGTAGACCTCCACATGTCTGGTTCATCATTGGGAGCAATTTCCAAACGCCTGAAGGTACCACATTTATCTGTACAAACAATAGTACGCAAGTATGAACAACATGGGACCACGCAGTCGTCATATTGTTCAGGAAGGAGACGAGTTCTGTCTCCTAGAGATGAAAGTACTTTGGTGCAAGAAGTGCAAATCAATCCCAGAACAACAGCAAAGGACCTTGTGAAGATGCTGGGTGAAACAGGAACAAAAGTGTCTATATCCACAGTAAAACGAGTCCTTTATCGACATAACCTTAAAGGCCACTAAGCAAGGAAGAAGCCACTGCTCCAAAACCGCAATAAAAAACCCAGACTACGGTTTGCAACTGCACATGGGGACAAAGATCATACTTTTTGGAGAAATGTCCTCTGGTCTGATGAAACAAAAATATAACTATTTGGCCATAATGACCATCGTTATCTTTGGAAGAAAAAGGGGTAGACTTGCAAGCCGAAGAACACCATCCCAACCGTGAAGCACTGGGGCACCAGCATCATGTTGTGGGGGTGCTTTGCTGCAGGAGGGACTGGTGCACTTCACAAAATAGATGGCATCATGAGGAAGAGAAATCATGTGGATATATTGAATCAAAATCTCAAGACATCAATCAGGAATTTAAAGCTTGGTTCCAAAGTTGTGGCAAAATGGCTTAAGGACAACAAAGTCAAGGTATTGGAGTGGTCATCACAAAGCCCTGACCTCAATCCCATAGAAAATTTGTGGGCAGAACTGGAAAAGTGTGTGCGAGCAAGGAGGCCTACAATCCTGACTCAGTTACACCAGCTCTGTCAGGAGGAAGGGGCCAAAATTCACCCAACTTATTGTGGGAAGCTTGTGGAAGGCTACCTGAAACGTTTGACCCAAGTCAAACAATTTAAAGGCAATGCTACCAAATACTAATTGAGCGTATGTAAACTTCTGACCCACTGGGAATGTGATGAAAGAAATAAAAGCTGAAATAACTGATTATCTCTACTATTATTCTGACATTTCACATTCTTAAAATAAAGTGGTGAGCTCCACTCTCTGATCCATCACAATGTCTCTCAGTTCTTTCAGCTCATTCCAGATCTTAAGCTGGTTGGTTGTCTGTTTTTCAGTAGAGGTATCAACTTCATATCTTCCAATCTGACCACTCTCAACTGGACTCTGTCCCTCTTCATTGATACCCAGCTGAGGGATATCATTCTCCCCGACCTCCTCACTGTCTTTCTGTCCCTGTGTCCCACACAAACAAACAAGTAACACCAGAGATACTAAAACAGCCCTCATCATCATTACACTATATTATACAACCCGTTAGTGAAGTGTCTTTTCGGAACATGAACACCCTCTTTATACATGTCTAGATTAGTCGACATTATGTAACCATCATCTTTGTTATCTAGTACACAAGAAGGTCAAAACCTAATGATTAAATATGGACTCCATCCGATTATCTTCGAATAGTTTACACACTGATGTCTGGAAATGTTTGAAACTTTCCCAAAGTGTTGTGGGAAAGAATCAACCTGTGGAATATGTCATGGTCTGGTGTTGTATTTTTGCCACGTGTCTCTGCCATGAGTAGCTGCTTTTAGAGTATCTACAGGGCCTCTGTCTGTCAGGCACATACTGTGATACAAAGAGAAGAGTGACTTTTGAAAAATAACGGTTTTACCTCTTTCTACAAAACAAATGTCCCTATTCTCATTACTCTGTAGCTCTCTTATTCTCATGTTTTCCCTGTATTTCCCTCTGCAAACCTGTTCCACAACTGTACAATAGAAGGAAGTATTGCCCCACAAATGTAACTGTCAGTTAAGAACAAATTCAAATTCTTATTTACAATTACTGCCTGCCCCAGCCAAACCCGGATGACTCTGGGCCAATTGTGCACCGCCCTATGGGACTCCCAATCACAGCCAGATATGGTACAGCCTGGAATTGAACCAGGTACTATACTGACACCTTTTGCACTGAGAGGCAGTGCCTTAGACCAAATTGCCACTCTGAAAGCCCAAGCATTGAGACTGAATGTAATATGATGATGATAGTTCTATATGAATATACATTAGGTCCATTTCCAATAATAAGTATTGGAATTCTCTTTATGAAAAATGTACAGTCAATGACCAGTAATTTATGGGCCAATTCCTATGAAAAGGTTGTTTGGTTAAACACCAAATAGGATTGTCGTTCACGTTTATTTCACATGTATTTAATGTTTTGAGATTACATGCATCCTTAAGTATTTAAAAAAGGACAAAATAGAAAGTCTGTATGTGTCCAACTGTATGATAATGAGCATTCAAAATCATAATGCATGGTTCATTATAGTATATAATGCCATCTGTCCCCTATGGCCCATAATGCAACATAAAGCCAAATGTCATTGTTGATTTGTATATGGGGCCGATGATGTGGAGGGGACAACTGTGAAGAAGGGGGGTGTGAAGGGTTCAGTTAATTTTGCAGTAGCTTGCCTGTGTGTGATCCTAAGTGTGTGTTTTAGAATGTGTCTGTGCGTGTTTGTATGTGTGTGTGTTCGTATGCGTTTGTGGGTGTGCACATGCGTGCATTAATGTGTTTGTGTGGCATATCCACAACTAATTACCATAGCCTAGTCCCCATGGTAATCCATGTCAGTGTTAATTAAAGTACTTTTCTGTGTTTGATGTGGACTGAAGTCCTTTTTTTTTGTTTACTGCATGTATTTACATCCCCATTTCCTGAAATTTGGTTGGCCAATAAAAGTTCATTTTAATACACAGTTAGCAAGTGGGACTATGGGGAGAGTCTTCTCTCCAGAACATGGTTTTCACGTTTACGTATTTTGATGGGATTTAACCAGACAGGAATTGAGTGAGAGAGAGGGAATCAATAAAACATGACCCTTGGGGTCCAGGTGACTTCTGCATGGCTTCTCTCACTCCTGGCTAATTGAAGTTATATTTCCAGAAACCCTTAACCTCCTTGTCTCTTTGTATGAGTACATGTGAGCCTGCTAGTGCAGTATAAATCTTTATTTGCCCTGAAGGGCAATTTGTCTGCAGCAGAAAAACAAACACTTGGCCTTGTGAATAACAAAAAACATTACTTGGGAAATAGGAAGGTAAATAAAGGATTAAATGATTAAAAAAAATATTTAAAAAAATACTACAGTTTGTCCAGCTGCTTAAAATACAAGTATAATACAAATGCAACCATTCATGCAACATTATCATTTTTTGATTGTATGGAGACACACAAACACAAGCTGAGTGTGTCAGAAAAACAAACAGAAAGGACGGTACAATACCACTTGCAAACATCTTCCTTTATGCTGAGTGTGCTGACAGGCCTTGACAGGGGCCATGTGTGTGGGAGAGGACACTGCCATGTCATCTGTCTGTTTGTGTTACTGTTAATGATTCTGTATAGTGTGAGCAGGGCCACTCTGTGCTTAGCCCTGTGCCATACCTTTAGAATCTGCTCAACTCTTTTAGTTGGGCCAGCTGCACAAGTCCTCACAGCCAGCAGTTACAGCCACTCTAACAGCCTGTTTGTTTACGACAAAGCCCTTACAGCCATGGCTTCCAGAAACATGTTTCATTCATGACAGGAAACTTGGTGGATGCTAATCAGGGTGCAGGTGCTTCTCAACTGGTTACAGACACAGACAGGAAACTTGGAGATATTCTGGTGCTATCTAAACTCACTGTGTGTCTGTGTGTGTGTGTGAATGTTAACCTACAGTTTATCTACAGTACCACAATGTCCTAAGAATTCACTAGAATGTCCTGAAAAGGTAAGAAAGCAAGAACTTTGGGGGGTTTTGGGGGTTCAGATTAAGTTTAAGTTTAGGATTAGCAAATACAGGTTTTTAGAAGGTTGTCAGGTTGGATGGGGAGCGTTGCTGCACTGCTGTCACGTTCTGACCTCTATTTCCTTTGTTTTGTATGTAGTTAGCGAGGAGAGCAGAGGCAGCCGGAGAGAGGAGCCGGCGATATGAGGGAACACGGTTGGCAAGGAAGCCCGGGAGTCAGCCCCAAAAATTTCTTGGGGGGGGGCTAACAGGGAGTATGGCTACGCCAGGTAGGAGACCTGAGCCAACTTCCTGTGGTTACCGGGGGGCTAGAGAGACCGGGCAGGCACCGTGTTATGCTGTGGAGCGCACGGTGTCCCCAGTGCGGGTGCACAGCCCAGTGCGGGCTATTCCAGCTCGCCGCACTGGCAGGGCGACCGGGACCATTCAACCGGGTAAGGTTGGGCAGGCTCGGTGCTCAAGAGCTCCAGTGCGCCTGCACGGCCCGGTCTATCCGTCACCACCTCCACGCACCAGCCCTCCGGTGGCAGCCCCCCGTACCAGGCTGTCTCTCCGGCCCATCCAGACAGGGGCTCCCTCCTCTCCAGCGCTGCCGGAGTCTCCGGAGTCTGTTCGGCGCTACAAGAGCTACTCAGTCCGGCGCTTCCAGAGCCTTCCTCCTCTCCAGCGCCGCCAGTGCCGCCCGTCTGCCCAGCGCCGCCAGTGCCGCCCGTCTGCCCAGCGCCGCCAGTGCCGCCCGTCAGCCAGGGGCCGCCAGTGCCGCCCGTCAGCCAGGGGCCGCCAGTGCCGCCCGTCAGCCAGGGGCCGCCAGTGCCGCCCGTCAGCCAGGGGCCGCCAGTGCCGCCCGTCAGCCAGGGGCCGCCAGTGCCGCCCGTAAGCCAGGGGCCGCCAGTGCCGCCAGTAAGCCAGGGGCCGCCAGTGCCGCCAGTAAGCCAGGGGCCGCCAGTAAGCCAGGGGCCGCCAGTGCCGCCAGTCAGCCAGGGGCCGCCAGTAAGCCAGGGGCCGCCAGTGCCGCCAGTCAGCCAGGGGCCGCCCGAGCAGCTGCCCCTCTGTCCCGAGCTGCTATCGCCCCTCTGTCCCAAGCTGCTGCCGCCCCTCTGTCCCGAGCAGCTGCTTCACCTCTGTCCCGAGCTGCCCCTCTGTCCCAAGCAGCCCCTCTGTCCAGTGGGGTCATTGAGAGGGGTGGCCATGGTGAGAAAGCCTCGGACAATAAGGCGGACTAAGACAATGGTGAAGTGGGGTCCGCGTCCCGCGCCAGAGCCGCCACCGCGGACAGACGCCCACCCAGACCCTCCCCTATAGGTCAAGGTTTTGCGGCCGGAGTCCGCACCTTTGGGGGGGGGGGTACTGTCACGTTCTGACCTCTATTTCCTTTGTTTTGTATGTAGTTAGTATGGTCAGGGCGTGAGTTGGGTGGGCAGTCTATGTTTGTTTTTCTATGATTTGGGTATTTCTATGTTTCGGCCTAGTATGGTTCTCAATCAGAGGCAGGTGTCATTAGTTGTCTCTGATTGAGAATCATACTTAGGTAGCCTGGGTGTCACTGTGTGTTTGTGGGTGATTGTTCCTGTCACTGTGTTTGTTGTCACAGGATAGGACTGTTTTGCGGTTTCACATTTCTTGTTTTTGTTAGTTTGTTCATGTGAAGTTATTTATTAAAACATGAATCAAAACAACCACGCTGCGCTTTGGTCCGCCTCTCGTACAGACGAACGTCATTACAACAGCTATTTTCAGGTTTCTCCAGAGATGTTCGATGAGATTCAAGTCTGAGGTCCTGAGTGCTCTAGAGCAGGTTTTCATTAAGGATCTCTCTGTACTTTGCTCCGTTAATCTTTGCCTTGATCCTGACTAGTCTCCCAATCCCTGCCACTGAAAAACATCCCCACAGCATGCTGCTGCCTCCACCATGCTTCACCATAGGGATGGTGCCACGTTTCCTCTAGACGTGATGTTTGGCATTTAGGACAAAGAGTTCAGTCTTGGTTTCATCAGACCAGAGAATCTTGTTTCTCATGGTCTGAGAGTCCTTTAGGTGCCTTTAGGCAAACTCCAAGCAGACTGTCATGTGCATTTTACTGAGCAGTGGTTTCTGTCTGGCCGCTCTACTATAAAGGCCTGATTGTTGGAGTGCTGCAGAGATGGTTGTCCTTCTGGTAGGTTCTCCCATCTCCACAGAGGAATTATAGAGCTTTGTCAGAGTGACCACTGGTTCTTGGTCACCTACCTGACCAAGGCCCTTCTCCCCCATTGCTGACTTTGGCCAAGCGGCCAGCTCTAAGAAGAGTCTTGGTGGTTCCAAACTTCTTCCATTTAAGAATGATGGAGGCCACTGTGTTCTTGGGGACATTCAATGCTACAGAAATGTTTTGGTACCCATCCCCCGATCTGTGCCTTGACACATTCCTGTCTCTGAGCTCTATGGACAATTTCTTCGCACTCATGGCTTCGTGTTTGCTCTGACATGCACTGTCAACTGTGGGACCTTATATAGACAGGTGTGTTCCTTTCCAAATCATGTCAAATCAATTGAATTTAACCCAGGTGGACTCCAATCAAGTTGTAGAAACATCTGAAGGATGATTAATTGAAACAAGATGCACCTGAGCTCAATAGCAAAGGGGCTGAATACTTATGCAAATAAAGTATTTTTATTTATATATTTTTTGCAAACATTTCTAAGAAACTGTTTCTACTTTGTCATTATAGGGTATTGTGAGTAGATTGCTGAGGATTTTATTAAATCCAGTTTTGAATAAGGTTGTGATGTAACAAAATGTGTAAAAAGTGAAGGGGTCTGAATACTTTCCGAAGGCACTGTACATATTGTTACTTTTTTATTAATTTTTTGGCACCGTGTATATGTCCCTCCAGACTCACAGCTCTGAATATTTTACTAGCTGGGCATTAAAAATGCAACAGGGGCTCTAGTGAAACACTCATCAACTCAGATGTGTACAGTAGAGAGGGTTCCGTGACCTCCCTTGTTCCCCTCGCCACTACCCACAAAACACTTCTCCTTCACGCCATTCAGCTCTGCTCATGCACGCTGGGCATCACCAAACAACGCACGCGCACACACACACAGCCCTGTATAACTAACCTTGTGGGAACACAACATTTTGTCCCATTCAAAACTCCTAACCCTAACCTTAACCCTAAAGCCCCTAGAAGTAGCATTTGGTCCAATATTTATTAGTTTACTATTTTTGTGGGGACCTCTTTTACAGAATAAAAGCAGGTGGACAACGGGCTAATGACCTAGTTTAAATCTTACAGAAAAAAACAGGTAGACAAAGGGCTAATGACCTAGTTTAAATCTTACAGAAAAATAACAGGTAGACAAAGGGCTAATGACCTAGTTTAAATATTACAGAAAAATAACAGGTGGACAACGGGCTAATGACCTAGTTTAAATATTACAGAAAAAAACAGGTAGACAAAGGGCTAATGACCTAGTTTACATCTTACAGAAAGATAACAGGTGAACTGTCACTTTCTGACCTTTATTTCCTTTGTTTTGTCTTTATTTAGTATGGTCAGGGCGTGAGTTGGGGTGGGCAGTCTATGTGTGTTTTTCGATGTTGGGGTTTTGAGTTCAGCCTTGTATGGTTCTCAATCAGAGGCAGGTGTCGTTAGTTGTCTCTGATTGAGAATCATACTTAGGTAGTCTGGGTTTCACTTTTGAGTTGTGGGTGTTTGTTTTCCGTGTGTGTGTTTGTTGCCACGGTACTGGTTCGTTCATGTTCACATTTATTTTTTTGTATTGTTTCATAGTGTTCAGTTTATATCTTGAAATAAACGTTATGGACACATACCACGCTGCGCATTGATCCTCCGATCCTTCTCGCTTCTCCTCCTCCTCAGAGGAGGAGCAATGCCATTACAAGGACAAAGGGCTAATGAACTAGTTTAAATATTACAGAAAGATAACAGGTAGACAAAGGGCTAATGAACTAGTTTAAACCTTACAGAAAGATAACAAGCGGACAAAGGGATAATGACCTAGTTTAAATATTACAGAACGATAACAGGTGGACAAAGGGCTAATAACCTAGTTTAAATATTACAGAAAGATAACAGATAGACAAAGGGCTAATGACCTAGTTTAAATATTACAGAAAGATAACTGGTGGACAAAGGGCTAATGAACTAGTTTAAACCTTACAGAAAGATAACAAGCGGACAAAGGGCTAATAACCTAGTTTAAATATTACAGAAAGATAACAGCTAGACAAAGGGCTAATGACCTAGTTTAAATCTTACAGAAAGATAACAGGTAGACAAAGGGCTAATGACCTAGTTTAAATATTACAGAAAAATAACAAGCGGACAAAGGGCCAATGACGTAGTGTAAATATTACAGAAAAATAACAGGTGGGCAAAGTGCTTATGGCCCAGTTTAAACCTTTTATGGGTGTACCAGAAGCCCGCTAAATTCTCCAAGTTAATGGTTAACCACAAGGTGTTTTTAAAGAGACTGATGTTTGGAGTGTATTGCATACTGAACTAGCTCCATGCATATTTTCCCAATGAGAGCTTTTCTAACTCCACTGGTGTTGCTGATCTGTCATTTGGGAGTAGCTAAGGACATTCCAAGTGAAGATGAATCCTCTCACTTACAGACAGCCCTTCACTTTGACATCAAGTCTGAGCTGAGAGATCTGAGAGACATGGTGGTGCAGCAAAGAGCAGAGCTGAGCCGCACCATGACTGAACTACGAGACACTAAGACTCAGGTGGAGGTGCTGAAAACAGAAAACTCAGGTCATAGCAGAATACTAAGCCACACTATCAGTTGACTGAGTCATGTTATACTCTGGTTAATTTCCATTGTTGACATTACAATTATTTAATTTTGTCTTAGTAATGGGGTCCAGGCTGATGAGTTCTGAAGGACAACTTGAGGCATTGAAGACAGAGAATGCAGGTAAAAATGTACAGTTAAATATCAGTTTGTTTAGTTAGTTTGTACATCAAATGAACTATTGTTAATGTAGCCATAGAAACCAGGCAGAATGTAGGTACCTAATTATCTTGTCATTATGATTGCTAATGATCAAGACACTAATTTCATGTTCTCCGGGGTATTTTCCTGCAAATGTTTTCCTGCAAATGTTTGTCAATCATTCTCTTTATTCTCCTGCATTCACAGAGAGACCCAAGGTGGCATTTTCAACCTCTTTGGGAAAAACTGGACACCAAGGACCATTCAACACTGCCACCACCGTAGTCTACAAGAACATCTTCACAAACACCGGTGAACACTACAACCAAGCTACAGGTACTGTACTGTCTTCATCAACATCAGTCAACAGTTAGTGTAGACTATTGCCTACCTAGTCAAAAACAAGTGCATCTGAAGTTTAAAAAAACCCCAGCACAACTAGTAAAAACTGCTTGATGTTGGTGGCAGGTTGCATTTGATGCCCCATGATTTTGTTTAGTGCAATCAAGATCATACTTTTATGTCAATGTGCTACAGGTACGGTCATGTAGTGTGCAGCACAAGTCTTGATGATCTCTATGATTTCCCTGACATCCAGGTATCTTCACAGCACCTGTGAGAGGGGTCTACTACTTCAGCTTCACAATGGGTGATTTTCTCCAGTCAACAGTTATGGGCCTATCCCTGTTCAAGAATGAACAGCTAATAATTCATTCAGGGGAAGTAGGTGACCATCAGCAGTTTAGGAATGCATCCAATGCAGTCATACTACAGCTGGAAGTGGGAGATGTCGTTTTTATGCAACTCCCTGCAAACTACAGGATATATGATGATTCAAATCACCGTAACACTTTTATTGGCATTCTACTCTTCCCTGTTTGAGAAAAGTTTTAAATGTGTTGTGATGATGAACATCAATGAAGTGCTTTTGATCAATGAAGTGCTTTTGATCAATCTTGTTTCATTTAATTATTGCTGCACAGAGACATTATACACAAGCACCTGCGCTCTCACTTGCACACAAACGCACACTTCTGATCTACAACACATGCTGCATTATTCACTTAGACCAGTAGGGGGTAGTAAATGCCTATATTTGGTTGTGTGGTCTTTCAAGTGAGATGGAGACAGAACACAGACCTGTAATGTGAATGGATTGATGGATGGAAATTATTCAACCTCGCCATGGCAACACATATATTTGCTATGTATGGAGGTCAGTATAGCTTATTGCAAGGTGTACGTTTATATACAATGTGCAATATGATATTAAACTTTTCAGGAAGTTAGGAACCAATATACACAGGCAGTAATGGAAAGCAAAAGCTAGCTTTTTCAAACAGAAATTTGCATCCTGTAGCACTAATTCCAAAGAGATTTGGGACACTAATGTCCATGGAGAATAAGAGCACCTCCTCCCAGCTGCCCACTACACTGAAGCTAGGAAACACTGTCACCACCGATAAATCAACGATAACCGAGAAATTCAATAAGCATTTTTCTACGGCTGGCCATGCTTTCCACCTGGCTACCCCTACCTCGGTCAACAGCTCTGCACCCCCCACAGCAACTTGCCCAAGCCTCCCCCATTTCTTCTTCACCCAAATCCAGATAGCTGATGTTCTGAAAGATCTATAAAATCTGGACCCCTACAAATCAGCTGGGCTAGACAATCTGGACCCTCTTTTTCTAAGATTATCCGCCGCAATTTTTGCAACCCCTATTACTGGTCTGTTCAACCTCTCTTTCCTATCGTCTGAGATCACTAAAGATTGGAAAGCTGCCACGGTCATCCCCCTCTTCAAAGGAGGAGACAATCTAGACCCAAACTGTTACAGACCTATATCTATCCTACCCTGCCTTTCAAAAGTCTTTGAAAGCCAAGTTAACAAACAGATCACCGACCATTTCGAATCCCACCATAACTTCTCCACTATGCAATCTTGTTTCCGAGTTGGTCATGGGTGTATCTCAGCCACGTTCAAGATCCTAAACCATATCATAAAGACATCGATAAAAGACAATACTGTGCATCCATCTTCATCGACCTGGCCAATGCTTTCAACTCTGTCAATCACCGCATTCTTATCGGCAGACTCAACAGCCTTGCTTTCTCAAATGACTGCCTTGCCTGGTTCACCAACTACTTCTCAGATAGAGTTCAGTGTGTTAAATCGAAGGGCCTGTTGTCCGGACCTCTGGCAGTCTCTATGGGGGTGCCACAGGGTTCAATTCTCGGGCAGACTCTTTTCTCTGTATATATCAAGATGTCGCTGTTGCTGCTGGTGATTCTCTGATCCACCTCTACGCAGACGACACCATTCCGTATACATCTGGCCCTTCTTTGGACACAGTGTTAACAAACCTCCAGACGAGCATCAATCCCATACAACACTCCTTCCATGGCCTCCAACTGCTCTTAAATGCAAGTAAAACTAAATGCATGCTCTTCAACCGATCGCTGCCCGCACCCACCCTCCCGTCTAGCATCACTACAATGGACGGTTCTGACTTAGAATATGTGGACAACTACAAATACCTAGGGGTCTGGTTAGACTGTAAACTCTCCTTCCAGACTCACATTAAGCATCTCCAATCCAAAATTAAATCTTGAATCGGCTTCCTATTTCGCAACAAAGCATCCTCCACTCATGCTGCCAACATACTCTTGTAAAACTGACTATCCTACCGATCCTTGACCTCGTCGATGTCATTTACAAAATAGCCTCCAACACAGCAAATTGGATGTAGTCTATCACAGTTTTGTCACCAAAACGGATAGTACCCAACACTGCGACCTGTATGCTCTCTTTGGCTGGCCCTCGCTTCATATTCGTCACCAAACCCACTGGCTCCAGGTCATTTATAAGTCTTTGCTAGGTAAAGCCCCGCCTTATCTCAGCTCAATGGTCACCATAGCAGCACCCACCCGTAGCACGTGCTCCAGCAGGTATACAGTGCCTTGCGAAAGTATTCGGCCCCCTTGAACTTTGCGACCTTTTGCCACATTTCAGGCTTCAAACATAAAGATATAAAACTGTATTTCTTTGTGAAGAATCAACAACAAGTGGGACACAATCATGAAGTGGAACGACATTTATTGGATATTTCAAACTTTTTTAACAAATCAAAAACTGAAAAATTGGGCGTGCAAAATTATTCAGCCCCCTTAAGTTAATACTTTGTAGCGCCACCTTTTGCTGCGATTACAGCTGTAAGTCGCTTGGGGTATGTCTCTATCAGTTTTGCACATCGAGAGACTGAATTTTTTTCCCATTCCTCCTTGCAAAACAGCTCGAGCTCAGTGAGGTTGGATGGAGAGCATTTGTGAACAGCAGTTTTCAGTTCTTTCCACAGATTCTCGATTGGATTCAGGTCTGGACTTTGACTTGGCCATTCTAACACCTGGATATGTTTATTTTTGAACCATTCCATTGTAGATTTTGCTTTATGTTTTGGATCATTGTCTTGTTGGAAGACAAATCTCCGTCCCAATCTCAGGTCTTTTGCAGACTCCATCAGGTTTTCTTCCAGAATGGTCCTGTATTTGGCTCCATCCATCTTCCCATCAATTTTAACCATCTTCCCTGTCCCTGCTGAAGAAAAGCAGGCCCAAACCATGATGCTGCCACCACCATGTTTGACAGTGGGGATGGTGTGTTCAGCTGTGTTGCTTTTACGCCAAACACAACGTTTTGCATTGTTGCCAAAAAGTTCAATTTTGGTTTCATCTGACCAGAGCACCTTCTTCCACATGTTTGGTGTGTCTCCCAGGTGGCTTGTGGCAAACTTTAAATGACACTTTTTATGGATATCTTTAAGAAATGGCTTTCTTCTTGCCACTCTTCCATAAAGGCCAGATTTGTGCAATATACGACTGATTGTTGTCCTATGGACAGAGTCTCCCACCTCAGCTGTAGATCTCTGCAGTTCATCCAGAGTGATCATGGGCCTCTTGGCTGCATCTCTGATCAGTCTTCTCCTTGTATGAGCTGAAAGTTTAGAGGGACGGCCAGGTCTTGGTAGATTTGCAGTGGTCTGATACTCCTTCCATTTCAATATTATCGCTTGCACAGTGCTCCTTGGGATGTTTAAAGCTTGGGAAATCTTTTTGTATCCAAATCCGGCTTTAAACTTCTTCACAACAGTATCTCGGACCTGCCTGGTGTGTTCCTTGTTCTTCATGATGCTCTCTGCGCTTTTAACGGACCTCTGAGACTATCACAGTGCAGGTGCATTTATACGGAGACTTGATTACACACAGGTGGATTGTATTTATCATCATTAGTCATTTAGGTCAACATTGGATCATTCAGAGATCCTCACTGAACTTCTGGAGAGAGTTTGCTGCACTGAAAGTAAAGGGGCTGAATAATTTTGCACGCCCAATTTTTCAGTTTTTGATTTGTTAAAAAAGTTTTATATATCCAATAAATGTCGTTCCACTTCATGATTGTGTCCCACTTGTTGTTGATTCTTCACAAAAAAATACAGTTTTATATCTTTATGTTTGAAGCCTGAAATGTGGCAAAAGGTCGCAAAGTTCAAGGGGGCCGAATACTTTCGCAAGGCACTGTATTTCACTGGTCACCCCCAAAGCCAACTCCTATTTGGCCGCCAGTTCTCCAGTTTTCTGCTGCCAATGATTGGAACAAATTGCAAAAATCGCTGAAGCTGGATTCTTATATCTCCCTCACTAACTTTAAGCATCAGATGTCGGAGCAGCTTACCGATTGTTGCACCTGTACACAGCCCATCTGTAAATAGCCCAACCAACTACCTCATCTGAATATTGTTATTTATTTTTTGCTTCTTTGCACCCCAGTATCTCTACTTGCACATTCATTTTCTGCACATCTACCACTCCAGTGTTTAATTGCTAAATTGTAATTATTTTGCCTCTATGGCCTATTTTTTTGCCTTACCTCCCTAATCTTACTACATTTACACACACTGTATATAGATGTTTCTATTGTGTTATTGACTGTACATTTGTTTATCCCATGTGTAACTCTGTGTTGTTTGTGTCGCACTGGTATGCTTTATCTTGGCCAGGTCACAGTTGTAAATGAGAACTTGTTCTCAACTATCCTACCTGGTTAAATAAAGGTGACATAAAAAAATGAGGTATGATATAGCCTCTCACAACAAAATAACATCACTCAGTTTCACAATTTCACTTGCACACTAAAACCACAATTTCTAAATGTATAGGCTTATACCTTATTCAAAATTGTCCTATGTCCAAACTAGAAGTCTACAAACAAATTAAAGACATACATTTTTTGTATCCAAACCAGATCTATTTTTAGAGAAGAATTAAATTTTTTTAATTTGTATCTTAACATGAATATATCTGACTTTAAAGTTTAAAAATATAATTTTGAAGGAATCCATCCTGCAGTTGCATCAAACAGACACCAGATGTGCGCAAGTGAGCAGCTCCTAAATCCCGCCCCTAACCTCTCCCCTCCCACCTGGCCCTCCCATTTCCTGTCAGAACCCGCCCATGCTGCTAGCCCCCCTCTCCCTGGCCTCACCCAGCCATCTGCCAGTGAGTCAGACAATTCCTGCTTCCCAGCTGCCTCCATTTTATTCCTGCCTTTCTTTCTCTAGAAAACAGAGACAGGCCATTCAGTGACTCAGCCCCAAACCCTTATTTTCCTTTGTGCGGTCACCTCTAGTAATCAGCACCATAGTACCCTGTAAACATGACAACCTCCAGCTCAAAAAGTTAAAAAAAAACACAGACCCCCAAATACACCAAGCCCCCCGCATGCAGTTTGTTATTGTGAGGGGTTTTAAAGATTAAAGAGACAGGGCGGCACAGATTTAGAGATGAACAGGTTAAACTTAGAATATGAACAATAAGAATTCACATTGCTGTCTCACACAAGCTTTCATAGTCACTCACACACAGTGGATAAGAATAACAACTTCAGTTCAATATCTTCATTATATTATTGAAGTAAAAAAAGGCATCTGTGCTGTTTTACATTTGTTTAACTCTTGTCTAATTGTTCATAGTTAAACTTCTGCAGAGTATCATTTGATGTGAGGGGCAGCCCTGCAGTTCTTCTTTGTGGCCAATAGAGAACACTCTTGAGTCATGCTTGGCTGCTGTGGGAACAATGGAGGGAGCACACGTGGTGTCCCTCTACTCGGAGAGAGATCTAACCACATGAGAGGAGAGCAGTGGTAGGATTCAGAGAGAGAGGAGAAGACCCTTATGAGTTATCTCTGTTTGTGTAGTCAGAGAACATGTGGAGATGAGGTTAAACATAGCAGCATTGCAAAAACATTCATTTGGTCAGAAAATGCAAGTAAGTCCAGGACAACTCCCCTTCACTCCGTCGATCCCTCCCTCTCCTCCCTCTCCACCCTTGGCTCGCTGTCCTGGCTCACTGCTTCAGGCCTTTTAAGGAAAGAACCAAGGACGGAGGGAATCAAGGGAGGAGCGAGAGAGGAGGGATCGGTATAACATTGTCTGAATGTGGAATGTGTAAGTGTTCAGCACATGAGTTATTGTGTGACTCTTTTATATCATAGCACAGCTGTGTTGTGCGTACAAGTCTGTCTGTGTGTGCGTATGTGTATGTGTGTCCATCCATGTTTGTTTGTTTGTGTGTTAAATTTTTTTTAAAACTTTGTTACAGTGATTATGTTGACTAAACTAGAATAAAAGACTAATCCTGGTTAGGAACTAGTCCTGGTCAGAGGCAGATTTACACTAACACACAGAGAATCAGACAAAGGATTCTCACATTCCTGTTCCATTGGATTCATTAGCAGAGGTTTTATCATATACCTTGTGTCTATCCTTTTGTCTGAGATCTGAGCCAGTCACACATAGGCCCATTCAGTGAGTGCATCCAGGAGCAGAGCGCAGAGGATCAGCTTTGTGGTCATCACGAGGACCATCATGGGTCTCTGTCTGCCTCTAGCATGACTGAATATAACCTCTCTGTTTCTCTCTGGTCTATGTCAGTTCCAGAGGAATGCAGTAGGGGGACATGTTGAACCATAAATGAGAGAGTCTGCCGCTGAGAGAGTGGCCATTTTACCACCCCCATACCAAACCCATTTTATGACTGATAATTTACTACAGTTTGTTTTTAAGCGTCTACACGTGCCAGTATCTACTACATCTATAGAGGAATTAATGCACATACTCACACAATCGCTCTCTCTCGCTATCTCAATTCAATTTAAGGGCTTTATTGGCATGGGAAACATACGTTAACATTGCCAAAGCAAGTGAAGTAGACATGAAACAAAAGTTAAATACAATAAAATGACCAGTAAACATTACACTCACAAAAGTTCCAAAGTAATAAAGACATTTCAAATGTCATATAAATGTCAATTACAAAAGGGAAAATAAATAAATATAAATGTGGGTTGTATTTACGATGGTGTTTGTTCTTCACCGGTTGCCCATTTCTTGTGGCAACAGGTCACAAACAGGTCTCTCTCTCTCACACACACACACACACACACACACACACACACACACACACACACGCACACACACACACACACACACACACACACACACACACACACACACACACACACAGAGATTGAACTCAGGCGAGGAGGTGGGATGGGAAGATTTAAAGGGCCGGCCCTGCTCTTTGACAGAGTGGGGAGAGCAACTCTGGATCAGTGAAATCTCCCATCTGTCTCTCCTCTCCTTGTGTGAGCTCTCTCCACTTCCTTCCATTGCAGGGCAAAGAAATGTGCACCAGAGTTAGCCCTATCATTTAAAAAATATATATTTCACCTTTATTTAACCAGGTAGGCTAGTTGAGAACAAGTTCTCATTTACAACTGTGACCTGACCAAGATAAAGCATAGCAGTTCAACACGTACAACGACACAGAGTTACACATGGAGTAAAACAAACAAATCATACTTACAGTATCATCAATCCACAGGCAAATGATGCCCTTGACTTTTTCTGTGCTGAGTATGTCATACCATCACGCAACACGCAACACAAATATAGACATGTTCACAGTGTGTGTAACACTGTAACCACAATATATAATACTTTTTGGCTTAGCTTTCGGTATTTAAACTGACACTGCTTGCACCATTGCAAACACTGCTCACATGTATACACACATGCAAGCCCCCCCCATGCACATACAGTACACACACCAAAACACATGCACGCGCTCACACACACACACACACACACACACACACACACACACACACACACACACACACACACACACACACACACACACACACACACACACACACACACACACACATAAATAATAGACAGTCTCATCCAAGGCCAGCAGGGAACTGCATCAGTCACATGGTTTCATGAGGGAGCACAGGCCTGAGGTTTTGACCTTGATTCTCATAAAGGATGCTGTCATACACAGCAAACATGTGATACATACTAGCCCACAAGAGTTTATTACTATCACAATAATAGTAATAGTAATAAACTCAGTACAGCCTACAGTGCAACAACACAATTATAAATTGCAGCATACACAGCCACTTATTTTTAGCCTTCACTATGCTAATATAAAGAACACAGCTCTGAACAGGGTCCTGTAGTCTGAGCAACAGCTGCCCACTCCATTCAGGGCATTCCAATGCTCTCAGAGTATTGAGTGCTCTCTGTGTCTGTCTGTGGACCCCTTAAAGAGTCCCAGCTGCTGGTGTCATCCCTGCTCACCAATGTGATAAAACCCTGGCCAGCTGCCAGTGAGTATGTATAAGAAACTGAGAAGACATATTGTGCTGAGATGAGGAGTTTAAACTTAATAGTGTAGTTACAACGAGTGCACAAATATTAGGAACATGTCAAAATAATTCCATAAGGATGCTGGCCCAGGTTGACTCCAATGCTTCCCACACTTGTGGCAAGTTGGCTGGATGTCCTTTGGGTGGTTGCAGATCTTGACACAAACTAGGTGCGCCTGGCAGCAGCTACTCTTCCTAGGGTCCAGAAAAATTAAGGCAGTTATACATTTTTATTGTGTGTTTGTATGCATGTGTCTGTGCCCATATTTATGTTTCTGTACCATAAGGTGTATTTTTCTCTGTTTTTTAAAATCTAATTTTACTGCTTGCTAGAGTTACTTGATGTAGAATAGAGTTCCATGTAGTCATGGCTCTATGTAGTGCTGTGCACTTCTCATAGTCTGGACTTGGGGACTGTGAAGAGACCTCTGGTGGCATGTCTTGTGGGGTATGCATGGGTGTCCGGGCTGTGTGCCAGTAGTTCAAACAGACAGCTCGGTGCATTCAACAGGTCAATACATCTCACAAATACAAGGAGTGATGAAGTCAATCTCTCCTCCACTTTGAGCCAGGAGAGATTGACATATTAATAATGTTACTGCTCTGTGTACATCCAAGGGCCAGCTGTGCTGCCCTGTTTTGAGCCAATTGCAAGTCCCTCTTTGTGGCACCTGACCACACGACTGAACAGTAGTCCAGGTGCGACAAAACTAGGGCCTGTAGGATCTGCCTTGTTGATGGTGCTGTTAAGAATGCAGAGCAGCACTTTATTATGGACAGACTTCTCCCCCATGACAGTTTACAATACATGGTTACTCCAAGCAGTTTAGTCTCCTCAACTTGCTCAATTACCACATTATTCATTACAAGATTTAGTTGAGACTTCGTTTCTAGTGAATGATTTGTCCCAAATACAATGCGTTTAGTTTTTTTATATATATTTAAGACTTTTTATTCCTTGCTGCCTATTCTGAAACTAACTGCAGCTCTTTGTTAAGTGTTGCAGTCATTTCAGTCGCTGTGGTAGCTGACTTGTATAGTGTTGAGTCCGCATACATAGACACACTGGCTTTACTCAAAGCCGGTGGCATGTCGTTAGTAAAGATTGAAAAAAGTAAGAGGCCTAGACAGCTGCCCTGGGGAATTCCTGATTTGACCTGGATTTTCATTCAAAGGCACCTACATTTTTTGTCTTGCCCATTCACCCTCTGAATGGCACACACACAATTCACATCTCAATTATCTCAAGGCTTAGAAATCATTATTTAACCTGTCTCCTCCCCTTCATCTACACTATTTGAAGTGTATTTAACAAGTGACATCAATAAGGGATCATAGCTTTCAGCTGGATTCACCTGATCAGTCTTTGTCATGGAAACATTGACTCTGTACCGGTACCACTGTATTTTGTCTTACTATTGTTATTTTACTGCTGCTCTTTAACTACTTGTTACTTTTATTTCTTATTCTTATTCATATTTTTTAAACTGCATTGTTGGATAGGGTTTTGTAAGTAAGCATGTCACTGTAAGGTGAACATGCTACACATGCTGTATTCGGCACATGTGACTAATACAATTTGATTTGATTTGTGATGTTCATAATGTTTTGTGCACTCAGTATATAGTGTTATCTGAAGACAAATTGAAGGGGTTATTTGGACAGAAAATAGCTCAATGGCCCAGAATCATGTTTCTATGGAGATGGATGACTGGGGCTCCATTAAAGCGGAAGTGTGTAATTTGATTATGAAAATACTATTTCAGTGCAATTTCGGTGCAATTTTGCAATTTGTAGACCCACGAGTGTATCAGACCTGGATTAAAATACAAGTGCCTGTATATGGAAAAAGTATTTGTATGCGTGTGTTCCTGTCTACTCTGCCACTGTTGGTAACAACACTGAGTCACCAAGCTATGACTATTCATGGAGTTCTCCCTGCATGCTCTCTCTCCCACTGTTCACCAGACATAACCTAACAATAGGGTTTCCTCTCTTTCCTCTCACTCCCCAACCAGGGATACTGTAGCTGTCAGTCCTGTCCCTGCATCCTTACACCCTCCGCTGTCCCCCCCCCCTCCCCTTCTCCCACACTCCATGTTCTGAACCTGATGGAGTGATTACTTCACATACAAACCAGCATGTGTATGGCAGATGATAAACAAATGTTGAAGTGGCTTCAGACAACTGCATAGCTCACTCATTACTTCACTTCAAACACATCCTACTCTTATTCTCTCTACTTAACCTTGAAAATATGGTAACTCTCGTTTGAGATTAGAAGGGACATACTCTTTGTAAACTTCAGGTCTAATTCTCTGTCCACTGTACTCAGTGTTTGACTCGCATGCTCAGTGATCATGGGAAAGTCCCTGGGGGACAATCAGGGACATACACTCTGTTGACTTCATTGACAAATGTCAAAGACAAGGTCACTCTTGTATCCTGAGATAACAAAGACTCAATTGTAGCCCAGAGTCTATTTTAGCCATCCAGCAGTCTGAGTCATATACCACAGTCTGACTCTTGTATTAAACATCACACACACATACTGCAGAGAGCACACCACACACACACACATCAGTGTGCAAGCACACACACACACACACACACACACACACACACACACACTCCATTAGAGATGAGACACTTTACCAAGTTGCAAATCAAAAGGGAACATGTTTATACCGTAAACAGCCCTTTGTCTGTGTGTTGTGAATCTGTGTAAGTGAGGTGTGTGTTTGTTATTCATTGTCAGCAAAAATCCTGTGCTTTTTATGACAGTATTTCACCTGGTTTCTAATGGGCCTTTCCTCAGGCCTGCATGGTCTCTGTAGAAGCCAGTTGGGGGAGCTCCAAGCCCATATTATACCTCCTCTACCCACACTGCACACTGATGGAATGTAGCATGCTGGGAAGAGCCTTGAAGTAAGCTGATTCCTTATCTTCAACAGTACTCATTCAACACAGTTTCCACACAAATACCAGCACATTGGCCACAATCCACACGATAAGAAACATCTTTAGACACAAAAATACGCAAGTGTCATCTGTGGAATGGTTTTATGGGGAGCTAAGTGATGTGGGGTTTATAAGGAGAGAGCTAGAGAGAGAAATGAAGGGAGAGAGTGAGGGAGGGAGATGGTAAATCCTCTTATCAGAGTAGGAGACAGTGGTGAGGACAGGGATGTAAGGTTTGGGGATGTTGAGGCTGGGGGTCCCCCCGCGATTACAACCCTCGTACTGCTGCTCTGCTGGGAAAGTGGGCACACACCAGGGAGGGGTTAATCGGCTCTCATCCTCATGCACCGTTCAGTGTGTGTGTGTGGATTGGGGGGTGGGGGGTATTTTGGGCATATGGAGAGATAATCTTTGGGACATGGTCTCTGAGTACTAGCTATAAACCGGGAGTGAAATTAAGGTTATTTCTGTGAAATCTCTTCAGAGGGATGAAAAAGAGAGTGGAAACTCTGTCCCCCAAGGGAGGTGGTATAAAGTGAGAATTTAAACACATTAGTGAGCTGGGGGACATGCAACCAAGGAGAGAGGGTAGTAGCACAGGAGAGAGGGAGATGACTCCTGTTCCTCTGTGTAACCCTGTAATCCTGAAGGAGTGGTAGGACTACACACCGAATCTGACACTAACTGTCTGGCCTCTTGAGGCCCCCGCAGCATCATACCATGATACTGGTCCTGACTGTATGTTTAAGTATCTGTGTAGTAGAGAGACAGAGAGAGAGAGAGGACAGTTTAAGGTTGGCCTCATTATGCAGCCTATCAGAGAGCCTGCTCCATTTTGACTCCAGTTGCATGACGCTGCACATCTGTTTCTAATCATCGGCTACTACATTCAACTCAACTCAGTTCAGTCTCCCCTGCTGCTGCCTCTCCCTGGGATGGACAATGAGCTTTTGTCTGTGTGTGTATGAGCTCACCGTGTTTACAATGTTGAGACAATTAATATAAGAAGAATAACACACTTATTCACCCAATCTCGCTCTCTCTCCCGCTGCCTGTACATCCCCCAAATTCCAGAATCCATGTCCTTTGACACCCTCATCTTGAGTAGCCTCTGTATGTGTACTATGGAGAGAAAAGCAAAGGTGGGGGAGGATCGTATTTCTCTTCCAGTAGTGAAGTAGGGGTCTTTGTCATAGAGTACTATTTAGTCTCTGGTTACAAAAAAAACAAGGGGAGGGGGGAAGTGGATTGTTAAAGTGTTGAAGTACATCGAAAGCCTGGATTGCAGCCCATAACATGGAAAATATAACCATGTGAGGAGAAGAAGAGAAAGAGAGTTGAGAAATGATAAAAAGAGGAAAGGGGTTGTTGAATAGAGTAAGCTAAAGGGGTTGTTGGATAGAGTAAGTTAAAAGGGTTGTTGGATAGAGTAAGTTAAAGGGGTTGTTGGGTAGAGTAAGTTAAAGGGGTTGTTGAATAGAGTAAGTTAAAAGGGTTGTTGGATAGAGTAAGTTAAAAGGGTTGTTGGATAGAGTAAGTTAAAAGGGTTGTTGGATAGAGTAAGTTAAAGGGGTTGTTGGATAGAGTAAGTTAAAGGGGTTGTTGGATAGAGTAAGTTAAAGGGGTTGTTGGATAGAGTAAGTTAAAGGGGTTGTTGGGTAGAGTAAGTTAAAGGGGTTGTTGGATAGAGTAAGTTAAAGGGGTTGTTGAATAGAGTAAGTTAAAGGGGTTGTTGGATAGAGTAAGTTAAAGGGGTTGTTGAATAGAGTAAGTTAAAGGGGTTGTTGAATAGAGTAAGTTAAAGGGGTTGTTGGATAGAGTAAGTTAAAGGGGTTGTTGAATAGAGTAAGTTAAAAGGGTTGTTGAATAGAGTAAGTTAAAGGGGTTGTTGAATAGAGTAAGTTAAAAGGGTTGTTGAATAGAGTAAGTTAAAGGGGTTGTTGGATTCAGTAAGTTAAAGGGGTTGTTGAATAGAGTAAGTTAAAGGGGTTTTTGGGTAGAGTAAGTTAAAAGGGTTGTTGGATAGAGTAAGTTAAAGGGGTTGTTGGATAGAGTAAGTTAAAGGGGTTGTTGGATTCAGTAAGTTAAAGGGGTTGTTGAATAGAGTAAGTTAAAATGGTTGTTGAATAGAGTAAGTTAAAGGGGTTGTTGAATAGAGTAAGTTAAAGGGGTTGTTGGATTCAGTAAGTTAAAGGGGTTGTTGAATAGAGTAAGTTAAAAGGGTTGTTGAATAGAGTAAGTTAAAGGGGTTGTTGGATTCAGTAAGTTAAAGGGGTTGTTGAATAGAGTAAGTTAAAAGGGTTGTTGAATAGAGTAAGTTAAAAGGGTTGTTGAATAGAGTAAGTTAAAGGGGTTGTTGAATATAGTAAGTAAAAGGGGTTGATGTGTAGAGTAAGTTAAGGGGGTTGTTGGGTAGAGTAAGTTAAAAGGGTTGTTGAATAGAGTAAGTTAAAGGGGTTGTTGGATTCAGTAAGTTAAAGGGGTTGTTGAATAGAGTAAGTTAAAATGGTTGTTGGATTCAGTAAGTTAAAGGGGTTGTTGAATAGAGTAAGTTAAAGGGGTTTTTGGGTAGAGTTAGTTAAAAGGGTTGTTGGATAGAGTAAGTTAAAGGGGTTGTTGGATAGAGTAAGTTAAAGGGGTTGTTGGATTCAGTAAGTTAAAGGGGTTGTTGAATAGAGTAAGTTAAAGGGGTTGTTGGATAGAGTAAGTTAAAGGGGTTGTTGGGTAGAGTAAGTTAAAGGGGTTGTTGGATAGAGTAAGTTAAAAGGGTTGTTGAATAGAGTAAGTTAAAGGGGTTGTTGAATAGAGTAAGCTAAAGGGGTTGTTGAATAGAGTAAGTTAAAGGGGTTGTTGGATAGAGTAAGTTAAAAGGGTTGTTGGATAGAGTAAGTTAAAGGGGTTGTTGGATAGAGTAAGTTAAAAGGATTGTTGAATAGAGTAAGTTAAAGGGGTTGTTGAATAGAGTAAGCTAAAGGGGTTGTTGAATAGAGTAAGTTAAAGGGGTTGTTGGATAGAGTAAGTTAAAAGGGTTGTTGGATAGAGTAAGTTAAAGGGGTTGTTGGATAGATTAAGTTAAAAGGGTTGTTGAATAGAGTAAGTTAAAGGGGTTGTTGAATAGAGTAAGTTAAAGGGGTCTTTTTCATAGAGTACTATTTAGTCTTTGGTTACAAAAAAAACAAGGGGAGGGGGGAAGTGGATTGTTAAAGTGTTGAAGTACATCGAAAGCCTGGATTGCAGCCCATAACATGGAAAATATAACCATGTGAGGAGAAGAAGAGAAAGAGAGTTGAGAAATGATAAAAAGAGGAAAGGGGTTGTTGAATAGAGTAAGTTAAAGGTTTGTTGGATAGAGTAAGTTAAAAGGGTTGTTGAATAGAGTAAGTTAAAAGGGTTTGTTGAATAGAGTAAGTTAAAGGGGTTGTTGAATAGAATAAGTTAAAGGGGTTGTTGAATAGAGTAAGTTAAAGGGGTTGTTGAATAGAGTACGTTAAAGGGGTTGTTGAATATAGCAAGCTAAAGGGGTTGTTGGATAGAGTAAGTTAAAGGGGTTGTTGAATAGAGTAAGTTAAAGGGGTTGTTGAATAGAGTAAGTTAAAGGGGTTGTTGAATAGAGTACGTTAAAGGGGTTGTTGAATAGAGTAAGTTAAAGGGGTTGTTG
Organism: Oncorhynchus clarkii lewisi; assembly: GCF_045791955.1. Taxonomy (NCBI): domain Eukaryota; kingdom Metazoa; phylum Chordata; class Actinopteri; order Salmoniformes; family Salmonidae; genus Oncorhynchus; species Oncorhynchus clarkii. Next base: position 23,665,278 of record NC_092158.1, read on the forward strand.
AATAGAGTAAGTTAAAAGGGTTGTTGAATAGAGTAAGTTAAAGGGGTTGTTGGATTCAGTAAGTTAAAGGGGTTGTTGAATAGAGTAAGTTAAAGGGGTTTTTGGGTAGAGTAAGTTAAAAGGGTTGTTGGATAGAGTAAGTTAAAGGGGTTGTTGGATAGAGTAAGTTAAAGGGGTTGTTGGATTCAGTAAGTTAAAGGGGTTGTTGAATAGAGTAAGTTAAAATGGTTGTTGAATAGAGTAAGTTAAAGGGGTTGTTGAATAGAGTAAGTTAAAGGGGTTGTTGGATTCAGTAAGTTAAAGGGGTTGTTGAATAGAGTAAGTTAAAAGGGTTGTTGAATAGAGTAAGTTAAAGGGGTTGTTGGATTCAGTAAGTTAAAGGGGTTGTTGAATAGAGTAAGTTAAAAGGGTTGTTGAATAGAGTAAGTTAAAAGGGTTGTTGAATAGAGTAAGTTAAAGGGGTTGTTGAATATAGTAAGTAAAAGGGGTTGATGTGTAGAGTAAGTTAAGGGGGTTGTTGGGTAGAGTAAGTTAAAGGGGTTGTTGGATAGAGTAAGTTAAAAGGGTTGTTGAATAGAGTAAGTTAAAGGGGTTGTTGGATTCAGTAAGTTAAAGGGGTTGTTGAATAGAGTAAGTTAAAATGGTTGTTGGATTCAGTAAGTTAAAGGGGTTGTTGAATAGAGTAAGTTAAAGGGGTTTTTGGGTAGAGTTAGTTAAAAGGGTTGTTGGATAGAGTAAGTTAAAGGGGTTGTTGGATAGAGTAAGTTAAAGGGGTTGTTGGATTCAGTAAGTTAAAGGGGTTGTTGAATAGAGTAAGTTAAAGGGGTTGTTGGATAGAGTAAGTTAAAGGGGTTGTTGGGTAGAGTAAGTTAAAGGGGTTGTTGGATAGAGTAAGTTAAAAGGGTTGTTGAATAGAGTAAGTTAAAGGGGTTGTTGAATAGAGTAAGCTAAAGGGGTTGTTGAATAGAGTAAGTTAAAGGGGTTGTTGGATAGAGTAAGTTAAAAGGGTTGTTGGATAGAGTAAGTTAAAGGGGTTGTTGGATAGAGTAAGTTAAAAGGATTGTTGAATAGAGTAAGTTAAAGGGGTTGTTGAATAGAGTAAGCTAAAGGGGTTGTTGAATAGAGTAAGTTAAAGGGGTTGTTGGATAGAGTAAGTTAAAAGGGTTGTTGGATAGAGTAAGTTAAAGGGGTTGTTGGATAGATTAAGTTAAAAGGGTTGTTGAATAGAGTAAGTTAAAGGGGTTGTTGAATAGAGTAAGTTAAAGGGATCTTTTTCATAGAGTACTATTTAGTCTTTGGTTACAAAAAAAACAAGGGGAGGGGGGAAGTGGATTGTTAAAGTGTTGAAGTACATCGAAAGCCTGGATTGCAGCCCATAACATGGAAAATATAACCATGTGAGGAGAAGAAGAGAAAGAGAGTTGAGAAATGATAAAAAGAGGAAAGGGGTTGTTGAATAGAGTAAGTTAAAGGTTTGTTGGATAGAGTAAGTTAAAAGGGTTGTTGAATAGAGTAAGTTAAAAGGGTTTGTTGAATAGAGTAAGTTAAAGGGGTTGTTGAATAGAATAAGTTAAAGGGGTTGTTGAATAGAGTAAGTTAAAGGGGTTGTTGAATAGAGTACGTTAAAGGGGTTGTTGAATATAGCAAGCTAAAGGGGTTGTTGGATAGAGTAAGTTAAAGGGGTTGTTGAATAGAGTAAGTTAAAGGGGTTGTTGAATAGAGTAAGTTAAAGGGGTTGTTGAATAGAGTACGTTAAAGGGGTTGTTGAATAGAGTAAGTTAAAAGGGTTGTTGAATAGAGTAAGCTAAAGGGGTTGTTGAATAGAGTAATCTAAAGGGGTTGTTGAATAGAGTAAGTTAAAGGGGTTGTTGAATAGAGTAAGTTAAAGGGGTTGTTGAATAGAGTAAGCTAAAGGGGTTGTTGAATAGAGTAAGTTAAAGGGGTTGTTGAATAGAATAAGCTAAAGGGGTTGTTGTGTTGAGTAAGTTAAAGGGGTTGTTGAATAGAGTAAGTTAAAAGGGTTGTTGAATAGAGTAAGCTAAAGGGGTTGTTGAATAGAGTAATCTAAAGGGGTTGTTGAATAGAGTAAGTTAAAGGGGTTGTTGAATAGAGTAAGTTAAAGGGGTTGTTGGATATAGTAAGCTAAAGGGGTTGTTGGATAGAATAAGTTAAAGGGGTTGTTGAATAGAGTAAGTTAAAGGGGTTGTTGAATAGAGTAAGTTAAAGGGGTTGTTGAATAGAGTAAGTTAAAGGGGTTGTTGAATATAGCAAGCTAAAGGGGTTGTTGGATAGAGTAAGTTAAAGGGGTTGTTGAATAGAGTAAGTTAAAGGGGTTGTTGAATAGAGTAAGTTAAAGGGGTTGTTGAATAGAGTAAGTTAAAGGGGTTGTTGAATAGAGTAAGTTAAAGGGGTTGTTGAATATAGCAAGCTAAAGGGGTTGTTGGATAGAGTAAGTTAAAGGGGTTGTTGAATAGAGTAAGTTAAAGGGGTTGTTGAATAGAGTACGTTAAAGGGGTTGTTGAATAGAGTAAGTTAAAGGGGTTGTTGAATAGAGTAAGTTAAAGGGGTTGTTGAATAGAGTAAGCTAAAGGGGTTGTTGAATAGAGTAATCTAAAGGGGTTGTTGAATAGAGTAAGTTAAAGGGGTTGTTGAATAGAGTAAGTTAAAGGGGTTGTTGGATATAGTAAGCTAAAGGGGTTGTTGTGTAGAGTAAGTTAAAGGGGTTGTTGAATAGAGTAAGTTAAAAGGGTTGTTGAATAGAGTAAGCTAAAGGGGTTGTTGAATAGAGTAATCTAAAGGGGTTGTTGAATAGAGTAAGTTAAAGGGGTTGTTGAATAGAGTAAGTTAAAGGGGTTGTTGGATATAGTAAGCTAAAGGGGTTGTTGGATATAGTAAGCTAAAGGGGTTGTTGAATAGAGTAAGTTAAAGGGGTTGTTGAATAGAGTAAGTTAAAGGTGTTGTTGGATATAGTAAGTTAAAGGGGTTGTTGAATAGAGTAAGTTAAAGGGGTTGTTGGATATAGTAAGCTAAAGGGGTTGTTGGATAGAGTAAGCTAAAGGGGTTGTTGGATCGAGAAAGGTAAGGGGGTTTTTGGGTAGAGTAAGCTAAAGGGGTTGTTGAATAGAGTAAGCTAAAGGGGTTGATGGATAGAGTAAGCTAAAGGGGTTGATGGATAGAGTAAGCTAAAGGGGTTGATGGATAGCGTAAGCTAAAGGGGTTGATGGATAGAGTAAGCTAAAGGGGTTGATGGATAGAGTAAGCTAAAGGGGTTGTTGGATTCAGTAAGTTAAAGGGGTTGTTGGGTAGAGTAAGTTAAAAGGGTTGTTGAATAGAGTAAGCTAAAGGGGTTGTTGAATAGAGTAATCTAAAGGGGTTGTTGAATAGAGTAAGTTAAAGGGGTTGTTGAATAGAGTAAGTTAAAGGGGTTGTTGAATAGAGTAAGCTAAAGGGGTTGTTGAATAGAGTAAGTTAAAGGGGTTGTTGAATAGAATAAGCTAAAGGGGTTGTTGTGTTGAGTAAGTTAAAGGGGTTGTTGAATAGAGTAAGTTAAAAGGGTTGTTGAATAGAGTAAGCTAAAGGGGTTGTTGAATAGAGTAATCTAAAGGGGTTGTTGAATAGAGTAAGTTAAAGGGGTTGTTGAATAGAGTAAGTTAAAGGGGTTGTTGGATATAGTAAGCTAAAGGGGTTGTTGGATAGAATAAGTTAAAGGGGTTGTTGAATAGAGTAAGTTAAAGGGGTTGTTGAATAGAGTAAGTTAAAGGGGTTGTTGAATAGAGTAAGTTAAAGGGGTTGTTGAATATAGCAAGCTAAAGGGGTTGTTGGATAGAGTAAGTTAAAGGGGTTGTTGAATAGAGTAAGTTAAAGGGGTTGTTGAATAGAGTAAGTTAAAGGGGTTGTTGAATAGAGTAAGTTAAAGGGGTTGTTGAATAGAGTAAGTTAAAGGGGTTGTTGAATATAGCAAGCTAAAGGGGTTGTTGGATAGAGTAAGTTAAAGGGGTTGTTGAATAGAGTAAGTTAAAGGGGTTGTTGAATAGAGTACGTTAAAGGGGTTGTTGAATAGAGTAAGTTAAAGGGGTTGTTGAATAGAGTAAGTTAAAGGGGTTGTTGAATAGAGTAAGCTAAAGGGGTTGTTGAATAGAGTAATCTAAAGGGGTTGTTGAATAGAGTAAGTTAAAGGGGTTGTTGAATAGAGTAAGTTAAAGGGGTTGTTGGATATAGTAAGCTAAAGGGGTTGTTGTGTAGAGTAAGTTAAAGGGGTTGTTGAACAGAGTAAGTTAAAAGGGTTGTTGAATAGAGTAAGCTAAAGGGGTTGTTGAATAGAGTAATCTAAAGGGGTTGTTGAATAGAGTAAGTTAAAGGGGTTGTTGAATAGAGTAAGTTAAAGGGGTTGTTGGATATAGTAAGCTAAAGGGGTTGTTGGATATAGTAAGCTAAAGGGGTTGTTGAATAGAGTAAGTTAAAGGGGTTGTTGAATAGAGTAAGTTAAAGGTGTTGTTGGATATAGTAAGTTAAAGGGGTTGTTGAATAGAGTAAGTTAAAGGGGTTGTTGGATATAGTAAGCTAAAGGGGTTGTTGGATAGAGTAAGCTAAAGGGGTTGTTGGATCGAGAAAGGTAAGGGGGTTTTTGGGTAGAGTAAGCTAAAGGGGTTGTTGAATAGAGTAAGCTAAAGGGGTTGATGGATAGAGTAAGCTAAAGGGGTTGATGGATAGAGTAAGCTAAAGGGGTTGATGGATAGCGTAAGCTAAAGGGGTTGATGGATAGAGTAAGCTAAAGGGGTTGATGGATAGAGTAAGCTAAAGGGGTTGTTGGATTCAGTAAGTTAAAGGGGTTGTTGGGTAGAGTAAGCTAAAGGGGTTGTTGAATAGAGTACGTTAAAGGGGTTGTTGAATAGAGTAAGTTAAAGGGGTTGTTGGATATAGTAAGCTAAAGGGGTTGTTGAATAGAGTACGTTAAAGGGGTTGTTGAATAGAGTAAGCTAAAGGGGTTGTTGGATATAGTAATCTAAAGGGGTTGTTGAATAGAGTACGTTAAAGGGGTTGTTGAATAGAGTAAGCTAAAGGGGTTGTTGGATATAGTAAGCTAAAGGGGTTGTTGAATAGAGTAAGCTAAAGGGGTTGTTGAATAGAGTACGTTAAAGGGGTTGTTGAATAGAGTAAGCTAAAGGGGTTGTTGATTAGAGTAAGCTAAAGGGGTTGTTGGATTCAGTAAGTTAAAGGGGTTGTTGAATAGAGTAAGCTAAAGGGGTTGTTGAATAGAGGAAGCTAATTGCATGAAATTTCATAATTTTCATAATCTTTATTCTTCTCCTTCCTCCATCTCCTTCTACTCATCATCATCATCATCACATTCACATTCAGATAGATTAGAAAATAATACCTTTGCTCTATGTTGAGTAGTTGAACAGTTCTTTGAAGTGCCATAGACAGATAGAGAAACTCTGTTTCGGCTCACAACACAGCTGTGTGATGTGTATGTGATTTGGGTGTGATGCTGTACCCAACCATAATAAAGTCAAATTGTTTGTGATGTCATGGTCCTATCAAAGCATCCCAGTATCACATGCATCCATCTCCTGCAGTAACTCTGTTTTAGACAGCAGGGAACACTGTTGTGAATGTGTGTGTCTGTGTTTGAGGGAGTTTGTGCGCAAGTGTGTGGATGTGACGCAGAACTCTGACTTAAAGGGATATTACATCTCTTTTTGACAAATTTGGGTCAGATGCAGCTCCCGTCCTGGGCCTGCAGTTGTCAGTGTTGCTGGAGAGGGAGGCTGTCTGTGAGAGAGGAGAGAGGGTAGGGGACTGACGTCTGAATGGGATTATCATGCTGTTACTCTCCCACCAGATGGAGCCGTGCCTCAGGAGAACAGCTGAAGGCACAGGCACACTGACCCAGTCAGCTCTGCTTGGGGAAAACAACACATCACAACAGTGTGTGTGCGTGTGTGTGTTTGTGTGTGTGTGTGTATGTGTGTGTGTGTGTGTGTGTGTGTGTGTGTGTGTGTGTGTGTGTGTGTGTGTGTGTGTGTGTGTGTGTGTGTGTCAACTGATGTTTTTTTGTGGAATTGGTCATTGTATTGATCTAGTCATACAATGCCTCATGGTTCACAAACACACCTGTTCTACAGACAGTAGAGGAGCAGTAGTTAATTATTGCAAAGCAATAGTCAGTACAGGGAATATTTATTTTTTTGGGGGGGGGTTGATCTTTAGCAGTGGGTCATCTCTGAAATGTAAATATATAGATAATATAACAGTATACCTTTCCTCAGGTATTTTAAATGCAATAGTTGTATTTGTGAAATGTTCAACACAAATGTTCAATTTCACACTGCAGTGAGAAGGAATTGACTGCAGTGAGAAGGAATTTACTGCAGTAACATAGTTCAGCCATAGTGTGGCATGGTTCAGCCATAGTTCAGTCATGGTGTAGCACAGTTAAGCCATAGTGTGGCATTGTTCAGCCATAGTGTGGCATAGTTCAGTCATAGTGTGGCATTGTTCAGCCATAGTGTGGTACAGTTCAGCCATAGTGTGGCATAGTTCAGCCATAGTGTGGCATAGTTCAGCCATAGTGTGGCATTGTTCAGCCATAGTGTGGTATGGTTCAGCCATAGTTCAGCCATAGTGTGGCATAGTTCAGTCATAGTGTGGCATTGTTCAGCCATAGTGTGGCATAGTTCAGTCATAGTGTGGTACAGTTCAGTCATAGTGTGACATTGTTCAGCCATAGTGTGGCATAGTTCAGTCATAGTGTGGTACAGTTCAGTCATAGTGTGGTACAGTTCAGTCATAGTGTGGTACAGTTCAGTCATAGTGTGGCATAGTTCAGACATAGTGTGGCATTGCTCAGTCATAGTGTGGCATTGTTCAGCCATAGTGTGGCACAGCTCAGCCATAGTTCAGTCATGGTGTAGCACAGTTAAGCCATAGTGTGGCATAGTTCAGCCATAGTGTGGCATAGTTCAGTCATAGTGTGGCATTGTTCAGTCATAGTGTGGTACAGTTCAGCCATAGTGTGGCATAGTTCAGCCATAGTGTGGCATAGTTCAGCCATAGTCTGGCATTGTTCAGCCATAGTGTGGTACAGTTCAGCCATAGTGTGGCATAGTTCAGTCATAATGTGGCATTGTTCAGCCATAGTGTGGCATAGTTCAGTCATAGTGTGGTACTGTTCAGTCATAGTGTGGCATTGTTCAGCCATAGTGTGGCATAGTTCAGTCATAGTGTGGTACAGTTCAGCCATAGTGTGGCATAGTTCAGACATAGTGTGGCATTGTTCAGTCATAGTGTGGCATTGTTCAGCCATAGTGTGGCATAGTTCAGTCATAGTGTGGTATTGTTCAGCCATAGTGTGGCATTGTTCAGCCATAGTGTGGTACAGTTCAGCCATAGTGTGGCATTGTTCAGCCATATTGTGGTACAGTTCAGCCATAGTGTGGCATTGTTCAGCCATAGTGTGGTACAGTTCAGCCATAGTGTGGCATTGTTCAGCCATAGTGTGGCATAGTTCAGTCATAGTGTTGCATTGTTCAGCCATAGTGTGGTACAGTTCAGCCATAGTGTGGTACAGTTCAGCCATAGTGTGGTACAGTTCAGTCATAGTGTGGCATTGTTCAGCCATAGTGGGGTACAGTTCAGCCATAGTGTGCCATTGTTCATCCATAGTATGGTACAGTTCAGTCATAGTGTGGCATTGTTCAGCCATAGTGTGGTACAGTTCAGCCATAGTGTGGCATTGTTCAGCCATAGTGTGGCATAGTTCAGTCATAGTGTGGCATAGTTTAGTCATAGTGTGGCATTGTTCAGCCATAGTGTGGTACAGTTCAGCCATAGTGTGGTACAGTTCAGTCATAGTGTGGCATTGTTCAGCCATAGTGTGGTACAGTTCAGCAATAGTGTGGTACAGTTCAGTCATAGTGTGGTACAGTTCAGCCATGGTGTGGCATTGTTCAGTCATAGTGTGGTACAGTTCAGCCATAGTGTGGTACAGTTCATCCATAGTGTGGCATAGTTCAGCCATAGTGTGGCATAGTTCAGTCATAGTGTGGCATAGTTCAGCCATAGTGTGGTACAGTTCAGCCATAGTGTGGCATAGTTCAGTCATAGTGTGGCATAGTTCAGCCATAGTGTGGCATAGTTCAGTCATAGTGTGGCATTGTTCAGCCATAGTGGGGTACAGTTCAACCATAGTGTGGCATTGTTCAGCCATAGTGTGGTACAGTTCAGTCATAGTGTGGCATTGTTCAGCCATAGTGTGGTACAGTTCAGCCATAGTGTGGCATTGTTCAGCCATAGTGTGGCAAAGTTCAGTCATAGTGTGGCATAGTTTAGTCATAGTGTTGCATTGTTCAGCCATAGTGTGGTACAGTTCAGCCATAGTGTGGTACAGTTCAGTCATAGTGTGGCATTGTTCAGCCATAGTGTGGTACAGTTCAACCATAGTGTGGTACAGTTCAGCCATAGTGTGGTACAGTTCGTCCATAGTGTGGCATAGTTCAGTCATAGTGTGGCATGGTTCAGCCATAGTGTGGCATAGTTCAGTCATAGTGTGGCATAGTTCAGCCATAGTGTGGTACAGTTCAGCCATAGTGTGGCATAGTTCAGTCATAGTGTGGCATAGTTCAGCCATAGTGTGGCATAGTTCAGTCATAGTGTGGCATTGTTCAGCCATAGTGGGGTACAGTTCTGCCATAGTGTGGCATTGTTCAGCCATAGTATGGTACAGTTCAGTCATAGTGTGGCATTGTTAAGCCATAGTGTGGTACAGTTCAGCCATAGTGTGGCATAGTTCAGTCATAGTGTGGCATAGTTTAGTCATAGTGTGGCATTGATCAGCCATAGTGTGGTACAGTTCAGCCATAGTGTGGTACAGTTCAGCTATAGTGTGGCATAGTTCAGCCATAGTGTGGTACAGTTCAGTCATGGTGTGGTACAGTTCAGTCATAGTGTGGCATAGTTCAGACATAGTGTGGCATTGCTCAGTCATAGTGTGGCATTGTTCAGCCATAGTGTGGCACAGTTCAGCCATAGTTCAGTCATGGTGTAGCACAGTTAAGCCATAGTGTGGCATTGTTCAACCATAGTGTGGCATAGTTCAGTCATAGTGTGGCATTGTTCAGCCATAGTGTGGTACAGTTCAGCCATAGTGTGGCATAGTTCAGCCATAGTGTGGCATAGTTCAGCCATAGTCTGGCATTGTTCAGCCATAGTCTGGCATTGTTCAGCCATAGTGTGGTACAGTTCAGTCATAGTGTGGTACTGTTCAGTCATAGTGTGGCATTGTTCAGCCATAGTGTGGCATAGTTCAGTCATAGTGTGGTACAGTTCAGCCATAGTGTGGCATAGTTCAGACATAGTGTGGCATTGTTCAGTCATAGTGTGGCATTGTTCAGCCATAGTGTGGCATAGTTCAGTCATAGTGTGGTATTGTTCAGCCATAGTGTGGCATTGTTCAGCCATAGTGTGGTACAGTTCAGCCATAGTGTGGCATTGTTCAGCCATAGTGTGGTACAGTTCAGCCATAGTGTGGCATAGTTCAGTCATAGTGTGGCATTGTTCAGCCATAGTTTGGCATAGTTCAGTCATAGTGTGGCATGGTTCAGCCATAGTGTGGCATAGTTCAGTCATAGTGTGGCATAGTTCAGCCATAGTGTTGCATAGTTCAGCCATAGTGTGGCATAGTTCAGTCATAGTGTGGCATAGTTCAGCCATAGTGTTGCATAGTTCAGTCATAGTGTGGCATAATTCAGCCATAGTGTGTTGCATTTCAGCCATAGTGTGGCATTGTTCAGCCATAATGTGGCATAGTTCAGTCATAGTGTGGCATAGTTCAGTCATAGTGTTGTACAGTTCAGCCATAGTGTGGCTTAGTTCAGTCATAGTGTGGCATTGTTCAGCCATAGTGTGGCATAGTTCAGTCATAGTGTGGCATAGTTCAGTCATAGTGGGGCATAATTCAGCCATAGTGTGGTACAGTTCAGCCATAGTGTGGCATTGTTCAGCCATAGTGTGGCATAGTTCAGTCATAGTGTGGCATAGTTCAGTCATAGTGTGGAATAGTTCAGTCATAGTGTGGCATAGTTCAGCCATAGTGTGGCATAGTTCAGCCATAGTGTGGCATTGTTCAGCCATAGTGTGGCATAGTTCAGTCATAGTGTGGCATAGTTCAGTCATAGTGTTGTACAGTTCAGCCATAGTGTGGCATAGTTCAGTCATAGTGTGACATTGTTCAGCCATAGTGTGGCATAGTTCAGTCATAGTGTGGCATAGTTCAGTCATAGTGTGGTACAGTTCAGCCATAGTGTGGCATAGTTCAGTCATAGTGTGGTACAGTTCAGCCATAGTGTGGCATAGTTCAGTCATAGTGTGGCATAGTTCAGCCATAGTGTGGCATAGTTCAGTCATAGTGTGGCATTGTTCAGCCATAGTGAGGTACAGTTCAGCCATATTGTGGCATAGTTCAGTCATAGTGTGGCATAGTTCAGTCATAGTGTGGCATAGTTTAGTCATAGTGTGGCATTGTTCAGCCATAGTGTGGTACAGTTCAGCCATAGTGTGGCATTGTTCAGCCATAGTGTGGCATAGTTCAGTCATAGTGTGGCATAGTTCAGTCATAGTGTGGAATAGTTCAGTCATAGTGTGGCATAGTTCAGCCATAGTGTGGCATAGTTCAGCCATAGTGTGGCATTGTTCAGCCATAGTGTGGCATAGTTCAGTCATAGTGTGGCATAGTTCAGTCATAGTGTTGTACAGTTCAGCCATAGTGTGGCATAGTTCAGTCATAGTGTGACATTGTTCAGCCATAGTGTGGCATAGTTCAGTCATAGTGTGGCATAGTTCAGTCATAGTGTGGTACAGTTCAGCCATAGTGTGGCATAGTTCAGTCATAGTGTGGTACAGTTCAGCCATAGTGTGGCATAGTTCAGTCATAGTGTGGCATAGTTCAGCCATAGTGTGGCATAGTTCAGTCATAGTGTGGCATTGTTCAGCCATAGTGAGGTACAGTTCAGCCATATTGTGGCATAGTTCAGTCATAGTGTGGCATAGTTCAGTCATAGTGTGGCATAGTTTAGTCATAGTGTGGCATTGTTCAGCCATAGTGTGGTACAGTTCAGCCATAGTGTGGCATAGTTCAGCCATAGTGTGGCATAGTTCAGCCATAGTCTGGCATTGTTCAGCCATAGTCTGGCATTGTTCAGCCATAGTGTGGTACAGTTCAGTCATAGTGTGGTACTGTTCAGTCATAGTGTGGCATTGTTCAGCCATAGTGTGGCATAGTTCAGTCATAGTGTGGTACAGTTCAGCCATAGTGTGGCATAGTTCAGACATAGTGTGGCATTGTTCAGTCATAGTGTGGCATTGTTCAGCCATAGTGTGGCATAGTTCAGTCATAGTGTGGTATTGTTCAGCCATAGTGTGGCATTGTTCAGCCATAGTGTGGTACAGTTCAGCCATAGTGTGGCATTGTTCAGCCATAGTGTGGTACAGTTCAGCCATAGTGTGGCATAGTTCAGTCATAGTGTGGCATTGTTCAGCCATAGTTTGGCATAGTTCAGTCATAGTGTGGCATGGTTCAGCCATAGTGTGGCATAGTTCAGTCATAGTGTGGCATAGTTCAGCCATAGTGTTGCATAGTTCAGTCATAGTGTGGCATAATTCAGCCATAGTGTGTTACATTTCAGCCATAGTGTGGCATTGTTCAGCCATAATGTGGCATAGTTCAGTCATAGTGTGGCATAGTTCAGTCATAGTGTTGTACAGTTCAGCCATAGTGTGGCTTAGTTCAGTCATAGTGTGGCATTGTTCAGCCATAGTGTGGCATAGTTCAGTCATAGTGTGGCATAGTTCAGTCATAGTGTGGCATAATTCAGCCATAGTGTGGTACAGTTCAGCCATAGTGTGGCATTGTTCAGCCATAGTGTGGCATAGTTCAGTCATAGTGTGGCATAGTTCAGTCATAGTGTGGAATAGTTCAGTCATAGTGTGGCATAGTTCAGCCATAGTGTGGCATAGTTCAGTCATAGTGTGGCATAATTCAGCCATAGTGTGGTACAGTTCAGCCATAGTGTGGCATTGTTCAGCCATAGTGTGGCATAGTTCAGTCATAGTGTGGCATAGTTCAGTCATAGTGTTGTACAGTTCAGCCATAGTGTGGCATAGTTCAGTCATAGTGTGACATTGTTCAGCCATAGTGTGGCATAGTTCAGTCATAGTGTGGCATAGTTCAGTCATAGTGTGGTACAGTTCAGCCATAGTGTGGCATAGTTCAGTCATAGTGTGGTACAGTTCAGCCATAGTGTGGCATAGTTCAGTCATAGTGTGGCATAGTTCAGCCATAGTGTGGCATAGTTCAGTCATAGTGTGGCATTGTTCAGCCATAGTGAGGTACAGTTCAGCCATATTGTGGCATAGTTCAGTCATAGTGTGGCATAGTTCAGTCATAGTGTGGCATAGTTTAGTCATAGTGTGGCATTGTTCAGCCATAGTGTGGTACAGTTCAGTCATAGTGTGGCAATGTTCAGCCATAGTGTGGTACAGTTCAGCCATAGTGTGGTACAGTTCAGCCATAGTGTGGTACAGTTCATCCATAGTGTGGCATAGTTCAGTCATAGTGTGGCATGGTTCAGCCATAGTGTGGCATAGTTCAGTCATAGTGTGGCATAGTTCAGCCATAGTGTGGTACAGTTCAGCCATAGTGTGGCATTGTTCAGCCATAGTGTGGCATAGTTCAGTCATAGTGTGGCATAGTTCAGTCATAGTGTGGAATAGTTCAGTCATAGTGTGGCATAGTTCAGCCATAGTGTGGCATAGTTCAGTCATAGTGTGGCATAATTCAGCCATAGTGTGGTACAGTTCAGCCATAGTGTGGCATTGTTCAGCCATAGTGTGGCATAGTTCAGTCATAGTGTGGCATAGTTCAGTCATAGTGTTGTACAGTTCAGCCATAGTGTGGCATAGTTCAGTCATAGTGTGACATTGTTCAGCCATAGTGTGGCATAGTTCAGTCATAGTGTGGCATAGTTCAGCCATAGTGTGGTACAGTTCAGCCATAGTGTGGCATAGTTCAGTCATAGTGTGGTACAGTTCAGCCATAGTGTGGCAAAGTTCAGTCATAGTGTGGCATAGTTCAGCCATAGTGTGGCATAGTTCAGTCATAGTGTGGCATAGTTCAGCCATAGTGAGGTACAGTTCAGCCATATTGTGGCATAGTTCAGTCATAGTGTGGCATAGTTCAGTCATAGTGTGGCATAGTTTAGTCATAGTGTGGCATTGTTCAGCCATAGTGTGGTACAGTTCAGCCATAGTGTGGTACAGTTCAGTCATAGTGTGGCAATGTTCAGCCATAGTGTGGTACAGTTCAGCCATAGTGTGGTACAGTTCAGCCATAGTGTGGTACAGTTCATCCATAGTGTGGCTTAGTTCAGTCATAGTGTGGCATGGTTCAGCCATAGTGTGGCATAGTTCAGTCATAGTGTGGCATAGTTCAGCCATAGTGTGGTACAGTTCAGCCATAGTGTGGCATAGTTCAGTCATAGTGTGGCATAGTTCAGCCATAGTGTGGCATAGTTCAGTCATAGTGTGGCATTGTTCAGCCATAGTGGGGTACAGTTCAGCCATAGTGTGGCATTGTTCAGCCATAGTATGGTACAGTTCAGTCATAGTGTGGCATTGTTCAGCCATAGTGTGGTACAGTTCAGCCATAGTGTGGCATAGTTCAGTCATAGTGTGGCATAGTTTAGTCATAGTGTGGCATTGATCAGCCATAGTGTGGTACAGTTCAGCCATAGTGTGGTACAGTTCAGCCATAGTGTGGCATAGTTCAGCCATAGTGTGGTACAGTTCAGCCATAGCGTGGTACAGTTCAGTCATAGTGTGGTACAGTTCAGCCATAGTGTGGAATTGTTCAGTCATAGTGTGGTCCAGTTCAGCCATAGTGTAGTACAGTTCAGCCATAGTGTGGCATAGTTCAGCCATAGTGTGGTACAGTTCAGTCATAGTGTGGTACAGTTCAGTCATAGTGTGGTACAGTTCAGCCATAGTGTGGCATAGTTCAGTCATAGTGTGGCATAATTCAGCCATAGTGTGGTACAGTTCAGCCATAGTGTGGCATTGTTCAGCCATAGTGTGGCATAGTTCAGTCATAGTGTGGCATAGTTCAGTCATAGTGTTGTACAGTTCAGCCATAGTGTGGCATAGTTCAGTCATAGTGTGACATTGTTCAGCCATAGTGTGGCATAGTTCAGTCATCGTGTGGCATAGTTCAGCCATAGTATGGTACAGTTCAGCCATAGTGTGGCATAGTTCAGTCATAGTGTGGCATAGTTCAGCCATAGTGTGGCATAGTTCAGTCATAGTGTGGCATAGTTCAGCCATAGTGTGGTACAGTTCAGCCATATTGTGGCATAGTTCAGTCATAGTGTGGCATTGTTCAACCATAGTGTGGCATAGTTCAGTCATAGTGTGGTACAGTTCAGTCATAGTGTGGCATTGTTCAGTCATAGTGTGGCATAGTTCAGACATAGTGTGGCATTGCTCAGTCATAGTGTGGCATTGTTCAGCCATAGTGTGGCACAGTTCAGCCATAGTTCAGTCATGGTGTAGCACAGTTAAGCCATAGTGTGGCATTGTTCAGCCATAGTGTGGCATAGTTCAGTCATAGTGTGGCATTGTTCAGCCATAGTGTGGTATAGTTCAGCCATAGTGTGGCATAGTTCAGCCATAGTGTGGCATTGTTCAGCCATAGTCTGGCATTGTTCAGCCATAGTGTGGTACAGTTCAGCCATATTGTGGCATAGTTCAGTCATAGTGTAGCATTGTTCAACCATAGTGTGGCATAGTTCAGTCATAGTGTGGTACAGTTCAGTCATAGTGTGGCATTGTTCAGCCATAGTGTGGCATAGTTCAGTCATAGTGTGGTACAGTTCAGTCATAGTGTGGTACAGTTCAGTCATAGTGTGGTACAGTTCAGTCATAGTGTGGCATAGTTCAGACATAGTGTGGCATTGCTCAGTCATAGTGTGGCATTGTTCAGCCATAGTGTGGCACAGTTCAGCCATAGTTCAGTCATGGTGTAGCACAGTTAAGCCATAGTGTGGCATTGTTCAGCCATAGTGTGGCATAGTTCAGTCATAGTGTGGCATTGTTCAGCCATAGTGTGGTACAGTTCAGCCATAGTGTGGCATAGTTCAGCCATAGTGTGGCATAGTTCAGCCATAGTCTGGCATTGTTCAGCCATAGTCTGGCATTGTTCAGCCATAGTGTGGTACAGTTCAGCCATAGTGTGGCATAGTTCAGTCATAGTGTGGCATTGTTCAGCCATAGTGTGGCATAGTTCAGTCATAGTGTGGTACTGTTCAGTCATAGTGTGGCATTGTTCAGCCATAGTGTGGTACAGTTCAGCCATAGTGTGGTACAGTTCAGCCATAGTGTGGCATAGTTCAGACATAGTGTGGCATTGTTCAGTCATAGTGTGGCATTGTTCAGCCATAGTGTGGCATAGTTCAGTCATAGTGTGGTATTGTTCAGCCATAGTGTGGTACAGTTCAGCCATAGTGTGGCATATTTCAGCCATAGTGTGGCATAGTTCAGCCGTAGTTCAGTCATAGTGTGGCATAGTTCAGCCATAGTTCAGTCATAGTGTGGCATAGTTCAGCCATAGTTCAGTCATAGTGTGGCATAGTTCAGGCATAGGGTGGCATAGTTCAGCCATAGTGTGGCATATGAGGGCCAAAGGAATGTGTGTGTGTCTATGACATCAGCAGGCTCTATGACAAAGGCCATCTTCTATGTATCAAGGCACATAGGATAAAATGGTGTCAGTGGAGGGAGGGGATTAACTGACTGATAGAGTTAAAGGGATGTGCTGACTACAGTACGTACGCACCTCACCCTTTAATCTGATGGATTATTAGAGATGGCCACTTGCCTGGGTTATGCCTGATGCCAATCATCAGTAGCCTACGTTTAAATTTTTAAAAATTGAGTGACTTTAGAGTTTGTAATCTTGATAACATTGTTGAAGTCTCACAAGAGATGTACAGATGAGGGTGTGCATGTGTTGTGTGTCTCTGCGAGAAAAATAACAGTTAGTCCTTTCCTTCTGGACAGGGGAGGAGCTATCATTTCTGTGGTCTATCTCATATTGTGGAAAAGGCTAAATGTTTACTAACCTTCAACAGAGATGATGAGAGCATGATCTCAGGATTAAGTATAATTCAGTGCTTTAATTCTATCAGCAACCCCCTGTGTGTGTGTGCATCCGTGCTTGTGAGTGCATAAACAGGGAGTATCCATTTCCTTATTTATTTGTCATGCTACATGTTGCTGTGTTTTATGTGTAATAGGCTTTATGCATTATACCGCCTCCCACATTCTATTTTGCTTCCTACCGGGTTGCTGACTTCCGGAGTGATTTCCGCTATTGTTTTTATCATTAGCTTACTAGCTAGCTAACTGTCGTCGATGCATTTCTGACTGAAATAGTTCGCAATGACTACGTTTAAATTATTTTAAGGTACAATAATTATTTATTATTATCCAGCATTACTATTGTTTGTGGGAATACTTGGGAACCAATTTCCAAAATAAACTAATTTTAAGATGAATTCCTGGTGAATTCCTGTCTTTTTTGACAGAAAACCAAAATCCCCCCAAGGAGACGTAGCTATATACTGTATACATGTCACGATCGTTGAAATAAATGGACCAAGGTGCAGTGTACGTAGAGTTCCACATGTTTAATTAAAATGAAACTCACAAAAACAATAAAGAGCAAAATGAAACGTGAAGTCATGGAGTGCTCACAGGCCACCACACACAAACAAGATCCCACAAAAACCCAGTGGGAAAAGGCTGCCTAAATATGATCCCCAATCAGAGACAACAATAGACAGCTGCCTCTGATTGGGAACCATATCAGGCCAACATAGAAATACAAAAACTAGAGTACCCACCCTAGTCACACCCTGACCAAACCAACAGAGAATAAAAGGCTCTCTATGGTCAGGGCGTGACAATACAGTGTATTTGGAAAGTATTCAGTCCCCTTAACTTTTTCCACATTTTGTTACATTACAGACTTATTCAAAAATTGATTAAATAGTTTTTTTTCTCTCATCAATCTACACACAATAACCCATAATGACAAAGAAGAACATGTTTTGATAAATTGTTGCAAATAAACTTCTGAAATATCACATTTAAATAAGTATTCAAACCCTTTACTAAGTACTATGTTGAAGCACCTTTGGCAGCGATTACTGCCTTGAGTCTTCTTCCTGTATTTGGGTAGTTTCTCCCATTCTTCTCTGCAGATCCTCTCAAGCTTTGTCAGGTTTGATGGGGAGTGTCACTGCACAGCTATTTTCAGGTCTCTCCAGAGATGTTCAATGGGTTCAAATCCGGGCTCTGGCTGGGCCACTCAAGGACATTCAGAAACTTGTCCCGAAGCCACTCCTGCGTTGTCTTGGCTGTGTACTTCGGGTCATTGTCCTGTTGGAAGGTGAACATTCGCCCCCAGTCTGAGCGCCTGGGTGCTCTGGAAGAGGTTTTCATCAAGGATCTCTCTGAACTTTGCTCCGACCATCTTTCCCTCGATTCTGAATAGTCTCCCAGTCCCTGCCTGAAAAACATCCCCACAGCATGATGCTGCCACCACCAAGCTTCACTGTACTGATGGTGCCAGGTTTCCTCCAGACGTGATGCTTGGCATTCAGGCCAAAAAGTTCAATCATGGTATCATCAGACCAGAGAATCTTGTTTCTCATGGTCTGAGTTTAGGTACCTTTTGGAAAACTTCAAGTGGGCTGTCATGTGCTTTTATTGAGGATTGGCTTCCGTCTGGCCACTCTACCATAAAGGCCTGATTGGTGAAGTGCTGCAGAGATGGTTATATTTCTGTAAGGTTCTCCCATCTCCACAGAGGAACTCTGTAGCTCTGTCAGAGTGACCGTCTGGTTCTTGGTCACCTCCCTGACCAAGGCCTTTCTTCCCCGATTTCTCAGTTTGCCTGGGCGGCCAGCTCTAGGAAGAGTCTTGGTGGTTCCAAACTTCTTCCATTTAAGAATGATGGAGGCCACTGTGTTCTTGGGGACCTCCAATGCTGCTAAATATAATAAACATTTTTACTCTTTAACCATTTTCTCTTTAACCATATCTACATGTACTTACTACCTCAATCAGCCTGACTAACCGGTATCTGTATGTAGCCTCGCTACTTTTATAGCCTCACTACTGTATATAGCCTCACTACTGTATATAGTCTCACTACTGTATATAGCCTCACTACTGTATATAGCCTCGCTGCTGTTTTTCACTGTCTTTTTACTGTTGTTTTTATTTCTTTACTTACCTATTGTTCACCTAATACCTTTTTTGCACTATTGATTAGAGCCTGTAAGTAAGCGTTTCACTGTAAGGTCTACTACACCTGTTGTATTCGGCGCACGTGACAAATACACTTTGATTTGATTTGATTAACCCCACTTCAGCCCCTACAACAACAACCCCTCCAGTCCTCCGATGAGGGGATTGTTTCTTAATTGGGTTACACGTGCACCAGGATTTAAGGGTTTCTGGGGAAAGAACACCGTCATGATGTTTGACGTTGCTTTCCTGTGGTGTTTATGGTGAGACTGTGGAGGAGGAAGAGAGATGACTGCAAACTCTATTCTATTAGTCTATAACTGTAGTTCAGTTTGGTTTGAGTTGATAGAGATAGATTTCCCCTCATCTATGGTACATAGGCAAGGAACTTAACATTAGTTTAGCCTACTATGCAGTCTTACATTCATATATTTTCTCCATGTACCTTATTGTGTTCTTCTCTCTATTAAACTATTCAATCCCCTTACTTTCCATAGAACCTCTGATTTAACCTCTGTGCATGTATTTAGGGCTGATGTCAACACAGTCTTTCATGTGCTCTACCCCCGCTCTATTCCCAGCCTCATGAGCAGCTGAGGAAATAGTGATCTGCATCATCAAATCCCAGGCTTTCTCTCATTACCTTGGCAACCACAGCAGCACTGAAGTAATTCTAGTGTGTCAGGTGGCAGACAGTTTGTGTCCGCAGCAGGAGAGTCGAGAACATCTGATTTAAGAAAATGGAGGCCTTATTTTCTTCAAGGTATAGAATATTCAAAATATAGTTTTTTTGTAGGATTATTGCTAATTTTATGTCGTACAACTGTAATAAAGATGTTGTTGAAATATCACGTGGTATTCATCCTTGTTGTTGTATTAAGATAGATGTGCTATGCTTACTTCATCAGCCAGATAAAGTGGAATAGTATGGGAATTGATGACTTGCATGAAAGCAATGCTCTGAAATGAATGTTACTGCTTTACTAAAGACAGAAGTGTATTGCATTGTTTTGTAAATAATATTTCACAATAGTTGAAAATAATATAATAATAATAATAATACAAATTGCTTTTATAAGAGCATATTTGTATCCAATTGTGTATCACCAACCTGTGTTAAATAATTGTTAACACCTTCCCATACTGTGTATCGTTGGGAGAGGGGTTTCTGTTATGTCACTCCCAGTGACTCAGTGAGTGTGTGTCTGCCACTGCAGCAGTTCCTGTAGCTATATATAGACAGGCCAGTGCTAATGTGGGACCTACAGTGAGATGCCTGCGTCCTCTGTGTCCACTGATGTAGAATTCATTACACAATGAAAGTTTATAGGTTGTGCTGTAAAGGACGTTGTCATTGTCATAAAACGTGTCCTTAAGAAGTCCTTAATCTCACATCTTTATGATGGAATCAAACTACCTGATTGGATTAGTTTACTGGCTGAACGCCCAAAACAAGGTCACTGTATTTGATTCTAAATCAAGCAACATATTATTGTATATATATAAAGGCATTATGTATGTATCTCATATTTTAAAAGCATATGTAAGTTGTTGAAAGATGTCATTAGGATATAATTCATTATAATGGAATTATAAAGTGTCCACAGTTTAGGGTATCTCCTTCCCCTGCAGATCTTCTGAGGATAAAATAACTATAAATGGCTTTGAGTTTATATCCTACTTCCGAACTCTCTGTAGAGCCCTGTTCTGTTCCATGTCTCTCTGACGTTTTTCTGCCTTCACATTCCCCAGTTGACTAAATGTGGGCTGAAAATGGGTCAGGTCTGATTCAGAGCGCTATGGATTTAAAGAGCAAACAGAACTGCTGATCTGGGTGGAATAGTGATTTATGAGCATAGAGGGGAAAATGGACTGGGATCCATCACTCAGACAGCAGTTCATCCACACACGTGTCATTCTATGCTGTTGATATGTGAGCTGCAGAGACACACTTACTTTGATGGTCTTGCTACATGCTGAGTTTGCAAGGTACCTTATTAACTCTAATGGTATGTGAGAGGTTTAGGTTTAATGTTATAAAGGGGGAGAGACTAGGCATTTGAGGTTTAGAATGTTATAAAGGGGGAAAGACAAGGCACTTGAGGTTTAGAATGTTATAAAAGGGGAGAGACTAGGCATTTGAGGTTTAGAATGTTATAAAGGGGGAGGGACTAGGCGTGTGTGAGGTACAGGATTAGGGTCCCGCTCCACTCCATCGTTTGTGGCTGAACTGTGCTGAACAAAGAGTGGATTACTTCTAACAGAGCCATGGCTCCAGTTCAGTTCACTCCAACAGACAGGATCCAATAAGGACGCTGCCATTAGCTATGATAATCCCCTGCCTCTTACCAGCTATCAAAGCATCATTCATCAGTAAAAAACACACCAATACTAAAGAGACGGCCACACACATACATCATTTCAAAATAGATTTTTATTTGGAAATGTCAGTGAGCAGAGAATAAACAAAAACCATAAAGAAATAAACAGCGATATAAATTTTAGCATATAAAATAAGTGTAACAGGGAGAAGCACTAAGCATTTTAATCCGGAAGATAATACAATAGAATAAAGAGGATTAGAAGACACATATTTATATTCATATGAGCAAGGGTGGCATTCCAGTAGCATAAACAATTGATCAAAATCACAAACACAGGAAGAGGTGCAGGGAAATGGAATCACACTTTAAAAGACATGTGGGTGTTGTGTGTTAAGATTTAAAGTTTGGTGTGACCAAAGAAAGAAAGTGATTGAGAGAAAACACAAAAATATGCAAGAAAAATTTCACAAGCCTCTAGTTACGACTGTCTTTTGAAAGTTTTAGTTTTATTTACATCTTGGTCGAGTCAGTTTGCTCAAATCTTAGTCTCTACACCACTACATTTAATATGAACAACTTCTTTTTTTCTATTTTCTTCTCAGATTTTTTTCCTGAAAAATATTCAAAACATTCCAGTACTAGCCAGCTGTGTGGCTGTGGTGAGAGAGTGATGTATCTCTCTCAGATTGGCTGTGTCTTATTTACATGGGGGCAGAGTGTCACTGCAGCTGAGGATTTGGCAGGGTTAAGGATGGGCTGAAAACATTCTCTGTGCCCCAGACTGCTTCTAAGAGAGGAGAGGGAGGTGGTCTCTGTCCATGGTCCTGATATTGCCTTGAACGCACAACAAGGCTTCTACAGAGGCTCCTGTAAACTGTCCATTACAGAACGTCCTACAGTGCCTGGAGTTGTAGTGTACTGAACCTGTGGTCTGGGCTGAAGAAGTGATTAGAGCACATTTACAGGCTGTCATAGCCGGAGAGATACTGTACATGTGGCAAGAGGACAGAGACCCTTTCCCCTCCTTATGCCTTTACCACACACCCAAACCTGGGGTCACAGGACTCTGTCTAACCCTAGCCGTAACCCACAACCCTGGGGTAGTGGTCACAGGACTCTGTCTATGAGCCTTAGAGAGGGCCACAGTGCAGAGCCAATCACACTGGGCCAGCTCGGCATAACGCTAATAGAACGTTACAACAACGCTGATACAATATCGAAATAATGCTGGTTCTAAGTTTATAAAACACTGATCCATCACCTTTACACTGTTACATTATTTAAACAAAGTTCAGTTTTAATGCAGTACAGGAATCTACCAATAATGATGGAAAAAGGTTACAATCGTGGATAAATGATTTAAGTTACCACAGAATCCATCTTGGACAAGATTTTAAAAAGCAGCTGGATATACTTTGATGGTCACCATTATAAGTAACACAAAATCAGAATCTGTTCTTATGCTTACTAGTCACATAACTACAATGAACCTTACATTTTAAAATGTTAATGCCACGGTGTGCATTCTCACATGAAAATTGTATTTTTGTGACGAAGTTGAGCTAGCCTCTTTCTTCAAATGTATGTTAGTGTAGGCTTATCTTCAGTGCTTCTTCATCTTTAGGATGAATCATGCAACACGTCTTGTCTACTTCATTCCTTAAAGAGCTAAAGAAAGTTCTCAAAATAAACAAGAAGGTCGCGTAATTTATGTCACCATAAGAAGCAACTACTTGGCATTTTAGAGAAACATCAAAGGTTTCAATGAAAACAAACAACCAGATGTTTTTTTCTTTAGAATGCTATAATGCAGAGCTCGATCACTATATGAATTCCAGGTACCTGAAATCCATCTGAATCCAAAATACAGCTCATGCCCTCTTCTTTTCTCCACTCTTCCACCCCTCCCACCCCACATACACCACAAACCAGTAACCTCTGCCTGAAGAGAGCTGTGATGACCATAGGAGTAAGAAGTACAGCAATTGCCCATGACCAACATTTTGACATAAGCTCACTACATCCACAACGCTGGGAATATCAGATTGAACTATCAGATAGAATGGCATAAGAAAAAGAAGGATCAAGGCTTCTATTGAGGGAGTATGCTCTGCAGTATGGGGGTAAAGGGTCTTGGTGTTCGTGGCGATTGGGTTTGGTGTTAGCTTGGCTTACTTCTTGTCCTTCTTGGTGGACTTCTTCTTGCTGGCGGGGGTCTGGGCAGCGTTGGGGACGTCAACCTGGGGCATGGCCTGTGGCGGGCCCTGCAGGGCCGGCTGGGGCATCATCGGCTGGGGGTTGGCCGTCAGGGTGGCCGTGCTGCCAGGGATGTAGACGTTCTGGCGGTAATCGGGCACATGCTGCATGGGGAACTGGGCGTTGTAGCGGGGTCCAAGGGTCGCCGTCGCCTCGCTCACCTCTGAGAGAGAGACGGGAGAGAGGGAGAGAGGGTTATAGCTGGGTGTGTTGTGCTGCTATGAAGAGAGAGTGACTCGTTACTCACTGAGAGTCATTGCTGCACTGCATTGCAGCTCCAGCTCAGCACTCAGCACTGGCGTTCTGAGCCAGGCAGGCCCTCCCCACAACATATTGAACCTCCGCTCTCTCACACAGAGATCAGATGTAAATAACTTCACACAGCACATTCAGATATAATCAAATATCATTTAGAATTGAGGATTAGCTACACTGACAAATCGCACAGTAATAGAGAGAGAGGCAGTGCACAGGTTTCTGAGTGACTGCAGCTGGGGAGCATTGAAACAAAGAGCTCTGTGTCCCATAGCCCTTTGTGTTGCTTCATTCATACATAGGGACTGTAGTGAATCACACTGTGCTCTACACATGTGTAATTGGCAGCATTTCTCTCTGTGTGTCCTAATGGAGGCAAACACAGGAAGGATGGGTTGTTTCCTTAACAACTGACACCATGATCTAACAAAGTCGTATGCACTAAGAATCTAGTGCCTGAGATGCTGCTCTCCAACAGGGCTCTCTCTGTAGCTCTACCCAGTGGCAGAGAGCTCTTTATCTCACCATCAGTCCTCAGAGGAGATCTCTCTCTCTCTCTCTCTCTCTCTCTCTCTCTATCTATCTCTCTCTCTCTCTCTCTCTCTCTCTCTCTCTCTCTCTCTCTCTCTCTCTCTCTCTCTCTCTCTCTCTCTCTCTCTCTCTCTCTCTCTCTCTCTCTCTCTCTCTCTCTCTCTCTCTCTCTCTTTGGTGTGGTGTGTCTGATGGCTTCTCAGCTTAGTGTGGAGGAGAGGCTGTCGTTATGGCATGGTTTCAGGTGTGTTCCTGAGAATGAAGTTAAGGTGGAGGAGGTCCTGCTCTCGGTGGGTGAACAGGTAGGAGCTGAATTTATACTTCCGGAATGAACAAAGCTGTTGGTTGTGTTCAAGAAAAGAGCAAATTTGGTTGGTAGGCTCATTGCTAGTGGAATATTGGTAAGGGGTGTGTTGGTGCCAATTTTGCCTCTTTTTACCCCTTCGACCAGGATGGTAGTTGCAAATTTGCCTCAGTTTATTATGATGATCACGTCATCCGTAATAAACGGATGGGTTCTACGCAGGGTTTGCCAGCACAGATAGTCTACGGGGGTTTTGAGTGTGGGGATTTGGGGCAATAGAGCTTTGCGTGCCCACATAAAGGCTGTAGATAAGGTGAGGTACAAGCACCAGTGGGTGAAATCGAGGTCAATGTGCAGGGGGCAATGAGATACAAGCAGCAGAGGCTGGGCCTAGTCATGCTAGTGATGGTGGTGTAGATGAGGCTGAGCCTAGTCAGGCTAGAGATGGTGGTGTAGATGAGGCTGAGCCTAGTCATGCTATGGATGGTGGTGTAGATGAGGCTGGTCTAGTCAGGTTATGCTAGTGGATGAGGAGAGTATAGTGGTGAAGTGTATGAAACTAGGGGGAGAAGGAGGGTGTCAAATGGAAAAGGAAAAAGGGGGAGAATAAAGAAGTTGGGAGGGGAGAGTCTGTTGTGGTCCAAGGCACCAGGGAACCTTTTCCTTGTGCTGGGGGGGGGGAGGCCCTCACCAGAGAGGAAGGGCAAGTTGTCAGGATGAGAGATGGAGATGAGGAGGAGGAAAGTGAGTCTGAGGAAGAGGATGATGAGGCTTTTTTTCAGACTCCGGAGCTGACTGCCAGTCAAGCAGAGGGGTCAAAGTACACGGTGAAGGAACTGACAAGGTTCCTGAATGAGACCAAGGGGGAAAAAGTTAATCTTGAGGCTTTTTCTTCTGATCCGATAAAGTTTATAAGATCAGTACAACATGCTATGAAAAATGAGGGGCATGGTGTCCTCTCACCCAGGAAACGGCTTAGGTTGAGGAAGTGGGTCACAACAGTGTATAAGGTCTACCTTTAGACACTGTTTAGATTAATAGTTTATTTCTGGCACTGTGGCTTTTTGAGCTTTACTATTGGTCTCTTACTTTGCTGACTTTTCTCCCACTTCTTATGAAGACTCTTTGGGTAGGCTTGCTTAATATAAGTGGCACCAGAGATGCGGGAAAGAGGAGTGTGTTGGGTGAATATGTAAAACAAAAGAAAGTACAGGTGTTGTATCTGCAGGAGATGCATAGTGATGTAGTGAATGGAGTTGATTTGGGGGATCTGGTGGAAAGGGGCAAATGTGTTGAGCCATGGGACACATTTTAGTGCAGGGTCTGTCTGTAAAAATGTGCTCCTCAAAGGAGGTGTGTTGGTTGTTTGTTGTAAAATCAGAAATTAACAACATGGGTTTTGTCTTTATAAATGTGTATGCGCCTAGCACAGGGAGAGAGAGGGGGGTTCTATTTGGGTGTCTTAGACAGGAACTCTCACAGGTAGTGCCTGAGGAGACACTGGTGGTCGGCGGGTGACTGGAACTGTACAATAGATTTTAAGAAAGACAGAAATGGGGATGAGCCTCATTTAGGTTCAGTGGGAGTGTGAAGAGCCATGATTAATCAGTTCGACCTAGTGGATGTTTGTAGAACTAAACATCCTGACAAAATACAGTATACATGGGTGAAGGTATTTGGGGCTAGGGTGAGTGCAGCCCGACTTGATCATTTTTACATGTCCAGGAATCGGAGCAATAGGCTGTTGGGCGCTACCATTCTCCCGATGGGTTTTTCCGATCACCACCTAACCATGGCTCGGCTGTCTATTTTACCAGGGCCTCGGCATGCATCCTATTGGAAGTTAATGTAAAGCTCTTACAAGATGCCACTTTTTGCTCAGGTTTGCAGATTTTTTGGGAAAGGTAGAGGCAGCAAAGAGAGGAGTATGAGTCTCTGAGTCAATGGTGGGATGTGGGGAAAGTCCAACTTCGGCTTATCTGTCAACAGTATACAGCTTTGTCATCCTCAGAGGCTAGGAGAGTATTGGGGAAACTAGAGCATTGTATTAATGAGAGGGAGATAGAGACGGTGGGGCAAGGCAATGTAGGCTAATTTAGCTGAATTACGTAGGGACCTGGGCAGTTTTTTCCAGGTTAAAGCGAAGGGAGCACTTATAAGAGCAAGGTTCTCCATGCTCAAAGAGATGGAAGCTCCCAGCTCTTTCTTCTTAGGTTTGGAGAAACAGCGGTGAAGCCAAGGGTATGCATTGTCTACGGCTGTCTGATGGGCGAGTGACCTCTGTGGTGGGGGAGATGTGGGAGCGGACTGTGGAGTTGTATACTGAGTTGTAAAGGGCAGAACTGTGTGATCCTATGTTTGCTCAGGTTTTGTTTGCAGAACTCCCTAAGCTCTCTCTGGCACAGAGGGATGAAATGGACATTCCTCTGTTGTCCCATGCACTGGCAGAGGCCGTAACCCAGATGTCCCCTGGCCATGCACCGGGGGTCGATGGACTCCCAGTGGAGTTTTATAAAATATTCTGTGTAATAATTGGACTGGACTTCTTTTGCGTGTTGCATGAATGCGTCGGGGTAGGAGAGTTGCCGATGAGCTGCCGTCGGGCGGCTCTGATTCTCCTGCCCAAAAAAGGAGACTTGTGTGAACTTAAGAACTGGAGGCCTATGGCATTGCTCTGTGCGGACTACAATATATTTGCCAAGGTCCTCTCTAACAGAATGAAGTCCCATATGGACTCTATAGTACACAAGGACCAAATATATTGTGTACCGGGACGGTCATTCACGCACAACTTGTTCTTAATCAGGGACATGTTGGACTTGTTGAGAGGTTCTAATGTGAACTTTGGACTGGTCTCTTTAGATCAAGAGAAGGCTTTTGATAGAGTGGACCATGAGTATATGTATAATGTGATATCTGTTTTGGGGTTTGGGAAAAGTTTTTTGACCAGTGTGAAGATGTTGTTGGCTGGGACATCATGTATGGTCAAGGTGGGAGGGGGGCTCAGTAGACCGGTCTGGATGAAACGGGGCATTAGACAAGGATGCCCTCTATTGGGGTCTTTATATACACTAGCCATTGAGCCTTTTTTGTAGGAGACTGTAGGGAGTCTGCTGGACAGGCATGGGTGTGTTGACAGGCATAGCCGTGTCAGCATATGCAGATGACGTTTCTGTGACGGTCAGGGATGGTCAGGATATGCAGGCACTAGAGACTAGTCTGAAGGTGTACGAGAGAGCTTCATCAGCTAAGGCAAATTGGGGCAAGAGCAAAGCTCTGCTGTGTGGGGCATGGGGGGATAGGGCACCTTCTCTGCTTCCAGGGGGTTTGTAGTGGGGTTGTGAAGGGATTAAAACATACCTGGGCTCGGAGAGGTGGGTCAGGAAGAACTGGAAGGGGCTAACATAGGCAGTGGTGTCAAGACTGGCCAGGTGGAGGTGTTTCCTGTCCCATGTTTTTTTATTTATGTTTTTTATTTCACCTTTATTTAACCAGGTAGGCAAGTTGAGAACAAGTTCTCATTTACAATTGCGACCTGGCCAAGATAAAGCAAAGCAGTTCGACACATACAACGACACAGAGTTACACATGGAGTAAAACAAACATACAGTCAATAATACAGTATAAACAAGTCTATATACGATGTGAGCAAATGAGGTGAGATAAGGGAGGTAAAGGCAAAAAAAGGCCATGGTGGCAAAGTAAATACAAATAGCAAGTAAAACACTGGAATGGTAGATTTGCAATGGAAGAATGTGCAAAGTAGAAATAAAAATAATGGGGTGCAAAGAGGAAAGAGGTAGTTGTTTGGGCTATAGGTGGGCTATGTACAGGTGCAGTAATCTGTGAGCTGCTCTGACAGTTGGTGCTTAAAGCTAGTGAGGGAGATAAGTGTTTCCAGTTTCAGAGATTTTTGTAGTTCGTTCCAGTCATTGGCAGCAGAGAACTGGAAGGAGAGGCGGCCAAAGAAAGAATTGGTTTTGGGGGTGACTAGAGAGATATACCTGCTGGAGCGTGTGCTACAGGTGGGAGATGCTATGGTGACCAGCGAGCTGAGATAAGGGGGGACTTTACCTAGCAGGGTATTGTAGATGACATGGAGCCAGTGGGTTTGGCGACGAGTATGAAGCGAGGGCCAGCCAACGAGAGAGTACAGGTCGCAATGGTGGGTAGACAAAACGGATTGCACTGTGATAGACTGCATCCAAATTGTTGAGTAGGGTATTGGAGGCTATTTTGTAAATGACATTGCCAAAGTCGAGGATTGGTAGGATGGTCAATTTTACAAGGGTATGTATGGCAGCATGAATGAAGGATGCTTTGTTGCGAAATAGGAAGCCAATTCTAGATTTAACTTTGCATTGGAGATGTTTGGTATGGGTCTGGAAGGAGAGTTTACAGTCTAACCAGACACCTAAGTATTTGTAGTTGTCCACGCATTCTAAGTCAGAGCCGTCCAGAGTAGTGATGTTGGACAGGCGGGCAGGTGCAGGTAGCGATGGGTTGAAGAGCATGCATTTAGTTTTACTTGTATTTAAGAGCAATTGGAGGCCACGGAAGGAGAGTTGTATGGCATTGAAGCTTGCCTGGAGGGTTGTTAACACGGTGACCAAAGAAGGGCCAGAAGTATACAGAATGGTGTCGTCTGCGTAGAGGTGGATCAGAGACTCACCAGCAGCAAGAGCGACCTCATTGATGTATACAGAGAAGAGAGTCGGTCCAAGAATTGAACCCTGTGGCACCCCCATAGAGACTGCCAGAGGTCCGGACAGCAGACCCTCCGATTTGACACACTGAACTCTATCAGAGAAGTAGTTGGTGAACCAGGCGAGGCAGTCATTTGAGAAACCAAGGCTGTCAAGTCTGCCGATGAGGATGTGGTGATTGACAGAGTCGAAAGCCTTGGCCAGATCAATGAATACGGCTGCACAGTAATGTTTCTTATCGATGGCGGTTAAGATATCATTTAGGACCTTGAGCGTGGCTGAGGTGCACCCATGACCAGCTCTGAAACCAGATTGCATAGCAGAGAAGGTATGGTGAGATTCGAAATGGTCGGTAATCTGTTTGATGACTTGGCTTTCGAAGACCTTAGAAAGGCATGGTAGGATAGATATAGGTCTGTAGCAGTTTGGGTCAAGAGTGTCCTGCCCTTTGAAGAGGGGGATGACCGCAGCTGCTTTCCAATCTTTGGGAATCTCAGACGACACGAAAGAGAGGTTGAACAGGCTAGTAATAGGGGTGGCAACAATTTCGGCAGATAATTTTAGAAAGAAAGGGTCCAGATTGTCTAGCCCGGCTGATTTGTAGGGGTCCAGATTTTGCAGCTCTTTCAGAACATCAGCTGAACGGATTTGGGAGAAGGAGAAATGGGGAAGGCTTGGGCGAGTTGCTGTGGGGGGTGCAGTGCTGTTGACCGGGGTAGGAGTAGCCAGGTGGAAAGCATGGCCAGCCGTAGAAAAATGCTTATTGAAATTCTCAATTATGGTGGATTTATCAGTGGTGACATTGTTTCCTATCTTTAGTGCAGTGGGCAGCTGGGAGGAGGTGTTCTTATTCTCCATGGACTTTACAGTGTCCTAGAACTTTTTTGAGTTAGTGTTGCAGGAAGCAAATTTCTGCTTGAAAAAGCTAGCCTTAGCTTTTCTAACTGCCTGTGTATAATGGTTTCTAGCTTCCCTGAACAGCTGCATATCACGGGGGCTGTTCGATGCTAATGCAGAACGCCATAGGATGTTTTTGTGTTGGTTAAGGGCAGTCAGGTCTGGGGAGAACCAAGGGCTATATCTGTTCCTGTTTCTAAATTTCTTGAATGGGGCGTGTTTATTTAAGATGGTTAGGAAGGCATTTAAAAAAAATATCCAGGCATCCTCTACTGACGGGATGAGATCAATATCCTTCCAGGATACCCCGGCCAGGTCGATTAGAAAGGCCTGCTCGCTGAAGTGTTTCAGGGAGAGTTTGACAGTGATGAGTGGAGGTCGTTTGACCGCTGACCCATTACGGATGCAGGCAATGAGGCAGTGATCGCTGAGATCTTGGTTGAAGACAGCAGAGGTGTATTTAGAGGGCAAGTTGGTTAGGATGATATTTATGAGGGTGCCCGTGTTTAAGGCTTTGGGGAGGTACCTGGTAGGTTCATTGATAATTTGTGTGAGATTGAGGGCATCAAGTTTAGATTGTAGGATGGCTGGGTTGTTAAGCATGTTCCAGTTTAGGTCGCCTAGCAGCACGAGCTCTGAAGTTAGATGGGGGGCAATCAGTTCACATATGGTGTCCAGAGCACAGCTGGGGGCAGAGGGTGGTCTATAGCAGGCGGCAATGGTGAGAGACTTGTTTTTAGAGAGGTGGATTTTTAAAAGTAGAAGTTCAAATTGTTTGGGTACAGACCTGGATAGTAGGACAGAACTCTGCAGGCTATCTTTGCAGTAGATTGCAACACCGCCCCCTTTGGCAGTTCTATCTTGTCTGAAAACGTTGTAGTTTGGGATTAAAATGTCAGAATTTTTGGTGGTCTTCCTAAGCCAGGATTCAGACACAGCTAGAACATCCGGGTTGGCAGAGTGTGCTAAAGCAGTGAGTAGAACAAGCTTAGGGAGGAGGCTTCTAATGTTAACATGCATGAAACCAAGGCTATTACGGTTACAGAAGTCATCAAAAGAGAGCGCCTGGGGAATAGGAGTGGAGCTAGGCCCTGCAGGGCCTGGATTCACCTCTACATCGCCAGAGGAACAGAGGAGGAGTAAAATAAGGGTACGGCTAAAAGCAATAAGAATTGGTCGTCTAGAACGTCTGGAACAGAGAGTAAAAGGAGGTTTCTGGGGGCGATAAAATAGCATCAAGGTATAATGTACAGACAAAAGTATGGTAGGATGTGAATACAGTGGAGGTAAACCTAGGTATTGAGTGATGAAGAGAGAGATAAGTGTCATATAGAGGGAGGGTGCTGATAATAAACAACCTGCTGGCATCTTCCCTTTGGCATAAATGGGCTGCCCTCAACCGCCGGTCTGACCTGCAACGCAAGCTGGTGGACTTTTTCTGGTCGGCCTATCACTGGCTGAGGGCGACAGTGTTGTACATGACCATCCACGAAGCAGGACAGGGCCTGGTGGAACTGGAGAGCAGGGTTGCTGCTTTCCGATTAAAGGCGGTGCAGAGACTGCTGTACCATACTGATGTCGGCTGGAGGGAACCAGCATGCGCGCTGCTGAGGAGAGCTGACGGATTAGGATTGGACCGGCAGCTGTTCCTCATGAAGCTGGAGAAGCTGAGTACAGCAGGTCTCTCAGAGTTTTACTCTGCAGTGCTGAGGGCCTGGCAGCTGCTAAGGCCCACACGGGGTGGGGGTGTGGAGCCTGGGCTGTGGGTGTGGGAGGAGCCTATCTTCCACAACCCAGCCATCCCTTTGAGATTGCAGGGTGGCCGACTGAACCAAAGGCAACTGATTGCAACGGGTTTACTAACGCTGGGTGACCTGCGAATGTTGGGAGAAGAGGGGTGTAAAACCCTGGAAGTCCTGGCACAACAAACAGGAATAACGTATCTTAGGCTGCTTCCTGGAGGAGGTTCAGGAGGCGCTGTCTGAGCCAGTAAGGGGGGTGTTTGAGCGGCCAAAGGGGGAGGAGCCACCAATGTTTCCTGCCACTGCAGGAGATGGCAGAGACTGGGGACAGATAAGGGGGTCTGGAGGACCTTTTAGATTTGAACACTCTGAGCCTGGGGTAGTTTGAAGGGGTGGGAGATAAAGCCATCTACAACCTCTGCATTAAGGTAAGGAACATTAGGAGCCTAACTGGAGTGAAGGCACATCAGTGGCAGGGGCTATGTGGGTCTGAGAGGATGGTGGATTTTAGATGGAGGGGGCTCTACAAACCCCCCCAATACCAAAGAGGTCAGGGGACCTCCAGTGGAGGGTTCTACATGGAGCCCAGGTCACTAACAGCTGGTTGGCACAGATTGAACCGGGAGTTTGGCAGGGGTGTCCTTTCTGTGATATGAGAGAAACTGTGATTCATATGTTTTCTGTGTGCGCTAGGTTATTGCCATTAATGCCTCTGTTGAAATGTCTGTGTGAGAGATTAAGGTGTTTTTTACTGTTGGAATGTTCATTATGGGGTAAAGGTATTCAAATAAGGAAAAGGCCAAATGTGTTTTGTTGAATTTTCTGTTTGCTCAGGCAAAGTTGGCTATTTGGCTAACAAGGAGGAACAGGGTCAAAGGTGGAGGGATAACATACCCTTTACTATTATTTCATATTGAGGTAACATTGTGAGGTAGCTAAAGACAGAGAAGGCAAGGGGATTTCTGGGAGATGTAGGCAGCAGACTCACCATTGGCAGCAGACATTAGAGCCTGGATCTGCTCATCCTCGATGGGGGGGTTGGGCCAGGGTCCTGTTCCAGCTACGACACCACCTGCCCCCTCAGGATGGGGGCCAGCTCTGGAGGAGAGGAAGGGGAGGAGTTAGTATAACAGATACACACAAATCTCTCTCATCCACTGTGTCTCGCACTCTCTCATGAACACACACACTCTCATGTAATGTGAACCTCTCTCTCTCGCTCGCTCTTTCACACAGACACAAAACAGAGGACACTCTGTTCCCATCATGATTGTCAGCATGGCAACACTCAGCCTCCAGCAGCCATTTTGAGTGGGCAGTGGTCCCGGAGCATCACAGAGCACAGACAATATGGACGCTGGGAGAATACCTTAGAGCAAGACGTGATATAGATGTTATTAGGTAGCACAGATCCACAATACGCAAGCTGACACACACACACTCAATCACACAGAGTGAGGACTAACTGAGCTGATTGGATGCTATGTGTCTTGTACACATGCAGTGTGTTACTGTGTGGGTGGGAGAGTGAGAGACAGAGAGAAAGGAAGAAAAGAGGGAGACGACGAGAGAATGTGTGCATGTTTTTATATTGGAGAGTGGCTGAAGATGATCTGATATTATATGGTTCTTCTCAATCCCTTAATTTACCCATCAAATATGTTCAAATTTGAAATGCAGGATTGGGAAGATACGTTGAATTTAGTTTGCTGGGTTCATTACAGCCATAGCCAAAACCACATACACTCACACACAAACAGACTGATAGACAGAGACAGACCGACAGAACCACAGGAACACGTACATTTACACTACGAATAAAAGGACAAACTACACAGTTCAGCGAAGCCTAACAACCCAAAGTATAAAACAAACACCACAAAGCCTCAACCCATTTCAGCTACACAGCTAGACCGCAAGAGCATGTACAGATTATCACACACTCAAAAGCCAGAAGCCAGGCTTGACTACACACAGCTGCACCAAGCCTACAGTCAGTCAGACAGCATCACGTATAAGACCAGGGGGCCACCTTGCACACTCAGCACAGCCCACTCTGCTCTACCTACTCCACTCTACCTCGCCTTCCCGTACGGTGTCCATATCTCCTGGGTGCTGGTGCTGTACCTGTATGTGCTGAAACACAGACAGGGAAACAGTTCTGGCCGTCACTCCTTCAGCCCCATGCCAATCAGATGGACTCCTTCATTAGCCAACAAGGTTCCTTTTCAGTTTCTAGAAAAGGAACTACAATACAATGGTGTATCACATTCTATTTTGTGCCGCCACAAAATAGAAATTGCGCAATGACTAATAACGTTAAGGAATCTACTGTCTCACTTTCTTTGAATGATACAGTATGGAATCAGTGGCTAATAACTCCAAGACACTCAGACGCTCAACATTTGCTCCACCAATAGAGCCACAACCTGTTAATCAAGATGTATCAGATAATCCAAGCATCTTCTACAAAAGCAATTGAGGCAGCAAGTCACATCTACCATTACTGTCTTAAATGACAATACAGTGTGAAAAACATTGCTAATCTAAAGCAGGCCTTATACTCACAACACTACCACAACCAGAGGGCTGCCCCTACCTCTACTCTAGCGTACTTCTAACCTCACCCACACAACAGTCATCCGATCTCTATTGATTGATTTCTTATGGAAGCACACTGACAACGAAACAATCATCACACTATCTACAGTATTAATCACTTCTACTCAACTACTACTGAAGGACTCACAACTACTATCACAACTACCATATAACAACCATGAGATGACCCATTATTCAGTGTTATTGGATCTGTGTGGAGAGTAGTGGGCCACCAATGTGTACTTTCTGTTCAAACACACAACTGCCTAAGTCTTCATGTCTTTCAATGGAATGCATATCGTAGGCACAAATTATTAATTCACATTGTGGAAATTAAATTAAATTGTGAATGTGTATAGGAATGAGGGTGTGCGTGTGTGTGTGTGTGTGTGTGTGTGTGTGTGTGTGTGTGTGTGTGTGTGTGTGTGTGTGTGTGTGTGTGTGTGTGTGTGTGTGTGTACACGTGTGTACACGTGTGTACACGTGTGATATATATGTTCAAAGAAGCTGAACACCTACCCACTGGGTCCAGGTCTCTGTCCCTGCTGGTTTAAGCGCCAGTCATTGTTGGGTGGATTTTGCTGGAGAGAGAGGAGATACTGTTAGAGAATGCCACTGATGGCATGTCATCTTCAGTCATCAGCACTGGAAGCTATTTTGTCCTTCAGTGGGCCAAGAAGAGACAAGATGCCACATGGGATAGAAGACAAGAGGGAAAGAGACAGTGCTAGAGAGAGCGATAGAGAAAGCAGTGTGAGAGAACATGTGAATTATTGAACTGACTATTTTGCCAGTGACGTGCTTGAGTGAGTCCGCTGAGAGGAAGGATCAAACATACTCCTGTTACAAGCAACTTCAAAACAAGCTTAATAATGCTAAATATTTAACCACAGTTCTCCCAATTTATTGACAAAGGAGTTTTCCACTCAAGCTATATCTGCTATAGATTAGGAAATATATCATTCCAAACCCTGGATCATTAGCCAAAGCCAGGCTGAGGGAGAGAGACACCAAAGCCAAAAGAGAGAGAGAGAGAGAGAGAGAGAGAGAGAGAGAGAGAGAGAGAGAGAGAGAGAGAGCGAGAGCGAGAGAGCCCGTCAGTGGGGCAGTAATCTGCAGCTCTGCCCTGCCCCACTGATCCTCTAAACCCTGGGCTGGATTACACAGACAGAGCCCTGCCAGGCTTGCAGTCCAGCGAAGCCCTACGGCCAGGCCTGTAATAATCTCATACACTGGACTACTCTCTATGAATGGGTGATGTGCCATGCAGGAGTTATTACTGTACTTTCACATGAAGCAACAAGGGGTCATGAAGTTCAATAAACAGATATGTTCATCGATATATGACAAATATAGGTCTGATTAAAAGCAGGTCAAATATGTGAATAGTATACAGCAAAAAACTCTCCTCTCTATGAAGGTGTATTTCCATCTATTTATGACTGAGGCTTGACTCAGGGAGTTGCCAATTAAAGGGATGAGTCACATAAAGTCAGACAGAGAGAAAGTCAGGCACTCTGTTTGGTGAGGTCATGAGTGGTGGCTACTGGCTATAGGTTCAATGCAACAACCCCAATCTATTAGCTTTACCTCATTCAGTAAGCAGTCAAAGGTCAACAGCTGACCTCAATATCCTCATTATTATGACCCATACTGCCACATACCCCCACATCCTACTCACCATGTCCCTCCCCATCCCTGTCACTGTGCAAACGAACACATGTTGAGTGAGAACACCCTCGGTGTAATAGCATGTCTAGTACAGAGAGCGTTCCCCCCGCAGTCATATGAAATATTCAGTCTCCCCCTGGCAGACAAGAGGATACACCACTGGGATTTAAGCACTTAATCACAAACAAAACATTCTGTACTTCCCTGAGAATTCACAAGTGACTTTAAATCGCTAAGTATTTTCCTGAGAGGTAACCACAAGTGGTTTAACATCTAAACACCCACACACATTCACACATACAGAGATGCACTCTTACGTTTAAGTCTTGCCACGGTCTTATCTCATTAGTTTGAGAGAGCCCTCACATAGGCTGCATTGCTATTGCATTTGTCCCTGTCACTGCTGCCCCCCCCCCCCCCTCCAACTTCATGTAGCGCAGCGACCTGTCTGTGTTGAGCTGCAGGTGGAGGTCTTTATGAGAGTGGGAGTGAAGGGCCTGCTTGGGGCCCAGGCCCAACCAAGTCAGGTAGCCTCTGTATCTCATCCAGCGCATCACCACACTAATGCTTGTCACCAAACACACAATCGAGACACAGGTCAGATAGCCAATCAGAGCCAGGGTAAGGCCAGAGCCCTGCTGAGCTGGGAGGACGTGTCTGCACCCTTCTCAGACACAGTGATATTGACTGGCACACTGGTAGAGAGAGCAGGCTTGCCACTGTCCTGCACCAGCACTGAACGTAGCATCTTCTTCTTTAAATCTATGGACCGTGCGCATCGTAGAGCCCTGCGTCCCTCCCAGAGAGGCTGTAGAAGAGTCAGGCGTTGTGCCCACTGTCTGGGTCCCCACACACCACCCTGTTGACCAGGGGCCTCATTTATAAAAATGTTCTTAGATTTATACTTGAACTTAGTCTTAAGATCATTTCCGACAGTGTGTTTATGTTGAATTCATAAAAGATACTGAGCATAAAAAGCCTTGCTTAACCAGGTTCTAAGAAGCCCATTTGTAACTTATGTACCTGTGATCTATAAATCTCAAATTAACTTCAAATTGACGGCACCTGAACGTGCCTTACAATCCGTAATTTCCGTTTATAGAATGCTAGCGCA
This sequence comes from Oncorhynchus clarkii lewisi, assembly GCF_045791955.1. Lineage (NCBI taxonomy): Eukaryota > Metazoa > Chordata > Actinopteri > Salmoniformes > Salmonidae > Oncorhynchus > Oncorhynchus clarkii. Next base: position 23,702,045 of record NC_092158.1, read on the forward strand.
AATGAGGGTTTAGTCAAGAATAGCCATGGATCAAAAGAGAAAAGCTAACTTTTTGGAAGACGAGATCACAGCGATGGTAGAGGAGATTGAAGACAGGCAACACGTATTATTCGCTGGACTAAATAGTGGGTTGACAAACAAAGCTAAACAGGTATCTTGGGAGTGTGTCGCCGCTGCAGTGAACCAGGTGGAGCAGCAAGACAGAACTGTGGCTGATGTGAAAAATAAATGGTCTGACATCAAACTGCAAGGGAAAAAAATCATATCCATACATAACCAGCAGGAAAATCACCTACATCAAGTCTAGACTTTTGACATTCCCACGTCAAAGTAAAGTTGTATAAATAACTACTTATAAGTGGTTTTCTGCATAAGTCATACTTAAGATCAAAATTGATCCTAAGTCTATTTTATAAATGCATGGTCACATTGGAGCTCTGCACCTAGAACACATTCACCTGCTCATGGTCGAGGGCACGAATGGCATGCAGGTCGCCGTTCTCAGAGTTTATGTAGACCAAAGAGGACAAGGCCGAGCCTTGCACATCAACATCCAGGATGGAGAAGGAGAGGTGGGCGTTCTGGGCGAGGTCCTGGTCGAATGGAGTCACAGTCAGGATGAGAGCACCATGGGCATTGTTCTCCGCTATATCAACAGAGTAGGAGGACTGGGAGAAGAGGGGGGCGTTGTCATTTACACCTGGAAGAGCGACCACAATGGACTGTTGTGCGAGAGGGGGAGCCGGAGTCTGTGGCTGTCACTGTGATGGTGTATTCCGTCACTGCCTCTCGGTCCAAAGGGCCATCTGTAACCAGGGCATAGTGCTCCTCAAATTAAAATTAAAGATCAGAGGGAATGCGGATGTCAACCTCCCCATTTCTACAAGTGATGAAGGCTATAACAGTGTCTGATTATACGTCCTCCTGGACCACTTTAGATCATGCATTTATGATTATCTTTGGGTTGTTGTCGTTCTTGTCATTGATTTTGACTTGAATGTGACAGGAGCCTTCCATGGCGGGGGCTCTGGCATGCACAGTGATGTCATAAATGTCAGCCATTTCATACTCCACCTCTCCTTTCACTCGGATCAGTACTTACTAAAGAGTTAAGATATCTCCCCATTAAGACCAGAATCAGAGCCAGATGCCCTGAGTTTAGTCAATAATGTGCTTGGTGGAGCGTTTTCCAACAAACTAGCTGTTTTCATTAGCTGGTCAAGTACTGGAGCATTGCCATTGACATCTAGTATATTAATAAGAACAGAAGGAGTCCCTGATTTCTCAGGTTGTCCACCATCTACAGCCGTAAGAAGCAGGTGGAATACTGAGTGCAGCAGGTGGAATACTGTCTGCAGCAGGTGGAATACTGACTGCAGCAGGTGGAATACTGACTGCAGCAGGTGGAATACTGACTGCAGCAGGTGGAATACTGACTGCAGCTGGTGGAATACTGACTGCAGCAGGTGGAATACTGACTGCAGCAGGTGGAATACTGACTGCAGCAGGTGGAATACTGACTGCAGCAGGTGGAATACTGACTGCAGCAGGTGGAATACTGACTGCAGCTGGTGGAATACTGACTGCAGCAGGTGGAATACTGAGTGCAGCAGGTGGAATACTGACTGCAGCAGATGGCATACTGAGTGCAGCAGGTGGAATACTGACTGCAGCAGGTGGAATACTGACTGCAGCAGGTGGAATACTGAGTGCAGCAGGTGGAATACTGACTGCAGCAGATGGCATACTGAGTGCAGCAGGTGGAATACTGACTGCAGCAGGTGGAATACTGACTGCAGCAGGTGGAATACTGACTGCTTTTCACTGTCCAGAGGTTTCTCCAGTAATAACTCGGGGGATTTCCTGCCATCACTTTTTTATTCAAATTTCAATATGAACAAGTCGTTAGGACTGAGGATGTATGTGCGTAATGAGTTCATGTCTACATCTAGATCCGGTGTGCTGACCAAACGAAACCTAGTGCCCGTTGCGGTAGCCTCAGACACTTCAAGATAAATATTTTTTGATGACAAAACGGTGTAATTCCTGAGGGTTTTGAAAAACAAGTTGAACAGTAAGAGAACATGGCAACGTTAATACACAAATACGTTCTCTGTCCATAGTTTGTTTGATTACTAAAACTCACGTTCACGTCAAAGTACTTGGCAAAAGATTCAGAGACAACTTGTGGGTTTCCGTTCACATGAATTAGTACGCCGAGGCCCAAGTCCTTCGCTATGTCCCGACAAAGGCCCCCGGTTTTAAATCCTCCAATACGGGATAAGAAAGTTCAGCAGGAAGTGATGCGCTGTATAAAGCGGAGAGGTGAGCCAGAGCACCGGCCATCCCAAGGCCTTTCTTCTTGTCTCCAAAACTCAGATTGTTCAACTCCTCATTTCGGGGAAATATCCTATTTTATCATTGAACCACGCAGTAACAAAAATAACGCTCCAAGAGCTACAATTACTTTCAAATATGATAATTTAAAGGAAATAAAAAAGAAGGTAACACCGATTCCCTTCCACGCGCAAGGGTCCTGTAGCTTCTGAAAGGACACTTTTTCAGAGGTGCCTGGGTCTCCAAACAAAGGCAGGAAACTCTCCAATTGCAGGACAATATAAGCGACTCACAATAGTTGGGCCACATCCGCTACACACGCGCGTGCAGGCGAACACATACACGCACAAGTACACACACACACACACACACCAAAACGAGTTATGTACACTGAAATAAAAGATGAATAGGCACAAATAAAAATGAAAGGATGAGGGAGGTAATAATAATAGACAATACAACTGTATCTTCGTTTTCTCTTGGTCTTACGGGAGAAAAAAATGTGCAAAAGCTTTGATAAATCTGGTAAAACTTTTTGCCACCAGGAGACAAATTCAATGAGTCCCCACAACTAGAAACTTAAACAATATAGATATTATTATATAATTGCCACGAAAGTAACAGTTTTCGTCAATTGAGTCATTCAATAAATATTTGAAATTGACGCAAACATATGCGCAACGTAGGCTACCACATTGATAAATAAATAACATTGCACTGTCCCAATTCCTATGAAAAATTGAGGGATGAGTACTGGCTGGATGTCTAGCACTTCGTTCAGTCTATGCTCACCTGCTGGCTCTCGAATGTCCACGTACTATCAGGTAAAGATGCGTCAAGCACGTTTAACATTTCCTTAAAGTCAATGGTGCTGCTGGGCTTAACGAGGGTGAAGTCACTGAACTCTGACATTGGAGAGAGACACGACCTAAATGATTGGCCTCCTAGAACCTCCACATACTTAATAGGGCCATCAGTGTTGAGCTGGATCTGCAGGTTTCTTTTGGGATTCTTGTATCCGTCAGAGTCAGCCCATCTGATACAGCAACTCGAGCTGCTCCTACTCCTACCTACGCACTTCACCACTAAGATGAGAAAAAAAAAGACAAGACGGACACTGACGCCAGAGAGATGATCAAATAAAAGGTGAATTTACTGTTTCTCCTGCTGGGCTCTGCTGTTTTCTGGCGGTGTTCCGATATGGGCTCGTGTAGCCAGTCCTCTAACAGTATATTCACTGTGACTGTGGTGGACTGGACCGGCTCCCCATTGTCCCTCATCTCTATAAGCAGCCTCTGAGAGGAGTCATCCTGCTCTGAAACAGCGCGTGTTGTCCTCACCTCACCTGTGTAAAGATCCACACTGAACAGAGACGAGTCTGTGGCTTCTGCCAGCCTATAGGAAATCCAGGCATTATGGCCCGAGTCTGCGTCCACTGCCGATATCTTAGTGGCGAGATGGCCTGCTTTAGCGGACCGGGCCATCTTCCGATGGGAGACAGAGGCCATGACAGCGGAGGGGTAAATAACAGCGGGGGCATCGTCATTCTGGTCCATGATAAAAACATGGCGTTGCTGCTCAGAGATGGAGAGCCGTGATCCTTTGCCTCCTGCGAGTGCATGCTGTAGATGCTGCCGTTATCGGAGTTTATGTACATATAGGAGGAGACTGACACGTCTTGTACTTTAGAGTCTAATATAGAATAGGAGATCTTGGCATTTTCACCCATGTCTGTATCAGAGGCGGACACTGAGCGCAGGATAGATGCCGGGGTGCCATTTTCTTTAACATAAACAGTATACGAGGGCTGGGAAAACACTGGAGGGTTATAATTTACATCTAAGATTTCCGCAGTCACGGTTTTCTTTGTAGATAAAGGTGGGTACCCTGAATCAACTGCGGTTATGACAACATCATACTCCGGGAACGTCTCTCGGTCGAACGCACTGTTGACACTGTTGGTCAACAGTGCGTAATGGTTGGAGACGGAGGGCATCATGGTGAACGGTGAGCCCGGTGTCATGATTAACTTTACTTTGCCATTCTCACCACCGTCTAAGTCTTTAGCGCTAATCAATGCAATAACCATTCCAGGGGAAGAATTCTCCGGTATTGGACTGGTGAGTGAGGTTATAATAATTTCAGGGGCATTATCATTAACATCAGCAATCTTTATCTTTATACCGCATTGACCCTCCATTTGTGGATTGCCTTTATCTTTTGCCATCATGTCGAATTTATTCAAATGTATTTGTTCATAATCAAGCTGCCCTTTGATAGTTATATCTCCAGTATTAGAATCAACATCAAGTAATGACATTATTGTATCGGGGGTTTGGTCTGCAAAGAAATACTCGATCACTCCATTTAGTCCTTGGTCAGAATCAGTTGCTCTGACGTTTAGAACCGTAGTGCCAACTGGTGTATTCTCAGCGACAGATACATCATAAAATTGTATTTCAAATTGGGGTGCGTTATCGTTAATATCTAACACTATGACCGTGATTTCAGAGGTGCCAGATCGTGCAGGATTCCCTCCGTCTACAGCGGTGAGCACGAGCTTATGAACTGCCTTCTTCACTCTGTCTAATGAAGTCTTTAGCACAAGCTCTGGTATTTTTGTGCCATCTTGGGTCTTCACATTTAACAAGAACGTATCATTATCACTGACACTATAGGACCGTAAGGAGTTTGAGGCTACGTCAGGGTCATGTGCGCTTTCCATTGTGAATTTCGCACCTGCAGTGATAGACTCAGCTATTTTGAAAATCCTTTCATTTGTAAGGAAACTCGGGAGAATTATCATTTAAATCCTGTATATCGATGTCAATGCGATGCAGCTGTAAGGGATGTTCAACGATAACCTCCAATGGTAACATACAAGGGACGCTCTCTCCACATAACTCCTCTCTGTCTATCCTCTCATTGACAACCAGTTCACCCTTTTCCAAATCCACACTGAAATACTAGTTACCAGCATCAGAGGCTATCCTTAGTTTACGGTCATAAAGCTCAGGTATTCCCAAACCAAAGTCCTTAGCTATATTCCCAACAACAGAGCCCACGTTCAATTCCTCAGGTATGGTGTATCGAATCTGTGACTCTATTGTATTCCACAGGAGAACATATTGATACATCCAGAACACTTGCCACCTCAAAAGGCCACGAATACTCATTGTCCTTTGTTCCATTCAGTCAGTCTCCTGTTCGCAGGAAATACCATCACACAATATGGAAATAAAAATTATTCACGTAAACATTTCCACGAATTTCAAACAGACTGTGTTTTGTTTCCAGTCAGTGCATGATTAGCTCCCACATCTGAGCATTGTAGAGCATTGTAGGCTAAGGGATGAGATGCTGAGGCTAAGGGGAGGGAGTAGATCCCTTTGTATGGCTCTACACAGTATTGGTGCAAAAAACACTCTGCTACAGACCAATCACTGGTTCACTTGATCTTAAAGGCACACTATGTTTACACTGTAGAAGAACGCTTAAAACACAGAAACATATGAGCAGCACAATGCATTCACTCACAATAAAATATGTTACTTTGATTCAGAAGTAATAAAGGTGCTATTTTACTAAACAGATGTGGTAATTCTATAAATGCTGAATTAAATAATAAATAATGAATGCAAATATAGGCCTATATTATGTTTATTATCATTAATAGTACTATTATTAATATTATTATTTTAGCAGAACTGTATTGAACTGTTAAGCCCTCCGTTTACTGTACTCTTTCTGCCGTCGTGTGGCAATGAGAGCGAAGCACAGCCTAGTGGTGTTCTCATAGCGCGTCATAAGGAGCAGGAAGCCAGTCTCGCTCATCCCCGCAGTAGCCTGCTCAATCTGAACGGGAGGGGGGAGTAACGGGCTGGGAATGAAAGGATCGTGAGAGAGGGAAGTGAAGAGGAGGATAGAGGTTTCACGCACACATACACGCACACATGCATGCACACGAACACACACGATTTAGTAGTGTGTATTTACATAGCGGTAGTACACACACTGAGTGTATAAAATATGAAGAAAACATACACTTTCCATGACATAAACTGACCAGCTGAATCCAGGTGTAATCTATGATCCCTTATTGATGTCACCTGTTAAATCCACTTCAATCAGTGTAGATGAAGGGGAGGAGAGGTTAAATAAGGATGTTAAAGTCTTGAGACAGTTAAGACGTGGATTGTGTATGTGTGCCATTCAGAGGGTGAATGCGCAAAAAAAATATTGAAGTGCCTTTGAACGGGTATGGTAGTAGGTGCCAGGCTCACCAGTTTGAGTGTGTCAAGAACTGCAACTCTGCTCTGTTATTCACGCTCAACAGTTTCCCGTATGCATCAAGAATGGTCCACCACCCAAAAGACATCCAGCCAACTTGACACAACTGTGGGAATCATTGGAGTCAACATGGTCCAGCATTCCTGTAGACAGCTTTCGACACCTTGTAGAGTCCATGCCCCAGACGAATTGAGGCTGTTCTGAGGGCAAAGGGGGGTGCAACTCAATATTAGGAAGGTGTTCCTAATGTTTGTACACTCAGTGTATTTCATTATTTTTCTAATTTACTTATCTAACTGATTGAGGAAGTATTTAGCAAAGATAATGTAAATCTGTGTCTTTAGGCTATATAGATTTGTCCTATCTGTGTCCTTAAACTATGTGTCACAATATCAATTTGTCCACACTGATTTTTAACGACAATAGGCTACAACCAGGGGACATAGATTATCTAAATCTCCCTGGAAACTGCGGGAGCTCGAATTACAGTGTTAGATGAAAATAACGTTTTAATTATGAATCATGCTCATTAACCATTTCACAGTGTCATGTAATATGGGCCAGGCCGACAAAACATAAATATAGTCGTATTTCAAACGATGATCAGAGGCAGAATAGGACCCACTGCTGCAGGACAACATTATTCAATCCCTGAAAATAGGTGCGCTGAGGCAGAAAGGAGACCCAAACGCGCTGCACAGACCGAGCGGAGCATTTCAGCACCACGCGGGTGGACAGCGTCACACACGCGGACGGCTCACGCTGGTGCATGCGGCAGACAACAGGCAGCACGAGAGTTGCATAAACAATGCGCTCCTGTTTCCTCTCGCTGGAATGGAAAACACGAGCTAACTGAAAATATACTTTCTTAGATAAACAGCTTGGTAGCATTTCCTGAGGAAGAATACTAATTTAAATGGCCCCAAACCGCTATGTTCAAGGAACTGCGTATATATATATATATGTATGTCTGCAGTTCATGCCACCATTTGTCACGTGACCAGATACTTCTTTATCATTCATGAGTGGGGCCTCAATAGCTGAATACATAAACAAGATGTAAAGCCCCTTCTATGGTACATAAAAATAATGATTGAATGGTCCTTTACCCAAAGGAATATGTGATTGATACAGGTACCAACACATTCATTACATATATTTTAATTTCTCTCATACACTGTTCATGGGAATGTTCTCTCTTCCTTTCCCAGTAATGAGATAATTCAATGTCAACCAATAATAAGATGGTCAAAATCTGTAGGACTGTTTGTGACATATTTATGATGAACAGTGCTGATCTTTCACTTTACAACTCAAACTTGTGTGTTAAACATGATTATTTTGCATGTTATGTTGGTCTAAGCGTGTGTGTGTGTGTGTGTGTGTGAGAGAGAGAGAGAGAGAGAGAGAGAGAGAGAGAGAGATACTAGTGTTATCTTCATGTTCCCCTTATGCTTCATGAGTAGGGCCCTGAGGTTTCCTGGTCAGGTCCCTTTGTCAGGGAAAATTCAGGGGCCTATAATCATGAGGTTGGTGCCTGAATGCCATCCAGGGTAACACAAGCATGTTTACCATAACCAAAGAAACACGTTTGCTATTACCAAACACAAAATATACTGTATCTTATAATATGTCAGCAATTATGCATGTTATTTGTATTGTTTTGTTGTGTTTGGTCCTTACAATAGCTAACAGAACATGGTTAGATATGCAAGGGTGTGAATATCTCTGTAATCCACTAGTGAACAGAGGAGAGTATGTTTTTGTAATAAATATCACAATCTTCACAAACACCTGCACCAGGAACAACACCATCTTCACTGAGGGTAATATACCCGCAGACAAAAAGATAGAGAGTTTCAGACACACATTTCCCTCTCCTGCTGACCTTGCCCTGCTCCACTGCAGGTTAGGGCTGGTGAAGACTGAAACATGGCCCATGGCAGGGGTTGCTTCCCAGTGCCTTTCCACCAAACACCCCACAGACGTTTAGCTGCACCCCCCCACGCCCAAAAATTCTTAAGGAATGGTACAGTCTTCACCATGACTCGGCCAGTCGTCATGGCAACACATCCCACCTCTCCTCCTGAAAATGAATATGTTATTGCTTCTGTGTTGTAGCGAAAGGGTGGGGTGGAAGACTGTCTGAGAACTGTCTGAGAACCACACACAGAGAAACACATTCAATTCGAAGGATTGAGCCAAAGGGAAAGGCTGCAGTGCAAATTAAGTGTTGATGGGCTGTGTGCAGTGTATGTTCATAATTAAAGATGAGCATAGCACACTTTCATTGCATTCTAACTCTCTGTTATTACATATAGCTCAGGAAAATCCAAAGCTATAAGAGTAAAGCCAGAGGTCTACTGTCAAACACAGTCTCTGTAAGGACAGGGTTTACTGTGGACAAGTGTTCTGTAAAAACACATCTAGTCTATAGCTCACTGTATTAAGCTGTGGTGTTGAACCAAGCTAGAGGGCTATGGGGAGTAGAAATGGATACGGATGTGACATAGTCAAAAGCTTTTTGTTACCGGAGAGAGATTGAGAAAGACAAAATAGAGAAACAGATTGAGTGAGTTAGTGAGAGAGACAAAGAGAGAGTGAGAGGGGGGAAGAGAGCGAGATAGACTTTCTAAACGAATAGATCCTGTGACTCCGTGTATCTAGGTGTATGTAAGCATATACACTACAGTACATCTAATCTGAAGAGAATACTTTGATTGAACTGAAGAGGAACAGAAGCGAGTGCTGCAGTGAAACCTGCCTCCCACAGCCTTCCTCCTACTGCTGTATGATGAACAACAACACCTCACTCCCTCCCTCTGCCTCCACACAGTGTGCTCAGCACCACTAATACACAACCCAGTCACTTGCTGGTAAACAGACAAATACACACACACTGAGGACCCCCAGGTCCGATACGGGAAAGTGAGTGCTTGTGATGATGTGAAGGTCTGAGAGAAGGACAGAGATATAAACAAGAATACGATTGCATGTAATTACAGGTGTATGGTTGTATAAGTACATTGGAATATTAAATAAGTGCAACAGTGTAATGGGGTTAGGACAGATTGGTTGATGGATAGTTACAGAGGAAACAAAATGGAACACAACATAGTGTTTCATCACTCACAAACTACACACAAGTCCAACTGGGTCAGTTTTGGATTGTGAAGCAATTAAACAGGCCAGTGCAATGAGAATATAGTCAGGACAAACAGACTACAGCCCACTTCCTAACATCATGGTGTTTTGTGTAACTGTAGGAGTATGCAGGCAGCTGGCCTGAGTGGCATGTCACACAAGAAGTTAGGGGTAGACTAAATGACAGAAGAGATGTGGCTCTGCTTGTCAACTCTCTCTCTCCATGTCTGTTTGTCTCTCTCTATCTCTGTCGCTATCTCTGTCTCTATCTATGTCTGTCTCTCTCTGTCTCTATGTCTGTCTCTTTCTTTCTCTATCTCTGTCTGTCTCTCTCTCTTTCTTTGTCTCTTTCTTTCTCTATCTCTGTCTCTGTCTGTCTGACTCTCTCCATCTCTGTCTCTGTCTGTCTGTCGCTGTCTGTCTGTCTGACACTGTCTGTCTGTCTGTCTGTCTGTCTGTCTGTCTGTCTGTCTGTCTGTCTGTCTGTCTGTCTGTCTGTCTGTCTGTCTGTCTGTCTCTCTCTGTCTCTGTCTCTGTCTCTGTCTCTGTCGCTCTTTCTTTGCACTTGCAAATGCGCTAGCACAAGACCATCATGTGTATTATTTCTAGTCCTCCACCGTATAACCAACATTTATTCTGTCAGGAATCTGCAGCACTTGTTGTTTGCAGAGTGTTACCATGACAACCTGCATGTCCTTAAGGTGAATCTTTCTGGGATGCTGGAGAGGAGAGTTAGTGACTGCGTCACACAGCTCTCTCTGTAAATCTAAGCATATAACATACTTGAAGTCACCTGAATACAACAACCAATACAGAATAACTAAATCTGCTGTTCTCGTGAACCCAACAGCAAACATTCAGGGACAGGGACCCTAACATGAACATAACCACAAACACTCAACCACACAACCATAAAACAAGTCCTAAGTTTTTCTAACACATCTAATACCTCAGTATCTATGCAGGATTCTGTGGTTAAACAGGAGGCAAAGATGTGACGCTGTTGCTGGCGGATATCAGGCAGATGAGAAATCTCTCTAACTCTCACTAACATGCTCTAATCTAAAAATCCTTACAACCTGTCAGCCATTACTACTGTGACTGACAAGTAGTGACCTAGGTTACAGACAGACAGACAGACAGACAGACAGACAGACAGACAGACAGAGAGACAGACAGACAGACAGACAGACAGACAGACAGACAGACAGACAGACAGACAGAGACAGACAGACAGACAGACAGACAGACAGACAGACAGACAGACAGACAGACAGACAGACTCATTCTGAATACAGAGCCGATGCAGTGTTTATACAGGCATGAGTGTAACACTGCTGTGGAACGAAGCCCAGAGTCTGATAGAAGAGACTTATAAGCCCATTACTGCAGTATGTCAGATTATTAGAGTAGTGTGTGAGCGGGAAAGTGGGTCAGTGTGTCCAAGTGCTATGGTGTTTTACAGAGAGAGAGAGATGGAAGATGAGAGAAAGAGGGGCATGAGAGAGAGAGAGAGTGCGAGAGAGAGGGAAGATCAATGGGAGAGAGCAAGGAGAAGGCTCCTCAGAACAATGACTTGATAGTATTAGCAGTGAGTCAGTCAGGTCAGTCGATCAGTCAGGTCAGTCGATCAGTCTGTCAGTCAGTCAGTCAGAAGAGACCTAAGGAAACTGATACTGTGAGTTTATAACATGCTCTTTTAACTACACACCTGCGGGGTAAATAAGAAGGGAAAAGAGTAATCAACTGAGGATCATAGTCATGGTGTTGCAGTGTATTTCAGGAGAAAAATTATAACAGGTTAACACAGAATCATGACATCACAGGCTGCCTGATGATGAGCCATCTGGCCTCACTAATACCTCTACATTTATCTATTTACAGACACTCTTATCTAGAACAACTTACAGGAGCAATTCGAGTTAAGTGCCTTGCTCAAGGGCACGGCGGCAGATTTTTCACCTAGTTGGTTCGGGGATTCAAACCAGCAGCCTTTCTGTTACTGGCACAACGCTCTTAACCACAAGGCTACCTGCTGCCCAAATGCCCTTTAGGTACTGATAGGCCAAGCTGAGATGAACACAGAAACCGATAACACTCTAGTCAGCACCATGTAGTGCCTTCACTGATATATAGTAGGAGAACCTGTTACACATTATAAAGGTAAAGGTCTCCAAAGATACATTGTGTGTATCTGCACCCCTTCATATAGATAGACAGACATTACACAGATTGGAAGAGGGTCAAAGTGTGCTTGCCTGTAGTCCAGCCACCAATACAACATACCACAGTTTGGACCATGCTACTAACATCTTTCAGTTGTAAATGTTATCTTGATCAGAGGCAAGAGAATAGGGTGAATGTATGTGAATGTATGAGGGGGGGTCTCACCTCTCCATCAAAATCAGCATCCTCCTGCTCTCTATTTTCTCTCTGCATTGTCCCCATGCAACTCACATCCACCAGTGTGTTCTGGCTATAAGGCCTCGCAAACTTCACATTACTCATCCTAGAGTCAGTGGTTCCACACACCTCATAGTTGTATACACGCTGTAGGGTTCCCAGGGTTCCGTCTGGGTAAACGGGAGGGTAAAATGGGATAACTGGGAGGTTTGCTGCAGATTTATAGAATAATCGATTCTGTCTCCATCTGTAGATTTTTACTGTGACAATGGCAATGATGGAGAATATGAACAGAACCGAGACCACAGCCAAGGCCAACACCAGATAAAATGTCAGGTTGTTGTCATATTCCCTGTCCACTGTGATGTCAATGAATTCTGAGAGTACTTCAGGGAAGCTGTCCGCCACCGCCACGTTCACATTGACTGTAGCTGATCGAGAGGGCTGCCCGTTGTCTTCCACTAGAACAGTGAGCTTTTGTTTCACTGCATCTTTATCAGTGACCTGGCGTATGGTTCTTATTTCTCCATTCTGTAGGCCTATTTCAAACAGCGCTCTGTCTGTCGTTTTCTTCAGTTTATACGAGAGCCATGCATTTTGTCCAGAGTCCACATCAACAGCCACCACTTTAGTGACAAGATAGCCCACATCTGCTGAACGAGGCACCATTTCAGCCACCAGAGAGCCACTCGTCTGCACTGGGTAGAGAACCTGAGGCACATTGTCGTTCTCATCTTTTATGAATATGTTTATAGTCACATTGCCACTCAATGGGGGTGAGCCTCCATCTTGTGCTTTGACATTGATTTTGAAAGATTTGATTTGCTCATAATCAAAGGGCTTCACCGCGTAAAGGACCCCACTGTCAGAATTTACTGTCAAATATGCGGAGAGTGGAGCCCCGTTTAAACTTCCATCCTCAAGGAAATATGATACCCTAGCATTTGATCCCCGGTCTGCATCTGTAGCGCTCACAGAAAAGAAAGACCGGGAAGGAACATTGTTTTCAAACACATAGGCATCATAGCTTTCTTGGGGGAATTGGGGTGAATGGTCGTTCACATCCGATATCTTTAAACTGAGTGTCTTTTTACTTGAGAGCGGCGGACTGCCTCCATCTACTGCCGTGATTGTTATATTATACTCTGATGTTTGCTCTCTGTCCAATACAGATTCTGTCACCAGATTGTAATAATTTGATAAAGATGATTCCATCTTGAAAGGAAGGTTGTTATGAATGTAACATGTTATCTCTGCATTTTCCGCGGAATCAAGATCCTGGATGTTAATCATGGCTATAATAGTGCCAGGGACCGAGTCCTCGGGTAGGGCACTAGAAAATGACATGACGGTTATTTTCGGGATGTTATCATTAATATCAATAACATCAATAACGACGCTACATGAGTCTGTTAAGCCACCATGATCTTTGGCTTTTACCTTTATTTGAAATTGTTTGTTCTTTTCATAATCTATATCCCCTACTACTTTTACCTCGCCTGAAATCGGGTCGATTGTGAATAGCTCTTGAATACTTTTGGTGGCATGCTCAAAATAATACTCTATATTGACGCTAGATCCCTCGTCTGCATCTGTTGCACTTACTGTGGTAATCAATGTGCCTTTCGCTGCATTTTCTGGAACAAATGCTTTATATGTAGCTTGGCTAAATGCCGGGGCATTATCATTTACATCGAGAACGACGATGTGAATTTGAACTGTTCCAGACCGCTGAGGGTCTCCACCATCGACAGCAGTTAAAGTCAAATAGTGATGCTTTGTCTTTTCTCTGTCCAGAGGTTTTTGAAGTACCATCTCTATGTGTTTACGGTCATCTATGCTACCTTGAATATTAAGATTAAAATGGTCTGTGGGGTTTAACATGTATTTCTGAAGTGCATTTTCGCCCACGTCTTGGTCTACCGCGTTTTCGATAGAGAAACGAGCACCAGGTACGGCTAACTCGCTGATTTCCAATTCAATTTCTCTCTTCGGAAAGACGGGGCTATTATCGTTGATATCTAGTACTTCAACTGTAACTCGAAACAGTTCCATTGGATTCTCTAATATCACATCGAAACTGAAGCTACATGCGGGCATCTCCGCACATAGCTGTTCCCGGTCCATTCTCTCTTTTACCAACAATTGTCCTTTCTCTCGGTCCAGCCCTACGTACTCACTGTCGCCCGCGCTGAAAATCCGAGCTCTCCCGGCTACGAGCCGTTGCGGGTCCAGTCCCAGATCTTTTGCTATATCTCCAACAAAGGATCCCAAGGTCATTTCCTCCGGGATGGAGTAGCGGATCTGCCCGGCCACGGGGTAAACTGAGAACGCGCAAACCACGAACACGCACAACGGCCACTCCAAGAGTCTGTTCTTTCTCATTGCCATTTCACGACAAAAATCTGAAGCCAAATCACAATATTAAGGCTGAAAATAAATTCTAGAATGTATTTGACAAGAATCCAGTAAATGTGGCGTCCATTAACAGAACAAAGAGCAGTTGGACACCTAATGTACAGACAAGGGTCCTTATTCTCTCGTCTGGAGCTCCACTTTACTGTGCTTCTGTGGGTTTCTAAACGCATTATTGTGGGAGGAACCACGGTGTGATTGTGTTTATATTACATGCGATCCACAGCGGCACCTAGGGTTCAAACAAAGTATCGCAATACTAGAGAAATTAAGGTTTTGGCATGTAAATGTATCACACTTAAAAATACCGAATAAATGTTGACGTGAGACATTTAGATATTTCGTAATACAAAATTCACCACCATAGTGTCATAAAATATTTGATAAGAATGTGTTACAGGAATAGTTTTATAAATAAGACAAAGATGCAGTGGAGCGCATACAAATACATGCGTAATGACAACGCTTGTGCTCACACGAACGCAGAGAGATAAAGAGAGACAGAGCAATTGAGCGAAGAGAGCATTAGACCGAAAGAGAGGGAGACGATGGTGAGAGAGATGCATCAACACCCAACAAAGCATATAAAACAACCCTGATCAGGAGTAAATATTCATTTCAATATGCCCTCTCACCTCTCAATCAATATCAGCATCCGCCTGATCTCTCATTTCACTCTGCATTGTCCCCATAGGACTCACGTCCACCAGTGTGTTCTGGCTATAAGGCCTCGCAAACTTCACACCACTCATCCTAGAGTCAGTGGTTCCACACACCTCATAGTTGTATACACGTTGTAGGGTTCCCAGGGTTCCGTCTGGGTAAACGGGAGGGTAATATGGGATAACTGGGAGGTTTGCTGAAGATTTATAGAATAATTTATTGTTTCCACCGGTAGATTTTCACAGAAATTATACCAATAATCGAAAAAATAAAAAGCAGTGAAACCACAGCAAGTGCCAAAATTAAATAAAAAGTCAGGTTATCATTGTATTCCTTGTCGTGCGTAAAGTCAGGGCATTCTGAGAGCACTTCAGGGAAGATGTTAGCCACCTCCACGTTCACATTGACTGTAGCTGATCGAGAGGGCTGCCCGTTGTCCTCGATTACAACAGTGAGTTTTTGATTCACAGCATCTTTATCAGTGACCCGGCGTTTTGTTCTTATTTCTCCATTATGTACTTTAGTGACAAGATAGCCCACATCGGCTGAACGAGGCACCATTTCAGCCACCAGAGAGTTAGTAGTCTGTACTGGGTAGAGAACCTGAGGCGCGTTGTCGTTCTGATCAGTCATTAAAACAGTTAAAGTCACATCGGTGCTCAGAGGCGGTGAGCCTCCATCTTGCGCTTTAATGGCACAATCAAAGGCACGCACTGCATGTATAACGCCACTTTCTGAATTGACAGTTATATATTGGAATACTGAAAGTCCATCTTTGTATGAATCATCTATACAATATGAAATCCGTGCGCTGTTGCCGGTGTCCTTATCACTGGCTGTTAGTGAAAATATGGAAACACCTGGAGAGTTGTTCTTCATCACAGAGAGTGCCTCTCAAATAATGGTGCATTATCATTCACATCGGATATTCTCTATGTCAGAGTCTTGTTTGTAGTATTATTGTAATATTGTACTCAGAAATCATTTCACGGTCCAACATCTGATCTGTGACTAAACTGGAGGATGATGACTTAATGTGGAATTGTAAATCCTGGTTGATGGAACATTTGATATGTCCATTTCTACCGGAGTCTAAATCGTTAACGTTCAACATTGCTATAACAGTCTCTAAAGGTGCGTCTTCGGGTATCGGGTTAGAAAAGGGCATCTAAAACGTCGATCAGTACTTTACTTGTATCTGATAGACGCCCCCGATCAATTGCTTGCACAATTAGTGTATGCTGTTTACTACGCTCAAAATCTAATTGTCCAGTAACTGTATTTTCCCCTGTAAGGGGATCTACACTAAAAAGATCTGAACCGCCACTAGCATGTGAAAACGAATACATAGTTTGGCCACGTGTCCCTTTATCTGAATCGGTAGAACTGACTCACAAAATCACGGTTCTTTTTGGAGAATCTTCGGAGATAGAGGATTTATAAAGCCCAGAACTGAAAACAGGTGCATTGTCAGTTGTATCTAATACTTTTATATATATTTTAACAGTACCGGACTTCTGTGGATTACCACCGTCCACAGCAGTTAACACCAAGGTATGTTGCTCAATCGTTTCACCGTGACAAGCATCGTTGCAAGCACCATCTCTACATATGTTCTTCCCTATGCGTGTGAATGCTGTTTCAGATCACTCGGTAGGAGAGAATATGTTTGAATGGAATTAATTCCGACGTCAGGATCCATAGCATTCTCTAGCGGAAACCTGGCTCCTGAAAGAGACCCCTCACTAATCTCTATTCGAATATCTTTATTAGAAAATACTGTAGTATTGTCGTTAATATCTAATATCTCTCTACGTCAATACGGAGAAGTTCAATGGGATTTTCAAGAATTATCTGGAAATGTAATGAACATGGAGCCACTTGGGCACACAGCTCCTGTCTATCAATCCTCTCTTTCACAACCAGAGTCCCTTTGTCCACATTGATACCGATATACTCACGGTTATCCTCCGTAAAAATACGCGCTCGACTTGATTTGAGTCTTTTAACTTGCAACCCTAGGTCCTGAACGATATTTCCCACGAACGAACCAGTCGTCATCTCCTCGTGAAATGAATAGCGGAACTGGCAGTTCACAGACACTGAAAAACAGACTGAGAAAATGAGAAGATGCAATTGCCATTTCCGAATGGCGGATCCCCTTGTTCCACGAAAACAAAGAAAATGCATGTTTTTCTTAATATGCGTTGCACAGCTATCTAATATTACAATCCAATAACACTCATATGTAGGCAAGTCAGCAAATCAAAATATATATGCTACCTCTGTTATTCCAGTGACATCCGTTTTAGACAGTGTTCTCACTCTCCCAAAGCAAAGGGGATTGTGCGCATGTCACTGCGACTTTAATATCACCCACACTGTATAGGCAGGGACAAAATTACACTCGTGTATGCCTACTGCTGTACCGGTCAACAGCGGCACTAAGCGCATAATGGAGATATTACATGTGTATAGAAAAACGTTATTCACAATCTACACAGCTTCTATCAGAAATCACAAAAATCCAAATTACTTTGCCAGCTTCATGGCCTGTTCCACATATTTGCTCTAAAAGTGAACACATCTTGAAAAGTATCTAACATCACAAAATATCACAAAAAAACTGTGAATTTGACCTGGCTTATTTTACAAAAACCTACTCAAGTGATGAAAATTGTAGTGTAGTATATACGGACAATACATTATAAATGTATGTTCCAGTTGTAAACGTTGAATTGATCATATAGAGGCCAGAGCACACACATGATTGTACGCAGAATATAAACCCAGTCATTCAGATACACATTCACATCTGAACAGAGGACGGGATAGGTGGAGGGTGGGTGTCTCACCTTTCCATCGACATCAGCGTCTTCCTGCTTTCTCTCTTCTCGCTGCATTGTCCCCATTCGACTCACATCCACCAGTGTGTTCTGGCTATAAGGCCTCGCAAACCTCACATCACTCATCCTAGAGTCAGTGGTTCCACACTCCTCATAGTTGTATACATGCTGTAGGGTTCCCAGGTTTCCGTCTTGGTAAACGGGCGGGTAATATGGGATAACGGGAAGATTTGCTGCAGTTTTATAGAATTTTTTTTTCTGTTTCCACCGGTAGATTTTCACGGACATTATAGCAATAATCGAAAAAATGAAAAGCAGTGAAACCACAGCAAGTGCCAAAATTAAATAAAAAGTCAGGTTATCATTATAATCCTTGTCGTGCGTAAAGTCAGGGTATTCTGAGAGTACTTCGGGGAAGCTATTAGCCATCGCTACATTCACGTTGACTGTGGCTGATCGAGAGGGCTGTCCGTTGTCCTCAACTACAATTGTGAGCTTTTGTTTCAGAGTATCTTTATCAGTAACCTGACGTACAGTTCTTATTTCTCCATTCTGTAGGCCCACTTCAAACAACGAACTGTCTGTCGTTTTCTGCAGTTTATATGAGAGCCAGGCGTTCTGTCCAGAGTCCACATCAACAGCCACCACTTTAGTGACAAGATAGCCCACATCTGCTGAACGAGGTACCATTTCAGCCACCATAGCGCCACTAGTCTGTACTGGGTAGAGAACCTGAGGAGGGTTGTCATTCTGGTCCAGGACAAGTACATGCACACATGCGTTGCCACTGAGAGTAGGAGAACCACCATCATGCGCTCTAATATTGATTTTGAATGCTTTAAGTTGTTCGTAATCGAATGATCTCACCGCATATATAACACCAGTTTCAGCATTAATTGAAACTAAGGAGGAAGCTGGTGCCCCGTTAACCACGGAGTCCTCAAGGATGTAGGAGACGCGTGCGTTCTGGCAACAATCAGCGTCTGATGCTCTTACGGTAAATAATGATACACCTGGTGAATTATTTTCCACTATATTTGTAATATAAGATTCCTTCTCAAATATTGGTGTGTTATCGTTGACGTCAGACACTCGTAAGGTAATAGTCTTGTTACTAGAGAGAGGGGACGAGCCTTCATCTGTGGCAGTTATAGTAACGTTATATTCTGATACTATTTCCCTGTTTAATTCTTCATCTGTCAATAACGTATAGTAATTCCGTAATGATGACCTAATGACAAAGGGGGAATCTTTTGATATGCTACAACGCACCTGTCCATTTTCTCCCGAATCTATGTCTTTAACATTAATCACTGCGATTGTTGTGCCAGGTGGAGAGTTTTCAGAAACAGGATTCGTGAATGATGTTAAAGATATGACAGGTATGTTATCATTCACATCAATTATGTCAATAATCACGGCACAAGAATCAGTGAAGCCGCCATGATCTTTGGCTTCGATGTTTAACTCGTACTTTTTAGCTTTTTCAAAATCTAGATGTCCAAAAACGAAAATCTCACCTGACTGTGCATCGATTCGGAAAAGCCCGTTGTTACTGTCTGCGCTGTACCTGAAAGCAAACGTCACTTCTCCGTTTATGCCTTTATCTGCATCAGTTGCGCTTACTTTAGCCACAGGGCTTCCCTTAGGCGCATTTTCTGGAACTGACGCCCTATACAGCTTTTTGGAAAATACGGGAGTGTTATCGTTTACGTCTAAAACGTGGATATTTATTTTCATCATGCCTGATTTCGGTGGATGGCAACCATCAATTGCGGTTAAAACGAGGGACAATTCCTCATGGCTCTCCCTGTCTACTGGCGACAGCAACATCATGTCTATGTATTTGTTTCCGTCTGCACGAGTTTCCTGTTTCAGAATGAAATGATCAGTGGGTTTCAGAGTGTAGCTCTGTATTGTATTTTCTCCAACATCTGGATCAAATGCGCTATCTAGTAAGAAACGCGCTCCCGGGAGGGCTGACTCGCTAATCTCGATATATATTTCATCTTTGGGAAATGTAGGAGCGTGGTCATTGACATCCATGATTTCTACGGTAACTTCATAAAGCTGAATAGGGTTTTCTAAGATTAGCTCGAAGCTGAAACTACATGGAGAAGTTTGTTTACACAAGAGCTCTCGGTCTATCCTCTCACTCACTGCCAGTGTTCCTTTGTCTGTGTTCAGCTCCACATAGGGACTATTGTCCCCGGCTATGATACGAGCTCGGCCGCTCCTCAGCCTTTTCAGATCAATGCCCAAGTCCTCTGCGACATTACCCACGACCGAGCCTTTCACCATCTCCTCAGGAATAGAATATCTCACTTGTCCATGGACTATACATCCAAATGAAACGAGGATAAGCCATAGTGACGCATGGCTATCAAAAGCGCATACCAGATTCCTAGCAGACATTTTATAAAATCCAGTTCATATACTACATAACCAGACCAACAGAAAAACGAATCTACACAGACCAAAGACAACGAAGTAGAAGTATCCAAACGATCTTCAATTAATCACAAAACATGTCGTTCCGCCTGCTTCAGGCGTGTAATTCTGGCGAGTCTGTTTTCTAATATGGCTGAAGCAACTGGCAACCTTCAGATAGAAAGACCTCACTGATATGGGAGGTGCTTTTTACATTTCACTGGGCCACATTTCACAGTCTGAACCAACAGCGGCACTCACAGACCATTGCAAGGAGCGCACTTCTACTGTAAAAAATGACACTACAAACCATTAATTATGTAAATTGTATGGCCAACTATATCTTCTAGTGTGACACATTTGATCAAAAAACACGTCAATGTAAGACAATACTGAGAGAGATACACATTCAGGCCTATATGTTGTCATCCCCAGTCAGAACTACTTCTCACTTAAAATAAGTTAAATGTAAAAATACACCTAACGTTAAACAAAATATTAATTAAGGTTTAGTATCGTTCTGTTATAATAAAACCTGTTAACAGACTTACGGTGCCCTATAAAATAATACGTGAAAGAGGCTACGGGACTGTGTCCGACAGTGTCGCTGTCCACGAGTGGTGGTGCTGAAATGAACAAGACTTGAGGCTCTCTTTGAAAAACATTAGTAAATCAGTTGATAATACACATACAAAGTCCCAATCTAATCTAATTTAAATAAAACCATTTAATTAATACAATTATTAAGCAACATAACACATTGGGCAAATTCACAATTTCAGGAGAATCTGGGAAACTTTTCTCTCTTTGTGCATGTTGGAAAGTATCTGTAGAGATCGAGTCCATTATTAACAAAAGGTCTGGCAAATTTACAGTCAATCTTCCTTGAGTCAGTCGTCATGCACACCTCATAGTTGTACATATGTTGCAGAGTCCCTGTCCCTTCGGCGTCTGCTTAACTGGGTGGATAGTATGGAATAACCGGGAGACTAGACTGATACATGCGTGATTGTCTCCACCTGTAGATGTTAACTGATATTATAACTAATACACACGATATGAAGAGGAAAGAGACCACAGCCAAGGCCAAAACTAGATAAAAAGTCAGGTTGTCACTGTAATCCGTGTCATGCGTAAAGTCAGTGAATTCTGAGATCACTTCGGGGAAGCTGTTAGCCACTGCCACGTTCACACTGACTGTAGCCGATCGAGAGGGCTGCCCGTTGTCCTCGACTACAACAGTGATTCTTTGTTTCAGTGCATCTTTATCAGTGACCTGGCGTGTTTCTCCGTTTTGTAGTCTCACTTCAAACAATACCCTGTCAGTCACTTTCTGCAGTTTATATGAGAGCAACGCATTCTGTCCAGAGTCCACATCAACAGCCACCACTTTAATGACAAGATAGCCCACATCTGCTGAACGAGGCACCATTTCAGCCACCAGAGAGTTACTAGTCTGTACTGGGTAGAGAACCTGAGGTGCGTTATCATTCTGGTCTTGGATTATTATTTTCAGAGTCACTTTACTACTCAAAGGAGGGGAGCCTCCATCTTGCGCTTTTACGCGGAACTGGAAATCCTTTATCCGCTCATAGTCTAACGAGCGTCCTGCATGGATGACTCCACGTTCAGAATGAACTGATACATATAAAGAGACAGACACCCCATTAACCGAGGATTATTTCAAAACCTAAGAAACACGGGCATTCTGTTTCCAGTCTGCGTCACTGGCCCGTATTGATAATATGGAAAGGCCGGGTGAATTGTTTTCACTAAGGAACGCCTCATATGCGCTCTGTTCAAAGATGGGCATGCTGTCGTTCACGTCTGTCACTTTTACCATAAAAGTCAAATTTTTAGATAATCGGGGCACACCCTGATCAGTGGCTGTAATGGTGATGTTTTATTCTGGAGTTGTTTCACGATCTAATGCAGCATCAGTCTGCTAGCTATAGTTAATATTAACGATATCATAATTTTAAACTGGATGTCATCATTGATTAAACAGAGTACTCTGCCGTTGCTCCCCGAATCTAAATCTTGCACTTAATCATAAAATCACATAGCAATCCCTGGGGTGTTATCATTCACATCTAACACGTCAATAACGATCTTTGCGTTGTCTGTAAGACCACCCCCGTCACTGGCCTGAACATTCAGCAGATCGTTTTTATTAGCCATATTTCCCAATTAGTGTTATTTCTCGGCGTCTGCGTAACTGGGTGGATAGTATGGAATAACCGGGAGACTGATACATGCATGAAGAGGAAAGAGACCACAGCCAAGGCCAAAACTAGATAAGATATCGTACATGTACTTGATAACAACGACAATCCTCCCATGTTAACTTAGCAGATCCACTAAACATATATTGCTGAAAATGCACGGAAGGGTTCAATGCTTTCTGTTGTTAGTGCCAACGATGCCGACAAATGATCCAATGCTCAAGTGTCATATTCAGTTACGCACAATAATGACGCCCTGGGGGAGATGTTACCGGTTAATAAATTAGTAACATCTCCCCCAGGGCGTCATTATTGTGCGTAACTGAATGTGACAACAGAAAGCATTGAGTAAACGATTAACTGCCAACCGTTTGTGATGTTATCAATTGGAATATACAGTCCTGAATTATAACATCATGCGGGAAAACCATGAGAAAGGACTGAGTTGGTAGCCTATTGTGATGTCTGTCATCAATCAGTGTGTCAGTTCACACCGTCAACTGGCTGCATCATACACTGATCAAAGCTGTATTCAAGTATAAATATAGTACAGCCTACAACATATGCTATACGTAGTTTAAATACATCAATCATCAGGATCATAAATGCTGTAAATAACATAATGTAAGAGCCAGAGCTCAGTATGCCCTTACCTCGTCGGGTGAATCTGCCAACAATGATCTCTCTCTGTATACATGGGCCAGTGTGTCTCTGCCACTGGCGTCTATGCTCACGAGATTTTGACTGATAGGCCTGATATATTTCATATCACTCTTTTTCGAGTCAGTAGTCATGCACACCTCATAGTTGTACACGTGTTGAAGAGTCCCTGTCCCCCCGGAGGGGTGGATAATATGGAATAACTGGAAGATTGGAATAGACTTTACTTGATTGTCTCCACCTGAATCCAAATTAAATATTTGTATCGTGTCCTATGCTGCTCTCTCGACTCTCTCTCTTTGTCTTCCTTCTCTCTAACTGTATACAGAGGGGAGGTATCGTTGCAATGTAATTTTTTGGTTCTTATTTCCCTCGCGTGATCAACAGCGGCCCTTGCAGTCCAAATCCAAGAAAGACACCCATGAAACACCAAGTATAACATTTTAGTTCCCTGTGTCCAATAGAGCAACATAGCGCAATGATCTACAAAATAATGATGACAACCATGCTACATCCCTGATGATGAGACAGAGGTACAAAATCAACCCTGAAACGTATATCATGAATGTAATGTAAATGTATGAAGCTACGAAGCTATTTCTAGAACGTTATCGGCATAATTTACTGTGCTGATAAGGATCAAGTTTTGTAGACAAAAATAAAAATACAAAATACAAAAGCAAATGAATGGCCTCAAAGGACGCGTCCCACAACGCAGTAAATAATACCTACAAAAATAAACTGCAGCTGCCTGCTTCGTGGCGGAACAGCCTAGTATGACTGGGGCAATGTCCACTAAGCGTGGTGCTGAAACGTTAAGACACTGCTACTATCATGTAAACTCAGCAAAAATAAATAAACGTCCTCACACTGTCAACTGTGTTTATTTTCAGCAAACGTAACATGTGTAAATTTACGTAACAAGATTCAACAACTGAACAAGTTCCAACGATATGTGACTAACAGAAATGGAATCATGTGTCCCTGAATAACGGGGGTCAAAATCAAAAGTAACAGTCAAAATCTGCTGTGGCCACCAGCTGCATTAAGTACTGCAGTGCCATTCCTCCTTATGCACTGCACCAGAATTGTCAGGAACATTCACGCAGATGAGCAGGGGGTTCATTCAATAAGCATGGGACACAGTGAATAAACCCTTTACAATGAAGATCTGTGAAGTTATTTGGATTTTTACGAATTATCTTTGAAAGACAGTGTCCTGAAAAAGGGACGTTTCTATTTTTGCTGAGTTTAGTAGGCCCATTCTTCTTCACGAAACAGCACCCTGTAAGTGCTTTCTTTTTTCAAGACTAACTAGGTCTACTAAATAAACTACATTATGAAACAAATACTTCATTTGATTGGCCTGACGAATGTGCTGACAATACACATACACCCCCCCCCCCCCTCCCCATCAGGACCCCACAAAGGATTTCCAGAATGTACTGACAAGAAAAACATCCAAACATATTGCAAGCTCAGCAGTGTACTTTCACTAAGCAAAGCATGTAATATTTCTGTACAGCCTGTCTCACCTGCTCCGGAGGATCCGGGTCACCCAGAAAGCTTTTCTCATTCTGAGAACGTTAAAAGGTCGCATTGTCTCTGTTCATAGTAGAGCTCGGGTCCATTATTAAAACGTTCTGACTAAAAGGTCTGGCGAATTTACAGTCATTCTTCTTTGAGTCAGTCGTCATGCACACCTCATAGTTGTACACGTGTTGCAGAGTCCCTGTCCCTCCTGCGTCTGCGTAACGGGGTGGATAATATGGAATCACTTTGAGATTGGAGTGGTGGATGTTGCGAAATTGTATCCATCTGTAGATCTTAACCGATATTATAACCACTACACACGAGATGAAGAGAAAATACACGACAGCCAAGGCCAAAACTAGATAAAAAGTAAAGTTATCGTGGTATTCTTTGTCATGCGTAAAGTCACTGAATTCTGAGAGCACTTCAGAGATGCTGTCCGCCACTGCCACGTTCACATTGACTGTAGATGATCGAGAGGGCTGCCCGTTGTCCTCCACTATAACAGCGAGCCTTTGTTTCACAGCATCTTTATCAGTGACCTGGCGTATGGTTCTTATTTCTCCATTCTGTAGGCCTATTTCAAACAGCGCCCTGTCTGTCGCCTTCTGCAGTTTATATGAGAGCCAAGCATTCTGTCCAGAGTCCACATCAACAGCCACCACTTTAGTGACAAGATAGCCCACATCTGCTGAACGAGGCACAATTTCAGCCACCAGAGAGCTACTCGTCTGTACTGGGAAGAGAACCTGAGGCGCGTTATCGTTCTGGTCTTGGATAGAAATGTGCACAGTAACAGTAGCACTGAGGGGCGGGGACTGTGCGCTCACGCGCAGTTATATTACAATGAAACTCTTTTACTTGTTCATAATCAAATGAGCGCACAGCATGAATAACCCCATTCTCTGAATTGACCGAGACCAGTGAAGAGACCTGTGCCCCATTTATCTCACTGTTCTCCAGGTAGTAGGACAAGCGCGCATTTTGTCCAGAGTCAGCATCACTCGCCCTGATAGTGAATATGGAGATCCCCGGGGAATTGTTCTCCGGTACAAATGCCTCATAGACACAGCGGTCAAAGGCGGGTGGGTTGTCATTGACATCTGTCACTTTCACTGTCACTGTTTTATTACTGAAGAGAATCGGTGTCCCGTCGTCTGATACATTTATGGTGACGTTGTATTCTGAAATCGATTCTCGGTCGAGGACGCCATCAGTTACTAAGCTATAATAGTCGGTCATTGACGACTCCATTTTGAAATGGATATCTGGGTTTATAGAACAGTAGAACGCCATTCTTTCCAGCATCTGCATCCTCTGCATTTATCACGGCTACTGTAGTTCCAGGAGGGGAATTCTCTGCTATGGTATTGGAAAAAGACATCAGTTGTATTGTTGGAGAATTATCATTCTCGTCAATAATTTCAATAACAACTTTACATATATCGGAAAGTCCACCGTGGTCTTTTGCTTTCACATTCAACTGATAATTGTTTGCCTCTTCGTAATCTAATTTGTCTGATACTCTGATCTCTCCTGTTTCCGCATTTATCTGAAACAACTCCTTTGCATCTCTTGAGGCCATGGAATACGATACTTTTCCATACGACCCATTATCAGCATCCGCAGCGTTGACTGTTGATATCAGTGTGCCTTTTGGGGAGTTCTCTCTCACTACAGCCTTGTAAATAGATTGACTGCAAACTTGAGCGGTATCGTTCGCATATAGCACTGTAACGTGGATGAGAACAGTTCCGGATTTTTGCGGATCCCCCCATCGGTTGCTATAAGGAGCAACGTAAGATCTTCCTGACTCTCTCTGTCTAATGGGTTCTGCAGAATCATTTCGACGTATTTACTATCGGTGTTCCTATGTACTGCTTTTTTAAAATTATCTGATGGCTTGAGTGCATAGTTTTGTAAGCTATTCATGCCCACATCCGAGTCCATTGCATTATCTAATGAGAAGCGAGCTCCAGACAGCGCAGACTTGCTAATTTCCAGGTTAACACTATCTCTCCAAAAGGAAGGGGCATTGTCATTTATATCCCGGACCTCGACTGTTATTCGATACAATTGGATGGGATTTTCGATTATAACCTCAAAACTAAAGCTGCAAGGCGTAGTCTGCTTGCAGAGCTCTTCTCTGTCTATTCTCTCTTTCACAACCAGAGTGCCTTTGTCTCTGTTGAGATCAACATACTGACGACTCCCCTTTGTTACAATGCGAGCTTTACCAGTAACAAGCCGACTGACCTCCAAACCCAAGTCCTTCGCAATATTACCGACAAGAGATCCCTCTGCCATCTCCTCTAGGATGGAGTATCGTGCTTGTCCTGTCACATTGTTAACCTAGATCACGCAACAAACGATGCACAGTACTTGCCATCTGTAACCAAAGCCTTTCCTCCACAGGCTGAGTGGAACATCGAACAAACGCCAAATATCCATTGTAATGACTATTTAAGTGGTAAAGTCGTAATTCTAATGACAACCCGATGAATTCCAAAATAAAATAATGCCAATGCCTGCATGTATCCTTCTCGGCTGCAGAGTATAGCAATACTGAGGTAGGGATCACTGCGCAGCCACCCATGAGACAATATAAAAACGTATTGTTAACCAACAGCGGCTCTCACAGTTAAAAACATGAAAATGCACCGAATTAATAGTGACTATGCCTCTACAGACCTGATCATTCCTCTACAGACACAACCTCCCATAGGACTCCAGTTTAGATCCAGCCCAGAAAGAACCAATGAGAGATTTCTATTTTACACGAATGCATGGCATACAGTGGCTCAATATGGATAACCAAACACTGCAAACTCACAAGTACAGCCGCAACAGAAAGTACAGCCGCAACAGAAAGTACAGCCGCAACAGAAAGTACAGCCGCAACAGAAAGTACAGCCGCAACAGAAAGTACAGCCGCAACAGAAACGACATTTATTTTATTTTGGTCCACGAAGGTGTGCTGTGACAGTCTGAATATGACATTTTATACGAATTGCAATACAAAAACTTTGACATGCATGTCATTTTTCTACAGCACGATTCGAAAAGCCCAAACATTGTGGATAAGAGCAAACCCCGTGGGTTTAATTCAGGATGAAGACAGGCAAACAAGATGATAAAATATGATCTCAATAACCTAAATAACCTATACCCGACCTGGGTTCATGCCTATTTAAATACTTATGTTCTGTGTATTTGAGTATTTCCAAATATTGTGGCCGAAATACTTGAAGTTGTAAAATGTCAGCGTCTCACCTGCTCAGGAGAATCCGGGTCATCCAGAAAGCTTTTCTCATTCTGAGAAGGTTGCAAGGTCACTTGGTCTCTGGTCATAGTAGAGCCCGGGTCCATTATTAAAACGTGCTGACTAAAAGGTCTGGCGAATTTACAGTCACTCTTCCTTGTGTCAGTAGTCATGCACACCTCATAGTTGTACACCTGCTGCAGAGTTCCTGTCCCTCCGCCGTCTGAGTAACGGGGTGGATAATATGGAATCACTGGGAGATTGGAATGGAAGTTACGTGATTGTCTCCACCTGTAGATCTTAACTGATATTATAACTAATACACACGAGATGAAGAGGAAAGAGACCACAGCCAAGGCCAAAACTAGATAAAAAGTCAGGTTGTCACTGTAATCTGTGTCATGCGTAAAGTCAGTGAATTCTGAGATCACTTCGGGGAAGCTGTTCGCCACTGCCACGTTCACATTGACTGTAGCTGATCGAGAGGGCTGCCCGTTGTCCGCCACTACAACAGTGAGCTTTTGTTTCACAACATCTTTATCGTTGACCTGGCGTACAGTTCTTATTTCTCCATTCTGTAGACCTACTTCAAACAGCGGCCTGTCTGTCGCTTTCTGCAGTTTATATGAGAGCCATGCATTCTGTCCAGAGTCCATATCAACAGCCACCACTTTAGTGACAAGATAGCCCACATCTGCTGAACGAGGCACCATTTCAGCCACCAGAGAGCTCGTCGGTACTGGGTAGAGAATCTGAGGAGTGTTGTCATTCTGATCTTGAATTATTAACTTTATAGTCACGTTACTGTTAAGTGAAGGGGAGCCTCCATCTTGCGCTTTAACCTGGAATTCAAAATCTTTGATTTGTTCGTAATCAAAGGATCTCGCTGCATAAATCAATCCTGTTTCAGAATTAATCGATATTAAAGATGCAATAGAATTTCCTCCCACCTGCGATTCCTCCAAGAAATAGGAGACCCTGGCATTCTGGCCCCAGTCTTCATCTTTGGCGTGGACCAAACCAATTGACACACCTGGGGAGTTGTTTTCTAAATCCGAGCTGTGTACTCGCTTTTATCGAACACTGGCACATTGTCGTTCACATCAGAGATTCTTATGCGAAGGGTCTTATTGTGACGTAATGAGGGAAGACCTTTGTCCACCGCTGTCACTGTGACGTTATACTCAGACACAACCTCACGGTCTAAAACACTGTTTGTTAGTAAAGTGTAATAGTTCGCTAATGAAGATTTTATCTTAAAGGGAAGAGAATGGTCGATGGAACAATTAACATTACCATTTTGTCCAGAGTCCAAGTCTTTCACGTTAACAATGGCGACAGTTGTCCCCTGGGGAGAGTCCTCGGGGATGGTATTGGAAAAAGATGTCAATGCTATAACGGGGGGATTGTCATTCACATCTATCACTTCAATTACTACTTTGCAAGATTTTGAGAGGCCACCTATGTCCTTGGCAATTACATTAATTTGAAACTGCTTAGTTTTCTCATAGTCGAGTAAACCTGATACTCGTATTTCTCCACTGCTTGGATTTAGTGTGAACACCATAGCATTTTGTTGTGTAAGCTGGTCAATGTAATATTCTAACTGACCATTACTGCCCACATCTGCGTCGGTCGCAATCACAGTTGCTACTAAAGTCCCTTTAGGGGAGTTCTCCAAAACAGAGGCTTTGTATACGGCTTGACTAAAAACCGGAGCATTATCATTGGCATCCAAAACATTCACTTTTATGCTCACAGTCCCTGTTCTCCGCGGATTTCCTCCGTCGGCAGCTGTCAATGTTAGAAACATTTCACCTTCCTCCTCTCTATCTAAAGGACTTTGCAAAACCATCTCCACATATTTACCACCATCAGCAAACGTTTGTTCTTTCAAAGTAAAATGAGTCGAAGGTTTAAGACTGTAGCTTTGCAGGGCATTTAAACCGACATCAGGATCCACGGCACTGCCTAAAATAAATTGAGCTCCAGGCGACGCTACTTCACTGATATTCAGGGTAATTTCCTTATTCGCAAAGGCAGGTGAATTATCGTTGATATCAAGTATTTCCACAGTTATACTAAATAATTCCATTGGATTTTCTAGAACCATTTCGAAGTTGAAGCTACAGGGCGATGCGTGTCCACACAGCTCCTCTCTGTCTATGCGCTGTTTGACGATCAGAATCCCTTTGTCTGCGTTCAGCTCTACACAATCCTTTTCCTCACTAACAATGCGGGCCCGGCCAGATTTTAGTCTTCGGACATCTAGTCCCAAATGCTTTGAGAGATCCCCAATCAAAGAACCTCGTACCATTTCCTCTGGAATCGAATATCGCACCTGGCATCGAACCATATGCGACAAGAGGGCACACACAATAATCAATCGTGCTTGCCATTGTGGTGTTCGATTTTGCTTTCCCTCAAACATTTCGGAAAAAACAGCAAAAATATACATTTCTGAACAGAAATATTGAGTAGCCTTCTGATGCACAACTCTCTCTTAGTCCATATAAATCAGCTATATTGGTAATCTATCCGTGTTGATTTTCATTCCTGTTTGATTCTAGATATCTTCCCCGAATGTTGTATCAGCTCATATAAATCCATCAGACAGGAGGTTCTGTGAATTTGAAGCTTATAACTCGTCTTACTGTCCAACAGCGGCACTCAGAGTCCAGAGTGCAGACTATCATCATGTCGAAATCATACACAGCCAACTAAAGACAGACTGTTTTGTTACACAGTCCATAACTAAGCCTACATCAGCAAATGGAAGAATATTGCACTGTGTATTGTCAGTAAACACTTTTTATAACACTTTATTTTTTTAAAACGAATTTGGAGCACTTACAAGCCTAAGACTGGTCTTTGAATGCAGCACGTTTGATATTTCAGCACCATGGAGAGCGACAGCTCCAACCTGAAACCAACACAATTAGAGCTTATTTCAAACCAATACTAAACATGAATACTGTTTCAGGACTTAAAAATGTGTATGCTATAACTGTTTCACCATATATCAATAACTAACAATTAATCACCAGCAAATCTATGTGGCTTCATGTGTTTAACCCTGACTGCAACATTTCATAATTCACAGCCCCCACCAATATACCCAAGTCTGAAATATCTGAAAAGCTGTAGTATATGTTTTATTCATAAAAGTTGCCAACTTAGTTGCCAACTAGGGTTGAAACTGGCCTCCCACAGAGCGAGGTCAGAGGTCATCACAGGATGAGACAGACAGTGTGTCAAAGCAGTGAAGCATGAAGCCGTCTATCCCATAGTACAACTTCCACATGTTCCCCAAAACAACCTACACACGTCCTGCTGCAGGCTTACACATCCTTGAGACATCAAGGCTTGTCTTTACCACAGTCTAACAATCACCGGCAGGCATGATAGTCTAGGGTCCTCTGCACTAGAATATCACTGTCACATTCATACACCTCTTCCAATATCACCATTGAAATTGCATTACCAGATCATTATACAAAATATGTACTTTGATGAATAAAACATTAACTACAGCTTTTCAGATATTTTAGACTTGGGTATATTGGTTGGTGCTGTGAATTATGAAATGTTGCAGTCAGGGTTAAACACATGAAGCCACATATATTTGCTGGTGATCAACGAGATCAGATGCCACATAATTAAATTAATAAGAAATATATTTGAGCAGGGATGGAAGGCTGTGGATCTAAAAAATAATAATTCTCCCGACCTACTTTAGAATTGTGTGGCAGTGCTGAGCAGAGTTGTCATACTGCAGTATGTGTATATGTGTGTCTGCAGTGCTGAGCTGTGTGAAGTTCAGCGTGAAGTATACTTTGTGTTACTGGTCAAATGTGTGTGAGTGATTTTGCTTTGTGGGCCACTACTGGGATGTCTTTTCAGTACAATGTCCTGTGTGTAACTGGTGAGAAATACGATGGACTGCCGTGTTGTGTGCTAATGACAAGTTGTGTTCGTACCTGCTTTGTGTGTTACTGTGTGAGCAGTGTGCTTGAATGGTCAATGTCCAATGTTGAAGGAACTGAGGGAACCACTGAGTTTAACATCAGATAGACATGTAATCATGAAAAGGGTTACACAGTAAGGCCTGTACAATGACCTGCTATTGTGTAGGCCTACATGGCAACTGCACGAGCCACCCATTTCATTGGGAGACCCTCATTTGCATCTGTGTCTACAAGTAAAGAAGAAGAAAATATGTTTTTTACCTTCAGATGTCCAAATAGTGGTTCAATGGGAGAGGGTAAAAAGACAAGAAACAAATGAAAGAAGAGTGTTAAAAACAAAATACAGGTTTATAGGCACTTACAAGAAGAATGACCTATAGCAGAATTGTGTTATACATCTATGGTTATCTCTTTCAGACCCCTATAAGAAGCCACATTACTACTGTAAAAAAAAGCCATTACAAAAGTATGTGTTCCTGACAAATAATACAAATAGCTGGATATTTATCTCCATTGGGCCTAAAGCTGTAGTCTTGAGCCACTTTTAAGCCAAAGTGTCACTTTTCTGTGTATGCTTTACACAGAGGAGTGCAAGAGAAGGCTGGTTCTGACTGGCATATAGACTTGGATGGAACATGTTCTTCATTAGAGACTTGGAAGCTCCCAGTATGACCCTGGGGTGACCTCAGGGAAAACAGGCTGGCCTTTTTACACTAGCTTTATCATGGTGTGATGCCAGGGTCAACAATCTAGTGTCTTCATATAGCCCAAAATAACAGCCTAGCCTCTTCACATTGCCATTTCCACCTCTGGGTGATTCTGCTCGAGACCAGAGTTGAAAAGTCTGCCCTTGATTGACAAATTCAGGTTTTCTTTAAGACCATAGAAATGTGCACAGCTATCATCAGCAAGATCTACCTGAAAATAAAAGGCATTAACACAGTTAGATGTTAAAAATGTCTTCAGCATTTAGCTTCCTTTAAAACGTTTCTGACATAGCTTAGTCCCTAATGTTTTCATGGCAGAACAAATACTGCTGCATGAGTACGAAAATGTCTCCTGATTTGCATTCTTCAATGGTTAAAAATCTAAATGTGAGACAATTGTATCCATCTCCAGAATGAGTTAACTTTACCCTAAAGGCTTTGAGCCTCTTCTGACCCAAGGCCAAAGTGAAAATCTGGTAATATGGAATGACGGGATGACCCAGGGGTCGCCCAGTTGTCCAATGATGGGTCAAAGGATGCAACAGCCAAGGAGCATGAATGCAACAGACAAGGAGCATTACTTTCAGTAATCATCGACCTGTGTTTCACCGCTCATCTTCCCCACTGCCACAAGCCAAGAGCCTTGTATACCTCTACCTGGGAGCATGGTTCTATTTGACCCAATTCTCATGGTGTTATACCTGTGATCCCACCTCTTGCTCATGGATGAAGGAATTCTAGTATGGATCATCACACACAGTTGAAACTACTGGAAGGAGACCAAACAAATACATTTCCTCTCTCCCACCCTTTATCTACACCAGTATCACACATGTCATTGACATAACTTTTTTCATTACCATAGTCAAAAATGTTGATTCAATGTCAGTTGTTTCACCGGTTTCATCTGGACTCCTCTTTAGTGCAAGACCAGCCAGCAGTGCACTGTCATTGTAAGATCTGACAAATTTGAAGTCACTGGTGCGTGAGCCCGTTGTCAGGTATGCCTCATAATTATTTACATCACGCGTTGAAAAGAGAGAGGGTTGTCAGTTATCATTCACTGATATAACAAGGTTCTGCTTCATATTGTCAGATTCAGAAACGTCCCGTTGTGCCCTGATCTCTCCACTGTGGAGACCAATAGTGAAAAGTCCCGGATCAGTTAACTTCACGATCTGATATGAAAGTCAGGCGTTCTGTCCAGAGTCAGCATCCACAGCTATCACATTGGAAACCAGGGAACACACCAGAGCAGCTATAGGGACCATCTCGGTCATCAAAGAGTTCCCTGCTTGAGCAGTGTATAATATCGGGGAGGAGTCATCATTCTCATCTGTTATGAAGACACTCACAGCCACATTACTGCTGAGTGGAGGAGAACCATTGTCTCTGGCTACAACGTGGACTTTGAAGCTCCTAAACTGCTCATGATCAAATGCTCTCACAGCACGGATCACCCCCGTGTCTCCGTTGATGGATAAAAATGAGTACACCGAAACACCGTTGATCTCACTGGGCAATAGAGAATAGACCACTGTACCGTTCTGTCTCCAGTCTGGACCTCTGGCAGTAACAGAACACATAACAGGTGTGTTATTTTCAGTCACATAGGCGCTGTAGGATTGTTCTTCAAACACAGGTGGGTTGTCATTCACGTCTGACACAGATACATGAATAGTCTTTGAGGAGGATAAGGGTGGAGAGCCCTCGTCAGTGGCAGTGATAGTTCAAATATATTCTGATATTATCTCATGGTCTAATTTAGAGTTATAGTTTTTAATCAAAGGTTTTAGTTTGAACGGAATATTCTGTTGAATGGAGCAGCGGACCTATCTATTTCCCTCAGTCTTCATCATGTACATTAATGATGCCACCTTTGTGCCAGGTAACACGTTCTCAGGGATGGGATTTTTCAAAGATTTAAGAATATCACAGGTGCATTGTAATTTCTAACTGTGATTTCAACAATTACTTTTGTCATGGAAACTAAACCAGATCCATCTTTCGCCTGGATAAGCATTTCATAATATGTTTCCAATTCAAAATCTATTAGTCCAATTACTCTGATATCTCCAGTATCCTTTTGAATCGAAAACAGCTTCGTTGCTTTATCAGATATACCACTGAAATCATAGCTCACTTCCCCATTTTGTCCCTCGTCAGCATCCGTGGTACTTACTGTAGCTACCATGGTACCCCAAAGGAGAATTTTCCAGAAGACTGACTTTATAGGCGTCTTGACTAAATACTGGAATATTATCGTTTGCATCCAACACAGTGACGTGTATCACTACAGTTCCAGATCTCTGTGGAGTTCCACCATCAACCGCAGTAAGTAACAACGTCACCTCCTGCTGTTGTTCTCGATCCAATTCTTTCTCTAACATCAACTCGCCATATTTACCACCGACTGTATTTGTACGAACAGCCAAAACAAAATGTGCATTCCTCTCGAGCGTATAGCTTTGAACTGCGTTTAATCCGATGTCCTCATCATGGGCTTCATCTAGGAAAAAACGTTGCCCTTTATCCGCTGATTCTCTCATTTCTAATTCTATGTGGTCACTAGGAAAGACCAGTGAATTGTCATTTATATTCTGAATTTGAACAGTAATACGGTGTAACTCTAAAGGATTTTCAAGTTCGAGCTCGTATTTCAAAGTACACGAAACCTTGGACCGCACAGCTCTATCTATTGTTTCAGCGATAATCAAATCCCCCGGGTTAGCATTGATATCACAGTAGCGGGTTCTGCTGCCATCCATGTCTAAACGAGCTTCACGCGCCAACAGCCTCTTAGCATCCAACCCGAAATCCTTTGCTACATTTCCGACCACAGATCCACGTTTCATCTCCTCCCGAATAGAATAGCTCACATCTCCGTGGCTCGTGTTCAGTTTTAACAGAGAAAGGAGAGACACACAGTATTGAGTCAGAGAAAAGGTTGTGTCCCATCTTCGAGGTAATCCTACTGAAATGCTGCATAGTCTGGTTGTTCTTGATGAAAACATATTTAAATAAAATAATATAGGTTGTACAGCAGTAGGCTAAACGAAGAGAAGAGACGCAGCGCCAACAACCAGATTATCCAGTAAAATTATTATGTCACGCAGAGGGTGTTTTCTTGCTTTGAATATTACGGTTGTGGGAGGAGAGGCTGAGGAGAGATATATCTGTTCACGCCTGGTGTATAGCGACACACTGAGTATTTATATCAACACTGCCGTTACTGACTGTAAAAAAAGGGGGGGGGGGGGGGGGGGGATTTGAGGCTCAACATTTTTAGAAACCCATTTTTCTATGTCTGACAGTTGATGAAATAAGCGATAGTCTACACTTCGCACGCTTTAGGCTATATTATAGTAAACAATCAAAGTCAGAGGTAGCCTATACGGTAGTCTGCTATCATAAAATCCGATATTGAACTACAGAAGACTTCGCAAGACGTTGGAAAACATCACAAAGAATTGCAAAAACAGCAGCAGAGTATTAACAAACAAACAAACATCACACTAAATCAAATCCGTATTCACTGTATAGTCTCAAGTAAATCCTCCATTTTATAAACGGATGTATCTATGTATGCTAGATTTCAAATAATTCGATTAATTTTCCTGAAGCTCCATTGATATGTAAAATAACGAATAATCATATGAAATAATGATTTAAAATGGTCGTAAAAATCCCATATGACATTCCTTAGAAAAAGGTAAGACCAGAAAAAGTTAAACTATCGATATCTTTAACCTTCCTGCTGTGTTCCGGTCGAATTGGACGGATTTACAAGTTTTCTCTCTGAAAAATGTAGTTAATTTAATCTGATTGTCATAAGGATCCATGACTTTGTCCACACAGGGAATCTGGACACCCAAAATACATTTGGATGATTTTCACTACATTCTGGGTGTTTTATTTAACGTTTGTACACCTGTGATGTTCCCTGTCAAAAAAATGACTTGTCATTAGAAATTAATGGGTGAGACTACAATTAGTGTAGAAAATTGAGTTCAGGCACATGCACATTCATCAGATGCACACACTTCCTCTCCCAGACCCCACATGCATGTGTGTCTGAGCACACACACCTCACTCCCCTTCTTGGCTTCCACTGCAACCCCCACGGGAACCTTTCCCCAAGAGAATATTTCCCCACTGGAACCACACCTGTTGGCATTCTCACAAACAATCACAGCATTGTTTCAATAATATATAGAACTTTTCTCGCAGCTCTAGTATACAATGCTTTTTGATGCCTGTGGCAGCACAATGGCCAAACGATATATTGCATGTGAGGCTCTTGATCATATCTTTGATAATGACACTGGTGAGGAGAAGAGAGAAATTGTTAAACTTTGACACAAAGTAGTCTGTGATAAATAGCACAATATGTTTCATCTGAGTATTTGTTATAGTCAGAATAATCCGTACATTATGCTTTTTTTTAAACTCAAAAACGAGTTGTATGAGCTCAGGTCAATGAGGCCTACGGGCCACAAATAGCAAATAGAAGTTCAAAACTTGTAATGTTCACAATAACTTAAGTTGATAAAAAAAATCTAACACAACATTATGTGATCATATATGGATTAATATGGATTTATAATCAGCTATAAAGGTGCGGTCATTTTAGACCGGGAACACATAATTAATTAACATGAAACGAACACAACAGGAGGGTAAATCTGTCGTCTGCATTGGCCATGCAGCATTTATGGTGACATGGCCTCTGCAGAAGTCAGGGCATTCATACTTCTTGCGATTCACGGAGCAGCGCAGAGCTGTTGAGCAGGGCTGTTGTGAAGGAAGTTGTCCAGGAAGTGAGTTTGTGTTTATACGGGACCTCCCGCCCCCACCTACCGTCAATCTATCATGTCAATGCGGAGCTATACGGAGCCCGACGCATTGTTACGATATTTGGGATCTGCACGGCTACGCGGTACAGAGCTCAAATTGTCCTCTGCATGCCTCTGGAGGCTACGCAATTGGGTCCGTACTCATTTTCCGATCAACCATAATTGTCTTTTAGTCATTCCATTCCGGAAGCCTGCAGAGATGTGGGCGCTGTCCATAATAGTGGTGCTGAAATACCAACGACCTCGAATAGGCGAACGGTTGCCATAGGATCTCTTAAACCTTGCGTCGACACTACACGAAAAAAGACAGAAAGACACGTTTGGCAAATATTTAGAGCCTGTGGCTACCCATTTCAAGTTTCACTATGTCCAGAAATGGTTAAAAACATTAAAAAGTGGGTGCTGAATCAAAATATTTTCATGGACAAAGTTATCATTAGAGAGAGGAGCAAAACCAATGGCAGACAGTAAGCACACTGGAACAGTTTACTACATTTATTGAATTGAGTCTAGGCTAAACAAGCCTACCATGCTTTAAATGCTTATGAGCCTTAAGTGGATATTCAAACTGCACATTTCAATTTGGTAACTCGGTAAATTATATCAGACCACTGTTATCTTACCTCATCACAATCTTCTGCACTGTTCTGAGTAAGTGTTCTTTCTCCAATAGGCTCAACTTGTCTCTTCATTGTAAGATCAGCAGGCAGCGTGCTGTCATTGTAAGATCTTACAAACTTGAAGTCACTGGTACGTGAACCCGCTGTAATTTATGCGTCCACCTCTGCATAGTTGGGAGGGAAATACGCACTGGGAATGGCGACTCCTCCATCAAACAACATTTTAGGCTTTCTCCTATGGCAGAACCTAATGGCCAGGATGACAATATGAAAGTTAGGAAAAAAGTGGTGAAAGAAACCAGTGCGATGATCAAATGGGAAGTTAGTTTGAAACTATCCTCAGAAGCCATGTCTTTCAGTTCTGGAACTTCAGCCAAGTTATCTGATATTAGTAAATATACATCACAGGTTATAGAGAGAGAGGGTTGTCCGTTATCATTCACTGATATCACAAGGTTCTGCTTCATACGGTCAGATTCAGAAATGTCCCACTGTGCCCTGATCTCTCCACTGTGGAGATCAATAGTGAAAAGTCCCGGATCATTCGATTTCACTATCTGATATGAAAGCCAGGCGTTCTGTCCAGAGTCAGCATCAACAGCTATCACCTTGGAAACCAGGGAACACACCAGAGCAGCTTTAAGGACCATCTCAGTCATCAAGGAGTTCCCTGCTGGAGCAGGGTATAATATCTGGGGAGAGTTATCATTCTCATCTGTTATGAAGACACTCACAGTCACGTTACTTCTGAGTGGAGGAGAATCATTGTCTCTGGCTACAACGTGGACGTTGAAGATCCTAAACGGCTCATAATCAAATTATCGAACAGCTTGGATCCGCCCGTGTCTCCATTAATGGATAACAATGAGGACCCCGGAACACCGTTGATCTCACTGGGCAATAGAGAATAGACCACTGTCTCCAGTCTGGGCCTCTGGCAGTAACAGAACACATAGAGGAGCCAGGCTTGTTATTTTCAGTCATATAGGCGCTGTAGGATTGTTCTTCAAATACAGGTGGGTTGTCATTCATGTCTGACACAGATAAATTAATAGTCTTTGAGAAGGATAAGGGTGGAGACCCCTCGTCAGTGGCAGTGATAGTTAAGTTAAAATCTGATACTATTTCACAAACTAATTTGATTGTAGTTAGCAGAGAGTAATAGTTTCTGATTGAGGGCTTTTACTTTAAAAGGAACATTCTGTTGAATGGAGCAGCTGACCTGTCTATTTCCCTCAGTCTTCATTCTGTACATTTAATGATGCCCACCTTTGTGCCATGTAACACATTCTCAGGGGTGGGATTTCTAAACGATTTGATAAATATGTTTGGAGCATTGTCATTCACATCTGTGATTTCGATAATAACTTTACAATTTAAGGCCGACCCAAACCATCTTCTGCCTGTACTCTTATTTCGTAATATGTTTCCTCTTCGAAGTCAATGGGGCAAATTATGTTTATTTCCCCGGTTGTCTTGTTCATAGAAAACAGCTTCCCAGCTCTGTTACTTATACGTCTGAGTTCATAGATCACCTCATCATTAGGTCCCTCATCTGCATAAGTAGCCGTCACTGTACTGTGCCTAAAAGATAATTTTCGGGTAGACTGACCTTGTAAACGTTCTGAGTAAAAACTGAAATATTATCATTAGCATCTAGAACAGTGACATGTATAACTACAGTACCAGATCTCTGTGTAGTCTCACCATCAACCGCAGTAAGTAACAATGTCACCTCCTGCTGTTGTTCTCGATCTAACTCCTTCTCTACAACTAACTCACTGTATTTTCCACCATCTGGGTTTGAATGAACACCCAAAACAAATTGTTTGTGTTTTATCCTATATTATCCAATATTTATCCTAACTGCGTTTTATCCTATATTGGCATTATGAGCCTCACTCAGAAGGAAGCGCGTTCATCTACCAACAGGCTCTTGGATTTGTAATTGAACTCGTTTTTTTTTTTTAAATGAAGCCTCGTAAAACTACAAGGTCCCATGAGATTTAGGGTAGACTGTTTCAATAAAAAGTGTGAGCGTGATTGCCCGCTGGGAAGTAAAACAGATAGAGCATACAAATGGGATTCATGTGTTATTCAATTTCAAACATTACTTACAAAATATATCTAGTAATACTTAAGTATTAGGGGGATATTTTTTTTTAAAACTGATAGGTCGAGAATGAGCACTGTCCCACTGAAAAATATGCTTCTCGGTGGCGCTGTCCATCTGTGTGGTTCTGAAACACTACTGGCGTAGCTTCCTCGGAATTGAACATGATGGATATGTATTTTCAATGTGTGAATCTATTGATTTAAGTCACAGTCATTTTTACTGAAACGGAATATATAAAAATAATAGAAAAACTTGAATTTAGCAGAAAAAGAAAACCTCGGATACAGTGCTGGAAAGGAGAACATGCCACATTGATATTACTGAGTAGTAGTGAGAAGATGTGTCTTACACATTATTGAATTTCAGTTTAGGGGTGAACAAGGTGCCTATATGCACCAGTAGGCTACAGACGGATTTGAATGTTCTAGTCTATTTGTCATGATACAAAATAACAGCCTAGAATAATACATACATACAAGCTAATAGAAGAACAGTAGATGCCGCCAATGACCAATAATAAACACATTCAGGCTAATAGAAGTACAGTAGATGCAGCCAATGACCAATAATAAATACATTCAGGCCAAAAGAAGAACAGTAGTTAGTCTTCTGATGACTTAATTTTGCTCCAGATTGCCATACAACATTTTTTATTTTGTTATTTAGCAGAAGCTCTTATCCAGAGCGACTTATAGGATAAATTAAGGTTAAGTGCCTTGATCAAGGGCACATCGACAGATTGTTCATCTAGTCGATTTGGTGATTCGAACCTGCAACCTTTTTGTTACTGGCCCAATGCTCTTAATACTAGAACCCAAACCATATGTTGCTGACATACCTGCTAATAAAACATAGGGTAATGCATTTCAGATTTGCACGTTTGCTATTAGACAAACTGCAAATTAGTAAGATCTCATCTGAAAACCATGTTAACATTCCCATAAATCCTAAATAAAGGCATCTCACTGGGCACACACTGGTTGAATCAACTTTGTTTCCACGTCATTTCATGTGATATTAGGTTAGACCAATGTGTAATAGATATTGAATTGACGTCTGTGTTCAGTGCAGTGGGTAACCTCAAAGTCTCCTGCAGTGTTGATACTCCTTCTAATAAGTTACCTGGGCTCCTCTTCAGTGTCTGATCAGCCTGCAGCATGCTGTCATGTTATAATATGCAATCTGTCAGGTTATAATCTGATATTATCTCATGGTCTAGCTCATCTGTATTTACCAGAGAATAATAGTTTTTGATTGAGGGGTTTAGTTTGAAAGGAACATTTTGTTGAATGGAGCAGGGGACCTGCCTATTTCCCTGTACATTAATAATGCCCACCTCTGTGCCAGGTAACACATTTTCAGGGATGGGATTGGTCAGAGATGTCCAATGTATTAGCGGGGAATTGTAATTGACAACTGTAATTTCTACGACTATATTGGCAAATGACCTCAATCCTGAGGCATATTTGGCTTGGATATTTATTTCATAAATGGACTCTTTCGAAGTCCATCCGTCCAGCTAGACTGATGTCTCCCATTTTTCGGGTCAAGATAAAATAATGTATTAAATTCCACTGAGATGGGTCCAAAACCGTACATATCTTCCCTATTTGCTCCCTCATCTGCATCTGTTGCCGTCAGAGTAATAACTAATGAACCTAATTGAGAATTGTCGGCCACACTGACCATATAGACGTCCTGGCTAAGTACTGGAATATTATAATTTGCATCTAGAATAGTAACGGGTATAAATAACTACAGTGCACACACATGATAACACAAGCACTTTACACACACATACACATGGATTTTGTATTGTAGATACAGTATGTGGTAGTTGCCTGAGGGAACACACTTCATGGGTTGTGGAAAGTGTTATGAAATGTAACATTTTGTAATTGTCTTAAAACGTCTTATGGCTGGGGGGCAGTATTGAGTAGCTTGGATGAATAAGTTGCCCAAAGTAAACGGCCTGCTCCTCAGTCTCAGTTGCTAATATATGCATATCATCATTACTATTGGATAGGAAACACTCTAAAGTTTCTAAAACTGTTTGAATGATGTCTGTGAGTATAACATAACTCATATGGCAGGCAAAATCCTGAGGAGAAATCAAAGCAGGAAGTGAGAAATCTGAGCTTGGTATGTATTCACCACAGTTCCCATTAAAATCCCCTTGAGATATTAATGATGTTGCACTTCCTAGGACTTCCACTAGATGTCATTCTCATCTGTTATGAAGACACTCACAGCCACTTTACTGCTGAGTGGAGGAGAACCATTGTCTCTGGCTACAACGTGGACTTTGGAGCTCCTTAACTGCTCTTAATCAAATGCTCTAACAGCGTGGATCACCCCCGTGTCTCCGTTTATGGATACAAATGATGAAACCGGAACCCCATTGACTTTATTGGGTAATATAAAATATACCACAGTACCGTTCTGTCTCCAGTCTGGGTCTCTGGCTGTAACAGAACACATAGAGGAGACAGGTGTGTTATTTTCAGTCACAAAGGTGCTGTAGGATTGTTCTTCAAAGACAGGTGAGTTGTTATTTATATCAGAAACTTAGAAAATCAAAATAACACTTGATGACAAGGACGGCGTTCCTCCATCGGTTGCTATTATGTTGACATTATACACAGATATTTACTCCTGATCCAGGGGGGCTCTGTTCATTAAGGTGAAGTTTCT
The DNA here is from genome assembly GCF_045791955.1 of Oncorhynchus clarkii lewisi. Taxonomy (NCBI): domain Eukaryota; kingdom Metazoa; phylum Chordata; class Actinopteri; order Salmoniformes; family Salmonidae; genus Oncorhynchus; species Oncorhynchus clarkii. The sequence goes on from NC_092158.1 coordinate 23,745,214, forward strand.
AAATGGTGTTTAAAATGTAGGTTTTCCACAATGAAGCCCTTCACTCTGCTGTTCTCTCCATGGTCCTTGTCCTTAACATTAATAACAGCTATTTCAGTGCCTGCTGGATCATTCTCTGGAATCGGTAACGGATTTTACAGTTATTGTGGGTGCATTGTCATTTATGTCAGTTATTTCTACAAGGACTTTGCAGTGTCCAAGCTTGACCTCTGCCTGAATCACTTCATAAGACGAGGCCTTTTTGTGGTCAAGCTCGCCTACTACTGTAATCTCCCCACTGTTTTGGTCAATGTGGAATAAACCCTTGCTGCTTTGCTGTCCTTGCTGCTTTGCTGTCCTTGCTGCTTTGCTGTCCTTGCTGCTTTGCTGTCCTTGCTGCTTTGCTGTCCTTGCTGCTTTGCTGTCCTTGCTGCTTTGCTGTCCTTGCTGCTTTGCTGTCCTTGCTGCTTTCAGACACATTTCATGTAATACGCTTTTTGACCATTTGCTCCCTCATCATTATCAGATGCAGTAACCTTGACAACAGAGTTGCCTGGACTTAAATGTTTAATCACGTTAACTGTATAAAGAGTTTGTGTGAAAACATGGGCGTTACCATTAACATATATGCCGACAACCTATATGACGAGGATTACCCCCATCAATTGCCGTCAGTGTTAGAGAATGCTCCCCTTCTTTCTCTCGGTCAAGGTTATTTTTCAAAACAAGTTCCACAACCTTCTTTACTGCCTTTTGATTCCAACACAAATTACTTAAGTCTCGAGCCAAGGCTATTTTAAATCGACTCCCAGTTGGAGCGGTCTCGCTTATTTCCAATTTGATGAAAACCTTTGGGAAAATGGGAGGGTTATCATTATTGTCCTGTATTTCCACCACGATATTATGCAGTTCCAAAGGGTTCTCCAAGATGAACTCAAAATGCAAGAGGCAGGGTTCCACAAAGCATCTCCCTGTCGATTATATAGAGAACAATGAGATCTCCAGAGTACAGTTTCTCTCCCTGGTAATCAACTCGGGCTTTCCGAACGCTCAGTCGCCTAACATCCAAACGAAGGTTGGATTACATGTTTTGTCTTTGTCTCTTCGGGAACAGAATATATAATGTCCGCAACAGAGGCCTGAACGATGGTAAGAAAAATCACAGTACACTGCATACGCCATTTAGATCCGCACGGTGTAGTAAATATTGACATTCACTTAGGCCAATGGCCATGTGTCACGTTCTGACCTTAGTTTTTTTGTTATGTCTTTGTTTTAGTATGGTCAGGGCGTGAGTTGGGTGGGTTGTCTATGTTTGAGATTTCTGTGTTTGGCCTGGTATGGTTCTCAATCAGAGGCAGCTGTCAATCGTTGTCCCTGATTGAGAATTATACTTAGGTAGCCTGGTTTCACTTTTGAGGTGTGGGTGATTCTTTTCTGTTCTGTGTTTTATTTCACCGTTCAGGACTGTTTGTTTTGTTGTTTTATTGTTTTTGTTTCAGTGTTCACTATTCTTATTAAAAACCAAGATGAACACTTACCACGCTGCGCTTTGGTCCTCTCCTTCATACGACGACCGTTACACAATATCACAAAAAAATTCAAAATATGTCAACAAGTACAGCACTTTATGTTCCGCAATGCACACAATGGCCGAGTGGATAAATCCTGCTCATATAGTTAAAAACGAAACGGGAGTGTTTAAAGGCCCAATTTTAATTATTTTTTTTATTTCACCTTTATTTAACCAGGTAGGCTAGTTGAGAACAAGTTCTCATTTGCAACTGCGACCTGGCCAAGATAAAGCAAAGCAGGGTGACACAAACAACAACACAAAGTTACACATGGAGTAAACAATAAACAAGCCAATAACACAATAAACAAATCAATGACACAGTAGAAAAAATAAAGTCTATTTACAGTGTGTGCAAAAGGCATGAGGAGGTAGGCAATAAATAGGCCATAGGAGCAAATAGTTACAATTGAGCAGATTAACACTGGAGTGATAAATAAGCAGATGATGATGTGCAAGTGGAGATACTGCTGTGCAAAAGAGCAGAAAAGTAAATAAAATAAAAACAGTCTGGGGATGAGGTAGGTAGATTGGGTGGGCTATTTACAGATGGACCATGTACAGCTGCAGCGATCGGTTAACAAAATGTTCAAGCTTCAAATTTTAAAAATTAATCTCTCCAGAAAAAAGTCTCTCACTGTTGCTGCCTGTTATAGACCCACCTCAGCTCCCAGCTGTGCCCTGGACACCATATGTGAATGTATTGCCCCCCATCTATCTTCAGAGTTCGTTCTGTTAGGTGACCTAAACTGGGATATGCTTAATACCCCGGCAGTCCTACAATCTAAGCTAGATGCCCTCAATCTCACACAAATGATCAAGGAAACCACTAGGTACAACCCTAAATCCGTAAACATGGGCACCTTCATAGATATTATCCTGACCAACATGCCCTCCAAATACACCTCTGCTGTTTTCAATCAGAATCTCAGCGATCACTGCCTCATTACCTGCATCCGCTATGGGTCCGCGGTCAAACGACCACCCCTCATCACTGTCAAATGCTCCCTAAAACACTTCTGCGAGCAGGCCTTTCTAATTGACCTGGACCGGGTATCCTGGAAGGATATTAACCTCATCCCGTCAGTCGAGGATGCCTGGTCGTTCTTTAAAAGTAATTTCCGTCTTAAATAAGCATGCCCCTTTCAAAAAATGCAGAATTAAGAACAGATATAGCCCTTGGTTCACTCAAGACCTGACAGCCCTTGACCAGCACAAAAACATCCTGGGTCGGACTGCAATAGCATTGAATAGTCCCCGCGATATGCAACTGTTCAGGGAAGTCAGGAACCAATACACACAGTCAGTCAGGAAAGCAAAGCTAGCTTTTTCAAACAGAAATTTGCATCCTGTAGCTCTAACTCCAAAAAGCTTTGGGACACTGTAAAGTCCATGGAGAACAAGAGCACCTCCTCCCACCTGCCCACTGCACTGAGGCTAGGTAACACGGTCACCACCGATAAATCCATGATTATCGAAAATTTCAATAAGCATTTCTCTACGGCTGGCCATGCTTTCCTACTGGCTACCCCAACCCCGGCCAACAGCTCCTCATCCCCCTCATCCCTCAGCTACTTGCCCAAGCCTCCCCGGCTTCTCCTTCACCCAACTCCAGATGGCAGATATTCTGAAAGAGCTGCAAAACCTGGACCCGCACAAATCAGCTGGGCTAGACAATCTGGACCCTCTCTTTCTGAAACTATCCGCCGCCATTGTTGCAACCCCTATTACCAGCCTGTTCAACCTCTCTTTCGTATTATCCAAAATCCCTAAAGATTGGAAATCTGCCACAGTCATCCCCCTCTTCAAAGGGGGTGACACTCTAGAACCAAACTGTTATGGACCTATATACATCCTGCCCTCCCTTTCTAAAGTAATCTAAAGCCAAGTTAATAAACAGATCACTGACCATTTTGTATCCCGCTGTGCAATCCGGTTTCCGAGCTGGTCATGGGTGCACCTCAGCCACACTCAAGGTACTAAACGATATCATAACCGCCATCTATAAAAGACAGTACTGTGCAGCCATCTTCATCGACCTGGCCAAGGCTTTCGGCTCTGTCAATCACCGTATACTTATCGGCAGACTCAATAGCCTTGGTTTCTCAAATGACTGCCTCGCCTGGTTCACCAACTACTTCGCAGACAGAGTTCAGTGTGTCAAATCGGAGGGCCTGTTGTCCGGACCTCTGGCAGTCTCTACCACAGGATTCAATTCTCGGGCCGACAATTTTCTCTATATATATCAATGATGTAACTCTTGCTGCGGGTGATTCCCTGATCAACCTCTACGCAGACGACACCATTCCGTATACATCTGACCCTTCTTTGGACACTGGCCCAGTGTCGTCCGGGTTTGGCCGGGGTAGGCCGTCATTGTAAATAAGGATTTGTTCTTAACTGACTTGCCTAGGTTAATAATAATAATAATAAAGATTAAATAAAATAATACAAAATTGAAAACAATTGTATAAGTCTCTGCACAGCAGAGCCTGGACCATTTCAGCACCATGGACAGCGGTGACTACCGCTCTTTTCCCTTGCAAAAGAGCCATTGGTTTCAATGGGATTTCCCTGTTAAAATAAAGGTTAAATAAAAAACATAAATAAACACTAGGCCTACTGCATGTTGTTCAGAGGATCTAATTGTAATTATAAATTGAGTAGTTTAAGTACTGGATGCTGAGACTAAAAATAGTGGTGTTTCAGACAAAATACCACACAAAATTACTTGTTTACTTTTCTAATGACTTGGTAACCAGTTTATAATAGCAGCAAGGCACCTCGGGGGTTTGTGGTATATAGTCAATATACCACGGCTAACGGCTGTATCCAGGCACTCTGCATTGCATCGCGTCTAAGAACAGCCCTAAACCGTGGTTTATTGGCCATATTAAGCAATAAGGTGCCTTATTGCTTAATCAAGCATCCCCAGCTATGTTCATATTTGATTGGGTAAGGATATGCAGGTTGTATAAATCGGACCGTTCTAAAGGGATTGGTGTATACTGTAAAACCCATCACATAAAGAGATGAGCCAGAATCTCTCTTCAGGCGCATCACTGCCACATACAGGCACTACCTTGGTTGCATTTAGACAGGCAGCCCAATTCTGATATTTTATTCCACTAATTGGTCTTTTAAAATAATCACATCAGATCTTATTAAGAGCTGATCTAATTGGTCAAAAAAGATCAGAATTGGGCTGCCTAACTAAATGCAGCCTCTGAGCCACGTGCTAGACAACAGCATAGGCAGCCAGTATCTCTCAATAACTGCAATGTGCAATATAAATCACAAAGGATCTGCTGATAGACAGATTTACAGTAATGAAATGCGTGTGCAAAGACCTGCAGCTTATTAGTGTAATATCTGTAGGCCTAGTCAATTTTCAGCAATGCTTTGATTCAAATCTCATTGGCTGCTGCTGGAGACCAGGAGTTTTAGTAAGCCACTGTTGTAACGGTATTCATTGTCTGAAGAAGAGGAGTCATCGGACCAAAGCGCAGCAAGGTAAGTGTTAATCCTTGTTTTATTAAAACTGAACACTATAACAAAAATAAACAAGAGAATAACCGAAACAGTCCTATAAGGTGAAAACACTAAACAGAAATTAACTACCCACAAAAACCATGTGGGGAAAAGCTATCTAAGTATGGTTCCCAATCAGAGACAATGATAGACAGCTGTCCCTGATTGAGAACCATACCCGGCCAAAAACAAAGAACTACAAAAACATAGAAAAGGGAACATAGAATGCCCACCCAAATCACACCCTGACCAAACCAAAATAGAGACATAAAAAGCTCTAAGGTCAGGGCGTGACAACTGTTCCCATCTCAAAAGTGTGTATTCTTAATAATTAAAGCTCACCACATAGGCTATAGAGCAAGATATGACAAAAGCCACCCATTTGATTGCAACTTAAATTCATGCCACTTGCGGGCGATTCCTCATTGACAAACCCTGTCAGGCCCTGTCAGGGCAGCACTATTCACAACACTAGTGTAAAGTTTATATCTTGATGGTCATAACACAACTTTTTTGAAGAGTAACAATTCCTGTAATAGCTGAATCCATATTCTGTTTTTGGTTGAATTTAATTTATTTTGGGTAACAGACATACAACAAAAAGTATATTTTGGACCCAGAGGATATCACTTGAAAGTAATAATTAAAATGCTTGTTTCCAGTGGTCCTCGAGCTCCAATGGTAAATTGACACACAAAAGAAAGCACAAATCAATCTCCGTACCAGATGTTACTGTGAGTAACCCATCACTTTATGTATATTTTGGTGAATAAAATAACAGACTGGAATGAGGGTTTCTTACCTGTATAGCCTATATCATGTCCTCTGAAACGGTGGCCACACAAGGAGCAAAGGTCTGTATAACTGTTGCCTTACTAGAACATAAACCATAATACAGAATTACCAAACATGCAAGTCAGTGCAGATACATAGGGTTGTGTGTTGGAGTAGCACAACACACTTTGTTTTACACACAGTGCAATGTTAAAAGATGCATGCACCTACACTCTTAGAAAACAAGGTGCAATCTAGAACCTTTTTGGTTCCATGTAGAAACCTTTTTTGTTTCCAGATAGAACTCTTTTTCCCTGTGTGGAAAGGGTTCTACATGGAACCAAAAAGGGTTCTCCTATAGGGACTGCCAAAGAACCCTTTTCGAACCGCTTTTTCTAAAAGTGTTGTGTGCATGATCACCCAGGCCAGTACATCATATCAGTAGTCTAGGGCAGGCTGCTATATCGTTTGTCAAATTAACCATAATACTTTGAGATGGTCATGTTTCCGTATATATAAAGCCATATTCCAAGTCGGCCTAGACCTATTCTGGGATATAACGATATGAGGGTCACAGCGAGTGTTGGGGAATTCGATCTCTATTTTTGTGTGATCTTAGCATGGCTAGTTTCTTTGTGACGTTCATAATGACAAAAAGTTAAGCCTATGCTAATCAGTCATCACCAAAGAAAGTAAATCCCAATCACCACATAATCAATCAGCATAACAGCTGAAGTACTGGCTAACAGCAACCTTCTTTTTTTATTTACATGTTGTTGTCTTGGCGTAGGTTAGAAGATGTGCGTTTCAAGTTGTCAACATACTATGGACAACACTTTTCTGCTGTTTGGTAGCTACCTTCTCACAAGTCATTCAGGCAATATATTCCTGCTTGGATTGCAGCTTGGCGCTGTTGACCGCGGCTTGAGAAAGGTTCTGTCTGACGCTTCATTCTGGGAGCATTTGTTTTCGTCTCCCCAAAGGTGCTCTCAGCAGTGAGAAGAGGTATGCTTTGATTAGAGTTATGGTGTGTTTATGCTAAGTGGATAAATGCTGTTTGGGGTAACATGGGTTGGTTCATATATGATAAGACAGGGACAACAAAATAAAAACCTCTCTCTTTTTCGTTTGCACATTATGTGCACGCACACGCACGCACACACACGCACACACACACACACACACACACACACACACACACACACACACACACACACACACACGCACACACGCACACACGCAAAAACATAATCACTAGCACTGACAGTAAACACTCCCAATTGCATGATACATGGGGTTGCATATCATCTCATTTCAGCTTGTGAGTGAACACAGACACGCTCTGCCACATTTCAGCTAATTGACTGCAAAATGCAAATCATAAACAAGTTGATGATGGAATGTCTCAAAAATACTCTGACACCTAACCAGTCTCCGACTTCAGCTCTGATGTCTTTGATGTCCATCATTTCATTCCCTTGATGGCTCCTCTCCTGGCCTCTCCCCATGTGAACAGATTCATTGACAGATACAAGGATAGTGCAGTGAATTTGACTCCATTTTCCTCATCTGCCTTGGCATAGCAGCTGTAGCCACTGGATGCCTTAACTCCTCCATCAGTCTTATACTTCCTCCCTTCCTTCCCTCCTACAGACAGTCTTAAACAACACACCCAATATATCTGGTGGCCTGTTTTAAAGGATGCTCTCTAGAGTGATCTGTTTTTAATGATGCTATCCTCCCTTAAGGACACTTTAGGTATCTTGGGTGTGTTTATTGAAGGACAAACAGCTGCTGATGTATGGTGGTACATTATAAATGTATATAATTTTAGTCTGTGGGGTTGAGAGAGGTCAATATCAGGAGTGGTGGAAAAAGTACTTGATTGTCACATGTGGGACCTATGCTTGGTGCTGCCCCTTGTGAGTGATTGCCCCAGTTTAGCCTCTGTGAGGGAAGCAGCCTGTATGAGTGAAGCAGCTTGTGAATGATTTTACTCCCAGACTCCCAGATGGCATGGCTGGGTACTCAGACAATGATACATACAATGATTATTACCCAAGATGGCATAGCAGTCAAACGTCCTTTGTCCTCGTCTTGTCGTGTCCTGTATATATATATATATATTTACACCTTTCTTCACATATCTTTTATATATTTTATTTTCCAAAAACTCAACTTCAAAACACTCTCCTGCAACCCGCCTCACCAATTTTCTTTTAAAAGTATTATTTACCTCAAATCTGAAATCCACAATATAATCTAGCCAAAAGCTAGCCAGAAACTAGCCAGAATCTAGCCAGAAGCTAGACAGTTTACTGGCTAATGTTAGTATTCAGCTAACCACGGTTTGTGGTCATCAGCTATCCTTTAGCTCGAAAAGCTATCGCCAGTTTTGTACAACGCGACTCAGACCAGAACATACCGGACCTATTTTTCTCTCCATATCCCCGGATTTGAACCGCAAGCTCTGGACATTTACACCTGGATCTCGCAGCTAGCTAGCTGCTATCCGTGTAACTATTGGCTTACGTCAATCCCGGGGCAAACATAAATTACTCCAGAGCTAGCCAGCTGAAGAGTTTCATCAGCCACTCTGTGCTACAATCACCTATCCGGACTCGTTTTACTGCCGATGTGGAGCCTTCACGACTGGACTACCGACGTTATTCTGCCCGAGGGAGTTATCCAACTGGCCCCTCCTTCGCAACGTTACCTGAAAGCCCATCTGCGGCCCGCTAATCGTTAGCTGTCTTATCGGCTGCTACCTGAATAGGTCTATCGGACAATTTTTCTTGAGTCACTATAAGTATATCTATTTTGCCAATTGGATTGATCCCCTCTACCACACGGAACCCCACTAATCTACCAACGGAAATGCACGAGGTGGCTAAAAACAGACCTCCATCATCTGCTAGCTTGCTCCCGAAGGCCCGGCTAGCTGTCTGAATCGTCGTGACCCCAACCAACCTCACTACTCTCTGGACCCTTATGATCACTCGACTAAGCATGCCTCTCCTTAATGTCAATATGCCTTGTCCATTGCTGTTCTGGTTAGTGTTTTTTGCCTTATTTCACTGTAGAGCCTCTTGCCCTGCTCATTATACCTTATTCAACCTTTCAGTTCCACCACCCATACATGCGATGACATCATCGCATGTGTTGTGACCTGGCCAAGGCTTTCGACTCTGTCAATCACCACATCCTCATGCCACAGGGTTCAATTCTTGGACCGACTCTCTTCTCTGTATACATCAATGATGTCTCTCTTGCTGCTAGTGAGTCTCTGATCCACCTCTACGTAGATGACACCATTCTGTATACTTCTGGCCCTTCTTTGGACACTGTGTTAACAACCCTCCTGGCAAGCTTCAATGCCACAACTCTCCTTCCGTGGCCTCCAATTGCTCTTAAATACAAGTAAAACTAAATGCATGCTCTTCAACCGATCGCTACCTGTACCTACCCGCCTGTCCAACATTACTACTCTGGACGGCTCTGACTTAGAATACGTGGACAACTACAAATACTTAGGTGTCTGGTTATACTGTAAACTCTCCTTCCAGACCCATATCAAACATCTCCAATCCAAAGTTAAATCTAGAATTGGCTTCCTATTTCGCAACAAAGCATCCTTCACTCATGCTGCCAAACATACCCTTGTAAAACTGACCATCCTACCAATCCTCAACTTTGGCGATGTCATTTACAAAATAGCCTCCGATACCCTACTCAATCAATTGGATGCAGTCTATCATAGTGCCATCCTTTTTGTCACCAAAGCCCCATATACTACCCACCACCGCGACCTGTATGCTCACGTTGGCTGGCCCTCGCTTCATACTTCATACTCGTCGCCACTGGCTCCAGATCATCTACAAGACCCTGCTAGGTAAAGTCCCCCTTATCTCAGCTCGCTGGTCACCATAGCAGCACCCACCTGTAGCATGCGCTCTAGCAAGTATATCTCTGTGGTCACCCCCAAAACCAATTCTTCCTTTGGCCGCCTCTCCTTACAGTTCTCTGCTGCCAACGACTGGAATGAAATACAAAAATCTCTGAAACTGGAAACACTAATCTCCCTCACTAGCTTTATGCACCAGCTGTCAGAGCAGCTCACAGATTACTGCACCTGTACATAGCCCATCTATAATTTAGCCCAAACAATTACCTCTCCCCCTACTGTATTTATTTATTTATTTTGCTCCTTTGCACCCCATTATTTCTATCTCTACCTTGCACATTCTTCCACTGCAAATCTACCATTCCAATGTTTTATATGTTCTATATTGTATTTACTTCGTCAAAATTGTCTTTTTTTGCCTTTACCTCCCTTATCTCACCTCGTTTGCTCACATTGTACATAGACTTATTTTTCTACTGTATTATTGACTGTATGTTTGTTTTACTCCATGTGTAACTCTGGGTTGTTGTATGTGTCAAACTGCTTTGCTTTATCTTGGCCAGGTTGCAATTGTAAATGAGAACTTGTTCTCAACTTGATACATTCAATTATTCTTCAACCTGAGACTCATTGGCCTTGGCTCGTTTTCTGTAAAGAACATGTAAAATAACACAGTTTCATTGAGTGCACACTGTGCACCCTCCTACACATTTATAGCACATATGTGGTGTTCGGGTCAAATCAATTAAAATCAAATCAAACTTTATTTGTCACATGGCCGAATACAAGTGAACACTTTACCGTGAAATGCTGACTTATAAGCACTTAACCAACAGTGCAGTTCAAGAAGAGTTAAGAAAATATTTACCAAGTAGACTAAAATAAAAAGTCATAATAAAAAGTAACACAATAACAATAACGAGGCTATATACAGGGGGCACCGGTACCGAGTCACTGTGCGGGGGTACAGGTAAGTTGAGGTAATTTGTACATGTAGGTGGGGGTGAAGTGACTATGCATAGATAATAAACAGTGTGTAGCAGCAGTGTACAAAAATAGGGGGGGGTGGGGGGTCAATGTAAATTGTCCGGTGGCGATTTTATTAATTGCTCAACAGTCTTATTTCTTGGGGGTAGAAGCTGTTGAGGAGCCTTTTGGTCCTAGACTTTGTGCTCTGGTACCGCTTGCTGTGCGGTAGTAGTGAAAACAGTCTATAACTTGGGTGACTAGAGTCTGACAATTTTATGGGCTTTCCTCTGACACTGTCTATTTTATAGGTCCTGGATGGCAGGAAGCTTGGCCCCAGTGATGTACTGGGCAGTTTGCACTACCCTCTGTAGTGCCTTAAGGTCAGATGCTGAGCAGTTGCCATACCAGGCGGTGATGCAACCGGTCAGGATGCTCTTGATGGTGCAGCTGTAGAACCTTTTGAGGATCTGGGGACCCATGCCAAATCTTTTCAGTCTATTGAGGGGGAAAAGGTTTTGTTGTGCCCTCTTTACAACTGTCTTGGTATGTTTGGACCATGATAGTTTGTTGGTGATGTAGACACCAAGGAACTTGAAACTCTCGACCCGCTCCACTACAGCCCCGTCGATGTTAATGGGGGCCTGTTAGACCCACCTTCTCCTGTATTCCACGATCAGCTCCTTTTGTTTTGCTCACATTAAGGGAGAGGTTGTTGTCCTGGCACCAGACTGCCAGTTCTCTGACCTCCCCCCTATACGCCATCCCGTCGTTGTTGGTGATCAGGACTACCACTGTTGTGTCAACAGCAAACTTAATTATAGTGTTGGAGTCATGTTTGGCCACACAGTCATGGGTGAACAGGGAATACAGAAGGGGACTAAGTACACACCCCTGAGGGTCCCCAGTGTTGAGGATCAGCGTGACAGACGTGTTGTTGCCTACTCTTACCACCTTGGGGCGGCCCGTCAGGAAGTCCAGGATCCAGTTGCAGAGGGAGGTGTTTAGTCCCAGAGTCCTTGGCTTAGCGATGAGCTTCGTGGGCACTATGTTGTTGAACGCTGAGCTGTAGTCAATGAACAGCATTCTCACATAGGTGTTCCTTTTGTCCAGGTGAGAAAGGGCAGTGTGGAGTGCGATTGAGATTGTGTCATCTGTGGATCTGTTGGGGGGGTATGCAAATTGAAGTGGGCCTAGGGTGTCCGGGCGGATGTTGTTGATGTGAGCCATGACCAGCCTTTCAAAGCACTTCATGGCTACCGATGTCATTTAGGCAAGTTACCTTCACTTCCTTGGGCACAGGGACTATGGTGGTCTGCTTGAAACATGTAGGTATTACAGACTCGGTCAGGGAGAGGTTGAAAATGTCAGTGAAGACACTTTACAGTTGGTCCGTGCATACTTTGAGTACACGTCCTGGTAATCTGTCTGGCCCAGCGACTTTGTGAATGTTGACTTGTTAAAAGGTTTTGTTCACATTGGCTACCGAGAGCGTTATCACACAGTCATTCAGAACAGCTGGTTCTCTCGTGCATGCTTCAGTGTTGCTTGCCTCGAAGCGAGCATAATATGCATTTAGCTCGTCTTGTTGGCTCGCGTCACTGGGCAGCTCGCGTCTGGGTTTCCCTTTGTAATCCGTAATAGTTTTTAGGCCCTGCAACATTCGAAGAGCGTCAGGGCCGGTGTAGTAGGATTCAATCTTGATCCTGTATTGACGCTTTGCTTGTTTGATGGTTCGTCTGAGGGCATAGCGGGATTTCTTATAACCGTCGAGATTAGTCTCCCACTCAATGAAAGCGGCAGCTTTAGCCTTTAGCTCAATGCGGATGTTGCCTGTAATCCATGACTTCTGGTTGGGGTATGTACATACAGTCACTTTGGGGATGACGTTGTCGATGCACTTATTGATGAAGCCGATGACTGAGGTGGTATACTCCTCAATGCCATTGGATGAATTCCGGAACTTATCCCAGTCTGTGCTAGCAAAACAGTACTGTAGAGTAGCATCCGCGTCATCTGACCACTTCCGTATTGAGCGAGTCACTGGTACTTCCTGCTTTAGTTTTTGCTTGTAAGCAGGAATGAGGAGGATATAATTATGGTAAGATTTGCCAAATGGAGGCAGGGGAGAGCTTTGTATGCATCTCTGTGTGTGGAGTAAAGGTGGTCTAGGATTTTTTTTCTTTGGTTGCATATGTGACATGCTGGTAAAAATTTGGCACAAGAAGTAAAAAAATAAGTTATACAAAAAGGCAAAAAAACTAACAATATAGCGCAATTTGTTGGGAGAATGTAAAATGTCCGCCATGTTCTTCGGCGCCATCTTCTAAAACGAGACTGGACCCACTGGACCCGGGTGTAATAAAAGTGTGTGTGTAGGTGAGCACAAGTAAAAATGAAACTAAAATGTTTGCTATGTGACTTCACTCTGTCTTCCTCCTCCCCGGGCCTTCTGTTTCAACATAGCACCAAGAACCTGCCTGTCTCCCACTTTTCTTGCACTCTATGCCCTTTGTAGAGTGTGAAACTACACAATGTCTTGCTGGAACCTGCACAATGTTATTACAATACATTATTTAGATACCTCATTTCGATACATTGTAAAAATTCAGTACTTTCCCACACTCTACCCCAGCCAGGTGCAAATTGGGGGAGGAAAGGAACGTCTTCCACTTTGGACCCTCAGCCAGCCATAGGACTAGCCCGTCATTATCCAACTCATCAGCAGCCTGCAGGAGTATTATTTTTATTTTTTTAATTGAATGGTCTTCTTGCCCAAGGAATGAGCCACCCGCATGGCTGCCAATATGATAAGGATGCAACCAGGGCCGACGCGGATGGTGGTTACTCTTGTGCAGGACATAAAGTCTATTTTTGAACTGTTCATCCCAGACACCATCCAGAAAATCATCCTGGACTGCATTAATATGGAGAAGGTGTGTTTTTGGAGAGAGATGGAAGGAGATGGACCAAACTCATTTACATGCAAACTTTCGGGTTCTTATCCTTGCTGGTGTTTTCAGATTCAATGGGGAATTCACAGTATCCCTGTGGGATGCAGAAACTGGCAGAGAACTTTTCCCTGCAACAATGTCTTTGGAAAACTGTTTTACAACCCTGGGCCCAACGTTACTGTTTATGAGCAGCTTATGCCATTTAGGGGCTGCTGCCTCTTCAGGTAGTACATATCATCTAAACACGCAAAATATAGAATCCAAATCGGGCAGACTGTGATGCTGCTTCATCATATGCGTGAAACTTGCAAGTGTATAGAGGGAAGCCAGATGGAGGAGCCCCTGAGAAAAACCAAGGGATGTGAGTTGTCCTGGACTTGACACAGGGACTCCGTGGCCACAGCATCACATGCGCTAACTCTTTAAATTCGCACAAGCTGGGATAGGAGCTCCTCAAGAGGAAGCTGACAATAGTAGGAACAGTACGAAAAAATAAGCCAGAGCTCCCACCTCAGCTGTTCAATACACGGAGCAGGCCTATTAATTCCTCTAAGTTTGTGTTCACGGCCGACACGTCCCTAGTGTCCTTACGTGCCAAAGAAAGGCTGAAATGTGGTACTCATGAGTACGCTGCATAGGGATGGGAGAATATGTGGCCAGGAACATCAAAAAACAGAAATCATAATAGATTACAATGCCGCAAAAGGAGGAGTGGACAATTTAGACAAGCTGGTGACTGGTTACAGCTGCAAAATAAGAACCCTACACTGGCCACTTCTTCAACACACATTCTGCAACATCTTGGACATCTCGGCGTACAACGCGTTTGTCATCTGGATGGCGTTGAACTCAGATTGGAACAACAGTCGAGAAGCTGGGCAAGGCATTGGTAAGACCTCAAATCCAGAGGAGGCAACATATCCCAAGGACCCCAGCTTCTGCAGACATCATGAGGAGGATTCAGGAGGAGGATGTTGGTGCCCCATCCGCCCAACCCACAGAACTAACAACTCCAATACCGGAAGTAAGTGTGAGTGATGTTGTTGCGTGTGTGTGTGTGTGTCTGACTCTCCTACCTTGGCCTGCTGTAACTGCATATGTGGGTGAGTGAGATGTTAGTAAAATTCCTGAACTAAGTGTTTCATCATTCTAGATTGCAGCCGGTAGCAACAAGAAGTGCTGTGATGTGTGTGGACCCAAAAAGGACAGGAAGACACAGTACACGTGCATCAAGGGCAATAAATACATTTGCAATAAACATTATTTATTCCACCCATGTCTTGATTATAATTGTTTTTTGTTTACAAAAATCCAATGTTATTTTAAAAAAGCAAATAGCGCATAAATTGATAAATGTGATCTAGCAGAGGTAAATGGCAAATATTAACAATGTATGCTGTCTATATTGCTTATAATTGATATAAGTAAACATCTAAGTATTAAGTATTGTATGTACATTGTTATTGCTGTATTGTTTTAAAAACCCAATAATGTTGTGGGTCCAACAGACCCGCAAACATTTGAGTGAATAACAAAAACATGAACACCACACAAGGGTTAAGTTCTTCTTGCTCTGACTGGGAGAGCCCTGTCAGCCACAGATATATAATTTATCATAGAGCAGAGCTGTCTCTCCCTACAGTGACAAACTCAATGAGATGTGTTATCTAACCCAGATGAGAGTCCTCGTTGGGTCCGGGTCTCTCAATCTCATCTTCAGACCTGGTCAGATTTGCCCCTAGCACTAATAGCAGGTTAGGAGAACTAATATAGCAGGTTAGGATAACTAACGTAGCGGGTTAGCATAATTAACATATTAGGTTAGGGGAATGAGGTTAAGGTTATGGAAAAGGGTTTGGATTTTGCTACAATACTAGTTGACCCATAGAATATGAGAGCAACTAGGATCCAATAGAAAGAGAAGCAAGACGGGGTTTGGTTCCCCGGGGCGTTTCTTCCCTGGACTTTCCCTGGATGCAGGTCAGGGGCAGACCCTTCTCGTTGATTAGCGCTCAGGTATTAGACTCAGGGGTGTTTGTGTGGGTCTTTCTGCAGTTTTTGAGCGTTTTTCTCCTGTAGCCGTTAGGTTTCTACAGAACTTAGGATATTATTTTGTCAATTGTAGCCAAAATCTGTAAATATATGTAATTGTCATTTTTGCAGTGGGCCTGTTCAACCTTGTGCCCAAAACCCAACTAACCAGGCTGCTGGGCTTAGCAGTATACATTAGTTGAAATCCAGGCACAGACCATTTTTTCCCAATATTTAAGAAATAACATTTTATTTGTGATTTATCAACAAAACACGATACCAGATCCATCAAATAATAAAAAAGACAAATCACTATATCACCATTACATTGATGAGCAGGTGTACAAAAAGGTTAACAGATCTGCAATGTCACAGTCGACTGCTTTGTGCCATACAGGCACCAGATGACTCAGGAAACATTCACTTCACACAAGCAGAGAGTACATCAAGATTAGCTTCTTCTTTTTTTGACAATTTTGTTAGTTTTTTTTTTCTCAACATTATAAAAACATTGTCAAAGGTGTTCGGGATATATATCGATGGTGAGTAAATGATTCAGTATTACGTTAGTGTTTCTTTGATCATCAGTTCATAGCTTAACACAAGGTATAAGGACTCATTTTGTAATCCTCAAAAATCATAAGGGCATGAACAAAAATAGCATTTCATAGCATATCTACAGCATTACTTATATTTAGAAGGTTATTTTAATTGAACTTCAACAGAATAAAAACAAGTGATTTCTGTTTGTCTAGGAATACATAGTATGTGTGTATTTGTGTTCATGTGTGTTTTCGAGAGTGAGTATGTATACATATTTTAGCAGAGATGATATTCATATCTCTGAGTTTGTGATAAATGGTTGAAGGAAATGAAACATATTGATCTATATATATATATTTCCTTTGCTTATAACATGCAAACAGCCACTTAGTGATCTGACAGCACAGATTCACACCTGAAGGGGCACGTGTATAATATGGGGGGATTCAGTCCAATAGCAGCGCTAGCATCATCCCTGTGTCCCCTCTGATTGGTCAGATATCAGCCAGGAAGAGGAAACAGAGAGGTGAGTAGGAGATGCTGTGGAATTAGCCCTCACACATATTGAGTTAATTCTGGGGATGCTCTATTCTGGAGAAGACTCAATGCTGTTGATGCTTCCTTTTCATCACAAAATATGAGTAGAGTTTAACACAGCAACAAAGCTCTCCAGGGAATGTCTGTGGACTGGAGTGCCCATCACTACAAATCCACTTCTCTCTCCTTGCCTCTACATCCTTCCATCCCTCTTTTTCTCTCCATCTGGACAGAAGGAAGCCCGTCCATATTTCTGCTAAGCTCCTTATGTTTGCCCCACTACCCTGAATGTAACTGGTGGAAGAGACGGCAACTTGTCCCCAAAACAGTGCTAGGAATGTTGATATTTCAGTAGCAAGGCTTGGTTAAAGCTAACAGAAAGTGTGTGAGTGTGTTATACAGGTTCATTCTGTTGCTGTGTTTGCAGAGGAACAAGTTATCAGAAGTTAAGAGTGTCTTTGAGAGAGGCCTTCTGAACATGGTGATCGGAGGACGGATGAGTCGAGGGTCAACAGACGAGGCGTGCGAGAGAATCCTACTAGCACCAAAGCGGGAAAGGTAAGGGGGCGGGGCTTTAAGAACTACTGAACATTGACTATTGAACATTGACTGACAGAAGCGGGGGGGGGGGGTCGGGATCAGGCTTGAACAGAAATGAAACAACAAGCAAGAGTTCCTGTCATATATTACACTCCCATAGAAAAGAGGCCACTGAAATAGGCCAGTCTTTTGGCTGAGTTATAGCTGTACACTATCCTGAGAGGTGTGTGCATGTCCCCCCCAGACTGTCTAGTGTGTGTGTGTGTGTTACAGTGGTTGTGTGCTGCACAGACTGTGGGTCCAAGGTCCCACTGGCCTATTTTGTGTTCTAGATGAGAAGGCGGGGCAAGGTCTTTAGCCCCTGCCCTATGCTGCCAACAGTGTCAACAGTACCAGGCATGAAACAACCCACGGGCAGCCTAATCCAGAACACGGTCAGCCTAATCCAGCCTTCAATCCCGGCCAGCACTAATCTCAACACATTTCAATCTCACACAGCTCACTGTACTGTACATATACACGTCAGGTGTCTTGTTTGCACCACTTTTTATTTTTCATATTTTCTTACTGTAGATGAGAGCCTCTGTGTTACTCTTTGTCAGATTGAGCTCCTCCTCTCCCCCTCCAATCAGGAGAGCAGAGGAGGCAAGGGGCAGAGTAAAGACAGAGATGCCAACAAGGGGCCAGAAGGGCCAGGGAGAAGGGTCCCATTTCAAGCAAGGTTGGGGAGGCGGGCTGGCTGGCAGGACTATAGCACCACCATTAATAGGGTATGTGAGGTTTCTCTCACATACTGTATGGCATTTTATACATGAAACGCCTGGGTATCGGTAGTTGGTTGCATTATCATCTTTAGGTTATTCTAATCAAAGATTTTTGTGGAATTTTCAGCAAATGTCTGGTAAATGAGAGCCTATTAAATATATTTAAAAATAGTGTTTTATAGCCAGAGGTATGGAAGCTTCAGAGGGCCAATCTGGCAGAAGCTACTATTGGCTGCTTACATGTTTTTATAGAGATAGGCCTCTGCTAATGGGGACTTGGCTGGGCAGACTTAACTATGCAAACGCAACACATGGAGACTCTCCTGATTCGAAAATATACATTTGGCTTTTTGTCTTGCAGCTGTTATTTGGACTTTAGTTGGTAGCTCTGCTTTCATATCTCCCCTTTCTCCTCTACTCGTCCACATCCTCCTTCCCCTTGTCTTTCTTGTCTTTCTTCTCCTTCTTTTTCTTTTTCTTCTTCTTGGCTTCCTCCTTCTTGCCGAAGGAAATGAAATCACTCTTATCATCCTCTCCTCCCGGGCCCTGGCGGATTGAGATGATGGCGGGGGAGCCGGGGATGATGAAGGCTTCAGGGGGAATGTCTCCAGGCTTCAGGACCTGAGGGGGGCCGTAGCCAGGGCCAGGCCCGTACCGGAAGTGCCAGCTGTTACTGTCGATGCCAGCTCCAACCGGAGGGGACAGCTCACCCCCCTCGCCATCTACAAGAGAGAAAGAGAAGAAACAGAGCGAGATAGAAGAGCTATGTCTTATTCATGATCATCTTCATCCCCATTATTGATCACCACAGTGAGATTCTGAACATACCAGCACATTCATAGATTGAGCCTTATTCAGTCTCCTATTTCCGGCTGAGGTAAAGTGTTACCACAGCTGTAATACAGCCAGTGGTGTAAAGTATGTAAGTAAAAATACTTTAAAGCACTATTTAAGTCGTTTTTGGGGGTATCTGTACTTTACTCTTTCAATTTTTGATCACTTTTACTTCACTACATTTCTAAAGAAATATTGTACTTTTTACTCCATATATTTTTCCTGACACCCAGATGCATTTTGATATGCTTAGCAGGACAGGAAAATTGTCCAACTCACACATTCATCAAGAGAACATCCCTGGTCATCCCTACTGCCTCTGATCTGGTGGACTCACTAAACACAAATGCTTAATTTGTAAATTATGTCTGAGTGTTGGAGATAGCCCTTGGCTATCAGTACAATACAAAATAAGAAAATTGGGCATCTGGTTTGCTTAATTTAAGACATTTGAAATTATTTATACTTTTACTTTTGATACTGAAGTATATTTGAGCAATTACATTTACTATTTATATTTAAGTATATTTCAAACCAAATTCTTTTAGATTTTTAAATCATTTTCTATTAAGGTATCTTTTACTTTTACTCAAGTATGACAACTGGACACATCATAGATAAGCAAAAGAATTCAAGCCAGAGGCACACCGATAAACTAAAGAAGGGGAAAGTGATTGCAGGGAGTATAACTTTATCAGCCACTGGTGCAGCTGAGAACAGACTAAACAGACGTGACCTTTAACGGCAGAGAGGTACTGGGATGTTTAACACTTGTGATGTGACAAGAATTAGCACGTAAGGATGACAGGAACTGTGAAAACCCAGCACTAACCTAATCCCACTCTCACAAGGGCTCGACACAGCAGTGGAAAAAGAGAGAATCTCATATAATATGCAATCATGAATGTGACAGATAGAGAGAGAGAAGCAGGGCGAGCGGAAGAGACAATGAAAGAAAAAGACCAAGAGAGCCTAGAGAGGGTGAACTGAAGTACTAAGAGAATGAGACCCTATTCTCCTTTCATTTAGCATACAGTATAATGCAAGATATGAAATAAATGTAATTATAACCAGCAGGCAAGAGACAGAGGCATATGAATGGAGATATCGATTGAGGTGAAGAACAATGCAGAAAAATAAGAGGGGAAATGAGAGGGCGTCAGTAAGGGAAAGAAATAGTGAGGTGATGTGCTCTGGGCTCGGCAGACTCAGTGCTCTCAGTCCCACACCGGCTTCTCTGGGCTTGACAGACTCAGTGCTCTCAGGCCCACACCGGCTTCTCTGGGCTTGACAGACACAGTGCTCTCAGTCCCACACACCAGCTTCACTGGCTCTGACCTACTTTCTGCCTGTGTTTTATTTAGATCAAACTAAGGCACTGCAAATAAATTATTTTTGTATTTTATTTGCAGGTTAATTATGAAATGGCTGGAGTGCCTAATTAAATTCATGCATGGTCCCACAGGGACGTTGTACTCGAATATAGCCTACTATTCTGACAAGATCCTTAAAGTGAAACAGTGTGTGTGTGTGTGTGTGTGTGTGTGTGTGTGTGTGTGTGTGTGTGATTGTGCATGCCTGCAATGACTGTAGCATGCAATGCAAGAGCTCTCAGAAATAAAGTAAAGTAAATAAAATGAAACAAACACATAGATCCGCTCTGGTACCCTCTTCAGTACAGTAGCTCCAACAAGCCCTAGGGAACGAAAAGTACTGAAGAGGGTGTCGTACTAGCTCCAACAAGCCCTAGGGAACCTAAAGTACTGAAGAGGGAGTTGTACTAGCTCCATCAAGCCCTAGGGAACCTAAAGTACTTTAGGTTTCCTATGGCTTGATAGAACCAATTTGACTCCTTCTTCAGTTCTTTAGGTTCCCTAGGGCTTGATGGAGCTAGTACGACACCCTCTTCAGTACTTTTGGTTCCCTAGGGCTTGATAAAGCCAGTATGGCTGAACAGCTCAGATAATTGTGGCACGCAGCCGTAACAATTATTTTACAGTAGAAACTAAATTAAACCTCTGTCCCTGGTTAGTGTGGGGAAGTTATTACATTACAACACCATTACCTCACCTAAAGTACATCACTTCCCTCAAGCCCACTGTGATTGTGTTAATGGGGGTAGCCTATACTGATCAACAACATTTTGAGTGCCCTGATTATTTGTCAAAGCAGGTCAGTTGAGCTTGTCAATGGTTTGGAGAGGGCCACATGTTTGAAAGTGGTGTGTGTAGATGGAATAATATAATGTATTTATCAAATGTGCACCTATTGAAAGAAACCAAAAAACAGTTCTACACCTGTACTTCCTCTTCTCTTTCTGTTTTTATCTCCCCTCTCTTCATCTCTTTTGCGTGTCTACATGAGAGAGTTGTATCAATTTGCAGAATGTTACTCTGTGGAAGATGTGAGTCTAATTCTCGGCGGGGGCTATGCGGGAGCCGGCGTGACATGCTCTGCACACACAGTGCCTTTGTATCTCCAGTAATATGGAGGCTTATTTGGAGCTCTGCTCTACCCTGACCATTGCCTATTTTCCCCCTCCGCAAACATCATATTAAAATGAACCTGCTGTGGCTGCTGATTTTCAGGTTACTATAGCTTTCTGTAAGGAGGTTACCATGGTACTCAGCTGTGGTGGTTCTAGCCTCATTTCAGCACCCAGTGTTCTACATTCAAGTCCATTATCCCTGGTCCAATCTGGGTTACTCCTCAGCCCATTCTTCTTCTTTGTTCTACACATCCCAATTTAAAGATCATGCGTTAGATTAAGGTTTCTGAATATGAGTGTGTGTTTATGTTATTTGTGTGTGTGTTTTATTTTTATTATTCTACGCTATTTATTAAGTGTGTGTGTGTGTGTGTGTGTGTGTGTGTGTGTGTGTGTGCACATGCTGTATCCGCATTCTTTATGAATACATTTTTTCTCTTAAAAGCTCACTGTATATCTGTCTTTTCCACCTCCATTTTCATTCTTCTCCATGTCTGACTGTTCACTCTTTCCTCTTAACACCTATCCATCTCTTTTCTTCTCTCTGTCTCTCTCTCCCCCCTTCCTCTCTGTTTCTCTCTCATCCTCTAAATCTTCCATTCAGCTTTTGAATGGTTGCCGTGGAAACTGCTTTCACCCACTCCCTGTTGATGTAGGATGGTGCAGCAATCTCTCAGTTAGACAGAGTTGCCTAGAAGCAAGTCACAGCTTTCCCTAGCAAGTACTGCAGGGCCCTGACAATCCTAAACCTTTTTCTTTCTCCAAACCCCCATACCTCTCATTCCTTTACCATCCTTGTCATTTGTGTCTCTCTTTTGTCCTCTCGCAAATTACTCAGAATTCCAATAGTACTCTAAAAAAGATGGCTGTCTTGCCATGCCTTATTCAACACCCTCTCTATCTAACTCTGTGTCTGGTCTTAATCCAACCATGCCCCCTTCCCCTTTCTCTGCAGGTAACTCAAATGAATCACATTGAGGAAGTATACTCTCTCTTTGAGGTGCAATAGCACTACTATGCAGTATGTGAATTATTTCCTTTACACTTCCAATCCTACTTGATACAACATTTAGAAACAAAGCCAATCCTGCTATATGACATCATATATATACTGTATAAGCCATAAGGCTTTGCTTACTTCCCCTATTATGAAAACTGTCTCACCCTGCAGCATACCAGGATGTAGCACTAAGCCCCTATTAACCCTGCATGACATTTCTGATAAGCCTGCAGTACACTCTGCATGTCCTCTGCCTCCACAGAGTATTGGATTCTCTGCAAGACCACAGAGTGCAAGTTTTCCATAAGCTCAAAAAAACGTCAGTCAGTAAGAAGAAAAAAAATCAATAGCTTGATACACTCTCTCCCTCTCGTTAACCCTACTCTCTCTCTCCCTCTCGTTAACCCTACTCTCTCTCTCCCTCTCGTTAACCCTACTCTCGCTCTCCCTCTCGTTAACCCTACTCTCGCTCTCCCTCTCGTTAACCCTACTCTCTCTCTCCCTCTTGTTAACCCTACTCTCTCTCTCCCTCTCGTTAACCCTACTCTCTCTCTCCCTCTCGTTAACCTACTCTCTCTCTCCTCTCGTTAACCTACTCTCTCTCTCCCTCTCGTTAACCCTACTCTCTCTCTCCCTCTCGTTAACCCTACTCTCTCTCTCCCTCTCGTTAACCCTACTCTCTCTCTCCCTCTCGTTAACCTACTCTCTCTCTCCCTCTCGTTAACCTACTCTCTCTCTCCCTCTCGTTAACCCTACTCTCTCTCTCCCTCTCGTTATTAACCTACTCTCTCTCTCTCTCCCTCTCGTTAACCCTACTCTCTCTCTCCCTCTCGTTAACCCTACTCTCTCTCTCCCTCTCGTTAACCCGCCTCTCGTTAACCCGCCTCACCCAACGTAGCTTTTTTCCTAAAGTATTTATATTTACTTCGGATCTGGAACCCCTCAACTGAAGCTAGCCAACTAGCCAACTAACTACCAGCTTCAGCAAAACATTGCTAGCGGTCTTCAGCTAACCGGTCAGCTAACCGGTCATCAGCTAACCTTTAGCTCGGAAAGCTCTCGCCAGTTCGAACAACGCGACTCTAACCAGAGCATAACGGACCTATCTATTATTTTATTTTTATTTTTCACCCCCGGATTCCCATCGCAAACGGATCATTTTGAGCTCCTGGGCTACAATATCCAGACCCACGACCGGTCCATTGATGTCACCGCATGAAGAGGAATAAACAGACTCCCCCCATCGCGACGTCCCCAAAGGCTAACTCTCTAGCCCTTGCTATCTCCTTGCTTGTAACTGCTAGCTTGTTTAGCCCGGTCCGCTAACTGCTACCGTGTTTAGCACCGTCTACTAACTGTTAGCTTGTTAGCACAGGCCTGCTAACCATCTGAATCGCCGCGTCCCAAACACTCACTGAACCCATATTTACTTTCTATCCCTTTTCGATTTTTAATTTGTTTATACCTTCCGGTAACCTGCCTCACCCAATGTGATACGGAACCGCTATTATCTTTACATTTTTAGAACACACTCAAGAACCTTCAGAAGCTAACCAGCTAACTGGCTACAAGCTATTTAGTCATTGTTAGTTTTCTAACCTGGATAACACTCGCCAGTCCAGCTTCCCTGCCCCATCCACCGCTGCCCCTTGGACACTGATCACTTGGCTACATAGCTGATGCATGCTGGACTGTCCATTAATTCACGGTAATCCATTCTGCTTGTTTATGTTTTATCTGTCGGCCCCAGCCGCACTTAGGCTCTGTGTGTAGTTAATCCGACCCTCTCTGCCTAATCAATCGCCATTCTACCTGCTGTTGTTGTGCTAGCTGATTAGCTGTTGTTGTCTCACCTACTGTTTTAGCTAGCTCTCCCAATTCAACACCTGTGATTACTGTATGCCTTGCTGTATGTCTCTCCCAAATGTCAATATGCCTTGTATACTGTTGTGCAGGTTAGTTATCATTGTTTTAGTTTACAATGGAGCCCCTAGTTCCACTCTTTATACCCCTGATACCTCCTTTGTCCCACCCCCCACACATGCGGTGACCTCACCCATTACAACCAGCATGTCCAGAGATACAACCTCTCTCATCATCACCCAGTGCCTGGGCTTACCTCCGCTGTACCCGCACCCCACCATACCCCTGTTTGCGCATTATGCCCTGAATATATTCTACCATGCCCAGAAACCTGCTCCTCTTATTCTCTGTCCCCAACGCCCTAGGCGACCAGTTTTGATAGCCTTCAGCCGCACCCTCATACTACTCCTTCTCTGTTCCGCGGGTGATGTGGAGGTAAACCCAGGCCCTGCATGTCCCCAGGCACCCTCATTTGTTGACTTCTGTGATCGAAAAAGCCTTGGTTTCATGCATGTCAACATCAGAAGCCTCCTCCCTAAGTGTGTCTTACTCACTGCTCTAGCACACTCTGCTAACCCTGATGTCCTTGCCGTGTCTGAATCCTGGCTCAGGAAGGCCACCAAAAATTCGGAGATTTCCATACCCAACTATAACATCTTCCGTCAAGATAGAACTGCCAAAGGGGGAGGAGTTGCAGTCTACTGCAGAGATAGCCTGCAAAGTAATGTCATACTCTCCAGGTCCATACCCAAACAGTTCGAACTACTAATTTTGAAAATTACTCTCTCCAGAAATAAGTCTCTCACTGTTGCCGCCTGCTACCGACCCCCCTCAGCTCCCAGCTGTGCCCTGGACACCATTTGTGAATTGATCGCCCCCCATCTAGCTTCAGAGTTTGTTCTGTTAGGTGACCTAAACTGGGATATGCTTAACACCCCGGCAGTCCTACAATCTAAGCTAGATGCCCTCAATCTCACTCAAATCATCAAGGAACCCACCAGGTACAACCCTAACTCTGTAAACAAGGGCACCCTCATTGACGTCATCCTGACCAACTGGCCCTCCAAATACACCTCCGCTGTCTACAACCAGGATCTCAGCGATCACTGCCTCATTGCCTGTATCCGCTACGGAGCCGCATTCAAACGACCACCCCTCATCACTGTCAAACGCTCCCTAAAACACTTCTGTGAGCAGGCCTTTCTAATCGACCTGGCCCGGGTATCCTGGAAGGACATTGACCTCATCCCGTCAGTTGAGGATGCCTGGTCTTTCTTTAAGAGTAACTTCCTCACCATTTTAGATAAGCATGCTCCGTTCAAAAAATGCAGAACTAAGAACAGATATAGCCCCTGGTTCACTCCAGACCTGACTGCCCTCGACCAGCACAAAAACATCCTGTGGCGGACTGCGCTAACATCGAATAGTCCCCGCGATATGCAACTGTTCAGGGAAGTCAGGAACCAATACACACAGTCAGTCAGGAAAGCTAAAGCCAACTTCTTCAGGCAGAAGTTTGCATCCTGTAGCTCCAACTCCAAAAAGTTCTGGGACACTGTGAAGTCCATGGAGAACAAGAGCACCTCCTCCCAGCTGCCCACTGCACTGAGACTAGGTAACATGGTCACCACCGATAAATCCATGATTATCGAAAACTTCAACAAGCATTTCTCAACGGCTGGCCATGCCTTCCGCCTGGCTACTCCAACCTCGGACAACAGCCCCCCCCCCCCCCCCCCCCCGCAGCTACTCGCCCAAGCCTCTCCAGGTTCTCCTTTACCCAAATCCAGATAGCAGATGTCCTGAAAGAGCTGCAAAACCTGGACCCGTACAAATCAGCTGGGCTGGACAATCTGGACCCTCTATTCCTGAAACTATCCGCCGCCATTGTCGCAACCCCTATTACCAGCCTGTTCAACCTCTCTTTCATATCGTCTGAGATCCCCAAGGATTGGAAAGCTGCCGCAGTCATCCCCCTCTTCAAAGGGGGCGACACCCTGGACCCAAACTGTTACAGACCTATATCCATCCTGCCCTGCCTATCTAAGGTCTTCGAAAGCCAAGTCAACAAACAGGTCACTGACCATCTTGAATCCCACCGTACCTTCTCCGCTGTGCAATCTGGTTTCCGAGCCGGTCACGGGTGTACCTCAGCCACGCTCAAGGTACTAAACGATATCATAACCGCCATCGATAAAAGACAGTACTGTGCAGCCGTCTTCATAGACCTTGCCAAGGCTTTCGACTCTGTCAATCACCGTATTCTTATCGGCAGACTCAGTAGCCTCGGTTTTTCGGATGACTGCCTTGCCTGGTTTACCAATTACTTTGCAGACAGAGTTCAGTGTGTCAAATCGGAGGGCATGCTGTCCGGTCCTCTGGCAGTCTCTATGGGGGTGCCACAGGGTTCAATTCTCGGGCCGACTCTTTTCTCTGTATATATCAATGATGTTTCTCATGCTGCGGGCGATTCCCTGATCCACCTCTACGCAGACGACACCATTCTATATACTTCCGGCCCGTCCTTGGACACTGTGCTATCTAACCTCCAAACGAGCTTCAATGCCATACAGCACTCCTTCCGTGGCCTCCAACTGCTCTTAAACGCTAGTAAAACCAAATGCATGCTTTTCAACCGTTCGCTGCCTGCACCCGCACGCCTGACCAGCATCACCACCCTGGATGGTTCCGACCTTGAATATGTGGACATCTATAAGTACCTAGGTGTCTGGCTAGACTCTAAACTCTCCTTCCAGACCCATATCAAACATCTCCAATCGAAAATCAAATCAAGAGTCGGCTTTCTATTCCGCAACAAAGCCTCCTTCACTCACGCCGCCAAACTTACCCTAGTAAAACTGACTATCCTACCGATCCTCGACTTCGGCGACGTCATCTACAAAATTGCTTCCAACACTCTACTCAGCAAACTGGATGCAGTTTATCACAGTGCCATCCGTTTTGTCACTAAAGCACCTTATACCACCCACCACTGCGACTTGTATGCTCTAGTCGGCTGGCCCTCGCTACATATTCGTCGCCAGACCCACTGGCTCCAGGTCATCTACAAGTCCATGCTAGGTAAAGCTCCGCCTTATCTCAGTTCACTGGTTACGATGGCAACACCCATCCGTAGCACGCGCTCCAGCAGGTGTATCTCACTGATCATCCCTAAAGCCAACACCTCATTTGGCCGCCTTTCGTTCCAGTTCTCTGCTGCCTGTGACTGGAACGAATTGCAAAAATCGCTGAAGTTGGAGACTTTTATCTCCCTCACCAACTTCAAACATCTGCTATCTGAGCAGCTAACCGATCGCTGCAGCTGTACATAGTCTATTGGTAAATAGCCCACCCATTTTCACCTACCTCATCCCCATACTGTTTTTATTTATTTATTTTTATTTTTCTGCTCTTTTGCACACCAATATCTCTACCTGTACATAACCATCTGATCATTTATCACTCCAGTGTTAATCTGCATAATTGTAATTATTTGCCTACCTTCTCATGCCTTTTGCACACAATGTATATATAGACTCCCCTTTTTTCTACTGTGTTATTGACTTGTTAATTGTTTACTCCATGTGTAACTCTGTGTTGTCTGTTCACACTGCTATGCCTTATCTTGGCCAGGTCGCAGTTGCAAATGAGAACTTGTTCTCAACTAGCCTACCTGGTTAAATAAAGGTGAAATAAAAAAAAATAAAAAATAAAATAACCCTACGCTCTCTCTCTCCCTCAATCTCCCAACTCAATTTCAGCTTGTGCAGACACACACATAGAAACAGACACACTTCAGTCTATCACCGTGCTGATACCTCAACCACCTTAGGGTCCTACACCTGTACTCTAACTCTTGTCACTGGACAGTAAATCGATGAGTCCTCAGCCTGGGCTGGCAGGCATTAGAGAGGAAGCAGGCAGCTGACAGGAACACCAAACCAGCGCCTAGGCATTCTGACAACCCCTCCGAATACAACCACAGGAGCGAACCAGTCAACTGTGATCAAGTCAGCCCTCTCTGTCTCTCTCACTCGCTGTCTAGTTATCCCTCTCTTCACTACCAGACAGATTCCTAAAATAGTCTTCAAAGGCGATTGTCTTCGCTCCATTTTATCTAAGATACTGTGTATATGGACAAATTAATGCCTTGCTTTCTCTCTTCTTTTGTCAGTGGCAATGGTTTTAAATGTACCACTCCCAACAGCACCCCATCACAACTATTAAGTTGGGCATGGTGCAGTGTCACACTTCACTTCACCTATCAAAGTCTGTCCCAATTTCCCCTACCTAACCAACAGACAGATATTAGCCCACATTTGCTTGTCTTGTAATAGCTTCTCATTGGCTCATTAATTTTGGCAGATTGTGTTGCTGTCTGTCATTGGCCTTCCTCTAGTCTTTCCAGGATACTCCCTCTGGAGTCTCAGCGCTAATGCTTAGCATTCATCTGGCAGGGATTCTAAAAGGTCACCTGCATGTTTCTCATCTGACTTCCTTATTTCTATTTATCTTCTGTCATTTCACATCACTATGTGTGCAGAGTGCCTCCATTACAGGAGCGGGCAGCAGATAAACACTGTGTGCATTTGACCCCCACCCAGCCAGCTATTTCACCTGCAGCACTGGACACTGTGGGCCAGTTCTGGACCAGCATCCCCTGGGCTCCCTGCATCACTGACGACTCCTCCATATGGACCGAGCTGGAACACAAAACACACATTCACATATGCTCATTAGATACATCAATATTATTCCCTGTCGTATCAACACATTAATGAGCTGAAAGTAAAGTATAGCTTTGGTCATAGCCTATCAAAACCAGCCAGATGTGTGTTTTGGCCCACCAGGTTGTTTAGAAAACCTCAAACATTCTGATTGATGGCATCACAATAGGCTACCAACTCAGTCCTTAGTCAGTTTTGCCGCCTGATGTCATAACTCAGGCCTGTACATTCTGATTGATGACATCACCATAAACTACCAACTCAATTCTTTGTCATAGTTTTCCTGTACGATGTCATAATTCAGGACTGAATATTCTGATTCATGACATCACAAATAGCTGCCAGTTAAGTTTGTATTTAAATATTTTTCCGGGTGATGTCATAAGTTGAGTTCAGGTCACAATTGATATTTTGACCATCATTCTCCAAGTATGGATCACCTAAAGGCTATGAATAGTTTTTTTTGCAACCCTCAAGCTACCAACATATTTTACATATACCAGAGAAGAAACTACTGGAAAAAACAACAATAATAACAAAATATCAACTTATGTCTCATCAAATCATCATTAGACATTTAATAAATAAATAAAGACTAAAACAGAATTATTTTAGCAAAATTATCATTTATTTGCATATTCTGGTTAACAAAAATATGCATTTTTCTTTTATATAAATGTGTAGTTTTACAAAGTACAATCCACATTAGTAATAAAAAGCTAATTTACCATCATATAGCATCATTTAGTTTTCAGATTTTTTTTAATCAATACTACTTTTGTCATATGTATGTGGAAAAAACTACTTCCATTTAAATATATTCTTAAAAAATTGCAAAAAGGGATTCTATTCACTTCAAAAAGTAATCCTTTGAGACATTGACCAACAAATATGGCTTAGTTTTCTTTATGTAATTACCCCACAGCCAGCATTAGCATCGCTGTTAGTGAAACAATGGGAGTGGTAGGGGCTTTGGCAGCATGCTTCAAAACGCATAACCCCATGTTCTGAGTCACTTCAAAGCAAATTATATAGCAACCAAATCATAACAAGTTGCATATATAGAATATTGGAGGATATTATAGGAATTCTGGTATTTGTATCACATTTTCAGTAGAATAAAGCATTTTTGGAGAATAACTTTGGTTTTGTACACAGTCAAACGATGTGGTATTGAAAAGTACAATCTTAGGCAAGTACATGGGGAGCTAGCTGCAGTGTATCTCTGCAGGTGATCTGTCTATCTGGTCAAAATGAATGATACAGGTCCCCTTCCACCCTCGGATGATGTGTACTACTTAATAGTATGTCTCCAGAGAAACCTAGATTAAAATAAAGGTCCAATTTATCAAATGACTATAGGGCAGGGTTTCCCAAACTCGGTCCTCAGGACCCCAAGGGGTGCACTTTGGGTTTTTTGCCCTGGCACTACACAGCTGATTCAAATAATCAACTAATCATCAAGCTTTGATCATTTGAATCAGCTGTGTAATGTTATAGCAAAAACCAAAATGAGCACCCCTTGGAGGTATGGAAGCAAGGGTTTGGATTGGCTGTGTGCAGAAAGAGGTATAGGGAGTGTGCCATTTGAAACTGCTGCAGCAATGCCAAGACGGTGGATGAGAGTCTATGAGAGTCTATGTCACCATGATACACAATCTCTCTGCATACCAGATAAATCATCAATCCAATCTATCAAAATATCCTACTCAAATGCATTAAAACCAAACCGGAAAATCAGACTCCATTGAGATAGTACACAAAAGGAGGACCTGCACTCTTAGCAGATGATTGCGTAAATGTTGTAGAATGGCTAAATTGTATGCATGGGAGAAGCATTGCCCCTGGAGGAGAATATTAATGTGTTTGTATAGCAGTGCTGTTATTAATCTAAAATGTCTTCTGCCGTCTGTGTTCACACCCTCTCCCCTTCCCTTCCCTTCCCTTCCCTCACACACACACACACCCTAGTGCGCATGCACACACACTAGGGTTGAATGGCGGGAACAAGGTTACCAAGATTTACCGCCCAAAACCACTCCCTTTTCCAGTGATAAATAACTGCCTAGAATCCAGAAATGATAATACATTATTTAAATGAAGAGCATGGGGTGAAACGGAACTGTTAAATTATATACGATATCTAAATCTGGCTTCTCTAAGCCTCTGCATGATGAATCAACGCTCAGGGTGGGGACAGACAGCCCATCTTAGTATGGAGTGCAGTTCCCAATGCATGAAGACCCATCATCTCACCATGGGAACTATTTTTCTTAGGCCTACATTTTCTGCAGCATAGCCTATGCTACAGTAAAATAAACACAGAATGAGCGTCTAATTTACCCATCTCCATCTGGCTTTCAGGGGTCACCTTGTTTTTTAATTGTAAATATTATAATTGTTTTAATTGCAGCTCCAGTTTTAAAACAGCTTATCACTCGAATATTATTGCTCTAAATCAGTGCACGCGCGAGCAGTCTCTCCTTCTCTCTCTCCTTCACCCCCATTTCGAATTGAATCCAAAGTAGATAATCTTTTCTAGATTGATATATAGCCCTATATATACACAGTGGGGCAAAAAAGTATTTAGTCAGCCACCAATTGTGCAAGTTCTCCCACTTAAAAAGATGAGAGAGGCCTGTAATTTTCATCATAGGTACACTTCAACTATGACAGACAAAATGAGAGAGAAAAATCCAGAAAATCACATTGTAGGATTTTTAATGAATTTATTTGCAAATTATGGTGGAAAATAAGTATTTGGTCACCTACAAACAAGCAAGATTTCTGGCTCTCACAGACCTGTAACTTCTTCCTAAAGAGGCTCCTCTGTCCTCCACTCGTTACCTGTATTAATGGCACCTGTTTGAACTTGTTATCAGTATAAAAGACACCTGTCCACAACCTCTAACAGTCACACTCCAAACTCCACTATGGCCAAGACCAAAGAGCTGTCAAAGGACACCAGAAACAAAATTGTAGACCTGCACCAGGCTGGGAAGACTGAATCTGCAATAGGTAAGCAGCTTGGTTTGAAGAAATCAACTGTGGGAGCAATTATTAGGAAATGGAAGACATACAAGACCACTGATAATCTCCCTCGATCTGGGGCTCCACGCAAGATCTCACCCCGTGGGGTCAAAATGATCACAAGAACGGTGAGCAAAAATCCCAGAACCACATGGGGGGACCTAGTGAATGACGTGCAGAGAGCTGGGACCAAAGTAACAAAGCCTACCATCAGTAACACACTACTTCGCCAGGGCTGCATGTACTGTTACCCTAGACCCACTCCAATTTGCTTACCGCCCCAATAGGTCCACATACAATGCAATCGCCATTACACTGCACGCTGCCCTATTCCATCTGGACAGGATGAATATCTATGTAAGAATGCTGTACATTAACTACAGCTCAGCATTCAACAGCATAGTACCCTCCAAACTCATCCTTAAGCTTGAGACCCTGGGTCTCGACCCCGCACTGTGCAACTGGGTCATGGACTTCTTGACGGGCCGCCCCCAGGTGGTGAAGGTAGGAAACAACCTCTCCACTTTGCTGATCCTCACCCTGGGGCCCCTTGGGCACAAACCCACCGTCACTGGACCAGACAGGACTGCCGAGTCGCGGTTTTGTCTCACCAGGGGTGACGGTCGGATTCGTGCTTATCGT
The DNA here is from genome assembly GCF_045791955.1 of Oncorhynchus clarkii lewisi. Taxonomy (NCBI): domain Eukaryota; kingdom Metazoa; phylum Chordata; class Actinopteri; order Salmoniformes; family Salmonidae; genus Oncorhynchus; species Oncorhynchus clarkii. The sequence goes on from NC_092158.1 coordinate 23,777,894, forward strand.
CGAAGGAATGAGTGTTACACCGAGGCCTGTACTCTGGAGTGGGAACGATTTGGCGGTGGAGGGTCCGTCATGGTCTGGGAGGTGTGTCACAGCATCATCGGACTGAGTTTGTTGTCATTGCAGGCAATCTCAACGCTGTGCGTTACAGGGAACACATCCTCCTCCATCATGTGGTACCCTTCCTGCAGGCTCATCCTGACATGACCCTCCAGCATGACAATGCCACCAGCCATACTGCTCATTCTGTGTGTGATTTCCTGCAAGACAGGAATGTCAGTGTTCTGCCATGTCCAACGAAGAGCCCGGATCTCAATCCCATTGAGCACTTCTGGGGTTGGATCGGAAGTTTAGGGCTACGGCCATTCCCCGCAGAAATGTCCGGGAACTTGCCTTGGTGGAAGACTGGGGTAACATCTCACAGCAAGAACTGGCAAATTTGGTGCAGTCCATGAGGAAGAGATGCACTGCAGTACTTAATGCCACCAGATACTGACTGTTACTTTTTTTTGACCCCCCCCTTTGTTCAGGGACATATTATTTCATATCTGTTAGTCACATGTCTATGGAACTTGTTCAGTTTATGTCTCAGTTGTTGAATCTTGTTATGTTCATACAAATATTTACACACAATTTGCTAAAAATAAATAAATAAACACAGTTGACAGTGAGAAGACGTTTCTTTTTTTGCCGAGTTTAGATTGTGTGTATTAGGTTTTGTTTTGGAATTTGTTAGATATTAGGTTTTGTTGTGGAATTGTTAGATATTCCCTGTTAAATACTGCTGCACTGTCGGATCTAGAAGCATAAGCATTTCGCTACACTCGCAATAACATCTGCTAACCATGTGTATGTGACCAATAAAATGTGATTTGATTTGATATGTATGGTTCCCACTGTGAACCATGGAGGAGGTGGTGTGATGGTGCTTTGCTGGGGAAACTGTCTGTGATTTATTTAGAATTGAAGGCACACTTAACCAGCATTGCTACCACAGCATTCTGCAGTGATACGCCTTCCCATCTGGTTTGTGCTTAGTGGGACTATCATATGTAAGGGCTATTTGACCAAGAAGGAGAGTGATGGGGTGCTGCATCAGATGACCTGACCTCCACAGTCAGCCGACCTCAACCCAATTGAGATGGTTTGGGATGAGTTGGACTGCAGAGTGAAGGAAAAGCAGCCAACAAGTGCTCAGCATAAGTGGGAACTCCTTCAAGACTATTGGAAAAGCATTCCAGGTGAAGAATGCCAAGAGTGTGCAAAGGAGTCATCAAGGCAAAGCGTGGCTACTTTGAAGAATCTAAAATATAACAAATATTTTGATTTGTTTAACACTTTTTTCGTTACTACATGATTCCATATGTGTTATTTCATAGTTCTGAGGACTTCACTATTATTCTACAATGTAGAAAATAGTTTTTTTTTAAAAGAAAAACACTTGAACGAGTAGGTGTGTCCAAACTTTTGACTGGTACTGTATAAATATATATAAATATATACAGTACCAGCCTTATACAAATAGGCCCTATTACAGTATATTTCAAAATGTTTATCAAATTCGCTAGCCTATACTTGTAACTTTGTAGGCCGCATGTGCTGCACTAGAATTCCATGTTCTCTTCTGCTTTATCATGGTTTGAACGATGTGTGTAATTCCAGTCCATATAATACAGTATAATACAATACAGTACTCACTTCACACTCAAAAAGATTAGCCTACTGATTTTGTTTATTTACCCAAGAGAGCATACACACCCCCCCAACCGCCAGGGGCTACTGATTAACACATTCATGTAAATAACGAAACGGTCTGCAGCCCTTTATAGTGTGTGTGTGTGTGTGTGTGTGTGTGTGCGTGCATGCATTTGTGTGTGTGTGTGATGATCTGAGGCTGAGAAAGCTCCCAGTCAGTTCATCAGCTCATTTGTCCTTCACGGTTCCTTCTGAAAGACTGTGTATCTGGGAAGAGTGGTGCTCGGAATGTAGATGACCTATATACACTATGGCAGAGCAGAGGAGCAGAGCTACTGGGGCCTGGCTGGAACAGCATGGCTCTGCCCCACTGTCTCTGTGTGTACCCCTCTGGGGTGGCTGACAGGACAGCCAGGGCACAGCTGGCCCAAACAGGGCAACAGGGGGCTGAGTGGGGTCAGACACATGTTGAGGAGCCACTAGTGGTTATAGAGGCTGTTGCTAATCTGATCTGAGACCTGTCTGTGGTCATGTTTTGCTGTCTGCAGGCAGGTGCTTCTGCAGAGTGCAGTAGTCATAGTGGCTGCCTCCCAGTATACTGTAATATACTGTAATTCTAAGAGCTAAAAGTCGTAAGGGGCTTAGGAATCTTTTTAAGGAGGGTAGAATTTACAAGAGGGCAAAAGAGTAAAGTGCTTACCTCTGCATCCCTGTCCTCAGAGAAGTGGAGTATTGCCAGTCAGCATTTGGGGCCTTCGGCTGAGAGAGAGAGAGGGAGGGGGGGGGCAGATTTGGTCTCATTAATTAATCATGGTGCACATCCCAGCTCTGCATCCTGATTGGAACACTGCAGTTCTGGAAAACAGTGTGTCACTGCCATCAGATACACACACACATGCCCTTTACCAAAGCAAAACCAAAGCAATGACTTTGAGAGACACACTGATACATTATTGGATTACCTGTGTGTGTGGGAGTTCTTCTGTGTGTGTGTGTGTGTGTGTGTGTGTGTGTGTGTGTGTTTGCTGATGAAGTTTGCTTGAGTGCCATGAGCTCAGAGCTCCAGGCAGCCCTTTTAAATGATTGCCTCATCAGTCACACTGCAGCTGGGCTTTGAGCTAATCCAATCAGGACGAGCACCTCTATCACCATCCCTGCTCATGTTGGGCTGGGGTTAAGACGTAAAGGGCGGCTCTCTTAGGGCAGTCACACATTACTCAAGTTCATTGATGTTTTCCTCCAGAAGGCTGCTGCTCCATGTGGATGTGTGTTTTTTCAATTAATGTAGTTTGTTTTCCACAAGGTTTACACATTGCATGAAGGTTCATAATGGAGCTTCAGAGATTTCAATATGTATATCTTGAAAACACAAATCATAACCACTGACATCATCAGAGCCCTAGACATCAGATCTGTGGGTAGGGGTGAGTACTGTAGTAGTTTAAGACTCATACCTGTTTAGGCTTCAGTAGGTGCCCCAGATAAAGAGGGTACATAATGTTATTTAATTAGTTTCATTCTGAAGGGAGTATCTCTTGCTCTGAGACACAACCTCTCTGAGTGAATCTAATTTGTGGGGCTGGAGGTTAATTTAATTTCCACCACCATTCTTATCTTGGCCAGATGCTGCCTCTGCTTGTTGCTCCATCTTGACCCATCCACGACCACAACCTAAACCCCAAAACATTCCAATCAACCCCATGTTGCCTCCGAACTACATTCTGACAATGTTTTGACCATCAATCTATCCAATGCAGAGAGTGGAGCGCTGAAACAGCAGAGCATCAGATCGTATGACAGCCGGCCCATTAGAGGACACAACCCAGATCTCTGCTCGTTAGAGTAAACATGAGTTACCGCCAATTAAACAGAGACAAAAATACAACAAATCAACCTTAAAAGATGGCTAATGTAAGCAGAGAGCTCATGGATCTCAAAAGACATAGCTGCTGAATACAGCCATTTGCACACTCTCCAGGAACGTTCATTCCTTGAGCTCTAGTCTATAATGAAGCACCCTATTGGGAGTTTTACTGAGGTTAAACGAAAACTCAACTTGTGGTTCCTCGTTAGAGAACATGTTTATCATGAGTGCTGCTGCAATACGTAACATTCCAGCCCTGTTGTGGTAAACATATGCAGGGCTGTTTATTTTTCATTTCCTGTAGTACTCAGCCTTGGCTCCTAAGCCATGCTCGACCATGAATGCCAACACTTTCCTACGGCAGCATAGTGCTGTAGTAGAATAGGTTCTAGAGAGGAGAGACAGCAGGAAAGACTGCTAGAGAGAACTCTGAGTGAGGAGTCAATGTGGCAGACTGGAGAGGAAGGAACACAGGACTAAAGTTATGAGAGGATCTTTCAGTTACTGCAATTTAACACATACGTTGTTGTGACTAAAGAAAAAGAAGACACAAAGACACACACACACACACACACACACACACTGTGCAGCCACATTTAAACTGGAGAAATCACAGGCACACACAGGCACTGTGAGATATGATGAAGTCAAACACACTTGGATAGAGAATGAGCCATTGGTAGAGTCAAAATGACCTGCACTGACTGAATATGTGATGACAACATCAAAGTGAACTACAAATCCCTGAATCATCAAAAATACAGCAGGACTCCAGAAAGTCTTCCAATCTTACACTGACACAGTGTGAGTGCTGAGTTCGGTGGAGGAAGTAGCTACACTGTGCAACTAGAGAGAGGAACTAAGAGACACACAGACACACAACCATACACACACACACACACACACACACAAAGAAACATGTCATATCTGACGCAGTCTCAAGATGTACTGGCAAATAAAAAGAATATGACAACAAAGCAAACAATATGACAATGAACGACTTCAGCTAGCATGTAAAACCACTGTGCCTCTACAGCCCTTCATGTAACAGACAGTTCAAAGAACAGTGGTAGGATGGAATGTGTTCTACAACACTCATCTAAAGACAACCAGCACCAACATAGCCAATACATATAAAGCCTAGTACAGAGGTGTCAAACTCATTCTGCCCTGGGAACCGCAATAGGTCTTCAACATGGTCCAGAGAGCCACTCTGAAAATGTTAAATTTTTCCTCACCGTCGAAATTTGCAAAAGACAGTCCTCTATCCTTTGTTTTTTTTTCTCACATTTTTGATACTCTCTAGATTTAATTTCTGTGATTAATAGTGAGCTGGACACAGTCAAGAAACTTTATAAATGTAGGTCCATTATAATTTCTACACACTTTCAATTTGGTTTTAGTCATTTTAAAGTATATTGAGAAAAGCATATCGTTTTTAAATCATTTCTGTACTCAAACCACCAGCAGGCTGTATGCTTGACACCCCTGGCCTAGTATGTAATCTGGAGAGGTGGCAGATTGTGAGGCTATACTTCTGTTATGCCATGTATGACCTGTTAGTCATTTGGCTTAAAAGAAGAGGAAAAATATGACGCACCTCTGGGCAGACTTGCAGTGAAGCGTCGGGCATGCTTAGTCTCCGTACAAACCCACTACCTCCTGTGAAGAAGCGCTCAGAACCCCAGGTACCGCTAATGGGCCGGCCTGTGTTGTAGAACATGAAGGTGTCGCTGCCTGAGGTGGCCGTCAGACAGGTCTTGTAGCAGTAGGTCTTGGTCATAGAGCCATTCCCACGCACCTCAATGTAGTGAGGCTCCACCTTGAGGTCTCTCCGCAGCGCCACATTGTTATTGGGTTGTCCCCCGCCACCACCTACTATACTGCTGCTCCCGCCGTCAGGGGGGGTCTTTTGGGATACGCAGCAGGACCCAGGCTGGGTGCAGTAGGCATGGCAGCGCACGATGGCCAGCACCACCACAGTTACCAGGAACACAAAGGTGGTGGCGCTCAGAGCCACGATCAGATAGAGGGTCAAATTAGAAAAGAGCAGGGTGCTGTGGGGCCGGATGACCCTCTTAGGGTCAGGGGTCACCTTGGGTGGCACCTCCATGACAGCCACATTGACAGTGGCAGTGGAGGAGAGAGGCGGCTGGCCGTGGTCCCTCACCAGCACCGTCATGCTGAAGGAGGTGGAGTTGTCCTCCAAGACCCTGCGTGTGGTGCGGATCTCCCCCGTGTGTTCATGCACCTTGAACAGTTCCAAGTCTGTGCACTGATCCAACACATAGATCAGCCAGGCATTGGGACCTGCATCTGCGTCGTACGCCACCACCTTGGTCACCAGGGCGCCAGCCTCAGCGTTCTTTAGGACGGTCTCTGTGGAGCGCGTACCGTTGCCTGGGGGATTGACGATCTCAGGCACGTGGTCGTTCTGGTCCATGATATAGATGTAGACAGTGGCCACCCGGCTGAGGGGCGGAATGCCCCCGTCCTGAGCTTTGACCTGGAAGTGGAACTCCCTGAGTGACTCATAGTCAAAGGCGCGCAGGGCGTAGGCCTCTCCCGTTTCGGCCTTCACAGAGACGTAAGAGGTGACAGGGATCCCATGGTTGTTGTCATTGAGGACAGTGTAGGTGATGCGTCCGTTCTCGTTGACATCTGAGTCCTGGGCCTTAACAGTGCACAGTGAGGCCCCGGGGGCGTTGTTCTCCGTCACATAGACCGTGTAGGAGGTCTGCTCGAAGCGTGGCGGGTTGTCATTCACATCAGCCACATCCACCTGTATGGTCTTTTGGGAGGAGAGGGGTGGGGTGCCGGTGTCAGTGGCGCTGAGGGTGACATTGTAGGCAGCGGTGGTTTCACGGTCCAGGAAGGCGGAGGTGACCAGGGTGTAGTAGTTTCTAAAGGACTTGATCTTGAAGGGGAGGCCCAGGGGTATTTCTAGGCTAACCTGTTTGTTAGCACCAGAGTCCCGGTCTGTGACACTGATCAGGGCCACCACGGTGTCAGCCCTGGCATCCTCCCTCACCGGGCTGGAGAGAGAAGACAGGACTATCTCTGGGACGTTGTCATTCACATCCACCACCTCCACCACCACCTTACAGTGGGCTGCCACAGCACCAGGGCCTTTATCCATGGCCTGGATATACATCTCATAAGAGTTGGTCTCTTCATAGTCCACATTGCTCCTCACTCTGATCTCTCCCGTGTTGCTGTCCATGCTGAACATCTGTCTGACTCTCTCAGAAGTGTAGCTGCTGAAAGAATAATACACCTCGCCATTGGTACCCTCGTCAAGGTCTGTGGCATTCAATTTGATGACCAGTGTGTCTTTTGGTGAGTTTTCTAACAATTTTACTTTGTACACTGAGCTGTCAAATACAGGGACATTGTCATTGGTGTCCAGGACTCGCACATTAATTTTAGCTGAACCAGTTTTTGCTTGTGTTCCGCCATCAGCAGCAGTCAGAATTAATTGGTGGTAAAGCGCCAGCTCGCGGTCAAGGGGCTTTTTGAGCACGAGCTCAATGTGCTTGCTGTTGATGGAGGGTTTGTTGGAATCCAGCGCGAAGTGTTCGTTTGGGCTGAGTCGATATAGACGAACGGAGTTGGATCCCACGTCCGGATCCAGGGCATTCTCAATGGGGAAACGAGACCCTGGTAAAGCCGATTCTGTCATTTCCAATTGATACTCATCTCTAGGGAACTTCGGCGCATTGTCATTAGCATCCACAATCTCCACCTCAACATTGTGCACCTCGGATGGGTTTTCAACAAGCACCTCTAAATGTATAAGACAGGTGCTGCTTAAATCACACAACGTCTCTCTGTCGATTCTTTCAGTGACAATTAATTTTCCATTTTTGGGATTGACATCCACATACCGTTTTCCAGTGGTGGAGGTTACCTTTATCTTTCGATTTGAGAGCTTTCGGATATCCAACCCCAAATCCTGCACAAGATCCCCCACCGCCGCTCCATTTTCTAATTCCTCAGGAATGGAGTACCGTAGTTGTCCAAGTGAAAGGCCACAAAATAAGAAAAATACAACGAAAGAAAGAGCCACATTGTTTCCTATACAGTTACATATCCTCGTAACAGCCATTGCAAGCTCATGGGATCCACAGACGGATTAAATACAGCTTTCCGCCTTTTTAGCTTGCAGTACCTCGCCTCCCACCACCGCATTAAAATAAGATAATTGGTTCCCCGTTAAGTGCAGGAGGAACGGCACATCCATTCCGTTATCTGTTTAAATGGATACTTCTCCAACGCATCCATGTTGTCTTTGTCCGTGATGTATTTTTTCTCCCCTCAGCGCGCGGCTGACGGGTGTGTTTCCCTGCCACTGGTGCTGCGTATCTCGCTCTCGCGCGCAACGGTCTCTCTCTCTCTCTCTCTCTTTCTCCTCTTCTCCTTCCCCACTGGTGCAACCTCCCCCGCGTCCCCATCAATTTCTTCCTGTGTCTCTCTCTCTACCTCCAGTGCTCAATGTGATGGTGTCGGTGCAGAGCAGCGGGGGAGGGTCCGTGTGCTCAAAGACGGTTGGCTCCATTTCACATATCAGCACCTTAATTAAGAACAATAACAGAACTGAATACAAATCCACCGCCTTAGATTGGTTTAATTTATGGCCATTTACCGTGTCTGTGCACATTATAAATTGAGTCACCACTGCAATTCATCACTCGTTTAAATGGATATGGAAAATCAGCACAGCTGTATGGTTTAAAATTAAATTGTTAATTTGGGTTGCCCCACCAATTATTCTCTAGTATTTTTTTAATCATGATATCAAATTTGCAATTAGCCTGCCTCATGCTGCGACGCAAAACCCTGCAGTCAAATTGTACAACAGGTAGCCGTTCTCAAACATGGCACGTTTTGGGGACTGTCATTTCCCTGATTTGTTTGAACCTGAACCGCTGCATGGCGGCTTCACCTAAAGCAGCTCGAATAGCTATGTCCTCTGCTATAGCGCACCCTGCGCCTCCACATTTGGGAAAGGCATATAACGATGCAGATCACTGGCATCGCCCTTACATCCACAACCTCTAACACCGGGATCGCTGTCAGTGCTAGACTTCAGTGTCAGCTCAAATAATCACATCTAAGATGCCCGTGGTGTCCCCAATAAGCCCTACGTCTCATTCCCTCTCTGTATCACCACTGTGCACGCGGAACCCGCTTATTTTCTCCACCATCATCCTAACTATCCAGCACCATCACTTTCCACATCATCATCACAGTAATAATCGTCATCTTCATCATCATCATTAACATTATTATAATCATCTTCATCATTGTCAAAATGTTAACAGATTTACACGAGACAGTGCAGACCATATTGGCCAGCATGCCCCCAGGCAGGCTCTCTGTGCATCCATCAACAAAATTAGAGTACATGAATCTGTCACTCTGAAACTACTGTCTATTCAGAGTGACAATTGAGTCCTGTGCACAAGAGTTGGCGAATGGGGAACATGTGGTAGGCCTATTACTGGGCAGATACTTTAAAACATCTGTCTTTATAACATCTGTAGGCATACAGGGTTTATGGCACAGACAGAATTCACTGTAATGTTATGGATTTTAATGCAGTAGTTTACTTTCTCATTGAGCAAGTTAACACAAAGTCAGTCATATACTGTCAGTTTTGGACTAGTAATATCTTGAAGTTGCTAAATCGCCAATACAAACCTGCTCCAGCATATAATTAACATATAATTAATTAACCTTACCATCCAAGAAAACAAATACAGATGTAGCATCTTAATTTGAGCCAGTTTTTTACAGCCAGAATATAATCCTGCAGCAACAGGAAATGTGAATTATTATGTGGATTATAATTAATGTACATTTTTGTTGGGGTTGATCATTTTTTTGTAAGGGAAAATCAAGTCTGACATTACAAAGTGGAAATTACAAACTTCAGAAGCCTTTTTAAACTTCAAATACACTACAAGTTGTTTTCCTGCACTGCAGGAAAGTTCCCCTGGAACAGGGTGATCAAATTAAGATCCTACATCTGTAGGCCAAGTGTTTTCCTACAGAAAAGAAAGAAGCTTCTTTCTGTGGTTAAAGCAGGAGGGCACAAGACTTCAAGATGATAGTGTGTTGCCAATGTCATGTATTTGCTGAGAAACACTTTGTTTGGGGCGCTGACTTCAGTGAAATAAATTCAGGTGACGCATTAAATCACAACTTGAGTACCAAAGTTAATGATGCTCAATACATTTTGTACCGAGAGCAGTGAAGTCAGTGTGTCAATAGCTTTAGCTATGTCTAACAGGCCGTTGAACGGAATGATTTGCTTGTGTTACACACTCTATGAGCTTATAAGGTAAACTCAAATGTGAAAGGTACTGTTTATTTACTTTTTATGTTGCGACGTGTGTGTGTGTGTGTGTGTGTGTGTGTGTGTGTGTGTGTGTGTGTGTGTGTGTGTGTGTGTGTGTGTTTGAGAGAAAGAGAGAACGGCTCTGACTCATTACCGAAAAGCCCATTATCTCCAACACAGGCCCATGGACTTGTAAGTCTAAACCCAAGCAAGGCTATGTGTCATTGTGAGGACAGATGATTCCGAGCGAATCAGGGGATCTTGGGATCTGGGTGAATTATTCCTGCAGTAAGCAGCGGACTACAGATCACTGATGCACTGAGCAGCCAACCCATATCCGCAGTCCTCGCCTCATGCAATGGGTAACCCACATCCTAACGACTCTGGCTGACCAAGACACCCTGACCCCATCACAAGAAGAGGAAACAACAACTCTGAGCGGGACTCGCAAAGGAATACTGGGTGGAAAGGTCACCTAGACATATCTAACATAGCCAATCTATTCTAGAGATTCTGTTGATGCACACCAGCAATAAACCTTTATCAATCATGTCATGTTATGGTGTTGGATACTGAAGAACCAAAGGGAAAATGACATCTGGAATGGTTCCACTTAGACAGTTTGCATAATTTCCCAACTTTACACTAACAAATAAGGGTAGCAGTAACTAAATAATTTAATGAATTAGTAATCTCCAGGTTTTATATCCTGATTTTCATCTGTTGACATGAGAGTAGAAAACAAAATGACATTTAGTCTTTCAGCTGGAGGGACTGGTTATCACAGCCTGAAAAACAACACATTCCTATCAATTACACACACAGCAGCACAATCCTTCCACCTGGCTCCTGCAGCAGGGAAAAGTACCTCTTCTGGCTCATATCTTAAATCTTGTCTAATTGTCTCTTTTAAGGAGCTTGTCAGGCAGCTGCCCCATCTGTTGTCCACGTTGTAAATAAGAGCCATTTCCTGTTGTAGACTCTGATTGAGAAATATCATCCCCACTGTGTATATAAAACACAACCCTTCCAAGTGAGTCAAGAGCGACAGGTCCAGAACACATTTCACAGGAACACTAAGTGACACTGTGTTCTAATGACCTGGGTCTGCTTTTCATCAACAAGACCAGGAAGATATCTGACACAGACAGGAAGAGAGATACTGTATATTGAGAGGTGAAGAGAGTGACATAGAAAGATGGAAAGACAGAAACACAATAAAGAGTACACAGATACTGTAGATACAGTGTGTGAAAGAGATCTGGGAAGTGTGAGTAAAAGAGATAGGTACATTTCTCCTGTTCTATAAAAATAGCAAATTCCAAAACACAACATTCAAAAAGTTAATGCAAAACTGTCTGGGGGTTGTCTTTGCGTCCCAGAATTGTGCCTCTCAGAAAGTTCAAAATGATTCTGTGCAAACACGAATTGAAAATAGAAATACTTCTTCGAGTGAGAATGAAAGAAAGAGAGAGAGAGAGAGAGAGAGAGAGAGAGAGAGAGAGAGAGAGAGAGAGCATAGAGTTGGGAATGAACATCCATTTCCAGTCCATTATTTTATTCTGTGTGGTATTTTGATTACTTGTGCAATGTCTTGTGTGTTATTTCTGTGTACTTTAAATGGCTTTTTGCAACATTGGATGATACTTCTCCTGTCAATAAAGCTTATTTGAATTTCAACTAGAGAGATACATATAGATAGAGCGAGATGAACAGGGGAGGACACAGGACAGTGAGTAGGGGGAGAGGGGTCTGTCTAAGTGGATTAAAGGCTTATGGCTTCGCTCCATTCCCCTTCATGTTGACACAAGATAATGATGACCTATGAACTCCAGAAAGTGGTACATTCTTTTTGGCATCTGAACTCACACCCAAAGCGGTCGAGACACCAGAGTTCAGACATGCCCTCCATCTCATCAACGGCAGACAGATGGCCCCCACCACAGCAGAACAGCACCCTCACCAACGGAAGACAGACAGCCCCCACCACAGCAGAACAGCGCACTCACCAACGACAGACAGACAGCCCCCATCACAGAAGAATAGCACCCTCAACTAGACCAGACAGATAGCCTCCACCACAGCAGAACAGCACCCTCAGCAACGGCAGACAGACAGCCCCCACCACAGCAGAACAGCACCCTCACCAACGGCAGACAGACAGCCCCCATCACAGAAGAATAGCACCCTCAACTAGACCAGACAGATAGCCTCCACCACAGCAGAACAGCACCCTCAGCAACGGCAGACAGACAGCCCCCACCACAGCAGAACAGCACCCTCACCAACGGCAGACAGACAGCCCCCACCACACCAGAACAGCGCCCTCACCAACGGCAGACAGACAGCCCCCACCACTGCAGAACAGCGCCCTCATCAACAGCAGACAGACAGCCCCCACCACTGCAGAACAGCACCCTCATCAACAGCAGACAGACAGCCCCCACCACTCCAGAGCAGCGCCCTCATCAACAGCAGACAGACAGCCCCCACCACTCCAGAGCAGCGCCCTCATCAACAGCAGACAGACAGCCCCCATCACAGAAGAATAGCACCCTCAACTAGACCAGACAGATAGCCTCCACCACAGCAGAACAGTGCCCTCAGCAAGAGTAGAGAAACAGCCCCCACCACAGCAGAACAGCACCCTCAGCAAGAGCAGACAGACAGCCCCCACCACAGCAGAACAACACCCTCAGCAAGAGCAACTGCGGACACACAACCAGCTACAGGCACGACAGCTACACGGACCACTCAAGACAAACTCTCTCTCTCTCTATCCCTCCCTTTATCAAACTCCATTCTCCCACTTGTTCCAGTTATTTATCCAGCTCTCTCTCCCCCTCTCTTGTTCTCAAGCCGAGACTGGACACTGCCGCAGCCTGCAGCTGAAGGGTGTGATCACAGACTAGATCTGACATTGGGTGCCCTCTAGTGTCCATTTCTCACTGCAGTATTGTATGAGGTTCCAACATAGTGCACATTTCACAGTGCCTGCTGAATTCTGCCCTGTCTATCCGAACACCTCAATATATCTAGCTATCAGAGGAGCAATTCAGGTATATTAGTTCCTAAGTCTGTGCTATTATACAGAACCAGTCAAAAGTTTGGACACACCTACTCATTCCAGGGTTTTTCTTTATTTGTACTATTTTCTACATTGTAGAATAATAGTGAAGACATCAAAACTATGAAATAACACATGAAGTTATAAAAAAAGTGTTAAACAAATCAAAATATATTTTATATTTGAGATTCTTCAAAGTAGCCACCCTTTGCATTGATGACAGCTTTGCACACTCTTGGCATTCTCTCAAACAGCTTCACCAGGAATGCTTTTCCAACAGTCTTGAAGGAGTTCCCACATATGCTGAGCACTTGTTGGCTGCATTTCCTGCAGCCTGCGGTCAAAATCATCCCAAACCATCTCAATTGGGTTGAGGTCAGGTAATTGTGGAGGCCAGGTCATCTGATGCAGCACTCCATCACTCTCCTTCTTGGTCAAATATACCTTACACAGCCTGGAGGTGTGTTTTGGGTCATTATCCTGTTGAAAAACCAATGATAGTCCCACTAAGGGCTCCCGAGTGGCGCAGTGAGTGGGCTCCCGAGTGGCGCATCATTACAAACCGTGGTTCGATTCCAGGCTGTATCACAAGCCCCCGTGATTGGGAGACCCATATGGCGGCACACAATTGGCCATCATTGTAAATAAGAATTTGTTCTTAACTGACTTGCCTAGTTAAACAAAGGTTAAATAAAAATCAACTAAAAAGTGCAAACCAGATGGGATGATGTGTCGCTGCAGAATGCTGTGGTAGCCATGCTGATTAAGTGTGCTTTGAATTCTAAATAAATCAGTGACAGTGTCACCAGCAAAGCACCATCACACCTCCTCCATGCTTCACGGTGGGAACCACACATGCAGAGACCTTCCGTTCACCTACTCTGCATCTCACAAAGACACAGCAGTTGGATCCAAAAATCTCACATTTTGATTAATCAGACCAAAGGACAGATTTCCACCAGTCAAATGTCCATTGCTTGTGTTCCTTCACCTAAGCAAGTCTCATCGTCATATTGGTGTCCTTAAGTAATGGTTTCTTTGCTACAATTCGACCATGAAGGCCTAATTCACACAGTCTCCTCTGAACAGTTCATGTTGGAATATGTCTGTTACTTGAACTCTGTGAAGCATTTAAATTTGGGCTGCAATCTGAGGTGCAGTTAACTCTAATGAACATATCCTCTGCAGAAGAGGTAACTCTGGGTCTTCCTTTCCTGTGGCGGTCCTCATGAGAGCCAGTTTCATCATACCACAGCAGAGGTAACTCTGGGTCTTCCTTTCCTGTGGCGGTCCTCATGAGAGCCAGTTTCATCATATCACAGCAGAGGTAACTCTGGGTCTTCCTTTCCTGTGGCGGTCCTCATGAGAGCCAGTTTCATCATACCACAGCAGAGGTAACTCTGGGTTTTCCTTTCCTGTGGCGGTCCTCATGAGAGCCAGTTTCATCATGGAGCTGCAGCAGAGGTAACTCTGGGTCTTCCTTTCCTGTGGCGGTCCTCATGAGAGCCAGTTTCATCATAGCGCTTGATGGTTTTTGCAACTGGACATGAAGAAACTTTTTGAACATTTCCGGATTGACTGAAGAAATGATGGACTGTTGTTTCTCTTTGCTTATTTCAGCTGTTCTTGCAATAATATGGACTTCGTATTTAACTAAATAGGGCTATATTCTGTATACCACCCCTAGAACTGACTGGCTCAAACTTATTAAGAAGGAAATAAATTCCACAAATTAAATTTTAACAAGACACCTGTTAATTGAAATGCATTCCAGGTGACTACCTCATGAAGTTGTTTTAGAGAATGCCAAGAGTGTGCAAAGCTGTCATCAAGGCAAGGGGTGGCTACTTTGAAGAATCTCAAGTTAAACCAATATTTTGATTTGTTTAACACTTTTTTGTTTACTACATGATTTCATGTGTTATTTCAGAGTTTTGATGTCTTCACTATTATTCTACAATGTAGAAAATAGTCAAAAATAAAGTACAAACCTGGAATGAGTATGTCCAGACTGGTACTGTATATCTACGTCAAGCACGTGACAATTAATATTACATTTAACCAACAACTACACCTGTACTCATTATCCTATGGATTGAGAGATTGGTTTGCTTTAGTACAATAACCTGAAGAGTACCCTACTCATACAAAACTAGCTGGTAGTGAACATTATACAAGGAGATAAATCCTGACTTGCACAGAACGTGGCAGCAGATGAATGTAGCTGTTTAATTTCAGAAATCTGCATCATATACATGACCTCCAAGGTCAACTGGATTTATTATGACATAGTAATATAAACCAGCATGCCTTGAGTCAGTGTTTATCTCTGTCTGTGTCTCTGCTGATGCATAACATGGCAAAGAGAACATCCCATCACACAGAGATTGTGGGGGATCAGTGACACGCAAAAAAAGGTAGAACTCTACAAACAATTTCAAGCACTGAGGAGTTCTAATGGATAGATCTCTTGGCTGAGTAAGACATCCAAAATTGGAGCCTTCTAAAGACACTTCCAGAGACAACTCCCATCCTTCCCCCTTCCATCACCACCACTACACAGACAGAGGGCGCCAGTGAACTTGCTAGCAGCCAATGCACCCAGCTCGGCTTAGCTTGGTCTGCCACCTGCAGCCCTCCAAAGAAACATACCAGCCAAGCCATGCAAAAGACTGACTGATCGAAACACTAGATTATCATGACCTGGGCCTTGCAGCCATAGAAATGCATAATAAAGAACATACTGTACATCTTAGAAGACAATGACATGACCAGAAACACATCACATACTTACAGCAGTGATATAGTACAGATAAAGGGATATCTAGGTGTAGCTGTGTGTGTTCTCTCTATCTATCCATCAATCTTTCAGTCAGTCAGTCAGTCAGTCAGTCAGTCAGTCAGTCTCTCTCTCTCTCTCTCTCTCTCTCTCACACTCTCTCTCTCTCTCTCTCTCATACTGATCTGTAATGATGTTATGCCTTTGGGTCTGACCCATGACCTTTGGATGTGAGCAGACTAATGGATGGGGGTGGACTAATGATGGTTGTATAACGGTAGATAGATGGCTACGGATAACCATTTTTGTGAGAGGGATGCTGCTTCCTCCCCACTGGCCCTGCTGAATGATACATAAAGAGATGCATGACCGATAGAAGAGTTGACATTTGTGATTCATCTGTCCAAGCAACACACAGGTGATGTGGCACGGAGAGGAGAGAGATGGCGAAAAGAGAGAGAAAAAAGGGAAAATGGAAGAGAATGGGGTAGGGAAGGACACAATACAAGAAGGTGGGGATGAGAAAAGACAGAGAGAGACCTGCATGTGACAGTTTGTGTATCTGAAGCCACACCTTTCCCCCAGCATAGCCCTATATCTGGCTTCAGTGGTGCAGTGGAGAAATACAGAGTGGAATATTACTGGCAGGCATCCTACACAGCCTGCAAGCCAATGTGTGTGCATGTGTGTGAAAATGTGTGTGTGTGACTCTGCATATCACATTACACACCCTCCTTAATGCAGTACTCAGCATAAATTAAACACAGATGTTTCCAAATATATCAGTCTATTAATATGATTGTAAAATTCTTCCTGAATTCCCTTGGGCATTTGGAGCAGGCTCGCTTAAGGTACAAACAAAAGCAGAAGGCATGAAAGGATATCCTGTCTCTTCTATTCCCTCTCCTCTCCTCTCCTCTCCTCTCCTCTCCTCTCCTCTCCTCTCCTCTCCTCTCCTCTCCTCTCCTCTCCTCTCCTCTCTGTCTTTGCTGCACTGCAGGGACTTGATTTTCTCTCTTCCTGAGACAGCCCTACAGCACTACTAACTAAAGACAGACAAAGTTTAGAAACTCACAATTTTTGGGGACGCTATCTGAACAATAGTGTTAATATAGCATGGGTAATTGTCCCTGTGGCGCCCCAGAGCACCAGCAGTATGACCCCCAGGGAAATGTAATCTATCAGACAACAGCTCAGGGAGTGGACTGGGAAAATCAAATCTCACAATAAGAATGTACCATACACTCTCAATTTCAACTAGGATGGGATAAAAAGTAAGTGAAATATTGACATATACAGCCACTTTGTGAGAGGTGTGAGACACACTTCCTCTGTAAGGTCAACAAGTTAAAAAAAATCTTAATCATAATCCTCATCCCAGCCACCCAACATAGAAGTGGGCTCTGTGTAAGACTGACTCTAGAAGTACTTACAAAGAATTAGAGAAAAAAAGTGTAGAACACTTTTAATGAGATCCTGATTCTATATGGTGATAAAGGGAAAGAGACAGGGAGAGAGAGAAAAAGGGAGAGAGAGAGGGAGACAGAGAGAGAGAGAGAGAGAGAGAGAGAGAGAGAGAGAGAGAGAGAGAGAGAGAGAGAGAGAGAGAGAGAGAGAGAGAGAGAGAGAGAGAGGGAGACAGAGAGAGAGAGAGAGAGAGAGAGAGAGAGAGAGAGAGAGAGAAAATGAGAGAGAGACAGAGAGACAGAGCGAGAGAGAAACAGAGAGAGACAGAGAGAGACAGAGAGAGAGAGAGAGAGAGACAGAGCGAGAGAGAAACAGAGAGAGACAGAGAGAGAGAGAGGGGGAGACAGAGAGAGAGAGAGAAAGAGACAGAGAGAGAGAGAGAGAAAGAGAGAGAGACAGAGAGACAGAGCAAAAGAGAAACAGAGAGACAGAGAGAGAGAGAGAGAGAGAGAGAGAGAGAGAGAGAGAGAGAGAGAGAGAGACAGAGAGAGAAAGAGATAGAGACGGAGAGAGAGAGAGAGAGAGACGGAGAGAGAGAGAGAGACGGAGAGAGAGAGAGAGACGGAGAGAGAGAGAAAGGGAGACACAGAGAAAGACAGAGAAAGAGGAGCAGGGCTCTAGCCCAGGCGTGTCTCTCTGGGGAGCGAGGCTGCAGTATCGCTCTCAATGCAGCAGTGAGAGTGAATCCTCCTGCCTTCCACACATAATGCAAGTGGGATTGCTCCAGTACTCCGGCTTGCAGACCCAAGACCCTCTAATCCATGTATCTCTCTCTGCCAGATGGTCCAGGTGGAACCACAGGCCTGACCCACTTACAGCTGGAGTCATCGATGTCCTCTGTTAAGGACTCATGCACAACTGACCCATGGGATGGCATTACAGAAGCATGCTATCATTACCTATCCTCAGTGAGAACCACAACACACAGTCAGAGCTGAGCTCAGTGGCATAGAGTATAGGCAATTATAGGGAAATAATGCACTCTCTAGAATGCCCTTCATGCCAATCAGAAAGGGGTATTCAACAATGCCATGGTATAAGCTGAAATCATGCATTGATGTCAATGAGAAGTTTACATGTAAGTTTGAATTAACTGGATCAGTATACATTGTCACAGTCTCCTCTAGGCTATAGAATGATAGCTATATGTTCCCTGAGAGGCTATGCCAGGATGGCTACACAAGCTGTGACAAACACAGACACAGACCAAACACAGAGCATGCAAAGAAAGGTTAACATGATTATATGGAGGTTGACTTGTGAATTTAACAGGCAGGCCGCACATCTGTGACTGTATCTAAACACAGACCCATCCACAGTGGCCATGCATTTTTTTTAGGGTACAGATTAAATAAATGATGATGAACTTCACATCCTGGTGAAAGTGATGCTATCAAAGGTCTTATTCTGGTGACATGATGATCGATTCTTGGCTGCCATTTGACAAATACAAATTATCTCGCTCTTTTGTCCATTATAATCGTATCATATAGGCTATACCCGCACTATATATGTGAGCTGTTGGCTAAATGATTCAGCATGCTTCAGTTCGGCTGGCGCCTAGCCAGACTCAGCTAGGCAAACTGAAAGAGAGATCTTGCAAAGTGCCTTATTAAAAGACCTTTGCTTGAAAAACAAGGGGAAAAAACAGCAATAGTACCATGCTACTCCACCTGCATTGCTAGCTGTTTGGGGTTTTAGGCCGGGTTTCTGTACAGCACTTTGTGACATCGGCTGATGTAAGAAGGGCCTTATAAATACATTTGATTGATTTGTCCATTTTGAGACGGTAGCCAAAATAGTCCAAATTAGTCTGAGATAACTCAAGAAATCTGTCATTAATTTTTCCGAGGAGATCTTAGTCGAGCAATATTACATCGAACTAAGATGTTTGGTGCAGTATTTCTCAATGGGGAAAATGTGCATGAAAACGAGTCGTCTCTCGTTGAATGACAACAAAGACTTTATTGAAGTATCCCTGCTGTTGACCAATCATCGCCGAAAGGACATGCCTCCAGAAAATGTTTTGTGTTCCAAACAGTCGAAAAATCCCTCAATGAATTCCAAAACAAACAAAAACTTCACCAAATGTCGTCATAATGTATGCACGAACTCTTCCGAACTGTTTTCACTGGTAAACATGTAGACGCCTTTAGGCTCACGTGCCAATACCAATGTGAGCACAATCGCTAAATGACTCAAAACATTTTTTTTACAAAACCATTTAACTTAACTTTAACTTTTTTATCCGTACTTAGGAGTTTAACCGCAAAAGTTATTTTTATGTCCACTACTTCATCAGGCACGGCCTTTTATCGGCAACAAGTCAATTTGATGGAAACATCTCTGGTGGGG
This sequence comes from Oncorhynchus clarkii lewisi, assembly GCF_045791955.1. Classification (NCBI taxonomy): domain Eukaryota; kingdom Metazoa; phylum Chordata; class Actinopteri; order Salmoniformes; family Salmonidae; genus Oncorhynchus; species Oncorhynchus clarkii. The sequence continues at coordinate 23,797,461 of NC_092158.1, forward strand.
AAATGTGCATATTGTTTTTATGCAGATTTTAGAATATTCGCATGAAAATTTTTGCCAATTGGATGGAAACCTATTTATTCACACACACAATAAATAGCTCATTGGAGATCAATGGGAAAGTGAGGATGTAGCTAGGTTTCCAAACAATTTTTATTTTCATGTGAATACTAGAATCCACATAAAGAAAATATGCATTTTCTCAACAGTGGTGTTTTTCCCCCCAAATGGAATTTGTGCTAATAAAAATCAGTGCGTGATGATGTAGCGCAAACAAAAAGTACTTTTTCGCTGAAGTTTTCATTTACCTAATAAAAATATCATGTTTAATATGTTTCCATGGCATTTTCAACTCTAACGTTAGTTTCGTCACAAAAACCGCTGCGATAAATTGCAAATGTGCCTACTCTGGTCTTGGCACGTGTGCTCTGGCCAACAGATCTCAGGTAGCCTACAGTGCAGGTAGGATGTGCAGTATAGTCTATATTATGAGATTATTATGGATAAGAGCTAGAATATTTATATTTGTCAAACGCAGTCAATCATTGATCCTCTGAATAAGACCCTCAATATTTATTAGAAAGGAGCATCAAGATCACAGTTCACTTTCACCACCCTGTGAAGTTTCATCTGTAGCCTAATAAACTGTATGGTTTCCTAAATCGAAGTGGGAGTACCACACGCCATATAATAACGTGACTCCAAATTAATTAGACATGGTTATTATACGGTATCAATATTTGCGCATAAAGGCACACATTTCTCGCATAATACATTTTACCGACAGAAAAAGATCCCACCATGTCAAACGAACAAATTATCTGTTGGGATTTATAAAACTGTACCGAAACTTCATGTTTCCATCACAGCTGTCATCAGTGTAGCCAGCTCAGCTATCCCCATTGAGACCGTGTCTGTGCCTCGATCTAGGCTGGGCAAAACTAAACATGGCTGTGTTCGCCTTCGCAATCTCACTGGAATAAAGACCTCCATTCCTGTCATTATTCGAAAGAGATTGTGATATCTCACATCTCAAAATAGGGCTACTTAATGTTAGATCCCTCACTTCCAATGTCGTTATAGTCAATGAACTAATCACTGATCATAATCTTGATGTGATTGGCCTGACTGAAACATGGTTTAAGCCTGATGAATTTAAATGAGGCCTCTCCTCCTGGTTACTGTAACGGAGTAGCAAAGATCGGACCAATACGCAGCGTGGTAAGTGTTCATCTTGGTTTTTAATAAGAACACTGAACAAAACAATAAACGACAACGTGAAAAAACAAAACCGAAACAGTTCCGTGTGGAAACAAACACTGACACGGAAAATAATCACCCACAACTCAAAAGTGAAACCAGGCTACCTAAGTAAGGTTCTCAATCAGGGACAACGATAGACAGCTGCCTCTGATTGAGAACCATACCAGGCCAAACACAGAAATCCCAAATTATAGAAAAAGGAACATAGACAACCCACCCAACTCACGCCCTGACCATACTAAAACAAAGACATAACAAAAGAACTAAGGTCAGAACGTGACAGTTACACTAGTGACCATATCCCCCGGGCATCCCGCAAAGGTGGAGGTGTTGCTAACATTTACAATAGCAAATTTCAATTAAAAAAAATAAAAATTACTGCGTTTTTATCTTTTGAGCTTCTAGTCATGAAATCTATGCAGCCTACTCAATAACTTTTTATGGCTACTGTTTTACAGTCCTTCTAGGCCATATACAACGTTCCTCACTGAGTTCCCTGAATTCCTATCAGACCTTGTAGTCATGGCAGATAATATTCTCATTTTTGGTGACTAATATTCACATGGAAAAGTCCACAGACTCACTCCAAAAGGCTTTTGGAGCCATCATCGACTCAATGGGTTTTGTCCAACATGTCTCCGGACCTATTCACTGCCACAGTCATACTCTTGACCTAGTTTTGTCCCGTGGAATAAATATTGTGGATCTTAATGTTTTTTATGTTTAATTTTACTATGTTTGCAATCGCAACAAATAATCTGCTCAGACCCCAACCAATGATCATCAAAAGCTGTGCTATACATTCTCGGACAACACAAAGATTCCTCGATGCCCTTCTAGACTCCCTTCATCTACCCAAGGACGTAAGAGTACAAAAATTAGTTAACCACCTAACAGAGCTCTGTTAGGTGGTTAAATTATTTTTGTACTCTTATGTGTAAGGTTATGTAACCTTGCATAATACCCTAGATGCAGTCGCACCCCTAAAAACAAAAAACATTTGTCATAAGAAACTAGCTCCCTGGTATACGGAAAATACCCTGGACGTGAAGCAAGCTCCCAGAAAATTTGAACGGAAATGGCACTACACCAAACTGGAAGTCTTGCGACTAGCTCGGAAAGACAATGCCGTGCAGTATCGAAGAGCCCTCGCTGCTGCTCGATCATCCTATTCTTACAACTTAATTGAGGAGAATAAGAACAATCCAACATTTACTTTGATTCTGTCGCGAAGCTAACTAAAACGCAGCATTCCCCAAGAGAGGATGGCGTTCACTTCAGCAGTGATACATTCATGAACTTCTTTGACGAAAAGATCTTGATTATTAGAAAGGAAATTACGAACTCCTCTTTAAATATGCATATTTCTCCAAAGCTCTGTTGTCCTAAATTTGCACAACACTGCCAGAACCTCGGATTAAGGGAGACACTCAAGCGTTTTAATACTATATCTCTTGACACATTGATGAAAATTGTCTTGGCCTTTAAACCTTCAAGCTGCATACTGGACCCTATTCCAACTAAACTAGTGAAAGAGCTGCTTCCTGTGCTTGGCCCTCCTGTGTTGAACATAATAAATGGCTCCCTATCCACCGGATGTGTACCACTCACTAAACTCACTAAAAGTGGCCGTATTAAAGCCTCTCTTGAAAAAGCCAAACTTTGACCCAGAAAATATAAAAAACTATTGGCCTATATCGAATGTCCCATTCCTCTCAAAAAGTTTAGAAAGCTGTTGCGCAGCAACTCACTGCCTTCCTGAAGACAAACAATGTATACGAAACGCTTCAGTCTGGTTTTAGACCCCATCATAGCACTGCACTCGTGAAGGTGGTAAATTACCTTTTAATGGCGTCAGACCAAGGCTCTGCATCTGTCCTCGTGCTCCTAGACCTTAGTGCTGCTTTGATATCATGATCACCACATTCTTTTGGAGAGATTGGAAACGCAAATTGGTCTACAAGGACAAGTTCTGGCATGGTTTAGATCTTATCTGTCAGAAAGATATCACTTTGTCTCTGTGGATGGTTTGTCTTTTCAAAAATCAACTGTAAATTTCGGTGTTCCTCAAAGTTCCGTTTTAGGACCACTATTGTATTCACAATATATTTGACCTCTTGGTGATGTCATTCGGAAACGTAATGTTAACCTATCCATGTGAGAGACGTAGACTCGGTCTCAACCTTTTAAGTCTTTATTGAAGACTCATGTCTTCAATAGGTCCTATGATTGAGTGTAGTCTGGCCCAGGAGGGTGAAGGTGAACGGAAAGGCACTGGAGCGACGGATCTCCCTTGTTTCTCTTCCTGGCCGGTTCCCCTCTCTCCACTGGGATTCTCTGCCTCTAAACCTATTGCGGGGGCTGAGTCACTGGCTTACTGGTGCTCTTCCATGCCGTCCCTAGGAGGGGTGCGTCACTTGAGTGTGTTGAGTCACTGACATGATATTCCTGTCCGGGTTGGCGCCTCCCTCGGGTTTGTGCAATCGGGGAGATCTTCGTGGGCTATACTTTGCCTTGTCTCAGTGTAGTAGGTTGGTGGTTGGAGATATCCCTCTAGTGGTGTGTGGAGGCTGTGCTTAGGCAAAGTGGGTGGGGTTAAATCCCGCCTGTTTGACCCTGTCTGTGGGTATCGTCACGACAGTGCCACAGTGTCTCCTGGCCCCTCCTGTCTCAGCCTCCAGTATTTATGCTGCAATAGTTTATGTGTCGGGGGGCTATAGTCAGTCTGTTATATCTGGAGTATTTCTCCTGTCTTATCCGGTGTCCTGTATGAATTTAACTATGCTCCCTCTAATTCTTTCTCTCTCTTTCTCTTTCTCATTCTCTCTCTCTTTCGCTTTCTCTTCTCTTGAATGACCTGAGCCCTAGGACCATGCATCAGGACTACCTGGCCAGATGACTCCTTGCTGTCCCCAGTCCTGGTCATGCTGCTGCTCCAGTTCAACTGTTCTGCCTGCGGCTATGGAAGCCTGACCTGTTCACTGGACATGCTACCTTGTCCCGGACCTGCTGTTTTGGACTCTCTCTCTACCACATCTGCTTTCTCTAACTCTGAATGATCGGCTATGAAAAGCCAACTGACATTTACTCCTGAGGTGCTGTCCTGTTGCACCCTCGACAACCACTGTGATTATCATTATCTGACCCTGCTGGTCATATATGAATGTTTTAACATCTTGGCCATGTTCTGTTATAATCTCCACCTGGCACAGCCAGAAGAGGACTGGCCACCCCTCAGAGCCTGGTTCCTTTCTAGGTTTCATCCTAGGTTCCGGGCTTTCTAGCCCCTGTGCTTCTAAATCTGCATTGCTTGCTGTTTGCTGTTTGCGGTTTCTGTACAGCACTTTCTGACATAGGCTGATGTAAAAAGGGCTTTATAAATACATTTGATTGATTGATTGATTGATTGATTGATTGATGTTTTGCTGTAGCTTGGTGGTGCTAAAATAGACCTATAGAATACTTCAGAACTGATGCTGCTATCCACACCGGTGGTGCTGAAATAGGCCTATTCTATACATCAGTAATGATGCTACTGTCCACAACTGTATAAGCACTTTGTAACATCTGCCGATGTAAAGCTTTATAAATACATTTGATTTCATTTGATTTGGAGAACTCCCTTCACCTAGGTCTAAATTGAAATGAAAAAACTAAAACCGCAGACACTAGGCCCTGCATGGAATGAGTTTGACAGCCCTGCTTTAAAGTATGATGAAGCAGCAGATGCTGTTATGTGAAATCTGAATCACTTCACAATCGACGACAATTTATAGGCTTACATTTACATGCACACTAATAATTCGATATTTCAACTCCATTCCCTTTTTAGTATTCACAAGATTATGCAATAGTCATGTAAACACGTTACTCTGTTTATCGTAATCAGCATAAGGTCAAAATAGAACTAAGCATACGCCGATTAAAACATCTGGTTTTCTAAGCAATCTTTCGAATTATTAGGACATGTAAACACATTTATCTGCGTTCCAGCTGTGTGTTTGATCTGCGCATGTGCTAGCACCAGCGGAGCGAGCCTCCCTCTTTATCGCAAGTGAAGTGAGTTTGGAACAACTGAATGTACGCATCTTAGAAGTTTTTTTTTCACATACAAACGTTATGTCGAACTTAGAATTAAATATGTTTCACAAAAATAACATGGTCGATGTGGTAGAACGTATATTTTCATTGGGGATTTTCTGCATTCATCAGAGTGCCATCAGGTAGCCTGATTGTAAAGATTATTAGGGAAATGGTACTTCTTGCAAAGAATGTAAAAGTTTTAATCGAACTATTATATTAATCTGACTATCCACAATAATCGTACTATTGGGTGCATGTAACCGTACTCAATGTCACTGTCAATAATTATCCAACAACATTTTTATAAAAAACAAATCCATAAGCAGTCAATGAATTAAATAGACCCTCATTCTAACAGATCGAGTACTTATTGTGAATAGTGAAAAAGGCTTACCTTCTCACTACTAGGAAGCGTTCGTGTCCTTTGAAAAGTATCCCCGCCATTAATGCTGATCAGCTCCCCATCAGCAGATGAAAACGGAGTGGGGAAAACTACTACGTCACTCTTCAGTGTGTCAGAGCTGAAACACACGTCATACTGCTGAGTAGATTTGGAGTAAGACCAGCTCCCGTCAGGGTGTGTGGTGATCATTGGGGCGCTGCACCTGCTGAAACTGCCGTCTGTCCTGTGGCATTTCACAACTATTAAACTGATGAGGCTCAGTAGAAATATCACGGATACTGACACAATGGCGACGAGCAGATATAGATTTAAATCTGAGAAACTCTCCTCCTTTACAGGCAGTTGTTTGAAAGTTGTCTGCATGTCATCTGTACTTTCAACGACCATAACATCAATAGACACAGTCGCAGACAGGGAAGGTTCTCCATTATCAGACACCAGAATTACCAACGGGTGAGTTTTTAGGTCATTGTCACTCATGCGTCTCTTAGTCCGTATTTCTCCGTTGTTGGTTCCTATTCTGAATAGATTGGTCCCCTTTGGTTCAGAGATGTGATAAGAAAGCAGCGCATTATAACCAGAGTCGGCGTCTACAGCCCTGATCTTGGCCACAAAGTATCCCGCTTCAGCAGAATAAGGAATGTTCTCAGAATTAACGGAGCCGTGGTCAGAATAGGGCGGGAGAATCACAGGACTGTTGTCATTCTCATCCAGAATAAAAACGTTGACAGTGACGTTGCTGCTTAGCGGAGGAACACCAGAATCTGTGGCCTGAACTTGGAACTGGAACGTTTTCACTTCTTCATAGTTAAATGACTGTAAGCTGAATATTTCACCAGTTAGAGAATTTAAGTGTAGAAATGTTGACAAACGGGCGTATGTTTTGTTTTTTGGTAGTGTATACGTCAATTGAGAATTTTCATTGATATCCGGGTCATTCGCTGTCACGCTGCCAACACGAACCCCCACTAGACTGTTCTCCTCTATATAAAAGTTCAATATGGGCTCCGGAAAGAGTGGGGCGTTGTCATTCACATCAGAAATGTGTACAGTAATAACACTGGTACTGGAGAGAGGTGGGGTCCCTTCATCAATGGCTTTAATAGTTACGTTATGAAGAGAGGCACTCTCTCTGTCTAGAGGCCCGTCTACCACCAAAGAATAATAGTTCTTATAGGACGACTGTAATTTAAAAGGAACATCTCCTATAATAAATGCTTTGATGAGCCCATTTTTACTCCCATCTTTGTCTCCAATACTCAATGAAGCCACTGCTGTTCCTTTCTCGGCATCTTCTTTGACTGCAATGGTCAGTGATGTTATTTCTATCTCGGGTGTATTATCATTGATATCAAGTATTTCAATTAGGACTTTTGAATGGGCACTCCTTTGTGGATTACCCTTGTCTTTTGCTTGTACACGGATTTCAAACGCAGGGTTCTCCTCGTGATCTAGCCTTCCTTTAATGGTTATTTCACCTGTGTGCTGATTGACTGCAAACAGCCTATAAAGATCCATTTCTCTGTTACTAATGAAGGAGTATTCAATCTCACCATTTGAGGCTTCGTCTATGTCTGTTGCGTTTATGATTAGAACTAAAGTTCCAATGGCAACATTTTCTAAGACTTGGACTTTATACAGAGATTTAGTGAAAATCGGGCTGTTGTCGTTCACATCTATCACATGAATTATTATCTCTAAAGTCCCGGATCGTGGAGGTTTCCCTCCATCAACAGCAATCAGTATCAGCTTAATTACAGCTTGTTTCTCTCGGTCTAAAGCTTTCTGCAGCACTAACTCAGCAGTCACACTATGCTCATCGCTCTGTACATCCAGAGAAAAGTATTCATTCGGGCTCAGGTTGTAGGTTTTTATCGATTTACTGCCAACGTCCGCATCACCGGCAAGTGGTAATGGAAATCTTTCACCTGGAGAGGCATATTCGGTCATATTGATAACGTGAATGCGCTCTTGAAATGATGGCGCGTTGTCATTTATGTCCAAAATGTTTACTTCAATCCGATGGATTCGCATGGGATGGTTCATGATAGCTTCTACATCTATGGAGCATGTTATGGAGTTGGGGCAGATGGCATCTCTGTCAATTATCTCACTGACAAAAAGAACGCCAGTCTTCACGTCGATATCAAAATACCTCCGTTTGGATCCGGTTACTATCTGAATCTCTCTAGATTCTAGTTCCCTCACGTTAAGATTTAGGTCTTTGGCGATATTTCCAACAAATGTTCCTTTATCCACCTCCTCTGAGACTGAATACACGAACTGTCCGGAACACAATCCCCATGAACAAAGCAGCAGAAGACATTGTATCCCAACACGTCTTCTGTGGTCACACAGGCCCATGGCTGTACAAGTAAACGCTTATCCAAAATATACTAAAAGGGAAAAATGAAAATAATACAAGCTCTGCTAATCCGTGTTTATACAACCCAAGTAATCCAGGACGAGCATTTTCCTCTCATCCCAAAACACACGACTGGTTTCAACTCCATTCCCTTTTTAGTATTCACAAGAATAATCCAGTATTATTCCTCCTAGAAATAATGTTCATGGTCAACAGCGACATCCTGTGTTTGTTGTATATACACCGCACAAATACTATTGACATAGCTGTTTATTTTTTTAAAAACCTTTATTTAACTAGGCAAGTCAGTTAATAACAAATTCTTATTTTCAATGACAGCCTAGGAACAGTAGGTTAACTGCCTTGTTCAGGGGAAGAACAGCAGTTTTTTTTTTACCTTGTCAGCTCGGGGATTTGATATTGCAACCTTTCGGTTACTAGTTCAACGCTCTAACCACTAGGATACCTGCCGCCCCTCCCACCAAAAGAACCACGGTATACTAGTCAATAGATTATTCTTAACAATACTTTGCAATATAATGAAACAATCATAAATAACTTGGGCCTACAGAAGAATAGGGTGGTCCGTGGATATTGTTGGGCCTTTCCGGTAGTGCAGAACCCCCCCTTGGTGCAGCGCCCCAATGATCACCACACACCCTGACGCGTTTACATACAGTACATCTCGAGTGCATTCCCGTCTCACCAAACTTGCTTGACTGTGCCTTCAGCAGTGGAAGTGCAGGAAGGAAGGAGGAACCTAATCAACACAATATAACCACGGTTTACAGCAACACCAAGTGTTTTTACTGTGTTTATTTTTTAAAATAATAAATATGTATTATTTTAGTTATTCAAAATATTGGTATCAACAGAATTGCAGAAATGGAAGCAGATTGATTTGTTTGGTTTGCTAAGCTAGCTAGCTAACTAGCTATAGCTGTGTACTGTTTGCATTCAAAAGATGCATTCAGCACTTCTAGTTTCCCCCACTCAAAGTGAGAGGACTGCAGTATGCATATGTCACCACAGTACGCATATGGCAGAAGGTGACGTTACAATGGACTGATGTGTGGGTGAGCTTTAAGCGCCAGTATTGGCAGCAGAAGAAGCATCTCCCAAGAGGGTGCTACACATCGATAGTGGAGGAGTCAACCAGTGACTACAGAAGGCTGGGGACTGAGAACAACATCAGGACCGGCTAGCCAACTTCAGCTCCACCACCACCATCATTAAACCTGACATGAAGGCAAAGGGTGGCTACTTTGAAGAATCTAAAACAAAATTTACATTTTGATTTGTTTAACACTTTTTTGGTTACTGCATGATTCCATAAGTGTTATTTCAAATATGCGATGCCTTCCCTATTATTCTACAATGTAGAGCATAGTAAAAATAAAGAATAGCCCTGGAATGATTAGCTGTGTCCAAATTTTTGACTGGTACTGTATATATATATATATATATATACAGTTAAAGTCGGAAGTATACATACACTTAGGTTGAAGTCATTAAAACTCGTTTTTCAACCACTCAACCACCATTTCTTGTTAACAAGCTATAATTTTGGAAAGTCGGTTAGGACATGTATTTTGTGCATGACACAAGTAATTTTCCCAACAATTGTTTACAGACAGATTATTTCACTTTAATAATTCACTGTATCACAATTCCAGTGGGTCAGAAGTTTACATAAACTAAATTGACTGTGCCTTTAAACAGCTTGGAATATTCACGAAAATGATGCCATGGCTTTAGAAGCTTCTGATAGGCTAATTTACATAATTTGAGTCAATTGGAGGTGTACCTGTGGATGTATTTCAAGGCGTACCTTCAAACTCAGTGCCTCTTTGCTTGACATCATGGGAAAATCAAAAGATATCATCCAAGACCTCAGAAAACAAATTGTAGACCTCCACAAGTTTGGTTTTACCTTGGAAGCAATTTCCAAATACCTGAAAGTACCACGTTCATCTGTACAAACAATAGTATGTAAGTATAAACACCATGGGACCCTGCTGCCGTCATACCAATCAGGAAAGAGACGCGTTCTGTCTCCTAGAGATGGAAATACTTTGGTGCGAAAAGTGCAAATCAATCCCAGAACAACAGCAAAGGACCTTGTGAAGATGCTGGAGGAAACAGGTACAAAAGCATCTATATCCACAGTAAAACGAGTCCTATATTGACAAAACCTGAAAAGCCACTCAGCAAGGAAGAAGCCACTGCTCCAAAACCGCCATAAAAAAGCCAGACTACGGTTTGCAACTGCACATGGGAACAAAGATCGTATTTTTTGGAGAAATGTTCTCTGGTCTGATGAAACAAAAATAGAACTGCTTGGCCATAATGACCATCGTTATGTTTGGAGGAAAAAGGGGGAGGCTTGCAAGCCGAAGAACACCATCCCAACCATGACGCACAGGGGTGGTAGCATCATGTTGTGGGGGTGCTGTGCTGCAGGAGGGACTGGTGCACTTGACAAACTAGATGGCATCATGAGGCAGGAAAATTACGTGGATGTATTGAAACAACATCTCCAGACATCAGTCAGGAAGTTAAAGCTTGGTCGCAAATGGTTCTTCCAAATGGTCAATGACCCCAAGCATACTTCCAAAGTTGTGTCAAAATGGCTTAAGGACAAGAAATTCAAGGTATTTGAGTGCCCATCACACAGCCCTGACCTCGACCCTATAGAACATTTGTGGGCAGGACAGAAAAAGCGTGTGAGCACGTTTGACTCAAGTTAAACAATTTAAAGGCAATGCTACCAAATACTAATTTTGTGTTTGTAAACATCTGACCCACTGGGAATGTGATGAAAGAAATAAAAGGTGAAATAAATCATTCTCTCAACTATCATTCTGTCACTTAAAATAAAGTGGTGACCTAAAACAGGGAATTTTTACTAGGATTAAATGTCAGGAATTGTGAAAAACTGAGTTTAAATGTATATGGCTAAGGTGTATGTAAACTTCCGATTTCAACTGTAAATAACCAACACAGTCTCACAATCAATTCGTGCATATATGTACAAAATGCATTTCAGCGTTTTTCTGGCTTAATTCGTGAGAAAAGACACGAATTTAACCAGTATGCTACACACAAGCCTTTTCAACAACCATATAGACGCGATAGTTTATATTTAATTTTTTTTCTTAAACTCGATGTAGGATCAGGCAAAATCCCTTGAGTTGCGCACCTTATGCAGGTTTGGTCCTCGGTTGGTTGCCATGTGTCCATATCGAGTGGTGTGGTCATGATGTCTAGGTCCGCTTGTCAACGGATGTGGAAAGCATAGTGCAACCTAGGAGTTTGGTTTCTAGTTTTGAGTCGGTTGATCCACTTCCATCTCTGACACGTGGAAACCGGAGGGGGGAAGGGAGGGGGTGCACTCCACACATATGCGCGTAAGCCGTCCGTAGGGTGGGGGTTAGGGTTAGGTCCAGTTGGAGTTAGGGTTAGGTATAGTTAGTAGAATAGTTAAGGTTAGGGTTAAGGTTAGGGTAAGGTATAGTCGCGTATATGGTTGTTGCAAAGGAAACAAAGAAACAAACAAAGAATGTTCAGTTTTACATGAAACAACGAAAAACTACAATATTCTGACAGGTTCATTCATACCTTTATCTGTTAGAGGACAATACGACACAACTTTGCTGCAGTTTTATCTAGAAAAGTGAGCAAGAATGAGACTGACTAACCAAAGTAGCCACAGGTCGCTGTCCATGGTGTTGAATTAAAAAGCTGCATGCTGCATCAATTTGGAGCAAAATTTTACCCAAACTATACCGTACCCATTAAATTTGTCAAGTTAGAAGGGAACTTCCCCAAGTTTTTCGGGAATTTGAAAAAGTATAATGTGCACATAAGACAATAATGTCAATTTTTAAAAAGCAATTACAAAGCAAAATCCGTAGAAAAAGTGATCCTTACCTTCTCTGTGTTGGAAAGTGTTCGTGTCCTCTGAAAAGTGTCTCCTCCACTAATACTGATCAGCTCACCATCAACAGGTGGAAACTGCGTGGGGAAAACTACTACATCACTCTTCATTGTGTCAGAGCTGAAACACACGTCATACTGCTGAGTAGATTTGGAGTAAGACCAGCTCCCGTCAGGGTGTGTGGTGATCATTGGGGCGCTGCACCTGCTGAAACTGCCGTCTGTCCTGTGGCATTTTACAACTATTAAACTGATGAGGCTCAGTAGAAATATCACTGATACTGACACAATGGCGACAAGCAGATACATATTTAAATCTGAGAAACTCTCCTCCTTTACAGGCAGTTGTCTGAAAGTTGTATGTGTGTCATCTGTACTTTCAACGACCACAACATCAATAGACACAGTCGCAGACAGGGAAGGTTCTCCATTATCAGACACCAGAATGACCAACGGGTGAGTTTTTAGGTCATTGTCACTCATGCGTCTCTTAGTCCGTATTTCTCCGTTGCTAGTTCCAATTCTGAATAGATTGATCTCCTTTGGTTCAGAGATGTGATAAGAAAGCAGCGCATTATAACCAGAATCGGCGTCTACAGCCCTGATCTTGGCCACAAAGTATCCCGCTTCAGCAGAATAAGGAATGTTCTCAGAATTAACGGAGCCGTGGTCAGAATAGGGCGGGAGAATCACAGGACTGTTGTCATTCTCATCAAGGATAAAAACGTTGACAGTGACGTTGCTGCTTAGTGGAGGAACACCAGAATCTGTGGCCTGAACTTGAAATTGTAACTTTTTTACTTCTTCATAGTTAAAAGACTGCATGCTATATATCTCACCAGTTAAGGAGTTTATGTTTATCATTGTAGACAAGGGTATTGCATTATTGCCTTCTAAAAATGAATAAGACATCTGAGCATTTTCATTTATGTCTAAATCATTCGCAGTCAAGCTGGCAATATGACCTCCCACTGGGCTGTTTTCTTTTAAATTCACCATTACGGTCTCTGAAAAGCGAGGCGCATTGTCATTCACATCAGAAATGTGCACACTAATAACTCGAGTGCTGGAGAGAGGTGGGGATCCTTCATCTGTTGCAACAATGGTTACATTGTACATTGAAACAAGTTCTCTGTCTAGTGGCCCATCAACTAATACAGAATAGTAATTATTATATGAAGACTGCAACTTGAAAGGACCAGAACCTGCAATGTTACACTGAACTACTCCATTCTTACCCCCATCTTTGTCACTGACTGTGACTAAGGCAACAGCTGTGCCTGTTTTCACATCCTCGCGAACAGTGTCAATGAGTGACGTCACTGATATTTCTGGAGTGTTATCATTCTCATCAATAACTTCAACTAAGACTTTACAACGTGTACTCCTAGGTGGAATACCCTTGTCTTTTGCTTGGACTCTTAACTCAATTGCAGCATTTTGTTCATGGTCAATCACTCCCTTTACCTCAATCACCCCTGTCTCAGGAACGATAGAGAATAGAGCTTCGTTTTCAGGCCCATATCCAACTAGAGAATATATTACTTCACCATTTACTCCTTCATCTATATCCGAAGCAAGAAGAGAAGTTACTTTTTTTCCTACCGGCGAATTTTCATTCACTTTCACTTTGTAAAGAGGTTTGCTGAAAATTGGATTATTGTCATTTATATCCATAACGTTTACCACAATCTGCAACGTCCCTGATCGAGGAGGGTTTCCTCCATCAACAGCAGTCAGTGTCAGCTGGATCACAGCCTGTTTCTCTCGGTCTAAAGCTTTCTTTAGCACTAATTCCGCAGACACACTCTGCTCTCCACCGCTCTGTACATCCAGAGAGAAGTGTTCATTTGGACTCAGCTTGTAGCTGTTTACCGAGTTACTACCAACATCTGGATCTTTTGCAATGGGTAAGAGGAATTTGTCTCCCAAAATAGCTATCTCTGTAATATTCATTGTAAGTGTATTACCTGAGAAAAATGGCGCGTTGTCATTTGTATCCAAAATCTCTATCTCGATCCGATAAAGACTATGCGGGTTTTGTGCTAGGGCCTCTAAATTTAAGGCACAAGTCTTGCTCGTCACACATAGGTCTTCTCGATCGATTCTCTCAATCACAAACAGAGCACCAGTCTTAACATTCACATCAAAATACTTCTGGTTAGATCCGGCTACAATCTGAAACATACGAGACTCCAATTCCTGAACATTGAGATTGAGGTCCTTGGCTATATTCCCAACAACGGTTCCCTTGTTCACCTCCTCTGAGACAGAATAGACAATCTGACCGGATGATAAATTCCAGAAACAAAGAAGAAGCAGAACTCGAATAAAAATACATGCATGGAGAAAGAGGCCCATCGTTATCCACGGTTCAGTTGTTTGTGCCAAACATCGATAAGTAGATTCTGAAAGTAGTGTTATCTACCATAAAAACATTAGACATAAAACGCCCAAAACGCAGTGAGAATGCTTTCTTGTATAAAACACAAACAGAGTGCGATGTATCCTGGACCTGTACAAATCCCTCCCAGCTCATGACAAGCCATAGAGGGAGGGGCACCAGACTGAGAAACAACCTTCATATCCATGGTCTGCAGCGACACGGTGTGACATGAAAGGAGTGTTTTTAAAAACCACCAGCGACCCAGTTATGTCGCTGTCCACCCCAGTGGTGCTGAAGTCAAAAGAAAAGTGCTTCTTAAACGAGCTGTCTTTTTTGACCTACAATTAACCATAACATTTACACCATATGAACCCCAAATTATGAAAATATTGTTTGAACAAAGTGATTAATATCCAGAAGGCAGAAAAGTTAAACAAGGTAGGCCTAACTCTATTCAACAACATAACATGACCTTGTCAAAAGGCACATTGAACGAAACAACAACATGCTGAGACATGAGGATTTCCTGATCAAAACTAATGATATAAAACAAGAGACATATTATCGACATACAAATAGCATTTTGGTCAATAGATGGTGCATAGTATGCTTTTATAATGAAGGGTAATTACCTTCTCGCTACTGGGAAGCGTTCGTGTCCGTTGAAAAGTGTCTCCTCCATTGATACTGATCAGCTCACCATCAGCAGGTGGAAACGGAGTGGGGAAAACTACTACTTCACTCTTCAGTGTATCAGAACTAAAACAAACGTCATACTGCTGAGTAGATTTGGAGTAAGACCAGCTCCCGTCAGGGTGGGTGGTGATCATGGGGGCGCTGTACCTGCTGAAACTGCTGCCTGTCCTGTGGCATTTCACAACTATTAAACTGATGAGGCTCAGTAGAAATATCACGGATACTGACACAATGGCGACGAGCAGATACAGATTTAAATCTGAGAAACTCCCCTCCTTTACAGGCAGTTGTCTGAAAGTTGTCTGCATGTCACCTGACCTTTCAACGACCACAACATCAATAGACACAGTCGCAGACAGGGAAGGTTCTCCATTATCAGACACCAGAATGACCAACGGGTGAGTTTTTAGGTCATTGTCACTCATGCGTCTCTTAGTCCGTATTTCTCCGTTGTTGGTTCCTATTCTGAATAGATTGGTCCCCTTTGGTTCAGACATGTGATAAGAAAGCAGCGCATTATAACCAGAGTCGGCGTCTACAGCCCTGATCTTGGCCACAAAGTATCCCGCTTCAGCAGAATAGGGAACGTTCTCAGAATTAACGGAGCCGTGGTTAGAATAGGGCGGGAGAATCACAGGACTGTTGTCATTCTCATCAAGGATAAAAACGTTGACAGTGACCTTGCTGCTTAGTGGAGGAACGCCAGAATCTGTGACCTGAACTTGGAACTCTAACTTTTTCACCTCCTCGTAGTTCAATGACTGTAGGCTGAATAATTCACCAGTTAAAGAGTTTATATTCATCATTGTAGACAACGGTATTCCATTATTGCCTTCTAAAAATGAATAAGACATCTGAGCATTTTCATTCATATCAGGATCATGCGCAATCAAGCTGGCAACAAGCCCTCCAACGGGACTATTCTCCTTCAAATAGACATGAATTATTTGTTCTGAAAAGCGAGGCGCGTTGTCATTCACATCAGCGACATACACAATAATGACACTGGTACTGGAGAGAGGTGGGATGCCTTCATCTGTAGCTGTAACGGTCACATTGTACTGGGAACCACTCTCTCTATCTAGAGATCCATCTACTACTAATGAGTAATAGTTTTTATAGGAGGATTGCAATTTGAATGGAACAGAGCCTACTATTTGACAGTGTACTTTTCCATTTACACCCCTGTCTTTATCAGACACTGTTATTAGACCAACAGCTGTATCTGATTTTGCATCTTCTCTGACTGCATTCATCATTGAAGTTATTGATATCTCTGGAGCATTGTCATTGACATCTATCACTTCAACTAAGACTTTACAGTGCGTTGTGCGAGGACTAGAACTCCTGTCTTTGGCCTGTACGTGCAGCTCAAACGCAACATTCTCTTCCTGATCAATCACTTATTTTACTGTAATTTCACCAGTAGCTGGATTTATTTGAAAAACATCCAATGCTTTCTGATTGCCGTGATGAATCAAATGAAAAAATATTTCCCCATTTACTCCTGAGTCCAAATCGGTTGCGTTCAGTTTTATTATAGGTGTGCCTATAGGTACGTTCTCCGACACACGTACTTTGTACATTGGTTTGCTGAAGACTGGACTATTATCGTTCACATCTATCACATTCACTATTATCTGAAGAGTCCCAGATTTAGCAGGTTTCCCTCCATCAAGAGCAGTCAATAGGAGCCGGATCACAGCTTGTTTCTCTCGATCTAAAGCTTTATGTAACACTACCTCGGAAGACACACTCTGCTCTCCACCGCTCTGTATATCCAGAATGAAGTGTTCATTTGGGCTCAGCTTGTAGGTTTTCACTGAATTACTGCCGATGTCAGCATCATTAGCCCTTGGTAGAGGATATCTTTCACCTGGAGAGGTTGATTCTGTTATATTCAATGTATGATCACTAATATGAAATGAAGGTGCGTTGTCATTTATATCTAATACTTGGATCTCTAAACGATACATGTTGAGAGGGTTCTGTGCAATGGCCTCCAAGTTTAGAGAGCATTTTTGACTGGTCATGCAGAGTTCCTCTCGGTCGAATATTTCCTTCACAAACAAAGAACCGGTCTTTAAATTCACATCAAAATACTTGTTGTGAGATCCGGATACAATCTGAAACATACGAGACTCCAGTTCTTGAACATTGAGATTGAAGTCCTTGGCTATATTCCCAACAACGGTTCCCTTGTTCACCTCCTCTGAGACAGAATAGACAATCTGACCGGAAGATAAATCCCAGAAACAAAGAAGCTGCACAACCGTAATCCAACAATTTCCACAATGCATGGAATGACCCATCGTTAAATCCACGTGAATCCCACACTTTCCGTATTCTATGAGAAAATCATGAAGATAATAAGGCAAATATTTTAGAAAAGAACCACATCATATACTCTCACGAAAGAGCTGTCGTTTCAAATGGAATCTGGCTCTGTTATTCTGACAAAAGCCTGCACAACACTGACTGATAGGCTCAGAAGGAGGGGCCCTAAAGAAATAAATAATGGGTTCATATCCACGGTCCACAGCGACACCCTGTGTTTTTCTTACTAAATGGACATGACACTGCTCAATTAGAAATAAGCACATGACCTACATATGCATCATGTCTTTGCCTGAAATAAAAGGGTTTAATAGTCTAAGTAAAAAAATCTGCTTCATTACAAGAAGAGGCATATAGTACGCCAACTTATTTCACTTGTGGTTTACTCTATATAATTTCGAGACCACCTACCACGTTGACTAATCAATAGCACAACACTTGAGATAGTTATCATACAGGCTTCCGCTATAGTTATTAGTAGTTGAAAAAGAAACAGAGAACTGAAGGTTATAACCCTTATGGTTGAATACATTTCAAAAGGAGATGGGTCACAACATTTAGGCAGTTCACAAAATGAAGCACTAAAGAAGATAAAGAAAAAGAAAAATCCTTAATTTAATCACGTGGAAGAATGACTGAGAAAACTGATGCTTAATATTTTGAGCCCGTTAATTCCAGTTATGAAAGAGAAAGGTGTCACAATTTAAGGTTAATTGAAAGTCGAGAGATGTTAACACAACCCCTCAAAGATGAAGAATTTAAAGAAAGAACAACAATGTATACTGCTCGTCATTCACCAATCCACTGATGGAGATGGTTTCTGTCGCGGCATCGCAGTCCAAGAGCATGGTGCTAAAATCACCAATGCTGGAATCTCGGCAGATTTCACGAGCTCTGCACTAAAACTTTAATGAAACATTAGAATATTGGTAAAATAAAAATATGTTCTTACCTTTTCAGTGTTGGGAAGCGTCCGTGTCCTTTGGAAGGTATCCCCTCCATTAATACTGATCAGCTCACCGTCAGCAGGTGGAAACGGCGTGGGAAAAACGACTAGGTCACTCTTCAGTGTGTCAGAGCTAAAACACACGTCAAACTGCTGAGTAGATTTGGAGTAAGACCAGCTCCCGTCAGGATGTGTGGTGATCATTGGGGCGCTGCACCTGCTGAAACTGCCGTCTGTCCTGTGGCATTTTACAACTATTAAACTGATGAGTATCAGTAGAAATATCACTGATACTGACACAATGGCGACGAGCAGATACATATTTAAATCTGAGAAACTATCCTCCTTTACAGGCAATTGTCTGAAAATGGTCTTTGTGTCACCTGTACTTTCAACGACCACAACATCAATAGACACAGTCGCCGACAAGGAAGGTCCTCCATTATCAGACACCAGAATGACCAACGGGTGAGATTTTAAGTCATTGTCACTCATGCGTCTCTTAGTCCTTATTTCCCCGTTGTTGGTTCCTATTCTGAATAGATTGGTCCCCTTTGGTTCAGAGATGTGATAAGAAAGCAGCGCATTATAACCAGAGTCGGCGTCTACAGCCCTGATCTTGGCCACAAAGTATCCCGCTTCAGCAGAATAAGGAATGTTCTCAGAATTAACGGAGCCGTGGTCAGAATAGGGCGGGAGAATCACAGGACTGTTGTCATTCTCATCCAGAATAAAAACGTTGACAGTGACGTTGCTGCTTAATGGAGGAACACCAGAATCTGTGGCCTGAACTTGGAACTGGAACTTTTTCACTTCTTCATAGTTAAAAGACTGTAAGCTGAATATTTCACCAGTTATAGAGTTAATGTTGACAATTGACGAGGGCGATATATTATCACTTTTACTTTCCGATAGAGAATATAATACATGCGCGTTTTCCATTTCATCTGGATCATACGCACTTACACTAACTATCAGACCACTTACTGGACTATTCTCCTTTAGAAACATGTTAATAAGATGTTCTGGAAAACGGGGTGGGTTGTCATTCATATCAGAAATGTATACAGTAACAACACTGGTGCTGGAGAGAGGTGGGGTCCCCTCGTCCATAGCAATAATACTGATGTTGTACTGAGAAAATTTCTCTCTGTCCAGAGGCCCGTCCACAACTAAAGAGTAGTGATTTTTATAAGAAAACTGCAGATTGAAAGGGACAGTATCACTTAACTGACAATTCACAATTCCATTTTTACCCCCATCTTTATCTGAGAGCATGACTAAAGCAACAGCAGCGCCAGACTTGGCATCCTCTCTTACTGTGCTCATGAGTGATGTTATTGCTATCTCTGGAGCATTGTCATTTATATCGACTACTTCCACCAACACTTTACAATGTGTCGTTTTTGGAGGTTGGCCTTG
Organism: Oncorhynchus clarkii lewisi; assembly: GCF_045791955.1. NCBI lineage: Eukaryota > Metazoa > Chordata > Actinopteri > Salmoniformes > Salmonidae > Oncorhynchus > Oncorhynchus clarkii. Next base: position 23,817,298 of record NC_092158.1, read on the forward strand.
GTCTGATGCCTGGACTCGCAACTCAATCCCAACGTTTTCTTCATAATCGACATTACCTTTCACTGATACATCCCCAGTATATGGGTCAATAGAAAATATACTAGATCCTTTTGCATTCCTGTTACCAACAAAATAGTAAAGAATGTCACTGTTGATACCCTCATCCAAGTCTGATGCGGTGAGAGTTAATATTTTGGTTCCATTTGAAACGTTCTCCTCAACTTTCACTTTGTAAAGAGGTTTGCTGAAAATTGGAGTATTGTCATTAGTATCGAATACGTGTACAGTGATCTGTAATGTCCCAGATCTGGGAGGTTTTCCTCCATCAACAGCAGTTAGTATGAGCTTCATCACAGCCTGTTTCTCTCGGTCTACAGCCTTCTGCAACACTAACTCTGCAGACAAACTCTGCTCTCCACCGCTCTGTACATCCAAATAAAAATGTTCATTTTGACTTAGCTTGTAGGTTTTCATAGAGTTAATGCCCCCATCGGCATCCTCTGCCACTGGCAGAAGAAATCGCTCTCCCGCAACAGCGTTTTCAGAAATATTTAATGTCAGAGAATTTTCCATGAAACAAGGTACATTGTCATTTGTATCCAAAATCTCTATTTCAACACGAAAAACATGTAAAGGATTGTGCGCAATGGCCTGCACATTCAAAGAACACTTCACATTGGTCTCACAAAGCTCCTCACGGTCGATTATCTCATTCACGAACAGAACACCAGTTCTTAGATTTACATCAAAATACTTCTTGTTGGATCCGGATACAATCTGAAACCTACGTGACTCCAGTTCCTGAACGTTGAGATTCAGATCCTTGGCTATATTCCCAACAAATGTTCCCTTGTTCACCTCCTCTAAAACAGAATAGACAATCTGACCGGAAGATATCTCCCATAAGCAAAGAAACAGCACAATCCGAATCCAAAAATATCCACAATGCACGGAATGGTCCATCCTTATACACAGACCTTCTGATTCTTCTGTGAGTTGTTTATGATAGATTTCTAATATTGCTTAGCAACGTTTTTATGTAAAAACAATCTCTCTATTAGTATACAACGGTTGTGTCTACACACAGGCCCATCTCGAGTGCGTTCTCGTCTCAACAACTCGCTTGACTTTACCTGCCTCATCAGTGGAAGTGAGGAGAGGAAGGAGAAGCCCCATATAGTCATCAACTGAATAATCACGGTCTACAGCGACACCAAGTGCTTTTACTCTGCTCTTAAAATGAATACAGATGTGACTGCTTTAGTTATTCAAGATGTTGGTATCTATCAGAAGAGTTCATATAAAAAAAAATATCATCCAATGAACAACGCTTTGCATGATCCTCTCAAATGTAATTTATTGCTTAGCCCTAAATCTGACAAACAGCTGATGACCAGTATTCGAACTCAATGGCTAAATATTCTGTGGTTTACCAGTTACTGCGTCAACCATAAACCATTAAAAACTACACTAATTTGACAGATCCAAAAGATTATCTGATATGGGAGAATATGAAACAACTTTCCTGCAAACTAATTGAGAAAACGTGAGCAAGAATTAGACTGACACAAATCAAAGCAAGAAGCCATATGTTGCTGTCCCTGGTGCTGAATTGTAACGCTACATTCTGCATCAATTTAGAGGAGAATTAAAAATAAAAAAAAACTTTCCTAAACCGTACCCATACAATTGGAACCGTCTATGTAAATGACAATAAATCTCGGGAATTTGAAAAATATAATGTGCACACACAAGATGAAAATGCTAATAAAATAAATCTAGACGTGACAAAAACATCCCATATCATGAACAGTTCTCCTTACCTTCTCTGAGCTCGGAAGCGTTCTTGTTCTTTGAAAAGTGTCTCCTCCATTGATACTGATCAACTCATCATCAGCAGGTGGAAACGGCGTGGGGAAAACTACTACGTCACTCTTCAGTGTGTCAGAGCTAAAGACCACGTCATACTGCTGAGTAGATTTGGAGTAAGACCAGCTCCCGTCAGGGTGGGTGGTGATCATTGGGGCGCTGCACCTGCTGAAATTGCCGTCTGTCCTGTGGCATTTTACAACTATTAAACTGATGAGGCTCAGTAGAAATATCACTGATACTGACACAATGGCGACGAGCAGATACATATTTAAATCTGAGAAACTCTCCTCCTTTACAGGCAGTTGTCTGAAAGTTGTCTGCATGTCACCTGACCTTTCAACGACCATAACATCAATAGACACAGTCGCAGACAGGGAAGGTTCTCCATTATCAGAAACCAGAATTACCAACGGGTGAGTTTTTAGGTCATTGTCACTCATGCGTCTCTTAGTCGTTATTTCTCCGTTGTTGGTTCCTATTCTGAATAGATTGGTCCCCTTTGGTTCAGACATGTGATAAGAAAGCAGCGCATTATAACCAGAGTCGGCGTCTACAGCCCTGATCTTGGCCACAAAGTATCCCGCTTCAGCAGAATAAGGAATGTTCTCAGAATTAACGGAGCCGTGGTTAGAATAGGGCGGGAGAATCACAGGACTGTTGTCATTCTCATCAAGGATAAAAACGTTGACAGTGACGTTGCTGCTTAGTGGAGGAACGCCAGAATCTGTGGCCTGAACTTGGAACTGGAACTGTTTTACTTCTTCATAGTTAAAAGTCTGCATGCTATATATCTCACCAGTTAAAGAGTTGATGTTTATCATCGTAGACATTGGAAGGTTGTTGCTAGTTTCTGTTATTGAATATGTAACTTGAGCATTGCCATTGACGTCGGGGTCAATTGCAGTCAAGCTTGCAATTAAATTTCTCGCAGGACCATTCTCCTTTAGAAACATGTTTATTGTTAGTTCTGAAAAGTGAGGTGGGTTGTCATTCACATCAGAGATGTCTACTGTTATAACACTGGTACTGGAGCGAGGAGGTGTTCCCTCATCTTTAGCAATGATGGTGACATTGCACTGCGATGCGCTCTCTCTGTCCAGAGGTCCGCCCACTACTACAGAATAATAGTTCTTATAAGTAGAGATAAGTTTAAAGGGAACTTCTCCGACTATGGTACACAAAACACGTCCATTTTTACCTCCATCTTTATCTAATGAATTTATAGATGCGACAACAGTGCCAATTGGAGAGTCCTCTTTCACGGCGCCCATGTGTGATGTTACAGCTATCTCAGGGGCATTGTCATTCTCATCAAGCACTTCAACTAAGACTTTACACTGCGTGCTTCGAGGAGGGACGCCTCTGTCCTTAGCCTGTACACGGATCTCAAATGCTGTACTTTCCTCGTAGTCTATTTTGCCTTTAGAGGTGATAACTCCCGACTGCGGATCAATGGAGAATATTTCAGCATGTTTTGCTTCTCCCTTTGCCGTTAAGAAATACATTATATCTCCGTTTACACCCTCATCAAAATCAGTCGCATTTAAAATAAGAATTGTCGTTCCACTTGGGACATTCTCAGGAACCTGAACTTTGTAGAGTTGTTTGCTGAAAGATGGGGAATTATCGTTTACATCAATAATGTTAACAATAATCTGTAATGTCCCGGATCTAGGTGGTTTTCCTCCATCAATGGCAGTCAGCACAAGCTTGATAACAGCCTGTTTCTCTCGGTCTAAAGCTTTCTGTAGCACCAACTCAGCAGACACCTGCTCTCCACCGCTCTGTACATCCAGAGAGAAGTGTTCATTTGGGCTCAGCTTGTAGGCTTTCACCAAGTTACTGCCAACATCCATGTCCTGGGCTTCAGGCAGAGAAAATCTCTCTCCTGGAGAGGCATACTCAGTAATATTACACATATGAACTGTCTCTCGGAATGATGGTGCATTGTCGTTTATGTCTAAAATATTGATTTCTATGCGGTGGAGATGTGTTGGACCTTTCAAAATGGCTTCAACGTTTACAAAACACTTGACTGAATTCTGACACAGCATCTCCCTGTCGATTATTTCATTGACATACAGAAGCCCAGTCTTCCGGTTTACGTCAAAATACCTCTTATTCGATCCAGTTACAATCTCAACTCCTCTCGATTCCAAATCTTGCACATTTAGATTGAGATCTTTGGCTATATTTCCAACAACTGTGCCTTTATCCACCTCCTCTGAGACCATGTAGACGATCTGTCCTGAAGACAATCCCCATGAACAAAGCAATACAAAACACTGTATCCAAACATGTATTCTACGGTCACACAAATCCATCGCTGCTCAGTTCCTTGGCACTGTAATCGAGATTAATCCCAAATTGATCAAATTGGTAGGCCTGCGATAAATCCGCGACATTCCACCCAGCCGATTTATCTGTGCAGCAAGGTATTCCAATGTGTTCTTAAACAAAGCCTCACTCCTATGCTAGCCTAGATCTACACACCCTGTAGCGAAGGATAGGAGGAGCCCGGGCTTTCTAAATCAGGTGCATTTCTATCGTGGTCAATAGCGTCTCCCAGCGTCGAAACACAATAATAGTAACCCATTGCTGAACAGAACAAATGTAAAAACACTTCAATGTGAAAATAATAGTTACAGCCTGTGGGTCTTTCTATGTCCCTCTGTGTACCGTCTGTGACTTCTAGGAATATTTGAAATCACTTAAGCCCTAAAAGTCCTTTTCACCATCATTGTAAAGCATTGGTTATTTTGTTGCTTTGACAAAGTCATTTCTGTAGATAATTATTTATTTCATGTGATTAGTGATTCAGTTTAAGGAGAAATAAACCTGTCTCTTATTTTAAGGTCAACCCTGTTACGTGAACTGAACTCGTATTTTAAAATGGTGAAACTATAATTTTTTAACCTTCACACTATCAACATATTTTACGTACATGGAATACCAACTGGGCTCATTTTGACACCAAGAAGAAACAAATTTAAAAAAGCAACAATCAGTCAAATATAAACTTCATTTTTTTCAAAACCAATTTAGTTGTGTAAATACAGTTATCAGAAATAAATCAACAATAACCAAAACAGACAAATATTTGAGCAAAATTACAGTTAATTTGCATATTTTGCAACACAAAAATATAAATGTTTCATAAAGTGCAGCTTTTTTCCAAAGTACAATAAAATCCATATATGTCCTAAAAAGCTGATTGGCCATCATTTGATTGTAGTATCACTTAGTTTTTAGAATTTTTAAGTAAATACTAATTCACGTGGTAAAAATGACTGCCATTTAAAGGGGTGGTACACAAAAATGTGAAATACACTTAATTTTATTGACAAAAAGTGATTCATTGATTCTGAGAGGCAATGACCAAAAATATGGCTTAGTTTTCTTTATTTACTTACCCCACAGCAAGCATTACCGTTGCTGCTAGCAAAACAATAGGAGTGGTAGGGCCTAAGATAGGACGCTTAAAAAATAATGCCCAAATACTCAAAGTCACTTCAAACCAAATGTTATAGCAACCCAAATGCCATAAGTTCCACATATATAATATTGTAGGATATTGTAGGAACACTGATATTCACAGTGCCTTCAGAAAGTATTCAGACCACTTGACTTTTCCACATTTTGTTACGTTACAGCCTTATTCTAAAATTGATTAAATAAAACATTTCCTCAGCAATCTACGCACAATACCCCATAATGACAAAGCGAAAACAGGTTTTTAGACATTTTTGCAAATGTATTCAAAACAAAAAACAGAAATACCTTATTTACATATGTATTCAGAAACAGGTGCATCCTATTTCCATTGAATGTCCATAAGATGTTTCTACAACTTGATTGGAGTCCACCTGTGGAAAATTCAATTGATTGGACATGATTTAGAAAGGCACATGCCTGTCTATATAAGGTCCCACAGTTGACAGTGCACGTCAGAGCAAAAACCAAGCCAAGGTCAAAGGTACCAAAACATTTCTGCAGCATTTACTGCCCCCAAGAACACAGTGGTCTCCATCATTCTTAAATGGAACAAGTTTGGAACCACAAAGACTCTTCCTAGAGCTTGCCGCTTGGCCAAAATGAGCAATCGGGGGAGAAGGGCCTTGGTGAGGGAGGTGATCAAGAACCCAATGGTCACTCTGACAGAGCTCCAGATATCCTCTGTGGAGATGGGAGAATCTTCCAGAAGGACATCTCTGCAGAACTCCACCAATTAGACCTTTATGGTATTGGTCAGACAGAAGCCACTCCTCAGTAAAAGGCACATGCATGACAGCCTGCTTGGAGTTTGCCAAAAGGCACCTAAAGACTCTCAGACCATGAGAAACAAGATTATCTGGACTGATAAAGCCAAGATTTAACTATTTGGCATGAATGCCAAGCGTCACGTCTGGCGGCAACCTGCCACCATCCCTATGGTGAAGCATGGTTGTGGCAGCATCATGCTGTGGGGATGTTTTTCAGCGGCAGGGACTTGGAGACTAGTCAGGATTGAGGCAAAGAGCAATGGAGCAAAGTACAGAGAGATACTTGATGAAAACCTGCTTCAGATCGCTCAGGACCTCAGACTGGGGCGGATGTTCACCTTCCAACAAGACATCGACCCTAAGCACAACGTCAAGACAATGCAGGAGTAGCTTCGGGGCAAATGTCTTTGAATGTCCTTGAGTGACCCAGCCAGAGCCCAGACTGGAACCCGATCAAACATATCTGGAGAAACCTGAAAATAGCTGTGCAGCGATGCTCCCCACCCAACCTGACAGAACTTGAGAAGAGAAGAATGGGAGAAACTCCCCAAATACAGGTGTGCCAAGCTTGTAGCGTCATACCCAAGAAGATTCCAGGCTGTAGTTGCTGCCAAAGGTGTTTCAAAAAAGTACTGAGTAAAGGCTCTGAATACTTATGTAAATGTAATATTTCAGTTTTTTATTTTTTATAAATCAGCAAACATTTCTATTTGCTTCGTCATTATGTGGTATTGTGTGTAGATTGCTGAGGGAAAAAAACTATTTTAGAATAAGGCTGTAACCTAACAAAATGTGGAAAAAGTCAAGGGGTCTGAATATTTTCCGAAGGCACAGTATATAACATTTAGCGTAGAATAACGACTTATGTAGAATACATACCAATACAGAACTATGTGTACATTTAGAAGGTAGCTGGTTTCTGCATTACAGTAATACTAAGTATTCATCCCACTGACAGACTTCAATGAGCTGTTTTGACTGCAACTTAGCAGTCAAAATGACCGCAAATGACTTAATAAAAAATGTCCATATTGATACAGAAACACTAAACAGTGATTTAATTTATTAAGAAAGAGTTGATTCACAAAGTCATGAAGATTTTGAAGAATTTAATAAACCACCTTTGGGCTATGATAACAAATATTCCTCTGAGGTCAAAATGACCCCAGTTGCCAGTATGAGGGTTAAATAATATTTTCAAAATAAATATTGAACATCTAATAGTAAAATCCTAGCGTAAAAGCAGGTGAGCTGATTCTACTATTTTTGGCCATTTTCGGATGTTTTGTGGTGGGAAACGGAGCGGTCAAGCATAACACGTCAAGCCTGTCACCCACAGCTAGACAAGCTAGAAATGTTTCAACAATTTAAATATTTTAGTGAAGCTTGCATTTAATTGCCCCTCCCTGTTCTACACAGCAACCTTCCATTCCCCCTGTCACAAGGGGATTTATGGCTGATGTAAGTTGAAATCGCCAACCTTGTTACTTTATTTGGCACTTAGTAGGCACCTACTATAGTATTTTTTCCTTCTTCTTTTTTTGACCTCTTGAGGCGGGAAAACGTGTTTTTATGAAGTTGACCATGTGGTATTTATACCAAAATGTTAATAATATCTGAAATAAACCTTTTTTTTCACCAAGTTACACTACCGAAAAGGGACTAATTTCTCGGAAGTCAATTGTTCCTGATAGCCACTCTGGCACAGGTGGGATTGCAAAAGTTAATATACACGTGCAAAACAAACCACTTTCCAAAATGGTATCTTGGGTTGGATCATTTGCCCATTAATTAGCAGTAAAGATATAACATACCATTAATCATTACAGGCAAACTACCGTAAACGCAATCCATAGCTCCAACGCGTAAAATATGAGCACGGTAGTATACTCTCCATGCCTACATCCATACTCTCTGGTCACCTGTCTGCATATATAGCCTACAAGTTACCAGTAACCCATGACCCGACATACAGTGCCCTCTAATGTACAAATTAAGTGGAATATACAAAGACAGACAACCACAACACAACAACCACATTGTCTATCGAAATGGAATTTAAACTGTTTCAAAACAACATTAGTAGAAAAATAAACAATAGGCTAATATGGAATTAGACATAATAAAGTTACCGGCATACCTCATCTGCGTTGGGAAACGTCTGTGTCCTTTGCAAAGTGTCCCCTCCATTAATACTGATCAGTTCGCCATCAGCAGGTGGAAACGGCGTGGGGAAAACTACTACGTCACTCTTCAGTGTGTCAGAGCTGAAACATACGTCATACTGCTGAGTAGATTTGGAGTAAGACCAGCTCCCGTCAGGGTGGGTGGTGATCATTGGGGCGCTGCACCTGCTGAAACTGCCGTCTGTCCTGTGGCATTTTACAACTATTAAACTGATGAGGCTCAGTAGAAATATCACTGATACTGACACAATGGCGACGAGCAGATACATATTTAAATCTGAGAAACTCTCCTCCTTTACAGGCAGTTGTTTGAAAGTTGTCTGCATGTCACCTGACCTTTCAACGACCATAACATCAATAGACACAGTCGCAGACAGGGAAGGTTCTCCATTATCAGACACCAGAATGACCAACGGGTGAGTTTTTAGGTCATTGTCACTCATGCGTCTCTTAGTCCGTATTTCTCCGTTGTTGGTTCCTATTCTGAATAGATTGGTCCCCTTTGGTTCAGAGATGTGATAAGAAAGCAGCGCATTATAACCAGAGTCGGCGTCTACAGCCCTGATCTTGGCCACAAAGTATCCCGCTTCAGCAGAATAAGGAATGTTCTCAGAATTAACGGAGCCGTGGTCAGAATAGGGCGGGAGAATCACAGGACTGTTGTCATTCTCATCAAGGATAAAAACGTTGACAGTGACGTTGCTGCTTAGTGGAGGAACGCCAGAATCTGTGGCCTGAACTTGGAACTGGAACTTTTTCACTTCTTCATAGTTAAAAGACTGTAAGCTGAATATTTCACCAGTGGCATAATTCACATTGACAGGTGTCTGCGAAGCTGTAGGCCTATTTCTGGGCTCTAGTAAATTATATGTTATCTGAGCGTTTGCTTTTGAATCTGGATCCAGCGCAGTCACAGAATATATCACAGATCTTGCCGGACTATTTTCTTTTAAGAACACGTTAACAGTGGGTTCTGGAAAGCGTGGCGTATTGTCATTGACGTCAGAAACATGGACAGTAATAATGCTAGTACTGGACAGGGGAGGGGTCCCTTCATCTCTGGCTATGATTGTGACATTATACTGAGAGTTGATTTCCCTGTCCAGCGTTTCTCCAAGGACCATGGAGTAGTATTTACCCTGAGATGACTCCAATAGAAACGGCGAGACACCAGATATGGTACAATGCACATTCCCGTTTTTACCGCTATCCTTATCAATAATCGTGATTAGCGCAATTGCCGTACCCTTCTTTGCGTCCTCTCTCACACTCTCCAAAAGCGAGGAGAGTTTGATGTCCGGGGCATTATCGTTTACGTCAACTACCTCTACCAACACTTTGCAATGTGAGGCCAGAGGTGAGTGGCCTCGGTCCTGAGCTTCTACACGAATCTCATACGCACTGGTCACCTCATAATCTAAAGGTCCCGCTACTGTCATTTCCCCATTGCTCTGATTGATTGCAAATGTACCATAACCCCCCTTTTGTCCTTGTTTGCTGAACAAATACATTATTTCACCGTTCAAGCCTTCGTCTAGGTCTGTTGCATTAAGCCTTAGAAAAGCAGTGCCAATTGGCGCAGTCTCTAAGACTTTTGCCTTATACAGGGCTTTGGAAAACACTGGCGCATTATCGTTTGCATCGAGTATGTTGACAATGATTTCTGTGCTCCCTGATCTGGGAGGCTTTCCTCCATCAATAGCAGTCAGTGTTAGCTTGATCGCAGGCTGTTTCTCTCGGTCTAAAGCTTGATTTAGAATTAACTCTGCTGATGGACCACTAACAGCCTCAGTATGAACGTCTAGATTGAAAAAGGCATTTGTGGAGAGTTTATATGCGTCAATAGTGTTGCTCCCTACATCCATATCGTCAGCTGTAGACAGAGGAAATCTTGCTCCAGGTGAAGTGTGCTCAGAAATACGAATAATCTGTGATTTCACAGGAAATTGTGGTGCGTTGTCGTTTATGTCTAGTATATTTACTTCAACATTGTACATTCGTAACGGATTATTAACAATAACCTCCAAGCTTTCAGTACAAACAAGGCTGTTGGGACAAAGCTTCTCTCGGTCTATTGCTTCGCTAACGAAGAGAACGCCAGTTTTCAAATTTACCTCAAAATGTTTCTTATATGATCCAGATTCAATCTGAATCCTGCGTGCTTCCAGTTCAATCACTTTTAGATTTAGATCCTTAGCCAAATTCCCAACAAATGTCCCCGGTTTTACCTCCTCGGAAATTGAATAGGTAATTTGTCTAGAAACAGAACCCCGAAAACAAAGCAACAGCCAAAATATATTCACAATCCAACCCCACTCACGGTTCTCGAGTACAGCCATTGTTATATAATCCTTTTTAGAATGTAATCCATGGAGTGTGACAGAGAACAAAGAGAACCCAAGTAACGCAATGGAGAAAGAGAAACATAATCCTCATATCTCCGTGCGCCACCTCATTAAGATTTCACTGACAGTCGGCGATGAGTGTGATTTTTGCTATTGTGCTAGGACCTTGGTGGAGTTCAAGAGTAAATTGGTCTTGCTGGTAGACACTGACACCGTGTGGATAAGAACTGGTCCGACATAAGAGCATACATGCAAGAAAACCGTAAACTCAAAAACTGGCATAAACTAGAAAGGGAAGACAGAAAAGCATTTCTGCACAACAAATCATTGTAAATTCTCATGAAGGGGGAAATTATGAGGTATAATAAACTAATTGGCACATAGCCTAGTGAAAGATAAGTGTCCAGGGCTGAAATAGATTTATATAACTATTAGGTAGGCTACTGTAAAATGTGTTATGCAATGATTGTACCCTAACACAATTCACTTGATATTTGAGACGTTCTCACTTTAAGGTCCTAAATAAATGTCTAGTGGCTATGAACTGTAAAAAATCTGTGGAAGAGAAAGGGGAAATAAAATATGACTAATGAAAATGAAGAACCCTGGAATCGGAATTCAGAACCATAGACAGCTCCTGATTCCAGAGATCTGTAAATAACGACGAGATGTCTCTGCCCTAACAATGGGAGTCGTTGTCCCAAAGACGGGAAGCCAGACGATAGGCGTAGGTCCAAAATAAGCCAATAGAAACGCGTTGGATTTATTTTGGAAAGGCTTTGGCGAGAGTGAAACCTCTTGCTTTGCTTCTTCCTCTCTGCTGATACGCAGTCAGATTGGTGGTTAAACCAGGACACAGGAGCGGCGCTCAGAGGCCAGATAAGTAAATGATCGCGCCATAGGACAAGCACACAGTTCTACATAGAGGATATTCCCTCATTCAATAGAAACAACACCGCAAACAGCAATGTAAGCACACATAGCCATCATTAATCCCATATTGCGTTATATAGTTAATACATGTAATGTTAATACTGTAGTCGCACAAACATGCAGACACAGGATAGAGCGCACGTACACACACACGCACGGGTATTTACTCATACTAACCTTTAATTACTCAGTAAATTTCATCAATCATAGGACATCTCTTTCAAATCTAGAATTCTCACATAGGAACGAACATAATGTAACATGATCACTGTCGAAGTATCACCAAGGTAGCCAACTCCTAGTTATTGTTTATGTTTTCACTTAACTTCTTCCTTTTGCTAGTCAGATGTGTTCTAAATATCTACCATGAGGATGGGCTTCCTCTCTAGTCTGAGGAGCATATTTCACTCTATGAGCGTTTCTGGAGTCTCTTTTCTGAAAGGTTGAAGTCAGTATGATCATGTACAGTAGTGAAGCAGAGTATCAGTAGTGTTCAGATTTTCCTCAGGGCAGACTATACCCAGGCTGCTGCCTGCTCACTTTATGTAGGCCAGACATCAGCCAGAGCCTCATCAGCAGAAGATAAAGAGAGAGGAAGAGGGAGAAAGAGAGAGGGTGGGAGAGAGCTGAGCCATAGACCAAGAGAGGGCAGCATTCAGATAAGTCAGAGAGCTGAGACACAGACCAAGTAAAAGTCTGCCTATCAGCTATACAATGGAATGAATAATCAATGGTGCACTGTAAGAGCTCAGCTGTATATTTAAGCAATATGGCCAGAGGAGGTGAGGTATATGGCCAATAAGGCACCTCGGGTTTGTGATACATGGCCAATATACCACAGGTAAGGAGTGTTCTTATGCACAACACTACGCGGAGTGCCTGGACACAGCCCTTAGCAGTGGTATGTTGGCCATATATCACAAACCCAAGATGCCTTATTACTATTATAAACTGGTTACCAACATAATTAGAGCAGTAAAAATAAATGTTTTGTCATACCCATGGTATAGGTCTGTCAGCTAATACCATCGCTGTCAGCTAATCAGCATTCAGGGCTCGAACCACCCAGTTCATAATTACACTTAGTGCAGCATGCACAAGACTCCAGTGGATGCTCCTCAGAGGAGGAAGGGGAGGACCGTTCCAGGGCTGCCGTTATGGGTGGGTCTTAGGGGGCCTGTCCCGCCCTACCGTACCTACTTGCCCATCCAAATAAAACATTGAAATGTTGATCATTTATTTGACTGAAACAGCGCTCCTCTTTCTCAGTCTGTGTAGCCATGTATCTGATGCTGTCTGGACCAAAAGAATATGGCATGTCATACTATTTCTGGTCAGACAGCATCAGATATATGGGCTACAAATAGTAAAACAGAGAGGGTGCTGTTTCGCTCCGGTGATAAAGTTTCAGCAGCAAGGAAGGACTCACTCTCGCCAGAATTTGTCCAGAATAAGCACAATGTGTTTCTATGTGCATAATATGCAGACCTAAGCATGTCGTCTGCCTTCACACCTTTTGGACAAAGACTCCAATTGTTAGGGTAAAGACATTGTCATTGTCATTATATGCAGATTTCTGCTTTTAGCCTCTTGGGAATTGGAAAGGAAAGCTGGCTTCACCTAAAGCGGTGGTTCCCAAACTTTTTATAGTCCATACCCCTTCAAACATTCAACCTCCAGCTGCGTACCCCCTCTAGCACCAGTGTCAGAGCACTCTTAAATGTTTATTTTTTTGGCATCATTGTAAGCCTGCCACACACACTATACGATACATTTATTAAACATAAAAATGAGTGTGAGTTTTTGTCACAACCCGGCTCGTGGGAAGTGACAAAGTGCTCTTATAGGAGGACCAGGGTACAAATCATAATATAATAATAGTCAATCATTTTGCTCTATTTAGCCATCTTACATATAAAACTTTATTTGTTATTCGAAAATTGCGAATAACTCTCTACAGGTTAATGAGAAGGGTATGCTTGAAAGGATGCATATAACTCTGCAATGTTGGGTTGTATTGGAGAGAGTCTCAGTCTTAAATCGTTTTCCACACAAAGTGTGCCTGTATTTAGTTTTCATGCAAGTCAGGGCCGAGAATCCACTCTCACATAGGTACGTGATTGCAAAGGGCATCAGTGTCTTAACAGTGCGATTTGCCAAGGCAAAACTCTGAGCGCAGCCCAATCCAGAAATCTGGCAGTGGCTTCTGATTAAATTCAATTTTCACAGAACTGCTTGTTGCAATTTCGATGAGGCTCTCTTGTTCAAATATCGGTAAGTGGACTGGAGGCAGGGCATGAAAGGGATAAGTAATCCAGTTGTTTGTGCCATCTGTTTCGGGAAAGTACCTGCATAATTCCGCACACAACTCGCTCAGGTGCATCACTATATCACATTTTACATTGTCCATAAGCTTGAGTTCATTTACACACAAAAATCATACAATGATGGAAATACCTGTGTGTTGTCCCTCTTGAAGCAAGGGGGCAGTATTTTGATGTTTGGATAAAATCGTTCCCAACGTAAACTGCCTATTTTTCAGGCCCAGAAGCTAGAATATGCATATAATTGGCAGATCAGGATAGAAAACACTCTAAAGTTTCAAAAACGGTCAAAATATTGTCTGTGAGTATAACAGAACTGATATTGCAGGCGAAAACCTGAGGAAAATCCAACCAGGAAGTGCTGTTATTCTGAAACCTCTCTTTTCCATTGCAAACCTATCCTCCATTTAAAAGAATATCAACCAGATTCCTTTCCCTATGCCTTCCACATGGTGTGAACACTCTTTAGACATAGTTTCAGGCTTTTATTCTGAAAAATGAGCGAGAATGTTCACATCGCGTCAGTGGATAGCTAGGTGTCCCCAGATTTGTGCATGCGCGAGCACCTGGAGCAAGACCTTTTCTCTCTCTCTCCTATTGAAACGGCCACAGTCTGGTTGAAATCTTATCGATTATTTATTGTAAAAACAACCTGAGGATTGATTATAAAAAATGTTTGACATCTTTCTACGAACTTTACGGATACTATTTGGAATTTTTGTCTGCACGTCGTGACCTGCATGAGCCTGTGGATTACTAAACAAAACACGCCAACCAAATGAAGGTTTTTGGATATAAAAATAATCTTTATAGAACAAAACAAACATTTATTGTGTAACTGGGAGTCTCGTGAGTGCAAACATATGAAGATCATCAAAGGCTAGGGATTACTTTTATTGCTTTTCTGACTTTCGTGACCAATCTACTTTCCTGCTAGCTGTTTGTAATGTTTTGACTGCTGAGAGAGCTGTCCTCACATAATCGCATGGTTTGCTTTCACCGTAAATAATTTTGGAAATCTGACACTCCGGGTGTAACGGCCGTCGTCAGTGGAAGAAGGTGAGGACCAAGGTGCAGCGTGGTATGTGTCCATAGTTATTAGATGAACACATAAATAACAAAATAACAAAGAGAAACGACCGAAAACAGTTCTGGCTGTTGCAGACACACAACAGAAAACAGAAAACACACACCCACGAAACACAGGTGGAAAAAGGCTACCCAAGTATGATTCTCAATCAGAGACAACTAACGACACCTGCCTCTGATTGAGAACCATACCAGGCCAAACTCAAAAACCAACATAGAAAAACAAACATAGACTGCCCACCCCAACTCACGCCCTGACCATACTAAAACAAAGACAAAACAAAGGAACTAAGGTCAGAACGTGACACCGGGTGGATTAACGACAAGTTAAGCTGTGTTTTGGTGTATTGCACTTGTGATTTCATAAAAAAAAAATATTTTTTGTAATTTAATTTGAATTTGTCGCTCTGCAATTCCCGGGATGTTGACGAAAATGATCCCGCTAAAGGGATCGGTGCGCCAAGAGGTTATTAATGCAGACTGAGAAGAGTTCCAATTTCTTAATCATAGCCTCAATGTTGTCCCGCACAGTGAATATGGTTGAGGAGAGTCCCTGTAATCCTAGATTCAGATCATTCAAGCGAGAAAAAACATCACCCAGATAGGCCAGTCGTGTGAGAAACTCATCATCATGCAAGCGGTCAGACAAGTGAAAATTATGGTCAGTAAAGAAAGCTTTAAGCTCATCTCTCAATTTAAAAAAGCATGTCAATACTTTGCCCCTTGATAACCAGCGCACTTCTGAATGTTGTAAAAGCCTTACATGGTCGCTGCCCTTATCATTGCATAGTGTAGAAAATACACAAGAGTTTAGAGGCCTTGCTTTAACAAAGTTAACCATTTTCACTGTAGTGTCCACGTTGTCAGGCTGTCAGGCAATCCTTTGGCAGCAAGAGCCTCTAGGTGGATGCTGCAGTGTACCCAAGTGGCGTCGGGAGCAACTGCTTGCTAGCTAGCCCCTTCTTATTAATGGTATCTTTTGCTTTTATACTTGTCCTGCTACTCAAAAGTTGTCTTAATTGTTGCTCAAAAAACTCCTGTGGCTTATTTTTCAAATTGGCATGTTTTGTTTCTGCGCAAGAGTGAAGTTTCATCGAGTTGTCAGATAGTACTTCTGCACATACTGTATAACACACTGTGGCTGAGGAAAGACACTACTCCCAATATAAGTGCTAATATAACTACTCCCAATACTCCAAATCAATGTAGTTCTCATCATATTTGCACCTCTTCGATGGTCCAACTCTCCTTTCTGTTGTTCAGTGCTTTCCTGGGTAAGGGGGCAGTAGCTCTTAGGCTGCATCAGATTCACAACTGTCAGTGTCCATGCTAGCTGGGCTAACAACAAATATGGAATTACTGATGCTAGCATTAGATGTGCTCGTGGAAGCAGAACAACTTGTGTCGTCGACAGGTTCAGGTGTAGTACTGCGGGTAGTAGTAGTACTACCAGTAGAACTGGAATGTGTCTCTATGGACGCGGGCCTTACTTTTTAAACTATTTATCTATTTTCGAGCAAACGGAATGAGCAGCAACTACATTTGGCTACATAAGTGAATTCCCACGAGAGATTAATGGTTGATGTGATTGGATGGTAATTATTTGACTAGGCTACCTGTATTTGACATTGTGTTGTTATTTTGCTTTTCACTAGATGGTTTAAAAAAAAAATTGGCAGTGAAACGAGGCTACTCAGGCGAGAAAAAAACCTCACCCAAATGTATAGCCCTGTTGGAAAATATAAATTGACTGTTTGAAAATGTGAATAATTTATTATTATTATTATTATTTTTATTGTGAATTACATTTTTATTTGTAGTACCCACGATGGCATTGTGTGTACCCTTGGGGGTATGCATACCCCAGTTTGGGAATACCTGCCTTAAAGTAAATTGATGTCTTGCCCACATTATATAATTACTCCTGTCTAAATAAAATCATTCAAAATACTTCACCAAAGAGCATGACTTAGTCACATAGGATCATTATCTTCTTTTCTTTTAAATAGCTGTGGATTGTTTCAAATCACAAGTGCCTATTTGGAAGTACCTAGTTGACTGGGAGGGGTACGGTCCTGAGGAGAGGAGTTGGGTTCCCTCTCGGGACGTGCTGGACCGTGCGCTGATTGATGATTTCCTCCGTTGCCGCCAGGTTTCCTCCTCGAGTGCGCCAGGAGGCGCTCGGTGAGTGGGGGGGTACTGTCATGTACTGTCATGTTGTCTTGTCTCTGTCCTTTCCCTTCACCCTGTCTCCCTCTGCTGGTCGTTGTTAGGTTACCTTTTCTCCCCCAATTTCCACCAGCTGTGCCTTGTCTCCTCCTAACCACCTCGTCACCCCGTTTCCCACCTGTTCCCTTTTTCCCTCTGATTAGGTCCCTATATCTCTCTCTGTTTTTGTTCCTGTCCTTGTCGGATTCTTGTTTGTTTGTGTCATTCATGCCTGAACCAGACTGTCGTCATGTTTGCTGTAACCTTGTCCTGTCCTGTCGGAATCTGCCGGTCCATCTGAGCCTACCTATGTTTGGTAATTAAAGAAGCTCTGTTTAAGTTGATTCGCTTTTGGGTCCTCATTCACGCACCATAACAGAAATCACATCATTTGGTTACATAGATTTCTGTTACTGCATGTATTAATTCAATTAATTTACCTGGCTTACTGCGTGCAAATGTGGGAAATTGCCCATTTGGCAATGTCTGTTTTCTGATTGTCTGAACTCACCACGTCCACCACTAACTTCTCAGTAATGTTTTGTTCACCTCACACGTTGTAAACCAAATATGTTGTTTTTTTACATCCATTGCAAATGATAGTTCCTCAGTATTTGAAAAATCGTTCCAACACTCGGCCTCGATAATCATCAAGCCTTTGTGTGAATGAGCAAAATATCATGATCTGATGATCCCATATATCCAGTGGAAACAGCTGTCTGTCCTGAGCTCACTGGCGTGGGAAACTCTGAGGGCCCCAAATAGGCTAGTTGATACAATGTTGTAAGTTCGCTAGCAACAGCTTCTGGCCAGACCCAGTTGATGATTTGACACAATGTTGCACTTCACTAGCAATTGCTCAATTTAAAGGGAGGCAGGAAGGTGGAGTAGAGAGATGAATGTGATTGAAAGAACCAGAATTTTCATCAAGATATTTTCTGATGTTTTTATTTTCTCGGCTTTCTTAAACAGAAGCAAACGGAATGAAACGGGGAGGGTCTTGGCTGAATTTGTCCAATAGAAATTCTCGTTTTAGTTTTGACTAATGATTACACCCCAGATCAGATAGATGCAGGCAAGAGTGTGCAAGGCAGTATTGAATGTGCCACTGTCTCTCACCTTGACTACTCCAATTTGTCTCTCAACCTGTGCACTTGTAGGCTAGGTAGGCTAGGTTATAGCAATCTCATGATGGGAGTAGGGCAAATTAGAGTATCACGTAGTAACCTAAACCTATCAATGTTATATTGAGCTGGGTGAATGGAATATGAAGTCATCCAATATGTTGTAAAAGAAGAACAAAAAGATGTCCTCCCTAATCTTAAACGTCACTAACCGCCCGACACTGAACTAATGCTCCATGATCACACACGTCACACATGGGGAGAGGCAGACGACGGATCAAGAGCCCCCCTTAGTGACTCATTGTTTGCATAGATGCAAACAGTACATGATGAAGGCATATACACTGAGTGAACATACCATTAGGAACACCTGCTCTTTCATGACATAGACTGACCAACTGAATCCAGGTGAAAGCTATGATCCCTTATTTGTCACTTGTTGAATTCACTTCAATCAGTGTAGATGAAGGGGAGGAGACAGGTTAAATAAGGGTTTTTCAGCCTTGAGAGAATTGAGACGGATTGTGTATGTGTGCCTTTCAGAGAGTGAATGGGCATGACAAAAGATGTAAGTGCATTTGAACAGGGTATGGTAGTAGCTGCCATGCATACCGGTTTGAGTGTGAGTTTCCCTTGTGTATCAAGAATGGTCCACCACCCAAAATGGTCCACCACCCAAAATACAAACAGCCAACTTGATACAAATGTGGGAAGCATTGGAGTCAACGTGGGCCAGCATCCCTGTGGAATGTTTTCGACACCTTGTAGAGTCCATGCCCGACAAATTGAGGCTGTCCTGAGGTCAAAAGGGGGTGCCACTCAATATTAGGAAGGTGTTCCTAATGTTTTATACACTCAGTGTGCGTTTTAAAGCATGCATGGTTAGCTTGATGAACAGTTTAATGAGTAAATATCCAGGTGATGAAGAACATATGTCTGGGTCAGAGTCAGACATAGGAAATTACCTATAGAAAGAGAGGGGGGAGAAGAGAGGGGGTGGAGTAAGGTAGACAGAAAGAAGAAAATAGAGTGTG
The DNA here is from genome assembly GCF_045791955.1 of Oncorhynchus clarkii lewisi. Classification (NCBI taxonomy): domain Eukaryota; kingdom Metazoa; phylum Chordata; class Actinopteri; order Salmoniformes; family Salmonidae; genus Oncorhynchus; species Oncorhynchus clarkii. Next base: position 23,836,675 of record NC_092158.1, read on the forward strand.
AGGAAAGTTAGGGGAAGAGAAACTGTAGAAAAAGATATGTGAAAAAGATATGTGCTGACTCTAGTCCACATACTTTACCACAATCTCCCTCCACTTTTTTTGCTTCAACTCCTCAGATGCTGAGTGCAAATCAATACGGGAGTTTCAAACATCCAAAACCCAGAAAAATATACAAGTCAGTGGGCATGTCATATGCAACTTTTGTCATTTTAATATGTGGCTACATAAATTATGTACAACGAGCCGCAACCTGTCAGGTCATAAATCATTGATTCAATACAATAACTGGTAGGCTTCAACTTAGACAATTAAGATATGACAAAGTAGCTTTACGAATGTGTAGGCTTACCCCCACAAAGAGGAAGCTAATATAGACAGTGAGTGCTGGGCAAACTATTGGAGTTCTTGAACTACAGTGGGTTGCGAAAGTATTCAACCTCCATTGCAGTTTTCTATTTTGTTGCCTTACAACCTGGAATTAAAATGTATATTTTGGGGGTTTGTGTCATTTGATTTACACAACATGCCTACCACTTTGAAGATGCTAAATATATTTTATTGTGAAACAAACAAGAAATAAGACAGTAAAACAGAAAACTTGAGCATGCGTAACTATTCAAAGTCAATACATTGTAGAGCCACCTTTTGCAGCAATTACAAGTCTCTTGGGATATGTCTCTATAAGCTTGGCACATGTAGCCACTGGGATTGTTGCCCATTCTTCAAGGCAAAACTGCTCTAGCTCCTTCAAGTTGGATGGATTCCGTTGGTAAATGGCAGTCTTTAAGTCAGACCACAGATTCTCAATTGGATTGAGGTCTGGGCTTTGACTAGGCCATTCCAAGACATTTAAAGGTTTCCCCTTAAACCACCCGAGTGTTGCTTTAGCAGTATGATTAGGGTCATTTTCCTGCTGGAAGGTAAACCTCCGTCTCAGTCTCAAATCTCTGGAAGATTGAAACAGATTTCCCTCAAGAATTTCCCTGTATTTAGCATCATCCATCATTCCTTCAATTCTGACCAGTTTCCCAGTCCTTGCCGATGAAAAACATTCCCACAGCATGATGCTGCCACCACCATGTTTCACTGTGGGGATGGTGTTCTCAGGGTACCGAGAGCTGTTAAATTTTCTGTAGGACTTTATTTAACTAATTATGTGACTTCTGAAGGTAATTGGTTGCACCAGATCTTTTTTAGGGGGTTCATAGATAATTCATGATAATTTTCATTTCACTTTGACAATTTGGACAATTTTGTGTATGTCCATTACATGAAGTAAAAATAAAAATCTATTTAAATTACAGGTTGTAATGCAACAAAATAGGAAAAACGCCAAGGGGGATGAATACTTTTGCAAGGCACTGTATACAGTGGCAAGAAAAAGTATGTGAACCCTTTGGAATTACCTGGAATTCTACATAAATTGGTCATAAAATTTGATCTGAACTTCATCTAAGTCATAACAATAGACAAATTTGGTGTGCTTAAACTAATAACACACAAATTATTGTGTTTTTATTGTCTATATTGAATACATAATTTAAACAATCACAGTGTACTGTAGGTTGGGAAAAGTGTGTGAACCCCTAGGCTAATGACTTCTCCAAAAGCTAATTGGAGTCAGGTGTCAGCTAAACTGGAGTCCAATCAGTGAGACGAGATTGGATATGGTGTTTAGAGCTGCCCTGCCCTATAAAAAACACTCACAATTGGAGTTTGTTATTCACAAGCAGCATTGACTGATGTGAACCATGGCTCAAACAAAAGAGATCTCAGAAGACCTAAGATTAAAAATGGTTGACTTGTATAAAGCTGGAAAGGGTTACAAAAATATCTCTAAAAGCCTTGATGTTCATCAGTCCACGGTAAAACTAATTGCCTATAAATGGAGAAAGTTCAGCACTGTTTTTACTCTCCCTATGAGTGGCCGTCCTGCAAAGATGACTGCAAGAGCACAGCACAGAATTCTCAATGAGGTTAAGAAAAATCCTAGAGTGTCAGCTAAAGACTTACAGAAATCTCTGGAACATGCTAACATCTCTGTTGATGAGTCTACAATACGTAAAACACTAAACAAGAATGGTGTTCATGGGAGAACACCACAGAAGAAGCCACTGCTGTCCAAAAAAAACATTGCTGCACGTCTGAAGTTAGCAAAAGAGCACCTGGATGTTCCACAATGCTACTGGCTAAATATTCGGTGAACAGATGAAACTAAAGTTGTGTTGTTTGGAAGGAACATACAACACTATGTGTGGAGAAAAAAAGGCTGCCTTAGGGCCTGGACAGCTTGCTATCGTCGCCGGAAAAATGTATTCCCAAGTTTAGTCTGCCAATTGAAGCTCAACAGAAGTTGAGTGATGCAACAGGACAACATCCCAAAACACCGAAGTAAATCAACAGAAAAACAATACCCCTTCTGGAGTGGCCCAGTCAGACTCCTGACCTCAACCCTATTGAGATGCTGTGGCATGACATCAAAAGAGCGGTTCACACCAAACATTCCAAGAATATTGCTGAACTGAAACAGTTTTGTAAAGAGGAATCGTCGAAAATTCCTCTTGACCGTTGTACAGGTCTGATCCGCAACTACAGAAAACATTTGGTTGAGGTTATTGCTGCCAAAGGAGGGTCAACCAGTTATTAAATCCAAGGGTTTGCATACTTTTTGCACTCTGCACTGTGAATGTTTACATGGTGTTTTCAATAAAGACATTAAAACGTGTAATTGTTTGTGTGTTATTAGTTTAAGCAGACTGTTTGCCTGTTGTGACTTAGATGAAGATCCCTCGTGCTCTCTCTCTCTCTCTTTATCTCTATTGTGGCACAGCTTGTCTCCATAGCAATAGGAGTTTGAGGTGGGTCGCTATCCATGGTGCTGAACCTCAAGAGCTATCATTGAGGAAAATGCTGCCGATTGAAAGAGGAATGTAGTGTGTGTGTGGGCACACACGTACTTGCTCGTGTGCAAGTCAGCATATTGGTGTGTATGTCAGTGCACATGCATATGTATGTATGTATGAGAGAGGGACTGAGAATGGTTGGCGATAGAGAGAGGGAGAGCAAGAGAGTAGAGGTTTGTGGGGGTTGGTACTACATATAGAAGGTGCTGACCGTTGTAACTGGAGCACTCTGCAGGGGTTAGAATATGATTTCTGAAATACTGGAGTGCCAAACAATAGTTAGTATGAATTGAAGATTACTTCATTATCAGTGCCCAAGAGATTGTGTCATGATTTCTGAAATATTTTGTGCAAAGGCAGTCACACGGCAGAAACATTCAATTAGAGAGAGCGAGAGGGACAGAACAGCCAAAAGGAGAGAGGGAATGATGGAGACAAAATAGAAAGCAGGGTGTTCATGATAATCCCCTCCTCCGTAATCACAGGAAGGTGGTGTGGTTGTCATAGCAACCATTTCCTAGGTGCCGGGTGGTTCCTGGCAAACAGCCACTCCCATCAATCGTTTGCAGCAGACTGCAGGGTAGAGGCTCTGTCTCTGTGCCGTCACAATGGAGATCATCCATCAGTGTTTCACTGTGCAGTGTGGGCAGTCTTTAAGATAAGAAGAAGATCACCAGGAAAGCTGTGTTTCTACCTGATACTTCCTTCATATTAACCTCTCCCTCAGTTTAATACTCAATCTCCTTGATTTAGCATGGAGTACCGAAGTGAGAAACTGGGTCATCATCAATGTCTGACGATTTAAGTATCCTAACAACACCGATAACTTCAATAATGGCCTTCAGAAAGAAAGGGACCCACAGAACCACATATCTTAAAGCTTTATTGACACCAGCATCTACAAGCAGGACATTTAAGCAACAGAAACAACATCCAAACTGTTTTTGAATAAAAAAATGTAAGCAATGCCATTCTCTCTCACTCACTTTTTTTAACTCGCATCTGTCAATCAGCGTTGTGGGTTGTGTCCCCGCCCCCCACCCACCTATAAATAACACAGGAAGCCCTACAGAAAGGGAGGCAGATACAGTCAGACCATAGAATCATAATGCAGGAATAAGCAGTGTAGCTACAATACAGAGACAGACATGATCTGCATGATACTTAAGCAAGCACCACAGACACCCTCCTGTACCATCAAGCCAAGTGCAGAGATTACATCAGATATAAAAAGTATATTGTATTTTTAAAAAAGTACAAAGTAGATACGCCGATACAGGTTTTAAACCCCATCCACTGTCAAAGTAGAGCTTAAGGTCTCAGGTCATATCAGCCAATCACCCAGCCACTGGCTGCTTGGGAGATTTTCTCCAAATGCCTGGGATCTAAATGAATCCAGATGACATCTTATACCTTACAATAATCATGACTTGAATCTGGATTAAGAACCATCATCTCATTCTCCTCAAGTCACATGTACTGGTATAATGCAGGAGACCCATAAAGAGCTCATGACGTCTGAATTTAGTTTAATATTTTCTGTTGCCTAAATGTGTAATAAATGTGTCTTCATACAAGGCTCAGGCAGCATATTCTCCCCACAGGCAGAGCAGGCAGCGCCCACATCATTAGTGTAGCAATCAGACAGCTGTGTGTCCAACACCATCAGCCCTCAGACCCAAACAGTGACCTCACATTGTGACGGGAGGTGAGGTCATGATTCACACAGGGCTTTAAATAGGAAGAGACTGATAAAGAGAGAATTGGAGAGTTAATTAGAACTTAAATCTATGACTGCACTGCAGCCTGTGGTAGATGAGTGGTGTAGCCAGATCTGGATTCAGTGGAAATCACTGTGAATAGGAATAGCTTATTGTTTTTCCCATTAAACCGACATGATTGAGATATATACAGTATTATTTAAGTTCAGTATTTCATTTCAAATGAAGACTGGATGGATTGTGAGTGCAGGGCCTATAAGGTCATACATGACATGCACTGGCGTCAAAGGAGCCCCCTTTCTGTCTCACTCGTCTTCAGATTCTTTCTCCTTATCTCTCTCTCTCCTTCTTTTGGCCCTTTCCCTTCATTGTGACGTGCATATACTGCTGTCTGTTCTAGTTTCTCATTTCTAAGACCAAATTTCCTTGCATTAAATCTCTGCACTTCAGGGTATTGCTGGGAGAAGAGATACTCTGTATGTCTATAAATTTAAAATAACATTTTGGCTAAATTCTTAATCAGGGGAGCGTTACATTCACATTTCATAAAATAATTTAGATTGTTTGTCTGTACACTGTATCAGATAAAATATTTGAATGATGTATTGCAATACAAATGTCATACAGTAGGCTACACAATGTACTTGAATAAGTCACATAAAAAGCAGTGTTAACAATTGTTAGTTCAAAATATCCAATAAAAACATGACAATTCATAAAACATTGTAAACTTTAAAAACATGGCCAGAGTATTGTATTGCACCATGCCAACATAAATACATTTCAAATATACAACAATAAATGTATTTTTTTAAACAGTCTTATTTTTTTAAGTGAATATAGTAACATTTCTTATATAAAGTACACATGGTTTCTTCCTCTAAGCTTCCTGTTTAACACTGAATTCTCCTTTAGCTGATTCTCTGAGGTTTGTTCACAGTGACAGGGACACTGGGAGTGTGGGATGGAGTAAGTGTTACAGTAATTGGAACCTGGCAGAGGCCTGTGGAGTTTAGTTGAGAAGGCTCAGACAGAGGTATGATAAATTGTTGTAAAGTGAACCCCTTTAGTGCCTCAGATATTCTACATACAGTGTTGGCTACATTTGACCCTCATATTGTCCTGCTTAGGCAGGTAGGAACTAAATCTGGGTATTTCTCGCTGTCCTGAGTTTTTCCTTGGACATGATTCTCACACAAACAAATGATTATAGTCTGTGCTTTATATATATATACATGCTGAGCAGGAAATGTTTCTCGTCAAAATATACTAAATATAGCGTCAGTGTCAAATGTGATCATGAAGATTTCAACCGTGAGAATATATTAGCTATCTCTGTCTGCAATGTGAAGTGGAGTAAGATGGGGTACTTCTCTCCTACCTGGCTCATTGAATGACAGGTATGAGGTCTTGATCTATATTGTTACCAACTCAACATGCACATCCCATACCATGTCTCAGGAGATAAATAATCCCATAACATAGGCTGATGTTCAGAGTCAAAAACATAATTCAACACATTCAAGAAAATTGGTAAGGTCTAGAAAGTCAAATGATGAAAAACTTTAGTATTATTTCTAAACAAAATGTACAAAAGTTATCTATGCACACTACACATTCACAGATGAACAAAGATAGTTATTTCACTAGCTAACAGAGTTATGGCATTGACCATATTGTGACCTCTCACACATACCCCAATAATGCATTGACATCACAATGATGAGGAATCCTCACAAGGACTAAACAGAATTCCCTTTTGTGTAATGTGTTTCTTGGAGAGGTAAGGTAGGATTTTGGAAGATATTGAGTGCCTGGTCCCACATTTACAGTCAAAAGTCCCAGGGAGGGTGCTATGCATAATAACATCAGTCCAATGTTGTCTGAAAGACCTTGTGTTTGATGTTCCTTTCTTCTTTATGATATTTTCTAAATACAAGTACCTGTTGATGTAGCCATGCAGATTCATGCTTGATGGAAGATGATAAAGGTAGTCTACAGTTGCTGAGGTGGTTGGTGTGGTATGTTTGGGCAGAGGGTTCGACGAGCTGCCCCCAGAGGTAACTGTTGGATCCCAGTGATTGAAGGAGGGGTGTTGGTCACTCTTAACTTCTTTGAACGTTCTGCACCCGAATACCCCAGATTGAGGACATCATGGCAGGTCACTGCTGGCCCTGGAATCCTGCCAATAAATAGAAAACACAGTCAGCCAATAGGAGGTGGAGAGAGGAGGGGGATCAGCTTGACTGACAGCCTATAAGGAGTCACAATTCATGCAACTGTTAAGATCTCCAACTGGGGCTTGATTGGTTATTTCCACCATCAATCGAACATGGGTGGGCATTAGATACCAAGTTGCTTACTTTTACGGTCATAAACAATTAACATGCCTCTGGATTATGCAAGGAGGTGTGCATGGTAAAATCTATAAAATTGTCTACATGGGCTATTTCTCAAATCATTATCTTTTATTGTCCCCACAGGAATTGAGAAATTACAGAATGGCCAAATTGCAGAATGGATCAATCATGTGCATCTAGGTCAGATTAAAAAGCAAGCAAGTGAAATTTGATTAAAACCAAACAAATGACAAAAATAGGGCAACAGAAAGGGAGATGTACCATAGAGACATGCACATCACAGTCTGTAGGAGTGAAGGATAGGCAGGCTGGTGTTTGAACTACTTTAGTGCAATTGTGTGTGTGTGTGTGTGTGTGTGTGTGTGTGTGTGTGTGTGTGTGTGTGTGTGTGTGTGTGTGCGCGCGCGTACGTGCAGGGCTAAAGGTAATATGTCTATGGAGGCCACAGTTAGTCTGTGTTAGACAGTGGCCGACAGGCATTGAGCAGCTCATCAATTCATTATTTCTCCCTGTATTGGGCCAATGATAAGATGTGGCTGCTGGGGAGCAGGGGCAGAGCCAAAATATGCAGGGATGTGTGTGGGTGTGACAGAGGGGCTGGATGCAGCCGCTGCTCTGAAGGTGGTGTGCACACTGAGCTTTGGAACAAGACAGTGCATACCTTAATCCTATCCTTTATCTGTGCTAGTTAGCACTTCACCCTGAGTCTCTGCCAAACAAACCACATATTGTCATTACTGCTCTGACCTGGCAGCCACTTTGGGCCTAATCTCAACTGTCAGTGATTGGTTTCCCAATCTAATCACAGATGCATCACAATGAAGGTCAATGGGAAGAAGAGTGTGCCGTGTGTGTCAGGGGAGGGGGACAGAAAACAAATAGGGAAAGGGATAGAGAAAGAGACCAGGAATTCAACCCTCTCTCTGCATCCTCTCTGGAAATCAATGTATGTCGGCTCTTTGCTGACATTTTATAATCCATGCCCCCTTTTACAAAGGAGACTGGACTCTGCCCACACAGAGTCAAACCCACGTTAGGGGTGATAAAGTGACAATTAGACCTATCATTAGAGCAGGACAGCGACACTTGCACACAAAAATAGTGAGAAACACAATTCTAGATTGAGCTACACCAATCAGTGCTCCTACATCATGTTACCAGCAACCAGCATACCTCCAGCTGTAGAATGGGCTTCCTTTCATTTTGAGTACTTTAGAACAGAAAAAGAGACAGGTTCAATGGTCAGAGTCCAACACACACACACACACACACACACACACACACACACACACACACACACACACACACACACACACACACACACACACACACACACACACACACACACACACACACACACACACACACACACACACACACACACACACACACACTTTTCCAAAATACAAGATCCACTAATCCAATCCAAATCTCTTGTTTGTTTTCATGTCATGCCAGTACAATAGAGAGGAGACTGCCTTGTCCCTAAGTCAGAGCTAAAATTAAAACAGTACTTCAGTTAGACAAGGTTAGCCTCTTATTGGACCTGGAAAAGACAATGCACACAGACAAACACATCAACACAAAAGGAATTAGAATAAACTAACAATGTCATACAATGTTTAGCCTACACTGGCATTCCCATTATACTGTATAGAGCTCACATCAGTCCATTATTTTCCCCCAGGTTAGTTTTATTATTACACAAACCCCGGTCCTGGTTTTGCAATTCAGCTCAGAGAGTTGTAGTGTCTGAGACAACAGCAGACAGACGTTCTTGGAAAGCTATTTTTTGTTATTAAAATTGCATGAACTGCAAGCAAAGAATGAAAGGAAGTGGCACTAACATGACTTGGGAATTAGCATGGCTCAATGACTTAAATAAGCAAACTGAGCCAAACCCCAGTAGAGTGAATGACTGCAGGGCAAATTAAAAGCAAATAAGTTTTTCTGTTATGTCTGCATAACACTTACACAGTAATATCCTAGCTGTGTTCATACACCACAGGACTGGAACAGAGCTTAAATGGATACAGTGATATTCTTGTTCTACTTTCCCAGAGTCTGGTGAACTTGTGGATGCTATGTTTATGTGTGCTGTATAAAGAAAGTTAGCGTTAGTTCCACGGGTCAATGCTAACTAGCGGTAGTGCAATTACTGGAACTCAACAGGTACAGGAGCAATGCTACTCACAGTATCCCTTAGCGAAACACTAGAAAACCTGCAGATATCCCATGCATAGAGGACATTTTGGCAAAATACATAGAGTATTTATTTAAAACCAAACTAAACCCTGGTCAGATAAGTAGTACAGTACTACTGTATTGGTTCATTAACTGGAGTGTAACCTGTCAGATAAGTAGTTATAAGTAGTACAGTACTACAGTATTGGTTCATTAACTGGAGTGTAGCCTGTCAGATAAGTAGTTATAAGTAGTACAGTACTACAGTATTGGTTCATTAACTGGAGTTTAACCTGTCAGATAAGTAGTTATAAGTAGTACAGTACTACAGTATTGGTTCATTAACTGGAGTGTAGCCTGTCAGATAAGTAGTTATAAGTAGTACAGTACTACAGTATTGGTTCATTAACTGGAGTTTAACCTGTCAGATAAGTAGTTATAAGTAGTACAGTACTACAGTATTGGTTCATTAACTGGAGTGTAGCCTGTCAGATAAGTAGTTATAAGTAGTACAGTACTACTGTATTGGTTCATTAACTGGAGTGTAGCCTGTCAGATAAGTAGTTATAAGTAGTACCGTACTGGTTCATTAACTGGAGTGTAGCCTGTCAGATAAGTAGTTATAAGTAGTACAGTACTACAGTATTGGTTCATTAACTGGAGTGTAACCTGTCAGATAAGTAGTTATAAGTAGTACAGTACTACAGTATTGGTTCATTAACTGGAGTGTAGCCTGTCAGATAAGTAGTTATAAGTAGTACAGTACTACAGTATTGGTTCATTAACTGGAGTGTAGCCTGTCAGATAAGTAGTTATAAGTAGTACAGTACTACAGTATTGGTTCATTAACTGGAGTGTAGCCTGTCAGATAAGTAGTTATAAGTAGTACAGTACTACTGTATTGGTTCATTAACTGGAGTGTAACCTGTCAGATAAGTAGTTATAAGTAGTACAGTACTACTGTATTGGTTCATTAACTGGAGTGTAGCCTGTCAGATAAGTAGTTATAAGTAGTACCGTACTGGTTCATTAACTGGAGTGTAGCCTGTCAGACAAGTAGTTATAAGTAGTACAGTACTACAGTATTGGTTCATTAACTGGAGTTTAACCTGTCAAATAAGTAGTTATAAGTAGTACAGTACTACAGTATTGGTTCATTAACTGGAGTGTAGCCTGTCAGATAAGTAGTTATAAGTAGTACAGTACTACAGTATTGGTTCATTAACTGGAGTTTAACCTGTCAGATAAGTAGTTATAAGTAGTACAGTACTACTGTATTGGTTCATTAACTGGAGTGTAGCCTGTCAGATAAGTAGTTATAAGTAGTACAGTACTACAGTATTGGTTCATTAACTGGAGTGTAGCCTGTCAGATAAGTAGTTATAAGTAGTACAGTACTACAGTATTGGTTCATTAACTGGAGTTTAACCTGTCAGTTAACATAAAAGGCTGAGAGCTGCACTGAGGTGACACAGGGTCTATAGGCTCCTCCTCTCAGTGGAATATGATTGTGTAAAGTTGGTCAAACGGTCAGTCTGAAGGATGCGCAGAGGACACGCATAGAAACCGGCAGAGGTGGCTTTGGTCTCAAAAATAATGCAGAGGTGGCTCTGGTATAAAAACATTTTTTTTTTACAAAACAAGGCTCTGTTTGAATAGTATTTGAATGCATCCTTCATTCATGTAATCAGTGACACATGATAGTCTCTATGAAAGAAAGGCTACTGCTTTCATCAATCCAACCTTGTCAGATGTGTGATTACATGAAGGAAGGAAGCGTGTGCATTTCATATAAGGAAGTATATGTCAGAGGAAAACTGCTCCGGGCCTCCATCTCAGAGGCGCACATACCTGTAGCGTGGATGCTCTTGAGTCGCTGGTCTCTGTAGGCCCTGTGCTTCTGGGTATACTGGACACAAAGTAGCCTGCTCCCTTCGGTACTATAGGCTGTCTGACAACCACCTTGCCTTTTCTGGTTTCTGCTAGAAACAGGCTGTACCAGTAGGCATCACTGGAGATGAGGGTGGAATCGGCTATGGTAGAGCTCCTCTGGCTGATGATACTGTTTCTGCTGATCACACTGTTCCTGTTTAGACTGTTCAGATTCATATTCATAGCAGGAGGCATCTTCAAGGGCTTCGGTTTCTGACACTTCAGCACAATGACCACCAATATGGTGATCAATAGCAGAAAGGATACTGAGCCCAAACCAATGACCAAATACAGATTTAAGTCTGTGAACAAGTCATATTCCAAAGGCAACTCAGTAGTTTCTGAGAATGGTGTCACCATGTGTTCTACTGTTGATATCTTGATGGTGACTGTAGCGGAAAGAGCAGGGTCTCCATTGTCTTTGGCGACAACAACCAGCCTCTGATGACGGGGGTCCCTATAGCTGAACATTCTTGTGGTACGGATCTCCCCATTGTATTGATCTAGACTGAAGAGGCTAGAGTCACTGATCTGTAGAAGCTGATATGTGACCCGTGAATTCTGTAATGAGTCTGCGTCAATGGCGATTACTTTGGCAACTAGGAATCCTTTATCAGTGGACCTCGGTATCACCTCTTCAATAACCGAGCCCTGCGCACGCCAAGGTGACACTATGAGCGGGGTGTTGTCATTCTGATCCAGAATGATGATGTGAACTGTCACATTGCTGTTCAGTGGAGGTACCCCAGAGTCTCTGGCCTCTATGTGGAAAAGGAACTCCCTCTCCCTCTCAAAGTCAAAGGTCTTCAGAGCGTAAAGGTTGCCATTCTCTGGATTAATAGAGAAAAGCATGGACATAGATGTGTTAAGGATCTCCTTCTCCATGATAAAATACACCAGATACTGGTTCTCATGGAGGTCCGGGTCGAAAGCACTGAGTGACGTCAACAGTGCGCCGGGGACGTTGTTCTCCACAACATGGATTGTGTAGAACGACTGGGGGAATATTGGCGAGTTATCGTTGACATCCAGTATCTCCAAGGTGATTGTCTCATTGTCAGATAAGCGAGGTGTTCCTTTGTCTGTGACTATGAAAGTGATTTCATATCTTGGAATTGTCTCACGGTCCAGTGGTTCTGAAACATGCAGAGCAAAGTAATCCTCCGAAGACTTATTAAGAACGAAAGGTAGGGATGTTTGTTGGTTCAAAGTGAGCTCAACTTCACCGTTGTCCCCAGAGTCCCTGTCGCTTATACTGATCACTGCTATTAATGTTCCTATGGCAACATCTTCCTTGAGCGTGCTTTTAAAAGATTTAATGGTAACCTCGGGATAGTTGTCATTCAGATCGGTAATAAATACCATTATTTTACAATCTCCGGATAACGAATTAGATCCTTGGTCTCTGGCTTGAATATATATATCGAAACTGTGGCTCTCCTCAAAATCAATCACATCCTTAACCTTTATTTCCCCTGTATTCGAATTTAGAGAGAACTTTTCTTGTGTCTTCTCGGATGTATATAACGTGTATGAATATATAATCTCTGCGTTAGTGCCCTCGTCCAAGTCTGTTGCGTTCAAGGTCATTACTAGAGTTCCAATTGGGGAGTTCTCAGTTACATTAATAGCATATATCGGCTGGTTAAAAAAAGGGGCGTTGTCATTGATATCCAGAACCCTAACGATGATACTGGCTGTGCCTGAGCGTGCAGGGACCCCGCCATCTACAGCGGTTAGTATTAAATTATGAACCGCCTGTTCCTCTCTGTCTAAATTACTGTTGAGAACCAAATCTACGTATTTAGATCCATCGCTTCCCGTCTGTATGTCAATTATAAAAGACTTGCTTTCGCTTAAATAGTAAGTCTTAATAGAATTCGCACCGACATCTGCATCCACAGCATTTGTCAAAGAGAATCTCTCTCCTGCAGCGGTAGATTCTGAAATATCCAAGTGCATTGTCTCCCTTCGAAAGACCGGTGCATTGTCATTTATGTCCATAATTTCAAGCTCAATGTTAAAAATTCGAATGGGATTTTCAAATATGACATCCATTTTCAGAAAACAAGACGTTGTCTTGCTCGAGCATATATATTCCCTATCTATCTTTTCAAGTATGAACAGGTCTCCCGTTTCTTTGTTAATGTCCAAATATTTGTTTCTGTGGATGATGTCAAGCTTTGCCTTGCGTGTTATCAGAGTGCGAAGGTCAAGTCCCAAATCTGTAGCCAGGTTTGCAACAACGGAACCCTCTTGCATTTCCTCGGGAATAGAGTAGCGATTAATGGACAAAGCAATTCCCCACATCGCGCTGAATACAAAGAGAACGGTGACGCACCTTGTCCATACAGTTGCAATGGAAAGCGCCATTATTGCAAAGAAATATGTTAAATTAGGTCAATACTTGAAGCAATCCGTTAAAGACGAATAACTTTACATCTACGAGCTATTGCTTACGTGAGAAACAATCCGTAGCCTTCTGTTCTGCACCGGGGAATTCATGCCGAGCTTCCACGCGGTACAACTGCGGTGCGCTGCTCTCCCAATCGTGATGACGTCTGCTGGGTAGTCGTCATTGAAAAGGAACAGCGACATGATTGATGTGTGCTATGTAAAATGGTTGTACCTTATTATGAATGTTATGGTTACGAGAGTAACGTTAATTAATGTTTACAGACGAAAAGTAATATTTCGAAAGGTTATTGCAATGGTAAACCATTTCCTATGTGAGGCACTAACGCTACCTGTTTAAAAAGTTTGCATATGCACATTTTCTGAGATTCTGTGGTTGCACTCCAATTCTGTGGTTGTTCTCTTTTTTTTGACTAATGTATGAATACCAATTTAATGAAGTACAACAAATCCAACGCAAGTTCTCAATAGTAATTTTAGCACCACACAACATGCCTTCAAAAAATATTGTTTGAATGAGGAACTCTATAATGACCAGAAGTGTTATTAATATTGAAGTAGATGTCAAGCCAAAGTTATGTCCACTAGTATAGGCTATTGTGTGACGAAGGAGCATTAGCACAGTGTCCAATATTGGTCTATAAAACATTCAAAACAAATAGGCCTAAACAAGTCAACAAGTGAAAGTATAGTATTGCAATTATTCTGCATACCCTCATATCTTAAAAAGCTGCAATTTGTGATCATCAGCACCTCAAAGCCACCACTTTACGGCTCCTGTACACTAGCACACCGTAAATTGTTGAGTGCCGCTTCGACCGCTCAGAATGGCTCGCTTGTGGCCGTGCTGGCAGAATATGGCAGCAGCAGTTGGTTGTGCATCAAGAATAAAGCATAGCGCATTTGTATGAAGGTCTGGTTATTAAATGAATAGGTTCTCCACATGGCTTGGAGAACCTATTAAAGTAAGTAAATACTTTTCGAAAATGTGAAAAAAACAACGATGTATTATTAGCTAACTAGCTACAGTGCAGGCTAACTAAAATGAGCTGCTAATATAGCTAGCTAGTTATATAGACAACTTTACATACTGTATAGCTGAATTAAATATCACAAGCTCCCTAACTTCATATTAGCTAGCTATCTTGATGTATTTATCATTGTAAAAAATAAACTCCAAATGCATTTGTTGGTAGGTAGCTAGCAGCCATGGAGGAGGGTGAAAGGATAGCCGCTCCAACTGTAAAAGAAGGGAGAGAGTAGGATATGCTGGATAAGGCAGATACTGTTGTACCACTTGCAATTCCAAACTGCAAGTGGTATGTATGTATTCATTTGTAATGCTATCCTTGATATGATCCTGCTCTCTTCACATGCTACACATGCACGTATGTGCACATGCATCTATCTATCAAATGTTATCATGATTTGTTACAAGAAATATTATACTTTAGTAGTCCACAATGACCTGGTGATGTAAAAGTCTAATAATGACATTATCTTCCATATTCCTACAGACTGTAGATTCCTTAAAAACGATTGCCTAAAGTTACAGTTTGGGGCACTGCACAGTTGGGTGACCAGGGCCCTCTTGGACTGCCTTGTGGGGGAAATCAGGCGTGTGTGAAGGCAACCTGTGTCCTGCATAACACATGAGGACCAGGAGGGGATCTGCAGCTTGCCGCCATGTGCGAGAGGAGAGGTCTGCTGCTCTGCGTGATGTTTCAAGGATGGGGTCTAACAATGAGGCAATCCGCACGGGAGGCAATCCGTGTGCAGGAGATATTCACCTGCTACTTTTTCAAATAGGGTGCAGTTTCCTGGCAACACCATAGACTACACTATGCACAACCAACAACCAAAGGCTCTTTTAAGAGCCATCCATATTGCAATAAGAGTATTCTTTCATTTACTTAGCTATGTCAACTGCAGTTATTCAATTCCCAGTTTATCTCCCATTGATTTCTACTTCTCAGGTGAGGGTGCTGTTTAGGTAAGGGATGTCTGTACAAAAACAAAACAGGCTATTTTAAGAGTCACCCATATTGAAAAGATTTAGAACAATTAGACACCCTATAACCCACACCTATGCATTCGTGTATCAATCTGATGGATTGTGTTGTGCAATAAGCAGGCTCAGTTGTATAACTGTGGCTCCTTCCACCTTCAAATAATAGTTAAGAGGACCAACCATGGAGAATAGTTAGACACTTCATTATTTCTATTTATATAACTATGCCATATTGTTTGCCTCGCATGTCTGTGCATGTTTTTCAGTATAATGTACCCTGCAGCCACTGATTGTGGACACTAGGTGAGGTCCCACACACACACATTCCTGTTGAACAGTCTCTGTAACTACCTTGTTTTCTCAATAACAGTCTCTCTCCTTCACTTCATCCCTCTCCTCCTTCTCCCTAAATCCTCTAGGTTATATCAGCTGTGTCGGTGAACCCCTCCTGCATCTGAACTGCATGACACATAGAGGGCACAGCATGATCAGAGGTGAGAGGTCACTTGGTCAGGTCAACAGGAAGTATTATTAAAGCGATGCTTTACATTGAAATACAGATAGAGATGTAGTATTCCCAGAGTTAATGATCCAAGGTCAGTTTTGTGATGATTGATGATTTTTTTATTCTATCTCTCGTATGCAGATATGTTTTGATGTGAGAGAGGATGCCAACCCCCAGTCTCGTCATCGCCACCTCACCCGCTCTTAAAATAACCTTCAGGCCAACTGGGGGCCCAAGGCTGGTTAGGAGACACCTCTAGAGACACTGTTATGTAATTGTGATGACCTGAGAGAATTGTAGCACTGAATTGTAGCACTGTAATTAATTAATCATATGCTGTCTTCCCTGCTCCTCTGTTCTTACCTCTTTCTCTTTCTGTGTTTGACACTCTTTCTCGCACCTCTCTCCCCAGTTTTACAGCACTCTAGCCGAAGCTTGACATTGCACATGGTGATCTTAGGCTTGTGTGCGGCTGCTCGGCCATGGAAATCCATTTCATAAAGCACCCATTGAACAGCTCTTGTGCTGATGTTTCTTCCAGAGGCCGTTTGGAACTCGGTAGTGAGTGTTGCAACCGAGGACAGACGATTTTTACGTGCTACGTGGTTCAGCGGTCTAATTCTGTGAGCAAGTGTGGCCTACCACTTCGCAGCTGAGCCGTTGTTGCTCCTAGAAGTTTCCACTTCACAATAACAGCACTTACAGTTGACTGGGATAGCTCTAGCAGGGCAGAAATTTGACGAACTGACTTGTTGGAAAGGTGGATCTAATGACAGAGTCACGTTTAAAGTTACTGAGCTCTTCAGTATGGGCCATTCTACTGCCAATGTTAGTCTATGGAGATTGCATGGTTGTGTGATCGATTTTATACACTTTTCAGCAATGGGTGTGGCTGAAATAGCCGAATCTACTCATTTGGCCATGTATTGTAGATGGGGCCACCTTTTTTCAAAGCAATGCTCCCATGACTTGTTCAAAGGCAAAACAATATTCAGAAAAATAAATCAAAACATGGCCATATAATAAAATAAAGATCTGAGATCGAAGGTCTGAGATTGAGTTCCTCATTAAGCCCCCCAATCTAAAATAATTGGACGTAGGATTATATTTCCTATTTATTTTATTTTCAGAACCCTTGCAGAATAAATTCCTCACCTTTTCTGGCCATGATGGGTTCATATTCCCATAGTAACCGTACAACAAATTAGCATGCGTCTCTCATTTAATTGAGCCTATGTAAATAGATAGGCTATATATTTCTAGTTTTCTGTATGTGATCGCATAGTCAATGCGGTTTAGCCAACAGACTAATTTAACAGGTGAACATCAAGACAGTTGATATTTTACTTTGAAGTATGTCTGCTATTACTGCATACCCAGCCGTCACCATGTCTTGAGACATTTTGAGAAATGTCTTGAGACATAAAAATGAAGACATCTATAGACACATCTTGGAAATACCAATGTCTTGAGACATTAAGGCATCTTGAGACATTTTATAATTTGTTGTTTTCATGTTTTACTAGTAATGAATACTAATCATTCACTCTCTCATGCACATTCATAGCAAAAATTGTGCTGCTTACCCAATCACAGTAATCAAGATTTATCCACCAAATTATCTTGTCTGGATAATAGATCATCTTTGGTATGGCCTCTATGGCATGCACCAAGTTTATAAATTCATTTTTTTAAAGATGTAGCTCACTTATTGTTTTTAGAAATGGAGCATGCAGATATTTATTGTAAGATTTAGGCTACGTTTTTAAAAGATGCACCAGAAATGTGATTATAAATCTTGATGTCGATATCAAGCCACAGTTATTTCCTCTGTCTGTATGACAATGACGGATATTCTAAAAGGAACAGCGACTATCATTTGTTTTTCAACCAGACAATGACCCCACACACCTCCAGGCTGTGTAAGGGCTATTTGACCAAGAAGGAGAGTGATGGAGTGCTGCATCAGATGACCTGTCCTCCACAATCACCTGACCTCACCCCAATTGAGATGGTTTGCGATGAGTTGGACCGCAGAGTGAAGGAAAAGCAGCCAACAAGTGCACAGCATATGTGGGAACTCCTTCAAGACTGTTAGAAAAGCATTCCAGGTGAAGCTGGTTGAGAGAATGCCAACAGTGCAAAGCTGTCATCAAGGCAAAGGGTGGCTAGTTTGAAGAACCTCAAATATAAAATATATCTGGATTTGTTTAACACTTTTTTTGGTTACTACGTGATTTCATATGTGTTATTTCATAGTTTTGATGACTTCACTATTATTCTACATTGTAGAAAATAGTAAAAAATAAAAAAAAAAAAATCCTTGAATGAGTAGGTGTGTCCAAACTTTGACTGGTACTGTATATATATATATATATATATATATGTGTGTATATATAACAACACATGATTCATTCAATATGTGCAGAAAGTTTGAGGTGAAATAAATGCTATCCAGCTAGTTAACATAAGCCAATGTCTGCTAGCATAGCTAGCTAACCCCCAGTTAGCAGGGTTAGGGGTCAGATTTAGAGTAGGGGCCAGGCTTAGGGTCAGAATGGGGGTTAGGGTTAGGTTAACGTCAGAATAGGAGTCAGGCTTAGGGCTAGATTAGGGGTCGATTCTCCACCGTTCCTAAAATACTTTTCATTTTTTTCTTTTCAGGTGTGATTTTACAAGAAAATATATGATTGTGGTGTTTATGACAAGAGGCTCTTTGTTGTGCCTTGAATGCTATTGAAATGGGGAGGGCATTAAAGCAGCTGCCTGTGCTTTTACTGTGCCACCCAAAACCCTGAGGCACCACCGTGACCAGCAAGTCAAAACCCCAGGCTACAGCCATTTGGGTGGGTTACCGGTCTTCACTGGCCTGGTATGGTTCTCAATCAGAGGCAGCTGTCAATCGTTGTCCCTGATTGAGAACCATACTTAGGTAGCCTGTTTTCACCCTTGAGTTGTGGGTGATTATTTTCTGTTCTGTGTTTTGTGTACTCACCGTACAGGACTGTTTCGTTTCGTTCATTGTCGCTTTATTGTTTTCTGTTGAGTGTTCATTTATTCTATTAAATCAATATGGACACTTACGACGCTGCGCATTGGTCCTCACCTTCTTCCATCACAGACAAGCGTTACAGAATCACCCACCACAACCGGACCAAGCAGCGTGGTACCCAGGAGCAGCGGGTTCAAGACTCCTGGACTTGGGAGGAGATATTGGATGGCAAGGGACCCTGGGTACAGCCGGGAGAATATCGCCGCCCCAAGGCAGTGCTGGAGGCAGCGAAAGCCGAGAGGCGGCATTATGAGGAGCTAGCACGGCAGCGCAGCTGGGACGAGAGTCAGCCCCAAAACATTATTGGGGGGGGCACACGGGGAGTGTGGCTAAGTCAGGTAGGAGACCAGAGCCAACACCCCGTGCTTACCGTGGAGAGAGGTGGACCGGGCAGGCACCGTGTTATGCCGTGAGGCGCACGGTGTCCCCGGTGCGCAGGCATAGCCCGGTGCGTTACATAGCAGCGCCTCGTATCGGCCGGGCTAGAGTGGGCATCGAGCAAGGTGCCATGAAGCCGGCTCAGCGCATCTGGTCTCCAGTGCGTCTCCTCGGGCCGGGGTATATATATATATACGCATGGTGCCCCCGGTTCGCCAGCACAGCCCAGTGCGGTCCACCTCGCCACACTGGCCTGGCTACGGGGAGTTTTTTATTTTATTTGTATTTATTTTTTTACCTTTATTTAACTAGGCACGTCAGTTAAGAACAAATTCTTATTTTCACTGACGGCCTAGGAACAGTGGGTTAACTGCCTGTTCAGGGGCAGAACGACAGATTTGTACTTTGTGAGCTCGGGGGTTTGAACTTGCAAGCTTCCGGTTACTAGTCCAATGCTCTAACCACTAGGCTACCCTGCCAGCCAGATAGGGTTGTGCAGGCTCGGTGCTCGAGACCGCCAGTGCGCCTCCACGGTTTGGTCTATCTGGTGCATCCTCCACGCACCAGCCCTCCGGTGGCAGCCCCCTGCACCAGGCTGTCTCTCCATCTCCTCCCTACAGGTGCTCCCGTCTGTCCTGAGCTGCCAGAGTCGCCCGTCTGTCCTGAGCTGCCAGAGTCGCCCGTCTGTCCTGAGCTGCCAGAGTCACCCGTCTGTCCTGAGCTGCCAGAGTTGCCCGTCAGTCAGGAGCTGCCAGAGCCGCCTGTCAGTCAGGAGCTGCCAGAGCCGCCTGTCATTCAGAAGCTGCCAGAGCCGCCTGTCAGTCAGGAGCTGCCAGAGCCATTCCTTACTCTGGAGCTGCCGGAGTCTCCCGCCTGTACGGTGCTGCCGGAATCTCCCTTCCATTCGGGACCCGTGGCTAGGGTCCCCAGTCCGAGGTCGGCGGCGAGGGTCGCCGCTCTAAAGAGGCCACGGAGGCAGGTTAAGAGGCGGACAAAGACTATGGTGGAGTGGGGTCCACGTCCCGTGTCAGAGCCGCCACCGCGGACAAACGCCCACCCAGACCCTCCCCTATAGGTTCAGGTTTTGCAGCTGGAGTCCGCACCTTTGGGGGGGGGGGGGGGGTACTGTCACGTTCTGACCTTAGTTCCTTTGTTTTGTCTTTGCTTTAGTATGGTCAGGGCGTGCGTTGGGGTTGGCAGTCTATATTCTTTTTTCTATTATTTGGGATTTCTGTGTTTGGCCTGGTATGGTTCTCAATCAGAGGCAGCTGTCAATCGTTGTCCCTGATTGAGAACCATACTTAGGTAGCCTGTTTTCACCCTTGTGGGTGATTATTTTCTGTTCTGTGTTTTGTGTATTCACCGTTCAGGACTGTTTCATTTAGTTCGTGGCTTTATTGTTTTCTGTTGAGTGTTCATTTATTCCATGAAATCAATATGGACACTTACCACGCAGCGCATTGGTCCTCACCTTCTTCCATTACAGACGAGCGTTACACCATCCTGCAAAGATGATTGCAAGAGCACATGCTCAATGAGGATAAGACGAATCCTAGAATGTCAGCTAAAGACTTACAGAAATCTCTGGAAGTCTACAATAAATAAAACACTAAACAAGAATGGTGTTCATGGGAGGAGACCATGGAAGAAGCCACTGGTGTCCAAAAAAAACATTGCTGCGCGTTTGAAGTTCCCAAAACTAAAACTAAAAATAAATTATGTGGAACTCAACATTCGCTGTGCCTTGGTCCGTTTCTACAAACGATCGTGACAGAATATCCCACCACAACGGGACCAATCAGCGTGCCCGGGAGGAAATGGCATCCTGGTCTTTGGAGGAGATCAAGGAGAAAATAAGTTGGACCTGGGAGGAAATAATGGAAGGACAGGAGATCCTTCCTTGGCAGGAGTCACAGCAGACGCAAGGAGAGAAGGGAGAACAGCGATGATGCTGGGGTTCGCGGCCACAAGGAAGGCCCAAAAGACAGCACATTTTTTTTTGGGGGGGGAACACAGGGTGGTCACACAGGGTGGTCGGCAGAGCCGAGGTGTGAACCAGTGACAACATGGGAGGAGGTAGAGAGGTGGTCGGTCGACCCAGGGAGAGTGCCAGAGCCCGCCTGGGAGTCAACGGAACAGTGCGAGGAGGGATACCGGGGAATGGAGTTGCCGAGGAGTATGCGGCAATGCATGCGTTTGGAGGAGCGTGTTACCAGTCCGGTGCAATCTGCCGGTCCCACGCATCAGGCCTCCCCAGTCCGGTACGTCCTGTGCCTGCTCCTCGCACTCGCCCAGATGTACGCCTCCACAGCCCAGTATGTCCTGTGCTAGCTCCTCGCACTCGCCATGCGAAGTGTGACATCGTTCCGGTTAAATTTGTGCCGGCTCTACGCGCCTGTTCTCCAGTTCGCCTCCACAGCCCAGTGCGTCTTGTGCTAGCTCCTCACACTTGCTGTGCGAGGTGTGTCATCGCACCGGTATCACTGATGCAGGCTATATGCACCAGGTCTCCGGTGCGCCTTCACAGCCCAGTACGTCCTGTTCCTTCTACCCGCACTCGCCCTGAAGTGCGTGTCACCAGTCCGGTGCCACCTGTACCGGCCCCACGCATCAGACCTCCAGTGCGCCTCCCCAGTTCAATACGTCCTGTGCCTCCTCCCCGCACTCGCCCTGAAGTGCATGTCACCAGTCCAGTACCACCAGTGCCGGCCCCACGACAGTTCCCCAGTCCAGAGCTTCCGGCAACAGTTCCCAGTCCAGACCTTCCTGCGACGGTTCCCAGTCCAGAGCTTCCGGCGACGGTTCCCAGTCCAGAGATTCCGGCGACGTTTCACAGTCCGGATCCTCAGGCGACGGTCCACAGTCCGGAACCTCCTGAGACAGTCCACAGTCCGGAACCTACTGAGATGGTCCACAGTCCGGAACCTTTGGCGAGGGTCAATGGTCCGGAGCTTCCAAACACGGCATCCAGTCCAGCTCCATGGCAGGAGGCCTCCTCTGCGCCGATGCCCAGTCCAAACACGGCGTCCAGTCCAGCTCCATGGCAGAAGGCCTCCTCTGCACCGATGTCCAGGCCAGGGCCGGTGTCCAGTCCCTCTCCATGGCAGGAGCCTTCCTCAGCATCTAGGTCCAGTCCAGGGACAGTGTTCAGCCTGGGTCCATGGCTGGATCCGCAGGATGAGCGGGTTCTTCGGCCCACACCAGAGCCGCCACCAAAGATGGTGGATCCCCGAGCTGAGCGGGTACTTCATTTCGCCCCCGATGCTGGCGGATGAGCGGGTTCTTCGTCCTGTACCAGAGCCGCCACCGACATTAGACACCCCCCCTAACGCTTCCTTTTGGTTTCAGGTTTTGCGGCCAGAGTCCGCACCTTTGGGGGGAGGGGGGTACTGTTACATCCTGACCATAGAGAGTCCTTATTTTCTAAGGTGGATTAGGTCAGGGCGTGACTGAGGGGTTAGTCTTGGTGATTTGTATGATTCCCAATTAGAGGCAGCTAGCTGGTAATCGTTGTCTCTATTTGAGGATCATATTTCAGTAGTGTTTGTTCCCACCTGTGCTTGTGGGATATTGTATTTGAGTAAGTGTATGTAGCACCTCTGTAGTCATGGTTCGTTGTTCATTTATTATTTTTGTTAAGTTTCACTATTAATAAATTATTTGGAACTCAACATTCGCTGGGCCTTGGTCCATTTCTACAAACGATCGTGACAATGACCAATTTATGCAGAAATCCAGGTAATTCTAAACGGTTCAAATACGTTTTCTTCCCATTGTATATATTCCCACTGTATAAATGTGGTGCCACAGAAAAAGGTTATTCAGGTTCAAAAACCACAACAAACACCCTAAAAGAAGGGGATGCAGAATGCTTGTTCTGTAACGAGCTCTTCTCTGTTACCTGTGGGGACTGGATACGGAGCGAGCAGTGTCACAGGTGGGCTCATGAGCCATGCTCAAATGTAACTGGGATGGGATTATTTTGCTGTGTGTGTGCGTGTGAACCATTTGCTCTTGAATTTAGTTTAAATTACTTATGGGATTTAAAATCTTGCCTATTGAAATGATTAACTGTACATAAGAGTGTAAGGAAAGAAAAAATATAGGGACACTTCCTGGGAGGTGGGCATTTTACACAGGTAGCAGGGAAAAATGCCCCCTTCCTAAAAAAAATGTTTTTAATTAAATAACCAAATATCTGTCAAATTTTTTTCTTTTTAGTTTGTTACCCTAAACATGGCCATCATCCACCTACATTTATTTTCTCCAAACGTATCTTTTTCGTGTCAGCAATTACACGTTGATCCTGGAGAGGGGGTTACTGTACCTTGCAATGTCTTCTTATGTATTCATAAAATGCGTGCATGTTGAAGATAGCATGCAAAGCTCACAGGTCCGTGGACATCTTCACAATTGCTATAATAATCTGCGCAGAATCTCAAACATTGATCAATTGCACTATGTACTTTTAATGTAATTTCAACTGCAATCCAGATCATGTGGTTGTGCTATTAGATGAAGCACAGTCATTGCATATTAAGTTGTTGTATAAATACAAAATATCAAATATTGTATTACCATTTGAACATTGTTTTGCTTTTAAATGGTTGAAAGTGCAGTGATAACACACTTAAATGACTACTACACCAAAAATAAAAAAGTTTTTCAATTGGAATTTGGATGTACTTTATTGTGCTTTTTATCGCATTGAGAAACATTTCAACCAAATATGATCCAAATTGCCAACACTTTATTTTAAGGGTCCGTCGTAAAAACACTTATAAGGCATTAATAAATTGAGTTCACCATTTATTAATCATTACTCCCACATTTAAAAAAAACATTTACTTATCATTAGTAAAGTCAAAAACATAGACATGCCATTGGTAGACATTCCTTCTGTACCTGGTAAAAAAACAAACAAGCACACAACACAGGATGTTTAAGTAACTTTATATACATGTGTGAATAACTAGCTTACTAGCATTTACAAATGTGGGAGAAAGTATTAATAAATTGTGAGCAAGCTGTTTGTAAATGCCTTATAATTGTGTTATAAATGGTTTATTACGGACCCTTAAAATAAAGTGTTACCCCCAAATTTCCACATTGAAATGATGTGGTGTGCCCAGTGGGATGTCTCTGTGAATCCCAGGGCAACAGATAATAGAATTACTAACTTTTGATGCAATAATCATAGATGTTAACGTCACAGCAATTGTCTATGAGTAAATTCAGCACCATATCGCATGGGCAGCGCCACACTGCAGGTCTACGTCCCAGACTGAATCATAAGGCTATGTGTGTCCAGTATACCCGACCTAACCCATTGATCAAAATAAATCAGCATACATCTCTGATTGTACACATGATAGAAATGTTTATGAAGCCAAACAGGTCAAACATAAAGGTATAAAGTAAAACAATGTGAGATATAGTGCCTTCAAAATAGTATTCAGATCCCTTGACTTTTTCCACATTTTGATGCATTACAGCCTTGTTCTATAATTGATTAAATTGCAAAAATTACTCAGCAATCAACACACAATAGGTTTTGATAAATGTTTTTTTAAATAATAAAAATAAAAAATAACAGTATAAAAAATAAAAGTATTTAAGTAAGTATTCAGACCCTTTGCTATGGACTCGAAATTGAGCACAGGTGCATCCTGTTTCCATTGATCATCCTTGAGATGTTTCTACAACTTGATTGGAGTCCACCTGTGATAAATTCAATTGATTGGACAGGATTTGGAAAGGCACACACCTATCCATATAAGGTCCCACAGTTGACAGTGCACGTCAGAGCAAAAACCAAGCCATTAGGTCAAAGGAATTGTCCGTAGAGCTCCGAGACAGAATTATGTCAAGGCACAGATCTGGGGAAGGGTACCAAAATATTTCTGCAGCATTTACGTTCCCCAAGAACACAGTGGCCTCTATCATTCTTAAATGGAAGAAGTTTGGAACCACCAAGACTCTTAATTGAGCTGGCCGCCCGGACAAACTGAGCAACTTGGGGAGAAGGGCCTTGATCAGGAAGGTAACCAAGAACCCGATGGTCACTCTGAGAGAACTCTGGAATTCCTCTGTGGAGATGGGAGCTCCTTCCAGAAAGACAACCATCTGTGCAGCACTCCACCAATCAGGTCTTTATAGTAGAGTGGCCAGACGGAAGCCACTCCTCAATAAAATGCACATGACAGCCCACTTGGAATTTGCCAAAATGCACCTAAAGGACTCTCAGACCATATTCTCTGCTCTGATGAAACCAAGATTGAACACTTTGGCCTGAATGACAAGTGTCACGTCTGAAGGAAACCTGGCACCACCCCTAAGGTGAAGCATGGTGGTGGCAGCATCATGCTTGGGGGTGTTTTTCGGCAGCAGGGACTGGGAGACTAGTCAGGATCGAGGCAAAGATGATCAGAGAAAAGTACAGAGATCCTTGATGAAAACCTGCTCCAGAGCGAACGTTCACCTTCCAACAGGACTACGACCCTAAGCATACAGCCAAGACAATGCAGGAGTGCCATCGGGACAAGTCTCTGAATGTCCTTCAGTGGCCCAGCTAGAGCCCGGACTTGAACCCGATCAAACATCTCTGGAGTGACCTGAAAATAGTTGTGCAGCAACGCTCCCCATCCAACCTGACAGAGCATGAGAGGATTTGCAGAGAAGAATGGGAGAAAATCCCCAAATACAATCTTGTAGCATCATACCCAAGAAGACTCGAGGAGGTAATTGCTTCCAAATGTGCTTCAACAAAGTACTGAGTAAAGGGTCTGAATACTTATGTAAATGTGATATTTCAGTTTTGTTTTTTTAATACATACCTTGTCATTGTGGGGTATTGTGTGTAGATTGATGAAAAACATTTTTTTTAATACATTTTAGAATAAGGCTGTAACGTAAAAAAAATTTGGAAGGCACTGTGCATGCCTGTAAATTATTGCCTCACAGAATGCAATGCATAATCTGCAGATGGTATATCCTCAGATAATTTTCACCATAAGTGGCTATAATTGCCATTGTATCTGTACAATCATCATCATCATCATCATCACCCTCATCCTAAACTAGGATTGCACATGATATTAATTAAAAGGGATAGCATTATGACACAGACACTGCTGTATTGAGACAAAATACTATGGTGTAATGTTGTAAATTATACGTGCGAAGGAGGATGGATACAAACAGACACAGAGGGTTATAATTTATGGGTTGTTGATATTAATAGTTAGTGAGCATCCACAATAAATTACCTTGAATTGTATGCACAGTCTGTCCCACTATATTCATTTAGAAAAGTCACTGTTGATCAGATTGTCCTCTCTCTGCTCAAGCTTGGGTCATAGCTAGAGACGGACCTCTTCTTCTTTCCAAATATAGAAAATTAGTTCAGCTCTCCTCTGGGCACAGGCTTCAGTGTACAGTAGCCAGACAGCATGCCAGGGATGTAGACATTGGGCTGGTAGTCAGGTGGTCGCTGTGCAGATAGGGGCTGGGTGTACCTTAGAGTCCACGTACGGTTTGGAACACCTCCTACACTCCCAACACTCCCAACTTCTCCTTCCTGGGTGGACATGTTGCAGTCTGCTAACAAAACAAATCACATAATAAAGTGTTGGTTAGTGTTGTGATTTCTGCAATAGCAACATGCCCTACAGTGTGAATTTCAGAGATTTTTCATAAATGTCCAGTCAATGTTCGCTTGCTTGAGAGGAAACATTTAAACAGTAAGGTTAGCAATACAGCAGAAATGATAGACCACATTAATTACAAATAATTGCCAGAAAATAAATATTATTCTGTGAGAAACATTACATTATTTAATATGCAATGGATAGTTTAAATTGCTCTTTGGAAGAAAGAAATACACACTAGTACTACAATGAATAGGAAAACGGGCAGTACAGTTGTTTCATTCTTGCATTATTAATGCAATACACTACAGTTCATTAAAATACCCATGTATGATGCTATTGCCCCCCTGCGACACAATGGAGCATCCCTAGGAAGAGGCAGATTATCTAAAGTTGCAAGTGAGCCACCATCCCGTCAGTAATTGCAAATATATGTATGCAAATCAGCATTTTGTTTTTATGATGTAGTACTTGAATTACTTTCATTTAGTTATATTCGGATAAATTCATTATTTTATCTTTAATGTATGAGTTCCACACGTCATGCACTACTAACTCGAAAGGCCTTGAAACGTCAGTTTATTCTTTAGCAAACAAATTGATATTGTTGGATTGTTGAGGTAATTAGCAAAACTATACAATACGTTGTTTTGCTTATTACACGGATTACTTCACATGACCTCTCTCTTTATATAAGTCTATAAAATATACAATTATATTATATTCAAATTATTAGTGGATAGGCTATCTAGGTCTAGTCCCATGATTAAACTCGAGTCTCACTCGCTCCTGATGCTTGCTCACTCGCTCCTGAAAGTCGGCTATTTTCTTCTCCCTCCACTTCAATATAGAATCTTCACGCATAATTCTAATAGTATGACTGAAAATATTTGTTCAGTCTCTAAGATAAACTTATAAAGTTATCATAGCGTTTCTGACACATGCATCATTGTTTTCCATTCGTTTTCTCCTATCTTTGCAATGCTTCTTATTTGTTGAAAAAGCATGACAATCACCGAAACAGGATACAAATAAAATGATGCATTACAATTTTAAAATGTGTC
Source organism: Oncorhynchus clarkii lewisi (assembly GCF_045791955.1). Classification (NCBI taxonomy): domain Eukaryota; kingdom Metazoa; phylum Chordata; class Actinopteri; order Salmoniformes; family Salmonidae; genus Oncorhynchus; species Oncorhynchus clarkii. The sequence goes on from NC_092158.1 coordinate 23,864,849, forward strand.
TGTCTGATGTGATTAAGTTTGAAACAGTATACATCGTTCGGAGTAATTGCTCCGTTGTTCACTATCAGGTTGCAGAGGTCCTGTGCGTTCCAACTCGATGTCGTCTGTGCCCTTGGTGTTATCCTTCTGTGGAGTTGCAGTTATCGGGATGCATGGCTTTAGGAACATGAAATCGCTCTTTGATGATTCCTTGGTCAGACACATCTTGAAGTAGTGTGTCTGTGAAAGGGGGCCGTTGCATTTTTGCCTCGTCGCAGTTCGTGGATCCTTTGGTGCCTGTAGTTTTCTGCACATTCAGGTTGGACTTCTTGATCACATCAGCGGTAGACTAGTACAGATCGGAACTCGCAGCATCCACTAAAAGATCAATTAAATCCTCGAATGGATCCTCCTTATCCGGGCCAAAATAGCCATCAGAAACGTGAACGAGATAGCGCACAGAGACACTACTAAGCACCGCGTATTTTGGTCCAAAATAAAGACATTCACAATAACATTGTTACTCAGGGGAGGGAAATCGGAATCTTTTGCTTGGACTAAAATTTGAACGTTTCTTAGCTGATCATTGTCAAAAGAACGCTGGGCGTACATATTTCCATTGTCTGAGTTTATGAAGACGTAGGTGGACACCGGCATTCCCTATATATCACCTTCCAGAATAGTGTAAGAAAGATAGGCATTTTGGTCCGAATCTGGATCCAGGGCAGTAACCGAACAAATTGAGGTTCCTGTTGCGTTAATCTCTCTCAAATATACAGTGTATGATGGCTGCTTGAATCGGGGTGCGTTGTCATTCATGTCTGACACTTGCACTAAAATAGTTGTCATTGTGAACAAGGGAGACGCGCCCATTTCCCGTGCTGTGAGAGTGATGTTGTAGTCAGAAATGGTCTCTCGGTTACCAAAGTGTAATAATTCTTAAAAGAGGAGTGGAGCTGGGACATGATCTGGAATTTCACAGTCAACGTTCCCATTTTCACCTGAGTTCTTGTCCATGACACTAATGACAGCTATCACTGTCCCGGGTGGTCCGTCCTCTTGGACAGGTGTGGACACTGATGTCAAAATCACCTCCGGGAGGTTGTCATTCACATCTATGATATCACCAGAACCGTACAGTGCACGGCCACTGCCGAGGAGCCCATGTCCCTGGATTGCACATCTATTTCTTGCATCCTGTCTTTTTCGTAATCTACGACCCCTTTCACTCTGGTCTCTCCAGTGCGCGAATCCATGCTGAAAATCTCGCGCACCTTAATGGGTGCATGCCCGCTGAAAGAGTATGTGATTTCCGCGTTTGGACCCTCATCCAAAGCGTTTAGTTTAATCACAACAGTGTCCTTCGGTGCGTTTTCCACAAGCTTCACTCTGTAGAAAGACTGGTCGAACACAGGCGCGTTGTCATTTGCATCTATAACTGTTATATTGATCTGCGCTGTCCTGGGCCTCTCTGGCGAGCCTCCATCCACAGCAGTCAGCACAATTTGGTGCGTATTCTGCTCCTCTGTGTCCAACGGGCTCTCCAGGACCAACTCCGCAAACGTACTGCTAACGCTAGGCGTCCAGGACGAAATGGCCGTTCACACTCAGCAGATAGGAGCGGAAAGAGTCGCTGCCAACGTCCAAGTCCTGCGAACTCTCCAGCAGGGGGAACGGGACACGGTTGTGGGGTCAATTTCACGACCTACGTATTGAATTCAAAATAAAATAAATCGTGAACATGAAAAATAAAGTTGAGAATGTAAACATTATATTTTCGAGGACGGGTGAAATAATGGATGTTGAAATCAAAAACCAAACAACCCAAAAACGTGTAGGCAAATCATTTTAAAGCGAGAACAAAACTCTATGACAAATGATAAAAACATATATTTGAAAACGAATGCAATTTTTTTCGGTTAAACTTTCCCAGCAACCAATCCTATTGAATACATTGTGCCTACGCTCTTGCCTGCATGTATAAAATTAGAATTTGTTCTTAACTGACTTGCCTCGTTAAATAAAGGTTAAATAAAACATTTAATACATATACAACCTTTTGGTTACGCTACTCGTATATTTGCTTTCGATGTATGTTTCTTTGCTTTCACTGCCATTCTTTTCGATTGTGAGTTGTTGGCATTTTCTTTCCGTAATGGGCGGAGTTTAGAGGGAGGCCTAGACAATGAGTCTCCATTGGTCCGCTAGTTTTGGAGTGAGGGTTTGTCAAATTTATTTTGAATTCAATACAAATTGACCCCAAACCCATGTACCGCCACCTCGGATATATCTTGATTAAACTCGCTCCACGTAAAACTGGGAGAGTTATCGTTTACATCTAAAATATCCACCTCAACCCTTAATATTTCCAAAGGTTTTTCGATTACCATGGCAAATGGAAAGAGCAAGAGGACTGTTCACATAGCTCCTCTCCATCAATTATTTCGTTTACAAATAAAATAAAATTTTCTAAATTCGTCTCAAAGTATTTTTTATTTTTTTGTGCCTGAAACTATTCTGAACCTGCGCACAGAGTCTCTCCACGTAGAAACCAAAGCCCAAATCCTCGGCTATATTTCCAATTTAAACCACATGTTCCAGTTCCTCAGGGATTGAATAGCGATTCTGAGCTCAAACAAAATCCAGGAAACATTTGATGAGAGCTAGGCATGTACCTGCAATGTCCCAGCCAGCCGTTTCTTCGCGCCTCGGAGGTCCATCTGAGCGACGCACTATATATATAACAATGCGCAGTCCATGTCCAAAACGCACTCCATAACCGAAAAGGGTTTCAGTTAGAAAATAGCCACATTTACATTTATGTTATTCTGTATATAATCATATCTGAATTGTCCTCTTTCCTTCTCAAAGTGGAGCCGTTGTGTTTGCCCTAGCGGAGTGTCTTTGAATGTGTGTGAGTGAAAGAAGAAGAAGAGGGTGTTGGGAGGAGGTTGCTGTCTCTGATCAGCATTGTGATGCTCGCTAGCGTGTGCGTGTGTTTGTGTGTGTGTACGTATTTGTTTGTTAATTGGCTCAATCCCAATATTCCGATAGGGAGAATCGACAACTGCTCTGATTTCAGTTTGATCACCACACCACCATAATCTTTTTCACTAATAAAATCCAGCGAAACTGTTATTTAGCCCAAATTCTACAGGACGAGAGATAAAATGACAGGCTATCATAGTTCAGTTCAATTGAACTAATATATATCAGATGAAGGTTAAAAGACAATTAGCCTGTATTGTCCATGGGACATTTGTAATAGCATTATTTCATATTTCAAAAAGTTTATTTCACATTTTAGGGTTGAGTTACAAATATGAATCATGTTTATTTGATCCTCAATTTTCCAAATAGGTTGCACAGCATAGGCTAGGCCTACTGCAGCACCTTCATTCGAAATAGCCTATTAAAATGAAATGACTGGCTAAAACGAATAACTATTGTAATGACATGGAAATTCGATATATTTAAAGATCATATAAGTAATATCCCACTAAAGTAAACAACCAAAACGTATATTCAAAATACTAAAACAAATATATACAGTACCAGTCAAAAGTTTGAACACACCTACTCATTCAAGTTTTTTTTTTATTGTTACTATTTTCTACATTGTAGAATAATACTGAAGACATCAAAACTATGAAATAATACATATGGAATCATGCAGTAACCAAACAAGTGTTAAACAAATGGGATGGCGTATCCCTGCAGAATGCTGTGGTAGTCAGCTGGTTAAGTGTGCCTTGAATTCTAAATAAATCACTGACAGTGTCACCAGCAAAGCACCCCCATGCCATCACACCTCCTCCTCCATGCTTCACGGTGGGAACCACACATGCGGAGATCATCCGTTTACCTACTCTGCATCTCACAAAGACACGGTGGTTGGAACCAAAAATCTCAAATTTGGATTCATCAGACCAAAGGACAGATTACCACATGGTCTAATGTCCATTGCTTGTGTTTCTTGGCCCAAGCAAGCCTCTTATCATTATTGGTGTCCTTTAGTAGTAGTTTCTTGCAGCAATTCGACCACGAAGGCCTGATTCACGCAGTCTCCTCTGAAAAGTTGATGTTCAGATGTGTCTGTAACAGATGTGTCTGTTACTTTAACTATGTGAAGCATTTATTTGGCCTGCAATTTCTGAGGTGCAGTTAACTCTACTGAACTTATCCTCTGCAGCAGAGGAAACTTTGGGTCTTCTATTCCCGTGGCCCTCCACATGAGAGCCAATTTTATCATAGTGTTTGATGGTTTTTGCGACTGCACTTGAAGAAACTGATTGGCTAAAACACATTGAGAAGTAAAAAAATCCACAAATTAACTTTTAACAAGGCTCACCTGTCAGGTGACTACCTCATGAAGCTGGTTGAGAGAAGGCCAAGAATGTGGAAATGTGTTATTTCATAGTTTTATTGTCTTCACTATTATTCTACATTGTAGAAAATAGTAAATAATAAATAAAAACCCTTGAATGAGTAGGTGTACACAAACTTTTGACTGGCACTGTACACACAACTACACACACCTACACACACACATTTTGAAACAAATACAAAAAGTAAAGGGGGGAGGGGGGATCAACCCATCTGGTCTTGGTCCTAATTATGGCAAACCTGTAAAGCTGCAGACGTGGTAAACCTGGGTAAAATCAGTGTATATCCTAATCTTTAATTTCAAATTATATTTATAGAAATTATCATCAATACTTCCAACGTTTTACTGGCTGGTAGTGTGTTACTTGCTATGAGATTACAAGTGACCGTGAGAAATGCGAGGGGGAAACGATTGTCTCTGCACCATCTGATGTATCAAAGTCAAAAAGCAGTACAGCCTACCTTTGGTGAAGGCAACGGTGCTCAAAGGAATTTACAGGAAGGGAAGATGCAAACACGATACAGTATTTCGTTTCAGTGCATGTGGAGGCCGGTAGATGGAGACAGAGACTTTAGATATGGATATAATTAGTCTGAGTCAATGGGAAGCTCTCTCTCTCTCTCTCTCTCTGGAGAGATGGAGCAGGGTGCCACAAACAGGGAATGTCAGGATTAACACTCATGTTCAATGTATGCTGTCATGTCAGTGTCTAATGGGGAGAGGGTATCTGAAAAGAGGATAAGAAACTCAAGGAGATACCTTGGTAAGGAGAGAGGGAAAGGCAGAGGGCAAGAGAAGGATAGTGGGTGATGGCAAACGCAGTGGGGTAGATGAAGAGTACAGAAGGGAGAGAGAGAGCAGGGAAGGAGGGGATAGAGGGTAGAGGACTATAGGGGCAGACACAGCACCTGTTACTCAGTTGTGTAAACCAGAGGATTCTCACAGAAAAAGGGCACATACTCTATATGAATAGGAAAGTGCTGAGCATCTGTCTCACCCCTTCACAGTCAGAGCTCGCACATGAAGTCAGAGTGTATGGTGGTGGATCAAAACATGTGTTATGTAAAAGATGGCCTAAGGTCACTTTCAGTAGGAAGTACAGATGACAGCTGGGTTAGTTCATAAAGATATCTTTACGAACTAGAAATTAGTTAATAAAGATATGGGAAGGGTTAGATAGAACATGGACAGACTTCTAAAGGACTGGCATAACATACTGTAAAATGGAGTGGCTTGCAGAACTACAGTAGTTTTGGATGATTGGCTAATTGATGTGCAGTTCCACTGTGTTCCTCAAAGTGGCAGCACTGGTGCCTACATCAGTCTCACCTGGCTGTTTGTCAGCAGTTTTCATTATCTCATGTTAATATCACTTCCTGGTACTCCAACGCAACTACAGTCTAGTGACCTTAATGTACTCTTTGACACTAAGGCATTCCAATGAACCCTGAACAAGGCCACAGATTAGAGATGGTTGCCATGGCGCCGACAGAGATGGCCGCCTCGCTTCGTGTTCCTAGGAAACTATGCAGTTTTTTGTTTTTTTACGTGTTATTTCTTACATTAGTACCCCAGGTCATCTTAGGTTTCATTACATACAGTCGAGAAGAACTACTGAATATAAGATCAGCGTCAACTCACTATCAGTACAACCAAGAATATGATTTTCGCGAAGCGGATCCTGTGTTCTGCCTTTCAACCAGGACAACGGAATGGATCCCAGCTGGCGACCCAAAAAAACGACTCCGTAAAAGAGGGAAACGAGGCGGTCTTCTGGTCAGACTCCGGAGACGGGCACATCGTGCACCACTCCCTAGCATTCTTCTCGCCAATGTCCAGTCTCTTGACAACAAGGTTGATGAAATCCGAGCAAGGGTAGCATTCCAGAGGGACATCAGAGACTGTAACGTTCTTTGCTTCACAGAAACATGGCTCACTGGAGAGACGCTATCAGAGGCGGTGCAGCCAGCTCGTTTCTCCACGCATCGCGCCGACAGAAACAAACATTTTTCTGGTAAGAAGAGGGGCGGGGCGTATGCCTTATGGCTAACGAGACGTGGTGTGATCACAGAAACATACAGGAACTCAAATCCTTCTGTTCACCTGATTTAGAATTCCTCACAATCAAATGTCGACCGCATTATCTACCAAGAGAATTCTCTTCGATTATAATCACAGCCGTATATATTCCCCGCCAAGCAGACACATCGATGGCTCTGAACAAACTTTATTTGACTCTTTGCAAACTGGAATCCATACATCCTGAGGCTGCATTCATTGCAGCTGGGGATTTTAACAAGGCTAATCTGAAAACAAGACTCCCTAAATTGTATCAGCATATCGATTGCGCAACCAGGGCTGGAAAAACCTTGGATCATTGTTATTCTAACTTCCGCGACGCAAATAAAGGCCCTGCCCCACCCTCCTTTCGGAAAAGCTGACCACGACTTCTTTTTGCTGATCCCTGCCTACAGACAGAAACTAAAACAAGAAGCTCCCACGCTGAGGTCTGTCCAACGCTGGTCCGACCAAGCTGATTCCACACTCCAAGACTGCTTCCATCACGTGGACTGGGATATGTTTCGTATTGCGTCAGATAACAACATTGACGAATACGCTGATTCGGTGTGCGAGTTCATTAGAACGTGCGTTGAAGATGTCGTTCCCATAGCAACGATTAAAACATTCCCTAACCAGAAACCGTGGATTGATGGCAGCATTCGCGTGAAACTGAAAGCGCGAACCACTGCTTTAAATCAGGGCAAGGTGACTGGTAACATGACCGAATACAAACAGTGCAGCTATTCCCTCCGCAAGGCTATCAAACAAGCTAAGCGTCAGTATAGAGACAAAGTAGAATCTCAATTCAATGGCTCAGACACAAGAGGTATGTGGCAGGGTCTACAGTCAATCACGGACTACAAGAAGAAAACCAGCCCAGTCACGGACCAGGATGTCTTGCTCCCAGGCACACTAAATAACTTTTTTGCCCGCTTTGAGGACAATACAGTGCCACTGACACGGCCTGCAACGAAAACATGCGGACTCTCCTTCACTGCAGCCGAGGTGAGTAAAACATTTAAACGTGTTAACCCTCGCAAGGCTGCAGGTCCAGACGGCATCCCCAGCCGCGCCCTCAGAGCATGCGCAGACCAGCTGGCCGGTGTGTTTACGGACATATTCAATCAATCCCTATACCAGTCTGCTGTTCCCACATGCTTCAAGAGGGCCACCATTGTTCCTGTTCCCAAGAAAGCTAAGGTAACTGAGCTAAACGACTACCGCCCCGTAGCACTCACTTCCGTCATCATGAAGTGCTTTGAGAGACTAGTCAAGGACCATATCACCTCCACCCTACCTGACACCCTAGACCCACTCCAATTTGCTTACCGCCCAAATAGGTCCACAGACGATGCAATCTCAACCACACTGCACACTGCCCTAACCCATCTGGACAAGAGGAATACCTATGTGAGAATGCTGATCATCGACTACAGCTCGGCATTCAACACCATAGTACCCTCCAAGCTCGTCATCAAGCTCGAGACCCTGGGTCTCGACCCCGCCCTGTGCAACTGGGTACTGGACTTCCTGACGGGCCGCCCCCAGGTTGTGAGGGTAGGCAACAACATCTCCACCCCGCTGATCCTCAACACTGGGGCCCCACAAGGGTGCGTTCTGAGCCCTCTCCTGTACTCCCTGTTCACCCACGACTGCGTGGCCACGCACGCCTCCAACTCAATCATCAAGTTTGCGGACGACACAACAGTGGTAGGCTTGATTACCAACAACGACGAGACGGCCTACAGGGAGGAGGTGAGGGCACTCGGAGTGTGGTGTCAGGAAAATAACCTCACACGCAACGTCAACAAAACTAAGGAGATGATTGTGGACTTCAGGAAACAGCAGAGGGAACACCCCCCTATCCACATCGATGGAATAGTAGTGGAGAGGGTAGTAAGTTTTAAGTTCTTAGGCATACACATCACAGACAAACTGAATTGGTCCACTCACACAGACAGCATCGTGAAGAAGGCGCAGCAGCGCCTCTTCAACCTCAGGAGGCTGAAGAAATTCGGCTTGACACCAAAAGCACTCACAAACTTCTACAGATGCACAATCGAGAGCATCCTGGCGGGCTGTATCACCGCCTGGTACGGCAACTGCTCCGCCCACAACCGTAAGGCTCTCCAGAGGGTAGTGAGGTCTGCACAACGCATCACCGGGGGCAAACTACCTGCACTCCATGACACCGACACCACCCGATGTTACAGGAAGGCCATAAAGATCATCAAGGACAACAACCACCCGAGCCACTGCCTGTTCACCCCGCTATCATCCAGAAGGCGAGGTCAGTACAGGTGCATCAAAGCTGGGACCGAGAGACTGAAAAACAGCTTCTATCTCAAGGCCATCAGACTGTTAAACAGCCACCACTAACATTGAGTGGCTGCTGCCAACACACTGACTCAACTCCAGCCACTTTAATAATGGGAATTGATGGGAAATGATGTAAAATATATCACTAGCCACTTTAAACAATGCTACCTAATATAATGTTTACATACCCTACATTATTAATCTCATATGTATACGTATATACTGTACTCTATATCATCTACTGCATCTTTATGTAATACATGTATCACTAGCCACTTTAAACTATGCCACTTTGTTTACATACTCATCTCATATGTATATACTGTACTCGATACCATCTACTGCATCTTGCCTATGCCGCTCTGTACCATCACTCATTCATATATCTTTATGTACATATTCTTCATTCCTTTACACTTGTGTGTATAAGGTAGTAGTTTTGGAATTGTTAGTTAGATTACTCGTTGGTTATTACTGCATTGTCGGAACTAGAAGCACAAGCATTTCGCTACACTCGCATTAACATCTGCTAACCATGTGTATGTGACAAATAAAATTGGATTTGATTTGATTTGGATTTTGATTTGAGATTATTATCCAAGGACAAATGCTCACCTGTTGTCCTATTCCCTTACTGTTGTGTGCATTTTTCCACCACACTTTTTATACCCAGCAGCCTATGTTTTTGTGTGAAAAATGAGGATTGTGAAATGTTACTTGATTGAATAACACCCATGGTGCATCGGAGAACATGCTCTATCTATGTACATGGAATACATCTCAAACTCCTGTGTTCAAACAAGGGATGCATGCAATAACCCATCCGATGTCTGAGTGTGTCTCCAATCGCAACACTGTTTTTTTTGTGTGTTTTTACCCAAAAGCTCAACTATAATCCTTCACTACTAGGCTCATACTTCAACTGTGTCTGCACAGCATTGATATAGTTATTGGACATGCTGAAGTTGGACACAACAGGGAATAAGTCACTGGAGACATTAAAGGCCTTCTATCCTATTTTATATGCCGATATTCTATTGTCTATTTCGTTATTGTCTCCTTTAATCTCCTTGCTCCTGCCAATCCATCTTCTCTTTTCCTTTCCTGTTCTATTTTGAGCTCATTTCAGGTAAGAATATCTTCACTGCTCTGAGAAACTACAGTGGCAAGAAAAAGTATGTGAACCCTTTGGAATTACCTGGATTTCTGCATAAATTGGTCATCAAATTTGATCTGATCTTCATCTAAGTCACAACAATAGACAAATATAGTGTGCTTAAACTAATAACACACAAATTATTGTATTTTTCTTGTCTATATTGATTACATAATTTAAACATTCACAGTGTACTGTAGGTTGGAAAAAGTATGTGAACCCTTGGATTTAATAACCGGTTGACAATGGCGTGTGTGTTGGTTGGGGGTTTACAGTCTTTCTGGAGAGAGAGATGAGTGCTTACCCAGGGGGAGGCATCATAAACAACATATGGCTCAGTGCCAACAAAAGAGGGGAGAAGGTATAGAGCAGGATCAAAAGTGACCTTGGGTTTGCACAGTGTGGGTGTGTGGGGGTGTTTGTGGGTGTTCCTCTAAAGTTCTGAATGCTACAGAACAGATGTGAAATTAAATCATCGACCTAAGATACAGTGCCTTGCGAAAGTATTCGGCCCCCTTGAACTTTGCGACCTTTTGCCACATTTCAGGCTTCAAACATAAAGATATAAAACTGTATTTTTTTGTGAAGAATCAACAACAAGTGGGACACAATCATGAAGTGGAACGACATTTATTGGATATTTCAAACTTTTTTAACAAATCAAAAACTGAAAAATTGGGCGTACAAAATTATTCAGCCCCCTTAAGTTAATACTTTGTAGCGCCACCTTTTGCTGCGATTACAGCTGTAAGTCGCTTGGGGTATGTCTCTATCAGTTTTGCACATCGAGAGACTGACATTTTTTCCTATTCCTCCTTGCAAAACAGCTCGAGCTCAGTGAGGTTGGATGGAGAGCATTTGTGAACAGCAGTTTCAGTTCTTTCCACAGATTCTCGATTGGATTCAGGTCTGGACTTTGACTTGGCCATTCTAACACCTGGATATGTTTATTTTTGAACCATTCCATTGTAGATTTTGCTTTATGTTTTGGATCATTGTCTTGTTGGAAGACAAATCTCCGTCCCAGTCTCAGGTCTTTTGCAGACTCCATCAGGTTTTCTTCCAGAATGGTCCAGTATTTGGCTCCATCCATCTTCCCATCAATTTTAACCATCTTCCCTGTCCCTGCTGAAGAAAAGCAGGCCAAAACCATGATGCTGCCACCACCATGTTTGACAGTGGGGATGGTGTGTTCAGGGTGATGCGTTTTGCATTGTTGCCAAAAAGTTCAATTTTGATTTCATCTGACCAGAGCACCTTCTTCCACATGTTTGGTGTGTCTCCCAGGTGGCTTGTGGCAAACTTTAAACAACACTTTTTATGGATATCTTTAAGAAATGGCTTTCTTCTTGCCACTCTTCCATAAAGGCCAGATTTGTGCAATATACGACTGATTGTTGTCCTATGGACAGAGTCTCCCACCTCAGCTGTAGATCTCTGCAGTTCATCCAGAGTGATCATGGGCCTCTTGGCTGCATCTCTGATCAGTCTTCTCCTTGTATGAGCTGAAAGTTTAGAGGGACGGCCAGGTCTTGGTAGATTTGCAGTGGTCTGATACTCCTTCCATTTCAATATTACCGCTTGCACAGTGCTCCTTGGGATGTTTAAAGCTTGGGAAATCTTTTGTATCCAAATCCGGCTTTAAACATTTTGTAATGACCAGCTGTAAACAACCATCAGCATACAGTGTTTGATTATGCTAGTACATCATGCTGTGTATATAAGAGGTGAGTGTTGTTTATATGTAGTACTCACTCATTCTTCTTTTTCCAATATTACATACCGGTAAACTGCTCCAAATGGGATAATTTGCAATGGGCTTGTTTTGCGATATCCATCTGCCTACAGTATCTCTGTGTCAGTATGTGTTTCTATGATTGTAAGTTGCTTTGGATAAAAGCGTGTGCTAAATGCCATTATTTATTTATGTATATGCATACATCGCTCTGTGTGTTGTACGTGTTGGCCTACAGATTTAGGATCGTAATTTGATCACTCTTTTGTTGCTGAGAATTTTCAGCAACAAAATGCAGATGAGCTTCATGATTTACATAAATTCACTGAAAATCTGCACTAAAACATGTTTGGTTATATTAACACTATTCCACTTTTCATGTAGCCAGCTTTTGACCAACCATCAATCAAGCAATATTATGGACTAAACTGTAAAATCCTTTTGCTGCAGGATTATTTTGCTGCGACAATAGAGGTCAAATTAAGATGCTACATCTGTATAAAAGTCTCTGTTCTACCAAAGATCACAGCACTGGCAACAAAACAGCCCAGCACAGTCCAGCAACACAACTCCCTGAGCACACTACAACCCTAGAGGCGAACCACACAGTGGCAGAGTATTATACTCTTTCTGAGTAGACCAAACCATACCACCTCCTGAACACACAGGGCAACCTTCTGCCACAACACAGGCCTTCAACACAACCCCAGAGCACAGTGCTGTTCAACAACACAGCTCCACAGCCCAGCAGCACTGCACTTCTTCCTCTACTGGGCAGGTGCCAGCAGCCCTTAGCCAATCATGTTGTGGCTCTAATAAGATGACTGACAAAAGGCCTCTATGCCAAGACCAAACAGGGTCAGGGAATTCAAGCTGCCACGGTAGACGTCCCTGTCTGAATGTTAAACACATTTCCCACAAAGCTCAAAGAAACTACACTTTTTTTTGCAATTCATAAAATGCATATTTTCCTCTCCTTTTTGTTTGAAGTTACTCCAACAGATAAATAGCAAATAGCAAGTAAAATCTTTCCATTAGATTGGGTTGTGTTCCTGCCTAACCGGCTGGTTTAGATCAGTCCAGCTTATTCCTCTTGTCATGGTCATGCAGAGGCAAACGCACGGTTCCACACTTAGATTTCATAACATAATCTCCTATCTCTTTGATATCTCTCACACTAACCAACTTATCATTCATCTGCTGCTGATAGACTTCTCACCCCTAGTCCAGAAGTGCCTGTGTGTGTGTGTGCATGCGTGCGTGCGTGCGTGCGTGCGTGTGCATTATAATGACAGCCAGTTAGAATGAAAGAGTTGGACATGGCAGGGAAGACAGGTATGTTAAAATATTGTCAGTAGAAAGCCAATCAATAGATGTATCTAAGTAGAGGGATGGTGTGTTTGAAACTAGGCAGTTAATATAGAGAAGTATTCCACCAGAATAGTCAGGTAAGATAAGTCCATCTCTTTCAGCCCAATGTCTCCCCAGTCTCCTTATACCTCATTATGTCTCTCTGTCACTTAAGCTCACCCTTTCACTCTCTGTTGCTAAACTATTCCAGAGGGAAGGCTACCATGGAAAACACATAATAAGTGCACATACTTCTCCTCCAGCCAAGAATGAAATAACACAGAGAAGGAAAATGGGAGTGGGGGGCAGAAAGAAAAATGGGAGTGGGGGGCAGAAAGAAAGGGTGGGAGAGATATTATTTATTCTAACTCAAAGTTTGATATTTTGTTTTGGTGGGGACCTGTCTTATATTCGACGTCTGAACTCCCTTCAAAGTCTGGAAAGATAGAGTATGAGCCAAGACAGTTTGTTTGTGCACGTGTCTGAGACATTGAGTGAGACAGAGACAGAGAGACAGAGAGAGAATTGCCCATGTATCCCAACAATAACCTGAAACACAGTTCTCTGGCACAGGGAATTGCTGAGTGTGCTGATATTGATATTGAACATATGTACTGAGATGAGATGGACATCTTGCTAGATACCAACAGACACATGTAAAACATAAAACTCTTCTATGAGATAGATACTGTGCTCGGCCTGACATACAGTATATGCATAATGTGCACTATTCTGAAGTAACAGAATGGAGAACAATGGCTTACACACTGTAACAGAAAAAAGAGCATTCATCTTTCTTCGCACTGTGGAGATTGAGCTTGTTTAAAATGGGTCCAGTTTTCCATTGTTTTGTTTTTTTATCCATATTTCAACATTTACAAAAATAACAGTGTCTGGAGCGTGAGACTACTACTGAACACACACAGAGGCAGACATAGAGAGGGCGAGGCAAGGGTGAAAAGTATAATTTGTTCTCCGGGACAAAAGGTTATCCAATCACAGCACAGGTGTCAGGTAAAGCATGACAGCTCAAATAAAATAAGACAGAAAGTGTGTTGGTGGTGCCAGGCCCAGTACTGTGTATCAGCTCAGTCTGACACAGGCCCAGCAGCCCCATATGGAACCTTTTAAGACCATGAGTCTCTCACAGCACTCTTATACTGATGCATTAGTTCACTGGTATATTATGGCTTGTGGTGATGGAGGTGTATATCTGATTCTGCTTTTTATTCAGAACCATATCTCATCCTACATCTGAAACTGAAACCTTGTTCTTATTGAGTCAAAGGTAAAAGGCTAAATAACTGTTTCTGCTAATAGATGGCATATGTTCACCTAATAGAGAAACATATTAAAATTACAAAACGGTCAAACCTGATTTTGGTTTATAACATTAATATTGCTTAGGCCTCTAGAAGTCCTTCAGTCTGTGGGTACTGGGTGGGTAGTCTTGGTTTCTGAACATAGGCTTAATGCCACCCAGCCCTGTTAATCATACAACTATGTATTTCATCTGAGGGGTTTAGCATCAGAAATAACATCTGATCTACACAAATCATCTCTACTGCATCCTAACTAACTTGCAAACAAAGGCCACAAGGACAAACATCTAAGCACAGTAAATATAATTTGACAGTTTAGGTCTACCCCAACGAACATTCATTTGGTGTGATATTGTAGCCTAGCTATTGCAAGGGGAAAATAGCAGAGATTTTCTTGTGGCCGTCTTCCCATTTCGGAAATCGAATAATAAAAAAATCCCCATAAAAATCTGTCAATTTAAACTAGAGATATGTGTTGTTTTGCATTGGATGCATCTCACTATACCACATCCGCCGATGTCGCACTTCCGCATCTGCGGTGAAAACTGACAGAGCTAGTGCGATGTTTGTCAGACTGTGAGACATCCCGAAAATTGGCCTTCTCACATAATGGTCTGTGGCGTCCGAACAGTTTGTGCTACACACTAATATGTCCCCTCTGCGGAAAGGTGAGACCCTCACGAGCACGATGGTGCTTTGCTCGAGGATGCCCACAGACCTCACAAGACTCTGAAGGTCCCCCGGTACCAGTTGAAAAAATGAATGGAAGTATATATGGAGACCGTTTAATTCCAAAAATAAAGTGTTAAATACATGTAAAAAAAAATATATATAAAAAATAATAATAATAATTGTTTCCTGATCTTTCTTATATCTCTCGGATATAGGAAAGACACTTCAGAACAAACTTCCTTTTGATTTTTTTTGGGGGGGACTATCTGTTGTTCCATGTTGTGAAACTATTATTCAATGCGTTTGTATGCGCTAATAGTGCAGTAAATAAAACCTAATAAAAACATCTGTCTCATCCAGGACCAGACTCTACGCAGACAAGTGCAGAGGCAAAAGCCACAAAATACACTTGAATGGATTTCTGCAATTATATAGCTAAATATCATGGGAGTCCTCTTAAATTTAGGAAATGTGCAGTCCTATTGATCAAACAAATCAAATCAAAATGTATTTGTCACATGCGCCAAATACAATACAACCTTACAGTGAAGTGCTTACTTACAAGCCCTTAACCAACAATGCAATTTTAAGAAAATACCAACAAAAACAAAAGTAAGAGATAAGAATAACAAATCATTAAAGAGCAGCAGTCAATAACAATAGCGGGACTATATACAGGGGGCACCGGTACAGAGTCATGTGCACGGGCACCGGTGTCGAGGTAATTGAGGTAATATATGTACATGTAGGTAGAGTTGTTAAATGGCTATGCATAGATAATAACAGAGAGTAGCAGCAGCGTAAAAGAGGGTGGGGTGGGGTGGGGGGCAATGCAAATAGTTTGGGTTGCCATTTGATTAGCTGTACAGGCTTGTGGGTAGAAGCTGTTTAGAAGCCTCTTGGACCTAGACTTGGTACTCTGGTTCCACTTGCCGTGTGGTAGCAGAGAGAACAGTCTATGACTAGGGTAGCTGGAGTCTTTGACAATGTTTAGGGCTTTCCTCTGACACCGCCTGGTATAGAGGTCCTGGATGGCAGGAAGCTTGGCCCCAGTGATGTACTGGGCCGTACTCACTGCCCTCTCTAGTGCCTTGAGATCGGAGGCTGAGCAGTCGCCATACCAGGCAGTGATGCAACCCGTCAGGATGCTCTCGATGGTGCAGCTGTAAAACCTTTTGAGGGTCTGAGGACCCTTAAATCTTTTTAGTGTCCTGAGGGGGAATAGGTTTTGTCAGGCCCTCTTCACAACTGTCTTGGTGTGCTCGGACCATGTTAGTTTGTTGGTGATGTGGACGCCAAGGAACTTGAAGCTCTCAACCTGCTCCACCCCAGCCCCATCGATGAGAATGGGGGCGTGCTCGGTCCTCCTTTTCCTGTAGTCCATGATCATCTCCTTTGTCTTGATCACGTTGAGGGAGAGGTTGTTGTCCTTGCACCACACGACCAGGTCTCTGACCTCCTCCCTAAAGGCTGTCTCATCATTGTCGGTGATCAGGCCTACCACTGTTGTGTCATCAGCAAACTTAATGATGGTGTTGTAGTCATGCCTGGCCGTGCAGTCATGAGTGAACAGGGAGTACAGGAGGGGACTGAGCAGGCAACCCTGAGGGGCCCCCGTGTTGAGGATCAGTGTGGCGGATGTGTTGTTACCTACCCTTACCACCTGGGGGCGGCCCGTCAGGAAGTTCAGGATCCAGTTGCAGAGGGAGGTGTTTAGTCCTAGGGTCCTTAGCTTAGTGATGAGCTTTGAGGACACTATGGTGTTGAAAACTGAGCTGTAGACAATGAATAGCATTCTCACATAGGTGTTCCTTTTGTCCAGGTGTGAAAGAGCAATAGAGATTGCATCATCTGTGGATCTGTTGGTGTGCAAATTGGAGTGGGTCTAGGGTCTCTGGGATAATGGTGTTCATGTGAGCCATGACCAGCCTTTCAAAGCATTTCATGGCTACAGACGTGAGTGCCACGGGTCCGTAGTCATTTAGGCAGGTTAGTGTTCTTGGGCACAGGGACTATGGTGGTCTGTTTGAAACGTGTTGGTATTACAGACTCAGACAGGGAGAGGTTGAAAATGTCAGTGAAGAAACTTGCCAGTAAACAATCATAAAAAGGTAGGCTATATTTCCCTGTATACACATCAAGAACAACAAGATCAATAACTAATTCTAGCCAGAGCAAGATGAGCTAAAATCTAACAAAGGAACATTAGATAAAACCTCTCAAACTTTTTAGCTAGTTGGCCGTCAAAATTGCACTGATAAATGATGGGGAATAGGCTGCTCATCCTTTGTCCCAACCAAACTAACTGGCAAAGGCTGGCTAGCTTGCTAGCTAGCTACTTCCAGACACAAATTAGAGAATACCTCACTAACCATTTTACTCGCCCTAGCAGAGTTGGTTAGGCTGTTTACATGTTATCTAGAGCTTTCATGATTAACTATTACTTTTTATGCCTACGTTTACTGACACTGGTCATATTCAGCGGGTCTTGCGCATTCGTAAATTCATCACTTATTCTGCTCTCTGGCACACTCAAACAAGACGAGTGTTTTGAAATTGGAGTAGATAGCTAGTCAGAATGAATTTGCAAACGCAAGAGATATGATAACTGGATAACGGCGTTCAGCATAGTGATTCACATTTCTTGCTAGCTAACCAAATGACACGTGCATCTCTAACTGTGTAGCCACTGAAAAACAAAACGAGGGGAAAAAGTCACTCACCCACTCCTCCAATGAAATGACGTCCTCCTAGCAGCTAGCTAGCTAACGTTAGGCTCTGTGTTATTAGCTTGCTACATAAATAGATATCAATAAATCAAATGTATTTATAAAGCCCTTCTTACATCAGCTGATGCCACAAAGTGCTGTACAGAAACCCAGCCTAAAACCCCAAACAGCAAGCAATGCAGGTGTAGAAGCACGGTGGCTAGGAAAAACTCCCTAGAAAAGCCAGAACCTAGGAAGAAACCTAGAGAGGAACCAAGTTATGAGGGGTGGCCAGTCCTCTTCTGGCTGTGCCAGGCAGAACATGGCCAAGGTGTTCAAATGTTCATAGATGACCAGCAGGGTTAAATAATAATAATCACAGTGGTTGTCGAGGGTGCAACAGGTCAGCACCTCAGGATAAAATGTCAGTTGGCTTTTCATAGCCAATCATTCAGAGTATATCTACCACTCCCGCTGTCTCTAAAGAGTTGAAAACAGCAGGTCTGGGACAGGTAGCACATCCGATGAACAGGTCAGGGTTCCATAGCCGCAGATGTAACGGATGTGAAACGGCTAGCTTAGTTAGCAGTGCGCGCTAAATAGCGTTTCAATCGGTGACGTCACTTGCTCTGAGACCTTGAAGTAGTAGTTCCCCTTGCTCTGCAAGGGCCGCGGCTTTTGTGGAGCGATGGGTAACGATGCTTCGTGGGTGACTGTTGTTGATATGTGCAGAGGGTCCCAGGTTCGCGCCAGGGTATGGGCGAGAGGACGGTCTAAAGTTACACAGACAGAACAGTTGAAACTGTAGCAATTATGTTTTTGGGCTGTTGTTGGGCAACACGGACTTTCAACTCCCTCCAAAGATTTTCTATGAGGTTGAGATCTGGAGACTGGCTAGGCCACTCCAGGACCTTGAAATACTTCTTACGAAGCCACTCCTTCGTTGCCCGGGTGGTGTGTTTGGGATCATTGTCATGCTGAAAGACCCAGCCACGTTTCATCTTCAATGCCCTTGCTGATGGAAGGAGGTTTTCACTCAAAATCTCACGATACATGGCCCCATTCATTCTTTCCTTTACACGGATCAGTCGTCCTGGTCCCTTTGTAGAAAAACAGCCCCAAAGCATGATGTGTCCACCCCCATGCTTCACAGTAGGTATGGTGTTCTTTGGATGCAACTCAGCATTCTTTGTCCTCCAAACACGACGAGTTGAGTTTTTACCAAAAAGTTATATTTTGGTTTCATCTGACCATATGACATTCTACTAATCTTCTTCTGGATCGTCCAAATGCTCTCTAGCAAACTTCAGACGGGCCTGGACAGAGGGCTTAAGCAGGGGGACATGTCTGGCACTGCAGGATTTGAGTCCCTGGCGGCGTAGTGTGTTACTGATGGCAGGCTTTGTTACTTTGGTCCCAGCTTTCTGCAGGTCATTCACTAGGTCCCCCCGTGTGGTTCTGGGATTTTTGCTCACCGTTCTTGTGATCATTTTGACCCCACGGGTGAGATCTTGATTGAGGGAGATTATCAGTGGTCTTGAATGTCTTCCATTTCCTAATAATTGCTCCCATAGCTGATTTCTTCAAACCAAGCTGCTTACCTATTGCAGATTCAGTCTTCCCAGCCGGGTGCAGGTCTATAATTTAGTTTCTGGTGTCCTTTGACAGTTCTTTGGTCTTGGCCATAGTGGAGTTTGGAGTGTGACTGTTTGAGGTTGTGGACAGGTGTCTTTTATACTGATAACACGTTCAAACAGGTGCCATTAATACAGGTAACGAGTGAAGGACAGAGGAGCCTCTTTAAGAAGAAGTTACAGGTCTGTGAGAGCCAGAAATCTTGCTTGTTTGTAGGTGACCAAATACTTATTTTCCACCATAATTTGCAAATAAATTCATTAAAAATCCTACAATGTGATTTTCTGGATTTTTTTTCTAATTTTGTCTGTCATAGTTGAAGTGTACCTATGATGAAAATTTACAGGCCTCTCATCTTTTTAAGTCGGAGAACTTGCACAATTGGTGGCTGACTAAATACTTTTTTGCCCCACTGTCTGTCTGTCTGTCTGTCTGTCTGTCTGTCTGTCTGTCTGTCTGTCTGTCTGTCTGTCTGTCTGTCTGTCTGTCAGTCTCAGACAGACAGACAGACAGACAGACAGACAGACAGACAGACAGACAGACAGACAGACAGACAGACAGACAGACAGAGGGGTGGGGGGGGGGTAGTAGGGGTTAGTATGGTTGGCTGACCATATGTCTGCGGTTCTGTGGTGAATGAGGATCTGGCGGTGTTGTTAAATCCCTGAGAAATGTTCATTTTGGATCCCACTCTTTGCTTACATACCTTATGCACACCCACCCTCCCGCCCTCATTTCCAATGTTCCCATTCCCTTTCCTTTTCCATTATGTATTTCATAATCTTAATGGAATTTAAAACGAAATAAGACAAAACAAAAACAGTTATTCAATGTACCCATCATGTTTGTATAGTGCAAATGCAATGGAGGCTTACTCTCCAGTCATCACCACACTTCACACACATATGGAAATCTTTAAGGTCTATAGGAGAGAGGGAAAGGTTGGTCAGGTAGGCTACCAACACAAAATCCAGACTATATGGAGGAAGGGCACTAGTCTTGCTAACACCAGCCTCTCTAGCGTGCTGTTTAGTCACGTGAGCTGCGCGTCAGCCAGGCTAGAAGGGCACCAGGCAGGTGTCTCATTTTCACCTGCAGAACACCTGAAGTAAATCTTTCTGCATTGTATTGGGCTGGTCTTCTCAGTCTATGCTGACAGGCATTTTAATACAGCGTACTGGGAAAAGGACGTCTGACGGGGAAAGGATGTCCAGTTCACAGTGTGATGTCTAAACCACTTTTCACCACACCCTCACAATCAGTGGACAGTCTGCTACCTCACTGGGTTCTCTGAAAGTCGCATTGCCCTTGCTTGTGGACTCCTTGATCTACTTGGTATTTCTATGACATGCCAAGCTGTCTCGACTCCCGTGGGACCAACCTAGATCATCACTTGGATTACACGAGCCGTATATCGCCTACCCCTTCCCCGCTGCTACTCCACTCATGCCCCACACTCACTCTCTAAATACAGACTTTCCGTGACACTGGGAATGGATGTTTCCCTGAACGACTATAACTGAGCAATTAACATAGATTATCGGAAAAAGAAAAGTAATAAAGCCTACAGAAGAAATTAAAGAAGACAAGGGAAACTAATGGACAATGGGAATAATTAAACCTATTTTAAATGTTTCTTAAATAAACATTGTAGACCTAGTTTTAGAAACAGATCAAGTAAAAAAAAAAGGCAAAGCTGTGAACAGTTCTATTTTGCCCAACATCTGTCATGATTTCGGCGAATTGAGGTGTTGGACAAACGGGACATACCCTGCGCGTATTCGCTCACATTTTGGCTATACGATACCAGAGAAAACCCATTCCCCTCCGCCAGCATCCCAACTGATGTGCCCGGAGTGCTCTGCTGATGCCCGCAGGAATTGTTGCATTCCCACAATCCTTTCTCCAACAAACGGATTACAGACAGTAGCAGTTGAGAGATTCTGACGGTGCCCGACTTTCCTTGGCAAGGGTAACTGAGCGGGATGAGAGATGAGTTACCTCCTCTCTACACTGGCGGTGTTGTAAGTTAAATGTGCAGTAACACTTGATGCGCAGTAACCCTTGATGCGCAACCTAAGATTTTCTGGAGTGAAACGAGTGCAAGTATCCCGTGTTACATGAATGGTGTGTGTGTGTGTCTGTGCACATGTGTTTCTCTTCATGCATGCTCGGACTATCATTCCAGCACCAGTTAACAGATGTGATGTTAGACACGTCAGAAAGGGTCCACGTTCTCCTTTAGACATTTGATTAATGAAAAAACATTTATCTGGACAGCTAACTATGGTATAGAAATTGCATATGCATGCTTCTGTTTTTCCAATACCATGTGGTGGTGGAATCTTGTGTTTTTTATCTGTGCAATTCCTCTGAGGCTGTTCCACATGGTCATACAGTTTATAAAACTATAATGTCAGCTCCTGCAGCATTGCTCCTCCGGTCACTCAACCATGTCCCATAACCTCTTTTTATTCTCCCCAGACTGAAAGACCGTTTGTCACTGACAAAGGGTCTGCTAACAGGTTATGGATTAACAAGAGGACTACAGTATGACTGTACCTTATTAGTGCCTTTGATTGGGTGTTTGACAGGATTGTGATTAGTTAAGTGGATAATCAGTAACTACCTCTTCCCCAAATGGGGCATCCATCCGCTATAACCAAGCATAAAGCAATTCTATCAGACTTGTTAACGAATCTTTCATTTACTGTTAAAGGTGACCCCGTTTCCCTCTGTAAAGTGTCCCTGTCAATCCCATTTTAGTCATGTATCTCTCAAACTTATTCTCCACTTCTCAAACAGAGAAGAGGTCAGGTTTGTAGAGGTAACACAGAGATAGAACAGAAGTAGACGAGGAGCAGAAGTGGAGCAGCAGACATCTGTGTGCAGTTTCCACCAGCTGTAGGCTGTGTTCCAGGCATCTGGACAGCACAGTAGGTATAGGGGTCTCCTAATGAGCACACAGCCAGACGGTACTGGGAAGCTGAAACAACACTCTACTGGTAACGTTTCTCCTGCACTCCCCCCTCTTTATTTAAGATGGAGTTCAGCATTGTAATGCAATCTATGTATCTATGCATGTGCTGTGTATGCCGGAGAGGGATAAGAACTTGAAGTGCTTAGATAGATTGCTGGATGGATTCGTGAATATTGATATACTGTTAGCTCGCCATAGATATGAGCTGAGCTCAGCAGCTGTCCCTGGAGAGCGACAACATGGCCACTGTCTCTTGATGTGAGGTTTTGATCTAAAAAGTACCTTTTTTGGAGGCATAGAGACTCGTTTAAAATTGTTGGTGGAGGCAGAAAAGAGGCAGGGACATGGCAGCCAGACTGCTTTTCTATTCTTTTGGGATGAAAAATACCACATGTAATCTCAATGCAGATCCATTCTCCCCTTCTCTCAGATCTGTCCAGGCTTTACTGGTGGTCTGCAGCCACCTGCAGGTAAATGTGTGTATAGAATTGTATCCATTTAGTTTTTTTTATATCCAATTCTGGATAAAGTCTCTCATTCTAACCACATGCCTGTTTGTTTTGTGGTGGTACAGGTCTTAGCTGTGGACAAAGTTAATTTCAGCGTATACGTGGAGAATCAGACACGAGGTCGAGATGCCATGAGCCGTCGGCAGCACAGAGTGTACCAGCTGTACAGCAGGACAAGTGGCAAACATGTGCAGGTGATGGGAAGGAGAATCAGTGCCAAGGGAGACGATGGGGATAAATATGGTAAGATATAATAGTAGACTCTTAGAAAAAAGCATTCTTCGGCGGTCCCAATAGGAGTAGTTCCATGTAGAACCCTCTGTGGAAATAGTTCTACATGGAACCCAAAAAGGTTCTACCTGGAACCAAAAAGGGTTCTTCTAAGCCGAAGAATCCTTTTAGGTTCTAGATAGCACCTTTTTTTTCTCCTAGGAGTGTACTTCCTATTAACATATTTAACATTCACATGAATATACAGAACACTCCAATACAAATCAGAATCAGCTAGAACCTAACAGTAATTCCCTGTATGTTATCATACCTACAGTACATGGCCCTCAAATTCATAAACTATCAAATGGACAGACAAGCCCTTTGGCTACTGATGACAGCACGGAAAGTGGTACCGGAGCGCCAAGTCTAGGTCCAAGAGGCTTCTAAACAGCTTCTACCCCCAAGCCATAAGACTCCTGAACAGCTAATCAAATGGTTACCCAGACTACTTGCATTGCCCCCCCCCCCTTCTATGCTGCTGCTACTGCTCTGTTATCATCTATGCATAGTCACTTTAATAACTCTACCTACATGTACATATTACCTCAATTACCTCGACACCAGTGCTCCTGCACATAGACTCTGTTCCCGGTACCCCTGTATATAGTCTCCACATAGACTCTGTTCCCGGTACCCCCTGTATATAGTCTCCACATAGACTCTGTTCCCGGTACCCCTTGTATATAGTCTCCACATATACTCTGTTCCCGGTACCCCCTGTATATAGTCTCCACATAGACTCTGTTCCCGGTACCCCTTGTATATAGTCTCCACATAGACTCTGTTCCCGGTACCCCCTGTATATAGTCTCCACATAGACTCTGTTCCCGGTACCCCCTGTATATAGTCTCCACATAGACTCTGTTCCCGTATATAGTACTCTGTTCCCCCCCTTGTATATAGTCTCCACATAGACTCTGTTCCCAGTACCCCCTGTATATAGTCTCCACATAGACTCTGTTCCCGGTACCCCCTGTATATAGTCTCCACATAGACTCTGTTCCCGGTACCCCTTGTATATAGTCTCCACATAGACTCTGTTCCCGGTACCCCCTGTATATAGTCTCCACATAGACTCTGTTCCCGGTACCCCTTGTATATAGTCTCCACATATACTCTGTTCCCGGTACCCCCTGTATATAGTCTCCACATAGACTCTGTTCCCGGTACCCCTTGTATATAGTCTCCACATAGACTCTGTTCCCGGTACCCCCTGTATATAGTCTCCACATAGACTCTGTTCCCGGTACCCCCTGTATATAGTCTCCACATAGACTCTGTTCCCGGTACCCCCTGTATATAGTCTCCACATAGACTCTGTTCCCGGTACCCCCTGTATATAGTCTCCACATAGACTCTGTTCCCGGTACCTCCTGTATAAAGCCCCACAATTTTTGTTTAACACTGCTTTTTAATTATTTGTTATTCTTATCTCTTACTTTTGTTTTTGTTGGTATTTTCTTAAAACTGCATTGTTGGTTAAGGGCTTGTAAGTAAGCATTTCACTGGAAGGTGAAATGTGTTGTATTCGGCACATGTGACAAATACAATTTTATTTGATTTGATTAACAGACCCTAACATGAGAAATAGAAAGAGGAAAAAGATGGAGCAGCAGTTTCTGTGTGTTAGACTCAGTCCCACTTTACGCCATTGATAAGGTCATTGGTTTTCCATTTACCCTGCTTTGTTGCTTTGTTGGAGGGGGATCTAGGGGGTTTGGGGTAGGTAGTGAGAGGGCGATAGAGAAGGAATGTATGTTATTGATTGAGTTTGACCTCCGCATTATGTTGTTGGGCTACATCAATGATCTAATTGCATTTAACAATCCCCCCCTACAATCTGTCTTTTTGGGCCTCTGTCTCCTTCCAAGCCCAGCTTGTTGTGGAGGCTGATACCTTTGGAAGTCAGGTGAGAATCCGTGGTAAAGAAACCAACTTCTACCTGTGCATGAATCGTCGAGGCAAGCTTGTGGGGAAGGTGAGACAAACACCATTTTTATTCTGACTCTCGCTATACTTTCCTTTCAATGTGGAGTTTAACCTGCAGTTATTCTCTTTAATCTTGTATTGACATGATCATGTGTGTGTCTCCTAGAAGGCTAGTAATCGCAGTGCAGACTGTGTCTTCATTGAGATGGTATTGGAGAACCACTACACAGCTCTGAGGTCAGCATGCTATACGGGATGGTATGTGGGATTCACCAAGAGGGGACGCCCCAGGAGAGGCCCTCAGACACTGCCCAACCAGCAGGACGTTCACTTCATGAAGCGCCTGCCCCCCGGGGAGCAACCCGACCTGCAGCCCTTCCGCTTTACCAGTCAGCAAGAGGAAAAAGAGAGTGAGAGGGACCCGACCAACAGCAACTACAGCACCTAGATAGTCAACTGTCCTTCCCCCAGTGAATATAGAATGTGAGTTTGCTTGGCTGAGCCCAGGAAAATAGCTTTTTGGTGTATACCGAATATACATCAAAAGACTTGGAATTAAACAATCTGACCACGTCATCAGTGGTTGGTGCTGTGGAAGTGACCAGGGAAAAATGGCCTTGCCTTTTTCCTCCCCATTCCAAAGACACAATGTTGTTTCAAAGTCTGTTGAATTACAATTTACAGTGCCAACCATTCTAGTTAGGCTACAGAAGATAGCTAAAGTCACTGTTTGCTACCACAGGGGTTAAAGATGTGCTACAAAAGACGACTGAACCAGAGTTCAATACCAAATATTCATGTTTTGAACATCCCAATGATGACGAAAACCATAACATTCATGTTTTGAACATCCCAAAGATGACTGGTCAACCTTTCAGTAACAAACATCCGAACCACCAAAGACGACTGGACTATAATGTGTAGCCAACACAGAGGGTCAGTCATGGTTTCCCAAGACATTTCTTGTATGTTTCTCTTCATATTTGATTCAGGAGCTACTGTTGCTGCCTATTCACTCAATACAGAAAGCTGCTGTAACGTAGTTATTACAATATCTTCAGCTTGACTCATTGGAAAATATTTAACAAGAAATTGAGAAATTATATAATGGATTTTTATTACAGTCGTTATCGTTAACACAATTATTTATTCAACTTGATGGTATGACAGCTGTTTTAGACCAATGGTATTGCCTTAATTGAATACATACACTGAGTGTACAAAACATTAGGAACACCTTCCTAATATTGAGCTGCACTCCCCTTTGCCCTCAGAACAGCCTCAATTCATCGGGGCATGGACTTCACAAGGTATCGAATTTGTTCCACAGAGATGCTGGCTAATGTTGACTCCAATGCTTCCCACAGTTGTGTCAAGTTGGCTGGATGTCATTTGGGTGGTGGACCATTCTTGATAGACACGGGAAACTGTAGAGCGTGAAAAACCGAGCAGCGTTGTAGTTCTTGACACACATACACAATCCATGTCTCAAGGCCTAAAAATCCTTATTAAATCAGTCTCCTCCCCTTCATCTACACCAATGGAAGTGGATTTAACAAGTGACATCAATAAGGGATCAAAGCTTTCACCTGGTCAGTCTATGTCAGGGATGGTCAACTTTGATGGGGGTGGGGGCCACAAACAAACAGATCTCATCATGAGGGTCCGCAGTGGCTTGTGGATCTGCGTACCCACATCCATACACCCCAGCTTGCGAGCAAGACATTTTAGTGGCCCACCTCATGACAGAGAAAACATTTGACGTTTACAAATGTATTTCCTGCAATTCTACACATTTTACCATGAGGCAGAGAATATTTAGCAATTTCATAACTCATTTCATGCAAGTCTACTCATTTTGTCATGGGGCGGAGGCAAATGTTTGCAGTTAATTACATCTGATAAGCAATAGGCCCCACCCCGGTCAGTAGTTCGACCATGCTTACTAGTTTAGATGGGTTAGTCTAACTGCCAGCAATCTAAAAACATTTAGCTGATGTGTGCTAATTGAGTGACTGCTGATGCACAACCAAATTTCTCAATTGCACCTTGTATATTCTATTATTCTAACTCTCAACAGTAAGTGGAGACCCCGACCTGAGTACCCCCCAAAAATAATTGAAATTGGTCCGCGGACAACTCATAACCTAGACATTGCTGACACCATGCTCGGAGTCATTGCTGCTGTGTTTCATACAAATAAAAAAAAGTGTACAAGTTCCATTTGGTGGTCACTGGGAGCATCTGCACAGAACACAGAATATGTGCCAAACCACGGGATTAAGTCAATTGATTCTTCCTTTGGAAAATGAGCTGAGCCTATGGAGACTTTCTCGGATGGGATGCACCTGCCAATACATATAATCAATGGTGATCAGGTTAATACAACTACTAAAGTCTTGAGTTGATAAATGGGAAACGAGCTTCAACAGAGAGTACCTATACACTAACATATTAGTGTGTTATAGATGTATCTACTTGTGAGCAGTGCAGCCTTCCATAACTGGATGGTGGCCTCATTGAGGGCCACACCCATAATCATGATCATTTCCTGCAGCTGGGACTCTCACAGGCATGTGTGCCCTGTAGCAAATATGGTGGATAAATGAAGATGTTGTATAAATGATCACGGTTCGTGTCTGTGTAAGTGAGCGTTCCCTCGCTCAGTTCCTTCATAATCTCTGGCATGCTCACGTGAGAGAGGGAACATCCCATTCAGACAGGATTTTTTTTCCAGTGTAA
Organism: Oncorhynchus clarkii lewisi; assembly: GCF_045791955.1. NCBI lineage: Eukaryota > Metazoa > Chordata > Actinopteri > Salmoniformes > Salmonidae > Oncorhynchus > Oncorhynchus clarkii. Next base: position 23,892,606 of record NC_092158.1, read on the forward strand.
AACTGCCCCATAACAGCCTGCTCTGGTCTACTTATTCCATCCCCCTTGTGTTCTCTTCCATCTCTGCCCTGTAGTACTGAGGGAGGGGCAAGAGGTACAGCCTCTCATTGTGGCAGGTAGCCTAGTGGTTAAGAGCATTGGGCCAGTAACTGAAAGATCACTGGTTCAAATCCCCAAGGTGGAAAACTTGACGATCTGCCCTTGAGCAAGGCAGTTAACCCCCAACAACTGCTCCCTGGGCGCCGATGACTAAGGCAGCCCACTGCACCTCTCTGATTCAGAGGGGTTGGGTTAAATGCAGAATACCAATTTCAGTTGAATTCATTCTGTTATGCAACTGACTAGTCAACCCCTTCATTACCATAGAACATTTCCCTGAGAGAATGGGAGGATTCGTCATTGGGCGAAAGTGGGGCGGGAGGAGCTCCCTTCTCAAATGGAACAGTAATCTGTGCCGCTCGGTCAGCATGGTGCATAGTCTAGAAACATACATTTATTTTCCATATAATGTTTGAATTTAACTCATCTTTAAATGGCAGATATAGCTCAAAAGCAATCATTTTTGCATGTGAGAAAACACACCCAGGCGAGATGAATTGAACCACCTCAACGTGTGCAAGGCAGAGAATGGGCTGGATGTGTAGAGGAATGTGGGTTCCAGTGCATTGCTGCATTCCTGATCACCCTTTTTGTGCTCCAGAATTCCCTGTCTGCAGACTAACCCATGATTATCCCCTCGATCCACTACACCAGTGTTTCCCAAACTCGGTCCTGAGGATCCCAAGGGGTGCACGTTTCATTTGCTGCCCTAGCACTACACCGCAGATTCAAATAATGAACTCCTCAAAACGCTTTACTTAAATCAGCGGTGTAGTGCTAGGGCAACAAACAAAAACGTACACCCCCTGGTTCCCCAGGACCGAGTTTGGGAAACACTGCACTACACACACCAATTCAGAGTTAATAATATATAACCTCAATTCACTAGTTTCTTGCCAATTTCCAGAGGCACACTCATTAAACTCAAACTGCTACACACAACAAGTCCTGCTTCGGTCATTCTCAGACCAGGACTTTATCAGGATTCTTTTAAATAGACTAACATTGAGGTCCGCGTCAGAGTAGTGGTTTGGTCTGTACATACAACTACTGATGGCATAGTTACATGATATTGAACAAACACTACTCATACACGCTGGTTTACACTCCTTCACAGTCAAGTACTTTATTTGTATTAATGGTTTTTCTTTCATTAAAAAAATCATTTCAATATACAACACCATTTTAGACGAGACAATGCTGTTTACAACTAATTTCCGCTCAGTTAGGGATCATTCAGAACCTAGACAGGCAGACAGCAAGAGGACAGAACAAGACAGGGAGAGAAAGTGAAAGAGGGACGCAAGGTAGAGAACTATGGATATGAGAGGGTTAATTTGAGAGGGGTTTGGAAAGAGAAACTACAATTCTTAGTACAATGTAACAAAGAAAGCTAAATTAAAAGTCCCAAATAAAAAGTAAAAGTTAGAAAAACAAATAGGTCACTAGCACACGGTTGTCCCATCATTCATCCATGCAGTAAAGCAATGTACACGTCAGCTTTCTCTCTTCCAGTCTTTTTTCTTTCTTCCACCAAACAAAATGAGAAAGGAACAATATTGATACAGTCCTTGGGTCCAAGGGGCAGGCCTGAGGTATCTGTTACTCAGTGAGCCCCGGGACCCGCCTCTTTTCTCCACCCCAGGGCATCTTTAACAGGCCATCTCCAGCCCCCTCCTTCAGCCATTCAGTTCAGATTCCTTCATGTCCAGGCCTCTGTCTTGGGGGAGCAGAGTAAGGGGAGGTGGGGCTTAGAGTGTGACCTAATAGACTCCGCTCTGTGTGTGAGAGTATGTGTGTTTGTGTGATTTTCCGAGGGGTAAGGGGAAGTGCGTTTGAGCACTGACTGGCCGATCGGGGAGGGATGACCCCTCCACATGAACACCAGGAGGACAACAGAGATGGTGCAAAGAGGATGATGGAGGGAAGGGAGGGTGGGTCCTTTCCTTGACCTCTGACCCTGACACATTGACTTGGCAATCAGGACTGTCCTCGGACACAGACACACACACCACCGGGCCTGCCCTGCAGAGAGAGACGCACACACTCAGCACACTATTCATGTTATTTTGGAGTTGTACATGAGCTGCAGAGCTTACCCAAACAAGTGCTGTAGACTGAAGATCAATAGAATAAATAGGATGGCTGGCTTAAAAAGGTAGAGTCAGCAACGCATAAAGTAAACAGAAATATAGAGCAGACTTAAAGGCTTTGGTCTCTGCATGCTCCGCAATTGCATCACACCCTCCATACGAAGCCTCCGATCCCCTTTTCAGATCAAGCATAAATTGGCTTTTACGGAAATAATACGGATTGAGAGGCTGGTATGGACCCACAGCTATCATGCACAGATGTTTTTTTATGTCTTGCATCGCACCCATCTGAAATATCTGCAGTTCATCCTGCTGCTACTGGCAACGGCATATTGATGAGTGTCAACAAAATAAGACACTCAGAAAAGCCAACTTGTATTTTTCTGCGTGTGCACCCCATTTGCACAATTGATCCTGTTGGTGTGTCACTTCATTTACATGTCTGTAGGACAACATGCATGTTAGGGATGAGTTCAACTTTCTCAAAATCTATTAGTTGATGGTTGCTAGGGCCGATAGATTAATCTATTACATTTCAGATCATTTTTGAATTTAACATATCCGTCAAAATAAAGTAAGACATAAGCGTGCATACTAGACATACGTCTTATCTATTGAAAAGCCACATATTTTGAATCAGATCCAAATGTAGTTTATAAAAATAAATTAAAAATCACAAATATTTTGTTGTCATCTCCAGTGTGTGTTAGTTCTAGTGAGTGTATGCAGGTGTGTACTCTTCTGAATGTGTGCAAGTCGTGAATACCTGCTATCTGGAGATGTATGTGTACGTGCGAGAGGGCGACCGGCCCTCAGTCTGTCCATTGGTCGACACGTTCAGGAAATCCCAGATGAGGATGGTGTCGTCATGGGAACTGCTGATGATCTGGAACTCATCAAACTGTAGTCGGAATACACGCCCAGAATGCTCCTGAAAAACAACGTTCATCAGTATCATCTACAATAACTATCCTTATAATCATTGCCACAATCGCCATATTCTAGATCCAGGCTAGACTCACCACCAGTGTGCGCAGACAGAGGGTGCTGGCAGGGGCACGAGGGTCCAGAGCAGCTTGCAGGTCCCATACTTTGATTTTACTACAAAGAAAGAAAACACAATTGTGTTAGGGACCAGAACAAGTAGGCATAGAAGTTGAAGATATACTAGCAGAATACTAGCAGAACACATGAGAAGGCTGTTTGTTAACCAAACCCGTATGTTCAAGATTTTATGCTCTACAGGTGAATTACAGGAGAAGGTGATTCACTCAATCCCTGAGGAGAATAGATGGGAAGCAGCCCCGTTGGGAGGGGCCATACCAAGTACTCCTGGTGACTGCCTTCGCGGTGAGAATAGCTGAAAGAGCTACCTGGGTTCATATCACACATTGCAAGAGGGTAAGACACACTGACACTGTCAAACAATCACAGAGTTAGGAGAAGAACCGAATACTAATAGGGTTCGGGGTTACCTCTCTAACAAAGATCCCCGACCCCGCCCTATCCTCCCTGTGTGTGTTCATAGAAGTGAAAATATGGGCTAGCCTCTAGATGATGATGTTGTGTTCAGGAAAGTGTTCAGGAAAGGGTGGGGCTTTACAGGAGTGCTGATTGGTCTGAGCTGTCTTCTTAATACACCATGACCCATCCGAGATTGCAGGTGGTGGTAACTTAACCCATAGTTTAGACGATGAGGATTTTGTATTAACCAAGCACAAGAGATCACTTGATCTGGATAAACAGGAAGTGAGAGTGGAGATTTGGGAAAGATGTCTCAGTGGAGTTCTATGTAGACCAAATGGGGTCTCTGTCTCCTTGGCAGTCTAGGACTATGAGACATTATGGAAGATATCTGTGCAGGTCCCCGTGTAGTTCATGGAAACAGGTTCTAGCTCACACCCAGAGAGAGGGCTATATAAATCCACATACCCAGTATGGAAGAAGGTGGAGTATAGTGAAGGTGAGGGTTTTGGACTGTAATCCGGAGCGAGAGAAGTACTGCGTAAAGGTATGAATTACCATTAAAAACATAAGGAAGAGGATCTCGGGTTATGGTATGTTGGATTTGATCAGGTTTCGGTTGATACCCTAGTGCCATTCCGGGTAGAAGACGTTAGGGCAGGTGATAGCTCTATAGTCAGCCAGAATACAAGCAGAGCCCCTGACAAAACAGATACTGACAGCAGAGCTGTCCAGAGCCAAGGGCCGGTGCGGATAGTGCAGACGAAAGATCTTAAGGAAATGATTGAGGTGGAAACTGGTTATGAGGATTCTAACCTATGGTTAGACTGGATTCAGTATACAGCCAGATCAGTAGTGAAAGAAGTTATGCCTGCGCCACAGCAAAACCTCAGTTGACAACCATTCCCTTCCCATTTGATGGAATTGATACACCCAGGGGAATGGCCTGTATGGTAAAGCTGTTCATGAAGGCAGGGAAACCAGACAATGAGTTGCATTGATCTGCATTAACTGTATACCCATGTGCCCATTACATCCAGACTTCCCCCTTTCACAGGAGGACATTATTATTGTATGGCTCGATACATCACACACGGATGGGACGTAGGGGAAGTAAGAACATGCAATAGGACAGAGAACGTTACAACAGACAAGACAATGAGGGACCTGACTGGGTGGTTGAGTTCTGAGGACTTTAGTAAGATAAAAGGCCAAGAGCAGATGTTTTTTGATCTTTAAGACTGTTTTTTTATGAAGATTGTAATAAAAACCCTAACAGGAAGTGTTACGATACCTGATGTAGGCCTATAACAGTCATTGATGGATAAGGAATGAAAATACATAGATTGGTTTTTGTGAGGTTGATTTTGAGTGACATTGACAATATTAATAAGAATGTGTAATTTTTGTAGTTAATGTTTAGGCAATAATTAACAGTATTTCACCCTGTCACTGTATAACATATGGAAATGTGTATGAATCATAGCAGACAAGGAACTGTGGCAGACAACTTATGACCACTGAATCTGATAACAGGGAAGGACGTCTCCCCACCCAGAGAGGGGAGAAACTGTTGGGCTTGCAATAGATTGTGTAACATATGGCAGGATATGATAAGCAATGTATTGGTCTGGATTATTCTTGTATACAATTGATGTATAAGTGTGTATTATTTAGTCATTAAGGGTGGATTGTTAATGGGATTTATCTGTTAATTGAATGATTAGAATATTCCACCCTGAAACTATAAAATTGTATGGAATTGATTAGAATGTATAAAATTATAATCAATAAATGTGTAGTTCTAGTCAGAATTAGGGTCTTTATGGCATTTTAAACACAGACTGTCTGAGCAAAATTTGGCGCCGACATGACTAGAGATTTGGGAGAGAACAGGGAGTATGTCTCAAGGTCAAGGTCTCCCTGATCTCTGTCGGCTGGGTAGTGAGACAGTATGTGTAGGATATCTACTGTTTGTGTGGAAGTATGTGCGTAGGATATCTACTGTTTGTGTGGAAGTATGTGCGTAGGATATCTACTGTTTGTGTGGAAGTATGTGCGTAGGATATCTTCTGTTTGTGTGGAAGTATGTGAGTAGGATATCTTCTGTTTGTGTGGAAGTATGTGCGTAGGATATCTACTGTTTGTGTGTATGAATGTGCATAGGATATCTACAGTTTGTGTGGAAGTATGTGCGTAGGATATCTGCTGTTTGTGTGGAAGTATGTGCGTAGGATATCTTTTGTTTGTGTGGAAGTATGTGCGTAGGATATCTACTGTTTGTGTGTATGTATGTGCGTAGGATATCTACTGTTTGTGTGGAAGTATGTGCGTAGGATATCTGCTGTTGTGTGTGTATGTATGTGCGTAGGATATCTGCTGTTGTGTGTATGTATGTATGTGCGTAGGATATCTGCTGTTGTGTGTATGTATGAGCGTAGGATATCTTCTGTTTGTGTGTATGTATGAGCGTAGGATATCTTCTGTTTGTGTTGAAGTATGTGCGTAGGATATCTGCTGTTGTGTGTGTGTATGTATGTGCGTAGGATATCTTCTGTTTGTGTGTATGTATGTGCGTAGGATATCTTCTTCTGTTTGTGTGTATGTATGTGCGTAGGATATCTTCTTCTGTTTGTGTGTATGTATGTGCGTAGGATATCTTCTTCTGTTTGTGTGTATGTATGTGCGTAGTGTATGTATCTTCTTCTGTTTGTGTGTATGTATGTGCGTAGGATATCTTCTTCTGTTTGTGTGTATGTATGTGCGTAGGATATCTTCTGTTTGTGTGTATGTATGTGCGTAGGATATCTTCTGTTTGTGTGTATGTATGTGCGTAGGATATCTTCTGTTTGTGTGGAAGTATGTGCGTAGGATATCTACTGTTTGTGTGGAAGTATGTGCGCAGCTACATGTCTTTGTATTCTTGACTTTAGAACGTTCTCTGAATAAACTGTACTAACCTTTTGCATAAACAGAGTCTTTGACTAATTATTATTATACCCATGGTCTTACAAACCTCGGAGATTGGTCAGAGCTATTGATTGTCAGTTATTATCATTGGGATAGAAAATTCACGTGACACAGACATACTATCTTAACGACATAATTTAAACGGACCGAGGCCCAAAACCTGCGGGCTCTCCTTCACTGCAGCCAACGTGAGGAAAACCTTCGCAAGGCTGCCGGCCCAGATGGCATCCCCAGCCATGTCCGCAGAACATGCGCAGACCAGCTGGCTGATGTGTTTACGGATATATTCAATCAATCCTTATCCCAGTCTGCTGTTCCCACATGCTTCAAGAGGGCCACCATTGTTCCTGTTCCCAAGAAAGCGAAGGTAACTGAGCTAAATGACGATCGCCCCATAGCACTCACTTCCTTCATCAAGTGCTTTGAGAGACTAGTCAAGGACCATATCACCGACACCCTACCCCCTAGACAAACTCCAATTTGCTTACCGCCCCAATAGGTCCACAGACGACGCAATCGCAATCACACTGCCCTAACCCATCTGGACAAGAGGAAAACCTATGTAAGAATGCTGTTCATCGACTACAGCTCAGCATTTAACACCATAGTACCCTCCAAACTCGTCATTAAGCTCGAGACCCTGGGTCTCGACCCCGCCCTGTGCAACTGGACTTCCTGACGGGTCACCCCCAGGTGGTGAGGGTAGGTAACAATATCTCCACCCCGCTGATCCTCAACACTGGGGCCCCACGAGTGCGTTCTTGGCCTTCTCCTGTACTCCCTGTTCACCCATGACTGCGTGGCCATGCACGCCTCCAACTCAATAATCAAGTTTGCAGACGACACTACAGTGGTAGGCTTGATTACCAACAATGACGAGACAGCCTACAGAGAGGAGGTGAGTGCCCTCGGAGTATGGTGTCAGGAAAATAACCTCACACTCAGCGTCAAAAAAACAAAGGAGATGATCGTGAACTTCAGGAAACAGCAGAGAGAGCACCCCCCTATCCATAGACGGGACAGTAGCGGAGAGGTTCTTCTTCAATCTCAGGAGGCTGAAGAAATTCAGCTTGTCACCAAAAACACAAACTTTTACAGATGCACAATAGAGAGCATCCTGTCGGGCTGTATCACCGCCGGGTATGGCAACTGCTCCGCCCACAACTGTAAGGCTCTCCAGAGGGTAGTGAGGTCTGCACAACGCATCACCGGGGGAAAACTACCTGCCCTCCAGGACACCTACACCATCCGATGTCACAGGAAGGCCAAAAAGATCATCAAGGACAACAACCACCCGAGCCACTGTCTGTTCACCCTGCTATCATCCAGAAAGGCGAGGTCAGTACAGGTGCATCAAAGCAGGGACGAGAGACTGAAAAACAGCTTCTATCTCAAGGCCATCAGACTGTTAAACAGCCACCACTAACATTGAGTGACTGCTGCCAACATACGGACTCATCTCTAGCCACTTTAATAATGAAAACATTTATGTAATAAATATATATCACTAGCCACTTAAACAATGCCACTTTATATAATGTTTACATACCCTACATTACTCATCTCATATGTATATACGGTACTCTATACCATCTTGCCTGCGCCGTTCGGCCAACGCTCACTCATATATTTTTATGTACATATTCTTATTAATTCCTTTACACCTGTGTGTATAAGGTAGTTGTTGTGAAATTGTTAGGTTAGATTACTTGTTAGATATTACTGCATGGTTGGAACTAGAAGCACAAGCATTTCGCTACACTCACATTAACATCTGCTAACCATGTGACAAATAAAATTTGAACAACAGTCTCCCAAGTCTTGTCAGTGGATAATCTCATTTTTGAGTTTATGAGCTGTACGGAATAGACTGGAGACGAAGTTATGTTACTGGATAAACTGGAAGATCCATTACTCTGTCCTTTTAAAAAGTTTGACAAACAGCCTAACAGATTTACTATGATTAACTGGCCGAGACTGGGATTGAGATGGGGAGACCAAGAGTCCGATTAGCAGTGAGAGAATAACAAGGATAAACAATGGCCAAGTGTAGGATTAGAGTGAGGGAATAAACCCATTCAGGGTCAGATCTCCATTAGTAGTGAGACATCAGCTCAGGCTAACGCCTGCCACAAAGGAATAAAGCCTCTCACCCATCATAGGCTCCACTAACGATCCTTTTGTTGTCGAATCGAATGCAGCGGACCAACTCTTCATGGCCTTCCAATACGCGCAAACATGCCCCACACTCAATATCCCACAACCTGAGGAGAAAAATGATCAGTGTTAGTTCAGTAACATTTGAGAGAACAGTCATGACAAATTATGTTCATCTCCAGATTATAGTTCTATAAATATAGACCAGTGTAGCACACACACAGCTGACAGATTTCGCCCTCATGAACAAACATACACACTCACCGGATAGTGTTGTCAGATGAGCCACTGACCACTAGTCTGTCTCTGTACTGCAGACAGGCAATGCCTCTCTTATGGCCGTTCAGTGTGCGAACAAACTCACACGTGCTGGTGCTCCACACCTGCAGGGGAGACAAGGAAAAACATTAGCGAACACACAACCCCATGGGGCCAACACAAACAGGCATTTGGCCTACATAATTCTTCATGTTGACAAACTTCACCTCTTGAAACCTCATCCTTCTGGTTTTCCTTCATTAGAATGCATCTGTACTAGTCACTGTCTGGACACACACTCACGTGTCAGAGAGAATGATACCGTGCTGCTGGATGAACACTAATGTAAACACATACAGTACCAGTCAAAAGTTTGGACACACCTACTCATTCCAGGGCTTTTCTTTATTTTTTACATATATATATATATATATATATATATATATATATATATTAGTAGAATACTAGTGAAGTCATCAAAAATATGAAATAACATGTGGAATCATGTAGTAACCAAAAATGTGTTAAATAAAAATATAATTTTTTATTTGAGATTCTTCAATGTAGCCACCTTTTGCCTTAATGACAGCTTTACACTGTTGGCATTCTCTCAACCAGCTTCACCTGGAATGCTTTTCTAACAGTCTTGAAGGAGTTCCCACATATGCTGAGCACTTGTGGGCTGCTTTTCAATCCCTCTGCGGTCCAACTCATCCCAAACCATCTCAATTGGGTTGAGGTCAGGTGATTGTGGAGGCCAGGTTATCTGATGCAGCACTCCATCATGCTCCTTCTTGGTCATATAGCCCTTAGACAGGTGTGTTGGGTCATTGTCCTGTTGAAAAACAAATTAGAGGTGTTTCTTGGCCCAAGCAAGTCTCTTGTCCTCAATGGTACTTATTATGGATCCATATTAGCTGCTGCCAAAGCAATAGCTACTCTTCCTGGGGTCCAGCAAAATTAAGACAGTTTATACAATAAAAAAAAATTAAAAAACATTCACAACACACTGTGTGATCTCAGGCCCCAACCACATGTCTACAGTCCTAAATCCATGTGTATGTATAGTACGTATGTTACCGTGTGTGTGTGCCAATGTTTGTGTTGCTTCAAAGTCCCCTCTGTTCCATAAGGTGTTTTTTTAAAATCTGTTTTCTCATTTTACTGCTTGTGTCAGTTACTTGATGTGGAATAGAGTTCCATGTAGTCATGGCTCTATGTAGTAGTGTGTGCCTCCCATAGTCTGGACTTGGGGACTGTGAAGTGACCTCGTGGGGTATGCATGAGTGTCCGAGCTGTGTAACAGTAGTTTAGACAGCTCGGTGCAGTCAACATCAATACCTCTCATAAATAAAAGTTGCGATGAAGTCAATCTCTCCTCCACTTTCAGTCAGAAGAGATTGACATGCATATTATATCCAAGGGCCAGCCGTGCTGCCCTGTTGTGAGCCATTTGCAATTTTCCTAAGTCCTTTGGGGCACCACAAAACACAACTGAACAGTAGTCAAGGTGCAACAAAACAAGGCAGGTCCTACAGGCCCTAGTTAAGAAGGCAGAGCATGGCTTTATTATAGACAGACTTCTCCCAATCTTAGCTCCTACTGCATTAATATGTTTCGACCCTGCCAGTTTACCATCTAGGGTTACTCCAAGCAGTTTAGTCACCTCAACTTGCTCAATATCCACATTATTATTACAAGATTTAGTTGAGGTTCAGGATATAGTGAGTGTTTGGTTCCAAATACAATGCTTTAAGTTTTAGAAATATTTAGGGCTAACTTATTTCTTGCCACCCAGTCTGAAACTAACTGCCGCTCTTTTTTGAGTGTTGCAGTCATTTCCGTCGCTGTAGTAGCTGACGTGTATAGTGTTGAGTCATCTGCATACATAGGCTTTACTAAAAACAGCTACCCTGGGGAATTCCTGATTCTAACTGGATTATATTTCAGACGCTTCCATTAAAGAACACCCTCTGTTCTCTTAGACAAGTAACTCTTTATCCACATTCTAGCAGGGGGTGTAAAGCCATAACACAAGTTTTTCCAGCAGCAGATTATGATCGATAATATAAAAATCTGCACAGAAGTCAAACAGATTTTTTTCCAGAAGTTTACTAAGGGTTGGTAACAGGCTGATTGGTCGGCTATTTGAGCCAGTAAAGGGGGCTTTACTATTCTTGGTCAGCGGAATGACTTCAGCTTCCCCCCCCAGGCATGAGGTTACACGCTCTCTAGTAGGCTTAAATTGAAGATGTGGCAAATAGAAGTGGCAATATCATCTGCTATTATCCTCAGTAATGTCCCATCCAGATTGTCAGACCCCAGTGGCTTGTCATTGTTGACAGACAATTTTCACCTTTCCCGCACTGACTTTACGGAATTCAAAAGTACAACTCGTCTTTCATAATTTGGTTCGATATACTTGGATGTGTAATGTCAGCGTTTGTTGCTGGCACATCATCCCTAAGTTTAATTACTTTTTTATTGGCATGATAAGCAAAGTAGTTTGCGATATCAGTGGGCTTTGTGATGAATGAGCCATCTGATTCAATGAATGGAGCAGAGTGGCTTTTTTTCCCCAAAAATGTAATTCTTCTTAAGGCTAGGGGGCAGTATCCTGAATTTACAGATGACCGATGTGCCCAAAGTAAACTGCCTGTTAGTCAGGCCCAGAAGCTAGGATATGCATATAATTGGTAGAATTGGATAGAAAACACTGAAGTTTCTAAAACTGTTAAAATAATACATGCGAGTATAACAGAACTAATATGGCTGGTGAAAACCCAAGGAAAATCCATCCAGAGTTTTAGTTTTTTGGTCACAGGCGTTTTCAATGCAAGCCTATGTGATATACAAAAACAATAGCTCCCAGATTGCAGTTCCTATGGGTTCCACTAGATTTCAACAGTCTTTATCGAGGGTTTCAGGCTTGTTTCTTGAAAAACGAACAAGTAGTTGTAGTTTATCCAAGGTGTTCTCAACAGGAAATGTAGGCTTTTGGCCAGCGTGAATGAGGGCGCGCTCTTTGTTATTTTCCTTTTCTATTGAACACTGTTCATTCCGTCTGAAATATGATCATTTATTTACATATTAGGGTACCTGAGGATTGATTAGAAACATTGTTTGACTTGTTTGGACAAAGTTAACCGGTAGCTTTTTGGATTCCTTTGTATGCATGTTGAACGAGTGGATTATTGAAATCAATGGCGCCAACTAAACTGACTTTTTTGGATATAAAGAAGGACATTATCGAACATTCATTGTGTAGCTGGGAACCTAGGGAAAGTAAACAGAGGAAGATCTTCAAAAATAAAATATTTATTTTATTGCTATTTGTGATATTTGTGACGTCGGTGCTGGTTGAAAAAGTATTTATGTGGGGCGCTGTCATCAGATAAATCGCATGGTTCGCCGTAAAGCCTTTTTGAAATCTGACAAAGCAGTTGGATTAACAAGAAGTTGAGCTTTTAAATGATGTTAGACACTTGTATGTTCATGAATGTTTAATATTTAGATTCTTATTTTGAATTTGGCGCTCTGCAATTTCACCGGATGTTGTCACAGGTGGACCGCAATCCCTAAGAGGTGCCCCAAAGAATTTTACTATCATTCTTTATATAATTTAATTGTTTCATAGTGTAGTTCTCTTTTTATTTAGTTCAGTCACATGATTTCTTCAATTTGCAGTACGTTTGCCAATCAGTTGGGCTGCCAGACTTAATTGCCATACCTTTTGCCTCTCAACCATACAATTTCTCAATTCCTCATCAATCCAGGGGGATTTAACAGTTTTTAGAGTCATTTTCTTAACGGGTGCATGCTTATTAGTAACTGAAATAAGTTTCATAAATGCGTCAAGAGCAGCGTCTGGTTGATCCTCATTACACACCACGGACCAACATCTTCTTTACATCATCAACATATGAATCACCACCAAACTTCTTGTATGACCTCTTATACACAATATTAGGACCAGCCTTTGGAACTTTGGTTTTCCTATACATGACTATTATATTGTGATCACTACATCCGATGGATTTGGATACTGCTTTCAAGCAAATATCTGCAGCGTTAGTAAAGATGTGATCAATACATGTTGATGATTTAATTACTGTGCTGTTTGTAACTACCCTGGCAGGTTGACTGACAACCTGATCCAGGCTGCAGGCAATGGTTACAGTTTGAAGTTTTTTTCCTGAGTGCACAGCTTGATGATAGCCAGTCGATATTTAAAATAAAATAAAAATCTCTGTTGATATCACATACATTATCAAGCATTTCACACATATTATCCAGATACTGACTGTTAGCACTTGGTGGTCCATAGCAGCTTCCCACAATAATGGGCTTTAGGTGAGGCAGATGAGTTGAACCTGTAGCCATATTACGTTACAGGAATGTGGTTCTGAATATAGAGCGCATGATTACTGCTTACAATTAGAGGTCGACCGATTAATTAGGGCCGATTTCCAAGTTTTCATAACAAATCGGTAATCAATATTTTGCACCTTTATTTAACTAGGCAAGTCAGTTAAGAACCCATTCTTATTTTCAATGACGGCCTAGGAACGGTGGGTTAACTGCCTTGTTCAGGGGCAGAACGACAGATTTGTACCTTGTCAGTTCGGGGATTCGTTTTTGCAACCTTCCGGTTACTAGTCCAACACCCTAACCACCTGCCTTACATTGCACTCCACAAGGAACTTGCGTGGCAGGCTGACTACCTGTTACACGAGGGCAACAAGAAGCCAAGGTAAGTTGCTAGCTAGCATTAATCTTAACATAATCACTAGTTAAACTAGTAATATCAACAACCATGTGTAGTTATCTAGCGTGTCCTGCGTTGCGTATAATCGATGCGGTGCCTGTTAATTTCTCATTGAATCACAGCCTACTTCGACAAACGGGTGATGATTTAACAAGCGCATTTGCGAAATGTACCTAACCATAAACATAGATGCCTTTCTTTAAAATCAATACACAAGTATATATTTTTAAACCTGCATATTTAGTTAATATTGCCTGCTAACATGAATTTCTTATAACTAGGGAAATTGTGTCATTTCTCTTGCAAGCAGTCAGGGTATATGCAGCAGTTTGGACCGCCTGGCTCGTTGCGAACTGTGTGAAGCCCATTTATTACTAACAAAGGTCGTAGTTAATTTGACAGCATTGTACATAACTATAACATTGAAGGTTGTACAATGTAACAGCAATATTTTGACATAGGGATGCCATCCGTTAGATAAAATACGTAATGGTTCCGTATTTCACTGAAAGAATAAACTTTTTGTTTTTGAAATGATAGTTTCCGGATTCTACCATTTTAATGACCATAGGCTCGTATTTCTGTGTTATTATAATTAAGTCTATGATTTGATAGAGCAGTCTGACTGAGCGATGGTAGGCACCAGCAGGCTCGTAAGCATTCATTCAAACAGCACTTTTGTGCGTTTTGCCAGCAGCTCTTCACTGTGCTTCAAGCATTGCGCTGTTTATAACTTCAAGCCTATCAACTCCCGAGATAAGGCTGGTGTAACCGATGTGAAATGGCTAGCTAGTTAGCGGGGTGCGCGCTAATAGGATAAACAGATGTATTCAGTGCAATTAGGGGTACATAAATTAAGTTACTTACATTGTGTTTGCCAATGCCCCTAGGAACATGTAGATTTGATGCAGCATTATGACAACTCATTGTCACAATGGTAGGGGTTAACTGAGCTGGTCTTGGATCATTTACCAGTCATTGTTTCAACGCAGTCTTGAAATGTATGGACAGCGTCCAGGAGCCAAGATGATTTGGATGAACTCAGTCATTCCTGTCGACTATCTTCTGTTTCCAGAAGTTGTCCAAGTTATCAATAAAACTGACTCCAACAGAGCTACAGTAGTCTGTTAGCCAGATGTGTAATGCCAGCAGGCTGCTCAATCTTGCACACCTGCTGCCCAACAAATGGTACTGGACCTGAAATTATTGGCAGTTTTTTTGTGTGTGTCTTTTAAGGCTAAAATCAGTTATTTAAAATAAATTTTCAAATGTTCCGAGATAGTCCATGTGGGGTCAAATTACATCAGGAGGACTACGACAGTGTCAGCTCCCAGCATCTGCGGTAGAACAGTCGGAAGCAGCCTCGTTACGTCCTGTACTCGTGCTCCTTGGTAGCACAGGGTTTTTGGGCCGGGTCTCTCAGGCAGCCTCGCGGTCTGGTGAGGCTGGGAGCTCCGAGGATCTGAACCCGAGATAGAAGCCACCGGAGAGGGAGACAGAACAGAGGATGAAGGTAACTCCGGATCCGATCTTGATTGGGAAGCCACCAAGGACGAAGGCGCAGGAACCTCGATCCAGGGCAGCAAAGCTGTTTCTGGTCTGTGTCAGTTCCGGGCTCAACATCTACATGGAGACCCCTGTTGCCAGAGGACGCCTTCTTCGACTTCCTCAGCGAGTGACGTACCTCCATGGCTGGTTAGTTGGGTCAAGAACAGTTCTGTTCTCGAGGGAAGGTGGAGACCCCGTTGGGGATGGAACCCTGCCGAGCACCGGCCAGTCGGCTGTGGAGAGCCGACAACAGCGAAACGTCCACCAGACCAGAGCAGCATTCGGCTACTGGGGTAGAAGAAAAATAAAAAGTAGGTGGGCGTAGGTTCCCAAGTAGCTTATGTAGGTTTGCTACTTGCTTGCTAAGAGTAGCTCATTCGCTCCTGCAGTCCTCCGCAAGCAAGCAGTTGCTACATTGAAAGTCATTGCGTTCCACATTGTACCGGAACAAAGCAAAGTAAACACAGCCCCTGTAACGCTGGAAATGTTCAATTAGCGGCCTCCATTTGAGACCGCAGAGCCAGCGAGGCTAGCTGGGTTTTCACGTCTCTCCCCCTACACGGAATCTGGCAGGATCCTGGGACAGATAGCAACGCTTACAGCAATTTAGCACAACAGAGCCCCAGGTTTCAAAATAAAATAAAAAAGTATAGAAAAACACGGTCAGTTTTTAAAGCAAGGTCGTTAGTTCAGGTTTCAGCGTTCGACAGCGTGTAACAACAAAAAAACATGTTGCGCTCTGATGACGTAGTGTCCTTTAGTAGAGGTTTCTTTGCAGCAATTCAACCATGAAGGCCTGATTCACACGGTCTCCTCTGAACAGTTGATGTTGAGGTGTGTCTGTTACTTGAACTCTGTGAAGCATTTATTTGGCCTGCAATTTCTGAGATTGGTAACTAATTAACTTATCCTGCAAAGAGGTAACTCTGGGTCTTCCGTTACTGTGGCGGTCCTCATGAGAGCCAGTTTCATCATAGTGCTTGATGGTTTTTAAGACTGCACTTGAAGAAATTGTCAAAGTTCAAGAAACGTTCCAGATTGACTGACCTTCATGTCTTAAAATAATAATGGACTGTCGTTTCTATTTGCTTTGAGCGGTTCTTGCCATAATATGGCCTTGGTCTTTTACCTAATAGGGCTTCTGTATACCAACCATACCCTGTCACAACACAACTGACTGGCTCAAACGCATTAAGAAGAAAATAAATTCTACAAATTAACAAGCCACACCTGTTAATTGAAGTGCATTCCAGATGATTACCTCATGAAGCTGTTCAAGAAAAAGCCAAGAGTGCGCCAAGCTGTTAATGCAAAGGGTGGCTACCTTGAAGAATATAAAATACATTTGGATTTAACACTTTTTTGGTTACTACATGATTCCATGCGTGTTATTTCATAGTTTTGATGTCTTCACTATTACTCTACAATGTAAAAAATTGTAAAAAGAAAAGAAAACCCCCTGAAATGAGGTGGTGTCCACTTTTGACTGGTACTGTAGGTATAATAGTAACACCCATGTTTTGGGTGTAAAGTAACACTCACTCTCCCAAACGCACACATTGCAGTCCCTCAATTATTTATTGGGGAATGTTTTCAGAGCACTTGGACGTTGTGTGTGGAAGGCAGCTCAGTACGCAATGCCTTAGCACATCTCCCAGGGCGATGGGTGGGCTAACAAGGGTCTCTTTATTCCTGGCTGCCCACAAATCCACTGTCTGGAAGACAGGGGCAAGCAGGTACAGGGCTGGAGCTGGGGCTAAGACTAGGGTTGTGGCTGAGACTGGGGATGGGGCTGAGGTGAGGAGACATGCCCACAGTTTGGCCCTAGGAGGAGAGACGTCAGCTCTGAACTCTGGGTTTAGTCAGTGCTTCCCACAGCCAGCATCACACGGTGGGCTAACTCCTCTATACTGTACTCTACTGGACACTTCACAGAACAACTGAACTCACCTAGAATGAGAGGATTTGGTAGGTTTGGGTAGGGGGCACTTCAAAGGCATGGCTGGCTTTTAATTCAAGTATCTTCTGTGAATGAATGATGACAAGCGGTGATGGGGAAGGTAACTAGCTTTGGATTAAAACAGCCATGCTCATACAGCGCAGGGGGAAAGAACTAAAGCCCCCCATCAATTTAACTTACAGGAAGTACCATACACACTATATGACAAGCCCAAAAAATTAAAGCCTGGTTAAATATAAAAAGGCAGGATGTGCAGTCAGTAGACTGTGAACCATACAAAACTAGTGACTTTACAATGCTTTAGCAGAGTGCTGGAGGATCACTAAGACACATGAACTTAGTGATACCAAATGGTTGTCTTTGCAAGATCTGCAACATTTACTGGCCGAACAAGATCTCTAAAGCATGTAAGACAGGATGTAAAAATATGGCTATTGAGATGAAGATGCACAGGATCCATTGGTTTGGACAGGTGCTGAGAGGATGTCTCAAGAAAGAATCCATAAAGTAGCGCACAAATGGACACCAACTGTAAAATACAAGGAAGGCAGACCAAAGACAACAGAGAGTGGTGGCTGAGCAGGATCTCTCAGGGGACCCAAGCTATAGCAAGAGACTGTAGTGGCAGAGATTGAGGTCTTAAGTCCCAATACAGACAAAGAAGACCAAGTCTTGTGTCACCGCAAAAAGTACTAGAACATATGCTTGTTGAGATGGTGACATGCATGAGGCTCTAGTGAGCTGACCCTGGGTCTTCGGGGCAGACTTGCCTTGATGGTACGGTCACCGGATGCTGACACAATGTACTTGTCATCGAAGTCCACCACATTGACCGCTGCTCTGTGGCCGACCAGCACGCGACGCAGACTGATGTCGGTGGGTGAGGCCATGTCCCACACGGCAATGGAACGGTCCTTAGAGCACGTCACCATCAGACCGTTACAGAACCGCAAGTGGAGGACCGCCTCATTGTGGTGGATCAGAGTGTTCAGCACCTCCCCAGTGTTCACATCCCACACCCTGAGACAGAGAGAAATCATCAATATCAAAAACAATATATGACACTCTTCAATAAAACAAGTTTTGGAGCTTCCTGGAGCACAGGTAAGAGGGCAGAGGACAACAGCAGAAGAGAGGGGGTCGTGCTGACCTGACGGTGGAGTCTGAGGAGCCGGTGACGATGACCCGCTCATCATACTGCAGACACAACACTGAGCCTGTATGACCCGTCAGGATCTTCAGACACTCCAGAGACTGCTTATCCCAGATCTACACAGACAAGGCGGTGAGACATTTTTATCTCAAAATATGATCTATAAAAAAATTGACTACACGTTGCAATGACACTTTGTAAGGCACTGTGTTCAAAATGTGGATCTTGTATTCAAAATATCCAGTAGGCATTAGAATATTCCCCCCCTTCAGTCAAGAATAAACAGGAACACCAACCTTAATGGAATTGTCTCGGAGGCCGCTGATGATCTTGTCGTCGTCATACTGCAGACAGTAAACCCCCTTACTGTTCTCTGAACGACACTGGATCCGCTGCAGATTGTGCCGACCACACCTCCAGTTAGCCTCGATCGTCTGCATGGAGGGAGAGAGGCGTGGAGCCAGGTCAGTGAATGGGAAACACAGGAAAGATCAGTGAGAGTAAGGTTAATGAGAGAGGGCAAGGGGAGCAGCAGCAGAACTCACCTCTATGTCCTGGATGATTTTGGGGTAAAGGGAGCGATAGTAGGAGTTTGGTGGGACTTCTGTGGTTCGATTTTTGAACAGGTACTTCTCCCTAGGAGAGAAAAAAATAAAAAAATAAAAATCAGTGAATGTGTGTTTTTTTTATTTTGTATGCACAAATATATTCATCTCAACAACATCAATTGTCTTTTTCTAAGGTGAGGACACTTGGATACAGTTTTGGAAACAGGCTAACATGTAGGTTCTTGAAAACAAATGGAAAGATATTGTGATCCATGGTGACCCAGCCAGTGGTCCCAGTCCGTACTCACCACTGGTGCCTCTCTGACAAGCCTTTCCAGAGAGGGTCTGTACGGACCATACGCTCTATGAGTTTCTTCCACAGCATGCCCTCTGAGATGACCCTCTGCCACTCCTTACACACCAGCTCTGCCGAGCAGAGAGAACGCGCATCCAAGAAGGACAGGATGTTCTCCGCTATGTGGTCCAGACCCTGAGCTATAACCACAAGGAGAGACAGTGCAACAGTTTAACACAATGATTAGAAGTATGTGTGTATTGCTAATGTTTGGATGAACTGAGTCTGTAAAGCGGTTTCCCTTGGAGCATGCAGTGGTGGTTAGGTGATATATGTGTATGTGCATTCATTTGGGCCGTTAAATACAATTAGCTGTTGAAAGTCTTTACAGAGTCATTATTATTATTTTTATTATTATTATTATTATTTAAAAAAAAACTTTAATCCAATCTCCATTTTTTCACCCAAAAGTCTGTTTCCACACAATGCCCTCTGTCCTCTTCGTTGGCAGTAGCTACAGTCTTGTGTGGTGCTAAAACATCCACTATGTGCGCAGCTTTAAATAACACATTTGAAGGAAAACCTATAGAAAGTTCAATCATAAAAAACACATTCACAATCATTTCTTTAGATAACAGTAAAAATGTAATTTGCACAGAAGTAACTAGTTAGTTATGCTAATGTTAGCAAGCTACAGTATATCACAAAATTGAGTACACCCCTCACATCTTTGTATTATTTGAGTATATCTTTTCATGTGACAACACTGAAGAAATTACACTTTGTGAGTGTACAGCTTGTATAACTGTGTAAATTTGCTGTCCCCTCAAAATATCTCAACACACAGCGATTAAGGTCTAAACCGCTGGCAACAAAAGTGAGTACACCCCTAGGTGAAAATGTCCAAATTGAGCCCAATTAGCCATTTTCCCTCCCCGGTGTCATGTGACTCGTTAGTATTACAAGGTCTCAGGTGTGAATGGGGAGCAGGTGTGTTAAATTTGGTGTCATCGCTCTCACACTCCCTCATACTGACAGGTCACTGGAAGTTCAACATGGCACCTCATGGCAAATAACTGAGGATCTGAAAAAAAGAATTGTTGCTCTACATAAAGATGGCCTGGGCTATAAGAACATTGCCAAGACCCTGAAACTGAGCTGGTTCCACTCAGAACAGTCGACCAAAGAAGTTGAGTGCACGTGCTCAGCATCATATACAGAGGTTGTCTTTGGGAAATAGACGTATGAGTGCTGCCAGCATTGCTGCAGAGGTTGAAGGGGTGGGGGGGGTCAGCCTGCCAGTGCTCAGACCATACTGCATCAAATTGGTCTGCATGGCTGTCGTCCCAGAAGGAAGCCTCTTCTAAAGATGAAGCACAAGAAAGCCCGCAAACAGTTTGCTGAAGACAAGCAGACTAAGGACATGGATTACTGGAACCATGTCCTGTGGTCTGATGAGACCAAGAAACTTATTTGGTTCAGATGGTGTCAAGCGTGTGTGGCGGCAACCAGGTGAGGAGTACAAAGACAAGTGTGTCTTGCCTACAGTCAAGCGTGGTGGTGGGAGTGTCATGGTCTGGGGCTGCATGAGTGCTGCCGGCACTGGGGAGCTACAGTTCACTGAGGGAACCATGAATGCCAACATGTACTGTGACATACTGAAGCAGAGCATGATCCCCTCCCTTCGGAGACTGGGCCGCATTCCAACATGATGACCCCAAACACACCTCCAAGACGACTACTGCCTTGCTAAAGAAGCTGAAGTTAAAGGTGATGGACTGGCCAAGCATGTCTCCAGACCTAAACCCTATTGAGCATCTGTGGGGCATCCTCAAACGGAAGGTGGAGGAGTGCAAGGTCTCTAACATTCACCAGCTCCGTGATTTCGTCATGGAGGAGTGGAAGAGGACACCAGTGGCAACCTGTGAAGCTCTGGTGAACTCCATGCCCAAGAGGGTTAAGGCAGTGCTGGAAAATGATGGTGGCCAAACTAAATATTGATACTTTGGGCCCAATTTAGACATTTTCACTTAGGGGTGTACTCACTTTTGTTGCCAGCTGTTTAGACATTAATGGCTGTGTGTTGAGTTATTTTGAGGGGACAGCAAATTTACACTGTTATACAAGCTGTACACTCACTACTTTACATTGTAGCAAAGTGTAATTTCTTCAGTGTTGTAACATGAAAAGATATACTCAAATTTACAAAAATGTGAGGGGTGTACTAACTTTTGTGATATACTGTACCTAACCAAATGAGTGGTTAGAATAACATGGCTGAATGCCTCTAGAGATTCAAGTCTTATTTCACATGATTTTAAAAATCAGAACTTTACATTTAGCTACAGTTTTTGTTGTAGTTCTCAGGTCAAGTTAAGCAACTTGTCTAGTTCATGTTGAAGAACATGGATGAGAAGTAGCCAAGACTAGATCTAATAGTGGTATGATATTTTTCATCAACCTGGCTGATCTACTGCAAGTTTATTTTCTGTTTTCTTCCCTTATAATCCAAATAGGTAATACCTACAAACCAATGTGATGTGATTTAAAATGTAAACATCTTTATTGAAAGGTCAAATTTGAACAATAAAACATGATTAATTCTAGTTGACTACAGAAAATCATGGGATTAACTCAATTATTTGAATCGTTTAACAGCCCTAGCTATAGTATGGTAATGCTAACAACGCAATATCAAAATTGCAGTGTGTCCCAAGCCCATTCATAGACAGGCGCCAACTACCTTTATTCACGAAGATATCTTCTAGCTGTTTTTTTTTGTTAAGAGTCTGAACGTTAACACGCACGATAAGGTTTTGGAGACATAAGGAATGCAACTTTCATATCAGCAAGAAATAAATGTTCTAAAAACAAACGGTTAAATTACTACTAGGGTTGTCCGACTTTTTTTTTTTTTTTATTCAAAAAGAGAAAAGTTTTAAATGCGTATTTTTCCATAGAGAGACCATATGTGTTTTAAGAAAATCAACTAGATGCACCGAGTTTGTCTGGTGCTCTCAGCTTATGGTTTGATACCTCAAGGAGGGCACCAGAGAAAATTAAATAAAATGTAAAAAAAACTTAACCAAACTATTCTCCTCCCTCTCCTGCTGGCTTTCACAGATTCTGCCATTACTCTCCTGAAGTTGCCAGTAGTGCAGCAAACTTTGTCATGTGGAATGCCAATTTGTCTTACAAATTCTACCAATCTGCGTGACAGTTATGGTTTTCATTATGCACATTTTCATGAAAGATTTAAATTTATAATAACGTCTTCATATCGCAAAATCATTGTCATGTGGTTTATCAATATTCTATCCAAATAAACTATAAAACCTAAAAAGTTACTTATACTGCCAACTATGTAAAAATAGCCTACATAAAGCCAACAAATAAAAACATTGCAGCCTGCAGGTAGAAAATATCCCGATAAAAATAAAATATTCTATAAATCACATTGTTGCAGACAGGCCATGTCTAGCCAAACTTGAAACATTGTATCAACTAAGTTCAGGCCCAAAGCTTGCAACATTGTATAAAATATTCTGGGCCCTCAAAGTTCCCTGCACCAGTGAGCTCGGGACAGACACGGCTGTAGGGTATTTGCGCATGGGATAAGAAGCAGTGCTCGACTTGGACAGGAGCTCACCGAAGCGGAGTACTGGAACCTCAAATGTTCTACTGTGAGCTCCTGTTCCTCTTCAAGTATATTCGCTCAAAAGTATTGTGGAGCTCCTGCACCCAAAAGGAGTAC
This sequence comes from Oncorhynchus clarkii lewisi, assembly GCF_045791955.1. Lineage (NCBI taxonomy): Eukaryota > Metazoa > Chordata > Actinopteri > Salmoniformes > Salmonidae > Oncorhynchus > Oncorhynchus clarkii. Next base: position 23,915,673 of record NC_092158.1, read on the forward strand.
CGGAACCTATTTCAGTTCAAGTCAAGAACTGATAAGAAGCCTATTTTATGACTTTTCCACTTAATCAGAGCTTGACATTTATCCCTTTCACGCTGGGTGGTTATCGAAAGAAGAGAGCTGGAAAGATAGTTCAAATATATTGAGGAACTATTGTAATTCTCAGTGGATGTAAAAAATTGACTGTTTGCTTGGTGTTTGAGGTGAAGAAAATATTACTTTGCGAAGCTCCACAGTTTATTAGTGCGTTAAGCAAATCAGAAATGCTAACACATCCCCAAATGGGTACATTTATATGCCTACATTTGCACGCAGGCCAGGTAGCCTATAGACCTACTTCTATGCACGGGCGTCCTTACTCAAAATTGACAGGAGTGCTCCAAACAAAAGACAATGACTAAATTGACAGAACTCATAAATGGAATTAAATAAACCAAAACTTGTTTCTCAGAAGTGTAGCATAGGTTGTGCACTCAGCAAACAATGTGTCCACTCAGTCAATGAGTACAGGAATAATAATATTGAATGCATTAAAATAAATTATTATAAATGCCTCCGCAATGGATTAGTTCACTGAGATGAGTCCCAAAAAAATAATAAAACACAAAACCAGTCAAGTTTTCTATTTTCTACATTGTACAACAAAGATATAAAAAATATGAAATATCACATATGGAATCATGTACTAACTAAAGAAAGTGTAAAACAAATCCAATTATATTTTATATTTCAGATTCTTCAAATAGCCACCCTTTGCCTTGATGACACAGGTGTGCCTCGCCTTGTAAATTTGTGGAATTTCTTTCCTTCTTAATGCGTTTGAGCCAATCAGTTGTGTTGTGACAAGGTAGTGGTGGTATACAGAAGATAGCCCTATTTGGTAAAAGACCAAGTATTTCGGCAAGAACAGCTAAAATAAGCAAAGAGAAACAACAGTCCATTATTACTTTAAGGCATGACGATCAGTCAATACGGAACATTTCAAGAACTTTGAAAGTTTCTTCAAGTGTAGTTGCAAAAACCATCAAGCGCTATGATGAAACTGGCTCTCATGAGGACCGCCATAGGAAAGGAAGACCCAGAGTTACCTCTGCAACAAAGGATAAGTTAATTAGAGTTAACTGCCTCAAATTGCAGCCCAAATAAATGCTTCAGAGTTCAAGTAACAAACTCATCTCAACATCAAATGTTCAGAGGAGACGTGTGTGTGAATCAGGCCTTCATGGTCAAATTGCTGCAAAGAAACCACTACTAAAGGACACCAATAAGAAGGACTTGCTTGGGCCAAGAAACATGAGCAATGGACATTAGCACGGTGAAAATGTATCCTTTGGTATAAGAGTCCAAATATGAGATTTTTGGTTCCAACCGCCGTGTCTTTATGAGACGGGGTGTGGGTGAACAGATGATCTCTGTATTTGCATGTGTAGGAGGTGTTATGATGTGGGGGTGCTTTGCTGGTGACACTGTCAGTGATTTATTTTGAAATCAAGGCACACTTAACCAGCATAGCTACCACAGCATTCTGCAGCGATATGCCATCCCATCTGGTTTGGGCTTACTGGGACTATAATTTGTTATTCAACAGGACAATGACCCAACACACCTCCAGGCTGTGTCATGGCTATTTTACCAAGAAGGAGAGTGATGGAGTGACCTGGCCTCCACAATCCCCTGACAACCCAATTGAGATGGTTTGGAATGAGTCAGACCACAGATTGAAGGAAAAGCAGCCAACAAGTGCTCAACATTTGTGGGAACTCCTTCAAGACTGTTGGAAAAGCATTCCAGGTGAAGCTGGTTGAGAGAATGCCAAGAGTGTGCAAAACTGTCAAGGCAAAGGGTGCTACTTTGAAGAATCTCAAATATATTTAGATTTGTTTAAAACTTTTTGGGTTACTACATGACTCCATGTGTTATTTCAAAGTTGAGATATCTTCACTATTTGTCTACAATGTAGAAAATAGCACAAATAAAGAAAAACCCTTGACTGAATAGGTGTTCTAAAACGTTTGACCGGTAGAGTGTGTGCGATATATATTTATTTATAAACTGGGTTTGAGCCCAGAATGCTGATTGGCTGACAGCCGTGGTATATCAGACCGTATACCAAGGGTATGACAAAACATGTATTTTTACTGCTCTAATTAAGTTGGTAACTAGTATATAATAGCAATAAGGCACCTCGGAGGTGTGTGGTATATGGCCAATATACCACGGCTAAGGGCTGTATGCAGGCACTCCGCGTTGCATCGTGCTAAAGAACAGCCCTTAGCCGTGGTATATTGGCCATATACCACACCTCCTCGTGCATTATTGCTTAAATATATTACTCCGACTAAAACAAAATCTTGGTCGACTAACAGCCTAACGACCAAACAATCGACCAGTCAACTAATTGGGGGTCAGCCCTAATTACTACAAAGACCTTTATAGGGTTCCAACACGGCCATAGAGCCATGTTTTATCGCTTGTTTAAGGAAGACAGAGGCGACCACCTGTGCTAATTAGCTATCTAGCGTGCATGAACACCTATGTGTAAGCATAACTGGAGAAGTGTAGTTCGTCAGCTGGAGGTACACACAGCTGTATGGATCTGTGCAAACCTGCTACAGTAAATGTATATTTTGTTATTTGAAAGATTATTTCTCACTGATATGAAAGATACGTTTTTCGAAACCTATGGAACTTATGGAAAGCAATGACTGACATTTCTAAACGTTAAAACAGAACGTCGGGATTGTAGTTCACATGGTCCCATAAGGCATCATGGGTTCTCGAGAGCAAGTGTGTACCATACCTGGCAGTGCAGTGATGAAGTCCCTTTGGAGCATGGGTTTGAGGTAGGAGTTGATGTGGCCGTGTTGGTAGTGGCACATGCGTGAGATCAGGTGTTCCACAAACTCCACCTGGTCAGCCTCAGACCACTGGTCAAACAGCTGGATGCACACTTCCTTCTCCTTCTCATAGTTCCCTTCCGATGGTCGCTTCCTTGAGCCCGTCATCAGACCGTTCGTGATCGTCTGAACACAGAGGAGGATAGGTTATAAACCAGAGCTTCAGTCTACATGGCTCTCTTGTCAAATGAGGGATGGGCTTTGGGCCTTAATCCTGCTAAACAGTGTACAGAACTTTATGGGCCGGATTCCTTGACAATCTTATTGTGCATTCTTAAGTCCAGATCTTGCCTTAATCTGTGTCTGGGAAACTGGCTTTATATGTTGAGTATGGTTTTGGTACATGTGGATTGCCTTTTCAAATCGGTGGCTAAGAAGACATTGTGCTATGAGAAAAGTGTTTTTATGACTTAAAGGCTACACTGTAGTCTAGCATTAGTATACTCACCGTTTCACTGAGCACTGTAAACAATGGCTAGATTGTCAAGATTGATAGCACACTTTTAAGAGAAGTATGAAGACAAAAAAAGTGTAGATAAACCATTAGTGTATGTGCTCTGAGGTGGACTAGGCAAATAAACTTCCATTACACTTCAGTGAATGACTGTCTGGCCGTGGACAGTTTGCTCACCTTGAACACTGTGGTTTTCTTTGATCGTTCATCTGTCTGGGAGTCCATGAAAGTGGAGTTCTGAGGGGGAGGAGAGAGAGCGACACAGGCCGTTAGTACATCAAGAGACACATACTATTCATTAACAGCCAGCCCAAACCTTCTGGTCCAAACTGCACAAAATCCAATTTACTATGGGGACCAAATTACAATGCCAGGCTAAGAGGCTTGCCATCATTTCTCATCTGAAGAAGCTGTCAGTCAAAGTAAACTAACTCCTTGAGCGTCGGGAGCTGGATTTAATTTATGTTAGCGGATGCTTTTTGAATATGAGGGGAGGGAAGAATCCATGGCTGAGCTAACAGCTGCGCCGTTTCCAGACCTGTAGAGCCATGTCAATCTGAAATCTGTATTCAAAAGATTGACATGAAATTAGACCTTGTTAGGTTGGCTGTACAAGGTAATTTATGATTTAGCCTAATAATACCAGATGGACTGATAATAACAGCATTTAAAATATATGGAGAACTGGGAAATGCTATGGATGGCAACATTTGTATCCTGAGGGGTTTCATTGCCACCCCATTTTGATGAGTGTGTGTGTCCTGGCTGTGTCTAAACGTTATCAGCCTTACTGTCCTCCTGGAAGCGTGAAGGTGTTTGTCTGGAGCGACAAATGACTTACAACTGAACCTCCCAGTATGTGCGTGTTGCCACAACACATGCAGTTGATGTTGCATACATTACTCCTGCTTGTATCCACAAAAAATAAAAACCATAATAATTTGCGCCACCATTTCCTGGTTGCTAAAATTCAAATAGTTAGCCTAATTTCAGTTTGTGACAAAACAAGCATCAATGTACCATCGAAACCGTTGTGAAATACAATATTTTTGGTTACAGAAAATGTATTTTCAGCTGTTTGAAGCCTTGTACAAAACCAAAAGTAAGATGCAAAAATGAAACTTAAAATGCAAAGCATAGAAATAGTGCACATAGAACAGATATACCACTTCTTAGATTTGCTTTCAATGAGAACGACAGCTCTATAACACATTTCTATGTGAATTTGGTCAGCTCGCCCCAAAAAGTTACATATTGCAACTTTAAGTGAGTGTCATATGACACTAGCCTAACATATGTCACAAGCTTAGACTGGCATGCTCTGTCCAATAGAAAAGCACAGAACTAGGCAGCTAATGTCACTTTGTAAGATAGTGCCAGTGACATATTGTGTGGAAACAGGAATGAATGATCGACATGGACAAAGATTTTTTTAAGGTGACAAAACAGAGAACACTGGCTGGAACAAATGTACCGATGGAGGTGCATAACCACTGTCAGTAGCTAGCTATATTATAAGATATGTGGATGACAGCAATCTATGGATGGCTAAATCAAAACTATAATCTACAGGAAGCTAGCTAATATTAATGCCTAGCTAACCTAACATAGCAGGCCTAAAATAAACTAGCTAGCTGTTACAGAGAGGAAGAGGTGAAGTGAGAGATAACTGGGCACAACATCTGTCTTCTCCAGTTGGCGGCATATTTCTTGCCCACCAAGAGAGAAGGTAAGGTAAAATTTGTTTTTGCATTCTGAAGCTGCTAACCAAGCAGGCTGCTTGTTAGTTATTTCCTCATGTTTTGATCCAATTCTAAATTGTATTAATTCAACATTGCTATGCTAAACAAATCATTGTCATGTCGCAAGCTAGCAGAGATTCAATGATAAGACAAGAACTTAAATATATAATGATTGAATACATTTCCAATAGGCCAACATAGGCAACAACTACTGTTAGAGAGTCAGAACTAACCAAGCTAGTTGGTGAGGTTAGTGACATTTCCATTGATGGCACAAAACTGGAAGAACTATCCATGGTACAGCCAGGTTGATGACAGCCAGCACTTTTCTCTTCTTTGGCGGAGAATGGAACGTCCCACTCATATCGTTGCCAGCTAAAATGGTACTCCATCACTTTCCGATCTCCATGTTAGGGGCTGCCAATAACTATTAAGTGAGCTCTAACACCAACTCAGACATTATTTCCCTTGCCTCCAGGCCCGTATCGGATCCATTTTGGATTCTGAAGTTGCGACCCAAGCTGGCTGGTCGTTAGTTATTTTCTCATATTTTCACCAAGTCATTAATTCTAAGTAATTCTAATCATATCGAATAGGCCTACACAGGATGCACTGTGCTGGTTAATTAATAAAATGGAATTCTGAGTGTTTATGGTTTCTTAGTGGTAGGGGGGGATGGCAGTAATGCAATATTTTTTCCAGGGCTAGAATGTAAACACGAAGCAACCAAACTCCTGCTTTATGTCATATATTTTGTGCTATAGTTCAGAGAAGAAAAAAAACACATGACTCTGGGGCAGTAGTTCAAACTCATAAAAGACCCAACCTCGTCCACTTACCCTTGCCTTATGCCCTTGGGGGAATCCCCATCACCATCTTGTAGGGCGGTCCAAATGATTAGCCAAGCAAAGGAGGTTTGCAACGTAAGCCCCTTAGCCCTCGTTTTTAGTAGAGTTTGCAAGTGTACAATTACGTTCACTCCGGGGCCTGAAACTGCCCATAATTCAATTCACAACAATGGAACATCTGCTAAAAAAAATAAAAACAACATCAATGGATAAGTCAACATACAAGTGTAAATAAAAGCTAACGTAAAAAAGGTTAGAAATTGTGCTACTAATGCACAAATACGTCTCGTAAAAGTAATGTTTGGTTAGCTTCAGAAGTTCCAGCTAGGCAGACGAATGTTAGTTAGCCATCACACAGTAGGAGTATATTAATAATTACATAGTAAATAAGTAGACATGCAATCATAATTGACTGCAGCGCATAGAAAGCACCCACAAGCTACCAGTGGTTGAAAACACAATTATCGCGGGGTGAACGAGTGATGAATTTCTGGGCAAGGGCAGTCCATTTAAAAATCATTCCTTGGAGGGGGCTCAAGATGGGAGGGTGTAACATTTCTATCTGAGGAACAATTTTAGGCTTCTCTCAGTTAATTAATCAAACCATTGAATTATATTTGACGATTTCCAACAAACAAGCTAGCTATCGAAAAGTTTCAGCATGTTTAGTTAAGTTAGCTCACTAACGTCTTCATAGCTAGTATCATGGAATCAGGACTTGACCAAACTGTTGCTGGGATAATGGATGTTGAAACTTCAAGGAGAAAAGAGGCATTGCTGAAACTCCCTCATATGCTTGCAGTGTAAAAAAGGGGGGTGAATGTGATTCATACCCAAATACCCCAACCAAGGAGCAACTTCCAAAGAAGCTGAGAAGTGAACCATCACTGAGCCAGCTACATACAGGAAAACATTGTCCGCATCCTCAGGGCAAAAATCAAAGAGAGCGCAGATGACATCATGGATTTGGTGAAAAAGAAGACTATCAGCATCGTTAACCTGAAGAAAGCGATTGATTTCAATGCTGAGGAAGTAAAAACTCTGAAGCAGCAAAACGCAACATTGAAAATTCAGGTTGCAAACCAGGAGAAGAAACTCACTGAAATGGAGTCAAAGGTAAACGGGGAGGACCGGTATGGTCCGAGATGGAATCTCAGAATTATGGAATAGCAGAAAACTCTGACAAGAATATCAAAGCAAGAGTGAAGGACATTTGCTGGGCAATAGTCCTGGAGGAGGGGGCGAAACGTTGTTGCAGGTTCTCTGGATGTAGTGCACCGCCTGGATAGGCTGAGAGATGGGGAAAACAACCAGCCACCACGATCAGTGATCATGAGATTCATCTCCAGGACAGCGAGGGATCCGACATGGAAAAGTGCAAAGAAAAATTACTATTTAAAGAACAACAAGTTGAGGATCTGACAGCATTTGACAAAGAAGCTCGGAATCGTCTGTGGCCGATGATTGAGAGAACAAGGAAGGAGGGGAAAAGTTCTTACTTTGGGGGAGCCAAGGATTTGGTTAATGGAAGGGAAATTAACACTGACGCCTAGCTTGTTGACTGCTGGATTTATCAAGTGAGTTGTGCAGGACTGAGTATTATTTGCATCTGATAAAACTTGATATTTCTTGAGGAAGAGCATTGTTTGTGTGAGCCAAGTTTTTAAATGGCAGGGAAATTCACACTGACATTTAATGTTAGCTTGATGGCTATTCATTTTACCAATCAATGGCACAATGTTATTTGCAATTGTATGGAAATATGTATATATACAGTTGAAATCGGAAGTTTACATACACTCAGGTTGGAGTCATTTGAGCTCGTTTTTCAACCACTCCACAAATGACTTGTTAACAAACTGTAGTTTTGGCAAGTCGGTTAGGAGATCTACTTTGTGCATCACACAAGTCATTTTTCCAGCAATTGTTTACAGACAGATTTCATGTATAATTCACTGTATCACAAATCCAGTGGGTCAGAAGTTGACATTCACTAAATTGACTGTGCCTTTAAACAGCTTGGAAAACTCCAGAAAATGATGTCATGACTTTAGAAGATTCTGGTAGGCTAATTGACATAATTTGAGTCAATTAGAGGTGTACATTGTATTTCAAGGCCTACCTTCAAACTCAGTGCTTCTTTGCTTAACATCATTGGAAAATCAAAAGATATCAGCCAAAAACTCAGAAAAAAATTGTGGACCTCCACAAATCAGGTTCATCCGTGGGAGCAATTTCCAAACGCATCAAGGTTCATCTGTACAAACAATAGTACGCAAGTATAAACACCATGAGACAACGCAGCCGTCATATCGTTCAGTACCGTTCAGGAAGGAGACGCGTTCTGTCTCCAAAAGATGAACGTACTTTTGTATGAAAAGTGCAAATCAATCTCAGAACAGCAGCAGAGGACCTTGTGAAGATGCTGGAGGAAACGGGTACAAAAGCATCTATATCCACAGTAAAACGAGTCATATATCGACGTAACCTGAGAGGCAGCTCAGCAAGGAAGAAGCCACTGCTCCAAAACTGCAATAAAAAAGACAGACTACAGTTTGCAACTGCAGATGGAGACAAAGATTGTACTTTTTGGAGAAATGTCCTCTGGTCTGATGAAACAAAAATAGAACTGTTTGGCCATTATGACCATCGTTATTTTTGGAGGAAAAAGGGGGAGGCTTGCAAGCCAAAGAACATCATCCCAACCGTGAAGCACGGGGGTGGCGGCATCATGTTGTGGGGGTGCTTTGCTGCAGGACGGACTGGTGCACTTCACAGAATAGATGGCATCGTGAGGTAGGAAAATTAAGTGGATATATTGAATCAAGATCTCAAAACATCAGTCAGGAAGTTAAAGCTTGGTCGCAAATGGGCCTTGCAAATGGACAATGAACCCAAGCATACTTCCAAAGTTGTGGCAAAATGGCTTAAGGACAACACAGTCAAGGTTTTGGAGTGGCCATCACAAAGCCCTGACCTCAATCCCATATACAATTTGTGGGCAGAATTGAAAAAGCGAGTGCGAGCAAGGTTAAATGTCAGGAATTGTGAAAAACTGTGTTTAAATGTATTTGGCTAAGGTGTATGTAAACTTCAACTGTATGTATGTGTATATATATAAAAAATGTAGGTCAACCACTTGCGTGCTGCGAAGGACTGTTTTTATTTGCAACTAGTAAGAACTTTTCTTCATGAGAACCCACTTCATGTGAACCTACACAAGTTTAATATTCTTCATATAGTCACTGTAATAGTAAATGTTAATTTGTTTTTTCTATTAATGCCAGGGGAATCCGTAATATTTTGAAAAGGAAATCTTTATTTTTGTATTGTAAGGGTAAAAATGCCAACTTATTTCATTCAAGAAACTCATGTCTGTTCCACAGATACTGTGTTTTGGAAGTGTCAATGGGGGAATGATATTTGGTACTAAACCGTCTGCAGGTGTCGCTATTTTAAAAGGCAACTTTAAGGGTCATATATTGAGTCATGAAGCAGATAATACAGGGAGATGAATTGATTATATTATTGGTAGATGTCAACCACATTCAATTAATTGTTATTGGTAGCATAAATATTTACAACAAGTCAAGTAACTATTTTATTTAGAGACATTGAGAGGAAAATAAGTACAATTATGTCTAAATTTTCATTGGCCAAAGTAAAAGGGGCGGAGACTTTAATACAGTATTACATGATTATTTAGATAGATGGCCTCCTAAGGATAGCAATTATGTTTGTGAGATAAGGAATATATGTCTTCGGTTAGGTGTTCTAGATATAAGAACCCAGATAAGATGATGTTTACATGGAGTACCAGTGATGTATCTATACAATTCCGTATTGATTTCTGGCTGATATCTGAAGATATGGCTGACAAAGTTGATGCAGACTCAATTGAACCATCGATTTTAACAGACCACAAAGGGATCTCAATAAAGATAAATATGCATGGTTTGTAAACAAAAAAAGTTAGTAAAGGTTACTGGAAAATTAATAAGACGTTACTAGAGAATTAAGTATTTAAGAAGGATGTAGCAGGAATTCCTGATAAATACTGGAATTGTGCCTGTGTTATGAATAGGTTTAGAAGTTACTGTGGGCTAATGAAATTTGATAAGGCTTTTGGCTATTTTAATGGGGAAATAAATGTATTGTGCCAAGAGAGAGAGAGAATATGACAAAGGAAATAATGGATTATACAAAAAATAAACTGAACTCACTCATCAGGAATTACTGGAGCTATCATCATTGCAAATGCAGTTAGACTGTATCTACGAGGAAAAGGCCCGGGGAGCGTTTGTAAAACAGACAGAATTGGATGGAAGAGGGAGAGAAAAATACAAAATATTTAATTAATTTAGAAAAAAGGGCAGGCAAAAACACTTCCATATGTAAATGAATGATCAATAATATGATCAATAATAAAATCCAAAATAAATCTCTCAGCATGTTGCCCAGTTTTATCAGGATCTGGATACATCAGCCCAGTCAACTTCCAATACGGATATGCTAAGATATGCTAAAGATTTCAGGGATTTTTGTGACAAGTTAGCTGAAATTGAGTTGAGACTGTATTAAAAGCCTTAATGACAATAGGTCCCCTGGAAATGGTTTAATAAGCAAGTTTTATAAAGCATTCAATGATAAATTGATCCCTTTCATTCTTGCTATGTTCCAAGAATCAATAGAAAAAGGGGAGTTACCGGCTTCCTTAAAGCAAGGTGTAATTACTTTGATTCCCAAACCTAATAAGGATAGTCTTTATATCAACAACTGGAGACCGATTAGTCAGCTGAAATAATGGGAAATTATTTGCCCTTGTATTTGCTAAGAGGTTGAAACGAGGCTTGCATCATAATTGATGAAGAACAATCAGGTTTTATGCATGGTCGACACATTAGGAATAATATCAGGTTGATCTTAGATATGATTGACTATAATGACCTCATCCTTGATAGTTTTCTTATGTTTGTTGATTTTTATAAAGCTTTTTACACTGTAGAACATGAGTTTATGTTCAAAGCAATACTTTTTGGGGGTTTGGTGACTTTTTTTTGAAAGCAGTCCAAACTTTATATCATGGTTGTACTAGCTCTGTAAAATTAGCTCACGGGACATCCAAAATATTTAATATTGGGCGTGGCATTAGGCAGGGCTGCCCAATTAGTCAATTTGTATTGGTTACTCAAATTATGGCTCTTCATATCAAGAAAGGGAATTTAAGGCGTTTCAGCACTTGGCAATGAATTTAAACTATATAAACTGGCTGATGATACCACCATATTTTTTGAGAGACAGGAATGAGGTTTCTGAAGCAGTTTCCTGTATTGAAGACCTTTCCTTAGTTTCGGGTTTGAAAATGTATATCAATAAGTCAGTCTTATTTCCACTCAAGGATTGTTTTTTTCCCAGAAGTATATGGTATCTCATTTAAAGATAAGGTTACTTATCTTGGAATTGTTACATGCAAGGATGAAAAACGAAGGAGTGAATTAAACTTTAACGATATTGAAAAAACAAAAGAAATTGAACCTCTGGTTGCTGAGAGATATTTCATTATACGGTCGGGTTTTATTGTCCAAAGCTGAAGGGTTATCCAGATCGGATTATGTCTCGTTATCGCTTGAATTATCCCCTAAAATTATATAAGGACTTAGATAAGATTCTTTATAATTTTATTTGGAGGAACAAGCCTCACTATCTATAGAAATATATTCTCACTAATAACAAAGAACAAGGTCTTGAGGTTTTAGATTTCAATACTCTAAATAATACTTTTAAAATAAACTGGATTCTGAAGTATATTAAGAACCAGAACAGTATTTGGAATGTCTTCCCTAAGTATTTATTTGACTCTGTTGGTGGTTTAGAAATGTTGCTTCAATGTCATTTTGATGTTGATAAAATCCCAGTAAAATTGGCCAAATTCCATAAGCAGGCAATTTTAGCTTGGATGTTAGCGTATAAACACAATTTTCCCCCTCACAGATACTTTCTATGAAACAACAGAGATATACAATTTAAAAGAAAGTATTTTTTTCATAACTGCTTTGAGAATAAAATTATTTTGGTTGGTCAGTTACTGAATGAGGATGGAAATCCACTCTCATATGGGGAATTTCTTGATAAGTTTAAAATTCCCAAAACCCCGAAAGAATATGCATTTTTTTGTGATGCGATTCCAAGGGGGGGTTTGTATATATTTTTTTTAATTCCTCTGTGGTTGATGTAACATAGATTTACATAAAAATAAATGAATTGGCAATATTAACATCAAAGATAAATGTAGTAATAAACAGATTAGGAATATTGTTATGTTGTGATACTACAATTCCCTCAGCAAGGTTATTTTGGTTAAATATCTATGGTGATATACAATTAGGGAAAGCATGGAAAATTGCTAACAAATATGTATCAGTAACAAGGTAAAGGAAGTTTCATTTAAAATGATACATAGAATTTATCCTGTGAAACATGTTTTGGAAAGATTCAAGCTGAATATTGGCTATAAATGTAATTTCTGTGGAGTGGAGAAGGAGACCATATTGCATTTGTTTTTGCCTGTATTTATTGTAGATTTCTTCAGATTGACATAGAATTTTATTTTAAAAAATATAGGACTGGTTGTACAAGTTAATGGTTTTGATATAATGATTTATTTCAGAAATTCTGACATTGATAAAGATGTAGTATATTTAATTCAACTGCTAATAATATTAGGTCAATTTCATATTCACAAATGTAAATGGTCCAATTCAAAACCTAACTTTTTTCACTTTATAAATGAATTTAAACAATATGGCACTACTTCAACAAAAAAAATTAAATACATTTTTAAAAAGGCAAGTAAAACTTATATTATTAATGAATATGATTAGTCCGTTTAGGATTCCTGGCAATGTAAATAGTTTGTATGTATGCATGTGACTATTCCTTTTCTCTGTTGATATTTGTTAATACATTTTTTTTTTTAATCATTCCTTCCTCCCCCTGCAAGTGTATACTCGTCAGACGTCATCAGAAGTCTCCACTTAATTTGAGGGCGGGGGGATAGGGTGTCTTAAGTGTATGGACCGCAGCCTGGATTACAACATAGGGCTGTTTCCTAAAGAAGTTAAATACACTTCCGTTTTGTTGCAGTGATACTAAATAGTATCTAGATACTGGTGTCCAGGCCCTTCGAATTATTAGTTTCACCTTCATTCTTGGGCTAGCTTGCCTACTGCAGTGGGAGAGAACACGTTTGTAAAATGATACATTGTTGTACAGGTCGTAGAGGTAAAACAGGTAGGTTGAGACAAACCCAACTGTTGCAAACCAAATAGTAGTATGGAAAAAATATTGTGTAGACGCTTTTTCCCCTAGGAAGATGAAGGTTATGAATTTCCTGCATGGGTTGATGGACAGTGGACATACCACGTCGTCGGCTAGTATGGCGGCGGAAGTTGTCCCACAAGCAACATCCACGATCCAAACAACCCTTTGTATCATTCTGAATAACGAATCCAGTTAGCCTTGCTAATTTTTGCCTGATCAAATTGCCATACGGACTTGCTACCTACCTACTCGTAAAATGTAGCTTTAACGCCGTCCGTCTGCTTCAACATATCGTAGTAGTGAATTAGTTAACTGACATTCGCTTTACTGGTAGTTAACCAACGTTACTTCCTTCTGCGCAGCTTTATTAAAATGCCACTTATTCACAATGCCAGATACTGAACTCCAGTGCTCGGGTGGGGAGTGTCTGTTTTAGCTAACGCTAGCAAGGAATACATTTCTATCTGGGTAGCTATCTTACCTAGCTATCTTACCTTACCTAAAACAAATCGTTAGTTATGTGCTCAATAACCGGTACATTAATCTGAAGCCTAACTGTAGGTTTGATCTGATAACGTTAACCACTGCACAAGTTAACTTGTTTGAGCCAGACAAACGGCGCAGCGGAGACTCTGTGAGATCCAATCGCCTAGTTTACTTTCCTACATAACGAGTTAAACTGGTTAACTGTAACTAGCTAGCATCTGACGGGGCCACTTCACGGCCCTCTACTATTACTTGCCGAATCAATCTTCGTCATGTCTACCTTTAAAATTACCGTTCGGATGATAATCACTCGTTTCCCAACCATTCCCCAAGACATTATGCTGTTAACTATAATAATTAATCATAAGCCACTGGTTAATGTTAGATCACGAACATTGGGCCCTACCTCTGCTCGCTAGCCTAGGTAACTACTAGCTAACGCTAGTTAGCATCTATTTTGTCTGTCATCTCGACCCTCCGGTCAGTTCCAAATCCTTTCGATCGAAACCGCTCTCGGGAGATACTACCATATTACGTCCTCCGACACACGTTCACATCAATATGAGGCAGCGAGTAATCCGTTTCAAAACTCACCATCTGCTCCAACGTTTTGTCCTCCATCTCCGGCTCCATATTCTTGTTCCCCGAAACTCACTCGCTGCGAAAAATGGAAACCCAGCCCTGCGTCGGCCTGCAGCTGATATGACGTCACAGAAGACAGGATTGGGGAGGGGTTCACTCAAGCATAGATGCACTTGGTTGGTCAAACATTATAATGAAGGTGTTGTTGTCATGTGCTATTTCGTGGTTGGCTCTTTTCTGCTGCTAAGACATAGATGTTGTGTGCTTGTTAGAGGGTCTACCTGAGCATAGTGCTGCGCAGATTGTGTGATATATAAATGACTTCCACTTCGAAAAGACTAGTTACAACAATCCTTCATGATGTAAAGAGTAGCGAATCTATACTGTGCCTGGGATTGGGGAGATGATTGATAGTTAAATAAATACAAATTGGCTTAACTCTTTATATCTATGGTAGTATAATGATGCATTCTACTTAGCAATTATTATGTTGGCAAGGGTTGGACATTGATTAATATAACACATTCCCCTTTTAGCAGTGAAGAGAATAGTGTATTATTCACAGATCAGTGATGTACCAATACACTGAACAATTCCTATTGAAAACAATGCAAAATACAATATTTACTTGGTGTGTAGTGAATAAGCCCTGAATCAAACAGCACACCCCTGAAAAAAACACAAGAAAGGGCTAGAGGTGTCACTACTCCAGATGGCCAATGTTCTGAAATTGCTGCAAAATCTGAACCCCTACAAATCAGCCAGGCTAGACAATCTGGACCCTCTCTTTCTAAAATTATCCGCCACAATTGTTGCAACCCCTATTACTAGCCTGTTCAACCTCTCGTATCATCTGAGATCCCCAAAGATTGGAAAACTGCCACAGTCATCCCCTTCTTCAAAGGGGGAGACAATCTAGACCCAAACTGTTACAGACCTATATCCATCCTGCCCTGCCTTTCTAAGGACTTCGAAAGCCAAGTCAACAAACAGATCACAGACCATTTCGAATCCCACCGTACCTTCTCCGCTATGCAATCTGGTTTCCGAGCTGGTCATGGGTGCACCTCAGCCATGCTCAATGTCCTTAACGATATCATAACCGCCATCGATAAGAGACAATACTGTACAGCTGTATTCATCGACCTGGCCAAGGCTTTCGACTCTGTCAATCACCACATTCTTATCGACAGACTCAACAGCCTTGGTTTCACAAATGACTGCCTCGCCTGCTTCACCAACTACTTCTCAAATAGAGTTCAGTGTGTCAATTTGGGAGGGCCTGTTGTCCGGACCTCTGGAAATCTCTATGGGGGTGCCACAGGGTTCAATTTTCAAGCCGACTCTTTTCTCTGTATACATCAATGATGTCGCTCTTGCTGCTGGTGATTCTCTGATCCACCTCTACGCAGACGACACCATTCTGTATACTTCTGGCCCTTCTTTGGACACTGTGTTAACTAACCTCCAAACGAGCTTCAATGCCATACAACACTCCTTCTGTGGCCTTCAACTGCTATTAAATGCTAGTAAAACATGCTCTTTAACCGATCGCTGCCCGCACCCTCCTGCCCGACTGTCCAACATCACTACTCTGGACGGTTCTGACTTAGAATGTGGACAACTACAAATACCTAGGTGTCTGGTTAGATTGTAAACTCTCCTTCTAGACTCACATTAAGCATCTCCAATCCAAAATTAAAACTGGAATCGGCTTCCTATTTCGCAACAAAGCATCCTTCACTGATGCTGCCAAACATACCCTCTTAAAACTGACTATCCTACTGATCCTTGACTTCGGCGATGTAATTTACAGAATAACATCCAACACGCTACTCAACAAATTGGATGCAGTCTATCACAGGGCCATCCGTTTGATCAAAAAAGCCCCATATACTACCCACCACTGCAACCTTACGCTCTTGTTGGATGGCCCTCGCTTCATATTCATCGCCAAACGCACTGGCTCCAGGTCATCTAAGTCTTTGCTAGGTAAAGCCCCACCTTATCTCAGCTCACTGGTCACCATAGCAGCACCCACCCATAGCACGCGCTCTAGCAGGTATCACTGGTCACCCCCAAAGCCAAATCCTCCTTTGGCCACCTTTCCTTCCAATTCTCTGCTGCCAATGACTGGAACGAATTGCAAAAATCACTGAAGCTGGACTCTCATATCTCCGTCACTAACTTTTAGCACCAGCTGTCAGAGCAGCTCACAGATCACTGCACCTGTACATAACCCATCTGTAAATAGCCCATCCAACTAGCTCATCCCCATACTGTTATTTTTTTTGCTCCTTTGCACCCCATTATCTCTACTTGCACATTAATCTTCTGCACATCTATCACGCCAGTGTTTAATTGCTAAATTGTAATTATTTCTCCACTATGGCCTATTTATTGCCTTACCTCATTTGCACACACAGTATATAGATGTTCTATTGTGTTATTGACTGTATGTTTGTTTATTCCATGTGTAACTGTGTTGTGTCGCACTGCTTTGCTTTATCTTGGCCAAGTCACAGTTGTAAATGAGAATAGTTTAACAGGCCGACCTGGTTAAATAAAGGTGAAAAAAAGATCCTGGTTCGATTCCAGGTTGTATCACAACTGGCCATGATTGGGAGTCGCATAAGGCGGTGGACAATTGGCCCAGCGTCATCTGGGTTAGGGTTTGGCCAGGGTAAGCAGTCATTGTAAGTAAGAATTTGTTCTGAACTGACTTGTCTAAAATAAAAGGTTAAAAAAAGGTAATATGCAGAAATAGCTCCCACAATCGTAATTTTCTGTAAATATAGGACATCCACTGGGACAACCAAAAGTCTTGACACCAGACCTGCAAACAATGAGGACATTTAATACGTCTCATACAAAATGGTGACAGATGAATAGATGAAATCTAGAAAATGTCATAATATGGGCTTGATGTTGCAAAGTAGACTCATCACATTCATAACTAGATAAAACTGCTCACTGTGCCCCAAAATGAACTATGGAGAACCATCACAACACATTCTTACGTGCCAGATTCAGACAATAGTCAAGGCCCTTAAAGCTTCTTTTTTTTTTTATATATATATATATATATAGCTCACATTAAGGCTGACAATTTCTTTTTTTAGACCATGCAAGCCACAAATACCCCCAAATAAACATCCAGTGCCTCTGACCAAAATGTTCTGTGACTTGTTGGTAGGGAGAAACAGAGCTTGGCAGGAGTCTTTCAATCCAACAGTATGTAACAGTAGGGGGGGGGGGGGAAGAGGGGCTGCACTCAACTTTTGTATTGGCAGTATCCACATTCAAGTTTCAATTGATGTCGATAGAACTAGAGGATTACTCATACCAGTAATATGCCTGGAAGTCAAGCCACACACAACTGCCTAACAACAACCACACTAGCTCTCAGATTGGTCAGTTTCCTGTCACTGTGCAATTCAGACAATCAATCACAGTTAACATTGGACACAAATGCCTCTGGGGAACATGAAAGTATGCATGGTGCACAGCACTGAGGGCATGGTTCATTATACTGAATGAGACAGATTGGTGAGGGTGTGTAGTGTACAAGGCAATATAAAAACAGACAATGTAGCTGTACAATTCTAAATCTCAGCTCTGGGAGGTCTGTATGAGTAATAAAGGACACAGGTCCTCGAAATGAAAACAGGTACAAGAGAACAGTATAGGCTCAGAGTACAGCACCTGCAACAGTGGATAAATTACCAGAGGGGAAAATGGGACAAAACAAAGCAGGTACTGAATTAAAGATAGGAGGCAGGATATGGAAGTCAAGCAGTTCCAATTGAATTATTTTTTCCCTGCCCACTACATACATTTTATTTAAAAAAGGAAAACAAAATAATCAGAATCTCATAAAACACAACAGCAGCAAGTACCAGTAAAAAAAGACAAAAAGATAGAGGGAAATTGCATTGATAAGAAAGTAGGGAGTGATGAGAAAAACAGGTTTCTATCACTGTGGCCTAGAGCAGGCCAAGCAGGCAGGAGGAGCATGGCCTTGCTGTCAGTCACTTTGAATCCGTCATTAAGTGGAGAGAAACAAACCAAGACAAGCTCCCGCCAAACAGGAGATGGAGTCACTGCTTCAAGTCAGGGATCCATTGATATACGGTATCACGTCTATCTCTTGTTTGAAGGTCTAGGTCTCTCTCCTGACGACTTGCTTTCCCTCCACCAGTCTTGGTCAAATCAGGGAAAGCCTTCCAATTGATGAATGTTTTTTTTTTCTCCTCACGTCAGTCTCAACTACCTAGTAGTCATCCAAATCAAATAACTCATCGTCTTCTCCTTGGTACTCTATGGCCTGGAAATCCACCCTGTACCGCAAGATCCCTGTAAAAATTAAATAAAAGAAAGTCAGTCTTACAATAAAAAAAAATAACATTACATGTAAAGTGTTGATCCCTTGTTTATGGAGCTAAAATAAAAGATCCCAGAAATCCATACGCACAAAAAGCTAATTTCTCTAATGTTGCACAAATTTGTTTACATCCATGTTAGTGATAATTTCTTCTTTGCCAAGATAATCCAGCCACCTGACAGGTTTGGCATATCAAGAAGATTAAACATGATCATTACACAGGTGCACCTTGTGCTAGGGACAATAAAAAGCCACTAAAATGTGCAGTTTTGTTCCACAACACAATGCCAAATGTCTCAAGTTGAGGGAGAGTCCAATTGGTATGCGGAATGCAGGAATGTCCACCGGAACGGTTGCCAGATAATTTAATGTTAATTTCTTTACTATAAGCCACCTCCGTAGTTTTAGAGAATTTGGCAGTACGTCCAACCGGCCTCACAACCGCAGTCCACGTGTATGGTATCGTGTGGGCGAGTGATTTGCTGATGTCAACATTGTAAACAGAGTGCCCCATGTGAAATCCATGATTAGGGCCTAATGTATGTAAAATCTTTGAAATTGTTACATTTATATTTTTGTTCAGTATAATTACTCTGCAGAGGTGCATTACACTGCCAATCTACACTGACATTTTTATTCATTTGCATGAACCCAGAATAAACCCACCCAAAATAGTAAAAGCATTTAGTTATGAATGTATACTTAAACCCTTACCACCAATTCCACCAAAGCCTTTTACAAACTGGGATCCTTCTTGGCTCTTGTCAGTGACAATCTCCAGACAGGCTCCAAACTTCTTATAGCTATTGGCGAACCATTCAAGTAATGGCAAGCTCTCGATCAGCTCATGGTCCTGACCAGTCTGTAGAAATAAACCCACAACCAAAAAGTTGAACAGGAAAAATTGGAGGAGATCCTTTTGTGATGAGAATTCTCCATGTAAAAGTGGTGGATGCGAACACAGGAAGTAGATTACATTTCTCTTCAATTTTGCTTACATCACATTTTAAGGTCCTCTAGAAAATCTGGGACCACAACAGAAATTCCTTCATACACTTGTGTTGGTTATGGAAAGATAATGACTCCTCACTGACCTCTTTGTCTGTGAAGTGAGACTTGTCTTTCTCCTGCTCTGGCGTCAAATACAATGTCTTCTCATCTGAATCAGTAGAAGAGGTTGAACAGAACAGAGGGGCAAGAAATAAAAACATGTTAAGACAAGAATCCCTCAACTGGATGCATTTTGTAGTGTGTGTTGAGCACATTTACATACCGGTACCCTTCTCCGCCATAGCAAGTCCCTCTGCTCCATGGCAACGTAGGATGTATCTCATGGTATCCAGGTTCTCATAAACAATCAGGATCTCAACAGCACCCATTTCCATGGCTTTCAGTGTGTCTTCCACCCCAAAGCAGTACTTCCCCGTATCCTGGCTGATCTCATCAAAGTATCGTCCTGGGAGAAAAGGTCCTCTATATTATCAATATGACAACAGGATGGAGAAGACATTCATGCAAATTAACAACAGATCAGATGTACTGAATACAAGTACCTATTAGTTTCTTCTCCTGGATGAATTTGACATTGGTAAGCACTTCTGCGGACAGTTCAATGGCCTGGTTGAAGCCATTCTCCCCACCATATGATATGTCAACCAGCTTCAGGATCTTAGCTTGAAGCCTCTGAATGGACACAAGTCAAACATTCATCAGTGAACAAACAGATCACATAGCAGCCATATAAATGCTACAATGGCAATGCTGACAATGGAACCAGAAAGACCTAGAATGGTGGGTCTGGAGTTACTGACCGGGTCAAACATGTCTGACTGGCTGAGCTCCGTCTTGAAGTCAGCTGAACCAGCTAAGACCATGCCTGCTACGTTGACCTTGTCGTTGCACAAAAAAAGCGTGGCTGCCGTCTCTGCCACCTTCCGCACGTAGTTATGTCTCTTCTCCATCCTCAGACGAGCAAAACGCAAGGCAGACTGTCCTCCTCTGCCTGAAAGAGAGCTGTTTGTTATACATGGTTGTGTGGGGACAGTCTGTAATTGTGTTCATGAGTGCATGTGAATGTAGGGCTTTTACCGTGCTTCTTGGGTAGGTCCACTGTGAACTTATGCAGCACCTCCCTGGTGTTGCCCTGTAGGGTTCCGAAGAGGGCGCCACTTCCATCAATTACAATGAAACCAAACTTGCTGTCATCTGAGAGCAATGCTGTAAGAGCCTGGGAAAGAGACAGAAAATGCATGTAATATCATTTTAAAAATCTAATTAGAAAGGTGGTCAATATTTTGACTGTTTTGGCTATACCTAACGTCACGCTACACACACACACACAAAGCCAAGTTTCTTCACCAAAACAAGTAACACAATCGTGATACCGTTAAAAGTGTTGCTCCATATTTCCCAGTCAAATAGCCCAATGGGAAATATATAGTGAGGTGAGAAAATAATGGACAGAGGGGTGTTGAACAACCTTACCTCTGTGTGGAACTTGTTGTCACAGAGATACAGAGAAGTGTTGATGGGTTTAAAAGGCTCAAAGTCGATATTGACTTTTTTCTCTTTGCCCTCATCAGTCACAATGGTGCCACAGTACACAACCAAGCCGTTGGGAGGCACTGCAGGGTAAAAAAAAATAAGTTGGAGCTCAGAGATCAAATCAAAATGTATTGGTCACATACACGTGTTGAGCAGATGTTATTGCGGGTGTAGCGAAATGCTTGTATTCTAGACCACTAGAATGAATGGAGAAATGGCCATAACCCAGCCAGGACCACCCAAAATGACTTCATACAGGAGAGATAGTAGTTACAACCTGACTTCACACACCTTTATGGTAGAGTTTGAGTCTCTGCTGTACAGAGGTGATGGCTCCAAGCACAGAGAGCCTGTTGACTCTGCTTTTAATGTTGGATGCAGTGCCAAACTCATCAGCCAACATCTTGGCCACTCTGGAGATCTGGTCCTTAGGCGGGATGATCAGGGATATCATACTCGTGCCATTCCTGAGAGGAGATCAATTACATTAAACCCACTTTTAAAAACAAGGCATATTCTAACACTTCCTTCGAGTTGTAAAATAAGCTGCAAAGTAACTCAGGCAAAATGATGTCTGCAAGCTATTTATTTAAACTTTTACAACTGTAAAAACAGGGAACATGGGTCTCCCGAGTAGCGCAGCGGTCTAACGCACTGGTTAGCAGTGCTCGAGGCGTCACTACAGATTCGAGTTCGATCCCGAGCTGGGTCACAGCCAGCCGCGACCAGTAGACTCATGAGGCGGCGCACAATTGGCCCAGCGCTGTCCGGGTTAGGGGAGGGCTTGGCTGGCCGGGATGTCCTTGTCCCATCGAGCTCTAGCATGCACGCTGACACGGTCGCCTGTTGTACTGTGTTTCCTTGGACACATTGGTGTGGCTGGCTTCTGGGTTAAGTGAGCACTGTGTCAAGAATCAGTGCGGCTTGGCAGAGTCGTGTTTTGGGGGACGCATGGCCCTCTACCGTCGCCTCTCCCGAGTCAGTACGGGAGCTGCAGCGATGGGAAAAGACTAACTAGCAATTGGATTTCACGAAAAAGTACACACAAAAATACATAAATATATTTTCAAAAAGGAACAACAGGTTGTCTTGCTTAACCTGCCTTTCATGTAAAGGAGTCCTGTTTAGCAAAGCATGTCCTTTTCATACAAGTATAGCATCAAACCAGACTGCTCTAAAGCAAGTTCTTACGACCGGTTTTCAGATGAGGAAATGACTAAAGTAGGTGAAGGTCACGCCATGGCTAGCATCTACATAAAAATAAAATAAAAATCTATTTTTACAGCGTTACAAATGTTCTCAACACAAGAATGTGAGCAGTTTTTAATATTTTAGGTTTCTGCAAATGCTTTTAAAATCAGGAAGTTCTACACAAGGTGAACTCAACACACGATAATTAACAATCAATCAGATCAAGCTTGCAGGGAACATAACTAAGCCCAGCAGCAATTTTCCTCCTCGTCATATCTCCCACGCGTATGTCCAGACATGCGCGTATCCAGACATGCGCGTATCCAGACTGACTTAATTACCAACCAGAGATTTTTTGCATGAACAATATTTTAACAATTACTTGTTAGTACTGTATTAAAGCACTAACACATACCTACAAAAACATACATAGCATTAAGACTTGGCCCTGATTGTAAAAAGATAGACGGTTTTATAGTGAGAGTGTGACCTTGCCCAAGTAGTATTTCCATGTTTTTTTTGGTTTTGACCACCATGTTGACATTACAAACTTGTTGCTGTACCTAGTCAAGAGGGTGAAGGTCACATTAGTTTGTGCACTAGGTAAACTCATTAATAAACAACTTGACCCACTGACCTACACAGAAACCACAGGTCACGACTTGCTTAACCTGCCCTAGATGTATCCTGTTTTCCCAAGCAAGCCAGGCATGTCCTTTTTATTCAACTATAGCATCAAACCCGACCGCTCTAAGGCGAGCTCTTATGGCAGGTTCAGATGAAGACATTACTACAGGCCTAATGGGAGCGTGACCTTCCCAGTCGTCATATTTCAACATTTTTGTTTTGCCCACAATGTTGACAATACAAACTTGTTGCCGTTCCTAGTCAAGGGGGTGAAGGTCACAGTATTCTGTACACTGACTGAATTCATTAAACAATTTGACCCACTGGACTATATAGATAACCACCCAGGGCGAAAGAGTGCTCATGCACAAGTCAGGTGTGAAATTTAGCTAAGCGAAGTTCCCAAGTTGGATCCAGGTCAAAAGTAATGCTTAGGAATTGCTTGACCCTTTGCTCTAAATTAATCTACATTGTCAGCTACTCTGGCTGAGTGACAGGTCTATTGTCAGCTATTAAAGGCCTATTTATTTGACACTGACTGGTAAAGACTTGGTCAGCAAAAACCTGCCTGAAATTACATCACATTTTACTTTAAAGCAGCAAAATTGCCCACTGTCAGCCATTTTTTTATGTAGACTATCTAGATAGCGTTGGGCATCAGCTATGAGATTGTTAAAATCAAAACAAAGTGTAGATTCAGATTGTATTATCAGCTAGCTAACTGTGAATGTCAGACACCACTAGTACGCATTGCCAGCTTGGTAGCTGAAGGTAAAGAAGTCATTCTAGTTACACAACTAATAGCAAGCTAGCTAACGTTACGTAGATCAATGCCAAGTTATCTAGCTGGTTTGCTAACTAGCTAGTTACGCGTTGAAATAAATACTAAAACTATTAACGTCACTTGCTAGCTAGATAACGTTAATTTGTATGGGCCTTGTACTAGCTTCCACATAGGTAGTAGCTAGTTAGCTACTAAGTTAGCCCCTTGTTTACTGGTTCAATGAGACGAAGAAAGTCACTGACAACCCCATGCACTTGTCATGTCCACACGTACCCCCGAGCAGCTTCCAGACTTTTGATCAACTTCTTTATCTTCCATATCTCCACGTTCCTATCCGCTGCGTTGGGGTCGTCCGCCATTTCTTCCGTTGTCTATTCAGGACCTGGAAGGGTAGTAGTAGTGGCAGCATTAAAAGACGGACTGCGATAACTAGTTAACACGGGCGACTTGTGCTAAGGCTCATGACAAATATAGCAACATTAAAAAAATCCAACTATTTCCACAACAGCAAGGACGATAATATTGGTCCAATTGATCTAGTCAGCAACCGGGTGATGTGTCTGTCTCCGTTGGAAAATCTCCTGGCTTTTAAATCCTACTCAGGCCCTAGAGTCCACCTACTCAAGTATTGCTGAATAATGTCAAAGTTATTAGAACGATAATATGCATATGAACCAAACACCAAATCCCCAAAATGACCACTCAAAAACACGCAACTGTACTTGCCCCAAAGCGCCGTTCTGTCTGCACTTTATCTCTCAAATGACAGCAATTTAGTAGTTGTCGTCAGCCCTGACGTTGTCGAGTAGTAGCTCCACTCAAGCCGGTTTGTTCTTGCTAGTACGCATGGTGCGATGGGCCCTCATGTCATGTTGGGGAGGCGGCTGGAATAATTCCGGTTGGGGATCACTTCCTGGAAACGCCATAGTTACGGTTGATTTAGAGATTTTTCATTGGGCTAAACAGTGGGTGGGTGGAGCAGGGAAAAAAATAAGTACCAATACCAATGGTTTCCACTAGTTACCCCAACCACAAAGTCAAATTGGCTAAATCTTAAAGATTTATGAAAACAACAATGTGCTTTTTGGTCTTAGGGTTAGGCATAAGGTTCGCAGTGTGGTAAGGTTTAGGTTTAAAACCCAATGTTAAGAAGAGTAATCAATGGGCTCGTTTGTGAGGTAAGGCGTTTTTCCTGTTCTCTTGACCTGGTCAGGTAAAACTCTGGATTCTATTCATAGGCTATGACAGGGTCCAATGTTAACTGTTTTTCTTACTGTCCCAAACACAATTTCTACTGGACTTGACATGGTGTAGTTTTTAAATGCATTGGGATCATGAAGGGCCTATAGAGAGCAATAGTAATGGCCTTTTTTTGTAGACACGAAATCCACCAATGCTTGTTTGCCAAGGCCTATGTGGAAATGAATGGAGTTTTTGTATGGTTTTTGGATAATAGCCGAAAAAATAAGGTCTGTAGTAAACACAACCTTATGAGATCTGATACGTTTTGATCTATGAGATCATCTTCATCAGCTGATGTCACTTATGTGAATTTTGAAGCATTTATGTAATCAAATAAAACACTACAGGCTTTACCACAGGAGGTTGGGGGCACCTTAATTGGGGAGGACAGGCTCGTGGTCATGGCTGGAAAGGGAGTTGAATTAGTGGAATGGTATCAAACAAATGGTTTCTATTTGTTTGATGCCATTCGATTTGCGCCTTTCCAGCCATTATTATGAGCCATCCTCCTTTCAACAGCTACCACTGAGATTTACAATTCTTAAAGGTCATATTTGCTGACTGATATTATCTCATAGAATAAAACGGATAAGATCTTCTAAGCTTGTCTTTCGGCGTTAATGCCAAAACCTATTATTTCCTCATAAAGTTTCCCTATAGGAATGGCTGAACGAACCAGAGGTAACTAATTTCCGTTTTTTAGGACTACAAGCTGTCAAGCTCTACTTTGGCATGCTTTCTCTCTATATGCAGTTATTAATAGGCTATGTTTGGTTATTATGATATGTATTAGCTGTTTAATGTAATTTAGCCATTCATCTATGTTTTGAGAAATTATATTAGTTGCGTTCAGTTTTGTTTCCGAAGAATGTCATTTTGAGAATAATAGGACGCTTCCCCTTTAATAAGACAATTGCGATCCATCGCCGAGAAGACGATCAAACGTGACTATCTAGAGGAAGTACAGGTTTCCATTAGTTACTTACGACCTTCCAGTAGGCTGGCTAGTCAAGGTTAATGTGTATTTCATATTAGCTTTTTTTTTCCAGACTGTCGACAGTCAGTGGCGACCAGTCATTCAGGGCAGGTGTGGCAGAGCCCCACCCGTTTTGAGCCCCACCTATTTAGCAAAACATTTAATAAAACAATTTATATATACAGCACCAGTTAAACGTTTTGGCACACCTAATCATTCAAGGGTTTTTCTTTATTTGTACTATTTTCTACATTGTAGAATAATAGTGAAGACATCAAAACTATGAAATAACACATGGAATCATGTAATAACCAAAAAAGTGTTAAACAAATCTAAATATATTTTATATTTGAGATTCTTCCAAGTAGCCACCCATTGCCTTGATGACAGCTTTGCACACTCTTGGTATTCTCTCAACCAGCTTCACCTGGAATGCTTTTCCAACAGTCATGAAGGAGTTCCCACATATGCTGAGCACTTGTTGGCTGCTTTTCCTTCACTCTGCGGTCCAACTCATCCCAAACCATCTCAATTGGATTGAGGTCAGGGGATTGTTGTCACGAATATCACCGAAGGTGGCTTCCCTTCCAGTTCGGGTGGCGCTCGGCGGTCGTCGTTGCCGGTCTACTAACTGCTACCAATCCCTTTTTCCCCTTTTCGTTTTGTTTAGTCTAATTGGTTTCACCTGTTCCTTGTTGTTTTTTTGGGGGTTGGGATTATTTAAGTTCAATTAGCCTGCCTGTGTTTGTGCGGGCTTGTTTGCTGTTTTGTCAAGGAGTGTTCCTGTTTTTTGTTGGGATTGCCACTGTACAGTGTATGTACCAGTTAGTACATTGTTGGAGTGTTTTATGCCTGTGTTTCGGGCGTCACCTGTTTGTGCGCTGTTACTGTACGGAGAATAAAGCGTTTTCCCGAATCCTCTGCTTTCTGCGCCTGACTCCACACCCATCACTCTTCGAGCGTTACAATTGTGGAGGCCAGGTCATCTGATGCAGCACTCCATCACTCTCCTTCTTGGTCAAATAGCCCTTACACAGCCTGGAGGTGTGTTGGGTCATTGTCCTGTTGAAAAACAAATGTTAGTCCCACTAAGCGCAAACCAGATGGGATGGCGTATTGCTGCAGAATGCTGTGGTTGCCATGCTGGTTAAGTGTACCTTGAATTCTAAATAAATCACTGACAGTGTCACCAGAAAAGCACCCACACACCATCACACCTCCTCCTCTATGCTTCACGGTGGGAACCACACATTTGAACTCATCAGACCAAAGGACAGATTTCCACTGGTCTAATGTCCATTGCTCGTGTTTCTTGGCCCAAACAAGTATCTTCTTCTTATTGGTGTCCTTTAATAGTGGTTTCTTTGCAGCAATTTGACCATGAAGGCCTGATTTAAACAGCCTCCTCTGAACAGTTGATGTTGAGATGTGTCTGTTACTAACTCTGTGAAGCATTTATTTGGCCTGCAATTTCTGAGTCTGGTAACTCTAATGAACTTATCCTCTGCAGCAAAGGTAACTCTGGGTCTTCCTTTCCTGTAGCGGTCCTCATGACAGCCAGTTTCACCATAGCGCTTGATGGTTTTTGGGACTGCACTTGAAGAAACTGTCAAAGAAATTTTCCGCATTGACTGACCTTCTTGTCTTAAAGTAATGACTGCTGTTTCTCTTTGCTAATTTGAGCTGTTCTTGCCATAATATGGACTTGGTATTTTACCAAATAGGGCTATCGTCTGTATGCCACCCCTACCTTGTCACAACACAACTGCTTGGCTCAAACACATAAAGATGGAAAGAAATTCCACAAATGAAATTTAACAAGGTACACCTGTTAATTGAAATGCATTCCAGGTGATTACCTCATGAAGCTGGTTGAGAGAATGCTAAGAGTGTGCAAAGCTGTCATCAAGGCAAAGGGTGGCTACATTGAAGAATATAAAATATATTTTGATTTGTTTAACCATTTTTTGGTTACTACTTGATTCCATTTATGTTATTTGACAGTTTTGATGTCTTCACTATTATTCTAAAATGTAGAAAATAGTACAAATTAAGAAAAACCCTGGAATGGGTAGGTGTGTCCAAACTTTTGACTCATACTATATGTTATTATATTTTTTTGTTGTTGCCTGTTTTGCGTGTTATTTTTGCACTAATACAGTCACATGCAGTGGGGCAAAAAAATATTTAGTCAGCCACCAATTGTGCAAGTTCTCCCACTTAAAAATATGAGAGGCCTGTAATTTTCATCATAGGTACACTTCAACTATGACAGACAAAATGAGAAAAAAAATCCAGAAAATCACATTGTAGGATTTTTAATGAAATTATTTGCAAATTATGGTGGAAAATAAGTATTTGGTCACCTACAAACAAGCAAGATTTCTGTCTCTCACAGACCTGTAACTTCTTCAAGAGGCTCCTCTGTCCTCCACTCGTTACCTGTATTAATGGCACCTGTTTGAACTTGTTATCAGTATAAAAGACACCTGTCCACAACCTCAAACAGCCACACTCCAAACTCCACTATGGCCAAGATCAAAGAGCTGTCAAAGGACACCAGAAACAAAATTGTAGACCTGCACCAGGCTGGGAAGACTGAATCTGCAATAGGTAAGCAGCTTGGTTTGAAGAAATCAACTGTGGGAGCAATTATTAGGAAATGGAAGACATACAAGACCACTGATAATCTCCCTCGATCTGGGGCTCCACGCAAGATCTCTCCCCGTGGGGTCAAAATGATCACAGGAACAGTGAGCAAAAATCTCAGAACCACACGGGGGGACCTAGTAAACGACCTGCAGAGAGCTGGGTCCAAAGTAACAAAGCCTACCATCAGTAACACACTACGCCGCCAGGGACTCAAATCCTTCAGTGCCAGACATGTCCCCCTGCTTAAGCCAGTACATGTCCAGGCCCGTTTGCTAGAGAGCATTTGGATGATCCAGAAGAAGATTGGGAGAATGTCATATGGTCAGATGAAACCAAAATACAGTGCCTTGCGAAAGTATTCGAGCCCCCTTGAACTTTGCAACCTTTTGCCACATTTCAGGCTTCAAACATAAATATATAAAACTGTATTTTTTTGTGAAGAATCAACAACAAGTGGGACACAATCATGAAGTGGAACGACATTTATTGGATATTTCAAACTTTTTTAACAAATCAAAAACTGAAAAATTGGGCGTGCAAAATTATTCAGCCCCCTTAAGTTAATACTTTGTAGCGCCACCTTTTGCTGCGATTACAGCTGTAAGTCGCTTGGGGTATGTCTCTATCAGTTTTGCACATCGTGAGACTGAAATTTTTTCCCATTCCTCCTTGCAAAACAGCTCGAGCTCAGTGAGGTTGGATGGAGAGCATTTGTGAACAGCAGTTTTCAGTTCTTTCCACAGATTCTCGATTGGATTCAGGTCTGGACTTTGACTTGGCCATTCTAACACCTGGATATGTTTATTTTTGAACCATTCCATTGTAGATTTTGCTTTATGTTTTGGATCATTGTCTTGTTGGAAGACAAATCTCTGTCCCAGTCTCAGGTCTTTTGCAGACTCCATCAGGTTTTCTTCCAGAATGGTCCTGTATTTGGCTCCATCCATCTTCCCATCAATTTTAACCATCTTCCCTGTCCCTGCTGAAGAAAAGCAGGCCCAAACCATGATGCTGCCACCACCATGTTTGACAGTGGGGATGGTGTGTTCAGGGTGATGAGCTGTGTTGCTTTTACGCCAAACATAACGTTTTGCATTGTTGCCAAAAAGTTCAATTTTGGTTTCATCTGACCAGAGCACCTTCTTCCACATGTTTAGGGTGTCTCCCAGGTGGCTTGTGGCAAACTTTAAACAACACTTTTTATGGATATCTTTAAGAAATGACTTTCTTGCCACTCTTCCATAAAGGCCAGATTTGTGCAATATACGACTGATTGTTGTCCTATGGACAGAGTCTCCCACCTCAGCTGTAGATCTCTGCAGTTCATCTAGAGTGATCATGGGCCTCTTGGCTGCATCTCTGATCAGTCTTCTCCTTGTATGAGCTGAAAGTTTAGAGGGACGGCCAGGTCTTGGTAGATTTGCAGTGGTCTGATACTCCTTCCATTTCAATAGTATCGCTTGCACAGTGCTCCTTGGGATGTTTAAAGCTTGGGAAATCTTTTCGTATCCAAATCCGGCTTTAAACTTCTTCACAACAGTATCTCGGACCTGCCTGGTGTGTTCCTTGTTCTTCATGATGCTCTCTGCGCTTTTAACGGACCTCTGAGACTATCACATTGCAGGTGCATTTATACGGAGACTTGATTACACACAGGTGGATTGTATTTATCATCATTAGTCATTTAGGTCAACATTGGATCATTCAGAGATCCTCACTGAACTTCTGGAGAGAGTTTGCTGCACTGAAAGTAAAGGGGCTGAATAATTTTGCACGCCCAATTTTTCAGTTTTTGATTTGTTAAAAAAGTTTGAAATATCCAATAAATGTCATTCTACTTCATGATTGTGTCCCACTTGTTGTTGATTCTTCACAAAAAAATACAGTTTTATATCTTTATGTTTGAAGCCTGAAATGTGGCAAAAGGTCGCAAAGTTCAAGGGGGCCGAATACTTTCGCAAGGCACTGTATATTTATAGTATCAGTGGTACGTCAGTGGCACCCATTCATGTCATTATTTTCAGTCGATTAGATTACAATAATAAATCTGTGCCTATATGGGTCGTACATGCAGCTTTAACAAATAAAAATCATTGAAGTTGACAAAGAAAATAGGAAAAGTACAGAATAATGTGCTTGGCAAATCAGTGAAAAACAACAAGTTTTATTATGGGATCCCTCTGGTTTAGCCTAATCAATGGCCTTGTATGACCCTTAGATGCCAGGATCAATGGCTTTGATTACTGGAGGAACACCTCTGTCATGAGTGTTGAACGCCCACACTGCTCAATGCTGCTTGATGGAGAGCCCTCCGTGCCTGGTTACCAAGCTGCTCTGACAACTGTGGAGCTCCAGGAAAACATTTCCCACAAAATTAGAGTGAAAATTTGAAGTTGAATGCCTCATAATGCCTCATAACTAATCTGCATAATGAATCTGTTGAAGATCGTCTTTGAGTATCAAAAGACAATGTAACTAAACTACCACAAAAAATAAACAAAAAGCTCAGTATTCCAGCTTCACACGTTTCTGTAACACCATCACTGATAGTAATGTGTTGTTTCTGAGAGGAACCTTTGTGGTACACACCCTCGCACGCAGGAACGGATGGACGGGCGGACTCACACACACACACACACACACACACACACACACACACACACACACCCCTAAAGCAATACAGTTTGATCATCCTAATAAAATAATTTACCCCATGTGAGGCCAGTCTATAACTATAGTGTGTAATTTCTGTCAGTTAAATTACTGGATATTGATTGTTAGTGTAAATATCCAATTACAACCCAGCAATCCCAAAAGAACCACCATCTATTTCAAAAGTCACAGTTCTTGAGGTGGGGTAGAATATGGGGAAATCTAAATAGCATACTCCTTTGTCATGACGTATGCCTGGGGGTAGGTTTATGACAGTCCTAAATACCTCTTCCCCCCCTTTTCCTCTCTCTACCCTACTGATGTTACATTTGCAAACCCCTTTGGTTAACATAGAGATTCTGGGAACATCAGAAGGTGGGGGGAAATGAACTATATTCTGGTAATCTGACCAATTGAACATATGCGGTGGTACTTAATGAATATGATGTCAGTTCGGTTGTCATCTGAGACATTCTCATCAATGATAAGATGATATAAACTCTACAGGGAAAGTCTACACATCAGAGTTATCGGATTCACATGGAATTGTTCAATTTAAATGTTTGAATATAAAATTATTCGAGATGGGATGAAATGTGATTTTAGCTTCTAAAATGTGAGATTTGGGTTTTCATAATGTTAGGGCTATGCTCAATCAGTGGCCCGCCCCTGTGAAGGGACATGGGCTATAACACTTTTCAAACACTCCCTCTTCTCCCTTCCTATATAAAGCCTTGACGAGAATATAACCATCTGTTCCGAGGATATGAGGACGACGGTCCGATGTCAGAATGGTTCAGATAATAACTACAGAACGAAGCCAACATCAGCGTGAGCTTTGGTTTGCGAATGGTATGAACTTTGAACTCTTATTCACTACAGAAGTGATACCTCCTAGCCGTTGAGTTAGCAACAGCAGCTACAAACGCAGAGTATTCCGTCTACCACACAACGACGTTACTACAACGTATCCAATTTACCAGCAGAGATATTCTTCAAAGGACAAAGGACTCGGTTGGGCAACACGGCCTTCCATCTTCCACCAACCTACTGAAGCGCAGCTCAGAGTAAATATTTATTTATTGCATTTTCCAAGATACTGTATTTACGATAGCACAGCTTCTCCCTGTGTCCCTCTGTCTTCCCGCTCTTTCACTCAAACCCAGCCCCTTTTCTTTTGTGTAACCAGCTGTCATATCTGTTCCGCCCGCCAGGGAAATTTTCCTTTATGACGTAATTTGTAATCAAGGTATGATTAATTATGTGTATGTGTAATTCTGTGTGATTAGTTAGGTATTTAGCAAATAAATAATTAAACCCAATTTTGTATTGCTGATTCAACTTGTTAGCCAGGATTCGTGCAGATAACCAAGAATTTTCAACTTTCAGATGAGACTGAATTAAGGTGAGGATTAATATTGACTGCTATTGATGTAAAATATTACTAGGTCTTTAAGAGTTTATTCGGAAGATAGCAGCTCTATAAATATTATTTTGTGGTTCCCCGACTCTCTAGTTAATTACATTTACATGATTAGCTCAATCAGGTAATATTAATTACGGGAAAATTATTTTATAGAATAGAATTAATCCGGCATAGCCAAAGACAAGACACCTTCCTACTGCTCAAAACCAATTGAAGGATAAGGTCAGAGGGGCGGGACCTCTGGCTTTCTCATCCAATGGGTTTTGAGAATGAGGCGAGGCGAGAGGACGCTAGGAGAAATTGAGATTCTCTCATGGTGTTGATTGCATAAGGTGACTGGCAAAACTTTATTGCTTTCACAATGTGCTTAATGCTCTACTCTGACTGACACATTTACCCATCAAGACTTCAGTAGAATATAACCACAGAATAGTGTCTGGTATGGGTTTTATTAATGAAAAAGTGAAAATCCATTTATCATAATTTTAATACTGGATAACTTTTTGATATTTTGACTTAAAAGTTTGGATGGAAACATGGTTCATATTTGAGAATTGTCGAGACTTGTATTGATAAAGAAGAAACACCTGCTGCAAATGTTCAAATTAGGGGTGCATTTCAATAGTCCTCTTTTCCTTTCCTCTCCTTTCCTCAATCTGCATTGACTTGTAATTGCTGGTAAGAAGTGACAGCTAGACTATTGAGATCTACACCCTGTTCATCAATTAAGTATTGTTAGAAAGGGCAGGTGCTGATTGGTTTGGGGGAGTGTATAGTAACTTGGTAAATCAGTATAAGAAGGGAATGAGCTATCCAGTAAAGCAATTTGAAATAATCAAACATGATGAGTTTTGTTGCAAAGTATAGCAGTGTCTATGCTGTGATTTTGGGACTGCTGCTACATCAGGTAAAAATATAATTAATCATTGGGCTCCACTATTACAATTTGAGCAGTGTAACAATACAGATCACGTAGTAAATAGAAATCTGAGACTTGCTTTTACTTCCTGTTTTAGATACATTTCATGACATAGTATATCTGCTGTTATTGACATAGTAGTGGTGACCTTATTTTGCATGTGTTCTTCCAGGCAATCCCATGCAATGTGACGGGAGTGTGGCGAAATGAGCTGGGCTCTGTGCTTGAAATTGAGGTGGTCGGCTCTGAGCTCCGAGGCCGTTATCAGAGTGCAGTGGAGACTGCTCCAGGAGTCACGGGTCCAGAACAACAGGCCAAGCTACTGGGTGTGACTAGTAATTGGGGTCTGCAAACGTCTGTGGCTTTCTCTGTGTTATGGGAGGCAGGTGTGTAAACCTTGAAGTGTTCAGCAAGGTCTAATGTTGTGCAATATTTAGATAAGAAATGCATCTTAACCTTCCACAATGTGTCCCTTGTTTAAATCTGAATTACCTTGACTGTAACAATGGATGTGACTGGTCAAATGCTAAGGTTATGCAACTGCATCACATTGCCTGCCCCCCCCCCCCCCCCCCCACCCCCAGGTTCCTGTAGCTCTTGGGTTGGTCAGTGTTTCCAACTACCTGATGGGATGCGAGTGCTGAAGACCCTGTGGATGCTGCGCTCTGTCGCTTCATGCCCTGCAGACAACTGGAAGAGTACCAGGTAGCCTACAGCTCCTCACTACTTAGCATACGGGGGGGGGGGGGGGGATGTTACTGTAGAACAATTGCCCTTCACTAAAAGCCTACTGACATGAGAGCTACAGAGGTATACTCAATGTTTTTAGCGCTAATTCCTATATGGATATTGAGCATATTTGTATTCCACTTGTGTTTTAGACATTCTTTTTATCATTAGGATGGGAGCGGATACGTTCATCTTCATTTCCTGAAAGCAGAATGTACTGATCATCTGACTGCTGCATTTGGTTTGCTGCCCTCTACTGAATTTCCTTTGAACTCTCTCTGTAGAAATAATCTGTTTTATACTCCCTATGCTGCTCTCTCATCCATGCAATAAATTATGTAACTTGTTCAATTCATGAATACAAATGTGTTATTTACTTTGTCTTGCCTGACATAAATACAAGTTTAAACTCAGATGGGGATATGTTTGGGTTTATTCTCCAACAAACGGTCTGTCAAATGAACATGGGTGGGATAAACTACTGTTTAAGACATTACAGAGCTTTAGGTTTCTATGCCAAGGTAATAAACCTATTGACCACTATTACATGCACACCAACTTCCTGTACTGGTCAGGTTAGTTGTAGTCTACTTGAGTTGTTGCATGTAAACATTCTGTTTACAATGACCAGAAAAAGCTTGTATCCCGGTTTAGATTATTTTTTTGGGACTGGCTACTGTGGCATGTACACCTTATCCAGTTTGCTGTTTTTTGCAGGGTGTGCAGGACCAGTATTGCATATCATGGGTGATGGTGTTGCAGGAATTAAATTCCTTTGTTTTAATACCCAATTAAACACTCTGTCAATTCATAAGAATTTGTATGACTCATTTGTATAAAATGGACAGAGCCCAGTCTTAAAGTCAACCAGCAGCGTTTATTCAAGAGAGTACTGCCCATTATACATTTTACCACAGGTTATAAACTGAAAATGACGTCATTAGTTTAAGTACTAGCCCGTGTCATCTCCGCTCTAGTACAATGGCTGTATGGTTCTCACATCGTCTCTCCCTCTTAAGATACTTTATGACCGAGCCAAGGCCAGCTTGTGTAGATAAGCCTTCTAGCCAGTCTGGCTATAAGTTCATTCATTTCTACCATGGTACAGACAGTCATTTGTTCTAATTCTTGATTATATTTACACACATATTCAGTACTAGAATTAAAAAGAATTCATACATATACAGTACCATAATGGGTTTCTGATTAGTACATACGTAACATAATAGAATTCTGATTAGTCAGTCCTGATTGAAATGTATACATAATTAGTCATTGTTAAAAATTCCTTTAACAGATGGTCAAACAAATCACATCAATTAGTAGGGTCCCTGTACAATTCAATCCATTAATTTGTTGATACTCTGTATTGGACTGTAGCTTAGTGGCTACCTTCACCCCTAATTTAGAGAACTTTCTACTTATTGAAATTACAGGTAGGCCATATTTCTGATCTTGTCAACTTATTAGGCCTACGTGTTGCTTCTGTCAACTTGTTGCCCCAGAAGACGGAACGAGTGCTCACCAGAATGTCTTGCATTGTTAATTATTGCAATAGTAATCACCAGTAAAGTTGCCTGTTTTGTTTAAGCACCAAAAGATTGGTCTTGAGCAAAATGTCCATGTCATCTGTTTGACTGTTTTTAAGGAAATTAATATTAACTTGTCTTGGGTGCATATTTTGTGGTTGAGATACTGTCTGCGTAAGTGTCAACACATTACACATTTGCATTTTCTCGGTGCTGAAAAATAATTTCTCCACTCCAGTTCCCAAGATGAATTAACATTTTACTGCCGGAAATGCATATTTCTGCAGGAGTAAATAAATGATGTGAGATGTTATAGGCCTACAGTCAGTGTTCATATTTCAGTTACTATTCTATTTAGCCTATTTAATTTATGAGGAATATTCTGTTTATTCAGGGTCACTCATTGCAGGAAATCAAAGGTGCGTGTTAACAGCTTATCCTGAATAAGACCTTAAGCGGGACATGAGCTATTAACCGGAATACTGTCGGCATGTAATCATGGTCAATGATTTCGGTCCCTACATACTGCATAGGATATCTCTATCCACAATAGTGGAGGTAGACTATAAACCTCTAATTACATGGTGATGGTTATCTTCAGTCTTTGTTTTTATCATGTAGTTTAACTACTTTAACTGAACTAAATTAGGTTTTTAAATACTATTAGGTTTGCAATAGATAAACCAATGTGCCACTGGATTATTTGTCAGCATTTTGTACAATCAAGCAACTGATTTCAGGCACTTCTGTAACCTCGGTGCTGTCAATGCAAATCTTTATTTAATTTTATTCAATGTACTCAGTGACTGTGATACAACTAAACACGCAACTTTTGATAAAATATTTATTGACCCATTTGACCTTCCAGAAACATCAGGTTCTCATGTACAAACACGCTCAGTTCTCACATCTCCGTGCTCACCTCGCAAAGAGCAGGAAGCCACTGAATGAGTTATGGTTTTGAGTATCATCATAGACTTTTGCTTAGGACCCAAGCGCATGTTGACCGTGTCCCATTTCTCCAGCTGTAGTGTGATCCCACTGGAGAAATGATCAAGGCCTGTGACTCTCTCATTGTCTAAAATATACATCATCGTAGCAGTGTTCTTAATAAGTGCTGCACCCCTGCTGGATGCACTGTCAGCCCCTGCAACAGTAAATCTGAAGTAGTATGCTCTACAACAATGTGGGTTACCGTGCTATACTTTCATGTGCTGTAATTGAAAGTCCAGTGCCTCTGAAGCTCATTGTGGTGGCTCTAAATACTAATCTATAGGTCCTTATGAATATATGACATGCTGTGTAGATTATCCCACAGCAAGAAGATATGGCCAAATATTTTATAAAGAATTAAAACGATGCAATATATTTGCTGTATAAGAAACACTTAATTTATTTGTTATTTTACCAGATAAGTTGACTGAGAACACATTCTCATTTGCAGCAACAACCTGGGGAATAGTTACAGGGGAGAGGAGGGGGATGAATGAGCCAATTGTAAACTGGAGATTATTAGGTGACTGTGATGGTTTGAAGGTCAGATTGTGAATTTAGCCAGGACACCAGGGTTAACACCCCTACTCTTACGATAAGTGCCATGGGATCTTTAATGACCTCAGAGAGTCAGGACACCCATTTAACGTCTCATCCAAAAGAGGGCACCCTACACAGGGAAATGTCCCCAATCACTGGCCTGAGTCATTGGGATATTTTTTTTAGACCTGAGGAAAGAGTGCCTCCTACTGGCCCTTCAACAACACTTCCAGCAGCATCTGGTCTCCCCTCCGGGGACTGACCAGAACCAACCCTGCTTAGCTTCAGAAGCAAGCCAGCAGTGGTATGCAGGGTGTTATGCTGCTGGCATCAATGGAATGGGAATATACATATGAATGCAGCAGGGTACCTGTGGATGTACTGTAAGCTTCTCCAATGTTTACATCTACTCTCTTGTTGATCAGGTCATAATAGTAAATATCGTTGAGGAAGGGTCCAAAGTAGCCACCAATTCCTAAAGATGCAGAGAATGACACCTCTGGTGTGTCTGTGAGCACAACTAGTTATCGAAGCACGGATTGTCACGCTACTGTAAAGTCAACAACTCAAAGCACTATATGTAATGATGTCTAATGTGTACACTTCGCCGTACATGAACTGGCTTTCTTAAGCTCGTCAACCTCTCCTCTTAAGCACCTCTGACTCCTGCTCTTGTAGCTGGATCTCAGTGTTGTTTGAGCTGGTAATAAGGACCTCTAGTTCCCGGGCTTGAGCTAAGGGAAAGATATCAGACTACCTCCCATGACAACATTACCAAATAACATCTGTGTAATAATGTATTGTTCTCTTTAGCAGTACCACAAACCTTTTTTTGTATGACAGAGGTAATTTTTGACTTATATGTAAAATAGCACGTACCATAATGCTCCCTCCACAGTGCTACTACTTCAACTTTCTTCAGGTTATCCACCATAGCTCTTAGCTTCCCCGCTTCTGTCCCCTGCTCCTCTAGCTGGATCTCAGTGTTGTTTGACTTGGCATTAAGGGCCTTCAGGTTCTGGGCTTGACCCAAAGGAAATATATCACAATTAATACACTAACTCCCAACGACAACATTACCAAACACCATGGTGTTGTTTTTGAGATTAATCCTTTAATTTGTTATCTTCAGCAGTAACAGACTTTGTAATGTCACTGCCAGAGGAGATTGTTGACCTGTAAACAAGAGGGTCTGTACTGTGTGTACGTACCAAAATGCTCCCTCCACAGTTGCACTACTTCTGTTTTCTGACGTGTCAGGTCCTTCTTCTGTTCCCCGACCTCAGCCACAGTGCTGTTCAGCCTGACATCAAGGACCACTAGTTCCTGGGCTTGCAATTATACACATTTTGCTATGGGGCAGAGAGAAAATGTTGAGATGTAAAGATCATTTTTTGCTATTCTATTCATTTTGACATGAGGCTGAGAGAAAATATTGCAGTTTTAAAGCTAATTTCCTGTAAATCTAAACATTTTGCAATGGTTCTTGACGTGTTCAGATTGGGGAGGGACCCGACCTCCAGGGGACCCTAACAAAATATAAATCATATATACACTGCTCAAAAAAATAAAGGGAACAATTAAACAACACAATGTATAGGCATTTAGACACCCCCAATAAAGGAGTGGTTCTGCAGGTGGGGACCACAGACCACTTCTCAGTTCCTATGCTTCCTGGCTGATGTTTTGGTCACTTTTGAATGCTGGCGGTGCTTTCAATCTAGTGGTAGAATGAGACGGAGTCTACAACCCACACAAGTGGCTCAGGTAGTGCAGCTCATCCAGGATGGCACATCAATGCGAGATGTGGCAAGAAGGTTTGCTGTGTCTGTCAGCGTAGTGTCCAGATCATGGAGGCGCTACCAGGAGACAGGCCAGTACATCAGGAGACGTGGAGGAGGCCGTAGGAGGGCAACAACCCAGCAGCAGGACCGCTACCTCCACCTTTGTGCAAGGAGGAGCAGGAGGAGCACTGCCAGAGCCCTGCAAAATTACCTCCAGCAGGCCACAAATGTGCATGTGTCTGCTCAAATGGTCAGAAACAGACTCCATGAGGGTGGTATGAGGGCCCGACGTCCACAGGTGGGGGTTGTGCTTACAGCCCAACACCGTGCAGGACGTTTGGCATTTGCCAGAGAACACCAAGATTGGCAAATTCGCCACTGGCGCCATGTACTCTTCACAGATGAAAGCAGGTTCACACTGAGCACGTATGACAGATGTGACAGTCTGGAGACGCCGTGGAGAACGTTCTGCTGCCTGCAACATCCTTCAGCATGACCGGTTTGGCAGTGGGTCAGTCATGGTGTGGGGTGGCATTTCTTTGGGGGGCCATGTGCTCACCAGAGGTAGCCTGACTGCCATTAGGTACCGAGATGAAATCCTCAGACCCCTTGTGAGACCAGATGCTGGTGCGGTTGGCCCTGTGTTCCTCCTAATGCAGACCTCATGTGGCTGGAGTGTGTCAGCAGTTCCTGCAAGAGGAAGGCATTGATGCTATGGACTGTCCCACCCGTTCCCCAGACCTGAATCCAATTGAGCACATCTGGGACATCATGTCTTGCTCCATCCACCAACGCCACATTGCACCACAGACTATCCAGGAGTTGGCGGATGCTTTAGTCCAGGTCTGGGAGGAGATCCCTCAGGAGACTATCCGCCACCTCATCAGGAGCATGCCCAGGCATTGTAGGGAGGTCATACAGGCACGTGGAGGCCACACACACTACTGAGCCTCATTTTGACTTGTTTTAAGGACATTACATCAAAGTTGGATCAGCCTGTAGTGTGGTTTTCCACTTTCATTTTGAGTGTGACTCCAAATCTAGACCTCCATGGGTTGATAAATTTGATTTCCATTGATAATTTTTGCGTGATTTTGTTGTCAGCACATTCAACTATGTAAAGAAAAAAGTATTTAATAAGAATATTTCAGTCATTCAGATCTAGGAAATGTTATTTTATAGTGTTCCCTTTATGTGTTTGAGCAGTGTATATATTTATAGTATTAGTGATACGTCAGTGGCACCCATTCAATGTCATTATTTTCAGTGGATTAGATTACAATAACAAATCTGTGCCTATATGGTTTGTATATGCAGCTTTAACAAATAAAAATCATTGAAGTTGACAAAGAAAATAGGAAAAGTACAGAATAATGTGCCTGGTGTAGTAGCAGAATCTTTTAGGTAACATTGATAAATAAGATATTTTATTATTTTTTCATAAGTATGCTTATGTGGCAAAAGTTCATTGGGCCCAGAGAGGGGAGAGGTCGGGTTAGTCTTATCTGTAAATGTGTCTGTCACTATTCCTAAACCATGTGAAGGGATGGTGTGATTAATGGGGAACTCCACAAAGTCTGTGTGCCAGTCACTCTTCTCTCTGTAAGCTTGTCCAAGAGGGGTTGTATTTGTTATGGGAGTATCTAGAAATTGACAATTGATATATGCCATTGGAAGAGGTAATGTTTTGGTTCGAAGTGGTACCAAGAACGAGATAGGAACTTCAGTTTAGGAGACCAAAATGAAGGATAAGTTATAGCTAATGCTGTCTGCCTATAGGATTCTCCTTTTTTCAAGTAAAAGGTTTGTGTAATGTTCCTAAGATCTGTTATTTGTCATGTGAGTTTAGATGGGTGTGTCTTTGCTATAAAGGATCTCAGTTGCCATTATGTTGACACTCTCAGAGAATTAATTTATGGACACTGAATTGATCTGAGAGTCACAGGGCTATGGTGAAGCTCATATAATTAAAGATGGGACTTTATGATAACTCTTGACTTGTGTGTGGTTTGCTCTCTCATGAAAATCATTGAAAAACAACAAGAGTTCAGAGTCCAGGTTATTATAGGATCCCTCTGGTTTAGCCTAATCAATGGCCTTGTATGACCCTTAGATGCCAGGATCAATGGCTTTGATTATTGGAGGAACACCTCTGTCATGAGTGTTGAACGCCCACACTGCTCAATGCTGCTTGATGGAGAGCCCTCCGTGCCTGGTTACCAAGGTGCTCTGACAACTGTGGAGCTCCAGGAAAACATTTCCAACAAAATTAGAGTGAAAATTTGAAGTTTATGAAACAAGAATCATAATATAAATATGTTATATCACTGAGGTATGCGAAAATGTATAATGAGTAATGGTGGTATAGGCCTACCTGCTGTAAACATGGATAGACACAGAATGCCTGATAGTTTAAATAAACGAATCTGCATAATGAATCTGTTGAAGATCGTCTTTGAGTATCGAAAGACAATGTAACTAAACTACCACATAAAAATAAACAAAAATCTCAGTATTCCATCTTCACACGATTCTGTAACTCCATCACTGATAGTAATGTGTTGTTTCTGAGAGGAACCTGTCTGGTACACGCCCTCACACGCACGGACGGACGGGCGGACGGACACACACACACACACACACACACACACACACACACACACACACACACACACACACACACACACACACACACACACACACACACACACACACACCTAAAGCAATAAAGTTTGATCATCCTAATTAAATAATTTACCCCATGTGAGGCCAGTCTAGTGTATTTCACTCATTAAAATATAGTTTTTTTTATGCAATACCATAAAATCATAGTGTGTAATTTCTGTCAGTTAAATTACAGGATATTGAATGTTAGTGTAAATAGTGTAAATATCCAATCAAAAGTCACAGTTCTTGAGGTGGGGTAGAATATACCAAGTCATGGGAAAATCTAAATAGCATACTCCTTTGTCATGACGTTGGCCTGGGGGTAAGTTTATGACAGTCATAAATACATTTTCCCCCCTTGTTCCTCTCTCTACCCTACTGATGTTACATTTGCAAACCCCTTTGGTTAACATAGAGATTCTGGGAACATCCGAAGGTGGGGGGAAATGAACTATATTCTGGTAATCCGACCAATTGAACATATGCGGTGGTACTTATTGAATATGATGTCAGTTCGGGTGCCATCTGGGACATTCTCATCAATGATAAGATGACAAACTCTACGGTGGAAAGTCTACACATCAGAGTTATCGGATTCACATGGAATTGTTGTTCAATTTAAATCTTTGAATATGAAATTATTTGTGATGGGATGAAATGTGATTTTAGCTTCTAAAATGTGAGATTTGGGTTTTCATAAGGTTAGGGCTATGCTCAATCAGTGGCCCACCCCTGTGAAGGGACATGGGCTATAAAACTTTTCAAACACTCCCTCTTCTCCCTTCCTATATAAAGCCTTGACGACAATATAACCTCCTGTTCCGAGGATATGAGGACGACGGTCCGATGTCAGAATGGTTCAGATAATAACTACAGAAGAAGCCAACATCAGCGTGAGCTTTGGTTGCGAATGGTATGAACTTTGAACTCTTATTCACTACAGAAGTGATACCTCCTAGCCGTTGAGTTAGCAACAGCAGCTGCAAACGCAGGTTCGGAAGGAACTGACAGAGTATTCCGTCTACCACACAACGACGTTACTACAACGTATCCAATTTACCAGCAGAGATATTCTTCAAAGGACAAAGGACTCGGTTGGGCAACACGGCCTTCCATCTTCCACCAACCTACTGAAGCGCAGCTCAGAGTAAATATTTATTGCATTTTCCTTTTCCAAAT
This sequence comes from Oncorhynchus clarkii lewisi, assembly GCF_045791955.1. NCBI lineage: Eukaryota > Metazoa > Chordata > Actinopteri > Salmoniformes > Salmonidae > Oncorhynchus > Oncorhynchus clarkii. The sequence continues at coordinate 23,958,817 of NC_092158.1, forward strand.
GTGCGGTAATTTAGAATGCATAAGATACTGTATTTACGATAGCACAGCTTCTCCCTGTGTCCCTCCGTCTTCCCGCTCTTTCACTCAAACCCAGCCCCTTTTCGTTTGTGTAACCAGCTGTCATATCTGTTCCGCCCGCCAGGGATGTTTTCCTTTATGACGTAATTTGTAATCAAGGTATGATTAATTATGTGTTTGTGTAATTCTGTGTGATTAGTTAGGTATTTAGCAAATAAATAATTAATCCAAATTTTGTATTGCTGATTCAACTTGCTAGCCAGGGTTCGTGCAGATAACCAAGAATGTACAACTTTCAGATGAGACTGAATTAAGGTGAGGATTAATATTGACTGCTATTGATGTAAAATATTACTAGGTCTTTAAGAGTTTATTCGGAAGATAGCAGCTCTATGAATATTATTTTGTGGTGCCCCGACTCTCTAGTTAATTACATTTACATGATTAGCTCAATCAGGTAATATTAATTGCGTGAAAATTATTTTATAGAATAGAATGTCATATCATTTAATCCGGCATAGCCAAAGACAAGCCACCTTCCTACTGCTCAAAGCTCTATTGAAGGATAAGGTCAGAGGGGCGGGACCTCTGGCTTTCTCATCCAATGGGTTTTGAGAATGAGGCGAGGCGAGAGGAAGGTAGGAGAATGCAATTGAGATTCTCTCATGGTGTTGATTGCATAAGGTGACTGGCAAAACTGTATTGCTTTCACAATGTGCTTAATGCTCTACTCTGACTGACACATTTACCCATCAAGCCTTCAGTAGAATATAACCATAGGAGATTGTCTGGTATGGGGTTTATAATTTTGATATTGGATAACTTTTTGATATTTCTGACTTAACTCACATAAAAAGTTTGGATGGCAACCTGGTTCATATTTGAGAATTGTCTAGACAGGGGTGTACATTTCATTGGCCAATCGGTTAACCAACAGCCAATAAACTAGAAACTCTTGTGAGAGGACTTGTGTTGATAAAGAAGAAACACCTGCTGCAAATGTTCAAATTAGGGGTGCATTTCAATAGTCCTCTTTTCCTCTCCTTTCCTCAATGTGCATTTACTTGTAATTTCTGGTAAGAAGTGAGAGCTTAACTATTGAGATCTACACCCTGTTCATCAATTAAGTCTTGTTAGAAAGGGCAGGTGCTGATTGGTTTGGGGGAGTGTATTGTAACTTGGTAAATCAGTATAAGAAGGGAATGAGCAATTCAGTAAAGCAACTTGAAATAATCAAACATGGTGAGCTTTGTTGCAAAGTATATCAGTGTCCATGCTGTGGTTTTGGGACTGCTGCTTCCTCAGGTAAAAATATAATTAATCAGTGGGCTCCACTATTACAATTTTGAGCAGTGTAACAAATATAGATCAAGTAGTAGGTAGAAATCAGAGACTTGCTTTTACTTCCTGTTTTAGATACATTTCATGACATAGTATATCTGCTGTTATTGACACAGTAGTGGTGACCTTATTTTGCATGTGTTCTCCCAGGCAATCCCATGCAATGTGACGGGAGTGTGGCGAAATGAGCTGGGCTCTGTGCTTGATATTGAGGCGGTCGGTTCTGAGCTCCGAGGCCGTTATCAGAGTGCAGTGGAGACTGCTCCAGGAGTCACGAGTCCAGAACAACAGGCCAAACTACTGGGTGTGACTAGTAATCGGGGTCTGCAAACCTCTGTGGCTTTCTCTGTGTTATGGGAGGCAGGTGTGTAAACCCTGGGATGTGTTCAGCAAGGTCTAATGTTGTGCAATATTTAGATAAAACATTTCTTAACTTCTTGCACCACTTCTCTCCAACCTTCCACAATGTGGCCTTTGATTCAATCTGAATTACCTTGACTGTAACAATAGATGTGACTGGTCAAATGCCATGCACTCCCAGGTTCCTGTAGCTCTTGGGTTGGTCAGTGTTTCCAACTGCCTGATGGGATGCGAGTGCTGAAGACCCTGTGGATGCTGCGCTCTGTCGCTTCATGCCCTGCAGACAACTGGAAGAGTACCAGGTAGCCTACAGCTCCTCACTACTTAGCATGTGGGGGGGGGGGGGGGGGGGGGGGAGATGTTACTGTAGAATACAATTGCCCTTCACTAAAAGCCTACTGACATGAGAGCTACAGAGGTATACTCAATGTTTTTAGTCATAATTTAGCACTATTGGGCATATTTGTATTCCACTTGTGTTTTAGACTTTCTTTTTATCATTAGGATGGGAGAGGATACGTTCGTCTTCATTTCCTGAAAGCAGAATGTACTGATCATCTGACTGCTGCATTTGGTTTGCTGCCCTCTACTGAATTTCCTTTGAACTCTCTCTGTAGAAATAATTTGTTTTATACTCCCTGGGCTGCTCTCATCGTGCAATAAATTATGTAACTTGTTCAATTCATGAATACAAATGTGTTATTTACTTTGTCTTGCCTGACATAAATACAAGTTTAAACTCAGATGGGGATATGTTTGGGTTTATTCTCCAACAAATGGTCTGTCAAATGAACATGGGTGGGATGAACTACTGTTTTAGACATTACAGAGCTTTAGGTTTCTATGCCAAGGTAATAAACCTATTGACCACTATTACATGCACACCAACTTCCTGTACTGGTCAGGTTAGTTGTAGTCTACTTGAGTTGTTGCATGTAAACATCCTGTTTACAATGACTGGAAAAAGCTTGTATCCCGGTGTAGTTTGTTTTTGTTGGACGGGCTACTGTGGCATGTACAGATCTTATCCAGTTTGCTGTTTTTTGCAGGGTGTACAGGCCCAGTACTGCATATCATGGGTGCTGTGTGATTTCATGTGATGGTCAAACATCACTTCAAAAGGTAGGCTCCCTGTGCAGGTCAATCCACTTTTGTTGATACTCTGTATTGGACTGTAGCTTAGTGGCTACCTTAACCCTTAATTTAGAGAACTTTCTACTTATTGAAATCACAGGTAGGCCATATTTCTGAAATTTGTCAACTTATTAGGCCCACGTGTTGCACCTGTCAACTTGTTGCCCCAGAAGATGGAACAAGCTCTCACCAGAATATCTTGCATTTAATTATTGCATTAGTAATAACCAGTAAAGTTGCCTGTTTCGTTTAGGCACCGGGGAGGAAACAGATTGGTCTTGAGCAAAATGTCCATTTCATCTGACTGGTTTTAAAGAATTTCAAAATTGTAAACTGGGGATTATTAGGTGACTGATGGTTTGAAGGTCAGATTGTGAATTTAGCCAGGACACCAGGGTTAACACCCCTACTCTTATGATAAGTGCCATGGGATCTTTAATGACCTCAGAGAGTCAGGACACCCATTTAACGTCTCATCCAAAAGAGGGCACCCTACACAGGGAAATGTTCCCAATCACTGGTCTGAGTCATTGGGATATTTTTTTAGACCAGAGGAAAGAGTGCCTCCTACTGGCCCTTCAACAACACTTCCAGTAGCATCTGGTCTCCCATCCAGGGACTGACTAGGACCAACCCTGCTTAGCTTCAGAAGCAAGCCAGCAGTGGTATACAGGGTGTTATGCTGCTGGCATCAATGGAATGGGAATATACATATGAATGCAGCAATTCCTAGGAAGTCCAAAGTAGCCACCAATTCCTAAAGATGCAGAGAATGACACCTCTGGTGTGTCTGTGAGCACAACTAATTATCGAAGCACGGATTGTTACGCTACTGTAAAGTCAACAACTCAAAGCACTATATGTAATGATGTCTAATGTGTACACTTCGCCGTACATGAACTGGCTTAAGCTCGTCAACCTCTCCTCTAAGCTCCACCACCTCTGACTCCTGCTCTTGTAGCTGGATCTCAGTGTTGTTTGAGCTGGTAATAAGGACCTCTAGTTCCCGGGCTTGAGCTAAGGGAAAGATATCACACTGACTTAAATGTAAAATAGCACGTACCATAATGCTCCCTCCACAGTGCTACTACTTCAACTTTCTTCAGGTTATCCACCATAGCTCTCAGCTTCCCCACTTCTGTCCCCTGCTCCTCTAGCTGGTTCTCAGTGTTGTTTGACTTGGCATTAAGGGCCTTCAGTTCCCGGGCTTGACCCAAAGGAAATATATCACAATTAATACACAAACTCCCAACGACAACATTACCAAACATCATGGTGTTGTTTTTGAGATATATCCTTTAATTTGTTCTCTTCAGCAGTAACATACTTTGTAATGTCACTGCCAGAGGAGATTGTTGACCTGTAAACAAGAGGGTCTGTACTGTGTGTACGTACCAAAATGCTCCCTCCACAGTTGCACTACTTCTGTTTTCTGACGTGTCAGGTCCTTCTTCTGTTCCCCGACCTCAGCCACAGTGCTGTTCAGCCTGACATCAAGGACCACTAGTTCCTGTGCTTGCAATTATACACATTTTGCTATGGGGCAGAGAGAAAATGTTGAGATGTAAAGCTAATTTCTTGCTATTCTATTCATTTTGACATGAGGCTGAGAGAAAATATTGCAGTTTTAAAGCTAATTTCCTGTAAATCTAAACATTTTGCAATGGTTCTTGACGTGTTCATATTGGGGAGGGGCCCGACCTCCAGGGGACCCTAACAAAATATAAATGATATATACACTGCTCAAAAAAATAAAGGGAACACTTAAACAACACAATGTAACTCCAAGTCAATCACACTTCTGTGAAATCAAACCGTCCACTTAGAAAGCAACACTGATTGACAATAAATTTCACATGCTGTTGTGCAAATGGAATAGGCAACAGGTGGAAATTATAGGCATTTAGCAAGACACCCCCAATAAAGGAGTGGTTCTGCAGGTGGGGACCACAGACCACTTCTCAGTTCCTATGCTTCCTGGCTGATGTTTTGGTCACTTTTGAATGCTGGCGGTGCTTTCAATCTAGTGGTAGAATGAGACGGAGTCTACAACCCACACAGGTGGCTCAGGTAGTGCAGCTCATCCAGGATGGCACATCAATGCGAGATGTGGCAAGAAGGTTTGCTGTGTCTGTCAGCGTAGTGTCCAGAGCATGGAGGCGCTACCAGGAGACAGGCCAGTACATCAAGATACGTGGAGGAGGCCGTAGGAGGGCAACAACCCAGCAGCAGGACCGCTACCTCCGCCTTTGTGCAAGGAGGAGCAGGAGGAGCACTGCTAGAGCCCAAAATGACCTCCAGCAGGCCACAAATGTGCATGTGTCTGCTCAAACGGTCAGAATCAGACTCCATGAGGGTGGTATGAGGGCCCGACGTCCACAGGTGGGGGTTGTGCTTACAGCCCAACACCGTGCAGGACGTTTGGCATTTGCCAGAGAACACCAAGATTGGCAAATTCGCCAGTGGCGCCATGTGCTCTTCACAGATGAAAGCAGGTTCACACTGAGCACGTATGACAGACGTGACAGTCTGGAGACGCCGTGGAGAACGTTCTGCTGCCTGCAACATCCTCCAGCATGAGCGGTTTGGCGGTGGGTCAGTCATGGTGTGGGGTGGCATTTCTTTGGGGGGGTCGCACAGCCCTCCATGTGCTCACCAGAGGTAGCATGACTGCCATTAGGTACCGAGATGAGATCCTCAGACCCCTTGTGAGACCAGATGCTGGTGCGGTTGGCCCTGTGTTCCTCCTAATGCAAGACAATGCTAGACCTCATGTGGCTGGAGTGTGTCAGCAGTTCCTGCAAGAGGAAGGCATTGATGCTATGGACTGTCCCACCCGTTCCCCAGACCTGAATCCAATTGAGCACATCTGGGACATCATGTCTCGCTCCATCCACCAACGCCACATTGTACCACAGACTATCCAGGAGTTGGCGGATGCTTTAGTCCAGGTCTGGGAGGAGATCCCTCAGGAGACTATCCGCCACCTCATCAGGAGCATGCCCAGGCGTTGTAGGGAGGTCATACAGGCACGTGGAGGCCACACACACTACTGAGCCTCATTTTGACTTGTTTTAAGGACATTACATCAAAGTTGGATCAGCCTGTAGTGTGGTTTTCCACTTTCGTTTTGAGTGTGACTCCAAATCTAGACCTCCATGGGTTTATACATTTGATTTCCATTGATGATTTTTGTGTGATTTTGTTGTCAGCAAATTCAACTATGTAAAGAAAAAAGTATTTAATAAGAATATTTCAGTCATTCAGATGTAGGATGTGTTATTTTAGTGTTCCCTTTATTTATTTGAGCAGTGTATATATTTATAGTATTAGTGATACGTCAGTGGCACCCATTCAATGTCATTATTTTCAGTGGATTAGATTACAATAACAAATCTTTGCCTATATGGTTTGTATATGCAGCTTTAACAAATAAAAATCATTGAAGTTGACAAAGAAAATAGGAAAAGTACAGAATAATGTGCCTGGTGTAGTAGCAGAATCTTTTAGGTAACATTGATAAATAAGATGTTTTATTATTTTTTCATAAGTATGCTTATGTGGCAAAAGTTCATTGGGCCCAGAGAGGGGAGAGGTCGGGTTAGTCTTATCTGTAAATGTGTCTGTCACTATTCCTAAACCATGTGAAGGGATGGTGTGATTAATGGGGAACCAGTTAGGTGGCTCCACAAAGTCTGTGTGCCAGTCACTCTTCTCTCTGTAAGCTTGTCCAAGAGGGGTTGTATTTGTTATGGGAGTATCTAGAAATTGACAATTGATATATGCCATTGGAAGAGGTAATGTTTTGGTTCTAAGTGGTACCAAGAACGAGATAGGAACTTCGGTTTAGGAGACCAAACTGAAGGATAATTTATAGCTAATGCTGTCTGCCTATAGGATTTTCCTTTTTTCAAGTAAAAGGTTTGTGTAATGTTCCTAAGATCTGTTATTTGTCATGTGAGTTTAGATGGGTGTGTCTTTGCTATAAAGGATCTCAGTTGCCATTATGTTGACACTCTCAGAGAATTAATTTATGGACTTGATCTGATCTGAGAGTCACAGGGCTATGGTGAAGCTCATATAATTAAAGATGGGACTTTATGATAACTCTGACTTGTGTGTGGTGTGCTCTCTCATGATTTGGTAATACAGGAAATTTCCACAACACTGGAAAATCATTGAAAAACAATAAGAGTTCAGAGTCCAGGTTATTATAGGATCCCTCTGGTTTAGCCTAATCAATGGCCTTGCATGACCCTTAGATGCCAGGATCAATGGCTTTGATTGCTGGAGGAACACCTCTGTCATGAGTGTCGAACACCCACACTGCTCAATGCTGCTTGATGGAGAGCCCTCCGTGCCTGGTTACCAAGCTGCTCTGACAACTGTGGAGCTCCAGGAAAACATTTCCCGCAAAATTAGAGTGAAAATTTGCAGTTTACGAAAAAGAGTATCATATTATAAATGGAGGCTACTTAACATATGTTATATTACTGGGATATGAGAAAATGTATAATGAGTAATGGTGGTATAGGCCTATATGCTGTAAACATGGATAGACACAGAATGTCTGATATTTAAAATGAACTAAGCTGCATTATGAATATTTTGAAGATCTACTTTGAATATCAAAGACAATGTAAATAAACTACCACATCAAAATATTTCAAAAGCTCATTTTTCCAGCTTCACACGATTCTGTAAATCCATCACTGTTTATAATGCTGTTTCTGTCTGTCTGACAGAAACCTGTCACCCTCCCTCCCTCCCCTCCCAAACACCTAAAGCAATAAAGTTTGATCATCATAATAAAATAATTTACCCCATGTGAGGCCAGTCGAGTGTGTTTCACTCATTAATATATATTGCTTTTTAAGCAAGACCATAAAACCATAGTGTGTAATTTCCATCAGTTAAATTAAGACAGAATATTGAATGTTAGTGTAAATATCCAATTACAACCCATCAAGCCCAAAAGAACCACCATCTATTTCAAAAGTCACAGTTTTTGAGGTGGGGTAGAATATGCCAAGTCATGGGAAAATCTAAATAGCATACTCCTTCCTACTGCTCAAAGCCCATTGGAGGATAAGGTCAAAGGGACGGGACCTCTGGATTTCTCATCCAATGGGTTTTGAGAAAGACGCAAGGTCATAATTGGAGTATGCAATTGAGATTCTCTCATGGTGTTGATTACATAAGGTGACTGGCAAGTCTTGATTGCTTTCACAATTTGCTCACTGCTCTACTCTGACTGACATATTTACCCCTCAAGCCTATAGTAGAATATAACCCAACGGAGAGTGTCTGGTATGGTGTTTATTAATTAAAAAGTGAAAATCCATTTTGAAAAATGTTGATATTGGAGAAGCTGTCTGAAAATAGTTAACCACATCACCACACGATTAACCTCATGCTACTGGTGAGGTGATGCGACCAAGGAATGTATCTGAGTTGGTACATTTACCTGTGAATCAAAATTGCATCGCTGTAGTGGCCTACCAATTTCAAAGACAGATTTCAGAATGATATATCTATGTGAGGAAGATATACAAACGTAATGTTAGTCCAGTCATACATTGACTAGGGCACATGGTTCTTTACAGTTTAATTAATGTTTGTTATAGGTTGTTAACAATTATGCTTTCCAGCTCTCACGGAGTGATGGAGTTGTTCAAGTCCAATAAAATAGCACCCTCTATTGATCAACATAACACATCGTTTTCAGTATCGATTGAATTGATGATGCGTATCAAATATATGCCCAGGATGATATAATGCTGAATTTATCATCGTCCATAGCTAGATTTCCATACAAATGGCTACAGATTATCATGCGAATATTCTAAAAATGTGCATTTTCACACCAGAGACGTGTTTCCATCAAATGGACTTGTTGCGGATAACTTTTGTGGTTAAATTCCCATGTACTGAATAAAAAATACAAGTTAAATGGGTTTCCGTTGCATTTTCAACTCTGATGGTTTTGTCACAAAAAATGTTGCGTTACGTAGCCAATGTGCCCATTCTGGTATTGGCACGTGCGCTCTAGCCAAAACAATGACATTATAGGACAAAAGAGCGATGTTATTTTTATTTGTCAAATGTTAGTCAATCATTATTATCACCAGAATAAGACCCTCGATATTTATTGGAAAGGAGCGTCACGCATATACCGTGCACTATCACCACCCTGTGAAATTCATCATGTATTTAATTTGTAGCCTAATAAAGTGCATGCTTCCCCGATGAGTAGTAGTGGGAGGACCTCACACCATATCATTGCGTGACTCCCAAGTTTATTTCGATATGATGGTTATTTTATGAATATTTTCGCATTAAGTCATCTCCACTGACATTGCTCGCATAGTTAATTTTACCGGCACAAAAGATCCACCATGTCTAGGTTATTTTGTTTCGTGGACATTGTGAAAGTTTACAGACAAAATGCTTATTTCCATCAGGCCTGTTATGACATTTTCTATCCGACGTACCTTACTCACATAAAAAGTTTGGATGGAAACCTGGTTCATGTGTGAGAATTGTCGAGACGGGTGTACATTTCATTGGCCAATCGGTTAACCTACAGCCAATAAACTAGAAACTCTTGTGAGAGGACTTGTGTTGATAAAGAAGAAACACCTGCAAATGTTCAAATTAGGGGTTAATTTCAATAGTCCTCTTTTCCACAATCTGCATTTTAACTGCTGGTAAGAAGAGATTGAGATCTACACCCTGTTCATCAATTAAGTCTTGTTAGAAAGGGCAGGAGCTGATTGGTTTGGGGGAGTGTATAGTAACTTGGTAAATCAGTATAAGAAGGGAATGAGCTGTTCAGCAGAGCAACTTGAAATAATTGAACATGATGAGTTTTGTTGCAAAGTATATCACTGTCCATGCTGTGATTTTGGGACTGCTGCTACCTCAGGTAAAATTACAATTAATCAGTGGGCTCCACTATTACAATTTGAGCAGTGTAACAATACAGATCACGTAGTAGATACAAATCTGAGACTTGCTTTTACTTCCTGTTTTAGATATACTATGTCACGAAATGTATCTGCTGTTATTGACACAGTAGTGGTGACCTTATTTTGCGTGTGTTCTTCCAGGCAATCCCATGCAATGTGACGGGAGTGTGGCGAAATGAGCTGGGCTCTGTGCTTGAAATTGAGGCGGTCGGTTCTGAGCTCCGAGGCTGTTATCAGAGTGCAGTGGAGACTGCTCCAGGAGTCACGGGACCAAAACAACAGGCCAAGCTACTGGGTGTGACTAGTAATCAGGGTCTGCAAACCTCTGTGGCGTTCTCTGTGTTATGGGAGGCAGGTGTGTAAACCTTGAAGTGTTCAGCAAGGTCTAATGTTGTGCAATATTTAGATAAGAAATGCATCTTAACCTTCCACAATGTGTCCCTTGTTTCAATCTGAATTACCTTGACTGTATCAATGGATGTGACTGGTCAAATTCCAATGTTATGCAACTGCATCACATCGCCTGCCCCCCCCCCCCCCCCAGGTTCCTGTAGCTCTTGGGTTGGTCAGTGTTTCCAACTGCCTGATGGGATGCGAGTGCTGAAGACCCTGTGGATGCTGCGCTCTGTGGCTTCATGCCCTGCAGACAACTGGAAGAGTACCAGGTAGCCTACAGCTCCTCACTACTTAGCATGGGGGGGGGGGGATGCTACTGTATAACACAATATTGCCCTTTACTAAAAGCCTACTGACATGAGAGCTACAGAGGTATACTCAATGTTTTTAGCGCTAATTCCTATATGGATATTGAGCATATTTGTATTCCACTTGTGTTTTAGACTTTCTTTTTATCATTAGGATGGGAGCGGATACGTTCGACTTCATTTCCTGAAAGCAGAATGTACTGATCATCTGACTGCTGCATTTGGTTTGCTGCCCTCTACTGAATTTCCTTTGAACTCTCTCTGTAGAAATAATCTGTTTTATACTCTCTATGCTGCTCTCTCATCCATGCAATAAATTATGTAACTTGTTCAATTCATGAATACAAATGTGTTATTTACCTTGTCTTGCCTGACATAAATACAAGTTTAAACTCAGATGGGGATATGTTTGGGTTTATTCTCCAACAAACGGTCTGTCAAATGAACATGGGTGGGATGAACTACTGTTTCAGACATTACAGAGCTTTAGGTTTCTATGCCAAGGTAATAAACCTATTGACCACTATTACATGCACACCAATTTCCTGTACTGGTCAGGTTAGTTGTAGTCTACTTGAGTTGTTGCATGTAAACATCCTGTTTACAATGACTGGAAAAAGCTTGTATCCCAGTGTAGTTTTTTGTTGGATGGGCTACTGTGGCATGTACACACCTTATCCAGTTTGCTGTTTTTTTGCAGGTTGTGCAGGCCCAGTATTGCATATCATGGGTGCTGTGTGGATTTCGTGTGGTCAAACAAATCACTTCAAAAAGTAGGCTCCCTGTGCAGGTCAATCCACTTGTTGATACTCTTAGTGGCCACCTTAACCCTTAATTTAGAGAACTTTCTACTTATTGAAATTTCAGGTAGACCATATTTTGTACATTTGTCAATTTATAATTAGGCCTACATGTAGCTTGTCAACTTGTTGCCCCAGAAGATGGAATGACTGCTCACCAGAATTTTGTGCATTGATAATACATTAATCACCAGTAAAGTTGCCTGTTGCCTTTAGGCACCAGGAAGAACAACACAAACAGTGGAACGATATGTCTTGCGCAAAATGTCAATCTAAGTGAATTAACATGACTTGGGTGGGTATTTTGTGGTTGAGATACTGTCTGCATAAGTGTCAACACATTACACATGCATTTTATCTTTGCTTGTTGGGCTTCATTCCTTGTTAGTCATTTGTGATGTTAGCATTCTGACCATATCTAAGTAAATCAAAAACCTTGAATGCAATTGCAGACAGGTTGACAACAGGAAAAAAGCATGCGTGTTTGCGAGTGAAATGGATGGTTTTATAGAACCACTTCCCCAAAACCAAAATAACATGAAGTATTGATCGCTGCATTACTTCCCAATATATAAAGGATGATTAAGCAATGAGACTCGATGTGGTATATGGCCAATAAACCCCGCCTAAGAGCTGTTCTTATGCACTACACAACGTGCCTGGACACACCACCATCCCTGAGGTGCCTTATTACTATTATACACCGGTTACCAAAGTAATTAGTAATGTTTTGTCGTACATGTGGAAAACGGTCTGATTTACCACGGCTGTCAGCCAATCAGCATTCATTGCTTGAACCATCCTGTTTATAATGCACAACATCCTTGGTCTGAGGTTTTTTTATTGAGCAACTGGATGACAGGTGTGATCGACATCTGTTGAATTCTGATGGCTTTGATTGAAAGCCAAACATTTGCTGTACAGTACTAGCTAAGCAAAACATATCCCGAAGTCCTGATGGGGACTTCTGTCTCAATCCAGTCCTCTCTATATAGAGTTCATATGCCCAGTTAAATAAATGCAGCCTCATGGTGTTCTTTAAGTAACCTACACTCAGAAAGCTGTACAATCTGTTCAGTCCAATGACAGCGGCCCAGCTACTTGTAAAATGAAGCGGAAGGATGGGTCCGGGATATGTTACCACCATTCATTGCCCCAATTCATAAATGGGGCTATGAATGCAAGTCCATGTGATCAACAGGATACAATAGATTTACACATATTTGGCTATATTATGTTTGTTTGCAAATGCTCAAAATGGGAGTGTTAAAAATAATATATCATTAACAGGCCTACTCATAATTTGGATTATTTCAAGGTAAAACAGGTGTAGGAAGGTGGTTGTACTAGACTCATGAGCAGTGCTGACAAGTCATTCACGTTAGGTGGGGCTCCAAGAAATATATACATAGTTGAAGTCGGAAGTTTACATACACCTTAGCCAAATACATTTAAACTCAGGATTTCACAATTCCTGACATTTAATCCAAGTAAAAATCCCCTGTTTTAGGCCAGTTAGGATCACCACTTTATTTTTACAATGTGAAATGTCAGAATAATAGTTGAGAGAATTATTTATTTGAGCTTATATTTCTTTCATCACATTCCCAGTGGGACAGAAGTTTACATACACTCAATTAGTATTTGGTAGCATTGCCTTTAAATTGTTTGACTTGGGTCAAATGTTTTGGGTAGACTTCCACAAGCTTCCCACAATAAGTTGGGTGAATTGTGGCCCACTCCTGACAGAGCTGGTGTAACTGAATCAGGTTTGTAGGCCTCCTTGCTCGCACACATTTTTTCAGTTCTACCCACACATTTTCTATGGGATTGAGGTCAGGGCTTTGTGATGGCCACTCCAATAACTTTACTTTGTGGTCCTTAAGCTATTTTGCCCCAATTTTTGAAAGTATGCTTGGGGTCATTGTCCATTTAGAAGACCCATTTGCGACCGAGCTTTAACTTCCTGACTGATGTCTTGAGATGTTGCTTCAATATATTCACATGATTTTCCGTCTTCATGATGCCATCTATTTTGTGAAGTGCACCAGTCCCTCCTGCAGCAAAGCACCCCCACAACATTATGCTCCCATTATGCTGTTCTTCGGCTTGCAAGCCTCCGCCTTTTTCCTCCAAAAATAACAATGGTCATTATGGCCAAACAGTTATATTTTTGTTTTCTCAGACCAGAGGACATTTCTCCAAAAAGTACAATCTTTGTCCCCATGTGCAGTTGCAAACCATAGTCTGGCATTTTATTGCGGTTTTTGAGCAGTGGCTTCTTCCTTGCTGAGCGGCTTTTCAGGTTATGTCGAAATAGGGCTCGTTTTACTGTGGATATTGATACTTTTGTACCTGTTTCCTCCAGCATCTTCATAAGGTCCTTTGCTGTTGTTGTGGGATTGATTTGCACTTTTCGCACCAAAGTATGTTCATCTCTAGGAGACAGAATGCATCTCCTTCCTGCGCGGTATGACGGCTGCATGGTCCCATGGTGTTTAAACTTGCAAACTATTGTTTGTACAGATGAACTTGGTACCTTCAGGCATTTGGAAATTGCTCCCATGGATGAACCAGACTTGTGGAGGTCTAAAAATAAAATTGACTGATTTCTTTTGATTTTCCCATGATGTCAAGCAAAGAGGCACTGAGTTTGAAGGTAGGCCTTGAAATGCATCCACATGTACACCTCTAATTGACTCAAATGATGTCAATTAGCCTATCAGAAGCTTCTAAAGTCATGACATAATTTTCTGGAATTTTCCAAGCTGTTTAAAGGCACAGTCAACTTAGTAAATGTCAACTTCTGACCCACTGGAATTGCGATACAGTGAATTATAACTTAAATAATCTGTCTGGAAACAATTGTTGGAAAATTTACTTGTGTCATGCACAAAGTAGATGTCCTAACCGACTTGCCAAAACTATAGTTTGATAACAAGAATCTTGTGGAGTGGTTGAAAAACGAGTTTTAATGACTCCAACCTAAGTGTATGTAAACTTTCGACTTCAACTGTACAGTGCTTTCGGAAAGTATTCAGACCCCTTAACTTTTCCCACATTTTGTTACGTTACAGCCTTATTCAAAAATGTATTTAAAAAATTATTCCCACTTATAAATCTACACACAATACCCCATAATGACAAAGCAAAAACAGTTTTTTAGAAATATTTGCAAATTTATAAAAACTCATATCACATTTAAAGAAGTATTTAGACACTACTCAGTACTTTGTTGAAGAACCTTTGGCAGCAATTACAGCCTTGAGTCGTCTTTGGTATGACGCTACAAGCTTTGCACACCTGTATTTGGTGAGTTTCTTCCATTCTTCTCTGCAGATCCTCAAGCTCTGTCAGGTTGGATGGGGAGCATTGCTGCACAGCTATTTTCAAGTCACTCCAGAGATGTTCAATCGGGTTCAAGTCCGGGCCCTGGCTGGGCCACTCAAGGACATTCAGAGACTTGTCTTGAAGCCACTCTAGCGTTGTCTTGGCTGCGTGTTTATCGTCGTTGACCTGTTGGAAGTTGAGCGCTCTGGAGCAGGTTTTCAAAAAGGATCTATCTGTACTTTGCTCTGTGCATCTTCGTCTCGATCCTGGCTAAAAAAAAACAGCATGATGCTGCCACCACCACGCGTCACTGTAGGCATGGTGCCAGGTCTCCTATAGATGTGATGCTTGGCATTCAGGACAAAGAGTTCAATCTTGGTTTCATCAGACTAGAGAATTGTTTCTCATGGTCTGAGAGTCCTTTAGGTGCCTTATGTCAAACTCCAAGCGGGCTGTCATGTGCTTTTTACTGAGGAGTGGCTTCTGTCTGGCCACTCTACCATAAAAACCTGATTGGTAGAGTGCTGCCAAAGAGACATGTTGGACAAAACCCACTGAGTCGATGATGGCTCCGAAAGCCTTTTGGAGTGGGTCTGTGGACTTTTCCATGTGAATATTAAAGTCACCAAAACTTAGAATATTATCTGCTATGACTACAAGGTCCGATAGGAATTCAGGGAACACAATGAGGAACGCTGTATATGGCCGAAGAGGCCTGTAAACAGTAGCTATAAAAAGTGATTGAGAAGGCTGCATAGATTTCATGACTAGAAGCTCAAAAGATGAAAAAGTCATTTTTAAATTTTTTTGTAAATTGAAATTTGCTATCGTAAATGTTAGCAACACCTCTGCCTTTGCGGGATGCACGGGTATATGGTCACTAGTGTAGCCAGGAGGTGAGGCCTCATTTAACACAGTAAATTCATCAGGCTTAAGCCATGTTTCAGTCAGGCCATTCTCATCAAGATTATGATCAGTGATTAGTTAATTGACTATAATTGCCTTTGAAGTAAGGGATCTAACATTAAGTAGCCCTATTTTGAGATGTGAGGTATCACGATCTCTTTCAATAATGACAGGTCAAGGCACAGACAAGGTCTCAATGGGGATAGCTGAGCTGACTACACTGGCTGTGCTAGTGGCAGACTCCACTAAGTTGGCAGGCTGGCTAACAGCCTGCTGCCTGGCCTGCACCCTATTTGATTGTGGAGCTAAAGGAGTTAGAGCCCTGTTTATGTTGGTAGATAAGATGAGAGCACCCCTCCAGCTAGGATGGAGTCCGTCACTCCTTAGCAGGCCAGGCTTGGTCCTGTTTGTGGGTGAGTCCCAGAAAGAGGGCCAATTATCTACAAATTCTATATTTTGGGAGGGACAGAAAACGGTTTTCAACCAGCGATTGAGTTGTGAGACTCTGCTGTAGAGCTCATCACTCCCCCTAACTGGGAAGGGGCCAGAGACAATTACTCGATGCCAAAACATATTTCTAGCTGATTTACACGCTGAAGCTATGTTGCGCTTGGTGACCTCTGACTGTTTCATCCTAACATTGTTGGTGCCGACGTGGATAACAATAGCTCTATACTCTCTACACTCGCCAGTTTTAGCCTTAGCCAGCAACATCTTCAGATTATCCTTAACGTCAGTAGCCCTGCCCCCTGGAAAACAGTGTATGATCACTGGATGATTTGTTTTAAGTCTAATACTGCGGGTAATGGAGTCGCCAATGACTAGGGTTTTCAATTTGTCAGAGCTAATGGTGGGAAGCTTCGGCGTCTCAGACCCCGTAACGGGAGGAGTGGAGACAAGAGAAGGTTCGGCCTCTGACTCCGACTCATTGCTTAATGGGGAAAACCGGTTGAAAGTTTCTGTCGGCTCAATGAGCGACACTGGTTGAGCATTCCTACAGCATTTCCCTCCAGAAACCGTGAGAAAGATGTCCGGCTGCGGGGACCGTGCGAGGGGATTTATAATAACGTTACTATCTGTACTTGCTGGTGGCACAGACGCTGTTTCATCCCTTCCTACACTGAAATTACCCTCGCCTAACGATTGCGTCTGAAGCTGGGCTTGTAGCACAGCTATCCTTGCCGTAAGGCGATAGTTCTCCTGAAAGTTATGAGTACAGTGACTGCAATTAGAAGGCATCATGTTACTACTTAGCTTCGGCTGTTGGAGGTCCTGAAGAACCACGTCCAGATAAAGCGTCCGGAGTGAAAAAGTTTAATGAAAAAAAGTTGATTGAGGGAAAAAACAAAAATATAAACGGTAATTAAAAAGTAAAAACCGTAAAGTTGTCAGGTAGCAAAGTAAGGTTGGCAACAAAACGCACAAAGTCTGCAAGTTCTGACCGGAAATGGCGTCATGACAAATGTCTGCTCTACCCAAAATTACAACCAACTAATTGCAGCATTACCACAAAAATGGAATAGACTACCGTGTTCATTGGTACTTTCAATGCTGCAGCCATTTTTTGGTATCCTTCCCCAGACATAATCCTGTTTCGGAGCTTTACGAACAATTCCTTTGACCTCGTGGCTTGTTTCTTTGCTAAGACATGCACTATCAACTGTGGGACCTGATATAGACAGGTTTGTGCCTTTCCAAATCATGCCCAATCATTTGAATCTACCACAGGTGGACTCCAATCTAAGCTAGTCAAGCAGTCATCGTCATGCATCAAGTTGACAATCTACTGGCAAATCCTTTTCAATCCTTGTCATATGAAGAGAAATGATAGATAAAACGTATCGGTGCTAAGCGGCCATTTGACATAAATATTGTACAACAAGTTGGAAATCGCAAATTCAACAATGAGTGGGTTGAAAGTGAATCAGTGTCTAACTGCAAGCATTGCAAAGCAATCACTAGCTTGCTTTTCAGTGGAGTGGGTGTGCAGTCTAAGTCTGGGTTTAAGGGTCTCTTTTCCATGTTTAAAAGGATAAACATTCAACACCATGGGCCAGAAAAGGTTGAATACATTGGCCATGCTGTCAATCCAGCATGACTTCTGCAGCGTTCAAAACAACTGGAAACTTGGAACTGGGAAATCTCAGACTTCAGTGAGTCCAAGACAACTGGGACCTCTGAAAAAACTAGCTCTGACTTGGAAAATATGTTTTGAATGGTCATCCAACTCAGAATTCCAAGTTGGGAACTCAAATCAAATCAAATTTATTTGTCACATACACATGGTTAGCAGATGTTAATGCGAGTGTAGCGAAATGCTTGTGCTTCTAGTTCCGACAATGCAGTAATAACAAGTAATCTAACTAACAATTCCAAAACTACTGTCTTGTACACAGTGTAAGGGGATAAAGAATATGTACATAAGGATATATGAATGAGTGATGGTACAGAGCAGCATAGGCAAGATACAGTAGATGGTATCGGGTACAGTATGTACAAATGAGATGAGTATGTAAACAAAGTGGCATAGTATAGTATAAAGTGGCTAGTGATACATGTATTACATAAGGATACCGTCGATGATATAGAGTACAGTATATACGTATGCGTATGAGATGAATAATGTAGGGTAAGTAACATTTATATAAGGTAGCATTGTTTAAAGTGGCTAGTGATATATTTACATCATTTCCCATCAATTCCCATTATTAAAGTGGCTGGAGTTGAGTCAGTGTCAGTGTGTTGGCAGCAGCCACTCAGTGTTAGTGGTGGCTGTTTAACAGTCTGATGGCCTTGAGATAGAAGCTGTTTTTCAGTCTCTCGGTCCCAGCTTTGATGCATCTGTACTGACCTCGCCTTCTGGATGATAGCGGGGTGAACAGGCAGTGGCTCGGGTGGTTGATGTCCTTGATGATCTTTATGGCCTTCCTGTGACATCGGGTGGTGTAGGTGTCCTGGAGGGCAGGTAGTTTGCCCCCGGTGATGCGTTGTGCAGACCTCACTACCCTCTGGAGAGCCTTACGGTTGAGGGCGGTGCAGTTGCCATACCAGGCGGTGATACAGCCCGCCAGGATGCTCTCGATTGTGCATCTGTAGAAGTTTGTGAGTGCTTTTGGTGACAAGCCGAATTTCTTCAGCCTCCTGAGGTTGAAGAGGCGCTGCTGCGCCTTCTTCACGATGCTGTCTGTGTGAGTGGACCAATTCAGTTTGTCTGTGATGTGTATGCCGAGGAACTTAAAACTTGCTACCCTCTCCACTACTGTTCCATCGATGTGGATAGGGGATAGGGATGTGGATAGGGGGGTGTTCCCTCTAGAGCTCCAACCTGAAGATCACTGACGTCATGATTTGACCTTGTTTTTTTTTCCAGAGTTCCCAGTTGTTTTGAAAGCACCATGAATCCAGAGAATGCCACACTTTGATGACAAAATTTGCCCCCAAAGACCTCAGCACCACTTTCCTGTTCAAGAGAGCACAGCACAACAAGTCCAAAAATGTCTTGTATGCTGTTGCATAAATTATATAATATGCCAGGGAGATATGTATAGTGTAGCTAAGAAAGTAATACTAAGTATATGTTGTATAGTAAGCTGTTAGTAGCCCATGTGCCTCACCATAATAATTTGGTCCCTTTCCACCTCATAATTTAGCCTAATGTTCTGCCTTGGTGGTGCACATGTAGCCTATAACCTGTTTTAGAGAAATGTAATCATTAAAAATTGTCAGAGCTTTCATTGTCTGCTCATATGCCCCCTTTGTTTATCCCATGTTTCTGACTTGGTGTACAGAAGAATGCTGTAAGAACGGCCTATGCTCTGAATTCTGTCGCTGTACATTTCAAAATTGCTGAACAAATAGTTATATTGACTACGTCCATCCTAGCCCGCTAATTAATGTTGTCATTGAAATTATGGATTGCCTATTATCCGCTCATCGTCCCCTTATGCCATAGTTTGTATATCTCAATTGTCAGTAGAAACCCCATTTGTTTAAGCAAGTCAGCCGTATTAGCTATGTTTTTTTAAAAGCCAGTAAATGTTTTATTTATTTTTATATATATATTTATTTATTTCACCTTTATTTAACCAGGTAGGCTAGTTGAGAACAAGTTCTCATTTACAACTGCGACCTGGCCAAGATAAAGCATAGCAGTGTGAACAGACAGCAACACAGAGTTACACATGGAGTAAACAATTAACAAGTCAATAACACAGTAGAAAAAAAGAAAAAAAAGAGAGTCTATATACATTGTGTGCAAAAGGCATGAGGAGGTAGGTGAATAATTACAATTTTGCAGATTAACACTGGAGTGATAAATGATCAGATGGTCATGTACAGGTAGAGATACTGGTGTGCAAAAGAGCAGAAAAGTAAATAAATATAAACAGTATGGGGATGATGTAGGTAAATTGGGTGGGCTATTTACCGATAGACTATGTACAGCTGCAGCGATCGGTTAGCTGCTCAGATAGCAGATGTTTGAAGTTGGTGAGGGAGATAAAAGTCTCCAACTTCAGCGATTTTTGCAATTCGTTCCAGTCACAGGCAGCAGAGAACTGGAACGAAAGGCGGCCAAATGAGGTGTTGGCTTTAGGGATGATCAGTGAGATACACCTGCTGGAGCGCGTGCTACGGGTGGGTGTTGCCATCGTGACCAGTGAACTGAGATAAGGCGGAGCTTTACCTAGCATGGACTTGTAGATGACCTGGAGCCAGTGGGTCTGGCGACGAATATGTAGTGAGGGCCAGCCGACTAGAGCATACAGGTCGCAGTGGTGGGTGGTATAAGTTGCTTTAGTAACAAAACGGATGGCACTGTGATAAACTGCATCCAGTTTGCTGAGTAGAGTATTGGAAGCTATTTTGTAGATGACGTCGCCGAAGTCGAGGATCGGTAGGATAGTCAGTTTTACTAGGGTAAGTTTGGCGGCGTGAGTGAAGGAGGCTTTGTTGCGGAATAGAAAGCCGACTCTAGATTTGATTTTAGATTGGAGATGTTTGATTTGAGTCTGGAAGGAGAGTTTACAATCTACCCAGACACCTAGGTACTTATAGATGTCCACATATTCTAGGTCGGAACCATCCAGGGTGGTGATGCTAGTCGGGCGTGCGGGTGCAGGCAGCGAACGGTTGAAGAGCATGCATTTGGTTTTACTAGCATTTAAGAGCAGTTGGGGGCCACGGAAGGAGTGTTGTATGGCGTTGAAGCTCGTTTGGAGGTTAGATAGCACAGTGTCCAAGGAAGGGCCGGAAGTATATAGAATGGTGTCGTCTGCGTAGATGTGGATCAGGGAATCGCCCGCAGCAAGAGCAACATCATTGATATATACAGAGAAAAGAGTCGGCCCGAGATTTGAACCCTGTGGCACCCCCATAGAGACTGCCAGAGGAACGGACAACATGCCCTACGATTTGACACACTGAACTCTGTCTGCAAAGTAGTTGGTGAACCAGGCAAGGCAGTCATTAGAAAAACCGAGGCTACTGAGTCTGCCGATAAGAATATGGTGATTGACAGAGTCGAAAGCCTTGGCCAGGTCGATGAAGACGGCTGCACAGTACTGTCTTGTATCGATGGCGGTATTGATATCGTTTAGTACCTTGAGCGTGGCTGAGGTACACCCGTGACCGGCTCGGAAACCAGATTGCACAGCGGAGAAGGTACGGTGGGAGTCGAGATGGTCAGTGACCTGTTTGTTGACTTGGCTTTCGAAGACCTTAGATAGGCAGGGCAGGATGGATATAGGTCTGTAACAGTTTGGGTCCAGGGTGTCTCCCCCTTTGAAGAGGGGGATGACTGTGGCAGCTTTCCAATCCTTGGGGATCTCAGACGATATGAAAGAGAGGTTGAACAGGCTGGTAATAGGGGTTGCGACAATGGCGGCGGGTAGTTTCAGAAATAGAGGGTCCAGATTGTCAAGCCCAGCTGATTTGTACGGGTCCAGGTTTTGCAGCTCTTTCAGAACATCTGCTATCTGAATTTTGGTAAAGAAGAACCTGGAGAGGCTTGGGCGAGTAGCTGTTGGCCGAGGTTGGAGTATCCAGGAGGAAGGCATGGCCAGCCGTTGAGAAATGCTTGTTGAAGTTTTCGATAATCATGGATTTATCGGTGGTGACCGTGTTACCTAGCCTCAGTGCAGTGGGCAGCTGGGAGGAGGTGCTCTTGGTCTCCATGGACTTTACAGTGTCCCAGAACCTTTTGGAGTTAGAGCTACAAGATGCAAATTTCTGCCTGAAGAAGCTGGCCTTGGCTTTCCTGACTGACTGCGTGTATTGGTTCCTGACTTCCCTGAACAGTTGCATATCGTGGGGACTATTCGATGCTATTGCAGTCCGCCACAGGATGTTTTTGTGCTGGTCGAGGGCAGTCAGGTCTGGAGTGAACCAAAGGCTATATCTGTTCTTAGTTCTGCATTTTTTGAACGGAGCATGCTTATCTAAAATGGTGGGGAAGTTACTTTTAAAGAATGACCAGGCATCCTCAACTGACGGGATGAGGTCAATAGCCTTCCAGGATACCCGGGCCAGGTCGATTAGAAAGGCCTGCTCGCAGAAGTGTTTTAGGGAGCGTTTGACAGTGATGAGGGGTGGTCGTTTGACTGCGGATCCGTAGCGGATACAGGCAATGAGGCAGTGATCGCTGAGGTCCTGGTTGAAGACAGCGGATGTGTATTTGGAGGGCCAGTTGGTCAGGATGACGTCTATGAGGGTGCCCTTGTTTACAGATTTAGGGTTGTACCTGGTGGGTTCCTTGATGATTTGTGTGAGATTGAGAGCATCTAGCTTATATTGTAGGACTGCCGGGGTGTTAAGCATATCCCAGTTTAGGTCACCTAACAGAACAAACTCTGAAGCTAGATGGGGAATGATGCTGAATGAAATGTTTTGCTGCCAGATAAGGCTCCGCTGATAGCCAGGTGTAGCAATGATAAAGATTCACTCCATGGTGCTGAAAATAACGCTCTGCTGTTGGGACAGCTTTATGTAAGCCCTAACAGTTTGTGGGCACCGTTTGTCACCGTTATAGTGCAATTAATGTATTGTTCAGTGTTGTGTTGTGTAGTGGCTTTGCTGGCATGCATTTAAAATACCTGTATATATTTTTTGGTTTGCCCCACCAGGATTTACATACTCCTCATCAGAAATGTATATGTTATTATTCAGGAATATATGTCTATACTATATTACATTATAAGACAATTGAACAGCATGACATATCCCAGATTGTGCCATTTATTAATATTCATAATTTCAAAAAGGCGGTGTAGCCTGCCATGTAAAACAACCAAGAAAAAGTGTTCAATTAAAGATGCACGGTGTAGAAATCGCTTCGCCATTTCCTGGTTGCTAAAATTTGAATGGTTTGCTTAATGTCAGATTATGTGACAAAACAAGCAAGTATAGTGTAGAGAATCATTGTACCATCTAAACCACTGTGAAACGTATTTCCATAACTAAAAATATATTTTCAGCTGTTTGGAGCTGGCATACAAAACTGAAAGTAAAAGACACAAAAATGAAACTTAAGAACCGGAAGCATAGAAAAAGCACACATAGAACACATATACCCCTTCTTAGACTTTCAATGAGAATGACAGATCTATAACAAAAATGTCTATGTGAATTTCGTTGGTTCGCCCAAAAAGTTACATATTGCAGCTGTAAATATTGACATTTTGCACATTATAAAAGGCAAGCTTGTTCCTTTGATTTGATATCAAATGTCAAACAAAAATCAAAGTGACTTCTCCATTGACTCAACCTGAAGTATAAGGGATACTCTTGCTAATAGGACATAATGTCCTGGTACTATTATGATGGTGATTTATCTCCCAAGTGTCGCACTTATGTTTTCTGTGTAAGGTTTCTGTGATCGAACTCAGAATGATCCCACTGACTTTCGAAATCGTGCGCCTCGACATCTGAATTCCTAGGGATTTCTTCTACTTGAGTCTGATATATACCGTTGTGGTCCTCATATGTATTAATCGAAACGATTTGTTGGTCGTGATGGTCGGCGTTGCTGTACTCCGTGTTATCATACCACTCTCCTCTCGGATTCTGTCGTTGTCTGTGCAAAGCATCCGGAAGAATAGTCATACATCGGGATAAAGATGGGGGATTTAAAAGCGGAGTATCATCGACAACAGTTGATGGCAATGGCTGGGGATCAACCTCCCACTGCTGAGGTGCGCTCTCATGACCTTCGTCTCTATTGGGTGGGGAG
The DNA here is from genome assembly GCF_045791955.1 of Oncorhynchus clarkii lewisi. Classification (NCBI taxonomy): domain Eukaryota; kingdom Metazoa; phylum Chordata; class Actinopteri; order Salmoniformes; family Salmonidae; genus Oncorhynchus; species Oncorhynchus clarkii. Next base: position 23,982,608 of record NC_092158.1, read on the forward strand.
GAATCCGGGGCTGCTCTCATCATGAGTGTGTGGCTTCAGGGTGGTTCCAACAGTCTTTCCCTAGTCTAGTCCTGGTTCTGAAACAAAAAGATGCAACAAATAGCTACCAATACATCACTCTTGAGCAGTCACAATAAATAAGGGGGAGCAAATCTGATGTAAACTGAAATCCAAATCAATTGAGATACTTTTGTCTGTCAGCAAGTGGAATCAAAAAGGGTTTTCATTTTTCATGAGCTCATCTCCAAAAAGGTTGATATAAACTCAACTACTGTATGATGTATAATGGAGGAGGCCCTTTTAACATGTCAGACTCAATCCCTGTTGTGTGATCTAGTGGAGCAGGTACCCATTTATAACATGTCAGGTGCAATAATTGGCGTCTGTGAACTGCCAAATCTTTCATGATGAATTGGGGCTGTCTGTTGAATCCCAACATTCTACTTTGGGGCTTTGGTCCACCTCAAAAGCAAACAGGGTTATCAGTTCTGTAGTGCAGCAGGTCGCGCATTATGCTAATCTAATGTGGCACACTATCCACGCAAACACAATTTTGTCTATGCCAGAGAATGTAACTAATTTGGCCTGACAGCTTTCTCGTTTCAGCATTGAGCATTGAGAGATATTTCATTACCAAAGGTTGTATTTAGAATTATTACTTGAATGTTATGCGCTTGAGCACTGATCTTGTCTTGTGTGAGAACTGATTTCAAATCATAATATGTATGCAATCTTTCTTACACCCATTGGTGGCATATCACACAGTTTCACAAGGCCCCAAGGCAAGGTTTTTGTAATTTGTTGTTTTTGCGGAAAACAGCTAACTGCCTGCAATTATACACATTTTGCCATGGGGCAGAGAGAAAATATTGAGATGTATAGCTAATTTCCTGCTAATCTATACACTTTGCCATGAGGCTGAGTGAAAATGTTGCAGTTTTAAAGCTAATTTCCTGTAAATCTAAACATTTTGCAATGGTTTATGACGTGTTCATATTGGGGAGGGGGCCCGACGTTCAGACCCTAATAAAAAAACAACTAATATATATATATTTATAGTATTAGTGGTATGTCAGTAGCACCCATTCATGTCATTATTTTCAGTGGATTAGATTACAATAACAAATCAGTGTCTATATGGGTCGTACATGCAGCTTTAACAAATAAAAATCATTGAAGTTGACAAAGAAAATAGGAAAAGTTCAGAATAGCGTGCTTGGCAAATCAGTGAAAAACAACAAGAGTTCAGAGTCCAGGTTATTATCGGATCCCTCTGGTTTAGCCTAATCAATGGCCTTGTATGACCCTTAGATGCCAGGATCAATGGCTTTGATTTTTGGAGGAACACCTCTGTCATGAGTGTCGAACGCCCACACTGCTCAATGCTGCTTGATGGAGAGCCCTCTGTGCTAAACCTCCACATAAAAATAAACAAAAAGCTCAGTATTCCAGCTTCACACGATTCTGTAACTCCATCACTGATAGTAATGTGCTGTTCCTGAGAGGAACCTGTCCGGCTCACACGCACGCACGGACGCACGGACGCACGGACGGACGGACGTTCACACACACACACACACACACACACACACACACTTTCAGATGAGACTGAATTAAGGTGAGGATTCATTTTGACTGCTATTGATGTAAAATATTACTAGGTCTTTAAGAGCTTATTCGGAAGATAACAGCTCTATAAATATTATTTCGTTCCCGACTCTGTAGTTAATTACATTTACATGATTAGCTCAATCAGATAATATTAAGGATAAATTATTTTATAGAATAGCATGGAATAGCATGTCATATCACTTAATCTGGCATAGCCAATGACACGACACCTTCCTACTGCTCAAAGCCAATTGAAGGATAAGGTCAGGGGGGCGGGATCTCTGGCTTTCTCATCCAATGGGTTTTGAGAATGAGGCGAGGCGAGAGGACGCTAGGAGTATGCAATTGAGATACTCTCATGGTGTTGATTGCATAAGGTGACTGGCAAATCTTTATTGCTTTCACAATGTGCTTAATGCTCTACTCTGACTGACACATTTACCCATCAAGACTTCAGTAGAATATAACCATAGGAGATTGTCTGGTATGGGGTTTATAATTTTGATATTGGATAACTTTTGGATTTTTCTGATTTAACTCACATAAAAAGTTTGGATGGAAACCTGGGTCATATTTTAGAATTGTCGAGACAGTGGTGTACATTTCATTGGCCAATCGGTTAACCTACAGCCAATAAACTAGAATCTCTTATGAGAGGACTTGTGTTGATAAAGAAGAAACACCTGCTGCAAATGTTCAAATTAGGGGTGCATTTCAATAGTCCTCTTTTCCTTTCCTCTCCTTTCCTTAATCTGCATTGACTTGTAATTGCTGGAAAGAAGTGACAGCTAGACTATTGAGATCTACACCCTGTTCATCAATTAAGTCTTGTTAGAAAGGACAGGTGCTGATTGGTTTGGGGGAGTGTATAGTAACTTGGTAAATCAGTATAAGAAGAGAATGAGCTATTCAGTAAAGCAACTTGAAATAATCAAACATGATGAGTTTTGTTGCAAAGTATATCAGTGTCCATGCTGTGGTTTTGGGACTGCTGCTTCCTCAGGTAAAAATATAATTAATCATTGGGCTCCACTATTACAATTTGAGCAGTGTAACAATACAGATCACGTAGTGAATAGAAATCTGAGAGTTGCTTTTACTTCCTGTTTTAGATACATTTCATGACATAGTATATCTGCTGTTATTGACACAGTACTGGTGACCTTATTTTGCATGTGTTCTTCCAGGCAATCCCATGCAATGTGACGGGAGTGTGGCGAAATGAGCTGGGCTCTGTGCTTGATATTGAGACGGTTGGTTCTGAGCTCCGAGGCTGTTATCAGAGTGCAGTGGAGACTGCTCCAGGAGTCATGGGTCCAGAACACCAGGCCAAGCTACTGGGTGTGACTAGTAATCGGGGTCTGCAAACCTCTGTGGCTTTCTCTGTGTTATGGGAGGCAGGTGTGTAAACCCTGGGATGTGTTCAGCAGGGTCTAATGTTGTGCAATATTTAGATAAGAAATGCATCTTAACCTTCCACAATGTGTCCCTTGTTTCAATCTGAATTACCTTGACTGTATCAATGGATGTGACTGGTCAAATGCCAATGTTATGCAACTGCATCATCATAACAACCCCCCCCCCCCCCCCCCCCCCCAGGTTCCTGTAGCTCTTGGGTTGGTCAGTGTTTCCAACTGCCTGATGGGAAGCGAGTGCTGAAGACCCTGTGGATGCTGCGCTCTGTGGCTTCATGCCTTGCAGACAACTGGAAGAGTACCAGGTAGCCTACAGCTCCTCACTACTTAGCATGTGGGGTGGGGGCTAATTCCTATATGGATATTGAGCATATTTGTATAGCACTTGTGTTTTAGACTTTCTTTTTATCATTAGGATGGGAGAGGATACGTTCGTCTTCATTTCCTGAAAGCAGAATGTACTGATCATCTGACAATGCTGCATTTGGTTTGCTGCCCTCTACTGAATTTTCTTTGAAATCTCTCTGTAGAAATAATCTGTTTTATACTCTCTGGGCTGCTCTCATCCAGGCAATAAATCATGAATAACAATGTGTTATGTAACTTCTTGCCTGACATAAATACAAGTTTAAACTCAGATGGGGATATGTTTGGGTTTATTCTCCAAACGGTCTGTCAAATGAACATGGGTGGGATAAACTACTGTTTCAGACATTACAGAGCATTTCTTAGGTTTCTATGTCACGGTAATAAACCTTTTGACCATTTTAACATGCGCACCAACTTCCTGTACTGGTCAGGGTAGTTGGGTAGTCTACTTGAGTTGTTGCATGTAAACATATCCTTTTTATTGGACTGGCTACTGTGGCATGTACAGATCTTATCCAGTTTGCTGTTTTTTGCAGGGTATGCAGGCCCAGTACTGCATATCATGGGTGCTGTGTGACTTCATGTGATGGTCAAACATCACTTAAAAAAGTAGGCTCCCTGTGCAGGTCAATCCACTTATTTTGTTGATACTCTGTATTGGACTGTAGCTTAGTGGCTACCTTCACCCCTAATTTAGAGCACTTTCTACTTATTGAAATTACAGGTAGGCCATATTTGACAACTTATAATTAGGCCTACATGTAGCTTCTGTTAACTTGTTGCCCCAGAAGATGGAATGAGTGCTCCCCAGAAAATCTTGCATTAATTATTGCATTAGTAATCAGCAAAGTTGCCTGTTCTGTTTAGGCACCGGGGAGAAAACAGATTGGTCTTGATCAAAATGTCCATTTCATCTGTTTGCCTGGTTAAGGAAATTCAAAATAACATGACTTGTCTTGGGTGTATATTTTGTGGTTTAGATGCTGTCTGCTTAAGTGTCAAAACATTACATGCATTTGCATTTTCTCGGTGCTGAAAAATGTATCCACTCCAGTTCCCAAGATGAAACATTGTACTGCTGGAAATGCATATTTCTGCAGTTGTAAATGAATGTGAGTTGTTATAGGCCTACAGTCAGTGTTCATATTTCAGTTACTATTCTATTTAGCCCATATGAACTTAAGAGGAATATTCTGTTTATTCAGGGATACTTGTTAGCTGGATATCAAAGGTGTGTATAAACAGCTTATCCTGAATAAGACCTTGAACGAAATGTGAGGTGTTAACCGGAATACTGTCCACATGTAATCGTGGTCAATGATTCTACTCCCTACCCACTGCATAGGATCTATCCACAATAGTGGAGGTACACTATAAACCTATCAACTTATTAAACTGATTAATCATGTAACTAGGAAGTTGGGGCACCAAGGAACATTTTCAGATTATAAAGTTATAATTTTCCTAATATAACTAAGATATTTTGATATCTGATCACTTAGTCTTCTGATTAATGAATTATTATTTACCTCAGTCTCATTCCAAACGTCATAAATGGTTGGTTATCTGCACAAACCCAGTCTTCACTATGAGTCATCCATACATCAATTGTCTTAAATCATTTACTAAGTAATTCACAGAAATGCATAAACAAACAGATCGTTACAAGGAAATGATAACGGAGTTTCCCTAGTGGGATAAACCGGTATCGTGGCTTGGTGGACACAAAGGGAAGTGGGGGTCAACTGAGATGAGACACTACAAAGTCGATAATTATAACAATTGAAATGCTAATCCTTTGCACATGAACGCTCACTCATTTGGGAATAATTGCAATCAATATATATATATTTACGCTCAGTGTGTCATCGGGATCTCTTCAAAAGTTTGTTTCTGTTTGTCCGCCCTCTCTCTGTCGTGGTTAGAATGGATAGTTCAGAGTGACATTCATTCATGTCGTTATAAAATAGATGTTTCGGCGGATGTCGGACTTCGCGTTCAATGATACCGAATTCCTAGGTGCAGACTAGTAATTAATATCAAAGACTTGTTCTTATTCTGTCGGTATCGATAGTCTAAGAGTTTAACCATGTGGTATGGTTAAAAGATTCAGCCATCTACTCAAACCTTAGCTTATAGTCAGGTTTATGGTCCCCTCTCAAACCTTGGCCCTCTTGTTATCGAGGTTACGCTGGTCTCAACCTTAGTCATCTCGTAATTGGGAGAAACATGGTCTGTTGAGAAATTCTCAAGGTGGGGGTTTTATTCGGGAGAGCAAAAAGGGCTGTCCCATGACGCCAGATCATGCCTTTGTTCATAGGGGCGTGCAAGTGACTTAAGTGAAACTTTACACAGAAATACAATTCTCTCACATTACATCATTACACAGCATTCCATAATTTCACAGATAGTTTAATCTTTTCTCATTCATCCTGAACAACAATTAGATGTAAACCTAATAACTGAGGCTATTGTATAAACAGCGTTATGGTAATGTGGCCGTATTGGCTCCCATGAGGTTCACAAAATTGTACCAAATGGACCAGTTCGTAGCTGGATTCTTCACCGATCTTTTATACCTTCTCCAGAACATAAATGTTGTTCGGATTGGAGGGTGAGGGCTAGGGCCATCCCCCCCGGAAATGTCCTGGATCTTTTGGTGCCTTGATGGAAGAGTGGGGTAATATCTCACAGGAAGAACTGGCAAATCTGGTGCAGTCCATGAGGAGGAGATGCACTGCAGTAGTTAATGCAGCTGGTGGTCACACCAGATACTGACTGTTACTTTTCATTTTGACCCCTCCCCCTTTGTTCAGGGACACATTATTCCATTTTTGTTAGTCACATGTCTGTGGAACTTGTTCGGTGTATGTCTAAGTTGTGGAGTTCATTCAAATATTTACACATGTTAAGTTTGCTGAAAATAAATGCAATTGACAGTGAGAGGGCATTTCTTTTTTGAGATTATGTTTATGAGATGAGTAATAATCGTTGCCAAAAGTTGAGAATGACACAAATATACATTTTTCACAATGTATATAATGTATATATTGCCAAAAGTTGAGAATGACACAAATATACATTTTCACAAAGTTTGCTGCTTCAGTGTCTTTAGATATTTTTTCAGATGTTGCTATGGAATACTGAAGTATAATTACAAGCATTTCATAAGTGTCAAAGGCTTTTATTGACAATTACATGAAGTTGATGCAAAGAGTCAATATTTGCAGTGTTGACCCTTCTTTTTCAAGACCTCTGCAATATGCCCCGGCATGCTGTCAATTCACTTCTGGGCCACATCCTGACTGATGGCAGCCCATTCTTGCATAATTAATGCTTGGAGTTTGTCAGAATTTGTGGGTTTTTGTTTGTCCACCAGCCTCTTGAAGATTGATCACAAGTTCTCAATGGGATTAAGGTCTGGTGAGTTTCCTGGCCATGGACCCAAAATATTAATGTTTTGTTCCCCAAGCCACTTAGTTATCACTTTTGACTTATGGCAAGGTGCTCCATCATGCTTGAAAAGGCATTGTTCATCACCAAACTGTTCCTGGATGGTTGGGAGAAGTTGCTCTCAGAGGTACAATTCTTTATTCATGGCTGTGTTCTTAGGCAAAATTGTGAGTGAGCCCTGAGAAGCAACCCCACACATGAATGGTTTCAGGATGCTTTACTGTTGGCATGACACAGGACTGATGGTAGCGCTCACCTTGTCTTCTCCAGACAAGCTTTTTTTTTTTCGGATGCCCCAAACAATCGGAAAGTCCTCAGCAGTCCAATCCCTGTACCTTTTGCAGAATATCAGTCTGTCCCTGATATTTTTCCTGGAGAGAAGTTGCTTCTTTAATGCCCTTCTTGACACCAGGCCATCCTTCAAAAGTCTTCACCTCACTGTGCGTGCAGATGCACTCACACCTGCCTTTGTAACGGCTCTCGTTTGTTGAATGAAGAGTGGACCAAGACACAGCGTGGAAAGTGTTCATGATTTTAATATTCAAAAAACACTCAAACAAAATAACGTGAAAACGAAAGCGAACAGTTGTCAGGCAAAAAACACTAAACCTAAAACAAGATCCCACAAAACCCAAAAGGAAAATTACAACTTATATATGATCCCCAATCAGAGACAACGATAGACAGCTGCCTCTGACTGGGAACCACACTCGGCCAAAAACAAAGAAATAGAAAACATAGACTTTCCCACCGGAGTCACACCCTGACCTAACCAAACATAGAGAATAATAAGGAACTCTAAGGTCAGGGTGTGATAGCCTGCCTCCATTCCTGAGCAAGCTCTGTACTGGTGTTGGCCCAATCCCGCAGTTGAATCAACTTTAGGAGACGGTCCTGAAGCTTGCTGGACATTCTTAGGTGCCCAGAAGCCTTCTTCACAACAATTGAACCGCTCTCCTTGAAGTTCTTGATGATCCGATAAATAGTTGATTTATGTGCAATCTTACTGGCAGCAATATCCTTGCCTGTGAAGCCCTTTTTGTGCAAAGCAATGATGGCGGCACGTGTTTCCTTGCAGGTAACCATGGATGACAGAGGAAGAACAATGATTCCAAGCACCACCCTCCTTTTGAAGCTTCCAGTACGTTATTCAAACTCAATCAGCATGACAGAGTGATCTCCAGCCATGTCCTCGTCAACACTCTCACCTGTGTTAACGAGAGAATCACTGACATGATGTCAGCTGGTCCTTTTGTGGCAGAGTTGAAATGCAGTGGAAATGTTTTTTGGGGGATTCAGTTCATTTGCATGACAAAGAGGGACTTTGCAATTAATATGATCATTCTTTACAACATTCTAGAGTATAAGTAAATTGCCATCATACAAACTGTGGCAGCAGAATTTGTGAAAATTCATATTTGTGTTATTCTCAAAACCTTTGGCCACGACTTTGGGATATGTAAACATTATTAAAGTAACGTTATTTAAAGTGAAAATGATAGGCATAGGCAAGATGCAGTAGATGGTATAGAACAGTATTATACATATGCGATGAGTAATGTAGGATATGTAAACATTATTAAAGTGGCGTTATTTAAGGTGACTAGTGATACCTTTATTAAGTCAATTTATTAAAGTGGCGAGAGACTTCAGTCTGTATGTTGACAGCAGCCTCTCTATGTTAGTGATGGCTGTTTAATCAGTCTGATGTCCTTGAGACCTCTCGGTCCCAGCTTTGATGCACCTGTACTGACCTTGCCTTCTGGATGATAACGGGGTGAACAGGCAGTGGCTCGGGTGGTTGTTGTCCTTGATCTATTTGGCCTTCCTGTGACATCGGGTGCTGTAGGTGTCCTGGAGGGCAGGTAGTTTAACCCCGGCGATGCGTTGTGCAGACCTCACTACCCTCTGGAGAGCCTTACGGTTCTGGGCGGGCAGTTGCCGTATCAGGCGGTGATACAGCCTGACAGGATGCTCTCGATTGTGCATCTGTAAAAGTTTGTGAGTGTTTTAGGTGACAAGCCAAATTTCTTCAGCCTCCTGAGGTTGGAGAGGCACTGTTGCGCCTTCTTCACCACTGTGTCTGTGTGGGTGGATGTTACGAATCCCTTTTGGCCCGACAGTCTAGGGGGATGGTAATGAGACCCGTAACATAACTCATGCAAATTATAATAGTGACAAAGTAAAAGTGTGAACGAAATAACCAGGACAACTGAAATCTACCGTCAAACTCAAGGTTTATTTGAAAACACACGGTAATGGGGGGAGCAGGAAAAGGGGCTGAGCTGGACCCAAGGAAAGAAACAATAAGTATTCAAAAACACCCCTGAGCTAGACTAGCCTACTTTAACAACAGCTAACTAACTAACCAAAAATACAGTGGGTGGTCCTCCCAGTTCTAACTAGTGTATTTAACAAAGTCTACCTACGGGTAGTGTATGCCCATGGGTGACTTGTCTTGGTTTCCCCTTTTCCCACCAGCAATCAAACACAAACACCATAACCAAAAACAATACTCACAGGTGATGACAAAGTGCTATGGAGGTGCTCAAACAAAAGCGAGGTTAATACACAAAGAGAGAGTGAAACAGAGAGATTGAGCTCTAGAGCAAACAACTGATGGGGTTTTTAAACCAAGGGAAAGGAACTGTGATAGGGTAGGAAACAGGAGGAGGTGTGTCTTCTGATTGATGATTGGATTGGTGACTGATTGGGGAGTGATGATTTTCACCTGTGAGGGGAGAAGGAGAGAAAAGAACACAGGATACACACACACACACACACACACACACACAGGATACACACACAGGATAATGGTATCCGTAACAGTGGACCATTTCAGTTTGTCCTTGATGTGCACACCGAGGAACTTAAAACCTTTCACCTTCTCCACTACTGGGGGGGGGGGGGGGGTGACGTTGAGTGAGAGGTTATTTTCCTGATACCACACTCCGAGGGCCCTCATCTCCTCCCTGTAGGCCGTCTCGTCATTGTTGGTAATCAAGCCTACCACTGTAGTGTCGTCTGCAAACTTGATGATTGAGCTGGAGGCGTGCATGGCCACGCAGTCATGGGTGAACAGGGAGTACAGGGGAGGGCTGAGAACGCACTCTTGTGGGGCACCAGTGTTGAGGATCAGTGGAGTGGAGATGTTTTTTCCTACCTTCACCATCTGGGGGTGGCCCTTCAGAAAGTCCAGGGCCCATTTCCACGAGTTTGGAGGGTACCATGGTATTAAATGCTGAGCTGTAGTTAATAAACAGCATTCTTACATAGGTATTCCTCTTGTCTAGATGGGATAGGGCAGTGTACAGTGTGATGGTGAAAGCATCGTCAGTGGACCTATTGGGGCGGTAAGCAATTGGAGTGGGTCTATGGTATCACGTAGGGTGGAGGTGATTTGATCCTTGACTAGTCTCTTAAAGCACTTCATATGACAGAAGTGAGTGCAACGGGGCAATAGTCATTTAGTTCAGTTACCTTAGCTTTCTTGGGAACAGGTACAATGGTGGCCATCTTGAAGCATGTGGAGACAACAGACTGGGATAGGGATTGATTGAATATGTCCGTAAACACACCAGCCAGCCGGTCAGCGCATGCTTTGAGGACACGGCTAGGGATGCTGTCTAGGCCGACAGCTTTCTGAGAGTTAACACGCTTAAATGACTTACGTCGGCAACGGAGGCGTCGGTGGCTGGCTGGCTTTCCCTTTTTAATCCTTAATTATCTTGTGTCCTTGATGTCGAATTGCAGTCCTTGTAGCCGTCCCGGAAGGGAGAGTAGCAAAGATCAAGAGTTTGTGATGCACGTGTAGCACCGGTGATGTGTTGATAGAATTTGGTTTTCCTCAGATTTCCTTAATTAAAGCCCAGCTACAAAAACGTGGCCTCAAGATATGCGATTTCCAGTTTGCACATAGTCCAGTGTAGTTCCATGAGAGCCGTCGTGGTGTCTGCTTGGGGGGAATGTACACGGCAGTGATGATGAGCGAAGAAAATTATCCTGGGAGGTAATTTTTCCGCTCCATTGGCCAATGTGCAATCACTGGAGAATATACTGGATGATCTCCGTTCGAGACTATCCTACCAACGTGACATTAAAAACTGTAATATCTTATGTTTCACCAAGTCGTGGCTTAACAACGACACAGATAATATACAGTTGGCTGGGTTTTCTGTGCATCGGCAGGACAGAACAGCTATGTCTGGTAAGATGAGGGGTGGGAGTGTGTGTCTAATTGTCAATAACAGCTGGTTCGTGATGTCTAATATTGAGGAAGTCTTGAGGTATTGCTCGCCTGTGGTAGAGTACCTCATGATAACCTGTAGACCACACTATCTACCAAGTGAGTCTACATTTTTCGTAGCCATCTATTTACCACCACAAACCGATGCTGGCACTAAGAACACCCTCAACGAGCTGTATAAGGCCATAAGCAAACAAGAAAATTATTATTCAGAAACGCCGCTCGTAGTGGTCGGTGACTTTAATGCAGCCAAACTTATAACTGTTACCTCATTTCTACCAGCATGTCACATATGCAACTAGAGGAGAAAAAAACTCTAGACCTGCTTTACTCCACACGCAGACACATACAAAGCTCTCCCTCGCCCTCCATTTGACAAATCTGACCATAATTCTCTCCTCCTGATTCCTTCTTACAAGCAAAAACTAAAGCAGGAAGTACCAGTGACTCACTCAATACAGAAGTGGTCAGATGACACGGATGCTACGCTACAGGACAGTTTTGCTAGCACAGACTGTAGGCTAGAGCTGCCGCTTTCAAGGAGCAGGACACAAATCCAGAAGCTTATAAGAAATCGCGCTGTGCACTCAGATGGACCATCAAACAGGCATAGCGTCAATACAGGACTAAAATGTAACCCTACTACACCGGCTCTGAAGCTCGTCGGATGTGGCAGGGCTTGCAAACTATTACGGACTACAAAGTGAAACCCAGGTGAACCAGGGCACCCACAATTGTTGGCTGACTAAATACTTTTTTGTCCCACTGTAACTGCATAGTTTCCTAAGGACCTGAAGCGAGGCGACCATCTCTGTCAGCGCCATTTCCGATGTTTACATGTACTCTCTTGTAGATCAGGTCATAATAGTAAATAATAGTAAATATTGTTGAGGAAGGGTCCAAAGTAGCCATCAATTCCTAAAGATGCAGAGAATGACACCTTTGGTGTGTCTGTGAACACAATGTCATCACAAGGTAAAAACGTTGTGGCACAACTAATTATCGATGCACGGATTTTTACGCTACTTTGAAGTCAACAACTCAAAGCACTATATGTAATGATGTCTAATGTGTAATGTGTACACTTCGCCGCACATGAACTTGCTTTCTTCAGCTCGTCAACCTCACCTCTAAGCTCCACCACCTCTGACTCCTGCTCTTGTAGCTGGACCTCAGTGTTGTTTGAGCTGGTAATAAGGGCCTCTAGTTGCCGGGCTTGAACTAAGGGAAAGATATCACACTAACTCCCATGACAACATTACCAAATAACATCTGCGTAATCATGTTTTGTTCTCTTTAGCAGTACCACAAACCTTTTTTTAATGAAATAAGTAATTTTTGACTTAAATGTAAAATAGCACGTACCATAATGCTCCCTCCACAGTGCTACTACCTCAACCTTCTTCAGGTTATCCACCATAGCTCTCAGCTTCCCCGCTTCTGTCCCCTGCTCCTCAGTGTTGTTTGACTTGGCATTAAGGGCCTTCAGGTTCTGGGCTTGACCCAAAGGAAATATATCACAATTAATACACTAACTCCCAATGACAACATTAGAAAAACAAAGGTGTTGTTTTTGAGAATAATCCTTTAATTTGTTCTCTTCAGCAGTAACAGACTTTGTAATGTCACTGCCAGAGGAGATTGTAGACCTGGAAATCAAATCAAATGTATTTATATTGCCCTTAGGACATCAGCTGATATCTCAAAGTGATGTACAGAAACCCAGCCTAAAACTCCAAACAGCAAGCAATGCAGGTGTAGAAGCACGGTGGCTAGGAAAAACTCCCTAGAAAGGCCAAAACCTAGGAAGAAACCTAGAGAGGAACCAGGCTATGAGGGGTCCTCTTCTGGCTGTGCTGGATGGAGATTATAACAGAACATGGCCAAGATGTTCAAATGTTCATAAATGACCAGCATGGTCAAATAATAATAATCACAGTAGTTGTCGAGGGTGCAGAAAGTCAGCACCTCAGGAGTAAATGTCAGTTGGCTTTTCATAGCCGATCATTAAGAGTATCTGTCACGTTCTGACCTTAGTTCCTTTGTTTTGTCTTTGTTTTCGTATGGTCAGGGCGTTAGTTGGGGTGGGCAGTCTGTCTGTTTTTCTATGTTGGTTGTGGGTGTTTATTTTCTGTTCTGTGTTTTGTTGCACCGTTCAGGACTGTTCGTTTGTCGTGTATTGTTTTTTGTTTCAGTGTTCATTCTTTATTAAATTACAATGAATACTTACCAAGTTGCACCTTGGTCCTCTCTTTCTCCCAACGACAACCCTTACAGTATCTCTATCACTCCTGCTGTCTCTAGAGAGTTGAATACAGCAGGTCTGGGACAGGTAGCACGTCCGAAACAAGAGGGTCTGCACTGTGTGTAAGTACCAAAATGCACCCTCCACAGTTGTACTACTTGTGTTTTCTGACGTGTCAGGTCCTTTTTCTGTTCCCTGACCTCAGCCACAGTGCTGTTCAGCCTGACATCAAGGACCACTAGTTCCTGGGCTTGACCTGAAATCAGATGAATATCCTTAAAAAAATAGCCTCAAGTTCCCAGGTCAAATCCCCAATAATTTTAGCTATTATAGTTTTCTTTCCTTCATCCTCTCTCCACAAATTGAGTACTTCAATTGTCAGCTTCACCACCTTCATCTTCTGTTCCTCCAGTTGGGTATCAATAGCATTTGACCTCATGGTGAGGGCCTTCAGTTCGTCTGATTGAGCTTTATATAGGTTCCAATAGAAAGCAGCCACAGTGAGTGGAAAAATAAATTGGATGGCCTTGAGGCAGTTTAATAAATGTGGCCCCCTGATACAATCATTTTTTTCAGACCACAACATCCTGACCTTTATTAAACCTCTGTGTACAATGTAACGACTGTGTGCTATAATAAACAACATACTGTACCTTCACTCTCTCTTCAGCTCCTCCACCTCAGCTTTCAGCTCAGTCAAATCCACCCGCTGTTCTCCCACCTTTTAATACGGTAAAGAGAATATACATCTCCCCATCAGTTCATGTCTTTAAGAATGTGAAATGTCAGAATAATAGTAGAGATAATGATTTATTTAAGCTTTATTTCTTTCATCACATTCCCAGTGGGTCAGAGGTTTACATACACTCAATTAGTTTTTGGTAGCATTGCCTTTCAATTGTTTAACTTGGGTCAAACGTTTCGGGTAGCCTTCCACATGTTTCCCACAATAAGTTGGGTGAATTTTGGCCCATTCCTCCTGACAGAGCTGGTGTAACTGAGTAAGGTTTGTAGGCCTGCTTGCTCGCACATGCTTTCTTACTTCTGCCCACACATTTTCTATAGGATTGAGGTCAGAGCTTTGTGATGGCCACTCCAATAACTTTACTTTGCTGTCCTTAAGCCATTTTACCACAACTTTGGAAGTATGCTTGGGGTCATTGTCTATTTGGAAGACCCATTTGCGACCAAGCTTTAACTTCCTGACTGATGTCTTGATGGTGCCTCAATATATCCACATAATTTTCCTCCCTCATGATGCCATCTATTTTGTTAAGAGTACCAGTCCCTCCTGCAGCAAAGCACCCCCACAATATGATGCTGCCACCCCCGTGCTTCACGGTTGGGATGGTGTTCTTCGGCTTGCAAGCCTCCCTCTTTTTCCTCCAAACCTAGCGATGGTCATTATGGCCAAACAGTTATATTTTTGTTTCATCAGACCAGAGGACATTTCTCCAAAAAAGTATGATCTTTGTCCCCATGTGCAGTTGCAAACCTTAGCCTGGCTTTTTTATGGTGGTTTTGGAGCAGTGGCTTCTTCCTTAGCTGAGTGGCCTTTCAGGTTATGTCAATATAGGACTCGTTTTACTATGGATATAGATACTTCTGTACCTGTTTCCACCAGCATCTTCACAAGGTCCTTTGCTGTTGTTGTGGGATTGATTTGAACTTTTTGCACCAAAGTATGTTCATCTCTAGGAGACAGAAGGTGTCTCCTTCCTGAGCGGTATGACGACTGCGTGGTCCCATGGTGTTTATACTTGCATACTATTGTTTGTACAGATGAACATGGTACCTTCAGCCATTTGGAAATTGCTCCCATGGATGAACCAGACTTGTGGAGGTCTCCAATTTTTTTCTACGGTCTTGGCTGATTTCTTTTGATTTTCCCATGATGTCAAGCAAAGAGACACTGAGTTTGAAGGTAGGCCTTGAAATGCATCCACAGGTACACCTCCAATTGACTCAAATGATGTCAATTAGCCTATCAGAAGCTTCTAAAGCCATAACTTAATTTTCTGGAATTTTCTAAGATGTTTAAAGGCACAGTCAACTTAGTGTATGTAAACTTCTGATCCACTGGAATTGTGATACGGTGTAATTATAAGTGAAATAATCTGTCTGTAAACAATTGTTGGAAAAATTACTTGTGTCATGTACAAAGTAGATGTCCTAACCGACTTAACAAAACTATAGTTTGTTAAAACTTGTTATGGCTGTGGGCAGTATTGAGTACCTTGGATGAATAAGGTGCCCAGAGTAAACTGCCTGCTACTCAGGCCCAGTTGCTAATATATGCATATTATTTGGATTTGATTTGGATAGAAAACACTCTGAAGTTTCTAAAACTGTTTGAATGATGTTATACTCACATACATTTGAATGATGTCTGTGAGTATAACAGAACTCATATGGCAGGAAAAAACCTGAGAAAAAATCCAACCAGGAAGTGGGAATTCTGAGGTTTGTAGTTTTTCAACTCTTTGCCTATCACAGTGTCTATGGGGTCAAATTGCACTTCCCAAGGCTTCCACTAGATGTCAACAGTCTTTAGAAACTTGTTTGATGCTTCTACTGTGAGGTGGGGCGAATGAGAGGGGAATGAGTCAGAGGTCTGCCAGAGAGACATGAGCTGACCACGCACATTCACGTGATAGTTAGCTTGCGTTCCATTGCATTTCTGAAGACAAAATAATTCTCCGGTTGGAACATTATTGAAGATTTATGTTAAAAAAATCCTAAAGATTGATTCTATGCATCGTTTGACATGTTTCTACAGACTGTAACATAACTTTTTGACTTTTCATCTGAACCTAGTGATCCCGAGTCATGAATTTGGATTACTGGGCTAAACGTGCAAACAAAAAGGAGGTATTTGGACATAAATGATGGACATTATCGAACAAAACAAACATTTATTGTGGAACTGGGATTCCTGGGAGTGCATTCTGATGAAGATCATCTAAGGTAATTGAATATTTATAATGCTATTTCTGACTTCTGTTGACTACACAACATGTCGGATATCTGTTTGGGTTGTTTTGGTCTCTGAGCGCTGTACTTAGATTATAGCATGGTGTGCTTTTTGGGTAAAGCTTTTTTGAAATCTTTCAGCGGTTGCATTAAGGAGAAGCATATCTATAATTCCATGCATAACACATATACATCTTTTATCAATGTTTGTTATGTGTATTTCTGTAAATTGATGTGGCTCTCTGCAAAATCACCGGATGTTTTGGAACTACTGAACATAACGCGCCAACTTTATCGAACAAAACATACATGTATTGTGTAACATGAAGTCCTTTGAGTGTCATTTGATGAAGTTCATCAAAGGTTAGTGATTTATTTATCTCTATTTCTGCTTTTTGTGACTCCTCTCTTTGGCTGAAAAAATGGCTGTGTTTTTCTGTGACTTGGCACTCAACTAACAAAATCGTTTGGTTTGCTTTCGTCGTAAAGCCTTTTTGAAATCGGACACTGTGGTGGGATTAACAAGAAGGGTATCTTTAAAATGGTGTAAAATACTTGTATGTTTGAGGAATTTAATTGTGGGATTTCTGTTGTTTTGAATTTGGCGCCCTGCACTCTCACTGGCTGTTGTCATGTCGATCCCGTTAGCAGGATCTCAGCCCAATTAACAATAAACGTGTGGAGTGGTTGAAATACGGGTTTTAATGACTCCAACCTAAGTGTATGTAAACTTCTGACTTCAGCTGTATGTGGGCTAAAAATATCATTATTGATTGAGTTTGTGAGGTAACGTTTTACATTTTGCTGCACTGTATTTTCTCTATTTTCTTTGTACATTACCTTCAGTCACTTTCTTAATTTCATTGACCTCTCTCTCATTGCCAATTATCTATGTTTCCAAGGCTGAAATGTACCACAAAAAAAATGTAAGTACATTGTAAAATTCAGTTTATTTACAAATGGAATGGTGTTGCTGTAAAATAGACTGGACATGAACATGGCAGTGGCAGGATCAAACAATGGATAATGATAGCAACAATTACAACAACAATATTGTTGATAATAGAAATAACACCGGAGTTGTCATTCCTATGTTCTTCAGTGTACTTCTTCCGAGCTTGCAGCTTCATCTGTGTAATGCTCAGTTTAATTTTTAAATCAACCTCGCTGGTGCTGTGCTCCTGTAGCATTCTCTCGCCCGTCTGGAACTTGGCCTTCATTGCCTTCAACTCAGAGTGGGTGATGCTCAGCCTCACTGCCTGCTCTACCATCATGGTCTTCTGACTCTCCACCTGACTCTAACTAGCTCTCAGTCTAGCTCCCAGGGCTGTCAATTGTGACCTAGCGCCTGTCAACTCCATTTTGTGCTCCTCAGCCACAGCCCCTATTTTCTTCACTCCTGCTCTCAGCTCTCTCAGCTTGGCTGGTTGTCTGTTTGTCAGAGGCACCAGCTTCGTTTCTTCTTGTCTCATCTTCACTGACCTGTATCTGTGTCTGTGCTCCACATAGAGAGATCACCAACACCATGCAGCCACACTATAACAGCCCTCATCTTCAGCTACACTTCAATGCAATTAGCTTAGAGTGGCTAGTGATACTGATTGCCCTCCTCATGTACACATGCTCTAGTTAAACATTAATTGTACTTTTTCTCTCAGGGGTAAAACTGGGGACATTTGATCATGATAAAGGTACTTGAGGGGATGTCTGTGAGAATCGCTGTGCTGAACTCTCTGGTGCACAATTCCCACACAGGAAAAATACAAAACAGGTTTACAGTAAATGGTACACTGGCATAGTATGATAAAATACAGCAATAAAGCTATTACGTAGCCGTCATTCAAGGGATAACGATAAAGGAATAATCTGGGTAATTGCTTTGTACAAAGTGGAAGAGACACTTACACTGTACTCACCAATTTAATCAATGGTATTTTTTCCAGAAAAACAAGAGTAAAAAATATTGTACATTGCCATTTAACAGACACTCTAATCCAGAGCAACTTAAAGTTTGTGCATTCATTTTAAGGTAGCTAAGAGAAACAACAGCAAATCACAGTCATATTATGAAAAAATCTTCCCCAATATTAGGTTTTTGCAAAGTCAGTGCTAGAAAATAAAAAGATGAGATAGTGCTAGTTCAGTTAAGTTTTGTGTTGAGGTGGGGGGACGAGGGCAGGGTGTTGTGGTGTTGTGTTAAGACGGCGCCGGAGAAGGCTGAGGTTTTACATGTTCCTATCCAATGTTTTGTTCATTTCTTTGCGTTGTTTGTAACTTTCATTTATTTTTTTTGTACATAATGTTGCTGCTAAAGTCTCTTATGACAAAAAGTAACTTCTGAACATCAGAAATCCGACATCAAAGTCTGAACATCATACAAGTCCGACGGGCCCGATGTGAATGACATACTGCTTTCCCGGGTACAGGCCCAGATCCCCGTCATTTGCGTGAAGTGAAGGCGGAGAAAAAGGGGCCGGAGGGCGGGCTGCCTTCGGAGAATTTGAAGGCGATCAAATAAGCCCCCACTGCCTTCCATTCTGCTAGCAAACGTGCAATCTTTGGAAAATAAAATCAATGACCTAGGTGGATGATTAAACTACGAACGGGACATTCAAAACTATAATATCTTATGTTTCACGGAGTCGTGGCTGAACGATGACATTATCAACATACTGCTGGTTATACACTGTATCGGCAGGATATAACAGCGGCATCTAATCGACCTGGCCGGGGTATCCTGGAAGGATATTGATCTCATCCCGTCAGTAGAGGATGCCTGGATATTTTTTTTAAATACCTTCCTAACCATCTTAAATAAACATGCCCCATTCAAGAAATTTAGAACCAGGAACAGATATAGCCCTTGGTTCTCCCCAGACCTGACTGCCCTTAACCAACACAAAAACATCCTATGGCGTTCCGCATTAGCATCGAACAGCCCCCGTGATATGCAGCTGTTCAGGGAAGCTAGAAACCATTATACACAGGCAGTTAGAAAAGCCAAGGCTAGCTTTTTCAAGCAGAAATTTGCTTCCTGCAACACTAACTCAAAAAAGTTCTGGGACACTGTAAAGTCCATGGAGAATAAGAACACCTCCTCCCAGCTGCCCACTGCACTGAAGATAGGAAACACTGTCACCACTGATAAATCCACCATAATTGAGAATTTCAACAAGCATTTTTCTACGGCTGGCCATGCTTTCCACCTGGCTACTCTTACCCCGGTCAACAGCACTGCACCCCCCACAGCAACTCGCCCAAGTCTTCCCCATTTCTCCTTCTCCCAAATCCGTTCAGCTGATATTCTGAAAGTGCTTCAAAATCTGGACCCCTACAAATCAGCCGGACCCTTTCTTCCTAAAATGATCTGCCGAAATTGTTGCCACCCCTATTACTAGCCTGTTAAACCTCTCTTTCGTGTCGTCTGAGATTCCCAAAGATTGGAAAGCAGCTGCGGTCATCCCCATCTTCAAAGGGGGGGACACTCTTGACCCAAACTGCTACAGACCTATATCTATCCTACCATGCCTTTCTAAGGTCTTCGAAAGCCAAGTCAACAAACAGATTACCGACCATTTAGAATCTCACCATACCTTCTCTGCTTTGCAATCTGGTTTCAGAGCTGGTCATGGGTGCACCTCAGCCACTCTCAAGGTTCTAAACGATATCTTAACCGCCATCGATAAGAAACATTACTGTGCAGCCGTATTCATTGATCTGGCCAAGGCTTTCGACTCTGTCAATCACCACATCCTCATCGGCAGACTTGACAGCCTTGGTTTCTCAAATGATTGCCTCGCCTGGTTCACCAACTACTTCTCTGATAGAGTTCAGTTTGTCAAATTGGAGGGTCTGCTGTCCGGACCTCTGGCAGTCTCTATGGGGGTGCCACAGGGTTCAATTCTTGGACCGACTCTCTTCTCGGAATACATCAATGAGGTCGCTCTTGCTGCTGGTGAGTCTCTGATCCACCTCTACGCAGATGACACCATTCTGTATACTTCTGGCCCTTCTTTGGACACTGTGTTAACAACCCTCCAGGAATGCTTCAGTGCCATACAACTCTCTTTCCGTGGCCTCCAATTGCTCTTAAATACAAGTAAAACTAAATGCATGCTCTTCAACCGATCGCTACCTGAACCTCCCGCCTGTCCAACATCACTACTCTGGACGGCTCTGACTTAGAATACGTGGACAACTACAAATACCTAGGTGTCTGGTTAGACTGTAACTCTCCTTCCAGACCCAAATCAAACATCTCCAATCCAAAATTAAATCTAGAATTGGCTTCCTATTTCGCAACAAAGCATCCTTCACTCATGCTGCCAAACATACCCTTGTAAAACTGACCATCCTACCAATCCTCGACTTTGGCGATGTCATTTACAAAATAGCCTCCAATACCCTACTCAACAAATTGGATGCAGTCTATCGCAGTGCAATCCGTTTTGTCACCAAAGCCCCATATACTACCCACCATTGCGACCTGTACGCTCTCGTTGGCTGGCCCTCGCTTCATACTCGTCGCCAAACCCACTGGCTCCATGTCATCTACAAGACCCTGCTAGGTAAAGTCCCCCCTTATCTCAGCTCGCTGGTCACCATAGCATCTCCCACCTGTAGCACACGCTCCAGCAGGTATATCTCTCTAGTCACCCCCAAAACCAATTATTTCTTTGGCCGCCTCTTCTTCCAGTTCTCTGCTGCCAATGACTGGAACGAACTACAAAAATCTCTGAAACTGGAAACACTTATCTCCCTCACTAGCTTTAAGCACCAACTGTCAGAGCAGCTCACAGATTACTGCACCTGTACATAGCCCACCTATAATTTAGCCCAAACAACTACCTCTTTCCCTACTGTATTTAATGAATTAATTTATTTTGCTCCTTTGCACCCCATTATTTTTATTTCTACTTTGCACATTCTTCCATTGCAAATCTACCATTCCAGTGTTTTACTTGCTATATTGTATTTACTTTGCCACCATGGCCTTTTTTTTGCCTTTACCTCCCTTATCTCACCTCATTTGCTCACATCGTATATAGACTTGTTGACACTGTATTATTGACTGTATGTTTGTTTTACTCCATGTGTAACTCTGTGTCGTTGTATGTGTTGAGCTGCTTTGCTTTATCTTGGCCAGGTCGCAATTGTAAATGAGAACTTGTTCTCAACTTGCCTACCTGGTTAAATAAAGGTGGAATAAAATAAAGAAATAAAACATCTGGTAAGACAAGGGTCTGAAACTGGATCCTGGGCTTCCTGATGGGCCGCCCCCAGGTGGTAAAGGGTAGGTAACAACACATCCGCCATGCTGATCCTCAACACTGGAGCCCCCCTGGGGTGCGTGCTCAGTCCCCTCCTGTACTCCTGTTCACTCATGACTGCACGGCCAGGCAATACTCCAACACCATCATTAAGTTTGCAGACGACAGAACAGTGTTAGGCCTGATCAACGACAACTACGAGACAGCCTATAGGGAGGAGGTCAGAGACCTGGCCAGGTGTTGCCAGAATAACAACCTATCCCTGAATGTAAAGACTATGGAGATGATTGTGGACTACAGGAAAAGGAGGAGTGAGCAAGCCCAATTTTCATCGACAGGGCTGTAGTGGAGCAGGTTGAGAGCTTCAAGTTCCTTGGTGTCCACATCACCAACAAACTAGAATGGTCCAAACACACAAAGACAATCGTGAAGAGGATATGACAAAGCCTATTGCCCCTCAGGAAACTAAAAATATTTGGCATGGGTCCTCAGATCCTCAAAGGGTTCTACAGCTGCACCATCGAGAGCATCCTGACTGGTTGCATCACTGCCTGGTATGGCAACTGCTCGGCCTCCTATCTCAAGGCACTACAGAGGGCAGTGCGTACGGCCCAGTACATCACTGGGGCAAAGCTTCCTGCCATCCAAAACCTCTATACCAGGCGGTGTCAGAGGAAGGCCCTAAAAATGGTCAAAGCTTCCAGCCACCCTAGTCATAGACTGTTCTCTCTGCTACCACATGGCAAGTGGTACCGGATAGCCAAGTCTAGGTCCAAGAGGCTTCTAAACAGCTTCTACCCCAAGTCATAGGACTCCTGAACATCTAATCAAATGGCTACCCAGACTATTTGCATTGCCCCCCCCCCCCTCCTGTCTTTTACATTGCTGCTACTCCCTGCTGTTATCATCTATGCATAGTCACTTTAATAACTAACATGTACATATTATCTCAATTATCTCGACTAACTGGTGCCCCCGCACATTGACTCTGTACCCTGGATAAACCTCCGGTAGTAATAGGCAACCCTAGAAACCGCTGCACCTCCTTTACCAGTGGTGGGAGTCGGCCAATTATTCATGGCTGAAATGCGGTCACTCTCCATCTCCACCCCTGAGGTGGGAGTGCGGTACCCTAGGAAGGAGACAAACTGTTGGAAGAACAGGCATTTCTCAGCTTTGACTTACAGGTCATGCTCCAACAGATGACCTTACGCACCATGAACACATGCTTGGCGCGTATATCAGAATGTCATCTATATACACCACTACACCCTGCCCGTGCAAGTCCCTGACAATCTTGTCTACGAAGGCTTGGAAGAATGATGGAGCATTCAACAACCCGTACGGCATGACGAGGTACTCATAATGCCCTGAGGTAGTACTGAAAGCCGTCTTCCACTCGTCTCCCTCCCGGGTACGCACCAGGTTGTAAGCGCTCCTGAGATCTAGTTTGGTGAAGAAGCGCGCCCTGTGCATTGACTCAATCGCTGTGGCTATGAGAGGTAGTGGGTGACTGTACCTCACAGTGATCTAGTTTAGACCTCGATAGTCAATACACGGGCGCAGATCTCCTTAATTCTTCTTTACAAAAAAGAAACTCGAGGAGGTGGGTGAAGTGGAGGACCGAATGTACCCCTGATGCAGGGATTCGGAGACATATATTTCCATAGCCGCCATCTCCGCCTGTGACAGGGGATACACTTGACTCCTGGGAAGTGTGGCGTCTACCAGGAGATTTATCACACCACCCCATCGACAGGGGATTGTAATTGAGTCGCCAATGGTCGACTGTCTAAGGCGTGAACGGGGAAGGGCACAGCCAAGGGAACAAAGGGTATCCCTAAACTATGGGTGAACGATTTGTCTATAAAATTCCCAGCTGGCACTGAATCGACGAGCGCCTTATGCTGGGAATGCGGGTAAAATTCAGGAAAAGTGACATACAAAAACATGTGTATAACAGAGGGCTCTGGGTGAGAATGGTGCCGGCTCACCTGGGGTGACACCAGAGTGCCCTGCCTATTGCTTCGATCCCCAGAGGAACCAACCCGGCACCGACCAGCAGTGTGACCTCTGTGGCCACAGATGGTGCACTAGACGGACCTTCCTCCAGTCTCCCTGCGCACAGCACCTCCCAGCTCCATGGTCATCGGAGCGGTGGTGCTGATGGATGGAGCCAACAGACCCCGCTCTGGACTCCTGGATGCTCCTCGTCCCCTGCCTCAGATGGTAGAGACGTTCACCCTCCGCTTTACCCTCGGGCGGGTGAAATCCTCGAAATGGTCCAGCACCGTCTCCTTCTACCCACACGGAGTTGGCCCACTCCAGGGCTTTCCCTGAGAGGCACGAGATGAGGGAGGACACCCGCTAACGGCCCGAAAGAGCCGGGTGGACAATTGCCAGGTAGAGCTCTAGCTGCAATAGGAAACCCTGGCAGCGTGCAGCCGTCCCATCGTACCCCCGGGGATGGGTGAGACGAATCCCACTGGGACCGGGTGAAGGAGAGGTGAGTAGTGGAGGTCCTGGTTGTGCTGGGGGATGCGCTGGAGGAACTCCCTGTCTCTCCCAGTTGTCCATGGTTTGGGCAATGCGGTCCATGGCGGCACTGAGATGGTGGATCATTGCCCCTTGCTCCTGGACGTGCTCCTCGACCCTTATACCAGTGGCACCTGCTCCTGCTGACTCCATATGGGTGGTGTGGAATTCTGTCAAGGGGTTGCATAACTGGTGGCAGGGAAGTCAGACGCAGGGTAAAATACACAACAATTAATGAGGGAAATGGAAACCAGGTGTGTAGGAAAACAAGACAAAACAAATGGAAAATGAATAGTGGATTACCGATGGCTAGAAAACCGGTGACGCCGATCGCCGAACGCCGCCCGAACAAGGAGAGGAAACGAATTCGATGGAAGTCGTGACAACAACACAGAGTTACACATGGAATAAACAAACATACAGTTAATAATACAGTAGAGAAAGTCTATGTACAGTGTGAAAATGAGGTAGAATAAGGGAGCTAAGGCAATAAATAGGCCATGGTGGCGAAGTGATTACAATATAACAATTAAACAATGGAATGGTAGACGTGCAGAAGATGAATGTGCAAGTAGAGATACTGGGGTGTAAAGGAGCAAGATAAATAAAAAAATACTGTATGGGGATGAGGTAGTTGGATGGGCGATTTACAGATGGGCTATGTACAGGTGCATTGATCTGTGAGCTGCTCTGACAGCTGGTGTTTAAAGCTAGTGAGGGAGATATGAGTCTCCAGCTTCAGTGATTTTTGCAGTTTGTTCCAGTCATTGGCAGCAGAGAACTGGAAGGAAAGGCGGCCAAAGGAAGAATTGGCTTTGGGGGTGACCAGTGAGTTACACCTGCTGGAGAGCATGCTATGGGTTGGTGCTGCTATGGTGACCAGTGAGCTGAGATAAGGCGGGGCTTTACCTAACAGAGACTTGTAGATGACCTGGAACCAGTGGGTTTGGCGGCGAGTATGAAGCGAGGGCCAGCCAACGAGAGCGTACAGGTCGCAGTGGTGGATAGTATATGGGGCTTTGGTGACAAAACAGATGGCACTGTGATAGACTGCATCCAATTTCTTGAGTAGAGTGTTGGAGGCTAATAACATCGCCGATGTTGAGGATCGGTAGGATGGTCAGTTTTAAGAGGGTATGTTTGGCAGCATGAGTGAAGGATGCTTTGTTGGGAAATAGGAAGCCGATTCTAGATTTAATTTTGGATTGGAGATGCTTAATGTGAGTCTGGAAGGAGAGTTTACAGTCTAACCAGACACCTAGGTATTTGTAATTTTCCACATATTCTAAGTCAGAACAGTCCAGAGTAGTGATGTTGGATGGGCGGGCAGGTGCGAGCAGCGATCGCTGAAGAGCATGCATTTAGTTTTACTTGCATTTAAGAGAAGTTGAAGCTCATCTGGAGGTTAGTTAACACAGTGTCCAAAGAAGGGACAGGGGTATACAGAATGGTGTCGTCTGCGTAGAGGTGGATCAGAGAATCACCAGCAGCAAGAGCGACATCATTGATGTATACAGAGAAGAGGTCCGAGAATTGAACCCTGTGGCACCCCCATAGAGACTGCCAGAGGTCCGGACAACAGGCCCTCTGATTTGACACACTGAACTCTATCAGAGAAGTAGTTGGTGAACCAGGCGAAGCAATCATTTGAAAAACCAAGGCTGTTGAGTCTGCCGATAAGAATGTGATGATTGACAGAGTCGAAAGCCTTGGCCAGGTCAATGAATATGGATTCACAGTAATGTCTCTTATCGATGGCGGTTATGATATCGTTTAGGTCATTGACCGTGACTGAGGTGCACCCATGACCAGCTCTGAAACCAGATTGCATAGCGGAGATGGTACGGTGGGATTCGAAATGGTCGGTAATCTGTTTGTTAACTTGGCGTTCGAAAACCTTAGAAAGGCAGGGTAGGATAGATATAGGTCTGTAACAGTTTGGGTCTAGAGTGTCTCCCCCTTTGAAGAGGGGGATGACCGTGGCAGCTTTCCAATCTTTGGGATTCTCAGATGATACAAAATAGAGGTTGAACTGGCTAGTAATAGGGGTTGCAACAATTTTGGCAGACAATTTTAGAAAGAGAGGGTCCAGATTGTCTAGCCTGGATGATTTCTAGGGGTCCAGATTTTGCAGCTCTTTCAGAACATCAGCTATCTGGATTTGGGTGAAGGAGAAATGGGGGAGTCTTGGGCGAGTTGCTGTGGGGGGTGCAGAGCTGATGATCGGAGTAGGGGTAGCCAGGTGGAAAGCATGGCCAGCCGTAGAAAAATGCTTATTGAAATGATCAATTATTGTGGATTTATAGGTGGTGACAGTGTTTTCTAGCCTCAGTGCAGTGGGCAGCTGGGAGGAGGTGCTCTTATTCTCCATGGACTTTACAGTGTCCAATAACTTTTTGAGTTTGTGCTACAGGATGCACATTTCTGCTTGAAAAAGCTAATCTTAGCTTTCCTAACTACCTGTGTAAATTGGTTCCTAACCTCCCTGAAAAGTTGCAAATCACGGGGGCTATTCGATTCTAATGCAGAACGCCACAGGATGTTTTTGTGCTGGTCAAGGGCAGTCAGGTCTGGAGAGAACCAAGGGCTATATCTGTTCCTGGTTCTACATTTTATGAATGGGGCATGCTTATTTACGATGGTGTTGAAGGCACTTTTAAAGAATAACCAGGCATCCTCTACTGACAGGATGAGGTCAATATCCTTCCAGGATAACTGGGCCAGGTTGATTAGAATGGCCTGCTTGCTTAAGTGATTTAGGGAGTGTTTGACAGTGATGAGTGGTGGTCGTTTGACCGCAGACCCATTACGAATGCAGGCAATGAGACAGTGATCACTGAGATCTTGGTTGAAAACAGCAGAGGTGTATTTGGAGGGCACATTGGTTAGGATGATATCTTATGGGTGCCCAAATGTTTACGGATTTGGGGTTATACCTGGTGGGTTCATTGATAATTTGTGTGAGATTGAAGGCATCAAGCTTAGATTGTAGGATGGCCGGGGTGTTATCCTCTCTAGGATAGGGGGACAGTAGCGTCTCACTTGGCCAAAAGCCAGGGAAAATGCAGAGCGGCAAATTCAAATAAAATTATATAAAAATCTAACTTTCATTAAATCCCACATGTAAAAGGCTTTTCGGTGAAAGCATAAGATGCTACTATCGGAAGATAGCACAATAGTAAACAAAGAGAGTAGCATATTTCAACCCTGCAGGCGCTACACAAAACATAGAAATAAAATATAAATCATGTCTTACCTTTGACAAGCTTCTTTTGTTGGCACTCCAACATGTCCCATAAACATCACAAATGGTCCATTTGTTCGATTAATTCTGTCCATATATATCCAAAATGTCAATTTATTTGGCGCGTTTGATCCAGAAAAAAACAGCTTCCAATTTCCAAGTCACTACAAAATATCTCAAAAGTTAACTTTGCCAAAACATTTCAAAATACTTTTGTAATTCACCTTTAGGTATTTTTACACGTTTCTAATCGATCAAATTGAAGGTGGGTCTATCTGTTTTCAATAGAGGATGAGAGGAAACTAACGCTACTTTTCTATTCTTGCCCAACTCTCAACAGTGTTACCATTTTCCAAAATGGCCGTACTTCTTCATTGCACAAAGGAATAACGTCAACCAAATTCCAAAGACTGGTGACATCCAGTGGAAGTGGAAGGAACTGCAAACAAGTGCCTAAGAAATATTGTTTCCCCATGAGAACCCATTGAACAGACAGTGACCTAGACTAGTCAAGGACCATATCACCTCCACCCTACCTGACACCCTAGAGCCACTCCAATTTTCTTACTGCCCAAATAGGTCCAAAGACGATGCAATCTCAACCACACTGCACACTGCCCTAACCCATCTGGACAAGAGGAATACCTATGTGAGAATGCGGTTCATCGAATACAGCTCAGCATTTAACACCATAGTACCCTCCAAACTCGTCATCAAGCTCGAGACCCTGGGTCTCGACCCTGCCCTGTGCAACTGGGTACTGGACTTCCTGACGGGCCGCCCCCAGGTGGTGAGGGTAGGTAACAACATCTCCACCCCGCTGATCCTCAACACTGGGGCCCCACAAGGGTGCGTTGTGAGCCCTCTCCTGTACTCCCTGTTCACCCATGCACGCCTCCAACTCAATCATCAAGTTTGCGGATGACACTACAGTGTTAGGCTTTATTACCAACAACGGCGAGACGGCCTACAGGGAGGAGATGAGGGCCCTCGGAGTGTGGTGTCAGGAAAATAACCTCACACTCAACGTCAACAAAACAAAGGAGATGATTGTGTACTTCA
Organism: Oncorhynchus clarkii lewisi; assembly: GCF_045791955.1. Lineage (NCBI taxonomy): Eukaryota > Metazoa > Chordata > Actinopteri > Salmoniformes > Salmonidae > Oncorhynchus > Oncorhynchus clarkii. The sequence continues at coordinate 24,011,031 of NC_092158.1, forward strand.
GGAAACAGCAGAGGGAGCACCCCCCAATCCACATCGATGGGACAGTAGTGGAGAAGGTAGTAAGTTTTAAGTTCCTCGGCGTACACATCACGGACAAACTCAATTGGTCCACCCACACAGACAGCGTTGTGAAGAAGGCGCAGCAGCACCTCTTCAACCTCAGGAGGCTGAAGAAATTCGGCTTGTCACCAAAAGCACTCACAAACTTCATCGCCTGGTACGGCAACTGCTCCGCCCACACCCGTAAGGCTCTACAGAAAGTAGTGAGGTCTGCACAACGCATCACCAGGGGCAAAATACCTGCCCTCCAGGACACCTACCCCACACGATGTCACAGGAAGGCCATAAAGATCATCAAGGACAACCACCCGAGCCGCTGCCTGTTCACCCCTTCTTTCATCCAGAAGGCGAGGTCAGTACAGGTGCATCAAAGCAGGGACCGAGAGACTGAAAAACAGCTTCTATCTCAAGGCCATCAGACTGTTAAACAGCCATCACTAACATTGATTGGCTGCTGCCAACATACAGACTCATAATTGGATGTAATAAATGTATCACTAGCCACTTAAACAATGCCACTTGATATAATGTTTACATACCCTACATTACTCATCTCATATGCATATACTGTACTCTATACCAACTACTGCATCTTGCCTATGCCGTTCTGCCATCGCTCGTCCATATGTACATATTCTTAATCATTCCTTTGCAGTTGTGTGTATAAGGTAGTTGTTGTTACATTGTTAGATTACTTGTTAGATATTACTGCACGGTCGGAACTAGAAGCACAAGCATTTCGCTACACTCGCGTTAACATCTGCTAACCATGGGTATGTGACCAATAAAATTTGATTTGATTTGACATAGGTAGGGCAAAGGTACAGGACGGCAGGCAGGCTCAGGATCAGGGCAGGTAGAATGGTCAAATCTGGAGAGACAGGAGCAGAGGGAAAAATGCTCGTCGGCTTGACGAAACAAAACAAACTGGCAGCAGACAAACAGAGAACACAGGTATAAATACACAGGGGATAATGGGGAAGATGGGCGACACCTGGAGGGGGGTGGAGACAATCACAAAGACAGGTGAACCAGATCAGGGTGTGACAGTACCCCCCCTCTAGGTGCGCCACATGGCGTCCTACCTGGGTGCATGCCTGGTAGGAAATCCGGTTGGTGGTGACGTCGGGTACGGGTGTTTCCGCCGATGGAACTGGGGGTGCCTAAGCCAGCTTGTCGGGCTTCCGCGCCCTAGCTGGCTCGAGAAGTTTTCTTGTCCTGGTTGGCTCGCCAGGGTTTTACACCTCAGCCGGCTCATCAGGCTCCCACGTTCCAGCGGGGATCATCAGGCTGTCACACCTCAGCCTTTTCGCCACCCCCTCCCAAGCCCCTGCTGGTTCGTCGGGCTGTCAGCCTTGCCCAGGTGGGACGCTGAGTGGCGCCCTTGGGGGGGGGGGGGGGGGTACTGTCCAATATAACATACTGTTATTCAATTATTATGTTATGGAACATGTTATTCTACTGGTAGTTACCCTGAAATAAGGCCTATGTAATGTCAAATCAAATCCGATTTTACCAAAAGGACAAATTAACATCAGCATGGATATTTTGAGAGTACTTGGTGCTTTTGATTATCACATTCAACCAATTTCACCATTGGTGGTAAATGCCACTATGCAGCTATGTCCTTACACTAAAAAGCTGTGTCACGCCCCAAGAGAAGTAGGCTCTATAGGCATCACACCACAAGAGGTCAGTATCTGCCTTGTCTTTTAGCAGTTCATCTGGGAGGTTTGTATTAGTAGATTAGTGCAAAAGAAACTCATCATTTTGGATGCACTTTTTCCTACTGCAGTAAGCACAGACAGCAAAATAGCATCTACAAACCCTCAACATACAGTAGTAGTACTGAAAGTATCAGTTTTGAAAAAACAACAATTCAGAAGTAACTATCATATTTGGCAGATGCTTCTCAAACAGACTAGGTCAGCAGACAGTGGACCAATATATCACATTAACCAGCCCAGGAGATTAACTGATTTACATACTGCATTATAGGGAGAAATTAGAGGTTTGACAAGACATCCAACCGCATTTCAACTTCCCCATTCAGAGTGCACAGAAATACCCCCATCTCAACGTCCTTAAGATGACTGAAATATAGGCTACTGTCTGTTTTGATAGAGGCTCAGAATTGAAACCGTGATTTATCTTGGAGTGACATATGGTGGGTTGTCTATTGGCGCTGATTACACTCGTAAGAGATTGTGATTGAGTCTTCTCTTACCAGCCTCATTCCAGATAACGCTCTCAGAGAATGCTAAGTATCTCATTTGTTGGATTTCAAGTTTGAAATACCAAATATCAGAGACAGTTGTGGACAACTCATAAATGACTGTTAAATCTTAAATGTCACAGAGAGAGAGAGAGAGAGAGAGAGAAAGGGAAAGAGAGAAAGGGGAAAGCTAGCTTTCAAGATGATTTCTGTTATTACCTCCAATGGAATTTACGGAATATGTGGAGCAGAGAAAAATGTATAAAAACACCTTAATTTGATCTCTGTTTCTCAGTCAGTGTAGAGCCTATAAATATGTTCTGGTCATTCTGGTAGTCTCTCTTTCTCGCTCTCTCCTCTCTTTCTCTTTCCATCACTCTCTCTCATATGCTCGCACACAGGCACGTGCTCAAACAGATTTATCTGAAAACCATGGATGATAGAATCAACCTGTGTGCAGCCTAAATGATGGGTATCAGTAAAGAGCATGATGATAATAGGCTCACCTAGCCCATTGACCTAATGTGGCTGATGGGGGGGTTGGATGGGGGAGCGTTGAATCAATCCAAGACACTGTTATCATGATTGGACTCAATTACAGAGATGACAGTGTGGAAGCCAGTTACATGGCTAGCTCAATTCCACTCACTTTGCCACTCATCTCCCTTGCTCATATTCCTGCTATCTGCTCCTTTTCAGAGAGAAAAAGAAAGATCCCTGTGAAATCAATGCATCCATGCCCACTGTGGCCCCGATACAGGCATTATGCAGGCCCACAAACACACTCAGAATACTGTAAACAGGCGCCAGACTCACACACCCTGACACATTGTGCTTCTGATGGCTCAGTTGGTTAGAGTGTGGTCCTTGTAACATCAGAGTTCAGTGGGTGTGATGCCTTCGATAAAAGTGCCTGCTATCCCATTTCACATTAACATGCCCCCAGATCAACCAACTATTCCAACATATCTCACTGAGTCTAAAGTGCTATTACTCTGCTCTTCAGCAACTCTCGTAAAAACCCTCGGCAGGACGGTGTGTAATTAATAATTCAAGCTTCGATACTGTATTACTAATGCACCAGTAATTCATTATACCTATCCCATTCCTCAATAAGAATGACTACACTGAGGAGTACATTATCATAGCAAATTAATACTTTAATATTAAACCAGCAATTTAAAACACAATGGAACTAATCTAGTGTGTGATTCACCCTAGCCACCCCCTGGGAAACAGAGGCTCAGGATGAACTCTTACTACCTTCGTAACACTCATTTTACAGAGATCATTGTGAAAGTTGACATTGGTTTGGTATTTCAAGAGCAAAGGTTGAAAAACACAACAATCGCTAAGAAATGGTAAGGTTAGAGATTTGTTGCAAAATAGCTCCCCAACATCATGTTTATTTAAAGTTATGCCTAGAATCTTTTCACTGTTATTGTGATTCCGGTTTCTTTAAGTGAAACCCAGCAGTTCTAAAAGCTATAGGAACTCATATATCTTTCACCATCAAACCTAAACCAAGCTATCGCTTTATAATGTTATAAACTGAGTGTTCTAAACATAAGGAACACCTGCTCCTGAGTGGCGCAGCAGTCAAGGCACTACCGCATCTCAGTACTAGAGGAGTCACTACAGACACCCTGGTTCGAATCCAGGCTCTATCACAACTGGCTGGGATTGGGAGTCCCATAGGGCGGCGCACAATTGACCCAGCGTTGTCCGGGTTTGTCTGGTGTAGGCTGTCATTGTAAATAAGAATTTGTTCTTAACTTACTTGAGTTCCACGACAGAATGAATCCAGGTAAAAGCTATCATCCCATATTGATGTCACTTGTTAAATCCACTTCAACCAGTGTTGACGAAGGGGAGGAGACAGGTTAAAGAACGATTTTTGCCTTGAGACAACTGAGACATGGATTGTGTATGTGTTCCATTCAAAGGGTGAATGGGCAAGACAAAATATTGAATTGCTCTTGAATGGGGTATGGTAGTAGGTGCCAGGCACACCAGTTTGAGTATGTCAGTTGGAGCTCGGAGCCTAAGATTTTCACTGTACCCTGCAATCACACCTGCAACCCTGTACATGTGACTATTAAACACTCTGTATGTCTTAATCTGAAGAATTGCAACACTGCTGGGTTTTTCATGATCAACATTTTCCTGTGTGTGTATCGAGAATGGTCAACCTCCAAAAGGACATCCAGCCAACTTGACACAACTGTGGAAAGCATTGGAGGCAACATGGGCCAGCATCTCTGTGGAACGCTTTTGTCACCTTGTAGTGAATTGAGGCTGTTCTGAGGACAAAAGGAAGTGTAACTCAAAATTAGAAAGGTGTTTTTAATGTTTGTAAACTCAGTGTTCAGTATATTGCTACCCCTGGTGAATCATCACACACTCGTTTAAAATGGGATTTACAGCTATGTTTATTAAGAAAAAAAAGTTAAATATTTTCCAACATAGAAATGGAAATAATCTATGAATGTCGTTGAACAGATAATTATGAAATATTAAAAGTTTCAGACTTATACAAATATTATTTTATGGCTATCTTGTTGCAATCTAGTCAAACTTTTTCTTGTATGATGAAACCCACACTTTAATGAGACTGGGGTTGTTTGTTGACTGTAGCTGACTTTATAGCCTTGGTAGTGGACCCACATGGGAGCGGACCCGTGGTTCCAATCATCCTCACCAACCCTGCTCCTACTTTCATGAGTCTAGACCATAATTTTGTTTTTGAGGCTTTGAGGCTATCCCTTTTAGTCTTTAAAAGGTGTTTTGTGCCTAGTGTATTTTGAAAAACTACATCTCAATTCCTCCTTGTATTGCTCTTTCAATCAGACATTCTCCCTCACTCCTCTTTCCTACTCAGTAGGTAGCTTTAAACACATACTCATTATGCCCTGCAATTTAATTGAAAATGTATTTCCCAAAATTTGATTAGTTTATAAATAAGATTCTATGAAGCTAATCGGGGGGGGTTGGATAATTTCTAGGCATTACACTGGATACCCATAGAGGGAATTTTCAGATCTGCCAGTGGGATGATAGGTTCTTAGAGAAGGGATTATGTGATACTGTTTATACGACTACACTATGCAGTACATATGCAGTACTTACACACATTAGTCTGTGGGGGTTGGTTTGACGATATAAGATCAGCCTTATGGAGCACCCAGATGACAGGAGAGGATAAGGTAATGATTCCTGTTCTGTCTCTGAATTATTACTTAATTAGACGGACCAAATTAAACACTAAATGAATCAAATAAGACTCAGAATGCATGACTGCATGTATGTCCACTTTACTGCATGGCAGACAATGTGTATATTGTTCCGTAGTCCCAGAATATCAGACATCAAGTAGTGATGTCATACGTTAGAGATGCCCACAGGTGTCAAACCCAAACCCAGTACATGACATCTCTCCTTTTCTGGAAGATAAACGTTCAACCGTGATAACAAACCTAGGACTTGGGTAGCGGAATGACTTTAGCATCCCTCAAGGCCTGAGGGCACACACTCTAGTAAGCTTAAATTGAATGTACAGGCTGAACAGGAGGGTCCCCAGTTTTGACCCTTGGGGCACGCCCACGTCATAGGTGAGAGTGGGCGACATCTATTTTCTTACTCTGATGCACTGGGTTTTCTGCCTTCAGGGTATGATTTCATCCATCTCTAGGCATTGGGGGAAATGTTGAGTTTTGTGATGAGAACTTCATGGTTAACAGTATCAAAGGCTTTCCTAGAAACACAGCCCCAACAATGCCCCCTTTGTCCATCTTGGACGGCACATTTTCAAGAAGAAAGCAGTTGGCAGTTTCTGTGGAGTGTTTTGCTCTGAAGCCAAACTGCATGGAGGGTAATGTGAAGGGGCTGTTGTTGAAGTGGGCAATCAGTTGCTCTGCTCCACACTTTTCAGCAACCTTAGACAACAGATGTGGTATACTAATGGCCCTGTAATTACTCACGTCAGCAGGGTCATCTGATTTAAAGATGGTTGTTTTTATGGCTGACTTCAAGACCCTTGGAAACACCCCCTGACCAATAAATGTGTTGGTGAGCTTAGTAATTGGGCCAGTGAGTGAGTCTTTGTAGGTTTTAAGAAAGGTAGAGTCCAGCCAAAACACATCTTTGGCTTTAGAGATCTTTAGTGAACTAATCACCTTGTTCACCTCTGACTCAGAAACCTCCCTTATGGTGAAAACGGGTTGAGTGTCATTCACTGGCACTGATCCCAAGAAACCAGTGGAGGGGTTTTGTGTCAGTACCTTGACAGAGTCAACAAAGTTGGAATTGAAGGTTGTTGCTATTTAGACTGCATCCTATGTTAGACAGTCGTTAACATTGATTCCTAGTCTTTTTGCAGTGTTACTATGTTCTTTCCTGTTAACTTTTTTATATTCTCCCAGATGTGTGTTGATAAAAAAAGTTTGCCTTGTCTTGTATGATTTCTTTCATCACCTTATGTCTCAACATGGTAAACCTACATCTGTCATGCTCTAATTTGGACTTTAGGGCTGTTTTTGGACATGATCTCGTTCTTTCATCAGTTTCCAGATTTCTCCATTTAGCCAAGGAAGAGTCGCTTTTGGCCAGGTTTGAATTTGATTTGCTTTCGGAAGCCATGTATTGTGGTCTGGATTGTGGTTTGAAAAACATGACTTTCAGCTTCCACATTTGTATAGGACAGAAGATTGTTCCAGTTATTTCCCTTAATTGCATTTTCAAATCATTTAATTCACCCTTAATTATGCTGAGCTGACCAGGCTTTCCAACAGTAGAGAGGTTAATAAACTTAAAAAGCTTTCTGGCTATGACTATCAAATTATGGTCAGACAGCCCAGTAACCATATTGAACAATTTAGTCTCTCTCTCTGGTTTATTACTGAACACCAGCTCAATCTGTGCTTTAGAATAACAAGTCAGGTTTCCTACAAGACATATATAATTAACAAATCTTCCATTAAGACTACCTCTTTTCCAAAATCACATTCCCTAAGCAAAAAAAAAAAAAAAACTTTTGGCGAAAGGTTTCTCCCTCATCTTTTGATTGAAGAGTATGTTGGCGGGACTCTGTCCTGTGGTGGCATGGTCTATGTACTTGTACACAGCCATATACTTTCTTAGTTAGTTTCCAGTCCAGACCTTCTGTCTGTGCGATTCTGAACCTTTTCATCAGTGATGCATTTTGGCGCTCAACCTTTCTGTTGGCCCATTTGGTGTTGTTTGCAGGTGTGTGATTCCATTGCTTTCACAACATACTTCCCATTCAGTAGATTTGAATTGAGGGCCTCGGTCAGATTTACAGGTCACAGCACAGGCAGTCCATGTCTACTAAAATATTGCTTCACAACTGTCAATCACCTTGTCTGTTGTTTATCGATTTCAGCATGTCATACTCATAGTAGCAGCTATAATAGTCTACCACAACAAGTACAGAGTGCCCTGTTGGCAGGGGATGGTAAGTCAATGACTACATCCTACCAGAGACCTTCAGGTAATGGTGTAGGGCACAGTGGGTCTTGTGCGTCAGGTCTGGCTACTGTTTGACAACCGTGGCTTCCCTTTCGATGCCAGGCCACCAAACCTTGGTTCTGAGATGCTGCTTTGTGCCCACTATTCCTATTCCTTGCTGGTGCAAGTGCTCGTGCATGTCGTGCCTGTGGCAGCACTGTGTGTTCTGCGTACAACTAGATATCCAACTACACATTCACTCTCTACTGGGGCATAAGCTTTACAGTTCTCAAAAGGTCCACTTGCAATAGCATTACGTACCTTTCTCAGCTCTGGGCCTTTGGCTGAGGCTTCCATTACCTCTCTGGAAGTCAGTGCTTTGGCTGTTGCGCTCACTGCAACAAGCCTCACATAGTCATCTGATCTGTGTGAGTGTTTTTCCGGCTGTGCTGTCATTCCAAGCAGGCAGCTTCTCACCTCTGAGATGTTCTCTGGCTCCCTGGCCCTCATCACAGCTCATACTCTGTCTGCTGTCGGTCTGATGCCTTTGGAGTCATCTACTGTTGGGATAGGATAACGTTCCCTGACAATAGCCTGGTTTGCTCGTCTCATGTCTAAGCATATTCGTATCTCATAATTTGCCTTTGGTACAACGACCAAATGGGCTCACCTTTGGGTCAATGTGCAGACTAATCTGCTTTGTTTTTAGTTTTCACACTCCCTGGAACACTTGTGGGTACTGCTGTTGTAGTGACTGCTTGGTGTCTGTCATCAGCACTTATTCTCAGAACCCCCAGTTTCATGGCTGTGTCTTTGCCCAGGAGTGGTTCTGCATTTCCTTGGATTTCAATGAACTCTGGTTGATCAGTTCTATTGCTTTTTGTGATTTCACATTTGAATGCACCCTTTGAATACCGTTTTCACTCTGTCTGAGGGACATACAGTGGCTTGCGAAAGTATTGACATTTTTCCTATTTTGTTGCCTTACAACCTGGAATTAATATAGATTTTTTTCTGGGGTTTGTATCATTTGATTTACACAACATGCCTACCACTTTGAAGATAAAACATTTTTTATTGTGAAACAAACAAGAAATGAGACAAAAAAACTGAAAACTTGAGTGTGCATAACTATTCACCCCCCAAAGTCAATACTTTGTAGAGCCACCTTTTGCAGAAATTACAGCTGCAAGTCTCTTGGGGTTGTCTCTATAAGTTTAGCATTTCTAGCCACTGGGATTTTTTCCCATTCTTCAAGGCAAAACTGTTCCAGCTCCTTCAAGTTGGATGGGTTCCACTGGTGTACAGCAATCTTTAAGTCATTCCACAAATTCTCAATAGGATTGAAGTCTGGGCTTTGACTAGGCCATTCCAAGACATTTGTCACGTAGAGTACGCCAGAAGGCAATGCTGGAAAACCTAACCTCTATCAAAATAAAAATATGGCGGAGCCATATAAACTTCTGTGCAAGGGTGTTTATTTACAAAGTGATTCCGGAACAAAAACAACAGTACTGGCCATCCATAGAGGAGTTCGAATGGCGAGAAACCTGTCGATGCCTGAGGCACCTCCCTGTAAGCAAAAAGCAGAAAGGGTAACCACTTATCCTAGTCTTTACCAGTGTCAGCCACAAACTTCCTCAGCATGTTTTTGAGCATTTGATTGAATCTCTCTACGAGCCCATCCGTTTGGGGATGGTAGGGAGTGGTTCTCAAGCCTTTAAAGCCCAGCTGTTGGTGGAGTTGAACCATCAGTCGCGAGGTGAAGTTTGTCCCTTGAAGTTTGTCCCTTGGTCCGTTAGGATTTCATCTGGGATTCCTACACGAGAGAAGAGCTGAACAAGAGCACTGATTATTTTTGGAGTGGTTATGGAACGGAGTGGGAAGGCTTCTGGGAACCGGGCGGCATAGTCACAGATCACCAATATATACTTGTAACCTGAGCTACTCTTCTCCAAGGGTCCAACAATGTCCATTGCAATTTTCTTGAATGGGGTAGAGATAACTGGCAGTGAACATAGAGGAGCCTGGTCAGACCTACAGACAGCACTGGGTTTCTGGCACGTGGGGCATGATTTGCAGTAGGTTTGTACATCAGTATACATGGAGGGCCAAAAGAAACAGGAGCCTAAGATAGGTCTTATGTTGCCCTAGATGACCTGCCCATGGAACTGTATGTGCAAGGTTGAGAACAAGTCGTCTACAGTTAGATGGCACCACCAACTTCCTGCTATCTGCCTCTGACCCAAGGTAGAGTATGTGGTTGTCTACCATGTAAATTGCCCCACATGGAGATTGACTGTCCCCAGCTAAGGCCTTGTCAAACAAACATTTGAAGGTTGCGTCAGACTTCTGCAGTGTAGCAAAATTTTGCGGAACATCCCATTGCACCTCTAACCCAGACACATCAGCAACAGGTACAGGGTTTCCCACATACTTCTCAAGATGCCGCTGGCGGCGTGACTTTCTGGGCCCTTCTGGGCCCTCTCAACTGTAAGCTCAGCTGTGGGCTGCTGTGACTGGTCACCATGGACGCATTGGATCAGTGTCTGGTGACCGTAATCAATGTCATTAACAACTACATTACCTTTTCTGATCAATGACAGGGAATTGGCGGTGTCAATCATTGCAGTAAGACTTTTACCATTCACTGTTACATGTACCAGGCCTGACCCTTCCCGAGTCTGTCTATTCTGAACACCATCCCCCTCTCTGGGTACATAACAGTAACCTGAGAGCTTGGGTTTATGTAGTGGACACATTGAAGCTTTGTGCCCCTGCTGCCGGCAGTAAAAACAGGTCAGACCCCTCCCATCAGAGCGAACATCTCCGGGGAGATGTCGAACTTCACCAGCAGCGCCTCCTTCAAGCCCTTGTAGACGTTGGACAGCCCCTCATCCATTGCTGTGTAAGCCTCTAAGGCCTTGCCCATGAGCAATGGGACAAGCCTGTAGGCCCACTCTACCTCCGGCCACTGCGACGTCTTGGCCATGCGCTCAAACCTCAGCAGGTAAGTTTCAATGTCCTCCCCCTGCTGGTATGAGGGAATCTTTGGCTCCTTCCTCAGGAATGCTGGAAGATGGATGTTACTGGACTGGTCTCCTGGTACTGGGGCTGGCCTCATTACTGCTTGGGGAGCCTGCTGTGGAGTTGAAGTCCCTGCTGCGTCGAGCCTTTGTCATCCTGGTGTTGGCAGACTCAATCTTGGGCTCTCACTGACGAGTTCCGCTTGGTGAGGACCTGTGAGGATAGATTGGCGTAGGCCCCGGAACTCCTGCTTGAGGTCTTCGTGCCTCCTCTCAAGGCAGGTGAAAAGTTGCTGGAAAAGGGCTACCATGGTTGGGTGTGGTTCTGGTCCCCCAACTGCTCCTTTAGTCAGTTGGTCTTTTATGACTGTATCTGCTGGTTCAACCGGTAGCTCAAACGGTTCTGGTTGTGTTTGGCCCCTTGGTCGGGCTCCTAGTTTCTCATAATTAATCTCTTCTTCACCAGACGATTCCACAGTATTCCACCCCGTTTCAACTTCAGATACCTTTTCTGACAGTTGATGCTGCTGCTGAGAACACAATCCTGTACGCATTCCTTTACCTCTCTTGTTGGAATTCACTGATTTGCGGTGCACCATCCCACCACTGCCACCATATGTCACGTAGAGTAGGCCAGAAGGCTATACTAGAAAACCTAGACACTATCAAAATAAAAATATGGCGGAGCCGCAAAAGTTCTTCTGTGCAAGGGTGTTTATTTACAAAGTGATTCCGGAACAAAAACAACAGTACTGCCATCAAACATATACCGTATGGGCCAGCTAAAAACAATGCTACCCCATCCACAGCTCAATCCAAAATGCCTCCCCATGAACTGAAAGAGATGATCCTTTTGTAGGGCTATCCCCTCAATTAACACTAATTAATTAAGCAATTACCTAGTCAAACCTAGATTTTCCATTTAACTAAACATACTAATGTATATACATTGCAACGCGTTTATGAACAATATCACAACATTTACAAAATTACATCACTACGGACAGTGTCTTTCAATATGCCCATTTACATTAATGAGCCATTTGGGACAGGCACTACAAAGTCAGCCCAATTCCCTTAGCTCAGGTCCTTATCCAGCATACCCGGAAGCTACAGAGATGGAGAGAGAGAGGAACAGAACAAACAAACAACGCACTCATCCACAACATCAATAAGTGTAATAAATATTGCTTATATTAAATATGAACACTGACATAAGTGTGAAATGTATGTACTAAGACAGAGAAGTTAACTTGTGTGTCGACCCACATTGTTAACTTATTTGATAACGGAGCAGGGAGGAGTGATGAATGTGTGCGTGCGTGCGTTAAAGTACCAAATGCTACCCTCGGCCAGTGACGGACTTCTACGTCACACCCTTAACCTCTCTGCGCACGGAACCCGCTAGCGGGCTGAAATTCCACAACATACGGTGATTGCTACATAAATAGTCATATTAAACATTCATGAAAATACAAGTGTCTCACATGTATCGAAAGCCTAGAATCTTGCTAATCCAACTGCGTTGTCAGATTTAAAAAAGGATTTACTGCGAAATAATACGATGCGATTATCTGAGCATAGAGCCCCATAAAAACAAACAATTTTAACCAGCACAGGCGTAACATAATCACAAACTGCATTAAAATAAATTGTTTACCTTTGATGATCTTCGTCTGTTTGCAATTCCAATGCTCATTGTTACACAATGAATGATCTTTTGTTTAATAAAATCCGTTTTTATAGCCTAACACGAAACATTTTGTGAACCGCTTGTGTCGTGAATTCCATCTCATTCCATTTTCGACAACACATTCCAGGTAAATAACCCACACAGAACGTGACTTCTCCAGTCATGTTCAGTTTCACTGCAATCACTGGTTTGTTTGTAACACAATCAAACGTGATGGGTCGTTTCGCGGGATGTATTGACTGAAAGAAACCGATTTGAAGACAACAAGTCATGACATCATTGTGCACCAATGATTTGCCCGCTGTTTCGTTGATTGACTGTCTTTTAACCCAATGACCACTGATCGTCTTGAAATCTAGCTGGGTAGATAGCCAATGAGCTGAGCTAAACGGCAATACGCCATGTTTATGTGTTGCAAGACCAACTCATGTAGTAAGCTCCGGCGTAAAGTGAGTCATTCGCTATTTAATTTTCATACTGGAAGGAGCTACGCATATTACGCACTGCATTGTTTGGTGAACGCCCAGATTCAGCTGTTTATATATCAATCATTATGACGACTAAGTCAGGGAAAGCTAAATCTAAGTCTAGATATACAGATGTACACACAATTTTAGAATAAATTGATTGGGAAGGTGAGACAGAGATTGTTGTAGGACGCTTCATTTAGCGATTGTGGAGGAATAGGACGGGAGAGGACATCGTTTTGGACTGGTAAGTTCTTATCATGCTAATGCCCTTGTTTGAAATTAATAATATAAAAAAAAAAAAAGATATTTTTTTAACATTTAGAAGCAATATATAAACATGTAATGTCATGAAATGTGAGATGCGTGTGTCTGCCGCCCCACCCCAACCCACATGAAATAGCCTATTTGAGGCTGTTGAGGAGAGGGCAGGACCACATCAATGGCCAAAGTGAAATGGAGACAGTAGATACAGCTGGTCTGTTGTAATATAATAAAGACAGTAGATCTAGCTGGTCTGTCATAATATAATAGAGACAGTAGATCTAGCTGAAATGTCATAATATAATAGAGACAGTAGATCTAGCTGAAATGTCATAACATAAAAGAGACAGTAGATCTAGCAGGTAATAATAATATAATAATATATTCAACCTAATATATTCAACCTTCAACCTTCAACTCTCTATATATATCTGTTTATTATACCTGTTGATACAGGGCTCATATGTGAAACTATTCTAACTGAACATTTTCTTTCACAGTGACACTGACTCCGAATGGGAGTCTTATCCGGTGTCCTGTGTGAATTTAAGTATGCTCTCTCTAATTCTCTCTTTCTCTCTCTCGGAGGACCTGAGCCCTAGCACCACGCGTCAGGACTACCTGGCATGATGACTCCTTGCTGTCCCCAGTCCACCTGGCCTTGCCGCTGTTCCAGTTTAAACTGTTCTGCCTTCGGCTATGGAACCCTAAACTGTTCATTTTTACTCTTGAGGTGCTGTCCTGTTGCACCCTCTACAACCACTGTGATCTCCACCCGTCACAGCCAGAAGAGGACTGGCCACCCCTCATAGCCTGGTTCCTCTCTAGGTTTCTTCCTAGGTTTTTTCCTTTCTAGGGAGTTTTTCCTAGCCACCGTGCTTCTACACCTGCATTGCTTGCTGTTTGGGGTTTTAGGCTGGGGCTATATACATTGATTTGATTTGATAGAGGACTGAGGGTCTTCCAAATATTGAAAGTGTGTAAATAGTTACCCATGTTATTTTGTAAATGTATATATATGTTTTCATATATTTTTTTATCAATAATTATATTTTTTTCCATTTCTTTTCCCATTTTTTTTCTTACATTTTTTTTGTGGGTGGTGTGTCAGTATACCATTTTGGTATTTTGTATAAATAGTTATTTGTTTCAAAATGTATACCTTCACCAATTTGGCCACTTAGGTACATTTAGTCTACTTGTGTGGGACACCTGGGTGACTTCATGATAAACGTCATGTAAGCACACTCATTTTGTTATCATTCTGAAACTTTGCACAAGTACTGTTGCATTCTTATAGTTTTCACTGAAAAGGTCCCCATCATCCTATCTGAATGTTTGTTTTATCTTGTTCATTTTAAAGATGATGATACAAAAATAAAAAACGTAAGTTTGTTTTCATTGTTTTATCTAAACCAGATGTATTGTGTGTTATTCTCCTACATTCAATTCACAGTTACACAAACTTCATGCCAGCCATACAAACAGCATTCCTTCCAGCTCCGCATTGTCCTAAAGTCAGCCCACTTATACCGCTAAACTGCATTTGATTGGAATGATTTTAGTAGCCTATTTTAAATTGTTACTATTGAGCTTGGTTATGACAACTGCCATATCCAATTGACACCCCTGACCACCCTGGTCTCTAAAAAATATCCTGAACATCTTGTCCTCAGAGATGCAAAAGTAGAGCGTCAGTAATTAGTCCATTGATATCGGCATACAGTTCAAATGATTTTAGCCATCTTGTCCGTCTTGGGTGTAGCTGGGTTGGAAAAACATGCAAAGTTTTGTATCCTGATTTTCTCCATGCTAGCTAACCTTACTAAGCTTCTTCAAAAAACAACCTTTCTGATTAAACACACGGAAATTCGGTAATCCTTGTCTCCGTTGTTCTGTCTCCGTCTTAATACTTCATTAGACAGACTGAATTAAAACATAAATGAATCAAATAAGACTCAGACCGCATTACTGCATGCATGTCCACTTTACTGCATGGCAAACAATGTGCATCTTTTTTTGTAGTTCCAGCATACCACACATCATGTAGTGATGTTATACATTAAGGATGCCTACAGGTGTCAAACCCAAACCCAATACATGACAATTTCCATGTTGACAAGTGAGATAAGGGTGGAAGGAAACCAATGAGTGGTGAGAGAAGGGGTGGAGGAGTCTCTGTCGAGGCAGGGGCAGGGAAGGCAGGGAACATCAGAAAAGTTGAGTTAGGTTGACTGACTTGTCATGGCCCAGTTTAGGGTGGCGTGCGAGAAGGGTGGTCAGTAAATCAATGAGAGTGGTCAGGAGGGAGTTATTGAGAGGATTGATGAGAGTAGTGAGTGAGCTAGTGATGGTCTTAGACCGATCGATGAGGGTGGTGACTGAATATATGAGGCTGGTGACGGAATTAAGTGAAATTATGAGCGGAAAATTGGAGGGGGCACAAAGTATGTGAGGATGGCTTGGGGGTGGACCGAAGGGGGGCTAGGCCCCCTGCATGGAAATTGGAGGATTTAGAATTTTTCAAACACCTGAAACAGTTTTTTCCCACAATCTTTATGCTTAATTTTATGTCAAGAATATCTATATTTTTCTGTAAATATAAGCATACGTCTTGAGCTGTCTGTATCCTCCTGACTGGCGTTTTTCTTTTTTTAAGAAACTAAATATGCCTCTCTGCATCTGCTAAAATCTGTGTAAAAGATTGAAAGGAATGTGAGTCTTATTCTGTATATTTAGTAATTTTTTGTTTTTATATTGTCTACTAACCTTACCAGCAGGCATGCCAGCTACGATAGTTAGACAAGCTAGCTACTCTAAGTTGATTGATAGCTTGAAATGGAATCTTGGTAGCTAGTTATGAGATTGGGAACCTATCTGGGCTAGCTAAATCCAACTTCATGTGCACCTGTGTCCCCTATGGGCATGATGCATCTGAGATCGTGTGAATGTTGAATTCATAACACATTTGATAGCAAACTGACGCCTAGCTCTGTGGAACATCAATGCAATTTTACCTCAGGTTGTTTTTAATAGAGGGCACTATGGCTTTATGCTCCAACAGGTTTTATTCAGAATAGTTCTGAAATGTAAATTGTGATTCGCTCGGAAGGCCAATAGTTGTCAAGGTGTTCATTTTGGTGGAATGGCAACTATATTGTTTATAATTTAGCACCTCTTTGTCAAACAATATTTTAGTTTTGATATGATGAGTACCTGAAATCAAGTGTGAGATACAATCTGTTAATTCTGTTCACACTATTACCATCTCTGAGAGATAGCAGCTCCATGATCATGAGAAATGTGTCATCCTGTAAGGTGTAGATGTAATTCCTGAAGTAACAACTGAAGTGTCTGAAATGACAGTTGTTTGCCATCACAATTTACATTTAAATGTGTTCAGAAAGTCTCAGGATTCGACAATGAATCGACGATTGCTGCAGTGCAAGCTACAGTGCTCTCCGTAATTATTGGGACAGCGAAGAATTTTGGCTTCTTTTGGCTCTATACTCCAAAGGTTTGGATTTGAAATCAAACAATGACTAATAGGTAAACATGAAAATGTTAAACTTTCATTTGAGGGTATTTTCATCCATATCAGGTGAACTGTTTTGTACTTAAAGCACATTTTGTATGTAGTTCCCCTATTTTAGAGTACCAAAGGCACACACATACTCACACACACTCATGCACACGCACACACAATTTTACCTCCACACCCCTCCCTTAACAGCACATCTCAAAGGTTGTGTGTGATATTACAGATACTTTCTGGTTGTCTCATTATGTTAGTACAAATTGGACCTGTTATATAAGCTACGGTGGCCCCAGAGCCACACACAGACCCCCAGCAGAGAGACAGAACCCAGTTAGTGGATCCTTCCTACCACCTGTCTGCTGATGGCATGTCTCAGTAACACTAGCTCAGTTCATCCCCATGGAGCCTGTTGGCTCCATTCCCAAGCAGCCCTTTGTCTCTGTGTGATCACATCGTTCAGTAACCCAAAAACACTCCCTTTTTATTTTGTAGTTTTTGGAACCCAGTCTCTTGATGTGGTGCAATGCATAGCAGTTTAGAGTTATTCTCTTGAAAATAAAATTATCAAAAGAAAAATCCTATGTCACAACTGTATAGGCCTACTGTTTAATACTAGATTCCAAAGGCTTCTGTCTCAAGTCAGATTTGAAATACTTATTTATTTAGAAGATGTTCTTATCCTGAGCTACTTACTGTATGTAGTGAGTGCATACATTTGCGTACTTAGTTGTACTTAGTCGTACCTGTGGTAATTGAACTTACAACCCTGATGTGGCAAGCGCCATGCTCTACCAACTGAGCAACTTGCAGTAAATATGCAGTAGATATCTGTTAACCAAAACAACAGTAACCTTGACTGTAAATATCCCGAAGATGTCTTATCCATTGGGTTACTGAGGCATTCAAAAACACCTGCTAAACTTAGCATTCTTTCAAACAGCCCTTTTTTTTAACCTTGTCGGTATTCATTTTTTTAAAACCTTTTTGGCATTCACCTTTTACAGTATACAGCCATTGCTTTTGCCTGGAAAGAGCAAGAGACATTCAACTTTGATCCTGTTGTTGCTGATTATTGCTTTTATACCATAGCTATAATTAACACATTTGCCGCTAGAAATGTATTCATTTGCAGGTAGAAATGTGTTCAACATCAACTGAAGTAGCTATCAAGTTTACTAGATAGCTAGCTCCAGTATTTGCCTTGGTAACCAAACAAACAGACTTGCTAGTTAAGCTAACCAAACCATCAGTCCTAGTTTACTATTATGAAAACCTCACTTTGCTGTATAACCTCCACACCACCATTACCACAATGTCATCTACAGATGTGAATCATGATTTGAGCCAGTTTGCTACAGCAGGAAAATCATGCAGTAACAGGAAATGTGGATTATTATGTTGAATACAAGTAATGAAACATTTTTGTAAGGGTTGATACATTGTTCATTAGGGCACATCAAGTCTGACATTTTAAAGTGGAAATTACTAACTTTAGAGGCCTTTTAAAGCCTTAAATACACTACAAGTTTGCATTTCCTGCTGTTCAAGAAAATTCTCAGCAACAAAAGTGATCAAATTCAGATGCTACATCTGTATGAATGACAAGCACTCCCTGTTACTCTGCCCTATGATGTAACATGTAAATTGACATGCGTAACCTCACTGTTCCTTCATTTAGAATTGGATATGACTGGGTCACAACATTCTCCATAATCAAATTATATCAAATTTTATTGGTCACATACATATACAGTGGGGCAAAAAAGTATTTAGTCAGCCACCAATTGTGCAAGTTCTCCCACTTAAAAAGATGAGAGAGGCCTGTAATTTTCATCATAGGTACACTTCAACTATGACAGACAAAATAAGAAAAAAATCCAGATAATCACATTGTAGGATTTTTAATGAATTTATTTGCAAATTATGGTGGAAAATAAGTATTTGGTCACCTACAAACAAGCAAGGTTTCTGGCTATCACAGACCTGTAACTTCTTCTTTAAGAGGCTCCTCTGTCCTCCACCTGTAGTAATGGCACCTGTTTGAACTTGTTGTAGACCTGCACCAGGCTGGGAAGACTGAATCTGCAATAGGTAATCAGCTTGGTTTGAAGAAATCATCTGTGGGAGCAATTATTAGGAAATGGAAGACATACAAGACCACTGATAATCTCCCTCGATCTGGGGCTCCACGCAAGATCTCACCCCGTGGGGTCAAAATGATCACAAGAACGGTGAGCAAAAATCCCAGAACCACACGGGGGGACCTAGTGAATGACCTGCAGAGAGCTGGGACCAAAGTAACAAAGCCTAGCATCAGTAACACACTACGCCGCCAGGGACTGAAATCCTGCAGTGCCAGACGTGTCCCCCTGCTTAAGCCAGTACATGTCCAGGCCCGTCTGAAGTTTTCTAGAGAGCATTTGGATGATCCAGAAGAAGATTGGGAGAATGTCATATGGTCAGATGAAACCAAAATATAACTTTTTGGTAAAAACTCAACTCGTCGTGTTTGGAGGACAAAGAATGCTGAGTTGCATCCAAAGAACACCATACCTACTGTGAAGCATGGGGGTGGAAACATCATGCTTTGGGCTGTTTTTCTGCAAAGGGACCAGGACAACTGATCCGTGTAAAGGAAAGAATGAATGGGGCCATGTATCGTGAGATTTTGAGTGAAAACCTCCTTCCATCAGCAAGGGCATTGAAGATGAAACGTGGCTGTGTCTTTCAGCAGGACAATGATCCCAAACACACCGCCTGGGCAACGAAGGAGTGGCTTCGTAAGAAGCATTTCAAGGTCCTGGAGTGGCCTAGCCAGTCTCCAGATCATCTCAACCCCATAGAAAATCTTTGGACGGAGTTGAAAGTCCATGTTGGAGTGGCATTGCCTAAAATACAGTAGAATATAGTATATACATAGGAAATTAGTAAAGCAGTATGTAAACATTATGAAAGTGACATTATTAAAGTGACCAGTGATTCCATGTACATAGGGCAGCAGCCTCTGAGGTGCAGGGTTGAGTAACCGGGTGGTAGCCAGCTAGTGATGGCTATTTAACAGTCTGATGGCCTTGCGATATAAGCTGTTTTTCAGTCTCTCGGCCCCAGCTTTGATGCACCTCACCTTCTGAGTGATAACGGGGTAAACAGGCTGTGGCTCGGGTGGTTGATGTCTTTGATTATCTTTTTGGCCTTCCTGTGACATTGGGTGCTGTACGTGTCCTTGAGGGCAGGCAGTGTGCCCCAGGTGATGCGTTGGGCAAAATGCACCACCCTCTGGAGAGCCCTGTGGTTGCGGGGGGTGCAGTTGCGGAACCAGGCGCTGATACAGCCCAACAGAATGCTCTCAATTGTGCATCTGTAAAAGTTAGTGACGTTCTTAGGGGCCAAGCCAAATGCCTTGGGCCTTTTCACCACACTGTCTGTGTGGGTGGACCATTTCAGATTGTCCGTGCTGTGTACGCCAAGGAACTTGAAGCTTTTCACCTTCTCTACTGCAGTCCTGTCAAAGTGGATAGGGGAGTGCTCCCTCTGCTGTCTCCTGAAGTCCATGATCAGCACCTTTATTTTTGTTGACGTTGAGGGAGAGGTTATTTTCCTGCCATCACTCCACCAGAGCCCCCACCTCCACCCTACAGGCTGTCTCATCATTGTTAGTAGTCAGGCCTGTTGTGTTGTCTGCAAACTTGATGATTGAGTTGGAGGCATGGGTGAACAGGGTGAACAGCATCGTCTGTGGATCTATTGGGGCAGTATGCAAATTGTAGTGGGTCTAGGGTGTCAGGTAAGGTGGAGGTGATATGATCCTTAACTAGCCTCTCAAATCACTTCATGATTACAGAAGTGAGTGCTATGGGGCGATAGTAATTTAGTTACCTTCAGTTACCTTTGCTTTCTTGGGTACAGGAACAACTGTGGACATTTTGAAGCAAGTGGGGACAGCAGACTGGGATAGGGAGACACCCGACAGGGCCAACATCTCTGTTATTTGCAAGAGGAAGCGACGCAGGTACAGAGGACAAAGAGTCGGATGCCTGGTCAGGACCCGAAAAAGGCGAGTAGGAAAGCTGCCGTTACCGCCAATACTACTCGCCAACGTGCAACCATTGGACAATAAACTAGATGAGGTGCGATCATGAATATCCTACCAACGGGACATCAAAAACTGTAATATCCTGTGTTTCATGGAATCGTGGCTGAATGACGACATGAATATTCAGCTAGCGGGATATATTCTGCACCGGCAAGATAGAACAGAACACTCCGGTAAGACGAGGGGGGCGGTCTGTTCATGTTTGTAAACAACAGCTTGTGCACGAAATCTAAGGAAGTCTCTAGATTTTTCTTGCGTGAAGTAGAGAATATTGTTATAAATTGCAGGCCACACTACTTGCCTCGAGAGTTTTCAGCTATACTTCTTGTGGCTGTTTATTTACCACCACAGACAGATGCTGGAACGAAGACCGCATTCAGTCAGCTGTATAAGGAAATAAGCAAACAGGAAACCACTAATCCAGAGGCGGCGCTCCTAGTGGCCAGAGACTTTAATGCAGGGAAATTTAAATCAGTTCTACCTAATTTCCATCAACATTCCCTCTTGGGGCTAGGGGGCAGAATTTTCAGGTTATTCCTTTGTGCAATGAAGAAGTAGGCCAACTAGGAACTGGGTACACTGTTGAGAGTTGCGCAAGACGTGAAAAGTGGCACTGGTTTGTTTTCATTCCTGTATTGAACACAGATTGCCCCGTCTACAATTTGATCGATTATTAACGTTTACAAATACCTAAAGTTGTATTACACAAGTAGTTTGAAATATTTTGGCAAAGTTTATAGGCAACTTTTGAAAGATTTTGTAGTGACATTGTATTTTTTGTAAGCTGTTTTTTTCTGGATCAAACGCGCTTTATAAATGGACATTTTGGATATATATGGACGGAATTAATCAAACAAAAGGACCAATTGTGAAGTTTATGGGACATATTGGAGTGCCAACAAAAGAAGCTCGTCAAAGGTATCAGTCACAGGCTTTATCAATAAGTGCATTGAGGACGTCGTCCCCAAAGTAACTGTACGTACCTACCCCAACCAGAAGCCATGGATTACAGGCAACATTCGCACTGAGCTAAAAGGTAGAGCTGCCACTTTCAAGATGCGGTACACTAACCCGGACGCTTACAAGAAATCCTGTTATGCCCTGCGTCTAACCATCAAACAGGCAAAGCGCCAATACAGGGCTAAGATTGAATCATACTACACCAGCTCTGACGCTCATCTTATGTGGCAGGGCTTGCAAACTATTCCAGACTACAAAGGGAAGCACAGCCGCGAGCTGCGAGCTGCCATAGTCACTTTAACTATACATTCATCTACCTACTACCTCAATTGGGCCGACCAACCAGTGGTCCTGCACATTGGCTAACCGGGCTATCTGCATTGTGTCCCACCCATCACCCGCCAACCCCTCTTTTACACTACTGCTACTCTCTGTTCATCATATATGCATAGTCACTTTAACCATATCTACATGTACTGTACATGTACATGTCTGTGTCACGTATTATCAAGGTGGGTGGAATCAGGCGCAGAAAGCAGGTTTCAGTGATTCAACAGTTTATTCTCCGGCGCACAAAAACACGGTCAACCCAACATACAGGGTGAAATAATCCAACACAGGATCAAAAATAGACCGGAGAAATAACACACACGTATTACACCAAATACATGAATACAAACAATCCCGCACAAAACAAGGGCGGGACAACCTACTACATATAAGGACGTTAATTAAACTAAAATGCACACAGGTGAAACTAATAAGACAAAACCAACAGACAAACGAAAAAGGGATCGGTGGTGGCTAGTAGGACGGTGACGACGACCGCCGAGCACCGCCCGAACAGGCAGGAGAGCCAACTTCGGCGGAAGTCGTGACAGTACACCCCCCTGACGCGCGGCCCCTGCAGCGCGCCACCACCGTCCTCGAGGACGACCCGGAGGACGAGGTGCTGGGCGATCCGGGTGTAGGCGGTGGAAATCTCTCAGGAGAGAAGGGTCCAAAATGTCCCTCACCGGAACCCAGCATCTCTCCTCCGGACCGTACCCCTTCCCAGTCCATGAGGTACTGTAGGCCCCCCACCCGGCGTCTCGAATCCAGAATGCCCCGAACTGTGTACGCCGGGGACCCCTCGATGTCCAGTGGGGGCGGAGGGACCTCAGGCACCTCACCTTCTTGCAGGGGACCAGCCACCACCGGCCTGAGGAGAGATACATGAAACGAGGGGTTAATACGGTAATACCTAGGAAGTTGTAACCTGTAACACACCTCGTTTATTCTCCTCAGGACTTTGAACGGCCCCACACACTGCGGCCCCAGCTTCCGACAGGGCAGGCGGAGGTACAGGTTTCGGGTCGAGAGCTAGACCCTGTCCCCCGGTGCAAACACGGGGGCCTCACTGCGGTGCTGGTCAGCGCTCCTCTTCTGCCGTTCTCCCGCTAACCGTAGTGAGTCCTGAATGGCTTTCCAGGTGTCCTTGGAGCGCTGTACCCATTCCTCCACCGCAGGAGCCTCGGTCTGGCTCTGATGCCATGGGGCCAGGACCGGCTGGTAACCTAACACACACTCAAAAGGGGACAAGTTAGTTGAGGAGTGGCATAGGGAGTTCTGAGCTAGTTCAGCCCAGGGAACATACCTTGCCCACTCACCAGGCCGGTCCCGGCAATAGGACCGCAGAAATCTGCTCCCATCTTGGTTTACGCGCTCCACCTGCCCATTACTCTCGGGGTGAAAACCTGAGGTTAAGCTGACCGAGACCCCCAGTCTCTCCATAAACGCCCTCCATACTCTGGACGTGAATTGGGGACCCCGATCAGAAACGATGTCCTCAGGCACCCCATAGTGCCGGAAGACATGGGTAAACAAGGCCTCAGCAGTCTGCAGGGCCGTAGGGAGACCGGGCAACGGGATGAGACGACAGGACTTAGAAAACCGATCCACAACGACCAGGATCGTAGTACTTCCCTGGGACGGGGGAAGGTCGGTAAGAAAGTCCACCGATAAGTGTGTCCACGGCCATTGTGGAACGGGGAGGGGTTGTAATTTCCCTCTAGGCAGGTGCCGAGGAGCCTTGCTCTGAGCACACACTGAGCAGGAGGAGACATAAAATCTCACGTCTTTAGCTAGCGTGGGCCACCAGTATCTCCCTCTCAGACTCCGCACTGTCCTCTCGATGCCAGGATGACCCGAGGAGGGGAGAGTATGAGCCCACCGAATCAGCTTGTCCCGGACCCCCCTCGGCACGTACTGAGTCCCCACTGGACAGTTAGGGGGGGCCGGCTCTGACCTTGAGGCCTCCTCTATCTCTGCGTCCCCCTCCCATACCACCGGTGCCACGAGACATGACGGTGAAATGATGGGAGTTGGCTCAACGGGCCGCTCCTCGGTATCATAGAGGCGGGACAGCGCTTCGGCCTTGGTGTTTTGGGAGCCTGGCCGGTATGAGAGGGTAAACCGGAACCTGGTAAAAAACATGGCCCATCTAGCCTGACGTGGATTTAGTCTCTTCGCTGCCCGGATATACTCGAGATTACGATGGTCAGTCCAGATGAGAAAAGGGTGTTTAGCCCCCTCAAGCCAATGTCTCCACACCTTCAGAGCCTTGACTACAGCTAACAACTCCCGGTCCCCCACATCATAGTTTCGCTCCGCTGGGCTGAGCTTGCTCAAAAAAAAGCACACGGGCGAAGCTTGGGTGGCACGCCCGAGCGTTGGGACAGCACGGCTCCGACCCCAGCCTCGGACGCATCCACCTCCACTATGAACGCTAAAGAGGGGTCCGGATGCGCCAACACGGGGTCATTGGTGAACAGCTCCTTCAAACGAGTGAAGGCTCTGCCCGCCTCTGCTGACCAGCGCAAGCGCACCGGTCCTCCCTTCAGCAGTGAGGTGATTGGAGCAGCCATCTGACCAAAACCCCGGATAAACCTCCGGTAGTAATTGGCAAACCCTAAAAACCGCTGCACCTCTTTCACCGTGGTCGGAGTCGGCCAATTACGCACGGCTGTAACGCGGTCATCCTACATCACCACCCCGGAGGTGGAAATACGATATCCCAGGAAGGAAACGGACTGTTTGAAAAACTCACATTTTTCCGCCTTGCAATACAGGTCATGCTCCAGCAGTCGCCCAAGTACCTTACGCACCAGAGACACATGCGCCGCGCGTGTGGCAGAATAGATCAAGATGTCATCGATGTACACTACCACTCCCTGCCCGAGCAGGTCTCGGAGAATTTCATCTACGAAGGATTGGAAGACGGCTGGAGCATTCTTCAACCCATATGGCATGACGCGGTACTCATAATGACCAGATGTAGTACTAAATGCGGTTTTCCACTCATCTCCTCCCCGGATACGCACCAGATTATACGCGCTCCTCAGGTCCAGTTTTGTGAAGAAGCGCGCCCCGTGAAATGATTCCACTGCCGTAGCGATGAGAGGTAGTGGGTAACTAATCCCCACTGTGATGGAATTTAGACCTCTATAATCAATGCACGGACGCAGACCTCCATCCTTCTTCTACACAAAAAAGAAGCTCGATGAGACGGGTGATGCGGAGGGCCGAATGTACCCCTGTCTCAGCGATTCAGCAACATATGTTTCCATCGCTACCGTCTCCTCCTGGGACAATGGATACACGTGACTCCTAGGAAGTGCAGCGTTCTCCAGAAGGTTTATCACACATTCCTCTCGACGATGAGGTGGTAATTGGGTCACCTTCTTTTTACTGAAGGCGATAGCCAAATCGGCATATTCAGAGGGAATGCGCACGGTGGAAACTTGGTCTGGACTCTCCACCGTAGTCGCACCAACGGCAACTCCTCTACACCTACCTGAACACTCCTCTGACCACCCCTTAAGAGCCCCCTGTCGCCAGGAAATCACCGGGTTGTGTTGAGCTAACCAGGAAACCCCCAACACCACTGGAAACGCAGGTGAATCTATAAGGAACAGACTAATCTGCTCCTTATGATCCCCCTGCGTTACCATGTCCAGAGGCACCGTAGCCTCCCTAATTACTCCTGACCCTAATGGTCGGCTATCTAAGGAGTGCACGGGGAAAGGTAGGTCTAACGACACCAGGGGAATCCCTAGCCCTAACGCAAGCCCACGATCCATGAAATTCCCAGCTGCGCCTGAATCGACTAGTGCCTTATGCTGTAGAGAGGGAAAAAACCCAGGGAAAGAAGTCAATATATACACATGACCGACAGGAAGCTCTGGGTGAGTCTGGTGCTTACTCACCTGGGGTGATCGAGCAGTGCTCCGCCTGTCCTCCCGACTCCCAGACGAGTTCCTCCAGCACCGGTCTGACGTGTGCCCTCGTCGACCACAACTGGTGCAGGAGGACACTCCTCCTCCGGTCCCCCTCGAAGCCGCCCCTCCTAAGTCCATAGGGATAGGTGCAGGAGGGCTGGGAAGTGGAAACGACAGGGCCTGATCCGAACGCCCGCAGGCAGCCAGCAGGTTGTCGAGACGGATAGCCAAGTCAATGAGCTCATCCAGTGTGCATGTGGTGTCCCGACATGCGAGCTCCCTGCGGACGTCCTCCCTGAGACTGCATCTGAAATGATCGATCAAGGCCCTGTCGTTCCATCCTGCTCCTGCGGCCAAGGTCCTTGAACTCCAGAGCAAAGTCCTGTGCGCTCCTCGTCTCCTGACGCAGGTGGAACAGCCGTTCACCCGCCGCCCGACCCTCTGGTGGATGGTCAAAAACAGCTCGGAATCGGCGGGTGAACTCTGGGTAATTATCCCTCGCCGAGTCCGGACCATTCCACACTGCGTTGGCCCACTCGAGGGCTCGCCCAGTCAAGCAGGAGACGAGGGCGCTCACGCTCTCCTCTCCGGAGGGAGCAGGACGCACGGTAGCCAGGTATAGTTCCAGTTGAAGGAGGAAACCCTGGCACCCAGCCGCCGTTCCGTCATACTCCCGTGGGAGTGTCAGCCGAAGAGCCCCGGAGCCAGATGTGGTCGCAGGAATAGGAGGTGCTGGAGAAGGGGGTGCTAGAGATGATGTGGGAAGGCCACTCCTCTCCCATCGATCCATCCTCTCCATCATTTGGTCCATGGCAGAACCAATCCGATGAAGCACGCTGGTGTGATGGAGGACCCTCTCCTCCATCGATGGGAGAGGAGACGCCGCTGCTCCTGCTGATTCCATTCGTGGTGCGGGATTCTGTCACGTATTATCAAGGTGGGTGGAATCAGGCGCAGAGAGCAGGTTTCAGTGATTCAACAGTTTATTCTCCGGCGCACAAAAACACGGTCAACCCAACATACAGGGTGAAATAATCCAACACAGGATCAAAAATAGACCGGAGAAATAACACACACGTATTACACCAAATACATGAATACAAACAATCCCGCACAAAACAAGGGCGGGACAACCTACTACATATAAGGACGTTAATTAAACTAAAATACATACAGGTGAAACTAATAAGACAAAACCAACAGACAAACGAAAAAAGGATCGGTGGTGGCTAGTAGGACGGTGACGACGACCGCCGAGCACCGCCCGAACAGGCAGGAGAGCCAACTTCGGCGGAAGTCGTGACAGTCTGTATGTAGCCTCGCTACTGTTATAGCCTCGCTACTGTATATAGCCTGTCTTTTTACTGTTGTTTTATTTCTTCACCTACCTATTTTTCAGCTCATACCTTTTTTTGCACTATTGGTTAGAGCCTGTAAGTAAGCATTTCACTGTAAGGTCTACCTACACCTGTTGTATCTGGCGCACGTGACAAATAAACTTTGATTTGATTTGATTGAATATATTAGTAAACACTCCATGATCATGATGACCATATTGTTTTCCACCTGTAAAGACTCTGACTGACATGAACCATCCTTGTTATTTAATGGTGTACTTGGCTCATTACTCTTACTGTAAGCCATATCATGCTCAGTTTGTTTACATCTGTAGGAAGTGTATTAACCTTCTAGATATTGTTCAGGGAGTGGGGATAGGTCATCCAGATAAAACTGACACCACGGGTTCTACCCATCTGAACCACTTACCTTTAATTTGACCAACGAGCACAACACTCCTGTAGTACAGAATTTGTGACTGTTATTGGTTAAGGTTCTAAGGAATTTAACCAGAGAGGTTCATTGGAGTTGTCTTCAGTTAATATGTAATTTATTGTGCTGATAATGATCAAATTTCTCACAAAAATGGGGAACCTAACTTGAAATATACCTATATTAAATCTTGGCGAGGATGTCAAATAAGCAATTAAAAACCTTTATATTCATTGTTCTCTGAGGGAGGAAGGGTGTAGTGATTGGCTTGAGTATTCTCCTTAAGCTATTCAGCAGCAGAATCAGAGAGGGGAGGGAATCATTCCAGATATTCAGAGGGGCGAGAGTTCTTGTGAATTACCTATTTAATCTTTGGGACTTTGGCCGCCCAGATGAATTGTGGTGTCAGGTTTGTATCCATGCTGCCATAGAATCATTAGCTACAACAGTTCCCCGAACTAGCACAGTCGTGGTACTAATCAGTAACTGTAATGGAAGTTTATGGGCCATAATGGACACACTTCATAACTGTCACTTTCTCATGCTAGGTTGAGGGGACCCGAGCCTGGGAGACTGAGTACACAACATTGTCTGAATGTGGAGAAAGCTTGGGGATGTACACTGAGTGTACAAAACATTAAGAACACCTTCCTAATACTGACTTGCACTCCCTTTTGCCCTCAGAACAGCCTGAATTCATCAAAGCATGGATTCTACAAGGTATCAAAAGTTTTCCACAGTGATGCTGGCCCATGTTGACTCCAATGCTTCCCACAGTTGTGCCAAGTTGACTGAATGCCCTTTGGGTGGTGGACCATTCTTGATACAAACAGGAAACTGCGTTCCAGCAGTTTTGCAGTTCTTGACACACTCAAACCGGTGCTCTTGGCACCTACTACCATATCACATTCAAAGGCACTTAAATATTTTGTCTTGCCCATTCACTCGCTGAATTCACCCACTAATACCTAGCTAAAGAAACAGCTTTCAAGGAATTACCATCAAAACTAAGGCCTTGTGTGCCAGCGGGAGAGCTTTCACTAGTCGGTCTCAACTATCTCCCAAGTATTCCAACGGCTCAGGGATGAAGGGGAGAAGTTAAACTTAACTTGCTCTGTGTTCATCCATAAATCTTTGACCTTGTTCTTAGGTCCCATAATAATCCCCTCTCAGATTTGTCTGCCGGGTTTGGGAAGAATCTGTGGTGTTATGCCAGAGGGATAGGGATGTTTCTCCGGGGCCAATGATCTACTCTTCCATCCAGTGGTGTAGGGCTTAATCCTCCCTATCATCAGCAGGTCAGGTCACTCACAGTTAAAATGATGGACTTATGTACAGACAAGGCATCAAAGTATTCAAACACACATTTTTCTGAGTATGATCATCCCCCCAATTCCTTCACGGTCCTCTCTTTCATCTCGTTGTGTCCTGTACCACCGCCTTTCAATCATTTCCGTGGCTTCCCATGTGTAGGCTAAGTACTTAAAACCTGTAAAAGAAATGTAGCTCCCTATATTATAAATACTTGAGGCCACAGAGCAGCGCATATCCCTGTTTTAGACTTAAGATATAAACCTGTCTGTACTTGATTGATAAATGTGCCAAGTCAATGGTACATCCTTTCACAAAACTTTACATTCCCTTCACTCTCCTCATAAATGGGACTTTTTGTCTCTCTCTCCTTCCACACAATGACAGTCACTATGAGGGACACTTGTGCCTGATTCATCTTAACTTATCAAAGCTTCACAAAAAGCAGTCCTTGTTAATGTCCTGGGCAGCTTCTTCCCTTTCGTAGCTTAAACAGTTAGGGAACAGCTCACATGCAGCAGCTTCCTGTGGCCCGCAGTAATGCCCCGAAGTACAATGTATGGTACATTTACCTGAGGTTGTCACTCCCATCAGGCCATCATCACTAACAATTTATACTTAATTTAGTCTATTATGTATAAGTGTTTTGGGATACATGTTGTCACAGAACAGAGCTTTTGTGAAGCTGCAGTCCCAATGCGCACTTCTCGTCCTTTCTCCAAAGTATTAAAAAATTTGAATGTGAGGAGGCAGATGGCAAAATAATAATTGGAGTGATAGGAGAACTGTGTCTCTTTGATCACAAACTAAAAAAGTTACACTTAAATCTCTACCCTATGTACAGACCATAATATCTTAACACAGATTGGAAATCAACGTTCAATTAGAGATGGGAAAACAATTTGAAACCCAATTATGTTGTCATTTCCAATGTTTTCAGATATCAGCCCACTCAATGGTACTGTCAGAGAAACCAACAGGAACCGTTGACTGAACTGACACTTTTCATATAGAGAAAGTATGGCTATAGAGATGTGGCTTTCTCACCAAGGTCTCAGTCTTTCAACACGGTGTCAATCTACCTAAAAGAGGGATAGACTGTGGCCGCTTTGCTACAATTCTAACTTTAACCAACTAGCCTATAGTTAGTAACTCCAAAGGAATGTCTAATTTCACAAAAAATGCTTTGTCTATCCCTGTGGTGTTGTAATGCAAGTTTACACTGAGTGGTTAACATTGTTAGCCATGTTCTTGCCCTGCATATTCTTGTGGCATTCATTAATATTACGTAACCTGTGCACCCAAAGGTGCTTAACAGCATAATACCCAGGTATATTGAATCCCAATGAATAATGTAGTCTACATATTAGGCTAACATTTTTAACGACATTCGTGTTCAGCGTTCATCCACCTTTTTTCTTTACCACTACATTCCAGATAATAACCTGCAATTAATTAATCATGGTTTATACAGCCCTCAGTTCTTTTGAATAACATTTAAACAGTGGTCCTGCGTAGTAGATTTCTAGTTGAGAGATATCCACCTGATATCCACCTTGTGTTGAGATAATTGATGTCTTTAGGGAACTGATCCCAGACCAATTTCACCCTTTGGGGTTAGCAAACTAGTTCATTATTCAGAAGTTTGCAACACCTGTGTGTAGCAACCAAATAATTGTCTGTCTTTCTGTCTGTCTGTCACTTTTTAAATGTGTGTAGTGTACTTGCTAAGAGTTCACTAAGTAAAGTGGAAGGTCTTACTGGCATTTACTGTACAATATAGGCAATATGCAAATCACAGTCACCCACAGGTTGCATGGGCAGATGGGTAACGGAGGTTAGCTGAGCTCAGAAAATAATACGTACTGTGATCTGTTTCTCCTATAGAGACCCTCACTGAGTGTGCTCTATGGAACAAGCTCAGTAATCCATATTAGATGCTCCGCTGGTGCTCTCTCCTGTTGGGTGCGTGAGTCGTTGGACTTTGCAGAGCTCGATCTGGACTGAGCACCATGCTGGGTGATTGACAGGCATATTGCTGTGGTCCTCTCTCCTGTGTTGTTGTTGTCCAAAGGCTCAGCAGGAGCAGTTATTTAACCTTTTCTTGCCCAGGGACCTCCTCACAGGCAAATCGGCAATCCAGGTCCCCCAATTACATGTTTACAAAATGTTTGTTATTGTGAATGACAATGGCAAGGAGAAGTAATCAACATATTTTAATTAATAGATTTGGTAGATAGTTTTTCACAATTTCATAATTGGAAGAGGAAGTGTAAACTTTAACATAGCCTATGTGATGTAAAGTTAACTCCAAACATGTTTTCGCTAAGAGTGGCTGTCTAACTGGTTAAACAAAGTTTAGCCATGTGTTGGCAAAAATGTATGTCCAAATCAAGGAAGCTTACGAGCAGCCAGCGGCTATTGCCGCGCTGGTGCTTTTTCAAAGCCTATCAGATGATTGTAATTGGCTCAATATTAGGAATTGAGAAATAAAGTTGACATCATTAGAAGGAAAATATTCTCAAATTTTCTACTATATGTATGTAATTAGTATTTTTTTTATTTTGTCATCGATATTCACAATAACATTGAGGCAATAAAACTCCATTTAAAAATACAAATGTATTTTCGCAAAACCCCTACAGTACCTATGCGGACCCGTAGGTGGCCGTGGCCCCCCAGTTGAATACCCTTGATATGGTCTTTGGGTTCCAGGTGAATGGAATTGTGGTGGGAGTGCTTGGTGGCTCGGGGCTAGAGCGAATATCTTTAATTTCTGTAGAAAGTACAATCAAAGCCAATGTTTTTTCACCCAATGGTCTTCTGCCTCTCAACCATAAACTAACAACCCGTGTTCCCACACTGTAATCAATGGTGAAGGTGCACCCTTAGTTTTCATCAACCTAACATTTCCAACCCACTTAAATGCTAATCCACCTCCACTTCCAATATTTGTCATTCAGTCAGGCATCACATTAGCATACATGTTCTATTGTGGCAAAGGAAAACATGAAACACTCGCAAACTATAAAAAATGATTGGTTTTATTTAAGCAAGGTTACAAGATACTGGTCTGCAAAAGAGCAGAAAAGTAAATAAAAACAGTATGGGGATGAGGTAGGTAGATTGGGTGGGCTATTTACAGAAGGACTATGTACAGCTGCAGCGATCGGTTAGCTGCTCAGATAGCAGTGGTGGTTGGAATAAGGTGATTTGGTAACAAAGCAGATGGCACTGTGATAGACTGCATCCAGTTTGCTGAGTAGAGTATTCGAAGCTATTTTGTAGATGACATCGCCAAAGTCGAGGATCTGTAGGATAGTCAGTTTTACTAGGGTAAGTTTGACGGCGTGAGTGAAGGAGGCAGGGTTGGAGTAGCCATGAGGAAGGCATGGCCAGCCGTTGAGAAATGCTTATTGAAATGTTCGATTATCATAGATTTATCGGTGGTGACCGTCTCAATCAGGGACATGTTGAAAATGTCAGTGAAGACACCTGCCAGTTGTTCAGCACATGCCCGGAGCACACGTCCTGGCAATCCGTCTGGCCCCGCAGTCTTGTGAATCTGAACCTGTTTAAAGGTCTTACTCACGTCGGCTACGGAGAGTGTGATCACACTGTCGTCCGGAACAGCTGATGCTCTCATGCATGCCTCAGTGTTTCTTGCCTCGAAGCAAGCATAGACGTGATTTAGCTCTTCTGGTAGGCTCGTGTCACTGGGCGGCTCACGGCTGTTCCCTTTGTAGTCTGTAATAGTTTGCAAGCCCTGCCACATAAGGCGAGCGTCGGAGCATGTGTAGTACGCTTCAATCATAGCCCTGTATTGACGCTTTGCCTGTTTGATGGTTAGTCGGAGAGCATAGCAGGATTTCTTATAAGCTTCTGGGTTAGAGTCCCGCACCCTGAAAGTGGCAGCTCTACCCTTTAGCTCAGTGTGAACATTGCCTGTAATCCTTGGCTTGTTGTTGGGGTATGTACGTATAGTCACTGTGGGGACGACGTCCTCGATGCACTTATTGATAAAGCCAGTGACTGATTTGGTGTACTCCTAAATGCCATCAGAAGAATCCCGGTTCATGTTTCAGTCTGTGATAGCAAAACAGTCCTGTAGTTTAGCATCTGCTTCATCTGACCACTTTTTTTATAGACTGAGTCACAAGTGCTTCCTGCTTTAATTTTTGCTTGTAAGCAGAAATCAGGAGAATAGAGCTGTGGTCGGATTTACCAAATGGAGGACGAGGGAGAGCTTTGTATGCATCTCTGTGTGTGGAGTAATAGGTGATCTAGAATTTTTTTTCCCCTCTGGTTGCACATTTAACATGTTGATGGAAATTAGGTAGAACTGATTTAAGTTTCCCTGTATTAAAACTTCTTATGGCTGCAGGGGCAGTATTGAGTGGCTTGGATGAAATTATCTTTGAAAGACAGGGTCCTGAAAAAGGGATGTTTCTTTCTTTGCTGAGTTTATATGTGTTGCATGATGCGACTATAGGCTGTTGATTGATTTAAATTCTTATGGCTGCAGGGGCAGTATTGAGTACCTTGGATGAAAGGTGCCCAGAGTAAACGGCCTGCTCCTCAGTCCCAGTTGCTAATATATGCATATTATTATTGGTATTGGTTAGAAAACACTCTGAAGTTTCTAAAACTGTTTGAATCATGTCTGTGAGTTTAACAGAACTTATGTAGCAGGCAAAACCCCGAGGACTAACCATTCAGGTTCTTTTATTTTTATGTTTCTGTCTGTTCAGGGATTTCTCATTGGGAAACTATATCTCTTAGGCACTTGTTTACAGTTCCTACCGCTTCACCTGGATGTCACCAGTCTTTGGAATTTGGTTGAGGTTATTCCTTTGTGCAATGAAGAAGTACAGCCATCTAGGAACTGGGTAACACTGTTGAGAGTTGCACAAGACTTGAAAATTAGCGTTAGTTTGTTGTCTTCCTATATTGAACACAGATAGACCCATCTTCAATTTGATCGATTATTAACATTTAAAAATACCTAAAGTTGTATTACAAAAGTAGTTTGAAATGTTTTGGCAAAGTTTAAAGGTCACTTTTGAAATATTTTGTGGTGACGTTGCGCAAATTGGAAGCTGTTTTTTTCAGGATCAAACGCGCCAAATAAATGGACATTTTGGATATACAGTGGGGCAAAAAAGTATTTAGTCAGCCACCAATTGTGCAAGTTCTCCCACTTAAAAATATGAGAGAGGCCTGTAATTTTCATCATAGGTACACTTCAACTATGACAGACAAAATGATGAAAAGAAATTCAGAAAATCACATTTATTTGCAAATTATGGTGGAAAATAAGTATTTGGTCAATAAAAGTTTATCTCAATACTTTGTTATATACCCTTTGTTGGCAATGACAGAGGTCAAACGTTTTCTGTAAGTCTTCACAAGGTTTTCACACACTGTTGCTGGTATTTTGGCCCATTCCTCCATGCAGATCTCCTCTAGAGCAGTGATGTTTTGGGGCTGTTGCTGGGCAACACGGACTTTCAACTCCCTCCCAAGATTTTCTATGGGGTTGAGATCTGGAGACTGGCTAGGCCACTCCAGGACCGTGAAATGCTTCTCACGAAGCCACTCCTTCGTTGCCCGGGTAGTGTGTTTGGGATCATTGTCATGCGGAAAGACCCAGCCACGTTTTATCTTCAATGCCCTTGCTGATGGAAGGAGGTTTTCACTCAAAATCTCACGATATATGGCCCCATTCATTCTTTCCTTTACATGGATCAGTCGTCCTGGTCCCTTTGCAGAAAAACAGCCCAAAGCATGATGTTTCCACCCCCATGCTTCACAGTAGGTATGGTGTTCTTTGGATGCAACTCAGCATTCTTTGTCCTCCAAACACGACGAGTTGAGTTTTATATATGAGTTTTATATTTTGGTTTCATCTGACCATATGACATTCTCTCAATCTTCTTCTGGATCATCCGAATGCTCTCTAGCAAACTTCAGACGGGCCTGGACATGTACTGGCTTAAGCAGGGGGACACGTCTGGCACTGCAGGATTTGAGTCCCTGGCGGCGTAATGTGTTACTGATGGTAGGCTTTGTTACTTTGGTCCCAGCTCTCTGCAGGTCATTCACTAGGTCCCCCCGTGTGGTTCTGGGATTTTTGCTCACCGTTCTTGTGATCATTTTGACCCCACGGGGTGAGATCTTGCGTGGAGCCCCAGATCGAGGGAGATTATCAGTGGTCTTGTATGTCTTCCATTTCCTAATAATTGCTCCCACAGTTGATTTCTTCAAACCAAGCTGCTTACCTATTGTAGATTCAGTCTTCCCAGCCTGGTGCAGGACTACAATTTTGTTTCTGGTGTCCTTTGACAGCTCTTTGGTCTTGGCCATAGTGGAGTTTGGAGTGTGACTGTTTGAGGTTGTGGACAGGTATCTTTTATACTGATAACAAGTTCAAACAGGTGCCATTAATACTTGTAACTAGTGGAGGACAGAGGAGCCTCTTAAAGAAGAAGTTACAGGTCTGTGAGAGCCAGAAATCTTGCTTGTTTGTAGGTGACCAAATACTTATTTTCCACCAAAATTTGCAAATAAATAAATAAAAAATCCTACAATGTGATTTTCTCGATTTTTTTTGTTGAATTTTGTCTGTCATAGTTGAAGTGTACCTATGATGAAAATTACAGGCCTCTCATCTTTTTAAGTGGGAGAACTTCCACAATTGGTGGCTGACTAAATACTTTTTTGCCCCACTGTATATGGACGGAATTAATTGAACAAAAGGACCAATTGTGATGTTTATGGGACATATTGGAGTGCCAATAAAATAAGCTTGTCAAAGGTAAGGCATTATTTATATTTTCTTTATGCGTTTTGTGTAGCTCCTGCAGGGTTGACATATGCTACTCGCTTTGTTTACTGTTGTGCTATCATCAGATAATAGCTTCTTATGCTTTCGCCGAAAAGCCTTTTAAAAATCTGACATGTTGGCTGGATTCACAACGAGTGTAGCTTTAATTTAGTATCTTACATGTGTGATTTAATGAAAGTTTGATTTTTATATGATTTTATTTGAATTTGGCGACCTGCACTTTCACTGGCTGTTGTCATATCGATCCCGTTAACGGGATTGCAGCCATAACATAAAGTCTCCTGTCCACTTGGATCGCCGCCTCTGGGTGAGTGGTTTCCTGTTTGCTTATTTCCTTATACAGCTCACTGAGTGGGGTCTTAGTGCCAGCATACATCTGTGGTGGTAAATAAACAGCCACTAAAAGTATAGCTGAAAACTCTTTAGGTAAGTAGTGTGGTCTGCAATTTATCACAAGATACTCTTCCTCAGGCGAGCAAAATCTAGAGACTTCCTTAGATTTCGTGCACCAGCTGTTGTTTACAAATATGCACAGACCGTTGGTGAGTAATATTGATGGTAACGGCAGCTTTCCCACTCGCCTTCTGCGGATCATTACGAGGCATCCTGCTCTGTATCCTCTGTACCTGCATCTCTTCCTCTTGCATATATCTGGGATGTTGGCCTTGTCTGGTGTTGAGAATGTCCTGTGCATCCTGCTTGTTGAAGAAAAAATCTTTGTCTAATCCGAGGTGAGTGATCACTGTCCTGATATCCAGAAGCTATTTTTTGCCATAAGATACGGTTGCAGAAACATTACGAACAAAATAAGTTACAAATAACTCAGAAAAAAAACCATAATAGAACAATTAGTTAGGTGCCCGTAAAACTGCTGCTATTTCTTCCGGCGCCATTTTAGGGAGTGGATATCATTTATTTAAAACCTTTACTATAGGAAACATGTTGGTATTGGGAAATAAACAACAGGGCTAAGAAAAATTAGGGATAAAAACACAACATAAAAAAAACAAAAGGACTAACTCAACTGATTTAGACAATACTTAGTGAGCTTTTTTCATGAACAACAAGTACAAGTGGCTCCAACAGCCAAAGTCTGACATACTATATACCTTCTCTAGGTTAAGACCTCTGGGTACTAAAGTGTCTAAGGAATGGATCCAGAATGTCTCTCTCGATCTTCGGTGTTTGTCAACGTCACCACCATGTTTGTTTTTGCTAACTTGTTCAAATTCAAAATAAAATAACTCACAAAGCGAGTGTTTTCTCTCTTTTAAATGGAGGGACACAGGGTTGTTGGGGTCAGTGTATCGCTAGTGCGTAACTCACCTGAGGTCTCTCCTACATAAAAAAATAAGCCACACGGGCAGCGAATCATGTAGATCACATAGCGAGAATAATAATTGCAATTGAGGGTGCTTCTGATTATGTCACAATCTGATCTGGGATAAGAGAAATAAGGAGGTGTATCGAGGAAGATGTGGTGGCTAATTTGTTAGAATCGCCCTTTTCAAGACTAATTTTCAACAAAAAGTTAAATGTTTTGCAGAGGGGGAGGCCAACATGATTGGTGCAGCGACGATTGGTGCAATGAGGAAAGAGCTTTGAAAGGCATTTTATAGCTAACAATTATGAGCTCTGAAAGTGAGCAAACCAAGAAGCTGTACTGCTGGCATTGTCTACTCTTCAGCACCGACAAGACTTCAACCTGGGCCAGTACTGGTTTCAAAGAGACCTAGCCAGTATTACAAAGTCAGCTCTGCCCCACCAAGACTCAACCTCACACCTGCGAGCTACAGTGAGTTCAAAAAGTGTAAACCTTCCACTTAACGAGCAGCAGAGCAGACAGACTCTTTCTCAAAAAGATAAAGTAAGACAGAACAGGGAGATACTGAAGTGCCTCATTCACACTATTGTGTTGTTGTGCAAGCAAATATTGGCATTCAGAGGACATGATGAGGGAAAAGAATTGGCTAATAAAGGGAATATGACAGCCCCCTAAACTGCCATCTTGTTACAGCAGCCGTGTTCATTGGCATTTCCAGCAAAATCAAGAATGACCTGATCCATGCTGTCGCAGATGTAATGACAGATGTCATGGAGAAGGATGTGAGGAAAACCTGTCTGGTCTTGATCATTCACATGTCTACTACCACAGTTGAAAGGACATTCTCCTTCCTGAAATGGAACACGACTTAGGCCTACTCCAGGAACACCAGCATACAGGCCCGACTATCAGCCTGGTCTTTGATCTCAATCCAGAAAGTTATTCTCTTTAAAATCAAATCAAAGGGCAAACTATATGACCCTGCCATTGCCCATTTCATAATGAAGGACCGGAGGATGAACTTAGTTTTCAAATGATCATCATCTGGTGAGTGGCACAGTTTTTTTATTGCAGTTTGTTTGCTGTTGCTCTTTATCTTCTTGAGAATACTTGACACGCAGACGTCCCAAGTATGCCCCTGGAAATGCAAATGCGCTACGCTAAATGCTAAAT
This sequence comes from Oncorhynchus clarkii lewisi, assembly GCF_045791955.1. Lineage (NCBI taxonomy): Eukaryota > Metazoa > Chordata > Actinopteri > Salmoniformes > Salmonidae > Oncorhynchus > Oncorhynchus clarkii. Next base: position 24,049,497 of record NC_092158.1, read on the forward strand.
GTACTCGTTACAACTCAATCTTTGATCAAAATTCACAAGCAGGGTATTGAATTAAAGCTACACTCGTTGTGAACCTAGCCAGCAAGTCAGATTTTTAAAATGCTTTTCGGCGAAAGCATCAGAAGCTATTATCTGATAGCATGCACCCCCCAAAATGCCAGCTCGACACGTAAACAACAGATTTTGCGATAGCCGGCGCTACCCAAAACGCAGAAATAAAATATAAAACATTCATTACCTTAGACGAGCTTCTTTCTTGGCACTCCTATATGCCCCATAAACATCACTATTGGGTCTTTTTTTCGTTTAAATCGGTCCATATATACCCAAAATAGCTTTGTATGGAAGTTGTGTCATTCAGAAAAAATCATCGTTTTTAAACGCTGCGTAATTTTTTTAAATTAAAAAAGTCAACGATAAACTTTCACAAAACACTTCGAAATCCTTTTGTAATCCAACTTTAGGTATTAGTAAACGTTTATAATCTATCAAAATGATTACAGGGCGATGTCTCTTCAATAGGTCTTCACTTCAAAAACAATGCCATCTGATATCTCCCTCAACTGCATCCGGGTGAAGACTGGGAAAATGGAGGTCAGATAGATGGATTTTCCAACAATTAATTCATTTGAAAATTAGGACAATGGCGCCATCGTGCGGAATTTGTATGAATTGCAGGCAGATTCCCATTAAATTCTGTTCTCTTTTAACAACTGGTGGAAGTGACTTATGGAAATTATTTTTTGCTTTCAGAGAGCAGTTTTTCTTGCGTTTTTCAATGAAACACACGATCTGTTATAGTCACAGCCGTGATTTAACCAGTTTTATAAACTTCAGAGTGTTTTCTATCCACACATACTAATCATATGCATATACTATATTCCTGGCATGAGTAGCAGGACGCTGAAAAGTTGCGCGATTTTTAACAGAATTTTCAAAAAAGGAGGGGGTAGAAGTAAGAGGTTATCCCTTTGATATAATGAGTGCAGAACATTGTTGCAATAAAATATGTTTGCAATGGGAAGTAATAGCTGGCTTGATCATTTCTTGTTGGAATTGCCAAATGGTTGAGTTTTTGTATTGTTATGATTAGGGTCTTATTTGTTTACATTATCTGATGCTCTGTGTGTCTGCTGTTTCTATCGGCACTGTCTTTCAGCATGGTGCTGAAATAGCAGAGGCAGCACGCCTGTTTTTTTAGCGCTCACTTGCAGTAACTGTCCGTGGTGTGAGTGTGACTGTTGTCTTCTGGAACTGTTTCTACGAAACGATGTATGGCTTTTTGGCCTTACATATCACGGTGGCATATGAATGCATTTCTAAAGGGTTATAGAGTAGCCTAAACAACCCAATTATCACAGCAGAAGCTGTGATATGGATTTTTTTCCTAGCTTGGTTCTCCCATGATTAACACGTGCTACTGTTGATGTGTCACTCTTGTGTCCATGTGCTGTCTCTGTGAGCTGCAGCCCAAAGCACAGCTCAGGACAGTTTGGCTTTGTCATCAAAAAGCATATCTTCTCCGGCACTAGAGTCTGCACTAGAATGGTCCAACTACACAACACAATGTCTGCCGCATTAAGTGATGCTCTGTTTACGTTATTATCTTGATTTATGAATTTGATATGACATATTGTAATTTTTTTTACCCCAACTGAAGGCCTAGGTCCAATAGTCACTGTTCGACACAGCGAGAATTGCAATTGATGGTACTTTTGATTGTTATGTCAAGACCCGATCTGTGGTGCGAGAAATTTTCAGACGTTTGGTGTACTGGCATTGAGTACAATTGCCACACTTCTAGTTGCCGGGAGGTAATAGTAGGAGGCTGGACATGTTTTCTGGGAGGTCCAGACCTCCCTCATCATGTTCCATAGTGAATCTCAGGTGTCCTATAATGGTATTCAGAAATTGGTGAAAGGACATCAGGGAGTTTGAGGCACCCTTGTTGACAACAAAAATGTCATCATTGTAATGATTCCAAATGACCAGGTACTCAAAACTTCATGTTAAGAATGTGAACTTTTTAAACATACCCAAAGTGCAGGTTAGTGAAGTTCGGTGCCATCCTTGTGCCCATGGCGGTCCCGCTACACTGTTGGAAGTAGGCAATGATCTATTGTAGACATCTTTGGATGAGAGGACGCTTAACCTAGGGGTCTAGCTATACTCCTCGATGCATGGAAAAGTTAAGAAGTTTGAATTTGATTTCAAAACCGACAAACTGCTCTATATTCCAAAAACAACACACACAGCACAAAATAGGCTGGTGGCAATGTAGATGTATTTGCATATCAATGAATTATCTCAATTATAATTTACTGTATTGCACTTTCTCTCGCAACTGAATGTGATGCAATCGACTGACTATGAGATACAATGAATAAGCACCTTACTTATAGAGTAGGCCTACAAACCCTGTAATTAAATGTAGAAGTGTCAAAGAAACCAGATTAGGGGAAACCAATTACCTCCTTCTTCAAAGCGGGTTTCCCCTCTAACTGCCAAAGAATAGATGTACTGTAGGCCTATATTATTTCAATTGTGTCTATTGGCATGTGCGCGTGCTTCTTCTAAAGGTCTTCGATTGGCATTCAATATCATTGTTCTCCTGTTTCTGCAAGGTTGCCATGGAAACTAATGTAATAATCACAGTGAAGCTGCCACTAGGTTCCCCACCACAGTGTGTGTGAGGGGGTGGGCGTGAGGATAGGGGTAGGGGGAGAGGGGGTTGTAGTGTTTATGTGTTGCATATAGACATCGTCACACACATACACAATACAAACATGAACTTCCATGAAGTGAGCATGCAGTTCATTACTCTGACTACAGTGCTAATTTCTTACTTTGTAACAGCATTGTTGGGAAAGGGCTCTTAAGTAAGTATGTCATGACAAAGTCGACACTTGTTCACGCATGTGAAAAATAAAATTAGATTTGATTTCAAAATACCTGGATTTATACTGAAAAGACCAGTGAGTCTTATATGGTTTTGGGTGGAATTATATTTAAACTAGATATTAGACACATCTTCAGAGAATGAAGACACAACATTTTCCACTTAATTTATGTAGCCTAGTCAATCCACAAAGTATTTCATCAGTTTTATTGTAGGGTTCCATTCAACCCCCTCTTCAAAGGGGGCGACACCCTGGACCGAAACTGTTACAGACCTATATCCATCCTGCCCTGCCTATCTAAGGTCTTCGAAAGCCAAGTCAACAAACAGGTCACTGACCATCTCGAATCCCACCGTACCTTCTCCGCTGTGCAATCTGGTTTCCGAGCCGGTCACGGGTGTACCTCAGCCACGCTCAAGGTACTAAACGATATCATAACCGCCATCGATAAAAGACAGTACTGTGCAGCCGTCTTCATAGACCTTGCCAAGGCTTTCGACTCTGTCAATCACCGTATTCTTATCGGCAGACTCAGTAGCCTCGGTTTTTCGGATGACTGCCTTGCCTGGTTCACCAATTACTTTGCAGACAGAGTTCAGTGTGTCAAATCGGAGGGCATGCTGTCCGGTCCTCTGGCAGTCTCTATGGGGGTGCCACAGGGTTCAATTCTCGGGCCGACTCTTTTCTCTGTATATATCAATGATGTTTCTCATGCTGCGGGCGATTCCCTGATCCACCTCTACGCAGACGACACCATTCTATATACTTCCGGCCCGTCCTTGGACACTGTGCTATCTAACCTCCAAACGAGCTTCAATGCCATACAGCACTCCTTCCGTGGCCTCCAACTGCTCTTAAACGCTAGTAAAACCAAATGCATGCTTTTCAACCGTTCGCTGCCTGCACCCGCACGCCTGACCAGCATCACCACCCTGGATGGTTCCCACCTTGAATATGTGGACATCTATAAGTACCTAGGTGTCTGGCTAGACTCTAAACTCTCCTTCCAGACCCATTTCAAACATCTCCAATCGAAAATCAAATCAAGAGTCGGCTTTCTATTCCGCAACAAAGCCTCCTTCACTCACGCCGCCAAACTTACCCTAGTAAAACTGACTATCCTACCGATCCTCGACTTCGGCGATGTCATCTACAAAATTGCTTCCAACACTCTACTCAGCAAACTGGATGCAGTTTATCACAGTGCCATCCGTTTTGTCACTAAAGCACCTTATACCACCCACCACTGCGACTTGTATGCTCTAGTCGGCTGGCCCTCGCTACATATTCGTCGCCAGACCCACTGGCTCCAGGTCATCTACAAGTCCATGCTAGGTAAAGCTCCGCCTTATCTCAGTTCACTGGTTACGATGGCAACACCCATCCGTAGCACGCGCTCCAGCAGGTGTATCTCACTGATCATCCCTAAAGCCAACACCTCATTTGGCCGCCTTTCGTTCCAGTTCTCTGCTGCCTGTGACTGGAACGAATTGCAAAAATCGCTGAAGTTGGAGACTTTTATCTCCCTCACCAACTTCAAACATCTGCTATCTGAGCAGCTAACCGATCGCTGCAGCTGTACATAGTCTATTGGTAAATAGCCCACCCATTTTCACCTACCTCATCCCCATACTGTTTTTATTTATTTATTTTTCTGCTCTTTTGCACACCAATATCTCTACCTGTACATAACCATCTGATCATTTATCACTCCAGTGTTAATCTGCATAATTGTAATTATTTGCCTACCTTCTCATGCCTTTTGCACACAATGTATATATAGACTCCCCTTTTTTCTACTGTGTTATTGACTTAATTGTTTACTCCATGTGTAACTCTGTGTTGTCTGTTCACACTGCTATGCTTTATCTTGGCCAGGTCGCAGTTGCAAATGAGAACTTGTTCTCAACTAGCCTACCTGGTTAAATAAAGGTGAAATAAAAAAAAATAAAAAAAACAACAGAGCACACAGCAGTATTATTTGAGCAAATTACAGTCTCCTGTACTTCACCCAAATGTATATACAGAGAGTTGTTTACAGATTTATTTACGCTGTTCAACTTTAAGACTTTAAAGCTCAGTCACCTCAGTGTGACATACAGTGCCTTGCGAAAGTATTCGGCCCCCTTGAACTTTGCGACCTTTTGCCACATTTCAGGCTTCAAACATAAAGATATAAAACTGTATTTTTTTGTGAAGAATCAACAACAAGTGGGACACAATCATGAAGTGGAACGACATTTATTGGATATTTCAAACTTTTTTAACAAATCAAAAACTGAAAAATTGGGCGTGCAAAATTATTCAGCCCCCTTAAGTTAATACTTTGTAGCGCCACCTTTTGTTTGCAATTACAGCTGTAAGTCGCTTGGGGTATGTCTCTATCAGTTTTGCACATCGAGAGACTGAAATTTTTTCCCATTCCTCCTTGCAAAACAGCTCGAGCTCAGTGAGGTTGGATGGAGAGCATTTGTGAACAGCAGTTTTCAGATCTTTCCACAGATTCTCGATTGGATTCAGGTCTGGACTTTGACTTGGCCATTCTAACACCTGGATATGTTTATTTTTGAACCATTCCATTGTAGATTTTGCTTTATGTTTTGGATCATTGTCTTGTTGGAAGACAAATCTCCGTCCCGGTCTCAGGTCTTTTGCAGACTCCATCAGGTTTTCTTCCAGAATGGTCCTGTATTTGGCTCCATCCATCTTCACATCAATTTTAACCATCTTCCCTGTCCCTGCTGAAGAAAATCAGGCCCCAACCATGATGCTGCCACCACCATGTTTGACAGTGGGGATGGTGTGTTCAGCTGTGTTGCTTTTACGCCAAACATAACGTTTTGCATTGTTGCCAAAAAGTTCAATTTTGGTTTCATCTGACCAGAGCACCTTCTTCCACATGTTTGGTGTGTCTCCCAGGTGGCTTGTGGCAAACTTTAAACGACACTTTTTATGGATATCTTTAAGAAATGGCTTTCTTCTTGCCACTCTTCCATAAAGGCCAGATTTGTGCAATATACGACTGATTGTTGTCCTATGGACAGAGTCTCCCACCTCAGCTGTAGATCTCTGCAGTTCATCCAGAGTGATCATGGGCCTCTTGGCTGCATCTCTGATCAGTCTTCTCCTTGTATGAGCTGAAAGTTTAGAGGGACGGCCAGGTCTTGGTAGATTTGCAGTGGTCTGATACTCCTTCCATTTCAATATTATCGCTTGCACAGTGCTCCTTGGGATGTTTAAAGCTTGGGAAATATTTTTGTATCCAAATCCGGCTTTAAACTTCTTCACAACAGTATCTCGGACCTGCCTGGTGTGTTCCTTGTTCTTCATGATGCTCTCTGCGCTTTTAACGGACCTCTGAGACTATCACAGTGCAGGTGCATTTATACGGAGACTTGATTACACACAGGTGAATTGTATTTATCATCATTAGTCATTTAGGTCAACATTGGATCATTCAGAGATCCTCACTGAACTTCTGGAGAGAGTTTGCTGCACTGAAAGTAAAGGGGCTGAATAATTTTGCACGCCCAATTTTTCAGTTTTTGATTTGTTAAAAAAGTTTGAAATATCCAATAAATGTCGTTCCACTTCACGATTGTGTCCCACTTGTTGTTGATTCTTCACAAAAAAATACAGTTTTATATCTTTATGTTTGAAGCCTGAAATGTGGAAAAAGGTCGCAAAGTTCAAGGGGGCCGAATACTTTCGCAAGGCACTGTATATATCCAGTGCGCCCAGTGGAGCCTTGAGGACAGTGTGTGTGGTAAACACCACCATCCAGGGGCGGACTTAGTGAATTTGGAGTCTCCAGGCAGAGGCTAGTCTGAGCCCCCCACTCCTCCTGAATAAGTGAGATGGGACTTATAGTAAAGACATAATTGAACTGTAAAAATGTATTACTTTTTAACCCAGAAGAGAACTAGCTCTGTCACCTTTTACCACAGATGCGGAAGTGCAAAATCAGCGGATGTGGTGGATTGAGAAGCAGATATCTCTAGCTTACACTGACAGATTTTTATGGGGATTTTTGTATTATGTTAATTAGATTTCCACGGGGGCGCAGACATCAACTCTAGGGGGTCAAATTAATGTGCCATGAACACAACCAGTCATGTTTCCATCTGATTGTCAAATAAATCACTTCAAAAATAGGTTCCCTATGCACATTCATACAAAAATAATTCCAGCATCCAAGCAGTGCACTGTGCACCCTCCAATTTTCCTTCAATTTGGGCTTTGTGTAGCCCATACCGTTCAGATGCTACAGACATTTTCGTGAAAAGACCGATTTTGTCTGGTGGTCTGACAAACACCACAGTAGTTCTGCCAACTTCTACCGTGGATGCGGATGGCCTACGTCGGCAGATGTGGTGGATTGAGACGCAGCCCAAACAGATATCTCTAGCTTAAACAGACGGATTGTGATGGATTTTTTTTTCTTTTTTCGATGTATTATGTCCCAACGGAGCGTGCTTATTTTTTTATGCCAAGCTTATGAGGCCCCTTGATGAAGTGAGGCCTGAGACAATTACCTCTTCTGCCTAAAAGGCTCTTCATGGTCAATCCTGCAGTGGCCTGCAGTGGCCATACAGCATTTACTTCTTGCGATTCACAGAGCAGAGCTGTTGTCAAGGAAGTGAGTTTGTGTTTATACAGGACCTCCCGTCTTCACCTACCATCAACCAATCATGTCAATGTGGAGCTATACAGAGCCCTCTGCATTGTTGCAAAATTTGGGAGGCACACGGCTCTGCGGTACAAAGGTCAATATGGCCTCCACAAGTCTCAGGAGGCTCAACAATTGTGTTAAACCCTCCGTAAGGAACCTCTGAATCACAATACGGAGCAAGCATAAATTGCCTTTAGTGGTAAGTCTGCTAGTGCCACCATCGCAGAGGATTCAATTGGTGGCGAGCAAAATAGACTATGAGAGAGCAAGATAAGCATTGCCAGCTGAGAGCAGAGGAGAGTATGAGTCGCACAGATAGGGGAGTTTCAGGCACCCCTCCTTGTCCAATCAGATTAGGCTGGCCTGCAGAGCGATGATTTATTGAGTGTGTGGAGGGGCCTGACAGGCACTGGGACAGACTGAGACGCAATTAGCGGTAAAATGGTGGTGATGCAGCTGTTTCCATGGGGAGGAGAAAGCTATACCGGGAGCAGAGGAACCCACACAGTTTGAGCGAGAACAGGGAGCTGCTCTCATGACGTCAGAGGGTGTTTAGTAAATAAAAAAGGTAGACCAAACACTTGCTTCACTGAAGCGTCTCCCACAGCAGCTCATTTATAAACATAAAGCTCCCGGTTACCATTAGAACAAATCCACATTGACATTATCCCATCCCTGGTTAGCCACTATTGGCTTCAAATGCCAAACATAACACAATATCTGCCAATTAATTTCCAGCATTATTTCCTGTCTGTCTGTTTAGTGCGCATGTTTGTTTATCACTCCGTATTTAGCCAGTTAGCTATGCTAACGATAACCATTTTGCTGGTAGACGGAAAAAAACCTTCTCAATTACGGTAAATGTTAACTGCAGAGTAGGCATACCTGAGAGAACTATATAATGATGATTTTGTATAAATTCGGTGGATATTGTTGTGCTACAGTAGTAGGCAACAGAACAGAAACATGCTAGACATACACATTCCTCTCTTGCTAAATGAGCAATTAGAGGGGAATTACACACAAAAATCCACATTTGTTAGTTTATTTTTTCAGACCTCAACAATTGTTTTCCCTGAAGCACAAGGCAAAAAAAAACTATTGGATTTATCTTGTTTGAACAACTTAGTATCTCGTTAAAACAACTTAGTTTCTTGTTTGAAGACGTAATTGTTATTTTGTCTAATTAGGCCTCGTTTGTTATGTAGCTTGTCAGACCGTTTAATGGTTATTGCAGCCATTAATTCACTGATTCCATCCATTGATATGATTATTAATTGACAGTTCTTTGATAGCCTAAAGCAGGGCTGCTTTTGAATGTCAGAGCATGTAAGTGGCCGACTGTGGAGTGAGAAGCAGAGCGCAATCCCGTTCAAATTAAGCTCTGGTACTGTTAGCCACTAACTATGGGTATACTCTGCCTAGCATGTTTTGTTTCCTTTATCACTATCATTTTAATTACTGTGACCCCACACACAGTAGCCTATATCAATTTTATATTCTACTTTCTAACAGTAGGATATGTCGTTTTTATTTTGAAGGACATCAAATGTATTAACGTATGTTTTAGGTAGCCTACTGTAAAATGTATTTTAGTTTGTCTTGCAATAGAAACACCATAACATAAATCAATTTAATTAAGCCTAAATATCATAAAGAAATTGTAAAAAAACTGCTGTCACGCCCTGACCTTAGTTATATTTGTTTTCTTTATTATTTTGGTTAGGTCAGGGTGTGAAGAGGGTAGTATGTGTGTTTGGTCTTGTCTAGGTTTTTTTGTATATCTATGGGGTTTTGGTATTGTCTAGGTAAATGTAGGTCTATGGTGGATTGAATTGGTTCCCAATCAGAGACAGCTGTTTACTCTTGTCTCTGATTGGGGATCCTATTTAGGTTGCCATTTGCCATTTTGGTTTTGTGGGTTATTGTCTATGTGTAGTTGCATGTCAGCACTCTGTCTATATAGCGTCACGGTCGTTTTGTTAATTTGTTTAGTGTTCTTCGTTAATAAAAGAAGAATGTATTCAAATCACGCTGTGCCTTGGTCTCCTAGTTACGACGAACGTGACAGAGTAACCCATCAAACCAGGACCAAGCAGCGTGAAAAGAAGGAACAGCGCTTAATGGGGAAATGGACCTGGGAGGAGATATTAGATGGAGCAGGACCCTGGACACAGCCGGGGGAGTATCGCCATCCTAAGGAGGAGATAGAGGTAGCGAAAGCGGAACGGTGATACTAAGAGGATAAATGCAGGAGAATAGAGGAACAGCGATACACGACTAGCACGGAAGCCCGAGAGCCAGCCCTAAGAAAATCATTTTTGGGGGCACACGAGGAGATTGCATGAGTCAGGTAGGAGACCTGAGCCAACTCCTCATGCTTACCGTGGTGAGTGTGTAACTGGTCAGGCACCTTGTTATGCAGAGATGCGCACGGTGTCTCCAGTGTGCTATTCTAGCCCGGTGTGCTCTATTCCAGCTCCTCGCATTTGCCGGGCTATAATGGGCATCCAGCCAGGACTTATTGAGCCAGCTCTATGTTCTGGATCTCCAATGCGTCTCCACGGTCCAGTGTATCCTGTGCCTCCTCCCCGCACTCGCCCTGAGGTGCGTGTCACCAGCCCAGTACCACCAGTGCCAACACCACGCACCGGGTTTCCTGTGCGCCTCCAGAGCCCTGTGCGCCCTGTTCCTCCTCCCCGCACTCGCCCTGAGGTGCATGTCAGCAGCCCGGTACCACCAGTTCCGGAACCACGCACCAGGCCTACAGTGCACCTCGGCAGTCCAGTATGCCCTGTTCATCCTCCCCGCACTCGCCCTTAGGTGCGTGTCACCAGCCTGGGACCACCAGTGCCTGGGACCACCAGTGCCGGCACCACGCACCAAGCCTACTGTGCACCTCGGCAGTCCAGAGCATCCGACGACAGAACCCAGTCCAGAGCATCCGGCGACAGTACCCAGTCCAGAGCGTCCGGCGACAGTACCCAGTCCAGAGCGTCCGGCGACAGTACCCAGTCCAGAGCGTCCGGCGACAGTACCCAGTCCAGAGCTTCCGGCGACAGTACCCAGTCCAGAGCTTCCGGCGACAGTACCCAGTCCAGAGCTTCCGGCGACAGTTCACAGACCGGAACCTCCAACGACGGGCCACAATCCGGAACCTACAACGACGGGCCACAGTCGAGGGCCTCCAGCGACACACCCCAGTCCGGGGTCTCCAGCAACGGTCCCCAGTCCAGAACATCCGGCGACGATCCACACAGCGAGGGTCCCCACCCCAGGGCCTACGGCGAGGATCCGCAGTCCAGAGCCTCCGACGATGATCCACGGGTCTGTGCTACAAGAGCGGACTCAGTGTAAAGAAGGGGGGCGGCGTCCAGAACCAGAGCCGCCACCGAGGTTAGATGCCCACCCAGACCCTCCCATATAGGTTTCGGTTTGCGCCCGGGAGTCCGCACCTTTTACTGTCATGCCATGACCTTAGTTTTCTTTATTTTGGTTTGGTCAGGGTGTGACGAGGGTGCTATGTGTGTTTTAGTCTTGTCTAGGGTTTTTTGTTTATATGGGGTTTTGGTATTGTCTCGGTAAATGTAGGTCTATGGTGGCCTGAATTGGTTCCCAATCAGAGACAGCTGTTTATCGTTGTCTCTGATTGGGGATCCTATTTTGGTTGCCATTTTCCATTTTGGCTTTGTGGGTTATTGTCTATGTGTAGTTGCATGTAAGCACTTGGTCAATATAGAGTCACATTCGTTTTGTTATTTTGTTAGTTTGTTTAGTGTTCTTCGTTAATAAAAGAAGAATGTATTCAAATCACGCTGTGCCTTGGTCTCCTCGTTACGACGAACGTGACAACTAGAGTCAAATGATTTGCTCACAGTAGCAAAAAAATAGAACATGTTTCTTAATGTGCATTGAGCGTGGGAAATGCATTCTTCAAATTATTATTATTATTATTATTATAAAGACAGAAAAATACACGTGTAAAATCTTAATTACATAAACATTAGTGGAAATATAGCCACAATATAAACATCAAAGGAGAATAGAATCATCATATTTTCAGCAAACTTAACATGTGTAAATATTTATATGAACATAACAAGATTCAACAACTGAGACATAAACTGAACAAGTTCCACAGACATGTGACTAACAGAAATAATGTGTCCCTGAACAAATGGAGGGTCAAAATCAAAAGTAACAGTCAGTATCTGGTGTGGCCACCAGCTGCATTAAGTACTGCAGTGCATTTCCTCCCCATGGACTGCACCAGATTTGCAAGTTCTTGCTGTGAGAAGTTACCCCACTCTTCCACCAACTGCAAGCAACTGCAAGGTCCCAGAAATTTTTGGGAGGAATGGCCCGAGCCCTCACCCTCTGATCCAACAGGTCCCAGACGTGCTCAATGGGATTGAGATCCGGGCTCTTCGCTGGCCATGGCAGAACACTGACATTCCTGTCTTGCAGGAAATCACGCACAGATCGAGCAGTATGGCTGGTGGCGTTGCCATGCTGGAGGGTCATGTTAGGATGAGCCTGCAGGAAGCGTACCACATGAGAGAGGAGGACGTCTTTCCTGTAATGCACAGAGTTGAGATTGCTTGCAATGACAACAAGCTCAGTCCAACGATGCTGTGACACATCGCCCCAGACCATGACGGACCCTCCACCTCCACATCGATCCCACTCCAGAGTACAGGCCTCGGTGTAACGCTCCTTCCTTCGACAGTAAACGCGAATCCGACCATCACCCCTGGTGAGACAACACCGTGACTTTTCAGTGAAGAGCACTTTTTGCCAGTCCTGTCTGGTCCAGCAACGGTGGGTTTGTGCCCACAGACAAAGTTTTTGCCTGTGAGGTCTGGTGAGCACCGGTTTGGTCAGCCTATTGTGGACCGTCTAAGAACTGATGGAGGGATTGTGGGTTCCTGGTGTGACCAGGGCAGTTGTTGTTGCCATTCTGTACCTGTCCCGCAGGTATGATGTTCAGATGTACCGATCCTGTGCAGGTGTTGTTACATGTGGTCTGCCACTGTGAGGACGATCAGCTGTCCGTCCTGTCTCACTGTAGTGCTGTCTTAGGTGTCTCACAGTACGGACATTACAATTTATTGCCCTGGCCACATCTGCAGTCCTCATGCCTCCTTGCATCATGCCTAAGGCACGTTCATGCAGATGAGCAGGGACCCTGGGCATCTTTCCTTTGGTGTTTTTCAGAGTCAGTAGAAAGGCCTCTTTAGTGTCCTTAATTGGTAACGACTGTTCCACAGGTGCCTGTTCATGAATTGTTTATGGTTCATTGAACGAGCATGGGAAAAAGTGTTTCAACCCTTTACAATGAAGATCTGTGAAGTTATTTGTATTTTTACAAATTATCTTTCAAAGACAGGGTCCTGAAGAATGGACGTTTCTTTTTTTGCTGAATTCATATGAAAAGCCTTAATTGAACAATACGTTGAAATGAAGCCACCCTTGTGTGGATGCTTTAAAAAAAAATACTATATTTGTTAATGTCTATTGTGCAATTATATATTTTTTTGATTCAACCAGAAAACATATAATTGTCCTCTATTAAAAAAAGAGAGGAAGATGTGTTTCCGATGACATCATCGGTGTGCATCATGTGGTTTGACCAATTGTGAGTAGGCATTGCCTGCTAATTGTCTACTAACTGGTTGTTGATGTCATGTGAAACACTATCTTTTTTACTACAAAGCATAGAAACACACCATTTTACATACACTACCATTCAAAAGTTTGGGGTACTTTTTCCACATTTTTTGTCCATTAAAATAACATCAAACTGATCAGAAATACAGTGTCGACATTTTTAATGTTGTAAATGACTGGAGCTGGAAACGGCTGATTATTTATGGAATATCTACATAGGCGTACAGAGGCCCATTTATAAGCAACCATCACTCTTGTGTTTCAATGGCGTGTTGTGTGAGCTAATCCAAGTTTATAATTCTAAAAGGCCAATTGGCAGCTTCATTAAATAGTACCTCCAGCATCCCGGAGTCGCCTCTTCACAGTTGACGTTGAGACTGGTGTTTTGCGGGCACTATTTAATGAAGCTGCAATTTCTGAGGCTGGTAACTCTGATGATCTTATCCTCTGCAGCAGAGGTAAATCTGTGTCTTCCTTTTCTGTGGCGGTCCTCATGCGAGCAAGTTTCATTATAGCGCTTGAAGGCTTTTGCGACAGCACTTGAAGAATCTTTAAAAGTTCTTGAAATGTTCCATATTGATGTGCCTTCATGTCTTAAAGTAATGATGGACTGTCATTTCACCTTGCTTATTTGAGCTGTTCTTGCCATAACATGACCTGGTCTTTTACCAAATCTTCTGTATACCACAACCTACCTTGTCATAACACAACTGAATGGCTCAAACGCATTAAGAAGCAACGAAATTCCACAAATGAACTTTCAATTAACAAGGTTAATTGAAATGCATTCGACTGCATGTGGCTACCTCATGAAGCTGGTTGAGAGAATTCCAAGAGTGTAAAAAGCTGTCATCAAGGCAAAGGGTGGTTACTCTGCAGAATCTCAAATATAAAATATAATTTGATTTGTTTAACACGTTTTTGGTAACTACATGATTCAAGATGTTCAAGATGATTTATTAGTTTTGATGTCTTCACTATTAGTCTGCAATCTAGAAAATAGTAAAAAAAAATAAAGAAAAAGTCTTGAATGAGTAGGTGTGTCCAAACTTTTGACTCGTACAGTATAAACAGTGCCTTTGGAAAGTATTCAGACCCCTTGACCTTTTCCACATTTTGTTACGTTACAGCCGTATTCTAAAATTGATTAAATAAATACAAATCCTCAGCAATCTACACAAAATACCCCATAATGGCAAAGTGAAAAATGTTTTTTAGAATTGTTAGCAAATGTATAAAAAACAAAAAACAGATACCTTAAATATGTAAATAAGCCTTGGTTTCTCAAATGATTGCCTCGCCTGGTTCACCAACTACTTCTCTGATAGAGTTCAGTGTGTCAAATCGGAGGGTCTGTTTTCCGGACCTCTGGCAGTCTCTATGGGGGTGCCACAGGGTTCAATTCTTGGACCGACTCTTCTCTGTATACATCAATGATGTCGCTCTTGCTGCTGGTGAGGCTCTGATCCACCTCTACGCAGACGACACCATTCTGTATACTTCTGGCCCTTCTTTGGACACTGTGTTAACAACCCTCCAGGCAAGCTTCAATGCCATACAACTCTCCTTCCGTGGCCTCCAATTGCTCTTAAATACAAGTAAAACTAAATGCATGCTCTTCAACTGATCGCTGCCTGCACCTGCCCGCCTGTCCAACATCACTACTCTGGACGGCTCTGACTTAAAATACGTGGACAACTACAAATACCTAGGTGTCTGGTTAGACTGTAAACTCTCCTTCCAGACCCACATCAAACATCTCCAATCCAAAGTTAAATCTAGAATTGGCTTCCTATTTCGCAACAAAGCATCCTTCACTCATGCTGCCAAACATACTCTTGTAAAACTGACCATCCTAGTTGGCTAGCAGTATGCGGCAACGCAGGCGTTTGGAGGAGCGTGTCATCAGTCCGCTGTAACCTGGGCCGGCTCCACGCATCTGGCCTCCAGTGCGCCTCCCCAGTCCAGTACGTCCTGTGTCTCCTCCTCACACTCTCCCTGAAGTGCGTGTCCCCAGCCCGGTACGTCCTGTACCTGCTTCCTACACTCACCTGAAGTGCCAGAGATGGTCAGGGCATTGGGGAAGTTAGAAGAGAGAGAGATGTTGTGCAAGCGTGTTCTGCTCAACATTCTACCAGGGCATCCGGTTAGCAGTCTGGTGCAACTTGAGCTGGCTCCACGCACTAGGCCTCCAGTGCATCTCTCCAGTCCGGTACGTCCTGTGTCTCCTCCTCGCACTCGCTCTAAAGTGCATGTCCCCAGTCCGATACGTCCTGTGCCTGTACCACGCACTCGCCCTGAAGTGTGTGTCACCAGTCTGGCACCACTTGTGCCGGCTCCACGCACTAGGCCTCCAGTGCATCTCTCCAGTCCGGTGCCACCTGTGCGCCTCCCCAGTCTGGTACATCCTGTGCCTCCCCCTCGCACTTGCCCTGAAGTGTGTGTCACCAGTCTGGTACCACCTGTGCCGGCTCCACGCACTAGGCCTCCGGTGCGCATTCCCAGTCCGGTACCTGAAAGGCCCCTCAGCAAGGAAGAAGCAACTGCTCCAAAATCTCCATAAAAAAGCCAGACTACGGTTTGCAAATTCATATGAGGAGAAAGATTGTACTTTTTGGAGAAATGTCCTCTGGTCTGATGAAACAAAAATAAAGCTGTTCGGCCATAATGACCATCGTTATGTTTGGAGGAAAAAGGGGGAGTCTTGCACGTCACCGTGACGCACGGTGATGGCAGCATCATTTTGTGGGGGTGCTTTTCTGCAAGAGGGACTGGTGCACTTCACAAAATAGATGGCATCATGTGGTTGGAAAATTGTGGATATATTGAAGCAACATCTCAAGACATCAGTCAGGAAGTTAAAGCTTGGTCGCAAATGGGTTTTCCAAATGGACAATGACCCCAATCATACTTCCAAAGTTGTGGCAAAATGGCTTAAGGACAAGAAAGTCAAGGTATTGGAGTGGCCATCACAAAGCCCTGACCTCAATCCTATAGACAATTTGTGGGCAGAAGTGAAAAAGTGTGTGCGAGCAATGAGGCCTACAAACCTGACTCAGTTACACCAGCTCTGTCAGGAGGAATGGGCCAAAATTCACCCAACTTATTGTGGGAAACATGTGGAAGGATACCTGAAACATTTGACCCAAGTTAAACAATTTAAATGCAATGCTACCATATACTAATTGAGTGTATGTAAACTTTTGACCCACTGAGATGTGATGGAAAAAAATAAAAGCTGAAATAAATCATTCTCTATACTATTATTATGACATTTCACATTCTAAAAATAAAGTGGTGATCCTAACTGACCTAAAACAGGGAATTTACTAGGATTAAATGTCAGGAACTGTGAAAAACTGAGGTTAAATGTATTTGGCTAAGGTGTATGTAAACTTCTGACTTCAACTGTATGTAAATGTGATATTTCTGTAAAAAAAATTAAAATAATTAAAAAAAAAAATGTTTTGCTTCGTCATCATGGGGTATTTTAGAATAAGGCTATAACCTAACTTTCCGAAGGTGCAGTATATTCACACACACACACACACACACACAGTGGGGCAAAAAAGTATTTAGTCAGCCACCAATTGTGCAAGGCCTGTAATTTTCATCATAGGTACACTTCAACTATGACAGACAAAATTAGAAAAAAAATCGAGAAAATCACATTGTAGGATTTTTAATGAATTTATTTGCAAATTATGGTGGAAAATAAGTATTTGGTCACCTACAAACAAGCAAGATTTCTGGCTCTCACAGACCTGTAACTTCTTCATTAAGAGGCTCCTCTGTCCTCCCCTCGTTACTTGTATTAATGGCACCTGTTTGAACTTGTTATCAGTATAAAAGACACCTGTCCACAACCTCAAACAGTCACACTCCAAACTCCACTATGGCCAAGACCAAAGAGCTGTCAAAGGACACCAGAAACAAAATTGTAGACCTGCACCAGGCTGGGAAGACTGAATCTGCAATAGGTAAGCAGCTTGGTTTGAAGAAATCATCTGTGGGAGCAATTATTAGGAAATGGAAGACATATAAGACCACTGATAATCTCCCTCGATCTGGGGCTCCACGCGAGATCTCACCCCGTGGGGTCAAAATGATCACAAGAACGGTGAGCAAAAATCCCAGAACCACACGGGGGGACCTAGTGAATGACCTGCAGAAAGCTGGGACCAAAGTAACAAAGCCTACCATAAGTAACACACTACGTCGCCAGGGACTCAAATCCTGTAGTGCCAGACGTGTCCCCCCTGCTTAAGCCAGTACATGTCCAGGCCCATCTGAAGTTTGCCAGAGAGCATTCGGATGATCCAGAAGAAGTTTGGGAGAATGTCATATGGTCAGATGAAACCAAAATAGAACTTTTTGGTAAAAACTCAACTCGTCGTGTTTGGAGGACAAAGAATACTGAGTTGCATCCAAAGAACACCATACCTACTGTGAAGCATGGGGGTGGAAACATCATGCTTTGGGCTGTTTTTCTGCAAAGGGACCAGGACGACTGATCCGTGTAAAGGAAAGAATGAATGGGGCCATGTATCGTGAGATTTTGAGTGAAAACCTCCTTCCATTAGCAAGGGCATTGAAGATGAAACGTGGCTGGGTCTTTCAGCATGACATTGATCCCAGCCATACGAAGGAGTAAGAAGCATTTCAAGGTCCTGGAGTGGCCTAGCCAGTCTCCAGATCTCAACCCTATAGAAAATCTTTGGAGGGAGTTGAAAGTCTGTGTTGCCCAGCAACAGCCCCAAAACATCACTGCTCTAGAGGAGATCTGCATGGAGGAACGGGCCAAAATACCAGCAACAGTGTGTGAAAACCTTGTGAAGACTTACAGAAAACTCTGTCATTGCCAACAAAGGGTATATAACAAAGTATTGAGATAAACTTTTGTTATTGACCAAATACTTATTTTCCACCATAATTTGCAAACAAATTTATTAAAAATCCTACAATGTGATTTTCTGGAGAAAAAAAATCTTATTTTGTCTGTCATAGATGAAGTGTACCTATGATGAAAATTACAGGCCTCTCTCATATTTTTAAGTGGGAGAACTTGCACAATTGGTGGCTGACTAAATACTTTTTTGCCCCACTGTACATACATACATACATATATACATACATATTATGTATGATAAATGTGCAGGTTAAAAGTCAGTAGTGCGGTGTATAAGTGTAAATCAGAATTGTGATCCATTAATTTATTGGCTAGGAAACTAATCTGGCATTGGGAAGATTGGTTTTTTGGAAACATTTTGAATTTCTATGATGTGGTGGAGATGTGTGTCCTCAGTGAGAAGGCCAGTGTTGCAGACTAAGCTTGCAGTAGGGCTCCATAAAGGATTTAATTAGTATTGGAATTGTCACTGTCAGAATCATCAGAATGTCAATCATATCCCATATTACAGTTGGCACATTGAGAAGAACACTGACATTGACGTCTACCTTTTTTTTTAATGCCTCGAGGACAATTTTTTTGATTATGGTCTCTTTTTTTCTCACCAAAAAGTATCACATGCAACATTTATAAAAAGTGGATTGTGTGTCAAGCTGACAGATATGGCTGTCATCCCTTTGTCCCACCCTCCCTAGTCAGTACGTTTGAACTTGTGATCTTCATTGTGTAAGACTGGCTTGTTAATGAGAGCGGCATGAATAATACAGCAGCAGACTAATAACCTCGTCATTATTAATCCCCCAAATGTTCATTAGGAGCTGCTCTCAGCCTCCTCATTGCATTGGTGATGTAGCTAATGCTGGCCCCAAATGCTGCATAGTAAGAGACACCTACTGAGTGGGCATGTCTTCATTTTTCTGGCGTACAGATACAGATTTTTTATTGTGTTCAGATCTTGTGTTTCTATGATCGATTGACTGATAGATTTATATCTCTATTCACCCACTATAAAGGCCACATGTTCACTTTTGAGATGCAGGGGCCGTGATATTTTACTGGTACCAAGTAATGAGATCAACACAGAGACAATGCCAACAAGATAAATCTCAAAGTTAAAAACAAAGGTACTTTAGAGGTGGGGCTGTCCTGGACTTCTCAAGTGACTAGAAAAAAAAATAAACTGGCTCCCAAACAGTCCAGTTGACAGATGTAGTCTCTGACCCCTCAGATTAATGTGCCACTTCACTGCAGGCAAGTCTTCTCCCATGGATACTGTGTATCTTACCTAACTGGGGATCGATATAACTCAACATCCTGCAAACAGTCAGCCATTCATCTTCACATCAAAGCTGTCAGTGGCCATGCAGCCACACAGAAACACCACCCCAAGTGGTGCATGCTAATAAACAGACAGCCATGTAGAAGAGGCATTCCAAATCATATCGTATTTGTCACATGCGCCAAATAGAACAGGTGTAGACCTTACAGTGAAATGCTTATTTACAAGCACTTAACCAACAATGCAGTTAAGAAAAAAAGTTATGTAAAAAATAGATAAATATAAAATAAAAATTCATATAAAAGAACAAATGATTAAAGAACAGCAGTAAAATAAACAGGTAGCCCAGTGTTTAGAGTGTTGGGCCAGTAACCGGAAGGTTGCTGGATCGAATCCCCAAGCTGACAAAGTAAAAATCTGTTGTTCTGCCCCTGAGCAAGGCAGTTAACGCACAGTTCCCCGTGTGCCAAAGATGTGGATGTTGATTAAGGCAGTCCCCCGCACCTCTCTGATCCAGAGGGGTTGGGTTAAATGCAGGAGACACATTTCAGTTGAATACATTCAGTTGGAAAACTGACTAGGTACCCCACTTTCCCTATATACAGGGGGTACTGGTACAGAGTGTGTGGGGGCACCGGTTAGTTGAGGTAATACAGTTGAAGTCGGAAGTTTACATACACTTAGGTTGGAGTCATTGAAACTCGTTTTACAACCACTCCACAAATGTCATGTTAACTAACTATAGTTTTGGCAAGTCGGTTAGGACATTGTGCATGACACACGTGATTTTTTCAACAATTGTTTAACTTCTTATGGCAGGGGGGCAGTATTGAGTAGCTTGGATGAATAAGATGCCCAAACTAAACGGCCTGCTCCTCAGTCTCAGTTGCTAATTTATGCATATTATTATTTGTATTGGATAGAAAACACTCTAAAGTTTCCAAAAACTGTCAGAATATTGTCTGTGAGTATAACAGAACTGATATTGCTGGCGAAACCCTGAGGAAAATCAAACCAGGAAGTGGCTTCTATTTTGAAAACTCCATGTTCCATAGCCTGCCTTTGCTCCATTTAAAAGGATATCAACCAGATTCCCTTTCCCATCGCTTCCTCAAGGTGTCAACAGTCTTTAGACATAGTTTCAGGCTTTTATTTGGAAAAATGAGCGAGAAAGATAACATCGCGTCATTGTATTGCCGGGTACCAGCAGCATTTTGTATGCGTTACAGAATTTGGGCAGCCATTGTCTTTCCCTCTCCGACTGAAAAAGACAGTTGGGGTTGATATATTATTATCAATTATATATTTTAAAAACAACCTGAGAATTGATTATAAAAAAAACATTTGACAAATTTCTGTGGACATTACGGATACTATTTGGAATTTTTCTGTGTTGTCGTGGCCACTCTTTCCTGTGGATTTCTGAACATAACGCGCCAAACAAACTGAGTTAATTTGGATATAAAAATAATCTTTATGGAACAAAAGGAACATTTATTGTGTAACTGGGAGTCTCGTGAGTGAAAACATCCGAAGATCATCAAAGGTAAACGATTAATTTGATTGCTTTTCTGATTTTCGTGATCAAGCTGCTTGATGCTAGGTGTACATAATGTTTTGTCGAGCGATCGATAAACTTACACAAACACTTGGATTACTTTCGCTGTAAAGCATATTTTCTGACACGACAGGTGGATTAACAATAGGCTAAGCTGTTTTTTGCTATATTGCACTTGTGATTTCATGAATATAAATATTTTTAGCAATATTATTTGAATGTGGCGTTATGCAATTCAGCGGTTGTTGATGACAATTATCCCGTAAACGGGATGGCAGCCATTAGAAGTTAAAGACTATTTTCTAAGACTATATGAAGATTATTTCACTGTATCACAATTCCAGTGGGTCAGAAGTTTACATACACTAAGTTGACTGTGCCTTTAAACAGCTTGTAAAATTCCAGAACATGATGTCATGGCTTTAGAAGCTTCCGTTAGGCTAATTGACATCAGTTGAGGTAATTGGAGGTGTACTTGTGGATGTATTTCAAGACCTACCTTCAAACTAAGTGCCTCTTCGCTTGACATCATGGGAAAATCAAAAGATATCAGTCAAGACCTCAGAGTTTTTTTTGTAGACCTCCACAAGTCTTGTTCATCCTTGGGAGCAATTTCCAAATGCTTGAAGGTACCACATTCATCTGTACAAACAATAGTATGCAAGTATAAACACCATGCGACCACACAGCCATCATACCGTCTCCTAGAGATGAACATACTTTGGTGCGAAAAGTGCAAATCAATCCCAGAACAACAGCAAAGGACCTTGTGAAACGAGTCCTATATCGACGTAACCTGAAAGGCCGCCCAGCAAGAAAGAAGCCATGACAATTCACATTTTTAAAATAAAGTGGTGATCCTAATTTTACTAGGATTAAGTGTCAGAAATTGTGAAAAACGGAGCTGAAATGTATTTGGCTAAGTTGTATTTAAACTTCCGCCTTCAACTGAATGTACATGTTATCAGGTTTAAAGGTAAGACCCAGAAGCAGACTGTGTCAAAGTAACAATGTTTATTACAGCAACAGGGGCAGGCAAATTACGGGTAAAGGCATGCAGGAGTCGATAATCCAGAATAGTGGGGGAAAGGTACAGGATGGCAGGCAGGGTGGTTAGGCAGGCGAGCTCAGAGACAGGACAGGCAAGGGTCAAAACCAGGAGGATTAGAAAAAGAGAGAGGAAAAGCAGGAGCTGTGACAAAATGCTGGTTGACTTGACAAACAAGACAAACTGGCACAAACAGACAGAAAAAAACAGGTATTAAAACCCAAAGGATAATGGGGATGATGAGCGACACCTGGAGGGGGGTGGAGAAGCACAAGGACAGGTGAAACAGTTCAGGGCATGACACATGTAGGTAGAGTTAAAGTGACTATGCACAGATAATAAACAGAGTAGCAGCAGCATAAAGGAGGGGGGGCAATGCAAATAGTCTGGGTAGCCATTTTATTAGCTGTTCAGGAGGCTTGGGGTAGAAGCTGTTAAGAAGTATTTTGGACCTAGACTTGGCCCCAGTGATGTATTGAGCCGTACACACTACCCTCTGTAGCACACACCTTTCCCTTCTAAGCATCACTATTGTGCAAATTCTTTTGGAGAAAGAAAACAAGTAGGCAGCCAGTACGGTGCTATAAACTTTAGTGAACTATTTATAGAAAATATATACAAAAGAATACAGATATGAGTGAATCAGCCTGAATATCAGGACAAACAACTCATTCCTATGCACATTGCATCTGAAACTGTTCTCTACCCATGAAAAGTGTGTTTAGGGCTCCATCTACATTAATTCCACCTGGGTCTATTGACCCAGCTTCAGATACGTATTACAGACAGGTGCGGAAAGATATATCCTGTTACATCTGCCCCTGCCACATCCTGTGTCTCCGTAACCTGCTGCCACTCCCCCAGTGCTCTCTCCCTCCCTCTATGTTGGTGCATGTGATTGTGTGACTGGAGACAGGTGTGCTGGAGGCAGAGCAGAACCCCACCAGCTTCAACTTGTTCCAATAATCAAGACCTCTACAAATACTCAGCCCTGCCACTTCCATGCGACCAGATTGTAATCGCTGCTACGTCAGTCTGTACGTTTCAAGCTGTTTGTTCCTGCATAGATCTTGTTATCCTGTTGTGCCTGTTTTCCCTAGCCTGACGCTGCTTTTCTCTCTACATTTCCTTACCCTGCCTGCTACATTTCCTTACCCTGCCCTCGTTCCCCTTGCCCCAGCCTCAGTCCCTAGTACCCTGCTACCCACCTGAGCCTCCCGTGGCCCGCACCCCATCTTCCCCCCGCTGTTCAATAAATACCTTAGTTACCTTATCCCTGTCTCCTAATCTGAGTATGCACTTGGATTCACCTGCTCCGCCCCGCCTAACATATCCAAGCTAGAGGCCTCTATCCCTTATGTCAGCAATAACTTTACCCACTCTGAGAAACAACCATTAAATCTCCAAAAAGACACCTCTATAGTCCTCCTCCCAGCAGACGAGGGAGGCGCTGTTACTGTACAAGACTAGACTGTCTATAAACTGAAGTACTCAGGAATCTGAAAGATCAGACATTCTACAAGACTCACTATGAACCACACCGAGGTCCTGCGCAGTGGTGGATCCTCAAAGAAACAGGACAAATAGTCTTTGCGACATTAGACCAGGTTTGACAGAAGGCATGAAGATCTCTGCTTGGCGTAAATGCAGTTGTTGATAAATATGCCCCTGTCCATTGTAACACTTTTGTTTACCAATACCCCACCATTAGATATTGAACTTCTTCTCGGTGGTAAGGTTATGGGAAGATAATACAGAAGGAAAATATATTACAAATATATACAGTACCAGACCGTTTTTATACATACTGTAACACACGCACATGCATATGCAGTACCAGTCAAAAGTTTGGACACACCTCCTCATTTAAGGGTTTTTCTTTTTTTTTAAAACTATTTTCTACTTTGTAGAATGATAGTGAAGACGTCAAAACTATGAAACAATTCATGTGTAATTACGTAGTAACCAAAAAAGTGTTCAACAAATCGAAATACATTTGAGATTCTTCAAAGTAGCCATCTTTTGCCTTGACATTTGACTGGTACTGCATATATATATGTGTTTGTGTGTATGCATATACAGTATGTGTATATATACCGTATGTGTAAGGGTACTGTATAAGTAAGCAGTTGAAATATAGCATGCTGCTTGAGGAGTCTGTTTGACATCACATACAGTTGTCATGGTATAGCAGCACATGAAAAAAACCTGTGTGGGTGTGTGTCAGAATGCTAGATGGCTGGTAAATTAAATTCCAGTAGGAGACATGGTCACGAACAACCATGAACAGGAGGTGAAACTCACACCCTGGAAATCACACTCCGCATACTTCAATTTTACCCTGTTGTTACTGTATATGATCCCTGTTGGGTGAGACTATTAGTTTACCACATCAGTAGGTCCACCTCCTCAGTCTAAGGTCAAGGTGCTCTCTGAGCGAGAGAGAGACCGCTGAGTTGGAGAAGGGAGTGGCTCGTTCACTGATCACACCGCTGCGTCGAGCAGAACCACGCTGGAAATCATCATGTCACAGATTTATGGGACTGTGGCAGTGCAGTTTACATTTCCATTTAATCTGTCGTCCTTTGTGACACGCGCCTAAGATTCTGTCGTCTGTAATTTCTGCCAAGGCAGGGTAGGACCAGACCAGGCGTACAGTGATTGTCAGCCTCGATGTTCCTCTTGTGGCCATATTTCACGTCCCTGGGGTGGGGCCTGCTGCTCCCCTGCTGGGAAGAGGTGCCGAGTCAGTATAGGGCCTGATGGATCATAGCAGCAGTTCCCAGGTTTCCCAAAGTAGGAGGCGGGTAATAAACAGGGCTTTGGAGTTATGTGTTACATCACATTCTAAGTCATCAGTGCTGGTCCATGAGGAATGGCAGGAGCTAACCCTCCCCAATAACCCAGCGGTGAATCTCTGATCTTTTGACAGGAATTCACTGGATTATAAATCAAAGCCAATGGCTGGATGTAAAATCGGAGGATGCAGGAAATTACATTCATCCCATTTTAATGGCCAAATATTGTGATTTGTTTGCCAGTAAATTTGGGCTGACAGTAAACACTTAGCACCTACCTAAAAGTGCATGGAAGTTCAAATTGTATTACTGTTCTCATAACCCAGGGGATAACAACAGCTGCTGGGAAATATCCAACATCCTACAGTATGGGTCATAGATACAGTTAGCAGCATCAACAACCTGGTTATTAACAAACCCCAAAAAACAGGCAAACATACAGTCGATGATGAGTTTAATTTATTTAGTCATCTCGTTCAATTAACACACTAACAGTAGAGATCATATCTAAAAATGACAAAAAAATACTCTTCCATACTGTTTGTGTGATCTCTGTTTCTGTGAATCTGAATGGGAGATATTGCACCATGCAGTGTGTGTAGCTGCCGCCTTGCAGAGGTCACGCTCCAATGTGTATTGAGCTTTAGGAGACATTGGGTTACATATCCCATTACAGTCAATGGCAATTGGAGACAGACATGTGTCCTTGTCCCTAAGTGGATCAATGGTCCTGGATCGCTACGATGGTGATGGGAAAGAGGGGAGAAAAGGACTGGCCCAACCACCAACAATGGGACAGGATCTTCAGCACGTTGCCAGAGACACACTTTGAGAGTATACCCAAGGGGCTCTGTTATCTGATGGACGCGTTCCAACAGCTTTGCACAAGCTAAAAGGCTTGGAGAAATCACCCATTTACCTCCGCCCAGAGGCTTGGGACAGCCCCTTTGTTTACTAAGGCTTGGAAAGGCCACATGTTTATCATGGTCCAGAAAGGGTTTAAAGGTCACTGGCCCACAAAGCAAACTAACATCTGCATATTGACAGTGCTGCCCCTTATGGCTACTTGGGGAGTGGGCGAAAGGAAGGCTGCCATCAAGCAGTCCAGTCTGAGTCTGGATGGTGACATCATGTAATGTTCACCTTTTAAACGGATGACATGTCTACTTCTTTATTCAGCCCACAATTCAATCCGACTATATCAAGATATATTCCTGCATGGTTACCATGGAGATACACCTTGATGTGTGATTAGAACCCCAACCTGGAGCTACTCACAGATCATTTATTTGATTTGATACGACTATGCCGCAGCCCTCTCATTGCTCTACAATGATTTGATTACTTCTCTGCAATGCTATTAGGGTGTTATTAACCATAGTGGCAGGGAACATTGACTATGATTAGGTACCTTAATATGAGCACAGTGCACGTTCATGAAGAACAGCTATCACATGTGTGCATCCCCACCATGGTTTGAGGCTCTCTCATTGAAATGTCTGGTGTTTTCCCTGATCAAAGAGACATCAAAACTGCCCTCTAAACCTGGTTGTTATGGCAACAGGTGTCACATGACCCAAAGTGAGACAAACTTTGGATGAGAGAGGATTGGCCCTCTGGAGGGAGTCAGTCCCCCTCTCATCATCTGACACGGTTACCTAGGAAACAAGGCAGTGAGACAGGAAGCTAGGGAGAGCGATGTAAGCCCTTGTTTGTTTGGATAACAGCAACGAAGCTGCTTGGACTCCAGGCATCTTGCTCTGTACTTGGGGGTGCTATTAAAGTGGTGGGTGTTGGTGTATTGTGTGGAGGGCAAGATCAGGCTGATATCCCTCTACCAGCTGTGGATTTGTTTCTACATCCCAGCTGGATGAAGAAATAATAACAAACATCATAAATTATTCAGCCATGCTCCTGAATAGAGCTGGATATCCCACTCGCCCACTGCCTTCCTGTTTCTCCACCTCCCAGCGCAGTCCCTATTGACATCCTCAACAATAAGTAGTGTTGAACACTCAGCTCCATTATCTATGTATCACACAGTACTGTACATGCAATGAACGTGTAAACCCCTCAGTGTAAAATCCTCTGAATAATCGTAATTAAAAAGTGTCTAAGCCCACGTCATTTGGGCTTAGTCATTTTTCTGTCTATGTTTGAGACTGCTGTCATGTGGGCGTCAGTGTCTGTGAGGACTGGAGCCTGGGAGCAGGGCTGTGAACAGGGGCTGCTCTGTGTTTCCCCTGAGAGCCCAAGTGGAATTATTCAACATCAAACATTGGGGTTAGGAAGTTAATAAGAGGGGATGTTAGATGCTCCCAGCTGCCCTGCAAGACTAATATTTACTGTTGATTTGGACGGCACCTAGAATGAGCCTGACAGCCTCTCAATAACATTGACAGGTTTTAGATTGATGGGTGTGGGAGTGGTCTTGCCCTGGGATATTTTACAGGTCCTGCTGCTTGTCAGTCATTCAAACAGCCAGTCACTGTTGGAAGTCTGTGTCTTATTTAGCTATTTTTATGTGTGGTGTCTATGGATGTGAATAACCTGGAATTTGGGTTAATTGGGATGCTCTGGAGGATGATGTCTTTGCTCTCTGATTGGTGTCTTGAGTGTCATTACTTGTGATGACTGTCTACTAGCAGATGCGGGCCCTTTTGGTGAATGAGAATTTACAATGTGACTTTAGTGTCAGAATTATAAGAATATATTTACTCTGCTTGACACCAGGCAGTGAGCTGGGTGCGTGTAAACATTTCACTTCTTGCTGAAGAGCCTACCTTCTGATACTTTGTTAGGGGGTGGAGTGCTTCCAATATGCAGACAACATCATTTCATCTGATTGTTTGTGAGGATTAGCCCAACAGTAAATAGAGGATCTCATGCTGGCATCACCTCATTAGGCTTTATTTCCTCTTCAGTGGGATCAGGAGACCTGGGGAGAAACAGCCACGTCAAAGCATCAGTTAGAGATCAGATAGGGTACCCCAGCGCTACCCTGTTCAAGTACTAGCTCAATAACCAGTGACCCACTTATTTTAATTGCTTACCTGCTTTCCTACACAAAGGAAACCATGATAAAGAGTACGTAGCCTTGTTCCTGCACCCTGGTTTTAAGGCCTAAATAATGAGCATCTCTCCATTAACTATGTGATCAAGGCATTTTCTCAAATCAAAGCATGAAAGAGAATACATTTAGAATACATCACTGCATGATACTTGACTTGGGTTGTAATCTACTGGTAATGTATCAAAGTTACTGGAATCTTCTGTAATTTAGGTAATTAACAGGTAATCTATGTCAATCTCTGGTTAAATTGGTCGTTTATAATTGAATAACTTGGGAAAAAAATTATTCATACTGTACATGTATATATTCATTTTTAATAAGTGTGTCTTATATATCCATATTGTCCATGAGTTTCTAGTGAAGTAGCCTCATACAAACCATCCTGATCTCGCAAGTTTACATTCTACACAGCGCGAAACAGAATGTAAACTATTGAGATAAAGACGCTTCGTACGAGGCTATGGGATAGACCATATGGTTCAAGAGAAAATAACCTAACTAATGAAAAAGCATCTAATCAACAATGGCATTATTTTTTATTAACTCTGAAACTCTTCCAACTATTGACTTTTCTTTTTACAACTGCCACCAGTTTAGTGCCACAACATTTACAACAAAGACACACATGTGAAACCCTCATATTACACAATGGTATTCACTATGTTGATGGTTATATTTATGATAATGTTTTCACAGCTTTTTCAATTCTATTTTTTATTTGATCTTTTTTACATTTGAAAAGGCCAAACAGAAGGCCAGAGAAAATTGCAGACCCCTGTGATAATCTGATGTTCCCAAAAGTGCCAATGGATGTTTTGTGATAAATTACATAAAATCCTTAAATTACCGAAATTCTTATAGTTTACTGGTAAACTTTGAAAGTTTCCAGCATTCCTATACTTGATCCATTATTGTTGCGATGAAAATCTGTAGTCAATGTATAGGTACAGTATGTTGTAGTTCACTGTCACGCCCTGACTATAGAGAGCCCTTGGTTCTCTATGGTGTAGCAGGTCAGGACGTGACTAGGAGGTGTTCTAGGTTATATATTTCTATGTTGGTGCTCTTGGTATGGTTCCCAATTAGAGGCAGCTGATGTTCGTAGTCTCTAATTGGGGATCATACTTAAGGGTTCTCTGTTCCCACCTGCCTTGTGGGATATTGTTTTGTGTTTGTGCATCACGTAGTCACATTTTGTTGGTCGTTTATTGATTTATTGTTTTTGCTTTATGTTTCACTTTGAAATAAATATGTGGAACTCGACATCTGCTGCGTCTTGGTCCCATTCTTACGACAACCGTGACATTCACTGATGCTGTATCTCTGTGTGCGATGATGTTTCCACATTTCTGACACAATTTCCTTATTCTTGTGAGCAATTCATCAATGTGAAACATTTTTTACGATGGTCCCATGAAATCAACAGTGTTCAAATACCACACAACATGAAATATGTTCCATCAGAGACAGTTAGGACATGTCTGTGAGAGACTGACATTCTCAACTTCCTGATGCTGTCCCTGTAGGCCCTACATAGCAGGTTTTGGAAAGTGGCCTGTGACATTTAGACAGCTGGCCTGTTGGAGCCTTTTCTATGGTCCTTTAAGCATTTTTCATTAGTCTTATTTCCTTTTCGTCTGACAGATTTGAAAAATGTTGTCAGTACAGAGTTGAATGTAAATTCCTCACAATAACATTGCAAAAACTCGCGTCAAAAAGTCAATAGCCAGCCTGTCGGACAAATCTCACACCTAATGGTCAATAATAAGCCCTCCATGACAACATATGACAATGATGATGGAATCAGTCTTATTGACAAGGAACGGTACGACCGAGACTACTTGTAGGAAGTGGTTAAACACATGCTAAGCGCTTACTACTTACCACAGGTGGCTGGTGGCACCTTAATTGGGGAGAACGGGCTCACTGTAATTGCTGTAATGGAATTAATGGAATGGTATCAAGCACAACAAATACATGATTTCCATATGTTTTAATAGCGTTTCATTCACTTAATTCCAGCCATTATTATGAGCTGTCCTCCCCTCACAATTGTCATACCGTATATGTCAGCTGTGATCACAAGGTTTTCCTGACAATGTAGATATTCAGGGCAGATCTGATGGAATTTATTTGAAGTAGTATATTTTTAAGTGAACAACTGAAAGAATGCAATTAAATATCATCTTTATAATAGATGTACTTCATCACTTGGTTTTATTGAACACTTTTCTTTGAGACTACAGAAGACTGGGAGGAAAATTATGATTTATTATGATTTGACATTTGCTCAAATCTCCACCTCAAACAAACAGCTACTGTAAAAGTGGGTGTTCTATCAAGCTTTGAGACCTTGATTCTTTTTAGAAAGACATAGATGAATTCTGTCAAGAAAATACATTATATATATATATATATATAGCTTTTCTTTCACTCAGCTGTGAGTCCCTCTATTATAAAATCCCTATTGTAATAATCTTTAGATGCCTTTTAAAGTATTGTAAAATAAACACTTTTTGAAAGATCTAAGGAAGTGATAGCAACGAGAACAGATCAATATTTATTTGGGGTAAAATCTGCATTTGATATATAAATCATGAATGTTTCTAGCCTTAAAAGAAAAATATTGTTTCTAGTTTGGTATTTGTTATAGTCCCAAAATGTTTTGCAAAATGTTTTGCAAGTCAGCAATCAAGTTTTAGATATATAACTTTAAAAATACAGTATGTTGCATTTTGCATAATATGATGCTGCGTTTTGCAAAATACCAGCTGTATTTCTGTATTTTGAAAGTAAGATATCGAAAATCTGATAGCAAAACATTTTGGGACTACAGATTTTGGGTGGAATTTTACTTTAACAGTTAGGTAGGATGCAGCATTGATTAATGACTTTTATATTGACATGTCTCGTGAAAGTTAGGACAAAAAGAGAGAATGGGAGGGAGTTAGAGAAAGTGAGAGAGAGCAAGAATGAGAGTGAGAGAGAAAGGAGAGCGATTGAGAGCAGGAAAGAGGATGAGTGAGGGGAGGGAGAGAATGTGAGAAAGACTAAGGAAGTTGTGTTTGCTGAATGAGCCACTGTGAACACTTATGTTATGTCGTAGGCTGAGGCTATTCTATTCAGTCCCATTTATCTATAGTGACAAAAGGACAATGGCTCAGAGAATATCAACTTCTCAACACTTTAAAAAATGATCAGTTCTCCAGCTTTCTGCTACATTTTCAACAGCAGGAGCCTTCACGATTTGTAATACAGTATGTTTTAGCAGTATGATGGTCCTGTCTTTGGAGAGCTCTGGAATGGAAGACATGGTATTGAATAGGATATATCTTAAGAGTGCAGGTTATGAACTGAGGGACTCCATCCCTCTTTCAGTGACGGTTCATTCTGGTCTACTGTAGATCTTTAGAACAATTTGTCAATGGTCAAAATTTAAATGTTGAATTTGTTAGTCTAGTCGCTGTTGTATTTTAATCTGTATTATATCAAATAAAATCTAATTTTATTGGTCACATACATGTTTAAGCAGATGTTATGTGTGTCACGTTCTGACCTTTATTTCCTTTGTTTTGTCATTATTTAGTATGGTCAGGGCGTGAGTTGGGGTGGGCAGTCTATGTTTGTTTTTCTATGATTTGGGGATTTCTATGTTTCGACCTAGTATGGTTCTAAATCAGAGGCAGGTGACATTAGTTGTCTCTGATTGAGAATCATACTTAGGTAGCCTGGGTTTCACTGTTTGTTTGTGGGTGTTTTGTTTCCGTGTCTGTGTTTTTCACCACACGGTACTGTTTTGGGTTTCGTTAATTCCACGTTTATTGTTTTTGTATTTCAGTCGTGTTCATGTGTAGTATTTCTTATTAAAAGAATCATGGACACTTACCACGCCGCATATTGGTCCTCCGATCCTTCTCGCCTCTCCTCTTCGGAAGAAGAGGAGGAAATCCCTTACAATGTGAGTGTAGAGAAATGCTTGTTTTCCTAGCTCCAACAGGGCAATAATAATAATAATACCAAATCAAAAAATTAAAACAATGGAATTTAAAAAAATCTATAATATTAGGACAAGCAATTTCAGAGATCAGAGTTTATATATATATGTGTGTGTGTGTGTGTGTGTGTGTGACGGAATGTAGACATTATGGACCATAGAGAAATTATGTGGATAAAATAGTTAATCTGTAGAATGTGTAGGAAAAAAGTATATATGCAGTAATAGTTGAAAAGGATGGCACTGACCAGAATACAATAATAGATATACAGTGCATTCAGAAAGTATTCAGACCCCTTGACTTTGTCCACATTGTTACATTAGTCTTATTCTAAAATGGATAAAAATATTTTTTCCCCCTCATCAATCCACACACAATACTCCATAATGATAAAACAAAGTTATTTTAGTTTAGCAAATGTATTAAAAATAAACAATTCAAATATCACATTTACATAAGTATTCAGAACCTTTCGTAGTGATTTAGGTGCCTTTCTGCAAACTCCGAGCGGGCTGTCATGTGCCTTTTACTAAGGAGTGGTTTCAGTCTGGCCACTCTACCATGAAGGCCTGATTGGTGGAATGCTGCAGAGATGGTTGTCCTTCTGGAAAGTTCTCCCATCTCCACAGAGGAACTCTGGAGCTCTGTCAGAATGACCATTGGGTTCAAATGTGTAAAAGTCAAGGGGTCTGAATACTTCCGAATGCACTATATATGAATCAGTTATACTCTCTTACCACCAGGTCTATCATCATAACATCTCATTTAAGAGTACCCCGGGCCAGGCATCTCAAATATAATAACCTAAGACAGTGCATGTTTACAATGAATAGCCAATATCGTCGCTGATATGTAATGCTCTCTGAACAGGTAATTTAAGCTGACACTTACACAGGCCTGCATGATAGCCTATAGATGTTTGCTGAAATGTGTATGGAGAATAGGACCAGTGAGTCCATTCCACCAGTACTTGCCATAGCAATGAAACCATCACCAGGAGCATGGTGTTTACAGCTGTAGACACATCATTGAGCTCCAGGAGAGGAGGGTCATCTCCTCACTCCAGAGAAATAATGGCCAAACTTTTACCCTGGGCTGTAATTGATCAGCCTGGAGGAGCCCCCTCCCCTCCCCTCCACTGTGGCCCAGGCACAGCACTGAGCTCCCATTAAGGTTGTTCCATGTCATTTCAGCAAGCCATGACACCCACCATCACATATTGTACTGAAATAATTTCTGTAGTTAGAAACAGACAAGATTAGCATTCTTGCAACAGTGTTTGGTTGAAATATAATTTGATCACTGAGAAATTAGGCTAATTGATTGCACCCAAATTGGCTATTTTATTTGATGCATATAATATCCAGGAAATACAGTACCTAACATCCGATTTGGACCCAACTTTTTTCTAACAATAATTATGACGAGGAATCCCCCCCAAAAATTCAAAAGCCACCCACCCACAGAACCCCCACACCAATAACGAGTATACAGTATCAGTTCTTTATGTCTGACAAGTAGTTGCGTCTAAGTATTGTATTGTCATCCTATGTAATTTGGTGATGATTTTATCCCCTGTTCAGAGAAATAAGTAATTTAAGTTTAGGTTCGTGTCCTATCCTACATCCTGATATGACCAGGCTCTGACCACTAGATGGTGATGCTCCTGCTAGTAGGTGTTAAAGGGATAGTTCACTCAAATGACATTTGGTTTTCCTTAGCCTGTAAGCAGTTTATGGACAAGGTATGACAGCAACCCATGCTTTCGTTTTGTTTACCTGATCATTGTTTAAAATTCAAACTTTTTAGCATTTCTGTCTGCCGAATTCTCTCTTTGCTCTCATTTTCCTTAATAGGATGTCGGTGGGTGGAGCTGGGAGGGTCGTTGGCGAAATGGGACACACCTGGGCTCGGGTGTGTCGCGGGATAAATACACCTCTTCCCCATTCATTGGGGAGACTCTCTCCATGCAGACACAGATTTTGGTTGTGGCATTTTTCTGTCTGTTTTTGTTTGCTTGCGGTGGCAATTTTCAACACCCCTCATTATCACATTTATGCACGCAACCACTCACTTACTCTACTGACTACACACACCATAGTTTTTTGTATTTAGTTTACTTTAGTTATTAAATGTTATTCCTTAACGCCACGTTGTCTCCCTTTGTTACGAACTTCGAGCCGGTTCGTGACATGGCACAAATCCAAAGTAAGTCAATAGTACTGAAAAGAGCTTATGGATATCAGGACAGTGATTACTCACCTCGTACTGGACAAAGATTTTTTCTTTAACAAGTCGGACACAAAGGATTTACTTCAGACACCCGACAAGGCCCAAATCCCTGTTATTCGCATGACGAAGAGACAGAGATATCAGGGACGTAGGTTGGGGTGCCTTGTTGGGATCCAATGGCGAATGAGTAATCCCCCTCTATCAACAGTCCTATTAGCAAATGTGCAATCATTGGATAACAAAATGGATGAGCTCCGATCAAGACTATCCTACCAATGGGACATTAAAAACTGTAACATCTTATGTTTCACAGAGTTGTGGCTGAACGACGACATGGATAACTTACAGCTGGCTGGCAAGACCAAATCTGACCATAACTCTATCCTTCTGATTCCTGCTTACAAGCAAAAACTAAAGCAGAAAGTACCAGTGACTCGCTCAATAAGGAAGTGGTCAGATGACGCAGATGCTAAGCTACAGGACTGGTTTGCTAGCACAGACTGGAATATGTTGCGGGATTCTTCCGAGGAGTACACCACATCAGTCTCTGGCTTCATCAGTAATTGCAGAAGCCGTGGATTACAGCGAACATCCAAACTGAGCTAAAAGGTAGAGCTACCGTTTTAAAGGAGTGG
The DNA here is from genome assembly GCF_045791955.1 of Oncorhynchus clarkii lewisi. Lineage (NCBI taxonomy): Eukaryota > Metazoa > Chordata > Actinopteri > Salmoniformes > Salmonidae > Oncorhynchus > Oncorhynchus clarkii. The sequence goes on from NC_092158.1 coordinate 24,084,266, forward strand.
GACTCTCACCTGGATTCGTCAAAGAAATCCCGCTATTTCCTCCGACGAACCATGATACAGGCAAAGTGTCAGTTCAGAACTAAGATTGAATCGTACTACCCCACTCCGATGCTCTTTGGATATGGCAGGGCTTGCAAAGACTACAAAGGGAAGCACAGCCACGAACTGCCCAGTGACACGAGCCTACCAGACAAGCAAAAAAGTCTATGCTCACCTTGAGGCAAAAAACACTGAAGAATGCATGAGAGCAGTAGCTGCTCCGGACAACTGTGTGATCACGCTCTCCATAGCCGATGTGAGTAAGACCTTTAAACAGGTCAACATTCACAAGGCCACAGGGCCAGATGGATTACCAGGACGTGTACTCCGAGCATGCGCTGACAAACTGGCAAGTGTCTTCACTGACATTTTCGACCTGTCACTAACAGAGTCTGTAATACCAGCATGTTTCAAGTAGACCACTATAGTCCATGTGCCCAGGAACACCAAGGTATCCTGCCTAATTGACTACCGACCTGTAGCACTGACGTCTGTAGCCGTGAAGAGCTTTAAAGGCTGGCCATGGCTCACATCAACACCATTATCCAAGAAACCCTAGACCCACTCCAATTTGCATACTGCCCAAACAGATCCACAGATGACGCAATATCTATTGCACTCCACACTGACCTTTCCCACCTGGACAAAAGGAAAACCCACGTGAAAATGCTATTCATTGACTTCAGCTCAGCGTTCAAAACCATAGTGCCCTCAAAGCTAATCACTAAGGTAAGAACCCTGGCACTAAACACCTCCTTCTGCAACTGGATCCTGGACTTCATGACGGGCTGCCCCAGGCGGTAAGGGTAGGTAACTCCACATCTGCCATGCTGATCCTCAACACGGGGGCTCCTCAGGGGTACGTACTCAGTCCTCTCCTGTATTCATTGTTCCCCCATGACTGCATGGCCAAGCACGACTCCAACACGATCATTAAATGTGTAGATGACACAACAGTGGTAGGTCTGATCACTGACAATGATGAGACAGCCTTTAGGGAGGAGATCAGAGACCTGACAGTGTGGTGCCAGGATAACAACCTCAATGTTTTCAAGACAAAGGAGATTCTTGTGGACTGCACGAAAAGGAGGACCGAGCACGCCCTAAATTCTCATCAATGGGGCTGTAGTGGAGCAGGCTGAGAGCTTCAAGTTCCTTGGTGTCCACATCACCAACAAACTATCATGGTCCAAACACACCAAGGCAGTCGTGAAGAGGACACGACAAAGCCTATTCCCCCTCAGGAGACTGAAAATATTTGGCATGGGTCCTTAGATCCTCAAAAAAAAAATCTACAGCTGCACCAGAGAGCATACTGACTGGTTGCATCACCGCCTGGAATAACAACTACTTGGCCTCCGGCCTCATGGCACTACAGAAGATAGTGCATGCGGCCCAGTACATCACTGGGTCCAAGCTTCCTGCCGTCCAGGACTTCTATACCAGGCAGTCTCCGAGGAAAACCCCAAAAAATTGACAGAGACTCCAGTCACCCTCGTCATAGACTGTTCTCTCTGCTACCGCACTGCAAGAGTTACCCGAGTTCCAAGTCAAGGTCCAAAGGGCTTCTTAACAGCTTCTATCCCCCAAGCCATAAGACTCCTGAGCAGCTAATTAAATGGCTACCCGGACTATTTGCATTGTCCCCCACTTTTCCGCTGCTGCTACTCTGTTTATTTTCTATGCAGATTAAATTTACCTCTACCTACATGTACATATTACCTCAATTATCTCGGCTAACCTGAAACCCCACACTGACGCTGTGACTTATAGCCTCGCTACAGTTATTTAATTGTTGCTCCTAATTATTTGTTATATTTCAAATTCTTATTTTCTTTTCAGTTTATTTTGGTAAATACTTTTGTAACACTTCTTTCTTAAAACTGTATTGTAAGGTCTGTCTGTTGGTCTATGTCTGTTTTTGGCGCAGCTGACACATTTGATTTGAAGTTGCAAAGAAAACAGGAGCTGCCTCCACTATTCCAGCACCATTTCAACTTCAACATTCTCAAATCCCCTCTTCTTACTTAGTCCAATACAGTGACAACTGAAAGATGTTAAAAACGATTTTGTCCAATTAACCTAAATATGATGTGGTTGTCCATGGTTCTGATTTCTGTGTGTGTGTGTGTGTGTGTATGTGTGTGCTTGAGCTCATTCAAGTAGAAAAACATGTTGAGCCTCCCAAGTGGCGCAGTGGTCTCAGGCACTGCCTCGTAGTGCTAGCTGTGCCACTAGAGATTCTGGGTTCTAGTCCAGGCTCTGTCGCAGCAGGCAGTAACAGGGAAACCCATGGGGCGGCACACAATTGTCCCAGTGTTGTTCGAGGAGGGTTTGGCCAGCAGGGATGAACTTGTCCCATCGCACACTAGCAACTCCTGTGGCGGACCGGGCGCAGTGCATGCTGACACGGTCGTCAGGTGTACAGTGTTTTCTTCTGGCTTCCGGGTTAAGTGGGCATTGTGTCAAGAAGCAGTGTGACTTGGTTGGGTTGTGTTTCGGAGGGCGCACGGCTCTCAACCTTTGCTTCTCTCGAGTCTGAAAGGGAGTTGCGGTGATGAGACAAGACTAACTACCAATTGGATACCACGATATTGGGGAGAAAAAGGGGTCCTTTTTTAACAAAGATTACAACATTTTAAAAACATGTCGACCCATCCTACTTGAAGAGAAATGCCAATGCCATCCTCTCTTTCCTGCTGACTAAAATGGATCTATCATTTTGTCTGTCATACAGTCATGGCCAAAAGTTGAGAATGACACAAATATTAATTTCCACAAAGTTTGCTGCTTCTGTGTCCTTAGATATTTTTCAGATTTTACTATGGAATATTGAAGTATGATTACAAGCATTTCAAAAGGCTTTTATTGACAATAACATGAAGTTATTTGCAGTGTTGACCCTTCTTTTTCAAGACCTCTGCAATCCGCCCTGGCATGCTGTCAATTAACTTCTGGGCCACATTCTGACTGATGGCAGCCCATTCTTGCATAATCATTGCATTGAGTTTGTCAGAATTTGTGGGTTTTGTTTGTCCACCCGCCGCTTGAAGATTGATCACAAGTTCTCAATGTGAGTAAGGTTTGGGGATTTTCCTGGCCATGGACTCAAAATATCAATGTTTTGTTCCCCGAGCCACTTAGTTATCACGTTTGCCTTATGGCAAGGTGCTCCATCATGCTGGAAAAGGCATTGTTCATCACCAAACTGTTCCTGGATGGTTGCTCTCGGAGGATGTCTTGGTACCATTCTTTCCTCAAAGGCAAAATTGTGAGTGAGCCCACTCCCCTGGCTGAGAAGCAACCCCACACATGAATGGTCTCAGGATGCTTTACTGTTGGCATGAGACAGGACTGATGGTAGTGCTCACCTTGTCTTCTCCGGACAAGCTTTTTTCTGGATGCCCCAAACAATCGGAAAGGGGATTCATCAGAGAAAATGACTTTACCCCAGTCCTCAGCAGTCCAATCCCTGTACCTTTTGCAGAATATCAGTCTGTCCCTGATGTTTTTCCTGGAGAGAAGTGGCTTCTTTGCTGCCTTTCTTGACACAAGGCCATCCTCACTCCAGTCTTCACCTCACTGTGCATGCACTCACACCTGCCTGCTGCCATTCCTGAGTAAGCTCTGTACTGGTGGTGCCCCGATCCTGCAGCTGAATCAACTTTAGGAGACGGTCCTGGCGCTTGCTGGACTTTCTTGGGTGCCCTGAATCCTTCTTCACAACAATTGAACCGCTCTCCTTGAAGTTCTTGATGATCCGATAAATGGTTGATTTGGGTGCAATCTTACTGGCAGCAATATCCTTACCTGTGAAGCCCTTTTTGTGCAAAGCAATGATGACGGCACGTGTTTCCTTGCAGGTAACCATTATTGACAGAGAAAGAACAATGATTCCAAGCACCACCTTCCTTTTGAAGCTTCCAGTCTGTTTTTCAAACTCAATCAGTATGACAGAGTGATCTCCAGCCTTGTCCTCATCAACACTCACACCTGGGAGAACGAGAGAATCACTAACATGATGTCAGCTGGTCCTTTTGTGGCAGGGCTGAAATGCAGTGGAAATGTTTTAAAGGGATTCAGTTTATTTGCATGGCAAAGAGGGACTTTGCAATTCATCTGATCACTCTTCATAACATTCTTGAGTATATGCAAATTGCCATCATACAAACTGAGGCAGCAGACTTTGTGAAAATGTATATTTCTGTCATTCTCAATATTTTGTCATGACTGTACAATTACATTTTTTGTCCAAGGCTACCTGGCTAAAATGCTTGCTTGCTAGCCTAACTTCCATTCATGGGCAATGTTAGCTAGTTAACTTTAGCCTTCTATATCTAGCTACATATTGAACTTCCATCCTCTCAGGACAGGGGCACAACAATGTATGAATGGTTGGATCAGAATCGCCGATATAATCATTGTCCAGTATGGAGAATTAAGTAAAAACAGTCCAAATCCCTGCAACAGTGTAATACTTGTTTGGACCAGACAGCATCAGATAGATGGCCCTACACATTAAAAGACAGAGGGGCGCTGTTTCGCTCTCTGATACAGTACATTCAGCCTCTTGCAAATTGAAGGAAAATTATGAAAAACAGCGAGACGAAAGATACAAAAACCTAAAATATATATATATTTTTTTTCATCAATTTTATTTGGGAAGCCTGGCTTCCCTTGGAATGCATGAATACACACCACTGTTGCATCTGTCTTCACAGCACATCCTCCCTTCTTTGCCTTGGGAAAGTTGTTTTTGTATCACATCATTCCTGCTGTGGTGGTTGCCTGGGAAGTAGATGTTGAATTTTCTAAAATGTCTATCATTACAGCTTGATGATAGTGGAAAGACAAAAGGAGATGGAAAATGGAATAATAATACCCCCCCCAATCATCATGATTAGCCCGAATGACAAGCTACATAAACTGTAAAACAATTAACCACACGATGGAACTCACCGCAATTCCTTTTGTGGACAATATTCCTTCATGTCAGCAGTTCTCAGACTCATGGTAGAAGGCATACAGATGAAAAAAACAAAAACCATATTGACTATCAGGTGTGTTACCCAGTTCCTACATTTGAATATAAAATGGATTTTATCAAACAAAACAATGCTACATTTTATCTCTGGGACCCTCAGAATGACAAATCAGAGCAAGATTACTGGTTGTACAGTATGTAAGGGTTCTCCTCTTCATCTGATGAGGAATAGGAATCATCGGACCAACACGCAGCGTGGTAAGTGTTCATACTAAATGTAATTAAATTAAC